>NW_027362761.1:596674932-597966078 GCF_046119375.1 Phyllobates terribilis
TGTAATGTGCAGAGCCGAGTGTGTAATGTGCGGAGCGGAGCCGAGTGTGTAATGTGCGGAGCCGAGTGTGTAATGTGCGGAGCGGAGCCGAGTGTGTAATGTGCGGAGCAGAGCCGAGTGTGTAATGTGCAGAGCCGAGTGTGTAATGTGCGGAGCGGAGCCGAGTGTGTAATGTGCGGAGCCGAGTGTGTAATGTGCGGAGCGGAGCCGAGTGTGTAATGTGCGGAGCGGAGCCGAGTGTGTAATGTGCAGAGCGGAGCCGAGTGTGTAATGTGCGGAGCGGAGCCGAGTGTGTAATGTGCGGAGCGGAGCCGAGTGTGTAATGTGCGGAGCAGAGCCGAGTGTGTAATGTGCAGAGCCGAGTGTGTAATGTGCGGAGCGGAGCCGAGTGTGTAATGTGCGGAGCCGAGTGTGTAATGTGCGGAGCGGAGCCGAGTGTGTAATGTGCGGAGCGGAGCCGAGTGTGTAATGTGCAGAGCGGAGCCGAGCGTGTAATGTGCGGAGCGGAGCCGAGCGTGTAATGTGCGGAGCGGAGCCGAGTGTGTAATGTGCGGAGCGGAGCCGAGTGTGTAATGTGCGGAGCGGAGCCGAGCGTGTAATGTGCGGAGCAGAGCCGAGTGTGTAATGTGCAGAGCCGAGTGTGTAATGTGCGGAGCGGAGCCGAGTGTGTAATATGCGGAGCCGAGTGTGTAATGTGCGGAGCGGAGCCGAGTGTGTAATGTGCGGAGCGGAGCCGAGTGTGTAATGTGCGGAGCCGAGTGTGTAATGTGCGGAGCGGAGCCGAGTGTGTAATGTGCGGAGCAGAGCCGAGTGTGTAATGTGCAGAGCCGAGTGTGTAATGTGCGGAGCGGAGCCGAGCGTGTAATGTGCGGAGCAGAGCCGAGTGTGTAATGTGCAGAGCCGAGTGTGTAATGTGCGGAGCGGAGCCGAGCGTGTAATGTGCGGAGCGGAGCCGAGCGTGTAATGTGCGGAGCCGAGCGTGTAATGTGCGGAGCGGAGCCGAGTGTGTAATGTGCGGAGCCGAGTGTGTAATAAGCGGAGCGGAGCCGAGCGTGTAATGTGCGGAGCGGAGCCGAGTGTGTAATGTGTGGAGCAGAGCCGAGCGTGTAATGTGCGGAGCAGAGCCGAGTGTGTAATATGCGGAGCCGAGTGTGTAATGTGCGGAGCGGAGCCGAGTGTGTAATGTGCGGAGCGGAGCCGAGTGTGTAATGTGCGGAGCCGAGTGTGTAATGAGCGGAGCAGAGCCGAGTGTGTAATGTGCGGAGCGGAGCCGAGTGTGTAATGTGCGGAGCCGAGTGTGTAATGAGCGGAGCCGAGTGTGTAATGTGCGGAGCGGAGCCGAGCGTGTAATGTGTGGAGCGGAGCCGAGCGTGTAATGTGCGGAGCAGAGCCGAGCGTGTAATGTGCAGAGCGGAGCCGAGCGTGTAATGTGCGGAGCGGAGCCGAGCGTGTAATGTGCGGAGCGGAGCCGAGTGTGTAATCTGCGGAGCGGAGCCGAGTGTGTAATGTGCGGAGCGGAGCCGAGTGTGTAATGTACGGAGCGGAGCCGAGCGTGTAATGTGCGGAGCGGAGCCGAGCGTGTAATGTGCGGAGCGGAGCCGAGCGTGTAATGTGCGGAGCGGAGCCGAGTGTGTAATGTGCGGAGCGGAGCCGAGTGTGTAATGTGCGGAGCGGAGCCGAGTGTGTAATGTGCGGAGCCGAGTGTGTAATGAGCGGAGCGGAGCCGAGTGTGTAATGTGCGGAGCGGAGCCGAGTGTGTAATGTGCGGAGCCGAGTGTGTAATGAGCGGAGCCGAGTGTGTAATGTGCGGAGCGGAGCCGAGCGTGTAATGTGTGGAGCGGAGCCGAGCGTGTAATGTGCGGAGCAGAGCCGAGCGTGTAATGTGCAGAGCGGAGCCGAGCGTGTAATGTGCAGAGCGGAGCCGAGCGTGTAATGTGCGGAGCGGAGCCGAGCGTGTAATGTGCGGAGCGGAGCCGAGTGTGTAATCTGCGGAGCGGAGCCGAGTGTGTAATGTGCGGAGCGGAGCCGAGTGTGTAATGTACGGAGCGGAGCCGAGCGTGTAATGTGCGGAGCCGAGTGTGTAATGTGCGGAGCAGAGCCGAGTGTGTAATGTGCGGAGCGGAGCGGAGTGTGTAATGTGCGGAGCGGAGCCGAGTGTGTAATGTGCGGAGCCGAGTGTGTAATGTGCGGAGCAGAGCCGAGTGTGTAATGTGCGGAGCGGAGCCGAGTGTGTAATGTGCGGAGCGGAGCCGAGTGTGTAATGTGCGGAGCGGAGCCGAGTGTGTAATGTGCGGAGCGGAGTGTGTAATGTGCGGAGCGGAGCCGAGTGTATAATGTGCGGAGCGGAGCCGAGCGTGTAATGTGCGGAGCGGAGCCGAGTGTGTAATGTGCGGAGCCGAGTGTGTAATGTGCGGAGCGGAGCCGAGTGTGTAATGTGCGGAGCGGAGCCGAGTGTGTAATGTGCGGAGCGGAGCCGAGTGTGTAATGTGCGGAGCGGAGCCGAGTGTGTAATGTGCGGAGCGGAGCCGAGTGTGTAATGTGCGGAGCGGAGTGTGTAATGTGCGGAGCGGAGCCGAGTGTGTAATGTGCGGAGCGGAGCCGAGTGTATAATGTGCGGAGCGGAGCCGAGCGTGTAATGTGCGGAGCGGAGCCGAGTGTGTAATGTGCGGAGTCGAGTGTGTAATATGCGGAGCGGAGCCGAGTGTGTAATGTGCGGAGCGGAGCCGAGTGTGTAATGTGCGGAGCGGAGCCGAGCGTGTAATGTGCGGAGCGGAGCCGAGCGTGTAATGTGCGGAGCGGAGCCGAGTGTGTAATGTGCGGAGCCGAGTGTGTAATGTGCGGAGCGGAGCCGAATGTGTAATGTGCGGAGCCGAGTGTGTAATGTGCGGAGCGGAGCCGAGTGTGTAATGTGCGGAGCGGAGCCGAGCGTGTAATGTGCGGAGTCGAGCGTGTAATGTGCGGAGCGGAGCCGAGTGTGTAATGTGCGGAGCGGAGCCGAGTGTGTAATGTGCGGAGCGGAGCCGAGTGTGTAATGTGCGGAGCGGAGCCGAGCGTGTAATGTGCGGAGCGGAGCCGAGCGTGTAATGTGCGGAGCAGAGCCGAGTGTGTAATGTGCGGAGCGGAGTGTGTAATGTGCGGAGCGGAGCCGAGTGTATAATGTGCGGAGCGGAGCCGAGCGTGTAATGTGCGGAGCGGAGCCGAGTGTGTAATGTGCGGAGCGGAGCCGAGTGTGTAATGTGCGGAGCCGAGTGTGTAATATGCGGAGCGGAGCCGAGTGTGTAATGTGCGGAGCGGAGCCGAGTGTGTAATGTGCGGAGCGGAGCCGAGTGTGTAATGTGCGGAGCGGAGCCGAGTGTGTAATGTGCGGAGCGGAGCCGAGCGTGTAATGTGCGGAGCCGAGTGTGTAATGTGCGGAGCGGAGCCGAGTGTGTAATGTGCGGAGCCGAGTGTGTAATGTGCGGAGCCGAGTGTGTAATGTGCGGAGCGGAGCCGAGTGTGTAATGTGCGGAGCGGAGCCGAGCGTGTAATGTGCGGAGCGGAGCCGAGCGTGTAATGTACGGAGCGGAGCCGAGTGTGTAATGTGCGGAGCGGAGCCGAGTGTGTAATGTGCGGAGCGGAGCCGAGCGTGTAATGTGCGGAGCGGAGCGTGTAATGTGCGGAGCAGAGCCGAGTGTGTAATGTGCGGAGCCGAGTGTGTAATGTGCGGAGCGGAGCCGAGCGTGTAATGTGCGGAGCGGAGCCGAGCGTGTAATGTGCGGAGCGGAGCCGAGCGTGTAATGTGCGGAGCGGAGTCGAGCGTGTAATGTGCGGAGCGGAGCCGAGCGTGTAATGTGCGGAGCGGAGCCGAGCGTGTAATGTGCGGAGCGGAGCCGAGTGTGTAATGTGCGGAGCGGAGCTGAGCGTGTAATGTGCGGAGCGGAGCCGAGCGTGTAATGTGCGGAGCCGAGTGTGTAATGAGCGGAGCCGAGCGTGTAATGTGCGGAGCCGAGCGTGTAATGTGCGTAGCGGAGCCGAGCGTGTAATGTGCGGAGCGGAGCCGAGCGTGTAATCTGCGGAGCAGAGCCGAGCGTGTAATGTGCGGAGCCGAGCGTGTAATGTGCGGAGCCGAGCGTGTAATGTGCGGAGCGGAGCCGAGCATGTAATGTGCGGAGCGGAGCCGAGTGTGTAATGTGCGGAGCGGAGCCGAGTGTGTATTGTGCGGAGCGGAGCCCTGTGTGTAATGTGCGGAGCCGAGCTTGTAATGTGCGGAGCGGAGGCGAGTGTGTAATGTGCGGAGCGGAGCCGTGTGTGTAATGTGCGGAGCAGAGCCGAGTGTGTAATGTGCGGAGCCGAGCGTGTAATGTGCGGAGCGGAGTCGAGTGTGTAATGTGCGGAGCGGAGCCGTGTGTGTAATGAGCGGAGCCGAGTGTGTAATGTGCGGAGTCGAGTACTGTTAGAATCTATGTTGTTTTACTATCGGCCATGTTGTTGTGGTTTGCTGGCTTCTAGTCTTTTCCTCTGGTGCTGGGTGTCTTGGTCACGTGATCTCTGCACTCTTTGTTACTCAGCACCTGTCTCCCATTACCCTCTGGACATCAGTGTTGTTGCGCTCGTACTTTGGCTAAGTTGCCTTGTTAAGTTCTTTGTGCTTTGGACAACTGATATCCTGGGACTTCTTGTTCCACCAGTTTTGTTCCCTTTAATCTTCGTTTCTGCAACTAACTTTTCTGTTAGGAGGTCTCCTTTTTTTGCTCCCAGACCTTAGATCTTTTAGGGACCCCTTTCCCTTCCTACAGGTCTACGTTTGAGTTCAGTGCAGGAGTTTCGGTGGGGCTATTCTCAAGGAATAGGGCACCCACCCTAGTTTAGGGTTTAGCTGAGTCTCAGTGCAGGGACAGCTTTTCCCTCCTATTCCTTAGTTCTAAGTTGCAGAACATAACACCTGTTCTACGTACGACCACTGAATTTTGGCCTGCTGATGTTGGTTGTCAAGTAGCCACTGTTGGAAAGGGATGGTGCTTTTGTGACAACATCAGCCGCAGTCACATGTCGGTTGCTTTTACCCCCCAGCCAAACTGTGGTTGCAGGGCCAACCACCTACGTAACTCTTAGTCGTAGCGCCACTATGTTGAACCACCATGGGCTTTGTATGAGTTATACACCGTATCTTGGTACATGAAAAGTTCCGTACAGCGTTCCGGATGCTTTTGGCCCATAATGCAACCCAGCACAGAGAACGTTTGAAACCAGTTGCTCACTGATTTTGCAACCTTTTGTCTATGCTTTTCAAACGGTCTGTCGGCTATCTTTCTCTCTTTGTCGATCGTATGCTGGTCAGCGGATACGAGCGACCATATGTCGATGTACTTGTTGTTCTATATTTTTGATTTGGTTTCCTCATCTACATTGGTGGCCAAAAGTATTGGCACCCCTGCAATTCTGTCAGATAATACTCAGCTTCTTCCTGAAAATGATTGCAATCACAAATTCTTTGGTATTATTCTCTTCATTTAATTTGCTTGCAAGGAAAAAACACAAAAGAGAATGAAGCAAAAATCAAATCATTGATCATTTCACACAAAACTCCAAAAAAGGGCCGGACAAAAGTATTGGCACCCTCAGCCTAATACTTGGTTGCACAACCTTTAGCCAAAATAACTGCGAACAACCGCTTCCGGTAACCATCAATGAGTTTCTTACAATGCTCTGCTGGAATTGTAGACCATTCTTCTTTGGTAAACTGCTCCAGGTCCCTGATATTTGAAGGGTGCCTTCTCCAAACTGCCATTTTGAGATCTCTCCACAGGTGTTCTATGGGATTCAGGTCTGGACTCATTGCTGGCCACCTTAGAAGTCTCCAGTGCTTTCTCTCAAACCATTTTATAGTGCTTTTGGAAGTGTGTTTTGAGTCATTGTCCTGCTGGAAGACCCATGACCTCTGAGGGAGACCCAGCTTTCTCACACTGGGCCCTACATTATGCTGCAAAATTTGTTGGTAGTCTTTAGACTTCATAATGCCATGCACACGGTCAAGCAGTCCAGTGCCAGAGGCAGCAAAGCAACCCCAAAACATCAGGGAACCTCCGCCATGTTTGACTGTAGGGACCGTGTTCTTTTCTTTGAATGCCTCTTTTTTTTTCCTGTACACTCTATGTTGATGCTTTTTCCCAAAAAGCTCTACTTTTGTCTCATCTGACCTGACAACATTCTTCCAAAACGTTTTAGTCTTTCTCAGGTAAGTTTTGGCAAACTCCAGCCTGGCTTTTTTATGTCTCGGGGTAAGAAGTGGGGTCTTCCTGGGTATCTTACCATACAGTCCCTTTTCATTCAGACTCCGACGGATAGTACGGGTTGACACTGTTGTACCCTCGGACTGCAGTGCAGCTTGAACTTGTTTGGATGTTAGTCGAGGTTCTTTATCCACCATCCGCACAATCTTGCGTTGAAATCTCTCGTCAATTTTTCTTTTCCGTCCACATCTAGGGAGGTTAGCCACAGTGCCATGGGCTTTAAACTTCTTGATGACACTACGCACGGAAGACACAGGAACATTCAGGTCTTTGGAGATGGACTTGTAGCCTTGAGATTGCTCATGCTTCCTCACAATTTGGTTTCTCAAGTCCTCAGACAGTTCTTTGGTCTTCTTTCTTTTCTCCATGCTCAATGTGGTACACACAAGGACACAGGACAGAGGTTGAGTCAACTTTAATCCATGTTAACTGGCTGCAAGTGTGATTTAGTTATTGCCAACACCTGTTAGGTGCCACAGGTAAGTTACAGGTGCTGTTAATTACACGAATTAGAGAAGCATCACATGATTTTTCAAACAGTGCCAATACTTTTGTCCACCCCCTTTTTTAGGTTTGGTGTGGAATTATATCCAATTTGGCTTTAGGACAATTCTTTTTGTGTTTTTTCATTGAAGACAAATTAAATGAAGATAATAATACCAAAGAATTTGTGATTGCAATCATTTTCAGGAAGAAACTGAGTATTATCTGACAGAATTGCAGGGGTGCCAATACTTTTGGCCAACACTGTATTCCAGGACCACAGGGGAAGCGAAGGAGGTTGGGACGTCTCCAGGTTTATATACCCATGTGACGGCCGTCCCTTTTACTTGATTGGTCCCTATGGGGACTTCACATTTCTGTCTGGCCAGCAAGGGGCGGTGGAGGTGACCACCAATTGCCACAGCCTGGGGAGGGGCACCACAGTCAGAGGCACTTTCCTTATTTAGTGCAGTGCCTGCCATAATGGCCCCACATAGTCCTCCATACAGTATAATGGCCCCACATAGTCCTCCACACAGTATAATGGGCCCAACGTAGTCTTCCATACAGTATAATGGGCCCCACGTAGTCCTCCATACAGTATAATGGGCCCCACGTAGTCCTCCATACAGTATAATGGGCCCCACGTAGTCCTCCATACAGTATAATGGGCCCCACGTAGTCCTCCATACAGTATAATGGGCCCCGCTTAGTCCTCCATACAGTATAATGGGCCCCATGTAGTCCTCCATACAGTATAATGGCCCCACGTAGTCCTCCATACAGTATAATGGCCCCATATAGTCCTCCATACAGTATAATGGCCCCACATACCCCTCCATACAGTATAATGGGCCCCACATACTCCTCCATACAGTATAATGGCCCCACATACTCCTCCATACAGTATAATGGCCCCACATACTCCTCCATACAGTATAATGAGCCCCACATAGTGCTCCATACAGTATAATGAGCCCCACATAGCGCTCCATACAGTATAATGAGCCCCACATAGTGCTCCATGTAATGCACACGCCCGGGCTGAGCGGCGTGTGCGTGTGATTCCACTGGACCGTGCCGGAGAGTGAATGCCTGGAGGGGCGTAACTAGGTATTCACCCGATCCGACCAGGGTCGCACGACGGCATACGACGCCAGTGCACCAAGGAGGAACCGAGCAGAGGGACCAGGTGCTACTCCAGGACAGACCCCGGACACGGCTGTGGACCCACACAGGGGAATACCGGAACAGACAGGTTAGGCTGGCACACAGACTGGTGGGTATAGGCAGGCATGACTGGTATGCAGGCAGGCGGGTATGCAGGCAGGGGGGTACAGGCAAGCACGGCTAGAGTGCAGACAGGCACTAGCAGGTAGGAACACAGGCGGGATAGGACCCAGTGCACACTGGGACTCAGGAACAGAACCACAGATGTGGCGGACAAACAGCAGAGTAAGGCCGCCCAGAGTGGTGAGCGAGAGCAGGGCAAGACGAGGCCGCCTGAAGCGGTGAGTGAGAGCAGGGCAAGACGAGGCCGCCTGAAGCGGTGAGCAAGAGCAGGGCGAGACTAGGCCGCCTGAAGCAGTGAGCGAGAGCAGGGCAAGACGAGGCCGCCTGAAGCGGTGAGCGAGAGCAGGGCAGGACGAGGCCGCCTGAAGCGGTGAGCAAGAGTAGAGCAGGACGAGGCCGCCTGGAGCGGTGAGCAAGAGTAGAGCAGGACGAGGCCGCCTGGAGCGGTGAGCAAGAGTAGAGCAGGACGAGGCCGCCTGGAGCGGTGAGCAAGAGTAGAGCAGGACGAGGCCGCCTGGAGCGGTGAGCAAGAGTAGAGCAGGACGAGGCCGCCTGGGCGGTGAGCAAGGCAGAGCAGGCTAGAACCGCCGGAGCGGTGAGCAAGGCAGAGCAGGCTAGAACCGCCCGAGCGGTGAGCAAGGCAGAGCAGGCTAGAACCGCCCGAGCGGTGAGCAAGGCAGAGCAGGCTAGAACCGCCGGAGCGGTGAGCAGGGGGGACAGGGCTCTGTTCACACGGAACAGACAGGAAGGGAAAGGCAGAACCAGATATCCACAGGGTACTTGCAGTGAAGTAGCGAGTGGACCACAAACTCACAAATGGGAGTACAGTGACAACGAGCAGGAGTTAGGTACGAGTTCAGACTCTGCAGAAAAAGGAAAAGGTACGGACATAGAGAAACACAGGAAACAGGCTAGAAGAATATACAGACAAGAACAGACACAGTAGCAAGATACAGGAGTGGGTCTAGGTATGCAGCCCCTAGAAGGCGGGAGGAACAGGCCAGGAGCGTGTTCAGACAGGACAGACAAGATACAGGAGCGGGTCTAGGTATGCAGCCCCTAGAAAGTGGGAGGAACAGGCCAGGAGCGTGTTCAGACAGGACAGACAAGATAAAGGAGCGGGTCTAGGTATGCGGCCCCTAGAAGGCGAAACGAACAGGCAAGGAGCGTGTTCAGACAGGCCTGGAAATACAGCCTCCAGGATAGGCAGACAAGCAAAACACAGAAGGGGACCTGGCACATTCAGAGTGAAAGAGCACACTGAATGAAACACAATGCTCAGGCATGGGTTAATTGGAGCAGCTGGTTTAAATACCAGGTGACAGACAGCAATAGGCTGAGGATGCACAAGGGGTGTGCCTGCAGCAGGTACAAAAAGCAGGAAGTGATCGGGCGCCGCCCTTAAGCAGCAGAAAGAGAAGCAAACAGACAGCATGGAGGGAAGCCAGAGAGACATTCTGGATTGGAGATCAAGTGCATGCTCTTGCACAGTGGGAGATGGACCACTATGCAAGGACGCCGCCAGGTATGTTACAGTACCCCCCCCTTACGCCCCCTCTTCTTCAGGCCTGCCAGAATGTTCCGCAGGGAATTCGAGGGCCAATCCTTCACTTCAAGGAGATCACTTCCACTGTCCACCGGAAAAACTGGTCTCCTCTGGGTAGCTAGGATGCTACCTCCCATCCAGCCACCCTTAGCAACAGACGAAATGGGTGGAGTACCAGGAACAGCACACAAGGAAGTCTCTCTCCACATACTTTCAGGTGGCACCCCAGAGGGTACAGGAGACAACTGGAAGTCCTCCACCGGGTTGGAGGGGAGCAGAGACTTGGGGGTAATCTCTGCTTCGAGGTACATCTTGTCAAGCTCACAGGAAGAAATAGACGGGTTATCAGGTACAGGGTGAGGAAAAGTCACTCTTTGTTATCTGGTGGTACCCCGGAGGATTCAGGAAACAACTGGAGGTCCTCCGCCGGGTCAGAAGAGTGCAGAGGCTTGGGGAAAACATCTGCTTCAGAGTGCACTAGGTCGGACTCACTGGACGAAGCAGGCGAGGTATCGGGTGCCGAGTATAGGTAAGTCTCTGTCCATTCACCACCAGGTGGCACCCCAAAGGGTTCTGGAGACAACTGGAGGTCCTCCGCCTGGTCGGAGGGATGTAGAGACTCATGAATAACCTCTGCTTCAGAGTACACTAGGTTAGACTCACTAGGCGAAGCGAGCGAGGTATCAGATCCCGGATATAGGAAAGTCTCTGTCCATTCACCACCAGGTGGCACCCCGAAGGGTTCTGGAGACAACTGGAGGTCCTCCGCCTGGTCGGAGGGGTGTAGAGACTCGGGAGTAACCTCTGCTTCGGAGTACACTAGGTTGGACTCACTGGACGAAGCGAGCGAGGTATCAGGTACAGAGTATAGGAGAGTCTCTGTCCTTTCGCTACCAGGTAGCACCCCGAAGGGCTCAGGAGACAACTGGAGGTCCTCCGCCAGGTCGGAGGGGTGAAGAGACTCATGGGTAACCTCTGCTTCGGAGTACACTAGGTCGGACTCACTGGATGAAGCAGCCGAGGTATCAGGTACCGAGTATAGGAAAGTCTCTGTCCATTCGCTACCAGGTAGCACCCCGAAGGGTTCAGGAGACAACTGGAGATCCTCCGCCTGATCGGAGGGGTGTAGATACTCGGGGGTAACCTCTGCTTCGGAGAACACTAGGTCGGACTCACTGGACGAAGCGGGCGAGGTATCAGGTGCAGAGTATAGGGAAGTCTCTCTCCAATTGTCATCAAGTGGTATCCCGGGGGATTCAGGAGGCAACAGGGGGTCCTCCGGTGTGGATTCTGGGTGGGCAGCAGTCTCTTTGGGCAGGAGAACTGTTGCGCTACCCACACACATTACCCGTCGGGGCTGCTCTGGGATACTGGGAAGTAAAGCTTCGGCAGGGACTACAAGGTTGGGGTCGGGAGGACAGACCCTGGCGTGATGGCTTGCCTCTACGTCTAGCACGTCTGGACTGCCTCTTGAGGTTGGGAGAAGTATTCCGGAGAGCGTAGTCACCCTGTGAGGATTCTGGGTGGGCAGTAGTCTCATTGGGCTGGAGGACTATTGCGCTACCCACACACATTACCCATCGGGGCTGCTCCGGGATATTGGGAAGTGAAGCTTCAGCAGGAGCCTCCGGGTTAGGATCATCGAAGACCATTAGAAAGGCCACCAGGAAGGCCATTATGTCCAGGACGATAGGATCCTGTGCGTCCCATAGGGGGGTGATCCAATTCAAGGCATCACCTGCTAGGTAAGACATCATGAATCCCACCTTAACCCGATCGGTGGGAAAACAAAGAGGGTAGAACTTGAAGTGTAGCATGCATTGCTCCACAAATGCACGACTCTGTCTTGGATCCCCTTAGTAACGTGGCGGATCCGCAGGAACGAGAGCTGATAGATCCATATGGACGGGTGCGTAATTCGCCTGGAACTCAGCTAGAGAAAAAAAAAATTATTCATTTTTAATGCACGTATTGGCTGGAAAACGTCTCAGAGAGCGAAGGCCGTGGGGCTCAACGGGAACCATGGCCTGAGCATGCTGTAATGCACACGCCCGGGCTGAGCGGCGTGTGATTCCACTGGACCGTGCCGGAGAGTGAATGCCTGGAGGGGCGTAACTAGGTATTCACCCGATCTGACCAGGGTCGCACGACGGCATACGACGCCAGTGCACCAAGGAGGAACCGAACAGAGGGACCAGGTGCTACTCCAGGACAGACCCCGGACACGGCTGTTGACCCACACAGGGGAATACAGGAACAGACAGGTTAGGCAGGCACACAGACTGGTGGGTATAGGCAGGCACGACTGGTATGCAGGCGGGTATGCAGGCAGGGGGGTACAGGAAAGCTCGGTTAGAGTGCAGACAGAGAGGCACTAGCAGGTAGGAACACAGGCGGGATAGGACCCAGTGCACACTGGGACTCAGGAACAGAACCACAGATGTGGCGGACAAACACAGCAGAGTAAGGCCGCCCAGAGTGATGAGCGAGAGCAGGGCAAGACGAGGCCACCTGAAGCGGTGAGCGAGAGCAGGGCAAGACGAGTCCGCCTGGAGCGGTGAGCGAGAGCAGGGCAAGACGAGGCCGCCTGGAGCGGTGAGCAAGAGCAGGGCAGGACGAGGCCGCCTGGAGCGGTGAGCAAGAGCAGAGCAGGACGAGGCCGCCTGGAGCGGTGAGCAAGAGTAGAGCAGGACGAGGCCGTCTGGAGCGGTGAGCAAGAGTAGAGCAGGACGAGGCCGCCTGGAGCGGTGAGCAAGAGTAGAGCATGACGAGGCCGCCTGGAGCGGTGAGCAAGAGTAGAGCAGGATGAGGCCGCCTGGAGCGGTGAGCAAGAGTAGAGCAGGACGAGGCCGCCTGGAGCGGTGAGCAAGAGTAGAGCAGGACGAGGCCGCCTGGAGCGGTGAGCAAGAGTAGAGCAGGACGAGGCCGTCTGGAGCGGTGAGCAAGAGTAGAGCAGGACGAGGCCGCCTGGGCGGTGAGCAAGGCAGAGCAGGCTAGAACCGCCGGAGCGGTGAGCAAGGCAGAGTAGGCTAGAACCGCCGGAGCGGTGAGCAAGGCAGAGCAGACTAGAACCGCCGGAGCGGTGAGCAAGGCAGAGCAGGCTAGAACCGCCGGAGCGGTGAGCAAAGCAGAGCAGGGGGGACAGGGCTCTGTTCACACGGAACAGACAGGAAGGGAAAGGCAGAACCAGATACCCACAGGGTACTTGCAGTGAAGTAGCGAGTGGACCACAAACGGGAGTACAGTGACAACAAGCAGGAGTTACGTACGAGTTCAGACTCTGCAGAAAAAGGAAAGGTACGGACATAGGGAAACACAGGAAACAGGCTAGAAGAATATACAGACAAGAACAGACACAGTAGCAAGATACAGGAGCGGGTCTAGGTATGCAGCCCCTAGAAGGCGGGAGGAACAGGCCAGGAGCGTGTTCAGACAGGACAGACAAGATACAGGAGCGGGTCTAGGTATGCAACCCCTAGAAGGCGGGAGGAACAGGCCAGGAGCGTGTTCAGACAGGACAGACAAGATACAGGAGCGGGTCTAGGTATGCGGCCCCTAGAAGGCGAAACGAACAGGCAAGGAGCGTGTTCAGACAGGCCTAGAAATACAGCCTCCAGCATAGGCAGACAAGAGAAGACAGAAGGGGACCTGGCACATTCAGAGTGAAAGAGCACACTGAATGAAACACAATGCTCAGGCATGGGTTAATTGGAGCTGCTGGTTTAAATACCAGGTGACAGACAGCAATAGGCTGAGGACGCACAAGGGGTGTGCCTGTAGCAGGTACAAAAAGCAGGAAGTGATCGGGCGCCGCCCTTAAGCAGCAGAAAGAGAAGCAAACAGACAGCATGGAGGGAAGCCAGAGAGACATTCTGGATTGGAGATCAAGTGTGCGCTCTTGCACAGTGGAAGATGGACCACTATGCAAGGACGCCGCCAGGTATGTTACACTCCATACAGTATAATGGCCCCACATAGTGCTCCATACAGTATAATGAGCCCCACATAGTGCTCCAGCATGCACGAGATGGATCAGATTATCAGATTGCACTCGGCCATGCAAGTCAATGACTCCGTGGAAAGAAAATCAAATTGCACTTTGATGACATCTGCAATTTCCACAGACTGACGCAATGGAGAAGATGGAGACATTTTTTTCCGATCTTCTCCTTATCCTAGAAAATCAGATCATGCTCTGATCAAAAGTTAATAAGAGTGTGATTAGCACACAGGTGATCTCTAGAAATCTGAAGATGTAAGGGGATTGAGGCAGCTAAGTGTGCTGCACCAAATTTTTTTAAAGAGTTGATCCTGTGTAATATGAGACAGCGCTGTACATAATAACAGAAAACCCTATATACTAAGGGACAGAG
Organism: Phyllobates terribilis; assembly: GCF_046119375.1. Taxonomy (NCBI): domain Eukaryota; kingdom Metazoa; phylum Chordata; class Amphibia; order Anura; family Dendrobatidae; genus Phyllobates; species Phyllobates terribilis. The sequence continues at coordinate 596,688,897 of NW_027362761.1, forward strand.
CTATACATAATAAGAGGGGTTCCTGGAGAATAAGAGACAGCACTATACATAACAAGAGAAGACCCTATATACTATAGGATAGAGCTATACATAATGGATCCTGTGAAATGTGATGCCGTGATATACATAAGGGGATCCTGTGGAATATGATGCGCGCTATACATAATGAGAAGATCCTATATACTAAAGAACAGCGCTATCCATAATAAGAGGGGATCCTGTGGAATAAGAGACATTGATATACATAATAAGGGAATCCTGTGGAATATGAGACAGCGTTATACATAACAAGAGAAGACCCTATATACTAAAGGACAGAGATTTACATAATAGTGGATCCTGTGGAATAAGAGAGCGCTATACATGATAAGAGAAGACCCTATATAGTAAGGGACAGAGCTATACATAATAAGAGGGGATCCTGGGGAATGAGAAACAGCACTATACATAACAAGAGAAGACCCTATATACAAAGGGACAGAGCACTATACATAATAAGAGAGGATCCTGTGGAATATGAGACAGCGCTATACATAACAAGAGAAGACCTTATATAAAGGACAGAGCTATACATAATAGGAGGGGATCCTGTGGAATAAGAGACAGCGCCATACATAATAAGAGAAGACCTTATGTACTAAGGGACGGCACTATACATAATAGGAGGGGATCCTGTGGAATAAGAGACAGTGCTATACAAAACAAGAGAGAACCCTGTATACAAAGGAATGGTGCTATACATAACAGGGGATCCTGTGGAATAAGAGACAGCGATATTCATAATAAGGGGATCCTGTGGAATCTGATGCCTCGCTATACATAACGAGAAGATACTATATAATAAAGGACAGCGCTATCCATAATAAGAGGGAATGCTATGGAATATGAGACAGCGTTATACATTACAAGAGAAGACCCTATATACTAAAGGACAGAGCTATACATAATAGGAGGGGATCCTGTGGAATAAGAGACAGCGCCATACATAATAAGAGAAGACCCTATGTACTAAGGGACGGCGCTATACATAATAGGAGGGGATCCTGTGGAATAAGAGACATTGATATACATAAGGGAATCCTGTGAAATATGAGAGCAGTATACAGGTGCATCTCACTAAATTAGAATTAGTGTTGAGCGAGTATGTTCTATTAACCCTTTCGCCGAGTACGCCCGGGCCGAGCTCCGAGTATTTACAGCTGCTCGGTGATATGGTTGAATCGCTCCCGTGTGCATGATTTGCAACTGTTTGACAGCTTTATTACATGGGAGGAATGTCTATTTCTTACACACAGAGTGATCTATTTCACGTGTTTATAGAAATGTTGATGATTATGGCTTACAGCCAATGAAAATACAAAAGTCATTATCTCAGTAAATTAGAATACTTTATAACACCAGCTTGAAAAATGATTTTAAAATCCGAAATGTCCTACTGAAATGTCTGTTCAGTAAATGCCCTCAATACTTGGTCGGGGCTCCTTTTGCATTAATTACTGCATCAATGTGGCAATGTGGCATGGAGGCGATCAGCCTGTGGCTGCTGAGGAGTTATGGAAGCCCAGGTGGCTTTGATAGCAGCCTTTAGCTCGTCAGCATTGTTGGGTCTGGGGTCTCTCATCTTCCTCTTGACAATACCCCATAGATTCTCTATAATAGATTCTCTATGGGGTTAAGGTCAGGCGAGTTTGCTGCCAATCAAGCACAGTGATACTGTTGTGTGTAAACCAGGTATTGGTACTTTTGGCCGTGTGGACAGGGGCCAAGTCCTGCTGGAGAATGACATTTCCATCTCCATAAAACTTGTCGGCAGAGGGAAGCATGAAGTGCTCTAAAATGTCCTGGTAGACGGCTGCGCTGACTTTGGTCTTGATAAAACACAGTGGATCTCCACCAGCAGATGACATGGCCCCCCAAACCATCACTGATTGTGGAAACTTCACACTAGACCTCAAGCAACTTGGATTGTGGCCTCTCCGCTCTCCCTCCAGGCTCTGGGACCTTTATTTCTAAATAAAAATTGGAACTCTGGGACCTTGTGGAGTGTGTCAATGACTGCCTTCTGGACATCTGTCAAGTCAGCAGTTTTCCCCATGATTGTGGAGCCTACTGAAACAGACTAAGGGACCTTTTTAAAGGCTTAGGAAGCCTTTGCAGGTGTTTTTTTGTTAATTATTTTCATTTACTGAGATAATGACTTTTGTGTTTTAATTGGCTGTAAGCCATAATCATCAACATTAACAGAAATAAACACTTGAAATAGATCACTCTGTGTGTAATGACTCTATATAATAGATCCCTCTGTGTGTAATGACTCTATATAATAGATCCCTCTGTGTGTAATGACTATATAATAGATCCCTCTGTGTGTAATGACTCTATATAATAGATCCCTCTGTGTGTAATGACTCTATAGAATAGATCCCTCTGTGTGTAATGACTCTATACAATAGATCCCTCTGTGTGTAATGACTCTATATAATAGATCCCTCTGTGTAATGACTCTATATAATAGATCACTCTGTGTGTAATGACTCTATATAATAGATCCCTCTGTGTGTAATGACTCTATATAATAGATCCCTCTGTGTGTAATGACTCTATATAATAGATCCCTCTGTGTGTAGTGACTCTATATAATAGATCCCTCTGTGTGTAATGACTCTATATAATAGATCCCTCTGTTTGTAATGACTCTATATAATATAGGAGTTTCACTTTTTGCATTGAAGAACTGAAATAAATTATCTTTTTGATGATATTATAATTTAGTGAGATGCACCTGTACATAACAAGAGAAGACCCTATATGCTAAGGGATGGTGCTATACATAATAGGAGGGGATCCTGTGGAATAAGACATTGATATACATAAAAAGGGAATCCTGTGGAATATGAGAGCGTAATATACATGACAAGAGAAGACCCTATATACTAAAGGACAGAGCTATACATAATAGGGGATCCTGTGGAATAAGAGACAGCGCTATACATGATAAGAGAAGACCCTATATAGTAATGGACAGAGCTATACATAATAAGGGGGGATCCTGGGGAATAAGAGACAGCACTATACATGATAAGAGAAGACCCTATATACTAAGGGACATGGCACTTTACATTATAAGAGATCCTTTGGAATATGAGACAGCGCTATACATAACAAGAGAAGACCCTATATACTAAAGGACAGAGCTATACATAATAGGGGACCCTGTGGAATAAGAAACAGCGCTATACATGATAAGAGAAGACCCTATATACTAAGGGGGGGATCCTGTGGAATAAGAGACAGCACTATACAAAACAAGAGAAGACCCTGTATACAAAAGAAATGGTGCTATACATAAGAGGGGAACCTGTGGAATAAGAGCGATCTACATAATAAGGGGATCCTGTGGAATCTGATGCAGCGCTATACATAACGAGAAGATCCTATATACTAAAGGACAGCCCTTCCATAATAAGAGGGAATGCTATGGAATATGAGACAGCGTTATACATTACAAGAGAAGACCCTATATACTAAAGGACGGCGCTATACATAATAGTAGGGGATCCTGTTGAATAAGAGACATTGATATACATAATAAGGGAATCCTGTGGAATATGAGAGCGTTATACATGACAAGAGAAGACCCTATATACTAAGGGATGATGCTATACATAATAGGAGGGGATCCTGTGGAATAAGAGACAACCTTATACATTACAAGAGAAGACCCTATATACTAAAGGAGGGAACGGAGGACAGGCGAGAATCATCTTTTTTTTCTATTTTATGTGTGTGAAGAACAGCACAGGGGGCACATAGCCACAAGATGGGGACCTGGATGAGGCACATAGCCACATGATGGGGACCTGGATGGGGCACAGAGCCACAAGATGGGGACCTGGATGGGGCACAGAGCCACAAGATGGGGACCTGGATGGGGCACATAGCCACAAGATGGGGACCTGGATGGGGCACATAGCCACAAGATGGGGACCTGGATGAGGCACATAGCTACAGGATGGGGACCTGGATGGGGCACATAGCCACAAGATGGGGACCTGGATGGGGCACAGAGCCACAAGATGGGGACCTGGATGGGGCACAGAGCCACAGGATGGGGACCTGGATGGGGCACATAGCCACAGAATGGGGACCTGGATGTGGCACATAGCCACAAGATGGGGACCTGGATGGGGCACATAGCCACAGGATGGGGACCTGGATGGGGCACATAGCCACAGGATGGGGACCTGGATGGGGCACATAGCCACAGGATGGGGACCTGGATGGGGCACATAGCCACAGGATGGGGACCTGGATGGGGCACATAGCCACAAGATGGGGACCTGGATGGGGCACAGAGCCACAAGATGGGGACCTAGATGGGGCACATAGCCACAAGATGGGGACCTGGATGGGGCACATAGCCACAAGATGGGGACCTGGATGGGGCACATAGCCACAAGATGGGGACCTGGATGGGGCACATAGCCACAAGATGGGGACCTGGATGAGGCACATAGCTACAGGATGGGGACCTGGATGGGGCACATAGCCACAAGATGGGGACCTGGATGGGGCACAGAGCCACAAGATGGGGACCTGGATGGGGCACAGAGCCACAGGATGGGGACCTGGATGGGGCACATAGCCACAAGATGGGGACCTGGATGGGGCACATAGCCACAAGATGGGGACCTGGATGAGGCACATAGCTACAGGATGGGGACCTGGATGGGGCACATAGCCACAAGATGGGGACCTGGATGGGGCACAGAGCCACAAGATGGGGACCTGGATGGGGCACAGAGCCACAGGATGGGGACCTGGATGGGGCACATAGCCACAGAATGGGGACCTGGATGTGGCACATAGCCACAAGATGGGGACCTGGATGGGGCACATAGCCACAGGATGGGGACCTGGATGGGGCACATAGCCACAGGATGGGGACCTGGATGGGGCACATAGCCACAGGATGGGGACCTGGATGGGGCACATAGCCACAGGATGGGGACCTGGATGGGGCACATAGCAACAAGATGGGGACCTGGATGGGGCACAGAGCCACAAGATGGGGACCTAGATGGGGCACATAGCCACAAGATGGGGACCTGGATGGGGCACATAGCCACAAGATGGGGACCTGGATGGGGCACATAGCCACAGGATGGGGACCTGGATGGGGTACATAGCTACAAGATGGGGACCTGGATGGGGCACAGAGGCACAAGATGGGGACCTGGATGGGGCACAGAGGCACAAGATGGGGACCTGGATGGGGCACAGAGCCACAAGATGGGGACCTGGATGGGGCACAGAGCCACAAGATGGGGACCTGGATGGGGCACAGAGCCACAAGATGGGGACCTGGATGGGGCACAGAGCCACAAGATGGGGACCTGGATGGGGCACAGAGCCACAAGATGGGGACCTGGATGGGGTACATAGCCACAAGATGGGGACCTGGATGGGGCACATTGCCACAGGATGGAGACCTGGATGGGGCACATAGCCACAGGATGGGGATCTGGATGGGCTACATAGCCACAAGATGGGGACCTAGATGGGGCACATAGACACAAGATGGGGACCTGGATCGGGATCATTGCCACAAGATGGGGATCTAGATGGGGCACATAGCCATAAGATGGGGACCTGGATGGGGCACATTGCCACAGGATGGGGAGCTGGATGTGGCACATAACCACATGATCGGGATCTGGATGGGCTACATAGCCACAAGATGGGGACCTGGATGGGGCACATAGCCACAAGATGGGGACCTGGATGAGGCACATTAGTACAAGATGGGGACCTGGATGGGGCAAATAGCCACAGGATGGGGACCTGGATGGGGCACATAGCCACAAGATGGGGACCTGGATGGGGCACAGAGCCACAAGATGGGGACCTGGATGGGGCACAGAGCCACAAGATGGGGACCTGGATGGGACACATAGCCACAATATGGGGACCTGGATGGGGCACATAGCCACAAGATGGGGACCTGGATGCGGCACAGAGCCACAAGATGGGGACCTGGATGGGACACAGAGCCACAAGATGGGGACCTGGATGGGGCACAGAGCCACAAGATGGGGACCTGGATGGGGCACAGAGCCACAAGATGGGGACCTGGATGGGGCACATAGCCACAAGATGGGGACCTGGATGGGGCACATAGCCACAGGATGGGGATCTGGATGGGCTACATAGCCACAAGATGGGGACCTGGATGGGGCACATAGCCACAAGATGGGGACCTGGATGAGGCACATTAGTACAAGATGGGGTCCAGGATGGGGCACATAGCCACAAGATGGGGACCTGTATTGGGAACATTGCCACAAGATGGGGATCTGGATGGGGCAAATAGCCACAGGACGGGGACCTGGATGGGGCACATAGCCACAAGATGGGGACCTGGATGGGGAAAATAGCCACAGGATGGGGACCTGGATGGGGCACATAGCCACAAGATGGGGACCTGGATGGGGCACATAGCCACAAGATGGGGACCTGGATGGGGCACAGAGCCACAAGATGAGGACCTGGATGGGGCACATAACCACAAGATGGGGACCTGCATGGGGCAAATAGCCACAGGATGGGGACCTGGATGGGGCACATAGCCACAAGATGTGGAACTGGATGGGGCACATAGCCACAAGATGGGGACCTGGATGGGGCACAGAGCCACAAGATGGGGACCTGGATGGGGCACATAGCCACAAGATGGGGACCTGGATGGGGCAAATAGCCACAGGATGGGGACCTGGATGGGGCACATAGCCACAAGATGGGGACCTGGATGGGGCACAGAGCCACAAGATGGGGACCTGGATGGGGCACAGAGCCACAGGATGGGGACCTGGATGGGGCACATAGCCACAGGATGGGGACCTGGATGGGGCACATAGCCACAGGATGGGGACCTGGATGGGGCACATAGCCACAGGATGGGGACCTGGATGGGGCACATAGCCACAGGATGGGGACCTGGATGGGGCACATAGCCACAGGATGGGGACCTGGATGGGGCACATAGCCACAGGATGGGGACCTGGATGGGGCACATAGCCACAGGATGGGGACCTAGATGGGGCACATAGCCACAGGATGGGGACCTAGATGGGGCACATAGCCACAGGATGGGGACCTGGATGGGGCACATAGCCACAGGATGGGGATCTGGATGGGCTGCATAGCCTCAAGATGGGGACCTGGATGGGGCACATAGCCACAATATGGGGACCTGGATGAGGCACATTAGTACAAGATGGGGTCCAGGATGGGGCACATAGCCACAAGATTGGGACCTGGATCGGGAACATTGCCACAAGATGGGGATCTGGGTGGGGCAAATAGCCATAGGATGGGGACCTGGATGGGGCACATAGCCACAAGATGGGGACCTGGATGGGGCACATAGCCACAGGATGGGCACCTGGATGGGGCAAATAGCCATAGGATGGGGACCGGGATGGGGCACATAGCCACAGGATGCGGACCTGGATGGGGCACATAGCCACAAGATGGAGACCTGGATGGGGCACAGAGCCACAAGATGGGGACCTGGATGGGGCACATAGCCACAGGATGGGGACCTGGATGGGGCACATAGCCTCAGGATGGGGATCTGGATGGGGCACATAGCCACAAGATGGGGACCTGGATGGGGCACATAGCCACAAGATGGGGACCTGGATGGGGCACATAGCCACAAGATGGGGACCTGGATGGGGCACATAGCCACAAGATGGGGACCTGGATGGGGCACATAGCCACAAGATGGGGACCTGGATGGGGCACATTAGTACAAGATGTTTGCCATTATTACTATATAATGCTAATTGTAAGACAATATTACTGTATGTGGCCAATTGGGGGAAACAAAATTGTAAAAATCAAAAAAATAAAACATGAAAAAATATTGGGCACTAAAAATGCTGTTTTATATGTAAACTAAAGTAAACATAAAAAAGTGCACGTTTATTATCGCCACATCCGTAACGACCCAAGCTACAAAGAAATAAACACCGCAAAAATGTTCAAAAGGTGTATACAAAAAAAATGTCACATTGAACAAAGAATACGGCCCCCCAAATTCAATTTTTTTCCATGTGCGGCCCATATACCCAGCCGAGTTTGAGACCCCTGCTATATACTAAAGGACCGAGCTATAACATAGTAAGGTAGTTTCTTTTGCCATCAAGAGTATTACTCCCATCATCTCTCTGCAAGTAAAGCTACATTTATGCTGAAAGATAATCATTGAACAAGCGTTCTTAAGATATAATCTTTCAGTGTAAACAAGCTGCCAATCACCCAATGACCGAGCAAAGCACAAAAGATCAACATTCTCTGCAGAACATTGTGCTGTGCAAACAAGACTCTGCTGAGAACAATGCAGCCGCTGTGCACTGAGCAACCTATTACAGATGGCTCAGTGCACATCGGCTCCGCGTCAACCTGTGTCAACAGGCTATTAAACAACCGCCGATCACTAATGGTTTACCGATCATTGGTTGTCCCTGTAAATGGACCCTTGTACGATGCAGATATGGAATAAATATTTGCTTCCAGTAACTTGCCTATGATGTCTCATTTGATTTACAGCCATTTTCTTTGTTTCTTCTACTTCCAGTCAGACCTTCTTGTTGATGTCCTAAAGTCGTGATGTGATCACTGCAGAGTTTGCCGCACTGATTACTGCGCCCCGGAAAATGAAAAGTCACATACTATATATATATATATATATATATATATATATATATATATATATATATATATATATATATATATATATATATATATATATATATATATATATAATATATATGTATATATACGATCCATTCTCAGGTAGGGATTAGGTAGCATTCACACAGGCAATGTGGTTTGGTCCAAACGTGCAGTTTTATTACTTTCATGAAAGTTCAAAGGATTGAAAACCAAAAAATAGCCTCTTCTTGGCGCAAAGGTATCACAGCAAATAAACAGTTCATTCAGCAGCACATTTATGTCAGTGCAGGCTCACCCGAACAGATTACAGCCCTTTCTCCTGGAGCAAACTTTATACACAGAAGAAGCCGATCCCACCAGTCTTGGTATTCCCTTCAGACCGAGCTCCAGCAGCTTCCAACACCAAACAGAAGTGTTCAACTCCGTGCACAGTTCACACTGAACAGGCTGCAGCTTCCCCGTGGTTCTCTGCAGCTCCAACACACAGACTGCTCAGCTTTCCTAGCTGACCTGTGCAGTCTCTATTCAGAGAGAGACTCTGGCTTGTCTCTCTCAGCCACAGCTCACATTTTGGCTGGACACTCACCAGCAGCACACTCGACTCTGCTTCATTCAGCAGACTGACACCCTAGTGACAGGCCCTGGTTATAGTTAAAAAGCTAGGCAGGTGCATCTAATCAAATATTGCATTAACCAGTCCTACCTGACTTTGCTGCAATATATATATATATATTATAAATATATATATTGTACGTACACACTGTAGGGTATTGTACTCACTGAGCCGCGTTGGAGGTAGGCACAGGTTCACACAGTGATGCAGTCCGCAGGTTCAAACAAACTGGTGGTTTATTTAGTGTCCATACACCAGTGAGGAAACAGAAATAACAGCCTTTTCCTGGCACAAAAAGGAATAACAGAACAAAGCTCAAAATAACAAGTCCATGCAGCACGGCTTCAGCTGTTTAAACAAAGTGCCTTTCTCTGCCTCCTGCAGAGTCTGAGCACATGCAAGGTCTGCTCACCTTGCCCAACACACACAGACAGACTGGGACAGGCGCAGCTGTCTTAAATCAGCCTTCCAAGACCTGAACTGGAGGTAACTGAGCCGCTGCCCCCCCCCCAGCTCTTTCAGCTGCTCGTAAAACCCGGCCCTGTAATCCGGGCCCATTAAATTCCTCTCAGCACTATGTGTGCTGGAGCCTGCTTCTCCGGGTCCTACATCACTGAAGCCTGGCACTTCGGGGACACATACCTCCCGTCCACGACCTGTCCGGCAGCCACCTTACAACACACACACATACATTTGCTTCCTGAATTTCCCACACTGCAGCTTTGAATACAGACATGCACCAACCATTAATATGTAATTAGCCACTGTGCAACCCACCATCCAAATATAAATGAATGATCAACCACTCTGCTCCCTGTTAATTATAATTAGCCACTCTGCTGTGTCCTCAACCCCTCACCATTGTGCACCCCCTGCTCATTATAATTACATTCCCCCCAATTCATTATGGTGTAATATCCTATCTCCCACCCTCCACCCCCGATTAGTTCACCTTAAAGAAAAAAAAAGACTTATTTCTCCAGGTGATCCCCTGCAGTTCAGCTTTTTTACCCTTGTGGCCAGGGCGTACTTGGCATATGACGCAGCCGGCACAATGATGTCATAGAGAAGGTGATGGTGCAACAGGAACGTTCCCTGCCTGGCAATAAGCGTTGCTGATGGTGGCGTAAAAAATATTATGATTTGGGCAATCTGGCCACGGGCACTAAGCAGTAGCCCATATTGCCCTCATTATAATCTACCCCTGGTTACAGCTCAGTCATATGTATGCGAGACTGCTGCTGAGACTGCGAAAGCTGGGTAATAGCTTAATGATGAGACTTTCTGAATCCGCTGCTGAGACTGGGAAAGCTTGTTTGTAGCTAAGTAATGATTCATTGTAAGAGTACACTGACGCGCCCCCTGGGCCTTGGGGTACTCGGTTGCCGGGCCGGTCGTTGCTAGGGGAGATGTCACAGTGGCGGTGACCCGGTCCGTGACCCAGGGCGGTCAATCAAAAGGGGAATATTTACATTGGATTTATAGTTTTTATATACAGTTTGTGACGCCACCTGTGGTATGCGGCTATATAGAGCCGCAGCTGCGGAGCAGGTCCTCTGGAGCTGGTGTAAATGCAGCAGAGTTGGTTTAGCTTTCCACAGGTAGAGCTTAGCTCCAGGGCCGTGCTGAGATGTTCTAGTCGTTGCTGTTGCAGTTGTGGTGCAGTGTAGTGCAGGGGGTGATGGCGCAGCAATAACTTCAGAGAGGCAGTGGGGTGCAGTCTTTCAGAGTTTACTCACAGTTGTTAAGTTCCTCAGGTTGCACTGTCCAGACTACAGCCTCCCACATTGCACTGCGTTCACCAGGCAGGGGTTCAGCAAACTCCCAGGTGTTTCAAGAGTGCCTGACAGGACCCCGTTCTATATGACCTTCTCAGCCGTCTTCCTGCGCTGGCCCTCACCCTTCTTGCCCTGCATCTCGCCAAATAATGTCCCAAGCCAGTATCCTCGGATCTTTCTGGGCAACCTGTAGTTCCCTGAATCCTATGTGGTTACCTTTTTTGGCGACTTGAGTGTGGATGTGGCAGCTGCACCCTGAAAGAACAGAAGCCTCCGGTTTCCAGTTGAACTTTGTAATTCTCACTGGTCAGGGGCCGGTCCCCTCTGCGACTTGATCCCTCTACCGCCTGGCAGATTTGGCATACGGGTGGCCTCCAGCACTGCCCGTACCCCTGGGATCCCTCTCCCGTTCCTGGAGCCTTTCTCCTGCTCCTCTCTCCTTCTCAGTCTTGGGCCTCTCTGCTAGGCCCTACTCCTTCTCTGAGCAGCGCCCCTGCAGAGCTCCTGCTCCCACTACTTCTCCTTCTCTGACTGTCTTGTCTTTCCAAGATGGTTCCCTCTTTTATATCACTTCTAACAAGTGCTCCCCTGATCTACGTCCTCCACCCACACCCACTACATGGTTCCCCCTACTTTGGTTCCCCCCACTCCAACCAGGGTCAGGGCTCAGCAGGAAGCGCGATACATCTTGCCCCTCCAGCTGGTCTGGAGTAGTATAGTGTTGGATGCAGGTGTTAGGGTCCAGGGCAGCACTCAATCCTTACCTGAGAGTGAGATACCACACCCCTGGGTGAGATGCAGTACCTGTGCGGCAACTGAACCCGCAGGGGCGCCACAACACCGGAGGCTGGAAATGCTGGGAAACATTTTAGTGATAGGGCAGTTGCAGACCCTAATATTTTCGGTCTGAGTGCGACCTGACAAAACATCGGATCACACTCAGACCAATGACACTTTCTGAGGCCGCCGCTGACTCTGAGCAGGTTGGGCTTTCTTTACATGCCATCAAGTTTGTTTCGGAGACTGTTTAATCCCAGCTCTTTCAATTATTTTCAGGGTAAAATAACAAGGAGCCTGGGAAGTGGATATCACAATAATTTTAAACTATTTTTCCTTACTAGTGATGAGCGAATGTGCTCGCCACTGCTTGGTACTCGTCCAAGCTCGGCAAGTATTTCCAGGCGCTCTTTAGAGAGCCAATAAACTTGCAGGGATTGCCTGCCACGCACTGTAATGCCGTAGCCATGTTGGTTGTGGGCATTACAGTGATTGGCTGGCCGTACAGCATCATCAGGTCTATATAAGACCGGGTGCCGCCATGCTCGTCACAGTCTACCCCGGAATCAGGCAGAATAGGGAGAGGTGCCGCTGCGTCAGGGAGAGATTTGCTTGTTTAACGTTAGTATAGGTATTCCACAACATATATATATATATCCATCTGAACTAACAGTCCTTCTGAGGACTAATCCAGCTGCATATATTCAGTGGAGATAGCAGGAGTTAGGCAGGAAGGCAGGGTATGTGGCAGACCGCAGTGCATGATACAGCACAAGAGGGTCCATTGAATGTCCTGTTAGTATAGGTATTCCACAACATATATATACTGTATATATCCATCTGAACTAACAGTCCTTCTGAGGACTTATCCAGCTGCAGAGATATCAGTGCTAGGCAGGAGTTAGGACGGCAGGCAGTGTATGTGGCAGACTGCAGTGCATATAGTGCAAGAGGGTCCATTGAACGTCCTGTCTGCTGCTGTAATAATTTCAGATATTTGTAGACATAGCCCCAGATATCAGGGGCCAGGGCAATTTTTTTTATCTTAATCCTGGTTATTTGCTTAAAAAGCAATCCAGAGTACACCATTTTTCTGCTCCATTTGCTTGTTAGCACTGCAGATTAAAGCCAGATCTGTTCCATATTTCAGCGATAAAAATCCAGAAATTTGAACTGAACGTGGAAAATATTGGCCTCCTTTTCAATTCTGTGGCAGTGTGTCGGTAAAGCTATTCACACAAGGTGACTGTGAAGAATAGTATTAGTAAATTACAGGCCTGCTATTTAAAACCGTGGTTTTCTGTCAGCCATAACACATATAACAGCGTTCGAAAATCAACCATTTCTGCCTTCCATTTCGTTGCAGTGTGTCGGTCAAGCTATTCACACTAGGTCTCTGTGTAGAATAATATTAGTAAATTACAGGCCTGCTATTTAAAACCATGGTTCTCTGTCAGACGTATCACATACAATTGCATTCCAAAATCAGCCATTTCTCATGAAAGTGGAAAGTATTGTCCTCCATTTAAAATGGGCAAGGTGCGTGGCAAGGGACGGGGAAGTGGACGTGACGGTGATGGTGCATGCAGAAGCCGAGGACGTGGCTGCGGGCAAGCTGAAATTGTGCCACAATAAACACCCACATCTTGTCGCTCGACCTTCTTGTCCCAATTACTAGGGGAACGCAGTACACCACTATTGAACCCAGAGCAGTGTCAAAAGGTTGTTGGTTGGATAGCAGATAATGCTTCCAGTCACTTTGCCACCACCACCACCACCCTGTCTTTCACACGGTCAAGTCTCAGTAGCTGTGAGTCTGGACCACATATTCCTCACCCTTATCCTCCTTCCTCCCACCATGCAGAGTGCCCGGAGACAACTGATCCCACACTTGGACAATCAGAAGAGCTGTTCACTTTTCCATTTGTAGATTCAGGCCGCTCGCCCTGCCAGCTTCAAGCGAGTCAAGAAGAGAATGCGTGTAGCGATGCCCAAATATTGGAGCAGCCACGGTCACATGAAGGCAACGGTGGGAAAGTGCAATTACTGTCACAAGAGGTGGATGATGATGATAAGACACAATTGTCAGAAAGTCAGGAGGAGGACCAGGGTGCGGAAATGGAAGACGAGGTGATGGATCATATAGGAACTGACCCAACCTGGCAGGGGGACATACAGAGCGAGGACAGCAGCACATAGGGGGAAGTAGACGTAGTACCACAACAGGCAGAAAGAAGCAGTGTGGTGGCCGCAGACACAAGGCGGGAAAACGTTCCTCATAATGCCAACACGACGGAAGTTGCCAGTACAACTGTTAGGTCTTCCCGAGTCTGGTTGTTTTTTAAAGACTCTGCACATAACCCCAAAAAGGCCATTTGCACCACCTGCCAGGCCAGCATCAGCAGGGGTAGCAAAACTAGCAGCCTGACCACCACCAGCATGATCAAGCACATGGCAGCAAAGCACCCGACTAAGTGGGCCGAACCCCAGGGTCCAGAAACAGTGTCTGCGGGTGACACCACTGCTTCTTCCGCTGTTGTGCATGTTATGTTCTGCTACCAGAGCTAAGGAAAGAAAGGAGATCTGTCCCTACGATAGAACTCAGCTGAATCCCTACGATGTAACAGGGAACCTGATCCTGCGATCAGACCTGCTAAAGTCCTAAGCTAGTCTGTACGGAGACCTATAGATGTGGGGAAGGAATCCCTACAAGTACTAAGGACTGGGAGGAATATGGGACACCTCCTAACAGAAATAGTAGCAGACAGACGAACAAACAAAATATATAGAACATAGAGGTCAGTAGACCAAGCAAACTAACAGAGTTAGATACAGAGCACAGGCTAGCTAGAAAGTAGTTATACAATGAAGTCCAGCAAAGCCAGAAGGGCAGAGCAGGATTAAATAGGCCAACAAGGTCATGTGACCAGCAAAGGAAAAAACCTAAGAGCAAGGTTCTAACAGTACCCCCACTTCTAAGAGGATCCTCCGGATCCCCTAGGACCAGGCTTATCAGGAAATCTCCTGTGAAACGCTCTGATAAGTCTGGACGCGGAAACATCATCTGACCTCACCCAAGAGTTATCCTCGGGTCCGAAACCTTTCCAGGCCACAAGATACTGCAAACTACCTCTATACCGTCTACAGTTAAGGATGCGAGAAATTTCATATTCCCCGTCCTCCACCACCGGAGGAACAGAGGCAGAGGCGTCACCATCCGACACAACAGCTTTTTTTAACAGAGAGACATGAAATACCGGATTAATTCTCCAGGAGGTAGGAACCTCCAACCTAACAGCAGATTGGTTGACAACCTGAAGCACCTTAAAGGGCCCTACAAACTTGGGACCCAATTTCTTAGAAGGAATCCTCAACCGCAGATTCCTAGAGGACAACCAAACCATGTCACCAACAGCGAACAAAACCTCCTGTCGTTTCCTATCAAAGTAGTCTTTAGATTTTCTGTTGGCCTCCTGAAGATTACCACGCACATCCGTCCAAACTCTCTCCAAATCACCGGAAAAATTCTCCTCCTCAGGCACGGCAGATCCCAACTTGGAGAACGACCCAAACGACGGAAATTAGTACAATATTTTTCCACATTACCTGATCCCTGTTTCAAATGTCTCAACTCAGTCTCAGCTGATGCGACACGGTCAGGATCATCATATAATAGTCCCAAAGCAGAAAAAAAAACTATCCACTGATCTGAAGCATGTATCACTAGGTTGCAAAGAAAAGGCCCACTCCTGAGGCTCTTTGCGCAAAAGTGACATAATGAACCCTATGCGCTGGGATTCATCCCCAGAGGACTTGGGTCTCAAACGAAAATACAATAAGCAAGCATTTTTAAATGAAAAAAATTCTCGGTGTTCACCAAAAAATAAATCCGGCAAACATACCTTAGGCTCCAAGAAATGTGCTCCAGGACAGTTACTCACGTGCTGACGGAGCTCGGCCACCTCCAGAGAGAGTCCCTGCAGGCGATGAGCCAAATCCTGAACCGACACCATGGTGGAGCAGAAAAATCTTTCCTTAGAGAATTTGCAGGCTGGACTTACTGTTATGTTCTGCTACCAGAGCTAAGGAAAGAAAGGAGATCTGTCCCTACGATAGAACTCAGCTGAATCCCTACGATGTAACAGGGAACCTGATCCTGCGATCAGACCTGCTAAAGTCCTAAGCTAGTCTGTACGGAGACCTATAGATGTGGGGAAGGAATCCCTACAAGTACTAAGGACTGGGAGGAAAATGGGACACCTCCTAACAGAAATAGTAGCAGACAGACGAACAAACAAAATATATAGAACATAGAGGTCCGTAGACCAAGCAAACTAACAGAGTTAGATACAGAGCACAGGCTAGCTAGAAAGTAGTTATACAATGAAGTCCAGCAAAGCCAGAAGGGCGGAGCAGGATTAAATAGGCCAACAAGGTCATGTGACCAGCAAAGGAAAAAACCTAAGAGCAAGGTTCTAACAGTGCATGCACGCCAATCCCCTGTCCATGGCGCATGCAAAGATGCCTCCCGCCCTGCACGTGTCGTTGCACACTCTCAACTAGCACCATCAGCAAGCACGTCCACGTCCTTGTCTCAGCGCAACGTTCAGTTGTCCCTACCCCAGTCCTTGGAACACAAGCGCAAATACGCAGCCAACGCCCCACAGCCACAATACTAAATTCACACATTTCGCGAATGCTTGCGATCGAAATGTTTCCTTTTAGGCTCGTGGAGACGGAAGCTTTCCGCAATCTGATGGCGGTGGCCGTACCTCTGAACTCGGTCCCCAGCCGCCACTATTTCTCCCGATGTGCCTTCCCTTCATTACACAAGCACGTGTCCCACAACATTAGCCATGCCCTCAACAACGCAGTTACTGGGAAAGTCCACCTAACCACGGACACGTGGACAAGTGCTTGTGGGCAGGGATGGTACATCTCGCTGACGGCACACTGGGTTAATATAGTGGAAGCCGGGACCCAGTCGGACCTTGGGACGGAACACGTCCTCCCAATGCCGAGGATTGCGGGCCCTGGGTCAATAAGGGTTGCCCCCACATTCTACAGCTCCTGCACTTCCTCCTCCTCCTCTTCAGCCTCCATCTCCGAAATGACCACATCAGTCGTAAGCTGGAAGCACTGCCTCGGCCAAAAGGCAACAGGCTGTGCTGAAGCTAATATGCTTAGGTGACAAACCGCACAACGCTGAAGAGTTGTGGACAGCTCTGAAAGAGCAGGCAGATCTGTGGCTGACACCGCTAACCCTACAGCCAGGCATGGTCGTGTGTGACAATGGCCGGAACCTGGTGGCGGCTCTGAGGCGAGGCGAGCTCACACACATACCATGCCTGGCCCATGTGCTTAACCTCGTGGTTCAGCGGTTTCTCAAAACCTATCCGGATCTGCTGGATCTGCTTGTCAAAGTACGCCACGTGTGTGCCCATTTTAGAAAGTCAGCTACAGCTTCCACTGCTCTTGCCGTGCTTCAGCAGCGTTTGCAGCTTCCAGCTCACCGACCAATCTGCGATGTCCCCACGCGTTGGAACTCTACATTGCAGATGTTGGGAAGGATTTGTGAGCAGAAGCGGGCAGTTGTTGACTACCAGCATCAACAAGGTCGTCAGTATTCAGGTCAGACTCCACACATAATACCTCAGGAGTGGACATGGATGTCAGACATCTGTACCATCCTCCAAAACTTTGAGGACTCCACCAAGATGGTGAGCGGCAATGACGCCATAATTAGTGTCACCATCCCGCTTCTCTGTCTTCTGAAACGCTCTCTGCTCACAGTCATAGAGGATGCATTGCAGGCGGAGCACGATGAGATGGAGCAAGGAACCATACAGGGTGATTCCACACAGCCTAGCCTCATCTCATCCCAACATGGATTGAGTGACAATGAGGAGGAGGAAGAACAGGAGCTAGTTTCCTGCTATAGATGGTACTATCTGCACAGCTGTCATACCCTCTGTTCATTGTGGATGGCCTGAGGACAGGCAGGAGGAGGAGGAGAGCATGGTCAGTCATCCTCCTGGTGAGGACACGGAAGTCTTGCCTGTTAGTAGTCTGGCACACATGGCTGAGTTTATGATACGATGCCTTTCCCAAGACCCTCACATTGTCCAAATTGTGGGTGACAGTCATTACTGGTTGGTGACACTTCTAGACCCACGCTACAAGGAGAACTTTCTGTCTCTTATTCCCTTGCAGGACAGGTCTAATAAAATGGTGCAGTACAAGAAGGCCCTTGTTGTGGAATTATTTAAAAAATTCCCATCTGAAAACGTGGGCGGCAGAGGTCACAGTTCATTTGACAACCAAGGAGTACAGGCGAGAGAGACACAAATGCAATCCAGCAGAGGCAGGGGAACACTGTCAAAGTTCTGGGACAGTTTTCTTAGACCCCCCCCCCCCCCCCATCGTACAGGCCCTGAGGCGCCGGCTATTCTCCCAAGGAGGGAAAAGTTTCGGAAGATGGTATGGGAGTACCTTGCCGACCGTACCAACGTCCTCTGTGATTCCTCTGTGACTTATAATTATTGGGTATCCAAGCTGGATACGTGGAATGAACTGGCTCTCTACGCCTTGGAGGTCCTGGCCTGCCCTGCCGCCAGCGTTTTGTCAGAGCAGGTTTTTAGTGCCGCCGGTGGAATTATAGCACGATAGGCGCATCCGCCTGTCAACTGATAATGCTGACAGGCTGACTCTTATAAAAATGAACAAGAGCTAGATTGGGCCAGAATTCTCAACACCACCGAATAATAGCAGTGTAACATAAACTCAAATCCAGAGTCTTTTTTTGGGAGGTCTAACTCTATTCCCATGCACCTCTGTCTTCACACCCAGACATGGGTATGCGCTTCCTGATTTTGTCAATTTGCTCTTGTCCTCCTCCTTCTCCTTCTCCTCATCCTCCACATCCTCCTCCATACTACCACTATATCTACCATATCACAATATCTACTGTGTCTTGCAAGGGAAACTTAGTTGACAATTGAGGGCTGATACGTTTTGAGACTTCTGAAGACACCGGGAAAGCTGAGAATGGTGTATAAAATGAGAAAGTTGGGTCAAAGATAAATGATGATATATTCTGAGACTGGGAAAGCTGGGTTAGAAAACTCAGTGATAAAGCATTAATTACTGTGCGTATCTATATAAAGTGTGAATTGCAGAGCTGTGTGTGTAAATCATACAGTGCAGAGCTGTGTGTGTAAATCATACAGTGCAGAGCTGTGTGTGTAAATCATACAATGCAGAGCCGTGTGTATTTGTGCAAAGCATAAATTTTCTAGCTTGGTATCTAAATCAAGCTGGAGAAGCTGAGATTGTGTAAAGCTTATAGTACAGAAGTGTCTGTATATATATGTATATGTGTGTGTATGTGTGTGCAGCGCAGAGCTGTGTGTGTGCAGAGCAGAGCTGTGTGTGTGTGCAGAGCACAGAGTGCAGAATCTGACTCCTCCCGCATGTGACTGATCTCACAGTTATGACGTCACCAAAGGTCCTTTTGCTCAGTAGGATTTAGCATCCGCCGTCCATCCTCCTCTTTGTCATATTGGTGAGTTTCCATCTGTATACGTCCATGTGCACACACAACATCTTGTATCGTTACTGCTGAAGCTTCTGTTTGGACCCTTGGAGCCTTTTTCTTTTTCTCATTTGTAAGATGCACACTGCCGACACTTAGTATTAGCCAATCTACAAATTTTACCCTATTTTTGCAATGTGTTTTGGATGGTATTTAAGCCGTATTTGGCACCTTTGCATGATGCACTTTAATTTCCGAATTTCATCTTATGTTTCTTTAAAAAGGTTTCGCCTTGAAATATAGAGAATTAAATAATAAGAAAATAAATTCCTTTAAATTGTTACATAATCTCAGTATCTTCATAAACGCTCCCCATTTTAGGGAGTGATTGCTGTAGCTCAGAGACGGATTGTGCGGCCGCTGCTGAGAATGGGAAAGCTGGGTTACAACTCAGTGATAATGTTGTAAGACAGTGATATTTTGTGGATCTGCTGCCTGATTACACATTCTGACACTGGGAAAGCTGGGCCACAGCTTAGTTATGATATGTTCTAAGGGCTCATGCAGACGACTGTACTTTCAGTCCAACAAAACACTGGATCGCACTCGGACCAATGTGATTCTATGGGGCCGTGCACATATCCGATTTTTTTTTTTTTTTCGGACCGAGTCTGTCCGAGGAATAAATCGCAGCATGCACAAGTTGCATCTGCAAATCGGATCACACTCAGCCGTGCAAGTCAATGGAAAACATTGAACTGCACTCAGATGACATCCGAGTGCAGTCCAAATTTTCACGGATTGATAGAATGGAGAAGATGAAGAAAAAAAATAAAAGTTTCATCTTCTCCTTATCTGAGAAGATCGGATCACGCTCTGATCAGTGTGATCAGCATAATTGTACTGATTTTCTCAGATGAGAGAAAATACAGTGGTGTGACCCTGCCCTAAAACTTCTGCTGACACTGGTAAAGCTGGGTTACAGTTTACTGATTATACATTCTGAGATTGTAGCAGAGCATTGGAAAGTTAGGTTCTAGCTTAGTAATAATCCATTCTGAGACTGTAAAAGCTGTGTTATGGATGATATGTTTAAAGCTGCAGCTCACAATGGGTAGAATGGGTTACGGCACAGTGTGATTACATATTCTGCTGCTGACACTGGGAAAGCTGAGTTACAGTTTAATGATTATAGCTTCAGATACTGCTGCTAATTGTTGGAAAGTTGAGTTATAGCTCGGTAATGATTCATTCTAAGACTGGGAATGCTGTTTTATAGAAGTAATGATGTGGTCTGAAGCTGTGAAAACTATTTTATAGCTCAAAGGAACTGGAGAAAAATATGGAATCCTAGCGGCTGATAAAATTTAGCAATCTTTATTTCATGTCTTTAAAAAGATGAATATCCATCCAATAAAAAAACAGTGAACGTTCTGACGCGTTTCAGGCCAGAGCCTTTAGTCATAGAATGTAAATAATACATTCTGTCCCCCATCCTTGTATATATGTACTCAATGCTGGGCCCCTTCTTGGTATATATCTCCCCTATCCTAGTATATATGTCCCCAATTCTGAGCCCACCCTGGTACATACCGTATTTGGCGGACTATAAGATCCATCGAACTATAAGACGCACCCCAAATTTTGGGGAGCAAAAAAACCCATAAAAACATTAAATAAAATGGTGGTGCGTCTTATAGTCCTATTTTACAGTAGCTTACCAGGAGTGGGGTGGCAAGTGCGGTGGGGCGAGGTCACAGGAGGCATGGACACTGGGAGGAGGGGGTGTCCCAGCGCTGCAAGGCTGCGGGCCCTGGGCTGGCAGAAAATGTTGGCACTGAGCAGAGTCCCACCGCAGGGAAATCAATGGGAAAGTGCGGGGTCGCCACTCAACGCCAACATTTTATGACAGCCCAAGTATCGCCCAACTCCTGCTGCCACCGGCATCCTGATATATACGTATGTTTCCCATCCTGGTATATAAATCCCCATCCTGGTATATATGTTTCCCATCTTTGTATAAATGTTCCGCATCCTGATATATATATATCCCCCATCCTGGTATATATGCCCCCCATCCTGGTATATATGTCCCCCATCTTGGTATATATGCCCCCAATTCTGGTATATATGCCCCCATCCTGGTATATATGTCCCCCTTACTAGTATATATGACGCGCCCCCTGGGCCGTGTGTGAGGGAATACCCAGAGCCGGGTCTCTGTGTAATGCTGGGGGTTTGTAGTCTCCGTGGCGGCGACCCGGTCCCGTGGCTCAGGGTGGTCAAACCGGTGGCGGATCTGTTTATTTGGTTTTTAATGTTTAAATGTCCGACTACGCCACCCGAGGATTGCGGTCACTGAGAACCGCCGCTGCGGAGCAGACGGCTGAGACTGATGTGTGCGCAGCAGAGAGTAGTATAACTCCCCACGGGAGGAGTATAGCCTCAGGGCAGTGAGTGCAGATGATGGGGGTGATGGTGCGCGGGAGCAACAGTAATGACTCAGAGTCCAGTGATACAGTCCAGGGTCTTTACTCACAGTTTTACACTCCAAGCCACTTCTGCAGGTAATGGCTGCCCACGTCGTACTGTGCTCACCAGGTGAGGGGCTCGGCCAACTCCCAGGTACCTTTGGAACTTAACCACGTTTCTGTCCAGCTGCCTCGGGCCTTGGCAGGCAAACGTGTGTTCCGTTTCCCTGGGTCCTATATGGTGCCTTCCTAACGGGTGATGTGAGGGGCTGTGACACGTGCAATGCCACAGCCTCCGGTTTCTAGCTGAGGGTAGTTGCTCTCCTCCACTAGCTGAGGGATCCGGCTCCCTTTCTTGGCCTGACCCCCCTACTCTGGTAGCGGCGGGCGTACGGTGGCGACTGGCCAGTCTGCACCCCTGGGGTCCCTTCACTCCACTCCTGGATCCTTTCTCTTCCTCTCCTTCCTCCAGGCTCAGGCCTCCTGACAGGGCCTGCCTGTGGAACAGAGCTCATGCAGAGGCTCTGTTCCCTGTCTTCTCCTCTCACTGAACACTCTCTCCACTTTTCCTTGCTCTTTCAGTCCTGGCTGGGCCTCACAGGCTAGGCCCGCCTCCGGAGCAGAGCTCCACAGAGGCCCTGCTCTGTCACTTCTTCCCTCTGACTGAACTCAGCAACTCTTCTGATCTAAGGTGGTGCCCACCTTATATATCTTCTACCCAGTGCACCCAGGATCTACTCTCCCCACCCACACACTATCGGGTTCCCCCTTTCTAGGTGTTCCCTCCCCCCACTCCAGCCAGGGATCAGGGACAGTTTTGCTCACTCTTGGGAGCATTGTTGCCCTGCCCCACCGGAAATGTGGTGTAGTGCATGTGGGTGTTAGGGTCCTGAGCCACACTCCATCCTTACCTGGAAGTGAGATATCGCACCTCTCGGTGAGATGCAATACCTCTGTAGCGACCGAACCCTCGGGGCGCAACATATATATCCCCCATCATGGTATATATGTCCCTCATCCTGGTATATATGTTCCCCTTCCTGGTATATATGTCCCGCATCCTTGTATATATGTCTTCCATCCTGATATATTTATCCCCCTTCCTGGTATATATGTCCCCTTTCCTGGTATATATGTCCCCCATCCTTGCATATATGTCCCCCATCCTGGTATATATGTCCCTTATCCTGGTATACTGTATATGTTCCTCATCCTGGTATATATGTCTCCCTTCCTTTTATATATGTCTCCCATCCTGGTATATATGTCCCTCATCCTGGTATATATGTCCCTCTTCCTGGTATATAAGTCCCCTTTCCTGGTATCTAAGTCCCCCATCCTTGTATATATGTCCCCCATCCTGGCATATATGTCCCCCATCCTTGTATATATGTCCCTCATTCTGGTAAATATGTCCCCTTTCCTGGTATATATGTCCCCCATCCTTGTATATATGTCTCCCATCCTGGTATATATGTCCCTCATCCTGCTATATATGTCCCTCATCCTGGTATATATGTCCTCTATCCTGGTATATATGTCCCATATCCTTGTATATATGTTTCCAATTCTGGTATATATGTCCCCCATCCTTGTATATATGTCCTCCATTATTGTATATATGACCCCGATCCTGGTATATATGTCCCCCTTCCTGGTATATATGTCCCCCCTTCCTTGTATATATGTCCCCCTTCCTTGTATAAATGTCCCCCTTCCTGGTATATATGTCCCCCATTCTTGTATATATGTCCCTCATCCTGGTATATATGTCCCCCTTCCTGGTATATATGTTCCCCATCCTGGAATATATGTCCCTCAACCTGATATATATGTCCCCCATCCTGGTATATATGTCCCCCATCCTGGTATATATCCTCCATCCTGGTATATATGTCCCCCATCCTGGTATATATGTTACCCATCCTGGTATATACGTCCCCCATCTTGGTATATATGTCTTCCATCCTGGTATATATGTCCCTCATCCTGGTATATATATCCCCCATCCTGGTATATATGTCTTCCATCCTGGTATATATGTCCCTCATCCTGGTATATATATCCCCCATCCTGGTATATATGTCCTCTAACCTGGTATATATGTCCCCTATCCTTGTATATATGTCTCCAATTCTGGTATATATGTCCCCCTTCCTGGTACATATGTCCCCCATCCTTGTATATATGTCCCCCATCTTTGTATATATGTCCCCCTTCCTGGTACATATGTCCCCATCCTGGTATATATGTCCCCCATTCTTATATATATGTCCCCTATTCTGGTATATATGTCTCCCTTCCTGGTATATATGACCCACATCCTGGTATATATGTCCCCCATCCTGATATATCTGTCCCACTTCCTGGTATATATGCCCCTTTTCCTGGTATATATGTCCCCCATACTTGTATATATGTCCCCCATACTTGTATATATGTCCCCCATTCTTGTATATATGTCCCTCATCCTGGTATATATGTCCCTCATCTTGGTATATATGTCCCCCTTCCTAGTATATATGTCCCTCATCCTGGTATATATGTCCCTCATCCTGGTATATATGTCCCCCTTCCTGGTATATATGTTACCCATCCTGGTATATACGTCCCCCATCTTGGTATATATGTCTTCCATCCTGGTATATATGTACCTCATCCTGGTATATATATCCCCCATCCTGATATATATATGTCTTCCATCCTGGTATATATGTCCCTCATCCTGGTATATATATTACCCCCATCCTGGTATATATGTCCTCTATCCTGGTATATATATCCCCTATCCTTGTATATATGTCTCCAATTCTGATATATATGTCCCCCTTCCTGGTATATATGTCCCCCATCCTTGTATATATGTCCCCCATTATTGTATATATGTCCCCCATCCTGGAATATATGTCCCCCATTCTTGTATATGTCCCCCATTCTGGTATATATGGTCCCCTTCCTGGTATATATGTCCCACATCCTTGTATATATGTCCCCCATCCTGATATATATATCCCCCTTCCTGGTATATATGTCCACCTTCCTGGTATATATGTCCCGCATACTTGTATATATGTCCTCCATTCTTGTATATATGTCCCTCATCCTGGTATATATGTCCCTCATCCTGGTATATATATATCCCCCTTCCCGGTATATACAGTCATATGAAAAAGTTTGGGCACCCCTATTAATCTTAAGCTTAATGTTTTATAAAAATTGGTGTTTTTGCAACAGCTATTTCAGTTTGATATATGTAATAACTGTTGGATACAGTAATGTTTCTGCCTTGAAATGAGGTTTATTGTACTAACAGAAAATGTGCAATCTGCATTCAAACAAAATTTGACAGTTGCATAAGTATGGGCACCTCACCAGAAAAGTGACATTAATATTTAGTAGATCCTCCTTTTGCAAAAATAACAGCCTCTAGTCGCTTCCTGTAGCTTTTAATGAGTTCCTGGATCCTGGATGAAGGTATTTTTGACCATTCCTCTTTACAAAACAATTCCAGTTCAGTTAAGTTTGATGGTCGCCGAGCATGGACAGCCCTCTTCAAATGATCCCACAGATGTTCAATGATATTCAGGTCTGGGGACTGGGATGGCCTTTCCAGAACATTGTAATTGTTCCTCTGCATGAATGCCTGAGTAGATTTGGAGCGGTGTTTTGGATCATTGTCTTGCTGAAAGATCCATCCACTGCGTAACTTCAACTTTATCACTGATTCTTGAACACTATTGCCAAGAATCTGCTGATACTGAGTGGAATCCATGCGTCCCTCAACTTTAACAAGATTCCCAGTGCCGGCATTGACCACACAGCCCCAAAGCATGATGGAACCTCCACCAAATTTTACTGTGGGTAGCAAGTGTTTTTCTTGGAATGCTGTGTTTTTTTGCCACCATGCATAACGCCTTTTTGTATGACCAAACAACTCAATCTTGGTTTCATCAGTCCACAGGACCTTCTTCCAAAAAGAAATAGGCTTCTTCAAATGTGCTTTTGCATACCTCAGCCGACTCTGTTTGTGCGTACTTGCAGAAATGGCTTCTTTCGCATCACTCTCCCATACAGCTTCTCCTTGTGCAAAGTGCGTTGTATAGTTGACCGATGCACAGTGACACCATCTGCAGCAAGTTGATGCTGCAGCTCTCTGGAGGTGGTCTGAGGATTGTCCTTGACTGATCTCACCATTCTTCTTCTCTGCCTTTCTGATGTTTTTCTTGTCCTGACACTTCTGGCCTTAACAAGAACTGTCCCTATGTTCTTCCATTTCCTTACTATGTTCCTCACAGTGGAAACTGACAGGTTAAATCTCTGAGACAGCTTTTTGTATCCTTCCCCTGAACAACTATGTTGAATAATCTTTGTTTTCAGATCATTTGACAGTTGTTTTGAGGAGCCCATGATGCCACTCTTCAGAGGAGATTCAAACAGGAGAACAACTTGCAAGTGGCCACTTTAAGTAGCTTTACTCATGATTGCATACACCTGGCTATAAAGTTCAAAGCTCAATGAGGTTACAAAACCAAAAAAAGTGCTTTAGTAAGTCAGTAAAAAGTAGGCAGGAGTATTTAAAACAAGAAAATGATAAGGGTGCCCATACTTATGCACCGGTCAAATTTTGTTTGAATGCAGATTGCACATTTTCTGTTAGCACAATAAACCTCATTTCAAGGCAGAAACATTACTGTGTCCAACAGTTATTACATATATCAAACTGAAATAGCTGTTGCAAAAACACCAAGTTTTATAAAACATTAAGCTTAAGATTAATAGGGGTGCCCAAACTTTTTCATATGACTGTATGTTACCCATCCGGGTATATATGTCCCTCATCCTGGTATATACGTCCCCCATCTTGGTATATATGTCTTCCATCCTGGTATATATGTCCCTCATCCTGGTATATATATCCCCCATCCTGATATATATGTCTTCCATCCCGGTATATATGTCCCTCATCCTAGTATATATGTTACTCTTCCTGGTATATATGTCCCTCATCCTGGTATATACGTCCCCCATCTTGGTATATATGTCTTCCATCCTGGTATATATGTCCCTCATCCTGGTATATATATCCCCCATCCTGGTATATATGTCTTCCATCCTGGTATATATGACCCTCATGCTGGTATATATGTCCCCCATCTTGATATATGTCTTCCATCCTGGTATATATGTCCCTCATCCTGGTATATATATCCCTCATCCTGGTATATATATCCACCATCCTGGTATATATGTCCCCCATCCTAGTATATATGTTACCCATCCGGGTATATATGTCCCTCATCCTGGTATATACGTCCCCCATCTTGGTATATATGTCTTCCATCCTGGTATATATGTCCCTCATCCTGGTATATATATCCCCCATCCTGATATATATGTCTTCCATCCCGGTATATATGTCCCTCATCCTTGTATACATATATTACCCCCATCCTGGTATATATGTCCTCTATCCTGGTATATATGTCCCCTATCCTTGTATATATGTCTCCAATTCTGGTATATATGTCCACCTTCCTGGTATATATGTCCCCCATCCTTGTATATATGTCCCCCATTATTGTATATATGTCCCCCATCCTGGAATATATGTCCCCCATTCTTGAATATATGTCCCCCATTCTGGTATATATGTCCCCCTTCCTGGTATATATGTCCCACATCCTTGTATATATGTCCCCCATCCTGATATATATATCCCCCTTCCTGGTATATATGTCCCCCTTCCTGGTATATATGTCCCCCATACTTGTATATATGTCCTCCATTCTTGTATATATGTCCCTCATCTTGGTATATATGTCCCCCTTACTGGTATATATGTCCCCCATCCTGGTATATATGACCCTCATGCTGGTATATATGTCCCCCATCTTGATATATGTCTTCCATCCTGGTATATATGTCCCTCATCCTGGTATATATATCCCTCATCCTGGTATATATATCCACCATCCTGGTATATATGTCCCCCATCCTAGTATATATGTTACTCTTCCTGGTATATATGTCCCTCATCCTGGTATATACGTCCCCCATCTTGGTATATATGTCTTCCATCCTGGTATATATGTCCCTCATCCTGGTATATATATCCCCCATCCTGGTATATATGTCTTCCATCCTGGTATATATGTCCCTCATCCTGATATATATATCCCCCATCCTGGTATATATGTCCTTTATCCTGGTATATATGTCCCCTATCCTTGTATATATGTCTCAGATTCTGGTATATATGTCCCCTTGCTGGTATATATGTCCCCCTTCCTTGTATATATGCCCCCATTATTGTATATATGTCCTCCATCTTGGTATATATGTCTCCCATTCTTGTATATATGTCCCCCATTCTGGTATATATGTCCCCCTTCCTGGTATATATGTCCCCCATCCTGATATATATGTCCCCCTTCCTGGTATATATGTCCCCCATACTTGTATATATGTCCCCCATTATTGTATATATGTGCCTCATCCTGGTATATATGACCCTCATCCTGGTATATATGCCCCCCTTCCTTGTATATACGTCCCTCATCCTGGTATATATGCCCCTCATCCTGGTATATATACCCCCCTTCCTTGTATATACATCCCTCATTCTGGTTTATATGCCCCTCATCCTGGTATATATGTCCCCCTTCCTGGTATATATGGCCCTCATCCTGGTATATACGTCCCCCATCTTGGTATATATGTCTTCCATCCTGGTATATATATCCCCGATCCTGGTATATATGTCCCCCATACTGGTATATATGTTACCCATCCTGGTATATATGTCTCCCATCCTGTTATATATGTCTCCCATCCTGTTATATATGTTCCCCATCCTGATATATATGTCCCTCATCCTGTTATATATGTCCCCCATCCTGGTATATATGTCCCCCATTCTTGTATATATGTCCCCCATTCTGGTATATATGTCCCCCTTCCTGGTATATATGTCCCACATCCTTGTATATATGTCCCCCATCCTGATATATATCCCCCTTCCTGGTATATATGTCCCCCTTCCTGGTATATATGTCCCCCATACTTGTATATATGTCCTCCATTCTTGTATATATGTCCCTCATCCTGGTATATATGTCTCTCATCTTGGTATATATGTCCCCCTTCCTTGTATATATACCCCCCATCCTGGTATATATGTTCCTCATCCTGGTATATATGTCCCCCTTACTGGTATATATGTCCCCCATCCTGGTATATATGACCCTCATCCTGGTATATATGTCCCCATACCTTGATATATGTCTTCCATCCTGGTATATATGTCCCTCATCCTGATATATATATCCCTCATCCTGGTATATATATCCCCCATCCTGATATATATGTCCCCCATCCTAGTATATATGTTACCCATCCTGGTATATATGTCCCTCATCCTGGTATATACGTCCCCCATCTTGGTATATATGTCTTCCATCCTGGTATATATGTCCCTCATCCTGGTATATATATCCCCCATCCTGGTATATATGTCTTCCATCCTGGTATATATGTCCATCATCCTGATATATATATATCCCCCATACTGGTATATATGTCCTCTATCCTGGTATATATGTCCCCTATCCTTGTATATATGTCTCCGATTCTGGTATATATGTCCCCCTTGCTGGTATATATGTCCCCCTTCCTTGTATATATGTCCACCATCTTGGTATATATGTCCCCCATTCTTGTATATATGTCCCTCATCCTGGTATATATGACCCTCATCCTGCTATATATGCCCCCCTTCCTTGTATATACGTCCCTCATCCTGGTATATATGCCCCTCATCCTGGTATATGTAACATACCTGGCGGCGTCCTTGCATGGTGGTCCATCTCCCACTGTGCAAGAGGGCGCACTTGATCTCCTGTCCAGAATGTCTCTCTGGCTTCCCTCCATGCTGTCTGTTTGTGTCTGTTTCTGCTGCTTAAGGGCGGCGCCCGATCACTTCCTGCCTTTTGTACCTGCTGTGGGTCACACCCCTTGTGCGTCCTCAGCCTATTGCTGTCTGTCACTTGGTATATAGCTCAGCAGCTCCCTTCTATCCCTGCCTGAGCATAGTGTTTCCTTCAGTGTGTGCTTGCACTCTGAAGGTGCCAGGTCCCGTCTCTTGTCTCCTGCTTTTTGTATCAGTTCCCGTATCTGAACTGTGTCCTGTATGTCTCCTGCTTTGCGGTATCAGCTCCCGTGTCTGAACTGAGTCCTGTATGTCTCCTGCTTTGCGGTATCAGCTCCCGTGTCTGAACTGAGTCCTGTATGTCTCCTGCTTTTCGGTATTAGTTCCCGTGTCTGAACTGAGTCCTTTCTGTGTTCTCTTGTCTGTCCTGTCTGAAAACGCTCCTAGCCTGTTCCTCCCGCCTTCTAGGGGCCGATTACCTAGACCCGCTCCTGTATCTTGTCTGTCCTGTCTGAACACGCTCCTTGCCTGTTCGTCCTGCCTCTCTGGGGGCCGTATTCCCAGACCCGCTCCTGTATCCCGCTGCAGTGTCGGTCTCCTCCGTACACTCAGTTCCAGTCTGAACTCTCTCCTATCCTTTACCTGTTTTGCCTCTATGTCCGTTCCCTTCCTTTTTCTGCAGAGTCTGAACTCGTACCTAACTCCTGCTTGTTGTCTCTGTACTCCCGTTTGTGAGTTTGTGGTCCACTCGCTACTTCACTGCAAGTACCCTGTGGGTGTCTGGCTCTGTCTTTCCCTTCCTGTCTGTTCCGTGTGAACAGAGCCCTGTCCTCCCTGCTCAGCCTTGTCTGCACTCTAGCCGTGCTTGCCTGTAACCCTCTGCCTGTATTGTTCCTGAGTCCCGGTGTGTACTGGGTCCTATCCCGCCTGTGTTCCTACCTGCTAGTGCCTCCCTGTCTGCACTCTAGCTGTGCTTGCCTTTACCCCCCTGCCTGCATACCCGCCTGCCTGCATACCAGTCGTGCCTGCCTATACCCACCAGTCTGTGTGCCAGCCTACCAGCCTGTTCCTGTATTCCCCTGTGTGGGTCAACAGCCGTGTCCGGGGTCTGTCCTGGAGTAGCACCTGGTCCCTCTGCTCGGTTCCTCCTTGGTGCACTGGCGTCGTATGCCGTCGTGCGACCCTGGTCGGATCGGGTGAATACTTAGTCACGCCCCTCCAGGCATTCACTCTCCGGCACGGTCCAGTGGAATCACTACCAATCACACGCACACGCCGCTTAGCCCGGGCGTGTGCATAACAGCATGCTCAGGCCATGGTTCCCGTTGAGCCCCACGGCCTTCGCTCTTTGAGAAGTTTTTCCAGCGAATACATGCATTAAAATAAATAAATAAATTTTTTTTCCCCCCTTTAGCTGAGTTCCAGGCGAATTACGCACCCGTCCAGATGGATCTATCAGCTCTCGTTCCTGCGGATCCGCCACGTTACTATGGGGATCCAAGACAGTGTCGTGCATTTGTGGAGCAATGCATGCTACACTTTAAGGCCTACCCTCTCTATTTTCCTTCCGATTGGGCTAAAGTGGCCTTTATGATTGACTACCTAGCGGGTGATGCCTTGAAATGGGTCACCCCCCTATGGGAAGCATGGGATCCTGTCATCCTTGACCTGCAGGCCTTCCTGGTGGCCTTTCGTATGGTCTTCGAGGACCCTAACTCTGAAGCCCCTGCTGAAGCTTCACTCCCCAATATCCCGGAGCAGCCCCGACGGGTAATGTGTGTGGGTAGCGCAATAGTCCTCCAGCCCAATGAGACTACTGCCCACCCAGAATCCTCACAGGGTGACTACGCTTTCCGGAATACTTCTCTCAACCTCAAGAGGCAGTCCAGACGTGCTAGACTTAGAGGCAAGCCGTCACGCCAGGGTCTGTCCTCCCTGAGACCTCCTGACCCCAACCTTGAAGTCCCTACTGAAGCTTCATCTCCCTGTATCCCGGAGAAACCCCAATGGGTGATGTGCGTGGGTAGTGCACCAGTTCTCCTGCCCGAAGAGACTTCTGCCCATCCAGACTCCACACAGGAGAACTTCCTGCACCCGGCATCAGATGCTTCTTTCTCTTTAACCGGTGTGCATGTCCAAGGATGCTCCAAAGCTGTGGTTACCTCAGAGTCTGTGCACCTCTACTACCTGGCGGAGGATCCCCTGTTGCCTCCTGAACCCTCCGGGATACCACTCGATGACAAATGGAGAGAGACTTCTCTACACCCGGTACTCAATACTTTGTCCGCTTCGTCCTGTGAGCCTGACAATGGGTACCCCAAAGTGGTAGTTACCTCCGAGTCTCTACACCCCTCCGACCAGGCGGAGGATCTCCAGTTGTCTCCTGAACCCTTCGGGGTGCTACCTGGTAGCGAAAGGACAGAGACTCTCCTATACTCTGTACCTGATACCTCGCTCGCTTCGTCCAGTGAGTCCAACCTAGTGTACTCCGAAGCAGAGGTTACTCCTGAGTCTCTACACCCCTCCGACCAGGCGGAGGACCTCCAGTTGTGTTCAGAATCCTTCGGGGTGCCACCTGGTGGTGAATGGACAGAGACTTTCCTATATCCTGGATCTGATACCTCGCTTGCTTCGTCCAGTGAGTCCGACCTAGAGTACTCTGAAGCAGAGGTTACCCGTGAGTCTCTACACCCCTCTGACCAGGCGGAGGACCGCCAGCTGTCTCCAGAACCCTTCGGGGTGCCACCTGGTGGTGAATGGACAGAGACTTTCCTATACTCGGTACCCGATACCTCGCCTGCTTCCTCCAGTGAGTCCGACCTAGTGTACTCTGAAGCAGAGGTTACCCGTGAGTCTCTACACCCCTCTGACCAGGCGGAGGACCGCCAGCTGTCTCCAGAACCCTTCGGGGTGCCACCTGGTGGTGAATGGACAGAGACTTTCCTATACTCGGTACCCGATACCTCGCCTGCTTCCTCCAGTGAGTCCGACCTAGTGTACTCTGAAGTAGTTGTTTTCTCTGAGCCTCTGCACTCTTCTGACCCGGCGGAGGACCTCCAGTTGTTTCCTGAATCCTCCGGGATACCACCAGATAACAAAGAGACAGTGACTTTTCCTCATTATGTACCTGATAACCCGTCTATTTCTTCCTGTGAGCTTGACAAGATGTACCTCGAAGCAGAGATTACCCTTAAGTCTCTGTCCCCCTCCAACCCAGTGAACGACTGGTCCTCGAATTCCCTGCGGAAGATTCTGGCAGGCCTGAAGAAGAGGGGGCGTAAGGGGGGAGGTACTGTAACATACCTGGCGGCGTCCTTGCATGGTGGTCCATCTCCCACTGTGCAAGAGGGCGCACTTGATCTCCTGTCCAGAATGTCTCTCTGGCTTCCCTCCATGCTGTCTGTTTGTGTCTGTTTCTGCTGCTTAAGGGCGGCGCCCGATCACTTCCTGCCTTTTGTACCTGCTGTGGGTCACACCCCTTGTGCGTCCTCAGCCTATTGCTGTCTGTCACTTGGTATATAGCTCAGCAGCTCCCTTCTATCCCTGCCTGAGCATAGTGTTTCCTTCAGTGTGTGCTTGCACTCTGAAGGTGCCAGGTCCCGTCTCTTGTCTCCTGCTTTTTGTATCAGTTCCCGTGTCTGAACTGTGTCCTGTATGTCTCCTGCTTTGCGGTATCAGCTCCCGTGTCTGAACTGAGTCCTGTATGTCTCCTGCTTTGCGGTATCAGCTCCCGTGTCTGAACTGAGTCCTGTATGTCTCCTGCTTTTCGGTATTAGTTCCCGTGTCTGAACTGAGTCCTTTCTGTGTTCTCTTGTCTGTCCTGTCTGAACACGCTCCTAGCCTGTTCCTCCCGCCTTCTAGGGGCCGATTACCTAGACCCGCTCCTGTATCTTGTCTGTCCTGTCTGAACACGCTCCTTGCCTGTTCGTCCTGCCTCTCTGGGGGCCGTATTCCCAGACCCGCTCCTGTATCCCGCTGCAGTGTCGGTCTCCTCCGTACACTCAGTTCCAGTCTGAACTCTCTCCTATCCTTTACCTGTTTTGCCTCTATGTCCGTTCCCTTCCTTTTTCTGCAGAGTCTGAACTCGTACCTAACTCCTGCTTGTTGTCTCTGTACTCCCGTTTGTGAGTTTGTGGTCCACTCGCTACTTCACTGCAAGTACCCTGTGGGTGTCTGGCTCTGTCTTTCCCTTCCTGTCTGTTCCGTGTGAACAGAGCCCTGTCCTCCCTGCTCAGCCTTGTCTGCACTCTAGCCGTGCTTGCCTGTAACCCTCTGCCTGTATTGTTCCTGAGTCCCGGTGTGTACTGGGTCCTATCCCGCCTGTGTTCCTACCTGCTAGTGCCTCCCTGTCTGCACTCTAGCTGTGCTTGCCTTTACCCCCCTGCCTGCATACCCGCCTGCCTGCATACCAGTCGTGCCTGCCTATACCCACCAGTCTGTGTGCCAGCCTACCAGCCTGTTCCTGTATTCCCCTGTGTGGGTCAACAGCCGTGTCCGGGGTCTGTCCTGGAGTAGCACCTGGTCCCTCTGCTCGGTTCCTCCTTGGTGCACTGGCGTCGTATGCCGTCGTGCGACCCTGGTCGGATCGGGTGAATACTTAGTCACGCCCCTCCAGGCATTCACTCTCCGGCACGGTCCAGTGGAATCACTACCAATCACACGCACACGCCGCTTAGCCCGGGCGTGTGCATAACAGTATATATGCCCCCTTCCTTGTATATACGTCCCTCATCCTGGTATATATGCCGCTCATCCTGGTATATATGTCCCCCTTCCTGTTATATATGTCTCCCATCCTGTTATATATGTCTCCCATCCTGTTATATATGTCCCCCATCCTGATATATATGTCCCTCATCCTGTTATATATATCCCCCATCCTGGTATATATATCCCCCATCCTGGTATATATGTCCCTCATCCTGGTATATATATCCCCCATCCTGGTATATATATCCCCCATTCTGGTATATATGTCTTTCATCCTGGTATATATGTCCCCCATCCTGGTATATATGTCCCTCATCCTGGTATATATATCCCCCTTCCTGATATATATATATATCCCCCATCCTGGTATATATGTCTTCCATCCTGGTATATATGTCCCTCATCCTGGCATATATATCCCCCATCCTGGTATATATATCCCCCATCTGGTATATATGTCCCCCATCCTGGTATACATGTCCCCCATCCTGGTATACATGTCCCCCATCCTGGTATATATGTCTTCTATCCTGGTATATATGTTCTGCATCCTGGTATATATGTCCCTCATTCTGGTATATATATATCCCCCATCCTGGTATATATGTCCCCCATCCTGGTATATAAATCCCCCATCCTGGTATATATGTCTCCCATCCTGGTATATATGTCCCCCATCCTGGTATATGTAGCGCCCCGAGGGTTCGGCCGCTACAGGGGTATTGCACCTCAGACCAGAGGTGTGATATTTCACTCCCAGGTAAGGATGGAGTATGGACCAGGGCTCAGTTAGCTGCATACAGCACACACACCCCATTTCCGAGGGGCAGATCAACGGTGCTCCCACTAGACAGAAGTGCAGGCACGACCGACTATGTCCCTGACTGGAGTGGGGAGGGGGGTGGAACACCCAGTGCTGTAGGGGCCGATAGGGGTTGGTTCCTGAGCGTAGGAAGGAGCCCATTGGTTGCTGGTCACCTGGGCTCATGGCTAGAGGGAGGTATAAAAGGTGGGCACCATCTTAGTTCAGTGTTCAGTCTGTGAGGAGAGGTTGAGAGGAGAGCTGACAGGGAGCAGCAGCTCAGGCTGAGTGCTGCTCCAGAGGCAGGCCTAGAGAAGAGGCCGGAGCCTGAGAGGAGAAGGAGAAGTGGGCCTGGAGAAGAGTCCAAGGGAAGGAGGAGAAGACAGAACAGGAAAGAAGGAGAAGAGAGAAAGAGAGAGAAACAGAAGGGCTCAGGAACAAGAAGGTGGAAGGGACCCAAAGAACCCACGAGAATCCAGGGTGAAGGGTCAGGCAGATTAAGGGTACCGGATCCCAAGTTGGTGGAGGAGAAACAACCCTCAGCCAAAGACCGGAGGCTGTGACCATTTATTGGTGCAGCACCTCATCAAACCTGCTAGGAAGGCACCATATAGGACAGCGGGGAACGGGGCCCACGTTTACTCGCGCAGGTCCGCGGCAGCTGGACAAAAGTGGGTCACTGGTGAGGCAGGCCAGAGAAAGGATTAAAGGGGGTCCTGAGCCATACTTCTGAGCTGCCTGGGAGTTGACCGAGCCCCTCACCTGGTGGACGCAGCACGGCTCGGGCAGTCATTGCCAGCTGAAGTGACTTGGATACTAACTGTGAGTAAAGACCCTGGACTGTAACTTGTTGTCTGTGTGCTCCCTCGCGCCTCTAGCACTACCGTTACTGGGACTCTCACTACCATCACTCCCACCATCCACTACACTGCCCTGGGGCCGCACTCTTCCCGTGGGGAGTCACACTACCCCAGCTGCACACCTCATCAACCCCAGCGGTCTGCATGCAGCGGCGGTTCCTAATAACCGCAATCCACGGGTGGCGTAGTCGGACATTATCTAAAGTACAGTAGCAGACTACCATTGGTCTGACCACCCTGAGCCGCGGGACCGGGCCGCCACTACTACTCCCAGCGTCTCCCTATTGCCCGGTTCCACGTGCCCCACGGCCCAGGGGGCGAGTCATATACATGTCCCCCATCTTGGTATACATGTCCCCCATCCTGGTATATATGTCTTCCATCCTGGTATATATGTTCCGCATCCTGGTATATATGTCCCTCATCCTGGTATATATATATATATATACCCCATCCTGGTATATATGTCCCTCATCCTGGTATATATATGACGCGCCCCCTGGGCCTGTGTTGTGCAGGGGATACCCGGAGCCGGATCGCTGGGGGTTGTAGTCTCAGTGTGGCGGTGACCCGGTCCGTGCCCAGGACGGTCAAACCAGTGGCAGTCTTAGGTAATAACAATGTCCGACTACGCCACCCGTGGATTGCGGTCAGTGGGGACCGCCGCTGCGCTGCAGACCGCTGAGGCTGATGTTGTTTGCGCAGCCGAGTGTGGAATAACTCCCCACGGGAGAAGTATTGCCTCAGGGCAGCTAGTGTGGAAGATGGGAGTGATGGTGCGAGCTTCCCAGTACTAATAGTGCTGGTGCGGCGATGAAACACAGAGACGTGTGGTGCAGTTAAGGGTCTTTACTGATGGTATAAAGCCGACCCTCCCGGGAGTACTGGTTAGCAGTAGGGGCCTGGTCAGTCTGTGAGCAAGCAGGATCTCCCCCTGGCCAGGTGGAGTTGTAGGCCTCCCCGTCTATCTGCACTCTTTCCTGGCTACCTTGCTCTATGCGGGTAGAAGTAGCCCACGTCCCTGAGTATACCCTGTGGTGCTCACCCGTATGGCTGGTGACTTGGGACCTTCTGTTTCACAATGGCGTTGCTGGTCCCTTGCTTGTGACCGTGCCTCCAGGCTTCTATGGCCAGAAGACATGGAATCCCCTGCCGGTTGGATTCTGCTGCTGGACCTGGATGTCCCCACAGCCTCGGACTCCGTGTCCGGTATTAGTGTCTTCAACCAGGGCGAACTCTGCTCAGCTCCAGCCCCTGGTATTCAGCTACTGTTCCTACAGAGCTCCTGGTTCTTACTTTCCCTCTCCAGGCTCTGACTGCTCTGCTTGTTCTGCAGGCTCTGTCTCACCTAATCCCGCCCCAGACCCAGTTTATAAGGGCAGATTCCTCCCCTCCCAGGTCTGGGCGGGCAGTGTTGCATGCTTAGGGCTCCTGACCAGAGAAACCTCCCACTTGCTCTCAGACATAATATTTCTATTACTGTGGCAACCAGACCCCTGGGGTGCCACATTCCCCCCTAGTAAATTTTAGTACTCCGGGACTAAACACATTTTTAAAGAAACATAAATACAGGATATAAGCGATAATACAATAACATATTTACAAGAAGCTTTAGTTCTTTAAAGGTCACGGCGTGTCCGCAACCGGGTGTCCATATCATCCAAGGTGAAGTTTTTGAAACAAGAGGGTGTCCATGTCACCCAAGGTGAAGCTTTAAGCGAAGTAGGGGACCTGTCCAAAGCAATCCTCTTGCGTTGGCCTTGGGCGTGGCTGCAAGGCTAAACTAACTACTTTGGGCCGCAAGGAGGCCACGCCAGACAGGTTTTCTCTTCCGCGGCCGTCTTCGCAAGAGGCACCAAGGTGCAACTATCTACAAGAATTGTTCCGGTTATCCAGTGTCTATAACCTGTTAGTCCATAGAAATCTGCAGGGTAACTGAGAAACATAATTGGTAACAGGCAACAACAAAAACCATAAACAGTTAAACAGATAAATTCACAGTGCATTAGTTTAGATTCTCCAGAGAGCGGGCATCTGACCTCTAGTGACTCTAGTGGACCTACGGAGCTCACTAACTGGTTCTGCACTACAGGGTGTAGGAGGTGTTATGGGTAAGCTGGGCAGCTGTCTGCGCACTCTTTGGCTCACTAGGGGCACGGCAGGCTCACTACTAGCAGAGGGTTGATCCTCCTGCGCTGCTGGTGTGGACTCTTCTGCCTCCTGGGCCGGCTGCTCTTCCAGCTCTACCTGGTCTTCTGTAGGCACTTGAGGGGCTGGCTGGAGAAAGGTGAGGACGGGCACCACGATAGCGTTGTTTACTTTGTCCAGGACCGGGGAAAGTCTCCGAGTACGGTGGTGATCATTTCCTCCTTTTCCTCTACGGGTTGAGGGTCTTATTGATCTTCATCCGTGCTTTGCAACTTCTCGGGGCACTTTTTCAGGTGGTCTCTGGAGACAGTGGCTGTGGTCTCTCCTCCATCCTTGCTGATGACGTACACCTTTGGATTATTGTGGCTTGAGGGCAGTACGGTGTACGGGTCCTTTTCCCACTGGTCGTCCAACTTATGGAGCCGCCTTTTTCTTTTCAAGACCTGTTCTCCAGGTACCAGGGGAACAGCGGGAGCATGTTGGTTATAAGTCCTCTCCTGCCTTTCTCTTGATTAACAGAGACTTCGCTCGACGCTCTCCTGTACTTTCCGGTACTGTTGCTGCCGTTCTGTATCCCAGTCTGCTTCTGGCGAGGTGTCCTCGGGTGTCAGGACTCCCATATCCAGGTGAACAGGCAGCTTACCAGGTCTTGCTCTCATTAGGTAAGCCGGGGTACAGTTGGTGGAACCTACCGGGATGTGGTTATACAGGTCCACCAGATCGGGCAGTTTCTCAGGCCACAAACTGCGTTCTTCCAGGGGCAATGTTTTTAGCAGATCTATCACCACCTGGTTCATCTTCTCGCAGAGTCCATTGGTTTGGAGGTGATAGGGCGTTGTTCTTATCTTCTTGCAGGTTGCAGAACTCCTGGAAGACCTCCGCTTCGAAGGCTGGCCCTTGGTCCATCAGCACTTGGTCCGGGTACCCGTGTGGGCGGCAGAAGTGCAGCTGGAAGGCTCTGGCTGCTGTCTGAGCCGTTAAGTCTTTGACAGGGACCACCACCAGGAACCGGGAGTAATGATCCACGATGGTTAGGGCGTAGACATACCCGCTTCTGCTTGGAGCCAGTTTAACATGGTCCAGAGCGACCAGTTCCAGCGGCTGCCTGGTGATGATGGGCTGCAGGGGAGTCCTCTGGCTGGCACGGTCCCTTCTTCTTAGATTGCACGGGCCACAGTCTCTACACCACCTCTCAATGGCTCCTCTCATGCCTATCCAGTAGAACCGTTCACGCAGCAGGAACTCCAGCTTCTTCCATCCGAAGTGCCCTGCCCCATTGTGGTAGGCCTCCAGCACCATAGCTGCGTCCCGTCTCGGTACCACCACCTGCCAGATCAGCTCATGTGTCCGGGAATTGACCATTCTGCGGCACAACTTCTCCTTGTAGAGAAACAGTCTGCTCTTTTCCGTCCACAGTTGCTTGGTCTCTTCCGGAGCGGCTGGGTCCAGGCGGGCGTCAGCCTGGGTCAGCATCTCCTTCACCAGACGGACTGTGGGGTCACTGTCTTACGTCTCCGCCCAGTTGTAGTGGGGTAAGGGATTGAACGTAGCGGATCGCTGGCCCCTCACACGGTGGGAATACTGGGTAATCCCATGACGGTGGAACGCAGGGAGTTCGACTTCTTCCAGTTCTTCTGGATCTTCCCCTCCGTCCGGTAGGTTTGGCATCCTGGACAGGGCGTCCGTGTTGGTATAGGAGCGTCCTGCCCGGTATTTGATCGTGAACTCAAAATTGGACAGGCGGGCCATCCATCTCTGCTCCAGGGCACCCAGTCTTGCAGTGTCCTGGTGTGTCAACGGGTTGTTGTCCGTGTACACGGTGAACCTGGAAGAGGCAAGGTAATGCTTGAAACGTTCGGTTACTGCCCACACCACTGCCAGGAACTCTAGCTTGAACGAGCTGTAATTCTCAGGGTTTCTTTCCGTGGGTCGCAGTTTTCGGCTGGCGTAAGCAATTACCCGTTCTCTCCCCTGCTGGATCTGGGACAGTACGGCTCCTAGCCCGATGTTGCTTGCGTCCGTGTGGAGGATAAAGGGCTGGCTGTAATCAGGGTACGCCAGGATTTCATCCCCCATGAGGGCCATCTTCAGCTGGCGGAATGACTCCTCTTCCAGCTTTTCCCATCTGAAGGGTGGCTTCTGTTTTTTGGCCTTCCTGGACTGGCCTATCAGGAGGTCCTGCATAGGAGCTGCCTTCTTGGTAAAACCGGGAATGAATCTTCGGTAGTAGCTTACCAACCCGAGGAACTGCCGCACTTCCTTTATGCTGGATGGTCTTGGCCAGTCCTTAATCACGGTGATCTTGTCAGGATCGGGGGCCACTCCGTCAGCACTCACCACGTGTCCGAGGTACTGTACCTTTGGCTTCAGTAGATGACACTTTGAGGGTTTTACCTTTAGGCCATAGTTTGCCAGGGCTTCAAACACTTCTGCCAGGTGTTCCAGATGGTCCTCATAGGTCTTGGAATAGACGATGACATCGTCCAGGTATAATAGGACCGTCTCGAAGTTCCGGTGTCCCAGACAGCATTCCATCAACCGTTGGAAGGTTCCTGGTGCGTTGCAGAGCCCGAACGGCATACAGTTAAATTCGCTGAGTCCCATCGGGGTGGTGAATTCGGTCTTCTCCCGGTCCGCCTCTGCTACAGGAACCTGCCAGTACCCGCTAGTGAGATCCAAAGTAGAGAAGAAGTTGGCAGATTTTAATGCAGCTAAGGACTCTTCTATCCTTGGTAACGGGTACGCATCTTTGTGTGTGATATGGTTGACCTTCCTGTAGTCTACACACATTCTTATGGTGTTGTCTTTCTTTTTCACTAGGACTAGTGGGGCTGCCCAGGGGCTACAGCTGTCCCTAATTACCCCAGCCTCCTTCATGTCTTTTAGCATCCCCTTGGCGTGTTGATAGTGTGCAGCGGGTACGAGTCGGTATCTCTCCTTTATGGGAGGATGGTCTCCTGTGGGGATGTGATGTTCTACCCCCTTTACTCGCCCGAAGTCTAGCGGGTGTTTACTAAACACTCTCTCGTACTCTTGAACCACCCGATAGACTCCCTGTTTTTGGTGTGAGAGAGTGGAGTCAGTACCCAAATGCAGTTGCTGACACCAGTCCTCCATTGGTTTCTTAGAGCCGTTACCTTCCTCTGGTTGAGATGGAGGCAAGGGTTCCACGGCCTGTACAGAGTTCTGGTTGATGGTGAACAATTTGGCTAGCGTGGCATACCGGGGCAGGTATACTTCTCTCTCCCCGATATTTATGATGCGGACGGGCACCCTCCCATGGCGTACATCGACCACCCCCCCGTGCTGTCAAAATGGTGGGCCTACTGTCTGAGTAGACGGGTTCTACCATTGCTTGGTAGTCTCTACCTCTTAGACCAATAGCTGCCCGGCACCAAATCATCATCTCACTTTTCGGGGGCATGGCAATAGGGAACGGGTCACACATTCTCACGCTACCTATCTCACCACCAGATAGTTCCACCTGTTGCCGTTTCATCAGTGCCCGGATCTCTTTTTGGAGGACACGCTGCTGGCTGGAACTGGCGTTCTTGGCAACCTGTTGCAAAATAAGAATCACCTCTGCAAGACAGTTTTCAATTACGTTAGTACCTAGGGTTATCTTTGGGTGACTCTCGCGACGGTCAATGTCCACAATGATCAGTCCTTGTGCCGGCAGTTTAACTCTACCGACCTTGATGGTCACTTCCTTAAATCCTATCTGTGGCACGGGCTGACCATTGCTGGCGATAATGCTCAGGTCGTCATCTAGGTAGCGGGTTATGTCCGAGTCATTCCAGTACCGCTTGAAGAGCACGTACGGGATGGTAGTCACCTGTGACCCAGTGTCTAGTAGGGCACTCATTGGAATGCCATCCAGTACCACAGGCAAGACCGGACGTCCCCCTACGTATTTGTCACGCCAGTTCGATGGGCCTGATGATCTTATGCCTGGGGGTTGGCCCTCTACCCCAGGTTGTGTCCATTTAAATGACAGTACCTTGCCATATGTCCGGGTTGATTGCAGCGGCGGCAGATGGGTCATCCGTCCTCGTTGTATCTGTCGCTGGGTCTTCCTCTGGCCGGTGGAGTCCTCCTCAGTCGGCGCCACGGGACGTCCTCCGGTCCGGATGCCAGCTGGATCTTTCCTGGAGAAGAGACCTGTAAAGACTGCACAGTTCTGGTTAGCGCGGCAACACTCTTAGTCAGCTCTTGGACCTGATGGTGCAGGTCTGTAGCCGGGTTATTGTTCAAAGCCTGCGCATCAGCTCCCACAGGCCCTGCAGACAAGGGCGCCGCGTCCTGGTGATAAGTGATAGCAGGGCGCCTGTGGGTCACAGCGCCACCTGGTGCCGGTTCTCGGAGCACCCGGATGGCTCTGTCCTTGAACTGTGCAAAGTCCAGGTCAGGGTCCTGTAAGGCCATTGCCCGCAACTGGGTTCGGTGGGCATTGCACAGTAGACCCTCAATAAATTGTTCAGTCAACAGTTTGTCTTCATTCCCCACGCTGTCAGGGTCTGCCTGCTTAATGGCTCTCAGGGCCTCTTGTAGGTTTAAAGCATAGTCTCTTATACTTTCATGAGCCCGTTGTTTGCACCCGTAAAATCTGAACTTTATTTCGGCTGAGGTGCGGGTATCAAATGTGTCTTTCAGCCGGGCTAGTATTTCTCTGACAGTCCTCTTCTTCCCAGGTGACCAGGACTTTACCTCCCTTTGGGCTGCCCCGATTAATTGGGCCACCAGGATACTCACTTTTTGCTCTTCTGTGAGGGGGTATACCTGGAAGAGGCTATCCAGTCTTTCCCTAAAGTCACTTAGAGTATGTGACTCCCCTGAGTACTGGGGTAGCCAGGTTGCCCCCGGGATATAGGGCATGGTGAACGGCATGACCACTGCAGCGGTTGCGCTGGCGGTGGCTGTGGCGGTGGAGCTCCCCTCGGTATCCGACATCCTCCTCCCCCCTAGCGGACCGTGGCCTACCTTGCGATGCTCTTCTTCCGTAGGCCGCGGCTCCGCAGTCAATCGTCGGGGTCGAGGACCTGGCGTCGCCCTCCGATGACGTCAGCGTCGCTCTTTCTCCCTTCCAGGACCTCGCGCAGCGTCGGTGCGTGGGGCGGAGCTTCGGATCTCGCGCGCTTTCGGCGTCCACGCCCCTCTTCTTCCCGCGCGGCGTCCTGAAGATGGCGTCCGAAGGCGGGAAGCGGCTGCGGATGGCAGGAAGACGGCAGAAGATGGCGGGAAACGACCCAAGATGGCGTCCGATGGCGGGAAACGACTCCGGACGGCGGGAAACTTCACCACAGGTAAGTACAAAAGTCTTTTTTTTTCAGGCACGCAGTACCCGGTGGTTGCGGGCACGAAATCCTGCCGACTACGCCAAAGTTGACGCGCCCCCTGGGCCTGTGCTGTGCAGGGGATACCCGGAGCCGGATCGCTGGGGGTTGTAGTCCTCCGTGGCTGTGACCCGGTCCGTGCCCAGGGCGGTCAAACTAATGGCAGTCTATTGGTGTTATAATAAGTGTCCGACTACGCCACCCGTGGATTGCGGTCAGTGGGGACCGCCGCTGCGCTGCAGACCGCTGAGGCTGATGTTGTTTGCGCAGCCGAATATGGAATAACTCCCCACGGGAGAAGTATTGCCTCAGGGCATCTAGTGTGGAAGATGGGAGTGATGGTGCGAGCGTCCCAGTACTAATGGTGCTGGTGCGGCGATGAAACACAGAGACGTGTGGTGCAATTCAGGGTCTTTACTGATGGTATAAAGCAGACCCTCCCAGGAGTACTGGTTAGCAGTAGGGGCCTGGTCAGTCTGTGAGCAAGCAGGATCTCCCCCTGGCCAGGTGGAGTTGTAGGCCTCCCCGTCTATCTGCACTCTTTCCTGGCTACCTTGCTCTATGCGGGTAGAAGTAGCCCACGTCCCTGAGTATACCGTGTGGTGCTCACCCGTATGGCCGGTGACTTGGGACCTTCTGTTAGCCTCCGCTTCACAATGGCGTTGCTGGTCCCTTGCTTGTGACCGTGCCTCCAGGCTTCTATGGCCAGAGGACATGGAATCCCCTGCCGGTTGGATTCTGCTGCTGGACCTGGATGTCCCCACAGCCTCGGACTCCGTGTCCGGTATTAGTGTCTTCAACCAGGGCGAACTCTGCTCAGCTCCAGCCCCTGGTATTCAGCTACTGTTCCTACAGAGCTCCTGGTTCTTACTTTCCCTCTCCAGGCTCTGACTGCTCTGCTTGTTCTGCAGGCTCTGTCTCACCTAATCCCGCCCCAGACCCAGTTTATAAGGGCAGATTCCTCCCCTCCCAGGTCTGGGCGGGCAGTGTTGCATGCTTAGGGCTCCTGACCAGAGAAACCTCCCACTTGCTCTCAGACATAATATTTCTATTACTGTGGCAACCAGACCCCTGGGGTGCCACATATATGTCCCCCATCCTGGTATATATGTCTTCCATCCTGGTATATATGTCCCTCATCCTGGGCCCTTTTGTGGTATATATGTTCCCCATTCTGCATAAAAAATAACAAACAAAAAAACCCCATTCTTCTCACCCTCCTCCGCTTCCTCGACATGTGACGCCCTCTTCGTTGTCCTC
This sequence comes from Phyllobates terribilis, assembly GCF_046119375.1. NCBI lineage: Eukaryota > Metazoa > Chordata > Amphibia > Anura > Dendrobatidae > Phyllobates > Phyllobates terribilis. The sequence continues at coordinate 596,733,852 of NW_027362761.1, forward strand.
TTCTGGGCCTGAGTGGGAAGGGGGCCTGCCGACCCCAGCACCTACTTCAGTGTATTGCAGAGTAGGGACTCTCTGGCTCCTTGCACTTCAATACACGCTGCCGGTCAATCAGAGGCTGGCAGCTGACATCAGCGTGCCTGCTATGGTGCATGACGTCATTGCCATGAGACGCCAATGCCTGACACTCCGACGTCAGCTGCCAGGTTATGATTGGCAGGCGGCTTGTAGTGCAGCGCTTGGAGCCAGTGGGTCCCTACACTAATGTGGCGCCCAGCTGCGCTGGGAGCCACAGATCCTAGGGGGGGTGCATTAAAGGATTACTCCACAAGAGGCCCCCACAGCATACACACACCTCCACCTTCCACCTCAGACCACCAGAGGAAGCCCGTTAGGGAATTAAATAGGGAAGGTGGAGCAGTTGAATTGTTTAGAGTCTAGTCTGGAGTGCACAGAGAGCCTAGTCTGAAAGCAGTCCGTGAGAGAGGTTCTCTGGAGAGTTCCTGCAGAAGATGGGCCAGTGAGAGGTCAGTCTGCAGTGGAGCCCAGCTAGACTCAGGAGCTCAAGTAAGTGAGCCCAAGGCGTGCTGACACTCTGAGAGCGGCGAAGAAGAGCAGCGTCCCGGCTGCAGTGTGTGTAGCCTAGTTAGGGCCTGAGCGGGGCCGAAGGCAAGTGGGAGAAAGTAACATAGGGGGCAGAGGAGCTTTACAAGCTCACCCCAGAAGCGTATACCGGACACCGGGTCCGAGTCTACATGGATCTTCATGACCAGTAGAAAACAACCGGAACCCCTGGCGAACTACATGTCCCAGGATAACCAAAAGCTGATACGTACCAGGGTCCGGAATCACGGAGACCCCAAAGAATAGGGAGAGTGATCTCCAACAAAAGGCCCTACCACCAAGTCAGCAGGTGCAGAACAGAGACAAAGTTAGGCCTAGCTCCAGGCAGGTCAGAAACTTACTACAGAGAGGCAAGAAACAGGAAGCCCTACACCCGCTCACTGGGGAGAATCCGGACGTGCACCCTTCACCCTACAGTGCTCCGGGATGTGCCTGAATTACCACCAGTAAAAGGTACTGAAGTGACTGTCGTGTCTGTCCCTGTTCTTGCTCTGACCCGGCTGCGTCTCGCCTGTCCTGCATCCCCCTCTCCATATACTGCCCTGAGGCCTAGCTCCACCTGTGGGGAGCTAAACCATCGAGCTGCCTTATCACTGGCCTCAGCGGACTGCCGCAGCGTTGTTGATTCTCACCAGACACCACAGGTGGCGTCACGAACTTATAAACATAAATATCCACCCTTTCACAAGCTGACCCCAGGGTACGGGCCCGGGAGCCGACCACCGCGACATCCCCAAGGCCAGGCAAAGGCCCGGGTACCGAGTCGTCCCCATCCCCCTGGGCTAGTCACTATAATACACGTCAGCTGAATGTGCGTCCTCAGACTCACATCCAGATGACGTAGGTGCTGGGATCGGCTGGTCCCCTCCAGCACGGAGGTAAAAAGAAGATTTTTATTTCCTGTTCATGAGGACATTTTCATATAATCATATGTAAAAGTACTATGTAAAACTGCTATTGCAGCCCGCCAGGAATCTCACTCTTTCCACATGAATGTGACTGATCACACGGCCATCACTTCATCATCCAAGGTCCTTTAAGCATCTACCACCCTCTGCACACTTTCTTTTTTACACTGGTGAGTTTTTGTTTGTGCAAGTTGTTATGGTTAATTTTTTAATATCTATATATCATTAGTAATTAAAAAAAAAAATTATATTTTTGCTATGTCTGAAGTCTGCTTGAGTGTTTTCTGATTTTACATTGTGGAATGTCTGACTAAGATACTTGTTTCCTGTGAAGTCCTTGACAAGAAGGTTTACGCTGGGCCAAGGGAATTGTGTTTGTTACTTATAAGTCTATTTCGGTTTTCTGTTCAGTTGTATGTAACAATGAAGTTCTGTTCTGTCTAGCTAATAAATATGGTGAGTCTTTGTTGCCACACCAGAAGACTCTACCTGCTGACAATGCATGTCACATGTATTCTGTCTCTCTTCCTTCATCGATGAAGTATCTTAATTTGAATCTCACTGGCAATGTGAAGACCCTTTGCTGTCTATTCCAAAGTTCTCCTTAAAACAAAGAGGGTCTCCGTAACAATGTCCATGTCCCGCTATCTTGTAATAATAAGTAATAAATTTGCTATTTGTGTGGCGTGTCCCATCCCCACATTGTGAATTTTCTCTTCCTCAGCCTTCTTATAGCCTATTTCATACTAATTTATATATGTAATAACATTATTTTATGTGTTTTTATGATAATTGCACATAGTTTTTTACACCTTAGCATTATGAAATTAATTGTCACTACAGTGGTGCATGAAAGTTTGTGAACCGTTCTGGAGGAGTTTTGCAAAGTTCTGATCCATAGACCACAGATGACCGACGTGGTCACTGGTCCAGAGTCCTGCCAGTTTTTTTGCTCAACTCGAATGTTTTTAAAATAATTAAAATATCTATTCAATACTTTTGTATTTATACCTTTTTACATATTTTTGCTGTCACCTGTGCAATATACTGCAATTCTTGAGTAATGTAAAATGAATGTTGTCAAGCCTTTATAGGACCACCAACAATGCAGACATCAGTAGGCCCACAGTTCGCATGAAAACACCGTTGGTACTCCATAAAACCCAGACCTTGAGATCTGAGTCATCCGTTCTTCCTGAAATGGATGTCAGTCATTAGGGATTAACCTTTGCAGGGTTTGGTAGAGAATATCGTCCCCTCTGGCACAATATTCATGGGGCCTTTCCAGGAATAGAGCAGCACTAACGCAGCTGAATGGTGATTACGAGGGACCAGAGGCTGCTGTGGGAAATGACGTTTTATAACAGTGAGCGTACAAGCAGGGGCCTAACGATAGTGGTCGCAGAGGGTCCCGTGCGGGAGGGGGGCCCACCAACCAATGACGCACATTCAGCTGAAGTGTATTGCAGTGCAGGGACTCTCCGGCTCCCTGCGCTGCAGTGCACACCGCCAGTCAATCAGAAGCCGGCCGCTGATGTCAGCATGCCAGGCATTGGCATTTCATGTCAATGACGTCATGTGTCACCATAGCAGGCACACCGATGTCACCTGCCAACCACTGATTGGTTGGCGGTGTGTATTGCAGTGAAGGGACACACATCCAGCTGAAGAAGGCACTAATGTCGGTAGTCCACCATCCCACACAGGCCCTGAAGAGAACGCCGCACGTCGAGGGAATGGAGGAAGGTGAGAAGAATGTTTTGGGTTTTTTAGCTTGTTTTTTTTTTTTTTTATGCAGAACTGGGAACATATACCAGGTTGGGGAAAATATATACCCAGAACTGGGATGGTGGTGTGAAAAAGTATTTGCCCCCCTACCTGATTTCTTATTCTTCTGCATGTTTGTCACACTTAAATGTTTCCGATCACAAAACAAATTTAACCCCTTCCCGACATGCGGCGTATATATACTACGCTGTGGGAGCTGTGTTCCCACAAACAGGAGTATATATACAGCAAGATGATTGCGTAGGCTCACGCTGAGTGACGCCGCGATCGAGTGCGGGTGTCGGCCCTATGTGAGAGCTGACGCCCCGCAGCAACGCCCACGATAGTCGCTAGCACCGATCGCGGGACTTTAACTCCTTGTGATGCCACTGTCAATAGTGACAGAGACATCAGAGGGCATCACGGAGGGAGTGGGCTTCTTGTCTGCTCCCATTTGCACAACTTGATGTGATCACGTTGAGCTGATGGTCTCCATGGTGACCCCGAGTCCTAAGGTGGCCCCGGGGTCCTTCAGGGAAGGTGGCCTTCAGCGCCTGCTCAGAGCAGGAGCTGACACACCTCCTTCCTGCCTGCCAGACACTGATCTGATGATCTGCAGAGCAGAGCCATTACGGAGTATCAGATCAGCAACTGACAGTGTAAAGTTGATGTCCCATCCTGGAACAATGTGAAAAAAAAAAATATATATATATATACACTGTGTTCCAAATTATTATGCAAATAATATTTTCTCAGATTTTCCCAAATTACCTATATGAATTGCAGTCATTGTAATTTTCCAGTCAAATAACTATTAGAGTACAATTGAAAGGTTTTTGTACAAGCTGCCTATGATAACAGTATATTTTTAAAAAAATAAAACACTCACACTGCACTCAAAATGCATGTTCCAAATTATTATGCACAGCAGAGTTTTCAACCTTTTCATTTTAATAAAGAACAAAAAAATGGTCATTTTTGCAATTCTAAGCATTAGCAGGTTATTACACACTGAAATCAAACAGTTTTCACCTCAAAACTTTATTCTAGGTGATGTTACATTTGCACATAGGACCGCTTGTTCGAAAGGAGCTTCTGAACTCTCTCGTCCATTGAATTTGTCAGGTTTTGGATGGTTTCTGCTTCAATTGTTTTGCATGAGGACAGAATTCCCTCCCAGAGCTGTTGCTTAGATGTGAACTGCCTCCCGCCATCATAGACACTCCTTTTGATGATGCTCCAGAGGTTCTCAATGGGGTTGAGGTCAGGGGTGCATGGGGGCCACACCATAAGTTTGTCCCCTTTTATGCCCATAGCAGCCAGAGATGCAGATGTGTTATGTGCAGCATGAGACGGGGCATTATCATGCATGAAAATGATCTTGCTGCGGAATGCATGGTTCTTCTTCTTGAACCATGGAAAGAAGTGCTGTTTGAGAAACTCAACATACATTATGGAGTTCATCTTTACCCCTTCAGGGATCCTAAAAGGGCCGACAATCTCTCTCCCCATGATTCCAGCCCAAAACATTACTCCACCTCCTCCTTGTTAGCGCCGTAGCCGTGTTTGCATGGGGTGTCCATCAACCAGCCATCCTCCACTCCATCCATCTGGACCATCGAGATCATTTCATGCATGATAATGCCCAGTCTCATGCTGCACATAACACATCTGCATCTCTGGCTGCTGTGGGCATAAAAGGGGACAAACTTATGGTGTGGCACCCATGCTCCCCTGACCTCAACCCCATTGAGAACCTCTGGAGCATCATCAAAAGGAGTGTCTATGATGGCGGGAGGCAGTTCACATCTAAGCAACAGCTCTGGGAGGATATTCTGTCCTCATGCAAAACAATTAAAGCAGAAACCATCCAAAACCTGACAAATTCAATGGACGAGAGAGTTCAGAAGCTCCTTTCGAACAAGCGGTCCTATGTGCAAATGTGACATCACCTAGAATAAAGTTTTGAGTTGAAAACTGTTTGATTTCAGTTTGTAATAACCTGCTAATGCTTATAATTGCAAAAATGACCATTTTTTTGTTCTTTATTAAAATGAAAAGGTTGAAAACTCTGCTGTGCATAATAATTTGGAACATGCATTTTGAGTGCAGTTTGAGTTTTTTTTTTTTTTTTTAAATATACTGTTATCATAGGCAGTTTGTACAAAAACCTTTCAATTGTACTCTAATAGTTATTTGACTGGAAAATTACAATGACTGCAATTCATATAGGTAATTTGGGAAAATCTGAGAAAATATTATTTGCATAATAATTTGGAACACAGTGTATATATAGAAATATATATATATATATATATATATATATATATATATATATATATTAATACAATAACTACATTTATTTATGTAAAAAACAAAAAAAATACACATATTTGGTATCACCCGAACCTATAAAACTGTCCCACTAGTTATCCCCTTCAGTGAACACTGTTAAAAAATAAATAAAAAAAAAACAGGCAAAAAACTATGCTTTATCATGATACCGCCAGACAAAAAGTGGAATAAAATGCGATCAAAAAGACGAATGTAAATAAAAATGGTACCGCTGAAAACGTCATCTTGTCCCGCAAAAAACAAGCTACCATGCAGCTACAACAACAGAAAAATAAAAAAGTTACAGCTCTCAGAATAAAGCGATGCAAAAATAATTATTTTTTCTAAAAAATAGTTTTTATTGTGTAAAAGCGCCAAAACATAAAGAAACTATATAAATGTGGTATCGCTGTAATCATACTGGCTGAAGAATAAAGCTGCCTTATCCATTTTACCACACGTGGAACAGTATTAAAAAACAATAAAAACACGATATAAATCTGGTATCGCTGTAATCGCACCGACCCGAAGAATAAAGTCGTCTAATCACTTATACCGCACGAGGAACGGCGTAAAAAGTAAATAAAACCAATTATTCACTTTCTGTTAATTTGTTCATTCTGCTTCCCAAAGATCAAAGTAAAGCTCGGCGCACATTTATCCTGTGCTCTGCTCTGAGCTCTTACGCCGGGGTTTCCGTGTAAATCTCTGAAATATGTGATTCAGACAGAACCCCGGGGAGAAGATTCCCTGTAATGAGGCAGATGGAGACACTGTAGACGCTGTCTGACCTATGATCCGGAGGTGTCCGTCTTTTTAGACGCGCATAAAAGTGCAGTCGACCACAGTTTTGTGCACTTCTGAAAAGAAGGACAATGCTGAACAGAGGCTAGACAAAGTCCAGAGTAACTCTGCTGCCTCATTATAGTGAACGGATCCCCCGGGGGTTTCATCTGTCAAGTCATTCGGAGATTTAGATGGAAACCCCAAAGTAAGTGCACAGCATAAGAGCGCTGAATAAATGTGATCCAAAATGTTGCGTAAAATGTTCCCAATAAAAACTTCAACTCGATCCACAAAAAAAGCCCCCAACCAGGTCCGTCAACTGTTATCAGAAATATAGGGGGCTTCCACGTTACTGATAGTACAAAGGCTCTGTAAAAGCGCTTTGGCTCCTCTCTGCCCAAAAGACATTCAGGAAATTCTGCACTCCCAAATCCAAATGCCCACCTCCATTCTGAGCCCCAGTGTATCTAAATCACATTTACCGTCCACATGTTTGTTATTTCTGTAGTGATGAGAGCCTGCCTAATTTATGGGTGCATGTCTCCAGAAGCATGAGCTCTCTGAAGGATCTAGTTTCTAAAATGGTGTCACTTGTTTCCACTGTTTAGGCACATCAAGGGCTTTCCAAATGCGACATTGGCGTCCGCTAATTGCTCCAGCAAATTTTACATTCAAAAATTCAAATGGTGCTCCTTCCCTTCCGAGCTCTGCCGTGCACCCAAGCAGTAGTTTTCCCCCACATATGGGGTATCAATGTACTCAGGAGAAACTGCACAATAAATTGCATGTGAAATTTCTCCTGTTACCCTTGTGAAAATGCAAAATTTTGGGCTGAAAAACATTTTTATGGGAAAAAATTTGATTTTTTTTATTTTCGTGGCTAAACATTATAAACTTCTGTGAAGCACCTGGGGGTTCAAGGTGCTCACCACACATCTATACAAGTTCCCTGATGGGTCTAGTTTCCAGAATGGTGTCACTTGTGGGGGGGTTCCACTGTTTAGGCACATCAGGGGCTCTCCAAACGTGACATGGCGTCCGCTAATTATGCCAGCAAATTTCAAAAAATCAAATGGCGCTCCTTCCCTTCCAAGCCCTCCTGTCCTCCCAAACAGTAGTTTTCCCCCAAATATGGGGTATCGGTGGGCTTAGGAGAAATTGCACAACACATTTTGGCGTCCATTTTCTCCTGTTACCCTTGTGAAAGTAAAATAAAATTGGGTCTAAAGGAAAATTATTGTGAAAAAAAGTTAATTGTTTATTTTTTCCTTCCACATTCCATTAATTCCTGTGAAGCACCTGAAGGGTTAATAAACTTCTTGAATGAGGTTTTCAGCACCTTGAGGGGTGCAGATTTTAGAATGAAGTCACTTTTGGGCATTTTCTGTCATATAGACACCTCAAACTCACTTAAAATGTGATGTGGTTCCTCAAAAAATGGTTTTGTACATTTTGTTGTAAAAATGAGAAATCGATGGTCAACTTTTAACCCTTCTAACTTTCTAACCAAAAGAAGTATGTTACAAAAATTGTGCTGATGTAAAGTAGACACGTGTGAAATGTGCTTTATTAACTATTTTGTCTGACATAACTCTCTGATAAAAGGGCATAAAAATTAAAAGTTTGAAAATTGCAACATTTTCAACATTTTCGCCAAATTTCCGATTTTTTTTCACAAATAAACGTGACACTGGTCATAATTCAAAAAAACGGGCTTGGTCAGGAAGATGAAAATGGCTTCAGGGTGAAAGGGTTAAATGTTAGACAAAGATAACACAAGTAAACACAAAATGCAGTTTTTAAATGAAGGTCTTTATTATTAAGGGAAAAAGAAATCCAAACCTACAGGGCCCTGTGTGAAAGAGTGATTGCCTCCTAAACCTAATAACTGGTTGGGCCCTTAGCAGTAACAACTGCAATCAAGCATTTGCGATAACTAGCAATGAGTCTTTTACAACGCTCTGGAAGAATTTTGGTCCAGTCATCTTTGCAAAATTGTTGTAATTGTGCCACATTGGAGCACAAACTGCCTTTTTAAGGTCATACCGCAGCATCTCAATCGAATTAAAGTCAGGACTTTGACTAGGCCACTCCAAAGCCTTAAATTTGTTTTTCTTAAGCCATTTAAAGGTGGACTTGCTGGTGTGTTGTGGATCATTGTCCTGCAGCATAACCCAAGTGCGCTTCAGCTTGAGGTCACGAATAGTGATGAGCGAGCGTGCTCGCCACTGCTCGGTACTCGCCCAAGCATCTCACTGCTCGAGATGCTCGGGCGGGAGCTCGGGTCCCCTTCCCGCATGTTTGACGCTCTTTAGACAGCCAATTAACATGCAGGGATTGCCTGCCAGTCACTGTAATGCCATAGCCATGTTGGTTGTGACATTATGCTCGTCACAGTGTTCCCCGGAAACAGGCAGAGTAAGGAGAGCTGTTGCTGAGTGAGGAACAGAATTGGTGGTTGTTTTAGTCAGGTATTCCAGAGCTTTATATACGTCTAAACTAACAGTCCTTCTGCGGACTAATCCAGCTGCATATATTACTGATGAGGGTGATAGCAGGAGTTAGGCAGGCTGGGTTTGTGGACAGTGTATACAGCACTATAGGGTCCATTGCACGTTCTGTCTGCTGCTGTTACAGATATCCATAGCCCTGTATATCAGGGCTTTTTTTTTGTTTTGCTCTTAATCCTGATTATTTGCTTAAAAAGCAATACAGTACTCTATTTTACTGCTCCATTTGCTTGTTGGCAGAAAACAGGCAGATTTTTTTGATTTTATTCGCATTGCTGTATTGTATAAGCAGAGAAACATTTCCATCATCACACGTGATCCCATATTACTGCTGTAATAATCATGACAATTTTTGGAGCGTGCAAAATATTCCACTCTATTTAAATCAGCCAGCTGTGTTTTGTTGAACCTATTCACACTTGGTCGCTGACCAATACCATATGTATAAGGCCACTTCCTAAAACCGTGGTCATCAGACGTGATCCCATATTACTGCGGTAATAATACAGACATTTTGTGGATCGTGCCTAATATTACACTCCATTTAAAGTCAGCCATGTGTGGTTTTTTTAACCTATTCACACTTGGTTGCTGACCAATACCATATGTATAAGGCCACTTCCTAAAACCGTGGTCATCAGACGTGATCCCATATTACTGCGGTAATAATAGAAGCATTTTGTGGAGCGTGATAAATATTCCACTCCATTTAAAGTCAGCCATCTGTGTTTTGTTGAACCTATTCACACTTGCTCTCTGACCAATACCATATCTATAAGGCCACTTCCTAAAACCATGGTCATCAGACGTGATCCCATATTACTGCAGTAATAATACAGACATTTTGTGGAGCGGGCCAACTATTACACTCCATTTAAGATGGTAAAGGCGCATGGCAATGGACGGTGAAGTGGACCTGATGGTGATGGTGCACGCAGAGGCCAAGGCCGTGGGCAAAATGAAACTGTGACTGCTGAGGGAGCACAACAAACACCAACATCATGTCGAACTATCTCCCTGTCCCAATTACTAGGGGCCGCGGAACATCACTCTTGGAGCCAGAGCAGTGTGAAAAGGTTGTTGGTTGGATAATGCTTCCAGTTACTTTGCCACCACAACCACCACCCTGTCTTCCACACAGTCAAGTCTCAGTAGCCATGAGTCTGGACCACATATTCCTCACCCTGATCATCCTTCCCCCCACCATGCTAAGTGCCCAGAGACAACTGTTCCCACACTTAGACACTCCGAAGAGCTGTTCACTTTTCCATTTATATATTAGGGCCTCTTGCCCAGCCAGCTTCAAGTGGGGCAAGAGGAGATCGCATGTAGCCATGCCCAAAAATTTAAGCAGCCACGGTCACACGAAGGCAACCGTGGGAAAGTGCAATTACTGTCGCAAGAGGTGGATGTTGATGATGATGATGAGACACAACCAGGGGAGGAGTCCTGAGGAGATAATTTGCATATTCCCACTGCATTTTGGGGTAAGTGAAGAGTCTCCGCGAGCTCAAAGAACACTGGATTTTGGCTGTTGGAGCTGAAAAGAGGACATCGGTAGACCAGGGGAGGAGTCCTGAGGAGATAATTTGCATATTCCCACTCCATTTTGGGGTAAGTAAAGAGTCTCCGCGAGCTCAAAGAACACTGGATTTTGGCTGTTGGAGCTGAAAAGAGGACATCGGTAAACCAGGGGAGGAGTCCTGAGGAGATAATTTGCATATTCCCACTGCATTTTGGGGTAAGTGAAGAGTCTCCGCGAGCTCAAAGAACACTGGATTTTGGCTGTTGGAGCTGAAAAGAGGACATCGGTAAACCAGGGGAGGAGTCCTGAGGAGATAATTTGCATATTCCCACTGCATTTTGGGGTAAGTGAAGAGTCTCCGCAAGCTCAAAGAACACTGGATTTTGGCTGTTGGAGCTGAAAAGAGGACATCGCTAGACCAGGGGAGGAGTCCTGAGGAGATAATTTGCATATTCCCACTGCATTTTGGGGTAAGTGAAGAGTCTCCGCGAGCTCAAAGAACACTGGATTTTGGCTGTTGGAGCTGAAAAGAGGACATCGGTAGACCAGGGGAGGAGTCCTGAGGAGATAATTTGCATATTTCCACTGCATTTTGGGGTAAGTGAAGAGTCTCCGCGAGCTCAAAGAACACTGGATTTTGGCTGTTGGAGCTGAAAAGAGGACATCGGTAGACCAGGGGAGGAGTCCTGAGGAGATAATTTGCATATTCCCACTGCATTTTGGGGTAAGTGAAGAGTCTCCGCGAGCTCAAAGAACACTGGATTTTGGCTGTTGGAGCTGAAAAGAGGACATCGGTAGACCAGGGGAGGAGTCCTGAGGAGATAATTTGCATATTCCCACTGCATTTTGGGGTAAGTGAAGAGTCTCCGCGAGCTCAAAGAATACTGGATTTTGGCTGTTGGAGCTGAAAAGAGGACATCGGAAAACCATTTTGAAGCTTTTTTTTTAAGCTTTTTTCACTGTTTTCAGAACATTAACAATAAGAACATGGAAGAGTCCAGGAGCCATTTGGTCAGCTGCATATCCTGCTACATGTTCACAGACTTGCCAGTGGAAAAGCCAAACTTCACATGCCAGAAATGCAAGCTTGTGTCCCTGTTGGAGGAAAAGTTGCGAAATCTAGAAGAGAGGTTAACTACCTTGAAAATCATTAAGGAAGGTGAAGAGTTCTTAGACAGAGCAGAATTATCTCTTCATGATTCAGAAAGAGAAGAAATTCGAACTGCACCTGACGAAACAGAGGAATGGAAGCATGTGACCCAGAGAAGCAGGAGGATCGAGAGGCAGTCAGCACCCATACTGCTCAGGAACCAGTACCAGGCTCTCACGCAGGAGAATCATGAAGAAATACAGCAAAATAAGACTTTGCCAGCAATGAATAACCTTGTAAGCCCTCAGAATCCTCCTGGATGGAGAAAGAAGAATGTTGTGAAGGAAAAACGGAGAGTGGTGGTCATGGGGGATTCCCTGTTAAGAGGAACAGAGGCCGCTATCTGCAGACCAGACATAACCTCCAGAGAAATGTGCTGTCTTCCAGGAGCAAAAATTAAAGATGTGTCTGACAGGATATCAAGACTCTTCAGACCTACAGATCACTACCCATTCCTGCTAATACATGTGGGGACAAATGACACCGCAAGAAAGGACCTGGAAACCATCTGCAGTGACTTTGAAGACTTAGGCAAGAAAGTGAAAGAATTGGGAGCGCAGGTGGTGTTCTCATCCATCCTCCCAGTGGATGGCCATGGAACAATGAGGTGGAATAAGATTCTACAGTTGAACAACTGGCTACGTCGATGGTGCCGTCAACAAGGATTTGGATTTCTGGATCACGGAATGAATTACCTATACGATGGACTACTTGCTAGAGATGGGGTGCACCTTACGAAGACTGGAAAACATGTATTTGGAAGTCGCCTTGCTACACTCATCAGAAGAGCTTTAAACTAGAACAATGTGGGAAGGGAAGCAAAAGGCCAGAAAAAGCCATACAGCTGACAAATACTATTGAGATCTCTGCTACTGGAAGTGGAAAGGAAGAACAAAGACAAAACAATTTAAATAATAAAAATATGGGAGGAAGAGAAACCAATCACAAACTAAAATGTTTTTATACAAATGCACAAAGCATGGGCAACAAACAAGGAGAATTGGAACTACTAATGCAGGAAAAGGAATATGATGTCATTGGAATCACTGAAACTTGGTGGGACCATACACATGATTGGAATAAAAGGCTAAAAGGATACAACTTATCTGCAAGAAACAGACTTGATAAACGAGGAGGAGGTGTTGCATTGTATGTTAGAAAAGCGTATATCTGCACAGAGATTGAAGCTTCAGAGACTGGGAGTTCTGTGGAAACTGTTTGGGTAAGAATACAAGGAGAGAACAATGGAAAGGACACCATTGTAGGCATTTACTACAGGCCACCTGGGCAAGCTGAAGATATGGATGAACTCTTTATGTATCAAATGACCAAGTTCTCCAAAAAATATGACGTAGTGGTCATGGGAGATTTCAACTATCCAGACATTTGTTGGGAATCTCTCTCAAGTAAAACTAACAGGTCAAGCAAATTCTTATCCTCTCTTGCTGACAACTTTATCTTCCAAAAGGTAGGGGAGAAAACAAGGGGATCTGCTACTTTGGATCTAATCCTTATAAACAGGGAGGAAATGGTTGAGGAGGTAAAGGTGGCTGGGACCCTAGGAGGCAGCGATCATGCTATTATAGAATTTTGGATAACTAGAGGAGGAAGACATGTGAAGACTCAAACTTCAAGGTTAGATTTTAGAAAGGCAGATTTTAAGAGACTCAGAAAGAGAATAGGAGGGATCCAATGGCTGGATGTCCTTAAGGACAAAAATGTCCAGGAAGGATGGGAAATTTTTAAAAATGAGATTCTCAAAGCACAATCGTTAACAATCCCGAAAAGTAGGAAGAATGGGAAGCATTTAAGGAAACCAGGATGGATGAACACAGAACTTAAACACATGCTAAAAAGAAAGAAAGAAATGTTTATTAAATGGAAAGAGGGAGGCATATCTAAAGAAGATTATAATGCAGTCTGCAGATCCTGCAGGGCACGTATCAGGTTAGCTAAAGCTGACAATGAATTAAAGCTTGCAAGTGATGTCAAAAGCAATAAAAAAGGATTTTGGGGGTATGTCAAAAGTAAAAGAAAAGTCAAAGATGCTATAGGATTTTTACAGGATGAAAATGGAGAAATGGTAAGAGAGGATGTTGAGAAGGCCGAACTTTTTAATTCCTATTTTGCATCTGTTTTCTCTCAGAAAGAAAATGTAACATCAACTGATCTTCACTGTCCTTTTAAAGGAATAGAGGAATCCAAGTTATCTGTAAACAGAAAGATTGTGAGGGAATATTTAGCTAACATAAATGAGTTCAAGTCTCCAGGTCCAGATGAATTACACCCCAGAGTACTGAAGGAGATCGTAGAAGAAATTTTAGAACCACTCTCCATAATCTTTGAAAATTCTTGGAGAACAGGAGAAGTCCCAGAAGACTGGAGAAGAGCAAATGTTGTTCCTATCTTCAAAAAGGGGAAGAAGGTGGACCCAGGGAACTATAGGCCGGTGAGTCTGACTTCAATACCAGGAAAGATCTTTGAACAAATTATTAAACAACATGTATGTAAGTACATGGATAAGAATGAAGTGATTAACCAGAGTCAGCATGGGTTTGTAACTAACAAGTCATGTTAGACTAACTTAATTTCCTTCTATGACAGAATCACTGACTGGGTGGATCAGGGAAATGCTGTAGATATAGTATATCTTGACTTCAGCAAAGCATTTGACAAAATATCTCACACCATCCTTATTGAAAAAATGACCAAGTATGCAATGGACCAGGCAACTGTTAGGTGGATTCATAACTGGCTTAGTGATCGGACTCAAAGGGTGGTTGTAAATGGTTTCACATCCAGCTGGATGAATGTCTCAAGTGGGGTACCACAGGGCTCCGTCCTGGGACCTGTATTGTTCAACATCTTTATCAATGATTTAGATGAAGGAATTGAGGGTAAACTGATTAAATTTGCTGATGACACAAAGCTAGGAGGGATAGCTAATACTAGAGAAGAGAGAGAGAGGATTCAAAAAGACCTAAATAAACTGGAGCAGTGGGCAGCAACCAACAGAATGGTTTTTAACAGGGAAAAATGCAAAGTACTACATCTGGGCAATAAAAATGAAAAAAGCATATACAGAATGGGAGGAATAGAGCTAAGCAACAGCACATGTGAAAAAGACTTAGGTATACTAATAGATCATAGACTGAACATGAGTCAACAGTGTGATGCAGCAGCAAAAAAGGCAAATACAATTCTGGGATGTATTAACAGAAGCATATAGTCTAGATCACGTGAAGTCATTATCGGTCTTTACTCCTCTTTGGTCAGACCTCATCTGGAATACTGTGTACAGTTTTGGGCACCACATTTTAAAAAAGACATAGACAAACTGGAGCAAGTTCAGAGAAGAGCGACCAGAATGGTGACTGGTCTGCAAACCATGTCCTATGAGGAACGGTTGCAGGATTTGGGAATGTTTAGCTTGCAAAAAAGAAGACTGAGAGGAGACTTAATAGCTGTCTACAAATATGTTAAGGGCTGTCACATTGTAGAAGGATCATCTTTATTCTCATTTGCACAAGGAAAGACTAGAAGCAATGGGATGAAACTAAATGGGAGGAGACACAGATTAGATATTAGAAAAAACTTTTTGACAGTTAGGGTGATTAATGAGTGGAACAGGCTGCCACGAGAGGTGGTGAGTTCCCCTTCAATGGACGTCTTCAAACAGAGGCTGGACAGACATCTGTCTGAGATGATCTAGTGAATCCTGCTTTGAGCAGGGGGTTGGACCAGATGACCCAGGAGGTCCCTTCCAATTCTACCATTCTATGATTCTATGATTCTATGAATTGCCAGCAAGTGAGGAGGAGGCCCAGGGTGCGTACGTAGAAGACGAGGTGGTGGACTATGAAGTCACTGACTCAACCTGGCAAGGTGACATGCATAGCGAGGACAGCAGCACACAGGGGGATGGAGGCGTACCACCACAACAGGCAGGAATAAGCAGTGGGGTGGCCACAGACACAAGGCAGGCAACTGTTCCCCGGAACACCAACACAAGGGAAGTTGCCAGTCCAGCTGTTAGGTCTTACAGAGTCTGGCTCTTTTTTAATCAGCAGGGGCAGCGAAACTACCAGCCTGACCACCACTAGCATGCTCAGGCACATGACAGCAAAGCACCCAATTAGGTGGGCCAAACGCCAGGGTCCAGAAACAGTGTCTGCGGGTGACACCACTGCTTGTTCCCATGTTGTGCATGCACGTCAATCCCCTGTCCATGATGCGGGCGAAGATGCCTCCCGCCCTACACCTGTCGTTACACACTTGCAACCGTCACTGTCCACGTCCTTGTCCCAGCACAGCGTTCAGTTGTCCCTACCCCAGTCCTTGGAACGCAAGCGCAAATACTCAGCCAACGCCCCACAGGCCACACTACTATACCCACACATTTCTCGAATGCTTACAGTTGAAATGTTGCCTTTTAGGCTCGTGGAGACGGAATCTTTCCGCAATCTGATGGCGATGGCCGTCCCTCGGTACTTGGTCCCCAACCGCCACTATTTCGCCGGTGAGCCGTCCTCGCACTACACAAGCACGTGTCCCAGAACATTAGCTGTGTCCTCAACAACACAGTTACCGGGAAGGTCCACCTAACCACGGACACATGGACAAGTGCTTGTGGCCAGGGACGGTACATCTCGCTGACGGCACACTGGGTTAATATAGTGGAAGCCTGGACCCAGTCAGAGCCTGGGATGGAACACGTCCTCCCGACGCCAAGGATTGCGGGCCCTGGGTCAATCAGGGTTGCCCCCACTTTCTACAGCTCCTGCACCTCCTCAGCCTCCATCTCTGAAATTACCACATCAGTCGGAAGCTGGAAACACTGCAGCACTGCCTCGGCCAAGCGGCAATAGGCACTGCTGAAGCTAATATGCTTAGGGGATCAACCGCACACCTTTGAAGAGTTGTTGACAGATGTAACAGAGCAGGCAGATCTGTGGTTGTCACCGCTGAACCTACTGCCAGGCATGGTCATGTGTGACAATGGCCGGAACCTGGTGGCGGCTCTGAAGCTAGGCAACCTCACACATGCCTGGCCCATGTGCTTAACCTAGTTGTGAAGACCCAGGGTCTTCCATGGGCGTAACGCTACACAGACAACACAGGGTGAGGGTAAAACAGCGTGGCAATACTTTATTGAACCACAAAGAGGACAATAAACACATAGAACAGTCCCAGCAAATGCCCAAGATGGTACAACATTACACAGTCTCACCCTTCTGCTCCGCCCACCTGGGATAGAACAGCCGAGACTTTGGAGACTTGCAGGGCTGACTACCTCAACCAGTGGCCCCCCGCTTCTGGCGGACCCCCACAGAGAGGAGGTAGCGGCAAGCTTAGGAAGCTAGCAGTCCATCGAGGTACAAGACCAGGAGACCCGAGGGTCCAAATCTGTCCTCTCCGAGAGTTTCCATGGGGCTAGGTGACCGGTGGGTCCCTCCTGGCAACTTCAAATGTCTGCATGGGTTCTAGGCGACCGGTGGGTCCCTCCTAGCAACCCCAAAACAACATATCCATGGGGCAGGTGACTTCTTTGTCCTCTCCTGGACTCCCCAAAATGTATCCATGTCTCTCTGATGGTTAATGGAGCAGATCCGAATCTTTCCAGTCAGGGCCGGTACCCTTAGACTAGAATCATGTAGAATACATATCTCTGTCTCTTTAGATGCCATGCAATCCATCTACTTTCCTGAAGGATGTCTCCCATTCTCCTTCCAAAGTTCTTCTGACTCTGTCTCAAGTCGGACTCTTACAAAACACATGTCCCTTCTGCTTCTCTGGCTCAGCCCCCTGAATGGCAGAACTGCTCCCCCACTCCTCCCCCAAAGCTTAGTGTGTATATCACATGTCAGAGGTAAAGGTGCAGGGCTCACCTATTTACTGTTTGAGATAATCTATTTACATAGTTGGTGTCACAGGGGCTCTTGTAAATACACATCATTGTTTCAGAATCAAAGAGCAGATAACATTCAGGGTTATACAAATAGTAGTCTGTGTTAATCAACTAAAGAAGAAAATAAATTAAAGAGTCAACATAAAAATAAAGGAATGCTGCTCTTGCCATCAGAAAGTATGTCTGGCATAATTTAGATTTTACTCTGTATCGTCACATTAGTGGTTCAGTGGTTTCTCAAAACCCACCCGGATCTGCCTGAGCTGCTTTTCAAAGTATGCTGCATGTGTGCCCATTTTTGAAAGTCACCTACAGCTTCCGCCGCCCTCGGCGTGCTTCAGCAGCGTTTGCAGCTTCTAGCTCACCGACTGGTGTGCAATGTCACCATGCGTTGGAACTCAATGTTGCAGATGTTGGGAAGGATTTGTGAGCAGCAGAGGGCAGTTGTTGAGTACTAGCTTCACCACGCCCGTCGTTATTCAGGTCAGCCTCCACACATAAGAGCTGATGAGTGGGCATGGATGTCAGACATTTGTGTCGTCCTCTAAAACTTTGAGGACTCTACCAAGATGGTGAGCGGTGATGACGCCATAATTAGCATCACCATCCCGCTTTCCTATCTTCTGAAACGCTCGCTGCTCACAATTAAAGATGTGGCATTGCAGGCGCAGCACAATGAGATGGAGCAAGGAACCATACAGGGTGATGCCACACAGCTCAGCCTCATCTCATCCCAATGCGGATTGGGAGCTAATGAGGAGGAGGAAGAAGAGGAGTAGGAGGAACAGGTGCTGATTTCCTGCTCTACAGATGGTACTACCCACACAACATTCATACCGTCTATTCAGTGTGGATGGACTGAAGAAAGGGAGAATGAGGAGGAGGATGAGGAGGAGAGCATGGACAGTCGTCCTCTTGGCCAGGACAGGGAAGGCTGTCACACATGGCTGACTTTATGTTCCTCTGCCTTTCCTGTGACCCTAGCATTGTACGCATTTAGGCCGACAGTAATTTCTGGTTGGTCACACTTCTAGACCCACGCTACAAGGAGAACTTTATGTCTCTTATTCCCTTGCAGGACAGGCCGCGGCGGAGAGATCTAGTAAAATATTGCAGTACCAGAAGGCCCTTGTTGCAGAATTATTAAAAAAATTCCCATCTAAAGACGCTGGCGGCAGAGGTCACAGTTCTTTGGACAACCAAAGAGTACAGGCAAGGGAGACACAAATATGACACAGCAGAGGCAAGGGAACACTGTCAAAGGTGTGGGACAGTTTTCTCAGACCCTCCCAGCGCCCAGGCCCTGATGCGCGGGGTACTCTGACAAGGAGGGAAAAGTTTTGAAAGATGCTGAAGGAGTACCTTGCCGACCGTACCAACGTCCTCTGTGATTCCTATGTGCCTTATGATTATTGGGTATCCAAGCTGGACATGTGGCAAGAACTGGCTTTCTACGCCTTGGAGGTCCTGGTCTGCCCTGCCGCTAGCGTTTTGTCAGAGCAGGTTTTTAGTGCCGTTGGGGGTATTATAATTGATAGGTGCATCTGCCTGTCAACTGAAAATGCTGACAGGTTGACCCTTATCAATATGAACAAGGGCTGGATTGGGCCAGACTTCTCATCACCACCGGATGATAGCAGCAGAACATAAAGTCAAATCCAGTGGCTTTTTTTGGGGGGGGGGGTCTATTCCCATGCACCTCTTCACACCCAGACATGGGTATACGCCTCCTGATTTTTTCTATTTTCTGTTGTCCTTCTCCTTCTCCTCATCCTCCACCACCATATCACCAGGGTGTCCGTGATGCAACACCCACATAATTTTTTTGTAAGGGTGATTATGATGCCCTTAGGAATTTTTTTAGAGGCCTACCTCTAACATTCTGTATGTTATACAGTATGTTCCTGTATACC
The DNA here is from genome assembly GCF_046119375.1 of Phyllobates terribilis. Classification (NCBI taxonomy): domain Eukaryota; kingdom Metazoa; phylum Chordata; class Amphibia; order Anura; family Dendrobatidae; genus Phyllobates; species Phyllobates terribilis. Next base: position 596,753,274 of record NW_027362761.1, read on the forward strand.
CCCCAGGGGTAAATGTTTTTCAGCCTTAGTGCATGGGCATTACCAGTATAGGAGACCCACTCCTTAACAATGGTAACACTTTTTTTAATGAGGACCTCCTCTACGTCTCTTCAAATGAGTATTGGAGTGCGTCCAATTTTTTGTCAGCCCTTGCAGTCACTGCATGGGCATTACCAGTATGGGAGACCCGCTCCTTAATAATGGGCAAAAAAATTTAAATGAGGCCCTCCTCTATGTCTGTTCAAAGGGGTATTGGGATTTTTCCAAATTTTGCGCAGGCACTGCATACGCAATAACAGTGTAGGGAACCCGCTCCTTAATAATAGGAATAACAAAGCATAGCCAGTTGATGGCCCTCTAACTATAGTGAGGGCCGACTGCTGGCCCTTTAACAATAGTAAGGGCCGCCTGATGGCCCTATAAAAATAGGCTTTGTGACTTTCAGAGTCCCTCCTTCATAAATGAAAATGGATGTGTCTGATCATATGTCACATACCACATGGCGAGATAAGGTAGTAAAATGCTAAAATGACATTTACCGGTGAATCTATTTTTCACCATTGAAAGCAATGCAAAAGTGCAAAAATGCATAAAAAGCGCAACGTGTGAACATAGCCCAAGGCGTGGAGGAGCATTTTTTTTTTGGGGGGGGGAGTTATTTATTTTGCCTTATATGCAAGTCATTACCCTGGAAAGAATGTTGCTTAACATTTTTTTCCAGGAAAATCCATTTTCGTTTCTTTTTTTGTATGTTTTATTGTGAGTCCGTAAAAGTGGCGTTGGCGTAATACTCTGACAACATTGTTCACAGCAGTGACCTGGGAGTCAGAGATGCTTCCAGGGGTCTTCCCCATGCTGTTCCCATGTCATTTCAGCACTATTCCCATTGATTTAAGCACTTTTTAGGCCTCTTGCAGTCCGGGGGGCATGCTGGAAAAATGCTTGAGTTTCCCATTGACTTACATTGGACTCGTTACTCGGGTACATTTTAGTGCTCGCTGATCACTAGTCACAAATGTTTTTGCCATTTGTGGATAATGGTTCTCACTGTGGTTCACTTGAGTCCCAAAGCTTTAGAAATGGCTTTATTACCTTATCCAGACTGATAGATCTCAATTACTTTGTTCCTGCATTTCTTTGGATCGCATCAGGATGTCCATCTTTTGACTATTTAAATGATTTCTTGATTGAGAACAGGTATGGCAGTAATCAAGCCTGCATGTGGCTAGGGAAATTGAACTCAGCTTCCCACAGATGTGATAAACCACAGTTAATTTATGTTTTAAGGGTGGGGAAATCACTTTTTCACACAGGGCCCATTAGGTTTGGATCTCTTTTTCCCTTAATAATAAAGACCTTAATTTAAAAATTGCATGTTGTGTTTACTTGTGTTATTGACGCGCCCCCAAGGCCGTGGGGTACTCGGCAGCCGGGTCTCTGGATGCCGGTGGGGGATATCACGGTGGCTGGCCCGGTCCGTGGCCCAGGGCGGTCAACAAAAGGGGGGAATTATTTATAGGGGATTTGTAAAGTTCGTGACGCCACCTGTGGAATGTGGCTAAAGGAAGCCGCCGCTGCGGAGCAGTCCTCTGAGGCAGATGTTAGGGCAGCTTATGATGGAACGGCTCCCCACAGGTGGAGCGGGCCTCAGGGCAGCGTGGGAGAATGAATGGTGGAACAGGTGATAGACGGCCAGGACTGTTCAGGGAGAAATGACAGACACTCACACGGGGGTTCACTTCGGTACCTTTACTGGTGTAGATGCAGGTATGGTCCAGGGTACTCCGCACGCAGGGTGCACTTCTGGACTCTCCCCAGTGAGTGGGTATTGGGCCTCCTGATCCATTGCTTTCACTTTCTAAGCTTCTGACCTGCCTGGAGCTAGGCCTGGCTTTATTACGGTCTCTCTCTCTCTCTCTTGCACCTGCTGACCTGGTGGTAGGGCCTTCTCTTGGAGATCACTCTCCCTGGACGCTGGGGCCTCCGTTACTCCTAGCCCTGGTACAGTAGTCAGCGTTGCTCGACCTGGGACTTGTAGTCCTCCAGGTATCCGGTGGTCCCTACTGGGTATGAAGGGTCCCTGTAGGCGCGGACCCAGTGTCCGGTGTATATTTCAGGGTGAGCCTGGTACGTTCCTCTGCCCCCTCAACTCCTTTCTCCTTTCCTCCTTGCCGTCGGCCACACTCGGGGCCCTCACTACTCAGCAGCAGACGAGCTGCGTCTTCACTGGTCTAAGTGCCAGCACACTCTCAGACTAAACACTCTGACTGAGCTGCCTGGCTCCACCCTCCCTTTTTATATCCCTATCAGGGCTCCCTCTGGTGGTCTGAGGTGGTAGGGTGGAGGTGTGTGAATGTGTGAGGGCCTCTTGTGGAGAAGTCCATCCACGCACCCTACTGGGTTCTGTGGCACCCATGCGCAGCAGGGCGCCACATTATCTTTGTCTAATATTTAAATTTGTTTTGTGATCTGAAACATTTAAGTGTGACAAACATGCAAAAGAATAAGAAATCAGGAAGGGGGCAAACACTTTTTTCACACCACTGTATACCAGGAAGGGACCCAGAATTGTGGACATATATATCAGGATGGGCCCAGGATGAGGGACATATATGCCAGGATGGAGACATATATATCAGGATGGGGACATATATACCAGGATGGGAACATATATACCAGGACGGGGAACATATATACCAGGATGGGGGATATATATACCAGAAAGGGGGATCTATATATGCCAGGATGGGGGACATAAATATCAGGATGGGGGATATATATATACCAGAAAGGGGGACATTGATACCTGGATGGGGGACATATATACCAGTATGGACCCAGGATGGGGGACATATATGCCAGGATAGGTGACATATATACCAGGACCGGGACATATATACCAGAAAGGGGGACATATATACCAGGATGGGGGACATATATAATATATACCAGGATGGGCCCAGGGTGGGAGACATATATATCAGGATGGGGGACATATATACTAGGATGGGCCCAAGATGGGGGACATATATACCAGGATGGGGGACATATATACCAGGTTGGGAAACATATATACCAGGATGGGGGACATGTATACCTAGAAAGGGGACATATATAACATGGTTGGGTACATACAGTATATACCAAGAAGGGGAACATATACCAGGATGGGGGACATATATACCAGGATGGGAGACATATATACCAGGATGAGCCCATGATGAGGGACATATATACCAGAATGGGGGATATATATACCAGGATGTGTGTAACATCCATGGTAGTGGAACCACTGTGACGTGGACTGAGGAGAGCCAGGAGTGGCGTAACTTGGTGAACACCTGGCTCTTTGTTAGAACCCCTGATGGTGGGGTTACACCTGGCTCCAGATGTACGCCAGGTGCTACTCCAGGACAGACCTCGGACACATGGCAGCTGATCCTTAAAGGGGCAGAGAGCTGGAACAGCAGGTGTTGACAAGGACGGCTGGTATACAGGCAGGCACAACAGGAGTAGGCAGGAACGGGTGGTATACAGGCAGACAATGGGAGCAGGCAGGTAGTGCTAGTATACAGGCCGGGGACACTTTCGGATGGTACACGCTGTCTCTTTAAGAGCCCGGAAGCATGCACGTGCGTGCGTCCTAAGCACAATGCCAGGGGATCTGCCCGGCGTGCTCAAACCCAGGGAAGCAGCAGGAGGAGGCCAGGGCTTTGAGTGAGTCGGCGTCCCTGCCGGGAGAGGGGAGAATAGGAAGCATGCAAGGACACCGACGCTACATTACATCCCCCTTAACGCCCCCTCTTCTTCAAGGCCGCATGGATGCTCTCCTTGGGCTCCCACGACCTCTCTTCAGGACCGAACCCCCTCCAATCCACAAGAAAAAAGGGTTCTCCTCTTACCCTTTTTGTGGCCAGAATATTCTCTACCTCGAAAACATCTTCACAGCTGACTGGAGCCGGAGTTTTACCTGGGTCCTTGAAAAAGGAGCTGAAGACAACAGACTTGAGGAGAGACAAGTGGTAAGAATTGGGGATCCGTAAGGGGCTGAGAGTTTGAGCTTGTAAGCTACAGCATTAATCTGTTTGAGAACCTCGAACGGACTAATGAAGTGAGGATACAACTCGTGCAAATGTAGCTTTAGACGCACAAACTTTGAAAAAAGCCAAACCTTATCCCCATGAGGAAACATAGGCGGGTCCAGACATCTCTTTTCCGCGTGTCTCTTTGTCTGTTCAGAAGGTTTCATTAATGTAGTCTTGGTGTCCTCCCAGATATTAGAGAAGCCCTTGATTAGAGCTTCAGCCTCAGGAATGTTGATGGTAGTAGACACAGGGAACGGGATTTTGGGGTGTTGACGATATACAGTACAGACCAAAAGTTTGGACACACCTTCTCATTTAAAGATTTTTCTGTATTTTCTTGACTATGAAAATTGTACATTCACACTGAAGGCATCAAAACTATGAATTGACACATGTGGAATTATATACTTAACAAAAAAGTGTGAAACAACTGAAAATATGTCTTATATTCTAGGTTCTTCAAAGTAGCCACCTTTTGCTTTGATGACTGCTTTGCACACTCTTGGCATTCTCTTGATGAGCTTCAAGAGGTAGTCACCGGAAATGGTCTTCCAACAATCTTGAAGGTGTTCCCAGAGATGCTTAGCACTTGTTGGCCCTTTTTCCTTCACTCTGTGGTCCAGCTCACCCCAAACCATCTTGATTGGGTTCAGGTCTGGTGACTGTGGAGGCCAGGTCAACTGGCGTAGCTCCCCATCACTCTCCTTCTTGGTCAAATAGCCCTTACACAGCCTGGAGGTGTGTTTGGGGTCATTGTCCTGTTGAAAAATAAATGATGGTCCAACTAAACGCAAATAGGATGGAATAGCATGCCGCTGAAAGATGCTGTGGTAGCCATGCTGGTTCAGTATGCCTTCAATTTTGAATAAATCCCCAACAGTGTCACCAGCAAAGCACCCCCACACCATCACACCTCCTCCTCCATGCTTCACGGTGGGAACCAGGCATGTAGAGTCCATCCGTTCACCTTTTCTGCGTCGCACAAAGACACGGTGGTTGGAACCAAAGATCTCAAATTTGGACTCATCAGACCAAATCACAGATTTCCATTGGTCTAATGTCCATTCCTTGTGTTCTTTAGCCCAAACAAGTCTCTTCTGCTTGTTGCCTGTCCTTAGCAGTGGTTTCCTAGCAGCTATTTTACCATGAAGGCCTGCTGCACAAAGTTTCCTCTTAACAGTTGTTGAAGAGATGTGTCTGCTGCTAGAACTCTGTGTGGCATTGACCTGGTCTCTAATCTGAGCTGCTGTTAACCTGCGATTTCTGAGGCTGGTGACTCGGATAAACTTATCCTCAGAAGCACAGGTGACTCTTGGTCTTCCTTCCCTGGGGGGTCCTCATGTGAGCCAGTTTCTTTGTAGCGCTTGATGGTTTTTGCAACTGCACTTGGGGACACTTTCAAAGTTTGCCCAATTTTTCGCACTGACTGACCTTCATTTCTTAAAGTAATGATGGGCACTCGTTTTTCTTTACTTAGCTGCTTTTTTCTTGCCATAATACAAATTCTAATAGTCTATTCAGTAGGACAATCAGTTTTGTATCCACCAGACTTCTGCACAACACAACTGATGGTCCCAACCCCATTCATAAGGCAAGAAATCCCACTTATTAAACCTGACAGGGCACATCTGTGTTGTGAATACCATTTCCGGTGACTACCTCTTGAAGCTCATCAAGAGAATGCCAAGAGTGTGCAAAGCAGTCATCAAAGCAAAAGGTGGCTACTTTGAAGAACCTAGAATATAAGACATATTTTCAGTTGTTTCACACTTTTTTGTTAAGTATATAATTCCACATGTGTTAATTCATAGTTTTGATGCCTTCGGTGTGAATGTACAATTTTCATAGTCATGATAATACAGAAAAATCTTTAAATAAGAAGGTGTGTTCAAACTTTTGGTCTGTACTGTACAATGAAAAACAGATATTTAGCTGAGGATTCACTCACATGGATGATGTATGAAAATTCAGCCCAAGGTAGGAGACTGACCCAGTCACTGTGGTGGGCATTGACGAAATGCCATAGGAAGTTGGTTAGGATCTGATTGACCCGTTATACCTGGCCATTGGATTGTGGATGGTAGGCTGAAGAGAAGTCCAAGGTGACATTTAGTAGTTTGCAGGTAGCTCTCCAGAAGTGAGATGTAAACTGTACGCCTCTATCAGAGACTAAATGGAGAGGTAACTCATGTAGGCAGAAGATATGTTGGATAAACTTCTCGGCAATCTTAGAGAAGCGATGCACAACTACCCAAACAACGGTACATCCGGCCGATTCTAGGAGATGGGTAATGAAGTCCATTGCAATGTGCTGCCAGGGAGCTGATGGTACAGTGAGAGGAAGTAACCGACCAGTCAGAAGCTGTTTCGGAGTCTTATTCTGGGTACAGAAGGGATATGCCAAGACGAAATCCGCAATATCCTTGGGAAGGCCACTAATAATGCCGTAAAATTAGAAGAGCCCTTTTTCTTCTGTCCAGCATGACCAGCCAATTTAAAAGAGTGACCTCACTGAAGGACCAGCTTCCTGTCTGGTTCAGCCACAAAGGTCTTTCTTGATGGAACTCGGGACAAATCCATCGGAGCTACAGTTATCATTTTGAAGGACTCAATGATGTGTTTAGACTCTTCCTCCTGGTTAGAAGACAGAAAGGACTTGGAAAGTGCATCCGCCTTGACGTTCTTGTCCGCCGTCCGGAAATGAAGAATAAAATCAAAACGGGCGAAGAACAGAGGCCACCTGGCTTGACATGGATTTAGCCGCTGTGTAGACTGCAGATAGGCTAAGTTCTTGTGGTCAGTGTAAATAATTACTGGATGCATTGCTCCTTCAATCAAAAAGCGCCACTCCTACAGAGCCAGTTTAATCACTAACAGTTCTCGATCGCCATCGAGTAGTCGCGTTCTGGAACCGAGAAGACTTTGGAGAAGGTCACCATATGGCCTCCAAAAAGAATTGCTTATTATTGTTAGGTTGGTGCAGAACTAGAGCGGAGGGGAAGATCTGTTTTAAGGAGACAAAGGTGCTTTCAGTCTCCGGAGTCCACACTCTAGCGTTAGCTCCCTTGCGGATCAGGGCAGAGATTGGGGCGGTCCGAAAGAAGAAATGCGGAATGAACTGGCGGTAGTAATTAGCGAATCTGAGACATCGCTTGATTGCTTTCAGACTGTCAGGACGAGGCCAATTCAGGACGGCAGACACCTTCTCGTGATCCATCCTCAGTCCTGTCTCAGAGATGATGTACCCTAGGAATGGAAGAGAGATTTGCTTGAAGATGAACTTTTCAAACTTGGAGTACAAACTGTTCCTCCTCAGTCTCTGCAGAATCTGGTGGACACATCCCTCCAGTGTGTTGTCAGATCGGGAGAGAATACCAATATAAGATTACGTTCACCAGTTTTGTAAGACTGCTGGGGCATTACAGAGCCCAAACAGCATTACACGATACTCATAATGACTATCCCAGGTGTTAAAGGCAGTCTTCCACTCGACTCCCTGGCGTATTCGGATCATGTTATACGTCCCCCGCAGGTCAAGTTTAGTGAAGACTCTGGAACCTTTGAGATGATCAAACAGCACAGATAGGGAGGGCAGAGGATATTTATTCTTTATCGTTATCTGGTTGAGACCCCTATAGTTAATGCAGGGACATAGTGAGCCGTCCTTCTTCTTTACCAAGAAGAATCTTGCTCCAGACGGGGAGGATGACTTTCGGATAAATCCCCTGGCTAGGTTCTCTTTAATATATTCAGACATAGCTTGGATCTCAACCTGGGACAGAGGGTAGATATGGCCTCGTGGAGGAGAAGAGCCAGGAAGGATGTCTATTGGGCAATCATATGGCCTGTGTGGTCTCCACCTCCTTTTTATCAAAGACATCCAAGTAAGTCCAATAAGTGGGAGGCAAGCCAGGTAAATTTGATGGAGTAGCAAGAGGTCATGCAGGATGAATGGGGACAAAACATCTCTTGAGACAGGCTTGGCACCAACGGAGTACTTCTCCGGATCTCCAATCCCAGACAGGCTTGTGTTTTCATAGTCATGGCAGGCCCAGGAGCAGAGGATGGGTCAGACTTGAAATTACATAAAGAGAGATCTTCTCCAAGTGCAACATTCCTACCTGAAATTCCACAGGCTCAGAAACGAAAAGGATGGTCTCAGATAGAGGTTTCCCATCCACGGACAATACCACCAAAGGATTCTGTAGACATTGAATGGGGATCCGATACCGCTCCACAACAGCCTGTTGAATGAAATTTCCTACGGAACCAGAGTCCAGATAAATCAATTCAACAAAAGGGATCTTGCCACCAGAAATGGATACTGACAGAGTCACTGGAGGAGAGGATTAGTCCTCACCCAGGGTAGCCTCTCCAACAGACCCTAGACTTTGGAGTTTCCCAGTATTTCAGGACAGGAGCGGATTGAATGTTCGGGACTGCCGGAATAGAAACGCCTCCCCTCGGCATGATGGACCTCCTGACCATGCTTGACCAGCTTCACCCGGCCGATTTGCATGGATTCAAAGGAGGGTGTCGAAGCTGAGGTATGCGGCATGATTGGCCTTTGAAAGGTAACAACCAAGCACATTGATCTTTCTCTCGTGGGTCACCTCCTTGGAGCGCTCCTGAAACCTGATGTCGATCCAGGTAGCCAAGAACACCAGGTCATCCAACAAGGTGGGAATATCACAACCAGACAGCTCGTCCTTAATTCTCCCAGAAAGGCCCTCCCAGAAGGTGGCCACCAGCGCCTCGTTGTTCCAGGCGAGTTCGGCGGACAGGGTACGCAATCAGACGGCATACTGGCCCATTTTGAGGTTTCCCTGGCGCAATCTGAGGAGGGAGGATGCTGCTGAGGAAACGTGGCCAGGCTCATCAAAGACCTTGCTGAAGGCTTCTAAGAAAGTCTGGAGGTTGGAGACAAGAGGATCCCCTCTCTCCCATAGGGGATTGAGCCACGCCAGAGCTTTGCCAGTAAGATGGGACAAGATGAATGCCACTTTGGCACAATCTGAAGCGAACGGATGTGCCAAGAGTTCAAAGTGCAGCGTGCTTTGATTGAGGAACCCACGGCATAGAGTAGGATCACTGTCATAATGTGTTAGAGCCGACGGATAGGGTCCGGAACCAGGAACATAACTGGTAGTCTGGTGCGTCACGGCTTAGGTTGCTGCAGCTTGGACAGGAGCGGATGCGGCCGCAGATAGTAAGGGGCCCAGGATGGGAGACATATATACCACAAATGGGACATATATACCAGGATTGGGAACATATATACCAGGAGGTGGATATATATACTAGGACGGGAGACATATATAACAGGATGAGCCCAGGATGGGAGACATGTATACCAGGCTGGGGGACATATGTACCAAGAAGGGGGACATATATACCAGGATTGGGGACATACTGTATATACCAGGATGGGAGATATTTATACCGGGATGCGGGACATATATACCAGAATGGCTGACATTAGTACTGGATGGGGTACATTATATAATGAAAGGGGTAGCAAATAAGTATGTCTGTATAGTATTTAGAATGCTACAAGGGCCCATATATCTGACCAACATGCAGGGGGAATCCAAGTTAAAATTTTGCACTGGGGCCCATCGGACTCTAGTTATGCCACTGCATATAAGTTATGATGCTTGTCATGGAGAAAAGTAAAAGGCTTACAGAGATGAGAAAAGAGCTTGCACTCTCCTCTGTGTGGCTGACACTCTCCTTTGGAATTTGGTAACCATAGGTACTCCAATGGCTGAACAGATGTGAGGGCTTCAGGAATGTGGATTAGATTTATGATCGAGATAAGAGATTTAGAAGCATAAAGATTTGGGATTTTCTTTGTCTGCTCACCAGAAAAGTAAGAAAGGAGGCTTGCATGAACTGCATCAATCCAATAGATAGGAAAATCATATTTTCGGAAACGTGATGAAGTGGCGAATGCAAAGCACAGTTTTAAGTCACTGCACGAAGACCAGAATCATGTCACTTGAATACGGACCTGATAGACAAAGGCTACACCTGGCATATGTGGTCTCTATGTAAAGATAAAATAATGATACAAAATATAATGTCGATATCTTTCCGAAGCAAAGATATAGTCAATTTAGGGAATCTCATAATTTTCTGAAACTGAAAAGTTCAACTCTGCAGGAGCTAATAAAAGGCAAATGCCAACTTTTCGGCTTGTCAATACTTAGAGGCACAGTTCACTGTAGGTGCTGTCTGCTTTTTTCTGGAGAAGCCTCCCTCCATAAATCTGAAGCCATTGCTGTGGCATCAGGTCTAGTAAGTTTTCTTGCTTTATCCTTTCATTTTATGTAACTGTATATTATTTATTGTTTCATCCCCTTTGTAAAATATTTTGTATATTTTTATAAACACTGCCTATCATTCTGGATTAAATATAAAATTGAATAGTTCTGTTACTTGTGTTCTGTAAATTGCACCCCAAAGCCATAGGCCACCAGAACCAGGCGTCCAGCCAGCCTGTATAAAACCCGACTTGTGGTGGCAGCTAATAATCTTTCTTGGGTTATCGTGAAGTTAGCAGTGATCGTACTGGGGTATATACATATATTCCATGTGTTGGAATCCGGAGGTGTATATATCATAGGTGCACTGTTAGTTTTCCAATAACTAGCCTGTTAATGCAAACAGCCTGCAGCCTCCTACATTAATCATTGGCCAATCGTGAAATTGTCCAGACAATAGGGGGCAACAGAGAGCTGTTCATTCAAGAGATCATGGCGGGCGGTCCTGCATGACCTTCCCGGGCTGTGATAATCTTGACAATGCTCAGATGCATGCTGTTACAAAAATACATCCCGCTCAACAGTGTAATGTAGCGGCTTGCGGCATTACTATAATGGTCCAGGATGTGTTTTGGCCGACCATGTACCTCTATGTACGTTGCTATAAGTGACTTTGCTGAAGGCCGTAACTGGAGCCAAGTGGGCCTGTCTGCCACTAGAAAGGCTCCTGGACATTATATGTGTATGTCGGCGAGCCACTGAGTTGGACTCGGTGATAAGCAGTAGTGAAGTATAATAAACTGCTGGATTGTGAAATACTGGAAAACGTGGCTGATGTGCTTTAATTGACCCGGTGCAGCGAGTGTCCCCCAGCATGATGACTAGCGCTGCCTTACATGTGGTTGGAGAATGCGGGCAACTGCAGCCCGGTTGCTAGGGGCAAAGGCGCAGGACGACGAGTGTGGATACAAGCATCTTGCTGTGGCTCGGCGGGGTCACGAAAATTAAAGCATCTGGCTGTAACTCGGCTGGGTTACGAAAATTGTCCTCGCACTCAAACCTGGTTTGCTGTAACTCGGCGTGGTTACGAAAATTGTCCTCGCACTCAAACCTGGTTTGCTGTAGCTCGGCGGGGCCACGAAAATTTTCCGGGGAGAGCGGTGTGAAGTGTCTAGTGTGAATGGTGTACCGCGATGGCTGTGAACAGAGCAGCAAAAGAAAATGAAGCTATTGAGCGAGTAAAGTGCCAGTTAAAACCGCAGCAGGTATTTGAGAAATGTCTACAGGACATGGTGCAGGAACGGCAGATGCTGTGGGCACCGTATAGAATGGCAGCAGTGAACCATTTTGTGAACTCTCCGGGGGCGACAGGATTGTTCCAGAGTGCCCGGGGAGGTGGTAAGAGATGTTGTGAACTGGGTCCTAAGACTATTGTTGATTTTTTTTGTAAAATTCCCCCTACAGGTGTGGGTGTCCAAAAGGAGGTGGAGTCTCAAAAGGGGGCGGATTTTCACAAGAGCATGGAGTATAGAAAACCAAAATTTGTTACTGGTTGTGGGTTGGTACCGCCTAAAAATGACAATTTGACCTTTGATAACGGGGTAGCTCCAGTAGAAGGGGTTGACGTCAAAGTGGGAGGTGACCTGTTAGTCCACAAAACCATGGGGAGTGACACAGACCCCGTAGCTGACGGTGACACTATGAAAGTAGAAGGAGAGTTCAGTCAGGAGGAGCTAGACGAGGCGAAAAAGTCCCCCTCTCGTCGTCGACGGCGCAAGGGCCACAAAAAGGTTGCTCCTGTAGTCTTTACTGCAAGTGAAAATAAAGAAAATGTAGTACTGTGTGCCTTTGTTTCAAGTGTGGATCCTCCTTTAGAGGCAGAAGAGGAGGTGACGTTGCCAGTAGCAACCTCCGGTACGGTACTGAGACAGAAGGATCAGGATCTGACAGCCCTGAAAGAGGAGGCGGCCAGTCATGACCAAGAGCTGGAGCCTATCAGGCAGCAGTGTCAGAGTGACGTGCAGCAACTATGGGAAAACCTGGATAACGTGTCCTCAGACCAGTGGAGCCTGGAGTCTGAACGGCAGAAAATATACCAGGTTGTGAGGAACTTACAGCGAGACCTGGAGGGAAGCAACGAGGAAATTAATCGAAGGAAGGAAATGTTCCAGGAAATTAAGGAGGACCGCCGCAAAACCAAAGAGGAGGTTTTGCAGTTGAAGCTTGAGAAGGAGGCGCTGCAGGATGAAGTTTCTGGGCGTGAACAAAACCTAGAACGACTGCACGAACAGTTCAACCGGGAGCTGTGTGAATCCAAGAAGGAATATGGTGAACGCAGTGGGGAACTGCAACAAAATAAGAGAGACTATGAGGATCTCCTCAGGGTTAAAGAAAAACTAGAGGATGATAAGGCGGATGCAGAGCACATGCGCCAAGTGGTTGAGACCACTCTGCAGGACACCCATGATGAAAATGGTGATCTCCGCTGAAAGACCCCAGGTCTGGAAGCTCAGGTGAAGGAGCTGCAGACGTTCTGTGATAATCTCCAGAGGACAGAGACGTGCCTTAAGGAAAGAGTCAGCAAGATGGAAGCTGTGCGGAAAAAGATGGAGGAGTCTATCGGAGAAGCCACAGACCAGGGCCAGGAGTTGGCCACTGGAGAAGGGAGGTATGAAGCAAATGCCTCTTTGAATAATGCGAGCCTGGGTGATTTGGTGGATGTAAAAGCCGAGATCAAGGAGTTCAAGGAGTTGCTACAAGCCCATTTGAAGCAAGAGAAGCTTGAGAGACTGGCTGTTGAGAGCCGAGTGGGCGCATGGGAGACAGAGAGGTCTGAGAGAACTCTACTGTTAAAGGAGCAGTTGAAGCAGGAAGAGCTTCAGAGATGGGCTGCTGAGAGGCGAGTAGCAGAGCTAGAGGAAGAAGTTTTCGAGCTCAAAGGTCACCTGGCAAAGTATCACTCAGTGAACGAGGCCTCCTTGGAGAAGGAAAAGGGAAAAAAAAGTTGTACTTACTCCTTTATACCATGAGAAGGTGGACCTGAGGAGAGCTAAGAGTGTGTTAACAGAAGATAAATATGAATTGGAAGTGGTCAAGACGAAAATTCTTGAATTTGTAGCTGTGAGTCAGCTCAGGGGAAGCATACAGGGTGAAGAAGCTTAAAGTCAGTTGCCCCTGAAACCTGAGCTAGATGATCGTTTGGAGACCACTGGTGAGACAGAAACCTTTCGGTACAAGTGCCTCATAGATGTACCCGAGGATTTGAGAGAAGAATGCACCAGTGAGTCCGTGTATGAAGAGTTTAAGAAGGCCGTGGGAGCCTGTAAGGTGTACTCGACCTCAGAAGCTAAACAGCTGCTAGTCCTGTCCACAACCGAAGTCACAGTGAAGAGGGTGGCGATCCTAAGTGTCATGCACTGGCGATGTATACGGACGAAGCGGTTTCTCCGGTTGAAGACAGAACAAGCAGTTAGACAACTGGAGCTTATGAGAAAAGCTCACAGTCTGCGGGAAGAGGTCATCCGAGTGCCTCATGTTCTCGTGAGAAAGCTCATTGGGAGAAATGGCCGAGCCATGCAGATGATGGTAAAGAAGTCTGGTGTGGTGAAAGTAAGCAGTACACGTGATCGTCAGGACTGGATACCAGATGAAGACGGCATGGTGTCATTCTCCGCTGTAGGAACGGAAGAAAGTCTTGCATATGTACGCATGCTGATGGAGTACCAACTGACCTACCTGCGAGAGGTAGAACAGTTGAATCTCGCTAGACTGCGAGTGGAAAGACAGCATCTTCGGAGCAGCAGAAGATGGCAGCCGTCTAGAAATTGTGAGACCAGACAGAGAAAGGGCCCCCTAAATAACAGAACAGCTACAGCTGAAGTTAGGGACCTTTCAAGATGTCCTGAGAGTAGTGGGCGTGGGTTTAGATGTAGTGAGACCTCCAGTAACTCAGGTTTGAGAGGCCCATACAAACGACCCAATAGAGTATGGGACAGTACGGAGTCTAACCGGACCTTAGATACCAGGGCGTGTGAGTCACACTGCTGTATGGACCGCTGGGAGCGGGGGAGGTCTGACAAGGTTATGACTGACCGCTGGGAGCGGGGGAGGTCTGACAAGGTTACGACTGACCTCTGGGAGCGGGGGAGGTCTGACAAGGTTAGGACCCGGAAAGGTGACTTGATGAAGTCAGTGACAATGACAGATGGTAGGTCCCTAAGGAATGGGTTAATGTCGATGACTAATGTTCCAGGGGCTGAGCAGCGCAATTGTCAAGTACATGGTCTCTGTGTGAACTGTGGTTTATAAGGTGATTGTGTATATTATGTGTTCAACCCCACAAGTTTGAACAGAGGGGGGGGATATGTAATGCAGCGGCTTGTGGCATTACTGTAATGGTCCAGGGTGTGTTTTGGCTGACCATGTACCTCCACCAGGTGACTGGTCACATGACTGTGACATCGCACAGGTCCTGTGCACACAGAAGGTCTGATCACATGACTGTGACATCAGCACAGGTCCTGTCTGTGCACTAGAGGATATATAAACCGTGGTAGATTTGAGACAGGTGTGTAAGGCGTAAGGCCTGTTCCCTTGTGGGACACCATTAGCCTGGAGAGGCTTAGTGAGGCCTAGTGAAGCCTGGTGAAGCCTGAAAGGCAGAGGCTGGATCCTTAGGTATAAGCGATACCAGTAGCCTTGGAGGGCCAGAGGCTTGGAAGGCAAGAGTCCTGGAAGGCAGAGGCTGGATGTTAGGTGAGAAAACATACCAGTAGCCTTTAAGGTACCAGGGCTGGAGACCCCCATCTGGGAATCCGTAAAGCCACAGTGGTGGCAGAACAAATCTGACTGAAGCAGCTAAAACCCGGCAAAGGTAAAACACTGCATTATATGGACGTTGCTATAAGTGACTTTGATGAAAGCCGTAACTGGAGCCAAGTGGGCCTGTCTGCCACTTGAAAGGCTCCTGGACATTATATGTGTATGTCGACGAGCCACTAAGTTGGACTCGGTGATAAGCAGTAGTGAAGTATAATAAACTGCTGGATTGTGAAATACTGGAAAACGTGGCTGGTGTGCTTTAATTGACCCGGTGCAGCGAGTGTCTCCCAGCATGATGTCTAGCGCTGCCTTACAACAGTCACATCTCGTCTCTTGCATGCTTGCTTCCAATACTCAGTCCCTCCTTATTACCTCAACCCCGGCACCTGTCGCACTCTCGGAACTTTTCTAGAAGCATTGATCTGGGCAGCTCACACCAAACTATTATATGTAGCTCAACTTTCCAACTGGTTGGGTCAGTGCTGTCACTGAGTATTTTGTTTTATCCCTATAGCACTTGGCTATCTCCCGCAGTCCCATAGACAATGAATAGAGCAGTGGTGTCCATGCAAGACCATTGCTCTATTCAAATGGGGCACTCCAGATCAATGTTCTAAGATCAATGGTGGTCCCCATGCATAGTTTGTAACTTTTTTGGTACATTTTTCTCTCCTACAGATGGCTCCCAATGCTTCATTTTTTTCTCCCACAGACTGTTCCCAATGCTTCCTTTTTTCTCCAACAGACTGCTTCCCATCCTTCCTTTTTTGTCCTACAGATAACTCCCAATGTTTCCTCTTTTCACCCAGGGACTGCCCCCCATGCCTCCTTTTTTTCTCCTACAGCCTGCTCCCCATGATTCCTCTTTTCTCCCAGAGTTGCTCTTCATGTTTCCTCTTTTCTCCCACAGATTGCTTCCCATGCTTCATCTTTTCTCCAATAGACTGTTCCCCGAGCTTTTTTTTTCTACCACAGACTGTTCTCAAAGTTCAGCTTTTTTCCTACAGACTGTTCCCAATGCTTCTTTTTTCTCATGCAGACCGCTCCCCTTAAATCTTCTCTTCTCCCACAGTTGGTCTCCATGCTTCCTCTTTTCTCCTACAGACTGCTCCAAATATTTCCTCTTTTCTTCCACGGACTGCTGCCCATGCTTTTTTTCCCCCCACAAACTGGTCCCCTTGCTTCCACTTTTCTCCAATAGTCAGCTTCCCATGCTTTCACTTTTCCACCACAGACTGCTCCCCTTGCATCCTCTTTCTTCCTGCAGACTGCTCCCCATGCTTCCTCTTTTGTTCTGCAGACTGCTCCCAATGCTTTCTCTTTTCTTCCACAGACAGTTCCCCATACATCCTCTTTTTTCCCACTGATTGGTCCCCATGCTTCCTTTTTTTCCCTATTGACTGCTCTCCATGCTTCCTCTTTTTTTCCCACAGTCTACTCTCCATACTTCCTCTTAACTTCTAAAGACTGCTTCTCTTGCTTGCTCTTTTCTCCCACAGATTGCTCCCCTTGTTTCCTCTTTTCTCCTACAGACTGTTCTCCATACTTTCTCTTTTCTCCTACAGACTGTTCTCCATACTTCCTCTTTTCTCCCACAGACTGCTCCCAATGCTTTTTCTTTTCTCCCATTGACTGCTTCACAGGCTTTCTCTTTTCTCCCACACATTTCTCCCCTTGTTTATTTTTTTCACCCACAGATTGCTCCCCATGCTTCCTCCTTTCTCCCATAGACTGCTCCACTGGCTTTCTTTTTTCTACCACAGACTTCTATTGCTTCCTTTTTCTCTCCCACATATTGCTACCTTTGCTTCCTCTTTCCTCCTACAGACTGCTCTCCATACTTCCTCTTTTCCCCACAGACTGTTCCCCATGCATCCTCTTTATTCCCACTGATTGGTCCCCATTCTTCCTTTTTTTCACTATTGACTGCTCTCCATGTTTCCTATTTTCTCTCACAGTCCACTCTCCATGCTTCCTTTTATCTCCAACAGACTGCTCCCCTTTCTTGCTCTTTTCTCCCACAGACTGCTCCCCTTTCTTGCTCTTTTCTCCCACAGACTGCTCCCCTTTCTTGCTCTTTTCTCCCACAGACTGCTCCCCTTGTTTCCCTTTTCTCCCACAGACTGCTCCCAATGCTTTCTCTTTTCTCCCATTGACTACTCCACTGGCTTTCTCTTTTCTCCCACAGATTTCTCCCATTGCTTACTTTTTCACCCAGAGATTGCTCGCCAATCTTCCTCTTTTCTCCCACAGACTGCTCCGCTGGCTTTCTTTTTTCTACCACAGACTTCTCCTATTGCTTCCTTTTTTCTCCCATATATTGCTACACTTGCTTCCTCTTTTCTCCTACAGACTGCTCCCCATGCTCTCTCTTTTCCCCCACAGACTACTCCCAATGCTTCCTCGTTTCTCCCACAGACTGCTCCCCTTGCTTCCTTTTTTGTCCCACAGACTGTTCCCAATGCTTTCTCTTTCCTTCCATAGGCTGGTCTCCATGGCCCACTCCTTTCTCACATAGACTGTTTTATATGGCAGCTTCCTCCCTTACAGACTGTTCCACATGAAGCTCTCTTGCATAACCCACTTCCCAGGGAGTGGAAGACTACACAGAGATGTTAGAAGGTCAGTTTCTCTGGTATGAACCATCAGTCACGCCAAAAGTCAATGGCAGGGGAGAGGGAGCAGCTGGGTCAGGAGTTGAAGAGCGGAACGATAAATGCAGGGACAAGAGACTTTCTGTTTCTACGTAGAGCAGCAAAAATAGAAGAATTAGTTGGGTAGAAAGGGAAACTGAGCAATTGTAAGTACACAGTGCAGTATAATATGATGAGTGCAATATATTAAGAGGATAAAAACTTTGATGGGAGCAGGAGGATGTGGAGGAGAAGGAGAGCTTCTTTAAGAAAAGAAGTGCTAGAATTCTCTACCATTATAGTTATACTCAGTACGATTGGGCTGCCTTTGTGTTCAATCTATCATCAACTCCATTAAAAGGAAGATACCACACTGACATTTTATTTTTCCCCTTATTATCTCCAGTGATTGTAATTTTTCCATAATATTTCGTGTGTGTGTTTTTATATTAGCTCATCTTTTTTCGATTCAGGTTCTTGCAATGTACAATCCTCTCTGTTGCTTCTTTCTATATGAAATAATATAATGGTTCACCCACCAAGGATGGATAGTGAGAGGAAGAAGATGGCGGAGAGGATATTAAATCTCACCCTAGAGATAATCTTACAGCTTACTGGAGAGGTGAGAGGTTCTGATATCACCAAATGACATCATTATCTATGGGAATAACAGATGATATGACCGGATAGGTGAAAGGTTCTGATGTCATCACATGACATCATTATCTATGGGTGCGTCGGGAGGAAACAGGAAGCATTTTTTTAAATGTCCATGTCGGTTTATTGCTTCATAAACCGCTCAAAACAAAAGGAAATCAAACAGCCTTTAGTTCAGGTAAAACAAAGTAAGCAGTCCTTTAGGCAAAGTCTCTAGTTAGCCAGTCTTGTGGACACACAGGCTGGATAGCATTCAGTTCACTGGCTCAGTCTGGAGACAGCAGCACACAGGAGACGTTCTCCTTCCAAACACAGACCATGTGACAAACAACAACCTCCATTTTATAGGTTAAGCACACCCAGAGATGAGGTATGTGGGTAGCTAGATCCGCCCATCTCTCCAACTACTCGTAACCCAGTCCCAGATGCACCAAACAGTCCTCTTAGTGCTTACGTGCACTAGAGCAACATTCCGGATAACATCACAGAGGACAGCCATCTCGTTAGCCACCTTACATACCCCCCCTCTGCCTAAAGCCTTGAAGCTTGAAACCTTCTACTGCTAGACAGGGGATTCTCGAGAGGGCATCGGCATTACCATGTAGCTTCCCTGCTTTATGTTCTACATGGAAGTTGAAATCCTGTAAGGCTTAAACCAGCAGGTGACCCTAGTATTTTTCCCTTTTTTTCCATCATCCATCTGAGTGGGGCATGGTCAGATACCAATCTAAACTTTCGTCCTAACAAATAGTACCGTAACGTGTCCACCGTCCATTTTATGGCCAAGCACTCCTTTTATGACAGAATAATTTTTCTCGCATGAGGACAGTTTCCTACTCAGGTAGAGAACAGGGTGCTCCTTCCCGTGTATCTCCTGGGAAAGGACTGCTCCTAACCCGACATCTGAGGCATGTGTTTGGAGTATAAACTCCTTTTTGAAGTTGGGGGCAACCAGAACTGGTTGCCCACACAGAGACACTTTCATTTCTTGAAAAGCCGTCTCCGCCTCTGCAGTCCACTTGGCTATGGCTGATTTTGTCCCTTTAAGGAGGTCAGTCAGGGGTGCGGCCATCATGGCGAAGTTTGGGATGAACCTCCTGTAGTATCCCACGATTCCCAGAAAAGCTCTAACTTGCTTCTTCGACAGCGGTCTCGGCCATGTTTGGATTGCTTCCACTTTAGCGATTTGGGGTTTGATCTCGCCTCCACCCACTACATATCCCAGGTATTTAGATTCTTCTGTCCTCAAGGCACATTTTTTTGGATTTATTGAAAACCCGCCTTCCTTAGAGCATCAAACACTGCCTGGACCTTTTCCAGATTTATTTCCCAGTCTGGGCTGAAGATTACAATATTGCCCAGGTATGCCGCGGCGTATTTTTTATGGGGCATAAGGATTCGATTCATGGCTCTCTGGAAGGTGGCAGGGGCCCCCTGCAGTCCAAATGGCATCTGGACAAATTGGAAGCATCAGTCCAGTGTAGAAAACGCAGTCTTCTCCTTGGCTCCTTGTGACATGAGGATCTGTCTATATCCCTTTGTTAAATCCAAGGTAATTATGTACTTTGCTGGTCCAAGTCTCTCGATCAACTCATCGACCCGCGGCATCGGATATGCAATGAATTTGGAGACCTCATTCAACTTCCTATAGTCATTGCAGAATCTCCATTCGCCATCAAGTTTTGGAACCAGAACAATAGGGCTCAACCATCCGCTCTTGGATTCCTCAATGACCCCAAGTTTCAACATACGCTCACTTCTTTGGAGATCAATTCTCGTTGAGCCTCAGGAATTCAATAGGGCTTCAAGTTCACCTGCACATGTCACTCCGTCAGAACCCCGTGTTCTATGACCTTTGTGCACCCAGGCAATTCCGAGAACAGGTCCCTGTTCTTCTGCAGCAGTTCCCGACACTGTTGTTTTTTGGGCCTTCGACAGCGTCTCCACTATTGCGACTCCTCCAACCTCGCCTTCTGGCTTGCCCAGCAAGCAGAGAGTTTCAACAGTCTCTCTGTCTTGCTACGGCTTGATGAGATTGACATGGTAGATTTGGTATGGTTTACGTCTTCCTGGTTGATGAATCTTATAGTTCACTTCACCAAGCTTCTCCACCACCTCATACGGCCCTTGCCACTTGGCCAAGAATTTACTCTCCATGGTAGGAATTAGCATGAGGACTCGGTCACCAGGATTGAACTGCCGCACTCTGGGTGACCGTTTGTAGTCTCTGGCCTGAGCCTCTTGTGCCTGGAGGAGATATTCTTTTAGGATGGGCATCACCTTTGCAATCCTCTCCTGCATCAGGGCGATGTGCTCGATGACGCTACTGTTGGGCGTGACTTCAGCTTTCCAGGTTTCCTTTGCTACATCCAGGAGACCCCGTGGATGTCGGCCATACAGGATTTCAAATGGCGAGAAACCAGTAGAGGCCTGTGGAACCTCTCGGATAGAGAACAACAAATATGGCCGGAGGTAGTCCCAGACTCTACCGTCCTTTCCTCAGCATACTCTTCAGAGTCTTGTTGAACCTCTCCATGAGGCCATCTGTCTGAGGATGGTATACTGATGTTCTCAGTTGGGAGATTTGCAGAACCTTACACAATTCCCTCATCACCTTACTCATAAAGCGTGTCCCCTGGTCGGTCAGGATCTCCCTTGGTAAACCTGTCCGGGAGAAAACATGGACCAATTTGCGAGCTATACTCTTGGCAGAGGAGTTTCTCAGAGGGATCGCTTCAGGATAGGGGGTGGCATAGTCCAAGATGACCAATATATATTGATGCCCATGAGCAGGTCTAACCAGGGGACCGACCAAGTCCATAGCAGTTCTCTCGAATGGCACTTCAATAATGGGCAATGGCATGAGGGGACTTCGAAAGTGAGAGGTGGGGGTGGTTAACTGGCACGTAGGGCAGGACCTGCAATACTTTAAGATGTCCTGGTGACATCCAGGCCAATAGAACCTCTGCACGATCTGTTCCTGCTTTTTTTCCACTCCCAAATGACCACCCAAGACATGTGAATGGGCCATGTCCAACACCCTCCAGCCCCGGCACCAATAACTGTTCTACAAGCTCTTCCCTCACTTTTGTAACCCGGTACAAGAACTCCCCACTCAACATAAAATAGGGAAATCTTGTGTCAGCCCCCGGCTCCTGTGCAACACCATTTATGACAGTAACATTGTTAAAGGCTTCCCTCAAAGTTAGGTCCCAATGTTGGGTGGACACAAAATTCTCGCTGGTCACCCCTAATTCAGGAATGTCAGTCTCCGGGGACACTACCTTCTCATCCCCTACAAGAACGCAGAAGTGAAACCTGTCTGACTCTGGGTGTGGTGATACCTCTTCAGGGTTAACTGGTTTCATATCTGAGACACAGAACCCTGAACCCTTCTCCCACAGATCCCAAAACAAACAAAAGTCCCGGCCTATAATAATGGGGTGCAACAAGTCCTGGACGACACCGACCTTGTGGGACTCGGTACCGTGTGCTGTTTCAATGATCACTCTGGCTACGGGGTAGTCTTTAGCATCACCATGAATCACCATGTATGCCAACCTTCTTCCCTGGGATCAGTTGGAGAGGAAGTGTGGCCCGGAGTCTAGCAGTCCAGTTACCTGCCAGCCATTTAACTTCACAGGACAAGCTTGTGGCCCCTTGCTGGGTGGACAGTTCACACTGCAGGCCGGATATGCATAGTATGAACAGCGGCGTCCCAGGCTGCAGTCCATTTGCTCGGGGGTCAGGGGACAACAGGCGGGCGGCTATATAGCCTGGGCAGTGGCACTTCCAGCAAATGATATCACCCGTAGAGACCTTGGGCATTACCTCCCTCGCCTCTTTGGACCTTGGATGCCCCACCCCCTTTTGGGCCTCCGCCCCCTTTTGGGATCCCCAGTATAGAGTGGGCTGCCTTCCCAAGGAAACCTCAAACCCCTGTTATCTCTCTACCAGTCCGATCAGTTCATCAGCGTTCCGGGGATCACCCTGGGCAACCCAAGTCTGTATTGGCCTTGCAGGGAATGAACAAACCGGTCCATCACTACTCACTCTACCATCTGCGCGGGCATAGAGGACTCTGGCTGCAGCCATTTTTGGACCAGGTGCAAAAGGTCAAACATTTGGAAGCGAGGGGGTTTGTCACGGTAATACGCCCAGCAGTGGACCCGCTGCGACCTGACAGTCATTGTCACCCCCAAGTGCGCCAGAATTTTGGCTTTGAGTTTGCCATACTCCTTGGCGTCCTGCAAAGCTAAGTCATAGTAAGCTTTATGGGGCTCCCCCGTCAAGTATGGGGCCAGCACCACTGCTCTGGCGGAAGTTTCTCCCTCTCGGCTACCCTTTCAAACACAGTCAGGAAGGCCTCAATGTCATCCCCAGGGGTCATTTTCTGCAGGGCTCTCCTTACCGCCTTCTGGATGGAAAAATCGTCCACTGACCTTGTCGGAGCTGTCGCCGTGCCACGAATCGCCTCAGCAAATAACTCGATCTGCTGCTGTTGTTGACGATGCTGATCCTGTTGCTGCTGCTTCTGGACCTGGATCTGCTGCATCAGCAGCTTAGTGGACTCTTGTTGCGCCAATTGTTGCTGCTGTAATAATTTCTGGTGCTGCTGGTGTTGTGCCTGCTGCACCTGCACTAAATGTTTCAGCAGGTCCTCCATTTTGTCTGGCGTCACTTGTTGGCTTGTGGCAGACTTCACCCAGGACATGCAGTACGTCTTGTAGCAGTCACACGTAACTGCTGGGAGCGCTGCAAGCATTCTCCACAAATTGTGAGATTTCTATTCACTTGGGTGCATCGGGAGGCAAACAGGAAGCATTTTCGTTTAAATGTTCATGTTGGATTATTGCTTCATAAACCGCTCAAAACAAAAGGAAAACAAACAGCCTTTAGTTCAGGCAAAACAAAGTAAGCAGTCCTTTAGGCAAAGTCTCTAGTTAGCCAGTCCTGTGGGCACACAGGCTGGATAGCATCCAGTTCACTGGCTCAGTCTGGAGACAGCAACACACAGGAGGCCTTCTCCCTCCAAACACAGACCATGTGCCAAACAACGGCCTCCATTTTATAGGTTAACCACACCCAGAGATGAGGTATGTGGGTAGCTAGACCCGCCCATCTCTCCAACTACCCGTAAACCAGTCCCAGATGCACCAAACAGTCCTCTTAGTGCTTACGTGAACTAGAGCAACATTCCAGATTACATCACAGAGGACAGCCATCTCTGTGATACATACCTCCCATCAACTATGTGTCCGTTAGCCACCAGATTATGGGAATAACAGATGACATGACAGGAGAGGTGAGAGGTTCTGATGTCATCACATGACATCATTATCTATGGGAATAACAGGTGATATGAGGTGATGGTCTCTGGAAATGTCTGTAGTGATATTATTAATGTCTGCACACTCAGGATTACACAGTAGTGAAGAAGACCTCTAGTGATCGCTGTCAGGACCCTGTGTCTGAAGGACGGGGAGGAACCCTGAGCCCAATCCCGGGGCCTCCACCTCACCCCTGGATACATGAGGACGTCAATGACCAGAAGATCCTAGAACTCACCAACAAGATGATTGAGCTGCTGACTGGAGAGGTGACACTGCTGGGAATGCTGGGACATTATACAGGACAGCACTGGAGGATTCTGGGTGATGACGGTATCATTGTGTGTCAGGTTCCTATAAGGTGTCAGGATGTCACGGTCTATTTCTCCATGGAGGAGTGGGAGTATCTAGAAGGACACAAGGATCGGTACAAGGAGGTGATGATGGAGGAGCACCGGCCCCGCACATCACCAGGTAATAGACAGGACTAAATCCACACGGCCTATAATTCTCTGTATGTAATAATGATGTCAGTCCTGTCTGTGTCTCCTGCAGGTCTCTCCAGTAAGAGGACAACCCCAGAGAGATGTCCCGCTCCTCCTCCTGCACAGGACCATCAGGTAGATAGAGATCTCCCTTATGATGTGTAGACGGCTGTGACCTCCTTGTGTTCAGTCTTGTCTTCTCCTCCAGTATTAGATGTTTTATACTTGTGTAATGAGAGCGGTGGAGACGGCAGGATCACAGCTGACCACAGACATGTCCGGATCTTCTCACCATTATTCCCGGGGACTTCTCCAATCATCGGGGACTTTTACAATATTTGTTTTGCAGCTTTTGGATCCGGATAAAGATCTGAACAATATTAATGCTCCAGAGAGAAATGTGAGGGGCGATCAGCGGTGTAAAGAGGAGACTCCTACAGATAACCGCCCAGGTGAATGGTGACCGCGGAATAAGAAGAGAAGTTACAGATTCCTCTCAATCACCGACTGTGTTTACTGTTTGTGTTCTGTTCATTTTTAGTTATATATTCTTCATTCAGACAAGACACAAATTAAATATGGTTGCAAAGTACAGCCAGAATATGTATATGAAAGAAACAAGAACTCTATCTTCTATCTGCTATTGTTTTATTGCATAGAATCATAGAAGATCCCCAGGGTCATCTGGTCCACCTCCCTGCTCAATGCAGGAGTCACTAAACCATCTCAGAGAGATCCAGTCTCTGTTTGAAGACTTCCTTTGAAGGAGAAGTCACCACCTCTCATGGCCGCCTGTTCCACTCATTGATCACCCTCACTGTCAAAAAGTTTTTTTCTAATATCTAGTCTGTATCTTTTCCCTTTCAGTTTCATTCCATTGATTCTCGTGTTTCCATGTGAAAATGAGAATAAGGGTGATCCCTCTACACTGTGACATCCCTTCAGATATTTGTAGACAGCTATTAAGTCTCCTCTTCCAGATCCTTTAACTGTTCCTTGTAGGTCATAGTTTGCAGTCTACTCACCATCCTGGTAACTCTTCTCTGAACTTGCTCCAGTTTTTCAATGTCTTTTTTAAAATGTGGTGCCCAGTACTGGACACAGTATTCCAGATGAGGCCTGACCAAGTAGGAGTAGAAGGGTATAATTATTTTACGTGATCTAGACTCTATACTTCTCTTAATTAGTGACGAGCGAACGTGCTTGCCACTACTCGGTAGTCACCCGAGCATCACGGTGCTCGACAAGCTCGGCGAGTATTTCCGGGGTTGCTCGGCGGGAGCTCGGGTCCCCTCCCCACATGTTTGGTCGCTCTTTAGAGCGCCAATCAACATGCAGGGATAGTCTGCCACACACTGTAATGCCGCAGCCATGTTGGTTGTGGCATTACAGTGATTGGCTGGCCGCACAGTGTCATCAGGTCTATATCAGACCGGGCGCCGCCATGCTCATCACAGTCACTCCGGAATCAGACAGTGTAGACAGAGGTGCTGCTGAGCTAGGGAGAGATTTGCTTGTTTCTAGTTAGTGTAGGTATACCAGACTATATTAGAGACACATATCAATCTCAACTAACAGTCCTTCTGAGGACTAATCCAGCTGCAGAGATATCAATTCTAGGCAGGCAGGGTATATTGCAGACTACAGTGCACATAGCAAGAGGGTCCATTCCAGTTCTGTCTGGTGGTGCTTTTACAGATATTTCTAGAAATGGGCCCAGGTCTCAGGGGCCAGGAATAATTTTTTTTTGGATCTTAATCCTCATTATTTGCTTAAAAAGCAATCCAGAGAACACCGTTTTTCTGCACCATTTGCTTGTTGGCACTGCAGAATACAGCCAGGTCCTTGCCATATTACAGCGCTAAAAATCCAGCTAATTAAAACTGTGATTTGTCCGTCACATGGATCACATATAATTGCGCTGAAAATATTGCCATTTCTGGCCTCCATTGAAATTTTGTTTCAGTGTGTCAGTGAACTTATTGATAAGAGGTCAGCGCTGTTAAAAATAGTTACCTACAGGCCAGCTATTTAAAATTGTGGTTTGTCCGTCACACGGATCACATATAAGTTCGCTCCAAATTCAGCCATTTGTAGTGAGCGTGGAAGATACTGTCCTCCATTTAAAATGGGCAAGGCACGTGGCAAGGGATGGGGAACTGGACATGATGGTGATGGTGCATGCAGAGGCCGAGGCTGTGGGCAAGCTGAAATTGTGCCACAACAAACACCCACATGTTCTCGCTTGACCTTCCTGTCCCAATTAATAGGGGACCGCAGCACACCACTATTGAACCCAGAGCAGTGTGAAAAGGTTATTGGTTGTTGGTTGGATAGCAGATAATGCTTCCAGTCACTTAGCCACCACCCTGTCTTCCACACGGTCAAGTCTCAGTAGCCGTGAGTCTGGACCACATATTCCTCACCCTGATCCTCCTTCCTCCCACCATGCCGAGTGCCCAGAGACAACTGATCCCACACTTGGACACTCCGAAGAGCTGTTCACTTTTCCATTTATAGATTCGGGCCTCTCGCCTGGTCCACTTGAAGCGGGGCAAGAGGAGATTGCATGTAGCGATGCCCAAGTATTTGAGCAGCCACGGTCATACAAAGGCGATGGTGGGAAAGTGTCACAAGAGGTGGACGATGATGAGAAACAATTGCCAGAAAGTCAGGAGGAGGACCAGGGTGTGGAAGTGGAAGACGAGGTGGTGGATGATATAGTAACTTACCCAACCTGGCAGGAGGACATGCAGAGTGAGGACAGCAGCACACAGGGGGAGGGAGGCTGAGCACCCCAACAGGCAGGAAGAAGCAGTGTGGTGGCTGCAGACAGAAGGCGGGCAACCGTTCCCCGTAACTCCAACACGACGGAAGTTGGCAGTACAACTGTTAGGTCTTCCCGAGTCTGATTGTTTTTTAAAGACTCTGTCAATAACCCCAAAAAGGCCATTTACACCACCTGCCAAGCCAGCATCATCAGGGGTAGCAAAACTACCATCCTGACCACCACCAGTATGATCAGGCATATGGCAGCAAAGCACCCAACTTTGTGGGCCGAACCCCAGGGTCCAGTAACAGTGTCTGCAGGTGGCATCATTGCTTCTTCCACTGTTGTGCATGCAAGTCAATCCCCTGTCTATAGTGCATGCGAAGATGCCTCCTGCCCTGCACCTATCATTGCACACTCTCAACTAGCACCATCAGCAAACACGTCCTTGTTCCAGTGCAGCGTTCAGTTGTCCCTACCCCAGTCCTTGGAACGCAAGTGCAAATACGCAGCCAGCGCCCCACAGACACTCGAAATGTTGCCTTTTAGGCTCGTGGAGACGGAAGCTTTCCGCAACCTGATGGCGGCGGCCATCCCTTGGTACTCGGTCCCCAGCCGCCTCTATTTCTCCCGGTGTTCCGTCCCTGCATTACACAAGCATGTGTCCCACAACATTAGCCGTGCCCTCAACAATGCAGTTACAGGGAAAGTCCACCTTCCACGGACACGTGGACAAGTGCTTCTGGGCAGGGACGGTACATCTATCTGACGGCACACTGGGTAACATAGTGGAAACCGGGACCCAGTCGGACCTTGGGACAGAACACATCCTCCTGACGCCTAGGATTGCAGGCCATAGGTCAATCAGGGTTACCCCACAGTCTACAGCTCCTGCACCTCATCCTCCTCAGCCTCCTCCTCCTCTTCAGATTCCATCTCCGAAATGACCACATCAGTCACAAGCTGGAAGCACTGCCGCACTGCCTCGGCCAAGTGGCAACAGGCTGTGCTGAAGCTGATATGCTTAGGTGACAAACCGCATAATGCTGAAGAGCTGTGAACAGCTCTGAAAGAGCAGGCAGATCTGTGGCTCACACCGCTGAACCTACAGCCAGGCATGGTCGTGTATGACAATGGCCGGAACCTGGTGGCGGCACTGAGGCAAGGCGAGCTCACATATGTACCATGCCTGGCCCATGTGCTTAACCTCGTGGTTCAGCGGTTTCTCAAAAGCTACTTGGAGCTTCCGGATCTGCTTGTCAAATTACGCCGCCTGTGTACCCATTTTAGAAAGTCAGCTACAGCTTCCGTCGCCCTTGCCATGCTTCAGCAGCTTTTGCACCTTTCGGATCACCAACTGATGTGTGATGTCCCCATGCATTGGAACTCTGCAGATGTTGGGAAGGATTTGTGAGCAGAAGAGGGCAGTTGTTGAGTACCAGCATCAACAAGGCTGTCGGTATTCAGACTCCACACATAAGATCTCAGGAGTGGACATGGATGTCAGACATCTGTACCATCCTCCAAAACTTTGAGGACTCCACCAAGATGGTGAGTGGCGATGACGCCATAATTAGCATCACCATTGTGCTTCTCCGTCTTCTGAAACGCTCTCTGCTCACAATCAAAGAGGATGCATTGCAGGCGGAGCACGATGAGATGGAGCAAGGAACCATACAGGATGATTACACACAACCAAGCCTCATCTCATCCCAACGTGGATTGGGTGACAATGAGGAAGAGGAGGAAGAACAGGAGCTAGTTTCATGCACTATAGACGGTACTACCTGCACGACTGTCATACCATCTGTTCAGCATGGATGGCCTGAGGACAGGGAGGAGGAGGAGGGGGAGAAGTAGACCATGGTCAGTCGTCCTCTTGGTGAGGACACGGAAGTCTTCCCTGTTAGCAGTCTGGCACGCATGGCTGAGTTTATGTTACGCTGCCTTTCCCGTGACCCTCGCGTTCTCAAAATTTTGGGTGACAGTCATTACCGGTTGGTGACACTTCTAGACCCACGCTACAAGGAGAACTTTATATCTCTTATTCCAGAGGCGGACAGGTCTACAAAAATGGGGCAGTACCAG
Organism: Phyllobates terribilis; assembly: GCF_046119375.1. Lineage (NCBI taxonomy): Eukaryota > Metazoa > Chordata > Amphibia > Anura > Dendrobatidae > Phyllobates > Phyllobates terribilis. Next base: position 596,782,409 of record NW_027362761.1, read on the forward strand.
AAGGCCCTTGTTGCGGAACTATTAAAAAAAATTCCCATTTGAAAACACTGGTGGCAGAGGTCACAGTTCATTGGAAAACCAAGGAGTACAGCCGAGAGAGACACAACTCCAATCCAGCAGAGGCAGGGGAACACTGTCAAAGTTCTGACAGAGTTTTCTCAGCCCCTCCCATCGCACAGGCCCTGAGGAGGAGTGCAAAGTTTGGGAAGATGCTGAGGGAGTACCTTGCCGACCGTACCAACGTCCTCCGTGATTCCTCTGTGCCTTAAAATTATTGGGTATCCAAGCTGGATACGTGGAATGAATTGGCTTTCTACGCCTTGGAGGTCCTGGCCTGTCCTGCCGCCAGCGTTTTATCAGAGCGGGGTTTTAGTGCCGCTGGTGGAATTATAACTGATAAGCGCATCCGCCTGTCAACTGAAAATGCTGACAGGCTGACTCTTATAAAAATGAACAAGGGCTGGATTGGACCAGACTTCTCAACACCACCGAATGATAGCAGCGTAACATAAACTCAAATCCAGTGTCTTTTTTTGGGAGGTGTATTCCCATGCACATCTTCACACCCAGACATGGGTATATGCTTCCTGATTTTGGCTATTGTCCTCCTCCTTCTCCTCATCCTCATCCTCCACCACCATATCACCAGGGTGGCGTAATACCTCTGACAACGTTGTTGACAGCAGTGACCTGGGAGTCAGAAATGCTTCCAGGGGTCTTCCCCATGCTGTTCCCATGCCATTTGAGCACTGTTCCTATCGATTTGAGCAATTTTTAGGCCCTCTGCAGACCGCCGGGCAGGCCGCCGGAAAAATGCTTGAGTTTCACATAGACTTACATTGGGCTCGTTGCTTGGGTCGAGCACCCGAGTATTCCAATGTGCTCGACCCGAGCATCGAGCACCCGAGCATTTTAGTGCTCGCCCATCACTACTCTTAATACATCCCAGAATTGTGTTTTCCTTTTTTGCAGCTGCATCACACTGTTGACTCATGTGCACTCTGTGATCTATCTGTATACCCAAGTCTTTTTCACACATGCTGTTGCTTAGTTCTATTCCTTCCAGTCTTTGTCTGGCATTGAAATCTGATTAGAAGTGTATGTGGGGGCGAAAAGAGTGATGGAAAAAGTTGCTAATTTTTCATGAACTCCTTTTTTTCCCAAAGTCTGAAAGCTCGTGAGAAAAGTTGTCCAAACGATAGTGATTCATAAATTTTGAAGCATAGAGCAGGTACAGAACATCTCCAATGGGCATTAGCCAAGCTCTTCATTCGACATGCCTTCAAACCAATTTGAAAGGTCCTGCACAAGCAATCGAGATTGTAAAGGTGAATTCATATGCAGCATATTTTTTTGCAAACATTTCTGCAATTGTCATATATCTGCTAGTAGAGTAGAGTCTGGTGGCTTCCTACACATGAAAAACATAACTGAATCTTGCTGTGGAAATGGCAAGACATTTTCTATATGAAATATTCTTTTTATGTAGGTTAAGGTAGATAATGTACAGAGAAAGGCAGTCATGGCCTATAGAGGACATTGCTTCAAATTTGTATGCTCCTCTTTTTGCATCTTATTCCAGCAGGATTTTATTAAGACCAGAGTATATTATGTCAATTTTAAATAAGAAAATACATTTCTTCTTGTACATTACCATTCTGCTCTTCCTTCATGCATTGTAAACCTCACAATCAGCATTAGATAGCTATTGGATAAATGATCGTAAGGCCGACAACTTTTTCTTCTGAGCCCCCCATACACTGAACTGCTCAACTCTGCTCTGCGCTACAGTGTTCTCTGAGAGAGAGACTCCTCTGGTAGTGACTTATCTCCCAGAGAACAAAAGGATTGGCCATCGTAAATCCTTTTGGCCCCCCGACATCGTCTGCCATAGGAGAGTCATCAGGCCCCCCCATACACATTAGATTGTTGGCAGATTCCAGATATTGTGAAGTTTGGACGGCGTTATCCTTCACCGTTAGGGAGTGTGTGAGACAGATACCACCTAATAATTCTGACTAACAGGTCCTTCACTTAGCAAGACTACGGTATAAATGACAACTCTGTATCGGCCGCTTATTGAAATTTACTATATGCTTAGAAAATTGATTCAAATCTTTCATACAGAAATTTTTATAAACATCAATTGTCAAATGCATTTTATTCTCGACAGATGGCTGTACCAAGAGCTCAGCTGGACATCTGCCAACATCAGATATTAAAGCAGATGATCGTGGTGTTCCACAAGATAAAGACACATATGAAGAGAATGCCATTTTCCTAGATGTACTCTCAGTCCTTTACAGTAAAAGTCCATCTGATACTTTACAACAGGTCCTATCGTATGATTCATCAAAGAGTGATATGCAAAACAAAAGTCACAGAAGAGGTGTTCATCGAAAAGTTCGCGCATTGGAGAAGACGTACTTATGCACAGAATGTGAAAAATGCTTCAGTCAGAAATCACATCTTGTTAATCATCTGAGAATTCACACAGGGGAGAAGCCGTATTCATGTTCACAATGTGAGAAATGTTACAGTGTTCAATCGACTCTTGTAGAACATCAAAAAACTCACACAGGGGAGAAGCCATACTTATGTCCAGAATGTGGGAAATGTTTTGCTCGGAAATCAAATCTTGCTCAACATCAAAACACTCACACAGGAGTGAAGCCATTTTTATGTTCAGAATGTGGGAAATGTTTTACTCAAAAAACACATCTTGTCAAACATCAGATAACTCACACAGGAGAGAAGCTGTTTTCTTGCTCAGAATGTGGGAAACGTTATACCGTTCAATCATCTCTTATTGAACATCAAAGAACTCACACAGGGGAGAAGCCATTCTCATGCCGAGAATGTGGAAAGTGTTTTACTCAGAAATCAACACTTATTGCACATCATAAAACTCACACTGGGGAGAAACCATTTTCATGTTCAGAATGTGGGAAGTGTTTCTCAAGGAAAGCAACCCTTGCTCAACATGAGAAGAGTCACACTGGGGAGAAGCCATTTTTATGTTCAGAATGTGGGAAATGCTTCACAAGGAAAACAAGTCTTTTCGAACATCAGAGGGGTCACATTAGGAAGAAGGCACTTATTTTTTAAACTTGTTTATAAATTTAATGACTTTCAAGCTTAATAAACACAGAACAACAAAATATGAAACTGACGCATTGAGCATAGTCTTGATGAATAAATGTCAGCAGAAAACAACTTTTTGACTTATTACATCAAGGTATTCAATATTGTATGGCAGTAAATCAGAAAACCATAAAGAGAGAGACAGAAATCAGCGTCCATAAGAGTCTCTTACGTCAGCGATAGATTGTCTCGATTAGTCTATCAAGCCATCAGGTTGCTGGTCTTCCTCTTCTCCTTGTTCCTTCTATTCTTCCAACCATGATGTCCTTCTCCAGTGATTGTTCTCTTTTTATGATATGCTCAAAGTAGGCAAGTCATAGCTTGGAGATCCTTGCTTCAAGTGACGTGTCTGGCTTCATTTGTTCCAAAATTGATTCGTTATTTTTGCCATCCATGGTATTGATAACATCCTTCTCAAGGATCACATTTCAAAGGCGGTGATTCTTTTTCTGTCTTGTTTCTTTATCGTCCTGTAGAGTTTCTACTCACTTGGGTGCGTCGGTAGGCAAACAGGAAGCATTTTAATTTAAATGTCCGTGTCTGTTTATTACCTCATAAACTGTGCATAAGCAAAAGGAAAACAAACAGCCTTTAGTGCAGGCAAAACAAAGTAAACAGTCCTTTAGGCAGAATCTCTGGTTAGCCAGTCCTGTGGGCACACAGGCTGGATAGCATCCAGTACACTGGCTCAGTCTGCAGTTAACAACACAAGAAAAAACAAGAAAAAACTTCGAATACAGGTCCATTATGACAAAGACAAACTTTATTTGTTCAAAATAACACGATTGACACAATGTAATACGTGAACAAGAATTGGAATAAAAACAACACACAAGCAAGAGGGCGCCACAGCAGACCCATACGTGGGAAATGCTCAATTATATATTTGTCGTATCAATAGTAAAGCCAAAGTTACATTGTTTGCTTAAAAAATTCCTGCGCACTGATGTATACCTTGCTCAAAAGCTTATACTGCATATCAGTTAATACTCATGTATCTTAAAAAAATATAGTATACCATGCAGATTAAACACCATAGTGCTAGCTCATGACACCGTTCACAATATTGATGTTTATTAGAATTATTACCATATAGGTAGAATATGTAAATAGAGTATATGAACAAATGTGAACACCGTCATAAACAGCACCCAATTAACCTGAGAGCATGCACGGCTCCAAATACATTAGGTAGAAAGACGCTAGTGTTGCGTGGAAAAACAAACATATTCATGAGCTGGAGCTATCATGGTGGCAAAATGAGCTTACTCACACGTGGATGGTATGTAGCTGGTCTGCGATGGCGCCCACCCCGACACGCGTTTCGGCTGAAGCCTTCGTCTGGGGGTGATAACAACACAAGGGAGGCCTTCTCCCTCCATACACAGACTATGTGTCAAACAAAGGACTCCATTTTAACCTCTTAACCACACCCAGAGATGAGGTATGTGGGCAGCCAGACCTGCCCATATTTCATTGCTGCCCATAACCTGGTCCCGGATGCATCAAACAAACCTCTTAGTGCTATGTGCTCTAGAGCAACACTCCAGGATTACATCACAGATGACAACCATCTCTGTGACACATACCTCCCATCAACTATATGTCCAGTAGCTGCCTTACAGTCCGGATTTCACATCCGTATGTTACCAAAGAAAAGACCAAACTATGTAAGACCCATTTCTTCATTTCCAAGGATTTGAAGACCTTGTCCAGCTTTTTTTATTAAAGGAAGCGCTTATTGCTACTATATTTCTTTAGAAGGGTATCATGTCAGGATCAGCCATCTCATATGGTTAACTATGTGCAGTTGCTTCATGTGTTCTCTAATTAGGACCAGTTTTTGCCTATTTATAGGGTACTACCATGTTTTTTAAGAGAGACAAAGGTGACTAAACTTTATTAAACTGTGCATGTCTCTTGAACCACCCAACTCACTAGTTCTTCTAAGCCAAGGGTGGGCAATTAATTTTCCAGAGGGCCCACATGAGAGACCGTGACTGTTGTGGAGGCCGAACCAATAGGCTGAAATTAATTCTGCTCAATATTAATATTAACATATTAATTGTATAACTTAATATTGAGCAGAATTAAATATGCTGACATCCCTCTATATACCTTTGAGTCCGCACAGAGCACCTTAGCCTCCAAATATCCAGCATGAGACCCCCACATAGCCTCCCAATGTCCAGCATGAGTGCCCCACATAACCTTCCAATGTCCAGCTTGAGAGCCCCATATAACCTCCCCATCTCTGAGAGTCCCACATAGCTTCCCAATGTCCAGCATGAGAGCCCAATATAGCCTCCACATGTCCAGCATGAGAGCCCCACATAGCCTCCCAGTGTCCAGCATGAGAGCCCCATATAGCCTCCCCATCTCCTGCATGAGAGCCCCACATAGCCTCACCATTTCAATGATGAGAGCCCCACATAGCCTTCCCATGTCCAGCATGAGAGCCCCACGTAGCCTTCCCACGTCCGGCATGAGAGCCCCATATAGCCTCCCCATGTCTGGCATGAGAGCCCCACATAGCCTCCCCATGTCCAGAGTGAGAGCACCACATAACCTCCCCATGTCCAGCATGAGAGCCCCACATAGCCTCCCCATGTCCAGCATGAGAGCCCCACATAGCCTCTCCATGTTCAGCATGAGAGCCCCACATAGCTTACCCATGTCCAGCATGAGAGCCCCACATAGCCTTCCCATGTCCGGCATGAGAGCCCCACATAGGCTCCCCATGTCTGTCATGAGAGCCCCACATAGCCTCCCCATGTTCAGCATGAGAGCCCCACATAGCTTCCCCATGTCCAGCATGAGAGCCCCACATAGCCTTCCCATGTCCGGCATGAGAGCCCCACATAGGCTCCCCATGTCTGTCATGAGAGCCCCACATAGCCTCCCCATGTCCAGCATGAGAGACCCACATAGCCTCCCCATGTCCAGCATGAGAGTCCCACATAGTCTCCCCATGTCCAGGGTGAGAGCCCCACATAGCCTCCCCATGTCCAGCATGAGAACCCCTCATAACCTCCCCATGTCGAACATGAGAGCCCCACATAACCTCCTCATGTCCATCATGTAAGCCCCACATAGCCTCCCCATGTCCAGTATGAGAGCCCCACATAGCCTCCCCAAGTCGAGCATGAGAGCTCCATAGCCTCCCCATGTACAGCATGAGAGCCACACATAGCCACCCCATGTCCAGCATGAGAGCCCCACATAGCCTCCCCATGTCGCACATGAGAGCCCCACATAGCCTCCCCATGTCGCACATGAGAGCCCCACATAGCCTCCCCATGTCCATCATGTGAGACCCACATAGCCTCCCCACATCCGGTATGAGATCCCCACATAGCCTCCCCAAGTCGAGCATGAGAGCTCCACAGCCTCCCAATGTACAGTATGAGAGCCACACATAGCCTCCCCATCTCTAGCATGGGAGCCCCACAGCTTCCCCATGTCCAGCATAATAGCCCCACATAGCCTCCCCATGTCCAGCATGAGAGCCCCACATAGCCTCTCAATGTCCAACATGAGAGTCCCACATAGCCTCCCCATGTACAGTATGAGAGCCCCACATAGCCTCTCCCTGTCCAGCATGAGAGCCCCACAGCCTCCCCATGTTCATCATGAGTGCCCCACATAGCCTCCCCATGTCCAGCATGAGAACCCCATAGCCTCCCCATGTCCAGCATGAGAACACCATAGACCCCCATGTCCAGCATGAGAGCCCCATAGCCTGCCTATATTCAGCATGAGAGCCCCATAGCTTCCCCATATCCAGCATAAGAACCCCACAGCCTCCCCATGTCCAACCAAGCATCCTGTACACATGAAAAAAAAAACCACCACATACTAACCTCACTCCCATTCCCCCAGTGGTCTGCCTCTACTCCTGTCTTTGGTGCACTGACTCTCAGTCTCACACGCTGTCTCACACGATGATTGGTGGAAGAAGGGGCCAGCAGCGCCATCTTCCACCAAATGCATTCATCGCTGTCTGTGTTATGTTCTGCTACCAAAGCTAAGGAAAGAGAGGAGATCTGTCCCTACTATAAGACTCAGCTGAATCCCTACGATGTAACAGGGAACCTGATCCTGCGATCAGACCTGCTAAAGTCCTAATCTAGTCTGTACGGAGACCTATAGATTTGGGGAGGGAATCCCTACAAGTACTAAGGACTGGGAGGAATATGGGACACCTCCTAACAGAAATAGCAGCAGACAGACGAACAAACAAAATAGATAGAACCTAGAGGTCCGTAGACCAAGCAAACTAACAGAGTTAGATACAGAGCACAGGCTAGCTAGAAAGTAGATATACAATGAAGTCCAGCAAAGCCAGAAGGGCGGAGCAGGATTAAATAGGCCAACAAGGTCATGTGACCAGCAAAGGAAAAAAAACCTAACAGCAAGGTTCTAACAGTACCCCCCCTTCTAAGAGGATCCTCCGGATCCCCTAGGACCAGGCTTATCAGGAAATCTCCTGTGAAACGCTCTGATAAGTCTGGACGCGGAAACATCATCTGACCTCACCCAAGAGTTATCCTCGGGTCCGAAACCTTTCCAGGCCACAAGATACTGCAAACTACCTCTATACCGTCTAGAGTCAAGGATGCGAGAAATTTCATATTCCCCGTCCTCCACCACCGGAGGAACAGAGGCAGAGGCGTCACCATCCGACACAACAGCTTTTTTTAACAGAGAGACATGAAAGACCGGATTAATTCTCCAGGAGGTAGGAACCTCCAACCTAACAGCAGATTGGTTGACAACCTGAAGCACCTTAAAGGGCCCTACAAACTTGGGACCCAATTTCTTAGAAGGAATCCTCAACCGCAGATTCCTAGAGGACAACCAAACCATGTCACCAACAGCGAACAAAACCTCCTGTCGTTTCCTATCAAAGTAGTCTTTAGATTTTCTGTTGGCCTCCTGAAGATTACCACGCACATCCGTCCAAACTCTTTCCAAATCACCGGAAAAATTCTCCTCCTCAGGCACGGCAGATCCCAACTTGGAGAACGACCCAAACGACGGATGTCTCCCAGAACAACAAAAAAAAGGCGAACAACCAGCAGAAGAAGATGTATGATTGTTCAGAGCAAATTCGGCAAGTGGCAGAAACTCAGACCACCCCTCTTGATTGTCTGCCACAAAACAACGCAAGAACTGCTCAACATCCTGGTTTTTCCTTTCTGTCTGGCCATTAGATTCAGGATGATATCCGGACGAAAACGACAAATGAATTCCCAACCTGTCACAAAAGGCACGCCAAAAACGAGCCACGAACTGAGGACCCCTATCAGAAACAATGTCAGTAGGAACGCCATGAAGTCTGACAATTTCCTTGACAAAGGCCTTAGCGAGAGTTTTAGCGCAGGGCAGTTTGACGAAGGGAACCAAGTGACACATCTTGCTAAAACGGTCCACGACCACCCAGATGACAGTAAAACCCTCAGAGGGGGGAAGGTCAGTTATAAAGTCCATAGCCAAATGTGTCCAAGGAGCACTGGGGACCTCCAAAGGACAAAGCAACCCCGCAGCAGGAGTATGTGAGGACTTAGATCTAGCACATATAGTACATTGGCGCACCCACTTAATGACTTCCTTCTGCCATCCAGGCCACCAAAAACTGCGACCCACCAGTCTCTTGGTCTCAGAGATTCCGGGATGACCTGCCAACCGAGATTCGTGACACTCAACAAACAAATCTCTCCTAAAGGTCCTAGGCACAAACAACCTCCCATGAGGAGTGTTAGATGGGGCATTCTCCTGAGCTTTAAGAATCTCATCTTCCAAAACGGAGTCTAAAGCAGCTATCACAACACCTTCTTGTAAAATGTTTTCCTCTTTCTCAGCACCGACTATGGGAGAAAAACTGCGAGACAAGGCATCCGCCTTAACATTCTTAGTACCAGGGATGTAAGTAACGGAGAAATTAAACCGCGAGAAAAACAGTGCCCACCTAGCCTGACGGGCATTCAGGCGCTTGGCAGCGTCAAGATATATCAGATTTTTATGATCCGTAAGAACCTGAACGGGAAATTCCGCACCTTCCAAGAAGTGGCGCCAGTGTTCAAATGCGAGTTTAATAGCCAATAATTCCCGATTACCAATATCGTAATTCAATTCAGTCTCCGAAAATTTTTTTGAAAAAAATGCACAGGGATGTAATCCATCCCCGTTATCCTGAGACAATACTGCGCCAACCCCCACAGAGGAAGCATCAACCTCAACCAAAAACGGCCTAGTAACATCAGGCTGCATAAGGATGGGAGCAGAGGTGAACCTCTCCTTGAGATACACAAAAGCTTCAATGGCCTCAGAAGACCACTGAACCGCATCAGCACCTTTCCTGGTGAGATCAGTCAGAGGTTTGACAATACTAGAAAAATTTTTTATGAATTTTCTATAGTAATTGGCGAAACCCAAAAACCTCTGTATTGATTTCAAACCAATAGGCCTAGGCCATTCCTGCACAGCCTGAACCTTAACCGGATCCATCTCAAAACCTTTGCTGGAGATAATGTAGCCCAAAAAACTAATTCTCTGTACAGCGAACTCACATTTCTTCAGCTTAGCAAAAAGCGAATTGTCCATTAATAACTGTAATACCTCACGCACGCTCCGCCAATGAGACTCCAGATCTGGCGAATAAATCAAAATGTCATCCAAATACACAACCACATTTTTACCGATCAAAGGTCTAAGGATGTCATTAATCAGATTCTGAAAAAATGCAGGAGCATTAGTAAGACCAAAAGGCATAACCAGATTCTCAAAATGACCCACAGGAGTGTTAAAAGCAGTCTTCCATTCATCACCCTCCTTCATGCGCAACAGATTGTATGCCCCCTTAAGGTCAATTTTAGAGAACCACTTGGCCCCCAATAACTGGTTAAACAGATCAGGAATCAATGGCAGTGGGTAAGGATTGCGTACCGTAATTTTGTTAATCTCACGAAAATCCAGACAAGGACGTAAACCGCCGTCCTTTTTTTTTACAAAAAAAAATCCAACCGCCACAGGAGACTTAGAGGGCCTAATGTGACCGGCGGCCAAACTTGTCTGTATGTATTCCTCCAAAGCCTTCCTCTCAGGAATAGTAAGGTTAAATAAACGACTTTTAGGAAGAGTCGCTCCAGGGACAAATTCAATAGAACAATCATAGTCTCTATGGGGAGGCAAAACCTGCGATTCTTTCTCAGAAAAAACTCTCCAAAAATCCTGAATAGGAACAGGCAATTCTCCCCTATCCAAAGCTGCAATACGCCCGTTACAACACTTGTCATAACATTTATGGCTCCAGGATTTAATTTCACTGGTAGACCAATCCAGTACAGGATTGTGAAATTTTAACCAGGGCAAACCCAATATTACTGGAGAAGGCAAGTTATTCAACACTACCAAATCCAATTTCTCATGGTGAACACCATTAATAGTGAGAGGAAATTCACTGACCTTGAGAGTAATATTCTTCAAAGGGGAGCCATCCACAGAAACCACAGCAATGGGGGATGATAAAGGTTCAGGTTTTAAATTGAGTTTTTCCACGAATCCCCCATCAATAACATTCAGTGTAGACCCGCAATCAACAAACACCCGAAATTCCATTAATTTTTCCTGAGCAATCGTGGAAGCAGCTAAAAATATACCCTTGGAATTTAAACAGGCAATACGGGCGTGACTGACCATTTTTTTTTCTTTCTTCATACGAAGCTCACAGCCTTTAATCAAATGACCAGATTTTCCACAATAGAAACACAAGCCTTCTGAAAAACGACGGTGTTTTTCTTGAGAGTGAGGTGCCACCGATCCAATCTCCATCGGTTCACCACTGTTAGTACACACATTATCATAACCAGAAACTGACATAGCAGAGGATTTGCTCTCATTAACCCTAGCACGCAGTCTTCTGTCCACCCGTATAGCTAATTGCATAGCCTGTTGCAAATCCTCAGGTGTAGGATAAGCAATTAGCAGGTCTTTAACCTTTTCACTGAGCCCAGCAAGAAATAGACTTTTCAGAGCAGAATCGTTCCACCCTGTTTGAGTGGACCAACGACGAAAATGTGTACAATATTTTTCCATATTACCTGATCCTTGTTTTAAACGTCTCAACTCAGTCTCAGCTGATGCCACACGGTCAGGATCATCATATAATAGTCCTAAAGCAGAAAAAAAACTATCCACTGATCTGAAGCATGTATCACTAGGTTGCAAAGAAAAGGCCCACTCCTGAGGCTCTTTGCGCAAAAGTGACATTATGAACCCTACGCGCTGGGATTCATCCCCAGAGGACTTGGGTCTCAAACGAAAATACAATAAGCAAGCATTTTTAAATGAAAAAAATTCTTGATGTTCACCAAAAAATAAATCCGGCAAACATACCTTAGGCTCCAAGAAATATGCTCCAGGACAGTTACTCACGTGCTGACGGAGCTCGGCCACTTCCAGAGAGAGTCCCTGCAGGTGTTTAGCCAAATCCTGAACCGACACCATGATGGAACAAAAAAAAATCTTTCCTTAGAGAATTTACAGGCTGGACTTACTGTTATGTTCTGCTACCAAAGCTAAGGAAAGAGAGGAGATCTGTCCCTACTATAAGACTCAGCTGAATCCCTACGATGTAACAGGGAACCTGATCCTGCGATCAGACCTGCTAAAGTCCTAATCTAGTCTGTACGGAGACCTATAGATTTGGGGAGGGAATCCCTACAAGTACTAAGGACTGGGAGGAATATGGGACACCTCCTAACAGAAATAGCAGCAGACAGACGAACAAACAAAATAGATAGAACCTAGAGGTCCGTAGACCAAGCAAACTAACAGAGTTAGATACAGAGCACAGGCTAGCTAGAAAGTAGATATACAATGAAGTCCAGCAAAGCCAGAAGGGCGGAGCAGGATTAAATAGGCCAACAAGGTCATGTGACCAGCAAAGGAAAAAAAACCTAACAGCAAGGTTCTAACAGTCTGCATCCCAAGGATGCACATAGCGGTGACAGTGGGCGGCGGCGGACAGGAGGGTGAGGGCACGGTGCGGCACATGAGCCACTGTCTCGGTCCGGGCCGAATGGGAACAGCCAAAGGGCCGGATGTGGCCTGCAGGCCACACTTTGCCCAGGTCTGTTCTAAGTTATAGACTAGCTTAACCTAGAGTTTCCATTCCAAAAAGAGGGCTGGCTTTCAAACTTCCAATGTGTGGGGATTAAAATCTTTGCCGCTAGGAGCAGACCGGGCCAGGGGGTGGGGGTGAGGTGCAGTGGTACGAGTGGCCCTCCTTCCTCCCCCAGGCTGGTCCGTCCATCAGCAGCAGTTTTGGACCACCCAGCAGTCTGCTGCTTTAGCAAACAGCTTCTGGCACTGTACTTTAAATCTGAGACATGGTGAGATTTATTGCACCAGCTTCAACTTCCACATAGATCGGGGTCGCACTGTCAGTGGGAGGTAGCAGTATCAGAGTCACCCGTTCGGCAGGAAAGTTCAAGCTGCAGCAATAGCTCACAGTGAGCCTCAAAGTGACCTCAGACACCAGTATACAGAATCATCCTGCACTGACTGCTCCTGAGCCTACAAGACATCATACATTATATGTCATATACAGTGCCATTCATTGTAATGTGTGACCTGTAGCCAGGTCCAGATGTGATCAGTCCAGTACATATATGCACATACAGTGGTGTGAAAAAGTGATTGCCACCTTCCTGATTTTTTATTCTTTTGCATGTTTGTCACTTAAATATTTCAGATCACAAAACAAATTTAAATATTAGACAAAGATTACACATTTTTAAATGAAGGTCTTCATTATTAAGTGAAAATGAAATCCAAACCTACAGGGCCCTGTGTGAAAAAATGATTACCCTCTGTAACATACCTGGCGGCGTCCTTGCATGGTGGTCCATCTCCCACTGTGCAAGAGGGCGCACTTGATCTCCTGTCCAGAATGTCTCTCTGGCTTCCCTCCATGCTGTCTGTTTGTGTCTGTTTCTGCTGCTTAAGGGCGGCGCCCGATCACTTCCTGCCTTTTGTACCTGCTGTGGGTCACACCCCTTGTGCGTCCTCAGCCTATTGCTGTCTGTCACTTGGTATATAGCTCAGCAGCTCCCTTCTATCCCTGCCTGAGCATAGTGTTTCCTTCAGTGTGTGCTTGCACTCTGAAGGTGCCAGGTCCCGTCTCTTGTCTCCTGCTTTTTGTATCAGTTCCCGTGTCTGAACTGAGTCCTGTATGTCTCCTGCTTTGCGGTATCAGCTCCCGTGTCTGAACTGAGTCCTTTCTGTGTTCTCTTGTCTGTCTTGTCTGAACACGCTCCTAGCCTGTTCCTCCTGCCTTCTAGGGGCCGATTACCTAGACCCGTTCCTGTATCTTGTCTGACCTGTCTGAACTCGCTCCTAGCCTGTTCCTCTCGCCTTCTAGTGGCCGATTTCCTAGACCCGCTCCTGTGTCTGGTCTGTCCTGTGTGAACACGCTCCTTGCCTGTTCGTTCCGCCTTTTAGTGGCCGATTTCCTAGACCCGCTCCTGTGTCTGGTCTGTCCTGTCTGAACACGCTCCTTGCCTGTTCGTTCCGCCTTCTAGTGGCCGATTTCCTAGACCCGCTCCTGTGTCTGGTCTGTCCTGTCTGAACACGCTCCTTGCCTGTTCGTTCCGCCTCTCTGGGGGCCGTATTCCCAGACCCGCTCCTGTATCCCTCTGCAGTGTCGGTCTCCTCCGTACACTCAGTTCCAGTCTGAACTCTCTCCTGTCCTTTACCTGTTTTGCCTCTATGTCCGTTCCCTTCCTTTTTCTGCAGAGTCTGAACTCGTACCTAACTCCTGCTTGTTGTCTCTGCAAGTACTGTGTGAGTATCTGGCTCTGTCTTTCCCTTCCTGTCTGTTCCGTGTGAACAGAGCCCTGTCTTCCCTGCTCAGCCTTGTCTGCACTCTAGCTGTGCTTGCCTGTAACCCTCTGCCTGTATTGTTCCTGAGTCCCGGTGTGTACTGGGTCCTATCCCGCCTGTGTTCCTACCTGCCAGTGCCTTCCTGTCTGCACTCTAGCTGTGCTTGCCTTTACCCCCCTGCCTGCATACCCGCCTGCCTGCATACCAGTCGTGCCTGCCTATACCCTCCAGTCTGTGTGCCAGCCTACCAGCCTGTTCCTGTATTCCCCTGTGTGGGTCAACAGCCGTGTCCGGGGTCTGTCCTGGAGTAGCACCTGGTCCCTCTGCTCGGTTCCTCCTTGGTGCACTGGCGTCGTATGCCGTCGTGCGACCCTGGTCGGATCGGGTGAATACTTAGTCACGCCCCTCCAGGCATTCACTCTCCGGCACGGTCCAGTGGAATCACTACCAATCACACGCACACGCCGCTTAGCCCGGGCGTGTGCATAACACCCTCCCTCATAAAAAGGATATTACCTGTGGTTTATCACATCTTTGGGAAGTTGATTTCAATTTCCCTAGCCACATACAGGCCTGATTACTGTCACACCTGTTCTCAATCAAAAAATCATTTAAATAGGACCTGCCTGAGAAAGTGAAGTACACCAAAAGATCCTCAAAAGCTAGACATCATGCTGCGATCCAAAGAAATTCAAGAACAAATGAGAAAAAAACTAATTGAGATCTATCAGTCTGGAAAAGGTTATAAAGCCATTCCTAAAGCTTTGGGACTCCAGCAAACCACAGTGAGAGCCATTACCCACAAATGGCAAAAACATGGAACAGTGGTGAACCTTCCCAGGAGTGGCCGGCCGACCAAAATTACCCCAAAAGCACAGCGACAACTCATCCAAGAGGTCACATAAGACCCAATAACAATATCCAAAGAACTGCAGGCATCACTTACCTCAGTTAAGGTCAGGGTTCATGACTCCACCATAAGAAAGAGACTGGGCAAAAATGGCATGCATGGCAGAGTTCCAAGACAAAACCACTGCTGAGCAAAAAGAACATAAAGGCTCATCTCATTTTTGCCATAAAACATATTGATGATCGCCAAGACCTTTGGGAGAATACTCTGTGGACTGATGAGACAAAAGTTGAACTTTTTGGAAGGTGTATGTCCCATTAAATCTGGCGTGGAAGGAAGACAGCATTTCAGAAAAGGAACATCATACCAACAGTAAAATATGGTGGTGGTAGTGTAATGGTCTGTTTTGCTGCATCTGGACCTGAAAGACTTTCTGTGGTAAATGGAACCATGAAATCTGCTGTCTACCAAAATATCCTGAAGTAGAATGTCCGGCCATCTGTTCGTGAGTCGTGACTTTAAGCTGAAGCGCACTTGGGTTATGCATCAGGACAATGATCCAAAACACACCAGCAAGTCCACCTTTGAATGGCTTAAGAAAAACAAAATTAAGACTTGGGAGTGGCCTAGTCAAAGTCCTGACCTTAATCCGATTGAGATGCTGTGGCATGACCTTAAAAAGGCGGCTCATGCTCGGAAATCCTCCAATGTGACTGAATGACAACAATTTTGCAAATATGACTGGCCAAAATACCTCCAGAGCGTTGTAAAAGACTCATTGACAGTTATCGCAAACGCTTGATTGCAGTTGTTGCTGCTAAGGGTGGTTCAACCAGTTATTAGGTTTAGGGGGCAATCACTTTTTCACACAGGGCCATATAGGTTTGGATTTCTTTTTCCCTTAATAATAAAGACCTTCATTTAAAAACTGCATTTTGTGTTCACTTGTGTTATCTTTATCTAATATTTAAATTTGTTTTGTGATCTGAAACATTTAATTGTGACAAACATGCAAAAGAATAAGAAATCAGAAAGGGGACAAGCAGCGCTAGGGTTGTGGGTTCCAATTACCACCAAGGATAACATCTGCAAGGAGTTTGTATGTTCTCCCCGTGTTTGCGTGGGTTTCCTCCGGGTTCTCTGGTTTCCTCCCACACTCCAAACACATACTGATAGGGAATTTAGATTGTGAGCCCCAATGGGGACAGTGCCAATAATGTCTGTGACGCACTGTGGAATTAATGGCTCTATCTAAATGAGTAAAATAAATATGTGCACATAGTATAGCACATGCACTACACAGATTAGTATATGTCTGGTATCTATATTCCAATGGAGAAAAAATAGTATATATAGTATATATACCTATAGTATTAAATAAACCACAAGTCTATAGGGAGTGTAACAAAGTGCCTAGTGCTACTACATGAACATAGTAATCACAAGCACAAGAGATCTGATACCTGTAGAACATCTTGTCACTGTGGTGGCATCAGCCCCTACACGTGTTTCGCCGCTGCCTTCTTCAGGGGGTGCTGATAGGAGTGTAAAGGGTTTTGCAGCCACATCAGAAGACACCAGTATTATTAATGGCTCATTGTTTTGGAGGAAAATGGTGCTGCAAAATTTGTAACAGGAGCTTTGCGTTACCCCTCTGATCTGACCATAGCAGTCACTACATCACCCATCAGGCTATTCAGCCAGCATAGCTAGAGGTCTGAATAGAGAATTGCCCTTGCTGTACAGAAATAAGAAGTATGACTTGGACTATGTACCAACCAGGAGTCTAGAAAAGCTGGGGAGCAAGAACTTCATTGGTAATCAGTCCTCTTCCCCAGTGTAACATACCTGGCGGCGTCCTTGCATGGTGGTCCATCTCCCACTGTGCAAGAGGGCGCACTTGATCTCCTGTCCAGAATGTCTCTCTGGCTTCCCTCCATGCTGTCTGTTTGTGTCTGTTTCTGCTGCTTAAGGGCGGCGCCCGATCACTTCCTGCCTTTTGTACCTGCTGTGGGTCACACCCCTTGTGCGTCCTCAGCCTATTGCTGTCTGTCACTTGGTATATAGCTCAGCAGCTCCCTTCTATCCCGCCTGAGCATAGTGTTTTCCTTCAGTGTGTGCTTGCACTCTGAAGGTGCCAGGTCCCGTCTTTGTTTCCTTGTCTGCCTTTCCTGGAGGCTGTATTTCCAGGCCTGTCTGAACTTAGTCCTGTATGTCTCCTGCTTTTTGTATCAGTTTCCGTGTCTGAACTGAGTCCTGTATGTCTCCTGCTTTTCGGTATCAGCTCCCGTGTCTGAACTGAGTCCTGTATGTCTCCTGCTTTTCGGTATTAGTTCCCGTGTCTGAACTGAGTCCTTTCTGTGTTCTCTTGTCTGTCCTGTCTGAACACGCTCCTAGCCTGTTCCTCCTGCCTTCTAGGGGCCGATTACCTAGACCCGTTCCTGTATCTTGTCTGACCTGTCTGAACACGCTCCTAGCCTGTTCCTCCTGCCTTCTAGGGGCCGATTACCTAGACCCATTCCTGTATCTTTTCTGACCTGTCTGAACACGCTCCTTGCCTGTTCGTTCCGCCTCTCTGGGGGCCGTATTCCCAGACCCGCTCCTGTATCCCTCTGCAGTGTCGGTCTCCTCCGTACACTCAGTTCCAGTCTGAACTCTCTCCTGTCCTTTACCTGTTTTGCCTCTATGTCCGTTCCCTTCCTTTTTCTGCAGAGTCTGAACTCGTACCTAACTCCTGCTTGTTGTCTCTGCAAGTACTGTGTGAGTATCTGGCTCTGTCTTTCCCTTCCTGTCTGTTCCGTGTGAACAGAGCCCTGTCCTCCCTGCTCAGCCTTGTCTGCACTCTAGCTGTGCTTGCCTGTAACCCTCTGCCTGTATTGTTCCTGAGTCCCGGTGTGTACTGGGTCCTATCCCGCCTGTGTTCCTACCTGCTAGTGCCTCCCTGTCTGCACTCTAGCTGTGCTTGTCTTTACCCCCCTGCCTGCGTACCCGCCTGCCTGCATACCAGTCGTGCCTGCCTATACCCACCAGTCTGTGTGCCAGCCTACCAGCCTGTTCCTGTATTCCCCTGTGTGGGTCAACAGCCGTGTCCGGGGTCTGTCCTGGAGTAGCACCTGGTCCCTCTGCTCGGTTCCTCCTTGGTGCACTGGCGTCGTATGCCGTCGTGCGACCCTGGTCGGATCGGGTGAATACTTAGTCACGCCCCTCCAGGCATTCACTCTCCGGCACGGTCCAGTGGAATCACTACCAATCACACGCACACGCCGCTTAGCCCGGGCGTGTGCATAACAGCATGCTCAGGCCATGGTTCCCGTTGAGCCCCACGGCCTTCGCCCTCTGAGAAGTTTTCCAGCGAATATATGCATTAAAATAAATAAATAAATTTTTTTTTCTCTTAGCTGAGTTCCAGGCGAAATTACGCACCGTCCAGATGGATCTATCAGCTCTCGTTCCTGCGGATCCGCCACGTTACTATGGGGATCCAAGACAGTGTCGTGCATTTGTGGAGCAATGCATGCTACACTTTAAGGCCTACCCTCTCTACTTTCCTTCCGATTGGGCTAAAGTGGCCTTTATGATGTCTTACCTGGCGGGTGATGCCTTGGAATGGATCAACCCCCTATATGAAACACAGGATCCGATCCTCCGGGACCTAATGGCCTTCCTGGTGGCCTTTCTAATGGTCTTCGATGATCCTAACCCGGAGGCTCCTGCTGAAGCTTCACCTCCCAATATCCCGGAGCAGCCCCGATGGGTAATGTGTGTGGGTAGCGCAATAGTCCTCCAGCCCAATGAGACTACTGCCCACCCAGAATCCTCACAGGGTGACTACGCTTTCCGGAATACTTCTCTCAACCTCAAGAGGCAGTCCAGACGTGCTAGACGTAGAGGCAAGCCGTCACGCCAGGGTCTGTCCTCCCTGAGACCTCCTGACCCCAACCTTGAAGTCCCTACTGAAGCTTCATCTCCCTGTATCCCGGAGAAACCCCAATGGGTAATGTGCGTGGGTAGTGCACCAGTTCTCCTGCCCGAAGAGACTTCTGCCCATCCAGACTCCACACAGGAGAACTTCCTGCACCCGGCATCAGATGCTTCTCTCTCTTTAACCGGTGTGCATGTCCAAGGATGCTCCAAAGCTGTGGTTACCTCTGAGTCTGTGCACCTCTACTACCTGGCGGAGGATCCCCTGTTGCCTCCTGAATCCTCCGGGATACCACTCGATGACAAATGGAGAGAGACTTCTCTACACCCGGTACTCAATACTTTGTCCGCTTCGTCCTGTGAGCCTGACAATGGGTACCCCAAAGTGGTAGTTACCTCCGAGTCTCTACACCCCTCCGACCAGGCGGAGGATCTCCAGTTGTCTCCTGAACCCTTCGGGGTGCTACCTGGTAACGAAAGGACAGAGACTCTCCTATACTCTGTACCTGATACCTCGTCCGCTTCGTCCTGTGAGCCTGACAATGGGTACCCCAAAGTGGTAGTTACCTCCGAGTCTCTACACCCCTCCGACCAGGCGGAGGATCTCCAGTTGTCTCCTGAACCCTTCGGGGTGCTACCTGGTAGCGAAAGGACAGAGACTCTCCTATACTCTGTACCTGATACCTCGCTCGCTTCGTCCAGTGAGTCCAACTTAGTGTACTCTGAAGCAGAGGTTACTCCTGAGTCTCTACACCCCTCCGACCAGGCGGAGGACCTCCAGTTGTGTTCAGAATCCTTCAGGGTGCCACCTGGTGGTGAATGGACAGAGACTTTCCTATATCCTGGATCTGATACCTCGCTTGCTTCGTCCAGTGAGTCCGACCTAGTGTACTCTGAAGCAGAGGTTACCCGTGAGTCTCTACACCCCTCTGACCAGGCGGAGGACCGCCAGCTGTCTCCAGAACCCTTCGGGGTGCCACCTGGTGGTGAATGGACAGTGACTTTCCTATACTCGGTACCCGATACCTCGCCTGCTTCCTCCAGTGAGTCCGACCTAGTGTACTCTGAAGCAGTTGTTTTCTCTGAGCCTCTGCACTCTTCTGACCCGGCGGAGGACCTCCAGTTGTTTCCTGAATCCTCCGGGATACCAACAGATAACAAAGAGACAGTGACTTTTCCTCATTATGTACCTGATAACCCGTCTATTTCTTCCTGTGAGCTTGACAAGATGTACCTCGAAGCAGAGATTACCCTTAAGTCTCTGTCCCCCTCCAACCCAGTGAACGACTGGTCCTCGAATTCCCTGCGGAAGATTCTGGCAGGCCTGAAGAAGAGGGGGCGTAAGGGGGGAGGTACTGTAACATACCTGGCGGCGTCCTTGCATGGTGGTCCATCTCCCACTGTGCAAGAGGGCGCACTTGATCTCCTGTCCAGAATGTCTCTCTGGCTTCCCTCCATGCTGTCTGTTTGTGTCTGTTTCTGCTGCTTAAGGGCGGCGCCCGATCACTTCCTGCCTTTTGTACCTGCTGTGGGTCACACCCCTTGTGCGTCCTCAGCCTATTGCTGTCTGACACTTGGTATATAGCTCAGCAGCTCCCTTCTATCCCGCCTGAGCATAGTGTTTTCCTTCAGTGTGTGCTTGCACTCTGAAGGTGCCAGGTCCCGTCTTTGTTTCCTTGTCTGCCTTTCCTGGAGGCTGTATTTCCAGGCCTGTCTGAACTTAGTCCTGTATGTCTCCTGCTTTTTGTATCAGTTTCCGTGTCTGAACTGAGTCCTGTATGTCTCCTGCTTTTCGGTATCAGCTCCCGTGTCTGAACTGAGTCCTGTATGTCTCCTGCTTTTCGGTATTAGTTCCCGTGTCTGAACTGAGTCCTTTCTGTGTTCTCTTGTCTGTCCTGTCTGAACACGCTCCTAGCCTGTTCCTCCTGCCTTCTAGGGGCCGATTACCTAGACCCGTTCCTGTATCTTGTCTGACCTGTCTGAACACGCTCCTAGCCTGTTCCTCCTGCCTTCTAGGGGCCGATTACCTAGACCCATTCCTGTATCTTTTCTGACCTGTCTGAACACGCTCCTTGCCTGTTCGTTCCGCCTCTCTGGGGGCCGTATTCCCAGACCCGCTCCTGTATCCCTCTGCAGTGTCGGTCTCCTCCGTACACTCAGTTCCAGTCTGAACTCTCTCCTGTCCTTTACCTGTTTTGCCTCTATGTCCGTTCCCTTCCTTTTTCTGCAGAGTCTGAACTCGTACCTAACTCCTGCTTGTTGTCTCTGCAAGTACTGTGTGAGTATCTGGCTCTGTCTTTCCCTTCCTGTCTGTTCCGTGTGAACAGAGCCCTGTCCTCCCTGCTCAGCCTTGTCTGCACTCTAGCTGTGCTTGCCTGTAACCCTCTGCCTGTATTGTTCCTGAGTCCCGGTGTGTACTGGGTCCTATCCCGCCTGTGTTCCTACCTGCTAGTGCCTCCCTGTCTGCACTCTAGCTGTGCTTGTCTTTACCCCCCTGCCTGCGTACCCGCCTGCCTGCATACCAGTCGTGCCTGCCTATACCCACCAGTCTGTGTGCCAGCCTACCAGCCTGTTCCTGTATTCCCCTGTGTGGGTCAACAGCCGTGTCCGGGGTCTGTCCTGGAGTAGCACCTGGTCCCTCTGCTCGGTTCCTCCTTGGTGCACTGGCGTCGTATGCCGTCGTGCGACCCTGGTCGGATCGGGTGAATACTTAGTCACGCCCCTCCAGGCATTCACTCTCCGGCACGGTCCAGTGGAATCACTACCAATCACACGCACACGCCGCTTAGCCCGGGCGTGTGCATAACACCCACAGGTGTAACTTGTATCTCTTGGTCGCCAATACAAAAATACAAAATCTGTAATGTCGCCCCCACCTACCATCATGGTGTCATCTTGGTGAAACTTTTAACCTCTGCAAGTCTTTGACTGCATTCCTACTTTTCTTTTTGGATTTTACCTAAATGTTTGACAACTGCATTTCTATTCACCACCAGTAAACCCCTCTCACAAATATATAAGTATTGCATTATACACTGTATTTGTCACTGTAAGCAATAATTAATTTGCACATTTTTTTCCTGATCCATATATATCACTTTATAATACACAACTCACAACCAAAGTGCATCAGAAAATAGATATAATGTATCAATTATTTTGTTACTACTGTCGCCCTCTGGTGGTAAAAAACTGGTATATGCCTGCATAATGCCCGGACAGATGATGTTCATTTGTTTTGTTTACCGCTTTCCAGTGGTTGCAAAAAAACTACAACTCCCAGCATGCCTCTTAGACAAATTAACTGGCTTCCTATGAAATTGGCTGGTGCATGACATAGATTGGATTATGAAATATGCCCATTATTTCGGACTGTGACATCAGATGGTATACAGTATATCTGCTGTTCTATAGTAACAAATTGATCATATGCCAATCATATATTATCCTGTATACTGCATGTGGTGTCGAATATAGAAAAACGGTAAAACACACTTGAACTTTCTTCACTGCTTCATTTATAAAACGTCAGTTTTCATTTCCAGTATAAGAAATATTTTTTCTGAACATGGTAATGTTCCCAAAGTTTCGGGGATTCCTCTCCTTCCTCAAGCACACAATCCCACTCTTCTTCCTTCCTTAAAACGAACCCTGTGACACCCTTCACCGATCCTGAAAACAGGTATTTTAAATTCATAAAACCGATGTAAAACAAATAAAAAAGAAATGATTACAAAGGGAGGTGTATTGGATATTTTCCCTGGGTACGAATAGTCCAAAGGTCTGGCTGCTCATGAATGAAAAATGCAATTTCAGCTAGGGTTAAATCCTAGCTCTGCAGGCTTTAGTGCACCTAGCTAGCTCTCTATATAAACAGGCTAGGTGTTCATCTAAGTAACTCTGGTTGACTATTCTCAATACATTTTCCTTAGAGCAGATTCCTAGTCTGAGGAGGTATTTGGGTAGAGAGGGTGCGCACCTTTCTTCAGTGTGAGGGCTGGATCCAGGTGGTCTTGTTTTTTGGCTTGATCAGGTTGCGTACCCAGTAAGCTGATTCCCATCTAAGCTGCTGAGATCCAGGTGTTTTTTTAACCAACACCCAATCACCAGACGAAGGCAGAATAAAGATAGGGTCTGGGAGTAAAACAAACACCGGACTATACAAGACAGGACCGGATAAGGCAGTTTCACGTATTGGCAGGTCAGGTACATGTACAGGTTCAGTCAGGAAGAACTCAGAGACCTAACAACATGGAAGAAAGTAAAAACTGACAATGTACTAAAGTTGCTCAGGCACCTTCCAACAGGTGAAGGTGCCTTAAATACTAAGTGCCTCCCAACTATTGGCTAGAGGCACATCAGGGGCGCCCACGCTATCAGGGAGAACGCGCCCACCCTAAGCGCCCTGCCAGGAGATCTGCATGGTGTGCGCAGGTCCAGGGACATTGGAACTGGAGCAGAGGAAGCAGCTGGGTGGCCAGGGCAGTGATCATAATGGCGGCCCTGTTGGGAGGGAAGAGGGGGGGCATACATGGACACCGGCATTACAATATAACTACACAATGTAATCAGTCAAAGTTCTACGTGCCAATGACAATTTTGAGTTATGAGTAAGATACAATCCAGTCTTAGAAAAGATTATTATCTCAGCATGGAACAAGTTCCCGGGGTTTGTGCTGCATAGATATCGGTGCCAAGCTCAAAGCTTGAGTCCAGTTTTGTTAATCCTGCTTGTTCACAGACTTAGTAATTTCGTTTTTCAGAATGAAATTATGACATTTAAACTAACCGCTTACTATGGGTTGGAAAAGATCCAAATCTCTAATTACCATATCTGCATTTTCTGTAGCTTGGTCACCATAAATTTCCTCTGGTACGCCAAATCTACAAACAGTTTCTGCAGTAACTTGTATCCACCCTGGAAAAACCTCCACACACACATACTCCTGCCATTCACACTTTATACTAAATCAATCTGTGACAGTGTTTTTGGCAAATGTTTATAACAGGGGTCCTCAAACTGCGGCCCGCGGAGGACTTTCATCCGGCCCGCCGAGCTATGGGCGGAGGAGAGGAGAGCGGTGTTAGCGCCCACCCTTCTCCCCCGCTTGCTCAGGGCCCCGGCAGGCGGATACTTATCTCTCCCCGTGCCTCCACAGATCCGCTGTCTTCCTGCTCTGCGCTTCCTGTAACGTCTCAGGTCAGAGGGTGCGGTGACGTCTTTACACCGCGCCCTCCCGAGTGCCGTCACAGGCAGCGCAGAGCGGGACGCCGCCGCCGCGACGCTGGAGTCCAGACCAGAGTAGAGTAGCGGCAGCAGGTGAGAAGAGAGGTGAGTATTAGATTTTTTTTTTTTAATGTATGGAGGCATAGGTCATTATATGGGGGGGGTGACATCCTGCAAGGGGTATAATATGGGGGGGGTGACATCCTGCATGGGGCATGATATGGGGGGTGACATCCTGCATGGGGCATTATATGGGGGGTGACATGCTGCATGTGGCATTATATGGGGGGGTGACATGCTGCATGTGGCATTATATGGGGGGGTGACATGCTGCATGTGGCATTATATGGGGGGGTGACATGCTGCATGGGGCATAATATGGGGGGGTGACATGCTGCATGGGGCATTATATGGGGGGGGTGACATCCTGCATGGGGCATGATATGGGGGGTGACATCCTGCATGGGGCATTATATGGGGGGGTGATATGCTGCATGGGGCATTATATGGGGGGGTGACATGCTGCATGGGGCATTATATGGGGGGGTGACATGCTGCATGGGGCATTATAAAGACAGGGGAGTGATATCCTGCATGGGGCATTATATGGGGGGTGACATCCTGCATGGGGCAGTATATGGGGGGTGACATCCTGCATGGGGCATTATATGGGGGGAAAGGGACATCCTGCATGGGGCATAATATGGGGCAGGGGTGACATGCTGCATGGGGCATAATATGGGGGGGTGACATGCTGCATGGGGTATAATATGGAGGGGGTGACAGGCTGCATGGGGCATTATATGGGGGGGTGACATGCTGCATGGGGCAGTATATGGGGGGTGGCATCCAGCATGGGGCATTATAAGGGGGGAACAGCCTGCATGGGGCATTATAAGGGGTGGAACAGCCTGCATATGACATTATAAGGGGGAAACAGCCTGCCTATTGGGAACATTTACCTGCCCATTGAGGACCTATGCTGCCTATTGGGGATATTTACCAGCCTATTGGGGACATTTACCTGCCTATTGGGGACATTTACCTGCCTATTGGGGACCTATGCTGCCTATTGGGGATATTTACCTGCCTATTGGGGACATTTACCTGCCTATTGGGGACCGATGCTGCCTATTGGGGATATTTACCTGCCTATTGAGGACCGATGCTGCCTATTGGGGACATTTACCTGCCTATTGGGGATATTTACCTGCCTATTGGGGATATTTACCTGCCTATTGGGGACATTTACCTGCCTATTGGGGACATTTACCTGCCTATTGGGGACCTATGCTGCCTATTGGGGATATTTACCTGCCTATTGGGGACATTTACCTGCCTATTGGGGACCGATGCTGCCTATTGGGGATATTTACCTGCCTATTGAGGACCGATGCTGCCTATTGGGAACATTTACCTGCCTATTGGGGATATTTACCTGCCTATTGGGGACATTTACCTGCCTATTGAGGACCTATGCTGCCTATTGGGTACAGTTACCTACCTATTGAAATACCGGTTGATTTAACTTTACTTGTTCTTCATTTTAAATATTGTATTTGTTCCTGTATTGTTTTTTTTACTACAAAATAAGATATGTGCAGTGTGCATAGGAATTTGTTCATAGTTTTTTTTAAAAAACTATATTCCGGCCCTCCAAAGGTCTGAGGGACCGTGAACTGGCCCCCTGTTTAAAAAGTTTGAGGACTCCTGGTTTATAAGGAACTTTTCCAAATTTTTCCACCATTGAATTTTAGTCAAGATAGGCAGGATTACCAATAGGTAACTACAACTGAGGTGAATCCAGCAACATAGCATTGATGCTGCATCAATTCAGTCATCACTCGTTTTGAGAAGTGTGTCATGCCATCTGAAATAGCAGCCAGGTAAGGAAAAAAGGTTCTGGGTGCCACCAAATGCCCATAGTAATGTCTTCTATTGCTACCCCGACCAAGTCTGAAGGGGGAACACCCTTCCTTCTACTAGGATCTGTGCTCACCTGCTGATGCAGATGACCGGAGATTTGAGAGAACCTTAAAACAGAGGCATGCTGACCAGAGATCTGAGAGAAATTCAGAGTAGAGGCATGCTGACCAGAGGTCTGAGAAAACTTCAAAGTAGAGGCATGCTGACCGGAGATCTGAGAGAACTTGAGAGTAGAAGCATGCTGACCAGAGGTCTGAGAGAACTTCAGAGCAGAGGCATGCTGACCAGAGGTCTGAGAGAACTTCAGAGTAGAAGCATGCTGACCGGAGGTCTGAGAGAACTTCAGAGTAGAGGAATGCTGACAGGAGGTCTGAGAGAACTTCAGAGTAGAAGCATGCTGACCGGAGGTCTGAGAGAACTTCAGAGTAGAAGCATGCTGACCAGAGATCTGAGAGAACTTCAGAGTAGAAGCATGCTGACCAGAGGTCTGAGAGAAATTCAGCATAGAGGCATGCTGACCAGAGGTCTGAGAAACTTCAGAGTAGAAGCATGCTGACCAGAGGTCTGAGAGAACTTCAGAGTAGAGGAATGCTGACAGGAGGTCTGAGAGAACTTCAGAGTAGAAGCATGCTGACCAGAGGTCTGAGAGAACTTCAGAGTAGAAGCATGCTGACCAGAGATCTGAGAGAACTTCAGAGTAGAAGCATGCTGACCAGAGGTCTGAGAGAAATTCAGCATAGAGGCATGCTGACCAGAGGTCTGAGAAACTTCAGAGTAGAAGCATGCTGACCAGAGGTCTGAGAGAACTTCAGAGCAGAGGCATGCTGACCAGAGGTCTGAGAGAACTTCAGAGTAGAAGCATGCTGACCGGAGGTCTGAGAGAACTTCAGAGTAGAGGAATGCTGACAGGAGGTCTGAGAGAACTTCAGAGTAGAAGCATGCTGACCAGAGGTCTGAGAGAACTTCAGAGTAGAAGCATGCTGACCAGAGATCTGAGAGAACTTCAGAGTAGAAGCATGCTGACCAGAGGTCTGAGAGAAATTCAGCATAGAGGCATGCTGACCAGAGGTCTGAGAAACTTCAGAGTAGAAGCATGCTGACCAGAGGTCTGAGAGAACTTCAGAGTAGAGGAATGCTGACAGGAGGTCTGAGAGAACTTCAGAGTAGAGGCTTGCTGACCAGAGGTCTGAGAGAACTTCAGAGTAGAGGCATGCTGACCGGAGGTCTGAGAGAACTTCAGAGTAGAGGCTTTGCTGACTGGAGGTCTGAGAGAACTTCAGAGTAAAGGCATGCTGACCGAAGGTCTGAGAGAACTTCAGAGTAGAAGCATGCTGACCGGAGGTCTGAGAGAACTTCAGAGTAAAGGCATGCTGACCGAAGGTCTGAGAGAACTTCAGAGTAGAAGCATGCTGACCGGAGGTCTGAGAGAACTTCAGAGTAAAGGCATGCTGACCGAAGGTCTGAGAGAACTTCAGAGTAGAGGCATGCTGACCGGAGATCTGAGAGAACTTCAGAGTAGAGGCATGCTGACCGGAGATGTGAGAGAACTTCAGAGTAGAGGCATACTGACTGGAGATCTGAGAGAACTTCAGAGTAGAGGCATGCTGACCGGAGGTCTGAGAGAACTTCAAAGTAGAGGCATGCTGACCGGAGGTCTGAGAGAACTTCAAAGTAGAGGCTTGCTGAGATACGTCCTGTACAAACAGGAGCAGACAAAGCATCTGTTTCCATGGTAAAAGCGCAATTCTCTTTGCTATGAGCAAAAGTGTTGTCACTGGTCCTAAGTCGGACTAGCAAGTCTATAATAAATTCTAGTACTGTATCTAGTACTGTGTCAGGAGGATTAACAGTCATGAGGAACGATGAGGCAACTTTTATGGGGATCTTTTAACTGTATAACATAATTGAATTTGCAGAGTAAATATCACCCCAATAAATTACATGGTAATTATTGTATCGCTGAGAAGAAATGCATGTGTGCTTATGGGACCTGTTCGTAGCGGCAGGTGCTTGGTTTCTGTAAACAAGTTTATGGGTGGGTTCCTTTATCACAACCTTATTCTGCATGACCTAATGTAACCCGGTCATGTATATTCCTACAAACATGGCTCCTGGTGATACAGCGGCCTTCTCAGGGATCCCACAGAGGCAATTAGTTCCTTTCATTCTGTCAGTGTATTCAGCTAACGTTCAATCTTTATTCTTGTCATGGGCATTGAACCTCTATTCCCCACAGCGCTGTTACATGCAGTGAACCATGTGCAATCTGTCTGAAGAAGGTCCTTTAGACCGAAACGTCACTGTTTTTTGGATTGCTTTACTAATAAATCTGATTTTTTTTCTGCAACTCTGTGAGTGCCAGATTTTTTCTTCACTTAGTATATGGAGTAGGATCCTATCCTGGCACCATATTTTTATACAGAGTGACGTACATCTTATTTACATAGTCATTGATAATATAGATACAGTCCCATGTACATAGACAGTACCCTTTCAGAATAGTTCTCACTCTATAGCCGCAGAATTGATTTATTCTCGCCAGTAGCAGCTAAAGTTTTTCTACTTCATTATATAAATCATTCTCGGAGTCTGCCTGGAATCTGTATCCCCTTTGTGGCTACAAAGTCTATAAGTGATTTCCTGTTAACACTATAGATAATCGCAGCTGTGCAGGGGGAGGTGCTTATCTATATAGATAGATATATAGAGTAGGTTTTACAGAATTATTTTTCCATATCACACCAATCCCAGACTCGTCCGTCAGATGCAGATATAGAAGTGCGATCCGTCACTGCACAGAACACGTCTCCTTCAGAGTCCACTGGTGGCGGTTTTAACACCACTCCATCCGACACTCGGTATCGTGCTTGGTGATGTACGGCTGCATGCACAGCTGCTTGGCCATGAAGCTCCCGGCAGGGGCCAGATGTTACACACGGGGTGGACAATGGGTCTGAAGTTATACACCGGGGGACAATGAGGCCGGAAGTCATATACCGGGGACAATGGGCCCGGATGTTTTACCCCAGGGCAATAGGGTGAAGAGGGACGTATGTTTCAGCTGGGGACAGATGGAGGGTGATGTTATACTCCAGGAACAATGGGTCCGGATATTACAGAACAGGGGCAATTGGACCGGATGGTAATCACCAGGGGCACAATGGGACTGAATGTTATACACCAGGGCAAAGGGGCCAGATGAGAAATTGGAATTGAGTGATTAAGACATGTGTTCACATACTTTCTTCCATGTAGTGTAACTGATTAGATTATTTCTAAAATAAAAATATATAATTAACACACAGATCCGCTCCACATGCATCTCACAGACTGGGATGATATTTGCCCGGGGCTCCCAGTTCCCCACGGCCCTCCAGCTTCTACAGAAAAAATTATATTGATAGATCTGCATTATCAATATATTTTCCGATGTTGAGACTGCTTAAGGACCTTTGGTGACATCACATCACAGAGGTCCTGTACTGTGCGGGAGTTTAGAAGAACTGAAGAAGATGAGACTGGTAAGTATTTTATAGTGTATGTATATGTATGTGATCTGTGTATGAACGTGATCTGTGCATACAACATGTCTCTGTATGTACAGTACAGACCAAAAGTTTGGACACACCTCATTTAAAGATTTTTCTGTATTTTCATGACTATGAAAACTGTACACTCACACTGAAGGCATCAAAACTATGAATTAACACATGTGGAATTATATACTTAACAAAAAAGTGTGAAACAACTGAAAATATGTCTTATATTCTAGGTTCTTCAAAGTAGCCACCTTTTGCTTTGATGACTGCTTTGCACACTCTTGGCATTCTCTTGATGAGCTTCAAGAGGTAGTCACCGGAAATGGTCTTCACTTCACAGGTGTGCCCTGTCAGGTTTAATAAGTGGGATTTCTTGCCTTATAAATTGGGTTGGGGCCATCAGTTGTGTTGTGCAGAAGTCAGGTGGATACACAACTGATAGTCCTACTGAATAGACTGTTAGAATTTGTATTATGGCAAGAAAAAAGCAGCTAAGTAAAGAAAAACGAGTGGCCATCATTACTTTAAGAAATGAAGGTCAGTCAATCCGAAAAATTGGGCAAACTTTGAAAGTGTCCCCAAGTGCAGTTGCAAAAACCATCAAGCGTTACAAAGAAACTGGCTCACATGAGGACCGCCCCAGGAAAGGAAGACCAAGAGTCACCTCTGCTTCTGAGGATAAGTTTATCTGAGTCACCAGCCTCAGAAATCGCAGGTTAACAGCAGCTCAGATTAGAGACCAGGTCAATGCCACGCAGAGTTCTAGCAGCAGACACATCTCTATGTTAAGGATCAGGAAGGTGCAACCTCTATGCTGCGGTGCAAGGAGGGACCAGAGGGGCGTAACTAGCTATCAACTCGGACCGACCAAAACCGTACGGCAGCTCAATCGACTCCATGACCAGGGAAGGACCGAGCAGGGGGACCAGGTGCTACTCTGGGGACCGACCTTGTATGAGAGCAGGTGACTCCCACGGGTCAGAAGGCAGAGACTGACCGGTACAACAGATGAGCACTTCAGGCAGGCTGATGAGAGATCCAGGCAGAAGGGCTGGCAGACACGGCAGGAAACTAGCAGGAGCCTCTAGGTAGGCTGTCAGGTATACACGGCAGGTGCAGGCAGGAGCCTCTAGGTAGGCTGTCAGGTGGTCACGGCAAGTGACGAGCAGGAGCCTCTAGGTAGGCTGTCAGGTGGTCACGGCGAGTGACGGGCGGGAGCCTCTAGGTAGGCTGTCAGGTATGCACGGCAGGTGTGGGCAGGAGCCTCCAGGTAACAGGCAAGTACTCCAAGTAGGCAGGCTAGCCTAGCTTATTGACAGACTGGCGGGTTTGACCGGAGGCAGACCGTTGGGCTGGAGTGTGTCCTTGGCAGGCAGAGACAGGTAGCAGGTGGAGGCTCCGGATAAGCGGACTGGCCAAGCCCATAGACAGACTAGCGGACTGGGCTGTAAACAGACAGTCGGGCTGGACTGGTAATCAGGCTGGCAGACTGGACTGATAGTCAGACGGACTAGACTGGTAATCAGACAGGCAGCGGGACCTGTGGGCTGAAGCAGAGTTTAGCATACAGAGCAACAACCTAGCACGGGCACCTCCATATTGGAGGAGGTGCCTTTTATAGGGGAAGTCCTCCAGCCATTGGCCGAGGTCTTCTTAGGACGGCGCGCGTGGCCCCTTTAAGAGGGCGGGAGCGCGCATGCGCCCTAAGCACAGGGCCAGGGAAGCGGGGTGCACCAGCAGCAGCTGCAGGAAGGCCAGAAGACGCCGGGGCAGGACCGCGGCGGTAAGGGGGACGGCGTCTCTGCCAGGCAGGAGGCAGAGATGCCGATGCTACAGTACGCCCTCTCTTTTTCAGGCCAGCAAGAATTTTTTTAAGGAGAAGCGGGGCGTGGATGTTCTCCCTGGGTTCCCAAGTTCTCTTCTCTGGGCCAAACCCCTTCCAATCCACCCAAAAAAAGTTTTTCCTCTTACCCTCTTGGTGGCCAGAATGTTCTCTACCTCATAGACGTCCTCAGCGGAGATCGGAGCTGGGGAGGTACCTGGATTGTTGGAAAAAGAATTAAGCATAACTGGTTTGAGGAGAGATACGTGGAAGGAGTTGGGAATCCGTAAGGCGGACGGGAGTTTTAACTTGTAGGCTACTGGGTTGATTTGCTTGAGGATCTCAAATGGGCCGATGAACCATGGGCCCAACTTATAGGACGGTATTTTGAGACGAACGTGTTTGGAGGAGAGCCAAACCTTGCCTCCCGGATGGAATTGAGGTGGATCCAGACGTCTCTTATCAGCATGCTTCTTCATCCGCTCGGAGGATTGAAGAAGTGCGGATCTAGTGTCCTCCCAAATAGTGGAAAATTCGCTGACCAGAGACGCCGCGGCCGGGTTGTCCACAGAAGAGGAAATGGGAAACGGAATCCGGGGATGTTGACCGTAGACCACAAAGAACGGGGACTTGGAAGAAGATTCGCTCTCATGGTTGTAGGAGAACTCAGCCCAAGGTAGGAGCTCCACCCAATCGATATGGTGAGCGTTGACAAAGTGCCGATGAAAGCTGGTAAGGATCCGGTTGATACGCTCCACTTGACCATTGGACTGTGGATGATAAGCAGAGGAGAAGTCCAAGGAGACATCTAGCAGCTTACACGTAGCTCTCCAGAAGCGCGAAGTGAACTGAACCCCTCGATCAGACACAATGTGGAGGGGTAGGCCGTGAAGACGGAAGATGAGATGGATGAAGTCCTTAGCCAGCCCAGATGCAGACGGAAGACCAGGCAGAGGGATGAAGTGGGCCATTTTAGAAAAGCAGTCAGTGACGACCCAAATGACAGTACAACCGGCAGAAACAGGGAGATCCGTAATGCAGTCCATCGCAATATGTTGCCATGAAGCGGAAGGCACGGGAAGAGGAAGGAGACGGCCGGATGGAAGGTGCCTGGGAACCTTGTTACGGGCACAGGAGGAACAAACCGCGACGAAGAAGTCCGCAACATCCTTGCGCAGGGAAGGCCACCAGTAATGTCGGGCGATGAACAGAAAGGTCTTCCTCTGGCCAGCATGATCGGCTAGTTTGGATGAATGGCCCCAGAGTAGAACCTTCTTACGATCCGGAACCGCTACAAAGGTCTTACCGGGTGGAAGATGAGACAGGTCAAATGGAGCCACAGTCATTACTTTGGAGGGGTCAATGATATGTAGAGGCTACTCCTCTTGGTCGGAAGACAGGAATGAGCGGGATAGAGCATCAGCTTTAATGTTCTTGTCCGCTGGGCGGTAATGCAGAGTGAAGCAGAATCGGGCAAAGAATAGAGACCACCTGGCCTGGCGCGGATTTAGTCTTTGGGCATTCTGTAAATAAGCGAGGTTTTTGTGGTCAGTGTAGATGACCACTGGGTGCAGGCCCCCTCCAGCAAGTAGAGCTACTCCTCCAGTGCTAATTAGATGGCCAGCAGCTTACGATCTCCTAAGGAGTATTTGCGCTCGGACGATGAGAAGAGCTTGGAGAAGAAGCCGCAGGTTACCGTTCTCCCGGACGAGGATTTCTGGGTGAGCACCGCTCCGACTCCCGAGGAGGATGCATCGACCTCCAGGAATAACTGCTTGTTGCAATCTGGATGGTGTAGCAAAGGAGCAGAGGAGAAGGTTTGTTTAAGGGAGACGAAGGCCTCCTCCGCTTTGGAAATCCATTCCCTGGGATTTGCTCCTTTACGGGTGAGCGCGGAGATGGGAGCAGTCCGGAAGGAGAAATGAGGAATGAAGAGGCGGTAATAATTTGCGAAGCCCAGGAATCGCTGAATCGCCTTCAACCCCTCCTGTCGGGGCCACTTTAAGACGGCAGAGACCTTCTCGGGATCCATACGCAGACCAGTCTCAGAGATAATATAGCCCAGGAACGGTAGCGAGGTCTGCTCAAAGAGGCATTTCTCGAACTTAGCATATAGGCGATTCTGCCGGAGCCTTAGCAGAACCTGACGAACATCCCTCCGGTGTGAGGGCAGATCTGGAGAGAAGACCAAGGTATCTTCCAGGTACACCACCACGCAAGAATACAGAAGATCACGGAAGATGTCGTTAACCAGCTGGAGCATTACAGACAGCTGGAGCATTACAGAGACCAAAGGGCATCATGCGGTATTCGTAGTGACCATCCTGGGTGTTGAATGCCATCTTCCACTCGCCTCCCTGGCGGATCCGGATCAAATTCTACGCCCCACGAAGATCGAGCTTAGTGAAGATCTTCACGCCTTTAAGGCGGTCAAACTGCTCCGAGATGAGAGGCAGGGGGTACTTATTTTTGATGGTAATATAGTTAAGACCCCTGTAATCGATACAGGGAAGTAGGGAGCCGTCTTTCTTCCTGATGAAGAAGAATCCTGCTCCAGCCGGAGAGGTGGATTTCTAGATAAATCCCCTAGCAAGATTCTCCTCTATGTACTCAGACATGGCCCAGGTCTCAGCCAGCGACAAGGGGTAGATATGCCCGCGGGGAAGAGAAGCACCAGGTACCAGGTCGATGGGGCAATCATACGGCCTATGAGGTGGTAGTGTCTCTGCTTCCTTTTTGTTGAAGACATCCGGAGTAGACGGGGGTCGAGCTGGACGAACCGGAACCAGACAGGACTCATGGCATTCCTGACCCCAATGGAGCACTTCACCAGATCTCCAATTCAGGACGGGCTCATGTCTTTCTAACCATGGTAGACCAAGCAAGAGGGGGTGAGAGAGACCGGACAGCACATGAAAGGAGATCCTCTCCGAGTACAGCATTCCCACCTGAAGGGTTACAGGCTCTTTGACGAGTAAGATGGTCTCCGGAAGAAGCCTCCCATCCACGGAGGCAACCGCCAACGGTTCAGCCAGACGTACAGTAGGAATCTGATACCGCTTCACAAGAGCCTGTTGAATGAGATTCCCAGTGGCTCCGGAATCCAGATGGGCAATCTTGAAGAAGCCTGTCTCACCACTGGAAATAGAAACAGACAGAGTCAAGGACGGAGAGAATTTACTCTTGCCTAGGACGACCTCCCCGTGCGGTCTTAGACACTGGAGTTTCCCGGCCTCACTGGGCAGGAACGAATCAGATGCTCTTTACTGCCACAGTAGAAGCAACTCCCCTCGGCTCGGCGTGTCTCCTGGCGAGACCTGACCATCTTGGTTTGGTCAATTTGCATGGGCTCAGGCGAACATGCCCGGGGAATTGCTGGTTGAGAGGCAGGCTTTTGGAATTCAGGAGCGAGACGCGGAAATCTTCTCTCCCCAGTAGTCTCCTTAGTACGTTCCAGAAAACGGATGTCAATCTAGGTAGCTAATGATATCAGGTCGTCCAGGGTGGAAGGGATGTCACGACCGGCTAGCTCATCCTTGATCCGAATGGAAAGACCTTCCCAGAAGGTGGACACCAGGGCCTCGTTGTTCCAGGCAAGCTCAGATG
Organism: Phyllobates terribilis; assembly: GCF_046119375.1. NCBI lineage: Eukaryota > Metazoa > Chordata > Amphibia > Anura > Dendrobatidae > Phyllobates > Phyllobates terribilis. The sequence goes on from NW_027362761.1 coordinate 596,817,331, forward strand.
CGAGAGTTCGGAAACGTATGGCATACTGGCCCACGGTGAGACTCCCTTGGCGGAGACGGAGAAGTGAGGAGGCAGTAGAAGATTTTCGTCCGGGCTCATTGAAGACCTTCCGGAAGGCAGTGAGGAAAGCCAGAAGATCGGATACCAGGGGATCCCCTCTTTCCCACAGAGGGTTTAGCCATGCCAATGCCTCCCGGGTGAGGTGAGACATGATGAATGCCACCTTGGCCTGATCAGAGGAGAACTGATGTGCCTGGAGTTCAAAGTGCAGCATGCACTGATTTAGGAAGCCCCGATATAAGACGGGGTGACCACCAAAACATGGAAAAGAAAAGAAAGGGCGCATGTGTAGATTCACAGGGCTGTTTAATTAATTTCAAAAAGTGCCAGTACACTCACCTGTGATGGTTGTGTACGTCTACACAACCAAGATTAAGCGTGTGATTAATGAGGCTCCGGGTCGCCTCTATTTGTAGTACCGTCCTGTCGGTGTTTGCCTCGCAACTCCGTGCTCCTCAAGTGGTCACACGATCCTGCCGGACCAGATACCACGTCACCGCAGGTCCTCAGTAGTTTAACCCGGTGGCTGGATAACCGCAGGTCCTCAAACATCCAAATAGACCAGGCTGCTCCTGCCGCTTTGGCTCCGTATGGAGATATTTCACAAGTAAACAATGGTGCAGCGGTCTCAGGGAGCGCCAAAGGAATACTGGACAATTTAATAGATGGCAACCGACTTTTATTCTTCCTCCAATACCACTGCCACAACGCGTTTCAACGGTCTAAGCCGTCTTCATCAGGTGGGGTAAAGGGGAATGTTACAATGACAGCTTTATAAAGGGGTGGCATTTTACATAATTTAGACCACGTGTTGTAATCAATTAACCCTTTCATTGAAAAACTCCATATAATGCATTCTTAACCTCTTATTTCCCCTGGAAACAGCATTGTGCACTAAAAAATCCCTACATGGATTCTTAAAATCACAATTCTTAGTAAAAACTTCCTATTTGTGTTTAAAAAAATAAATAACTTTTTTTTTTCTTTTTTTTCTTTTTTTTTAAATATATTTATTACCAACTATTAAAAATTATTAAAATCATCCTGGGGACCTTCTTGGGGTGTCTTGACAGTGCTATACTGCAGTTTCCAGCCCCCAATTCAAAAGTTGAATATCTTAAAGAGACAGTACACTTTCATATAAAATGGCCGAAAATAACCTTGTACCATTACCCACTGCGATTATAAACCCCATAAATGTTTAAAAACACCCTGGGAACCTTACCAGAGTGTCCTGACAATGCTATACTGCAGTTTCCAGCCCCCAATTCAAAAGTTGAATTTCTTAAAGAGACAGTACACTTTCATATAAAATGGCCGAAAATAACCTTGTACCATTACCCACTGTGATTATAAACCCCATAAATGTTTAAAAACACCCTGGGAACCTTACCAGAGTGTCCTGACAATGCTATACTACGATTACCAACCCCCAATTCAAAAGTTAAGTTTCTTAAAGAGACAGTACACTTTCATATAAAATAGCCGAAAATAACCTTGTACAATTGCCCACTACTATTATAAAACTCATAAAACCCAATGCTATCCATTATCATGATCGGAACCTATGCTTCCAGTAAACTAAGTAACTGACGACAATAGGAAAAATGAACTAAATACCAGCCCGAAAGGGCAAGCAAATCTCCTGCTATGCTACGTCATACCATACCATAATCCTGTGCAGGAAGCCCCGCAAGCCATCATTAAACGGCTGATGGCAACCCGGGAAAGATATGAGAGGGACAACATTAAACCTTCTCAGATTTAATGGTTTGATGTGTTTTCAATCGTAAGGTTCAAACCCTCAGGGTACAAAGTGCCCATTTTGTACATCCAAAAACTTTCTTTCTTTATAAGTGTACTCAATCGTTCTGGTCCATTATCCACAATGTGGTCAATAATGGTTATTTTCATCTTACTCGGGTCTTTGTGGTGTAATCGCAGTGGGTAATGGTACAAGGTTATTTTCGGCCATTTTATATGAAAGTGTACTGTCTCTTTAAGATATTCAACTTTTGAATTGGGGGCTGGAAACTGCAGTATAGCACTGTCAGACACCCCAAGAAGGTCCCCAGGATGATTTTAATAATTTTTAATAGTTGGTAATAAATATATTTAACCACTTAACCCCCGGGGACGTATTAGTACGCATATTTGCGTACCCTCCGTTCAGTGAGGGCTGCTGCGCTCATAGCACAGGACCATTTCTGCTGCATGCAGGGGACCTGCTCGTCCCCTGTATGTAGCAGAGGCGATCGGATAGTTGCTGCTTCTAGTCTCCTATGGAGACTATAGAAGCATGCAGAAAGTAAAAAAAAAAAGTTTTTAAAAATATTAAAAAAAATAAAAAAATATAAAAGTTTAAATCACCCCCCTTTCGCCCCATTCAAAATAAAATATATAAAAAAAAAACCCACATACACATATTTGGTATCGCCGCGTTCAGAATCGCCCGATCTATCAATATAAAAAAAGAATTATTCCGATCGGTAAACGGTGTAGCGAGAAAAAAATTCTAAACGGCAGAATTACGTTTTTTGGTCGCCGCAAAATTGCAATAAAATGCAATAACGGGCGATCAAAACATCGGATCTACCCCAAATGTTATCAATAAAAACATCAGCCTGGCACGCAAAAAATAAGCCATCAACCAGCCCCAGATCACGAAAAATTGAGACGCTACGGGTCTTAGAAAATGGCGCTATTTTTTTATTTTTTTTTTTACCAAATTTTGGAATTTTTTCTCACCACTTAAATATAAAATAACCTATACATGTTTGGTGTCTATGAACTCGTAATGACCTGTAGAATAAGAAGGGCAGGTCAATTTTAGCATTCAGTGAACATGGTAAAAAAAATAAATAAAAAACAACTGTGGTATTGCACTTTTTTTGCAATTTTACCGCACTTGGAATTTTTTTCCCGTTTTCCCGTACAGGATATGATAAAACTAGTAATGGCGTTGAAAAGTACAACTCATCCCGCAAAAAATAAGCCCTCACATGGCCATATTGACCAAAAAATAAAAACGCTATGGCTCTGGGAACAAGGGGAGCAAAAACGAAAATGCAAAAACGAAAAATGCTCCGGGGCTTAAGGGGTTAAAAAAAAAAAAAAAAAAAAGTTATTTATTTTTTTAAACACAAATAGGAAGTTTTTACTAAGAATTGTGATTTTAAGAATCCATGTAGGGATTTTTTAGTGCACAATGCTGTTTCCAGGGGAAATAAGAGGTTAAGAATGCATTATATGGAGTTTTTCAATGAAAGGGTTAATTGATTACAACACGTGGTCTAAATTATGTAAAATACCACCCCTTTATAAAGCTGTCATTGTAACATTCCCCTTTACCCCACCTGATGAAGACGGCTTAGACCGTTGAAACGCGTTGTGGCAGTGGTATTGGAGGAAGAATAAAAGTCGGTTGCCATCTAGTAAATTGTCCAGTATTCCTTTGGCGCTCCCTGAGACCGCTGCACCATTGTTTACTCACCAAAACATGGAGGCGCAGAGAGTCGGGGTCCAGAGCCGGGTGCCACAGCGCCAGTAGGTTGAGGTACCGCCGGAGCGGGTGCCGCTCGGCTAGAGACGGATACAGACGGGGTGGACAGCGTGTTCAGGCGGGAGTTGACAGACCGCAGATAGGACAGGATAGTCTCCTGTTGGGATCTCTGACGTGAGACCTCCTGAAACAGGTCAGAGAGTGAAGGAACCTGGGGGCCACTGGGTTCCATGGCCTGTGCAAACTGTTATGGGTCCGGGTGGTGGAACCTCTGTGCTTCGGTGCAAGGAGGGACCAGAGGGGCGTGACTAAGTGCCTACTCGGCCTGACCAAGGTCACACGGCGGCTCAGTCGACTCTGTGAACCAGGGAGGGACCGGGCAGGTGGGCCAGGTGCCACTCTGGGACCGACCTTGTGTGAGAGCAGGTGACTCCCACGGGTCAGATGGCAGGAACTTACCGGTACAGCAGATGAGCACGGCAGGAAGGCTGACGGGTGGTCCACGTAGATAAGCAGGCTGGTTCAGCAGATAGCCAGACAGGTGCTCCGGGTAGGCAAGCTGGTGGGCACGACAGGTAACAAGCAGGTGCTCCAGGTAGGCAGGCTGACGGGCACAACAGGTAACAGGTGCTCCCAGGTAAGTAGGCTGGCGGGCACAACAGGTAACAGGTGTTTCCAGGTGAGCAGGCTGGCGGACACGGCAGGTAACTGGCAGGTGCTTCCAGGTAGGCAGGCTAGACTGTAGACAGACTGGCAGGCAGGACTGTAGACAGTAAATATACAGCAGCCTTAAATATATGCCCAAAAGCAAACATAGCTGATAGATCATAACAATTGAATCAGCATAAATTCTACTCCAACAGCATACCAAACCAAGAGAGAATCAGGAGTAACTGAATAAAAAACAGTCTTTATTAGATACATAAATCTCAAACATCAGTATTCAGGTCATAGCATTGGCATAAATAGGGATACAAAAGGAGTCACGTGGTAACAGCACAAAATAGCCTGTGATTCCCCATACACCCACATCAAGTGAGTAGTTTGTGTGCTGGGGACTCCTAAGGCAAGGCACCCATCATACTCAAAGGAGAATGGACAAGGGACATTAAGTCATGCATAATAGCCAAAGTCAGACACAGTTCATAGTGACATTAAAAGATCCACAGTTCAAGTATATATAAATGAAAAACAGGGAGCTTACCAGAGGAGGTGAGTCACAGGACGAAAGTGCTGAGTGCAATTCCCCCCTGGAGGAGCGCCTCACGCGCGTTTCGCCTGAATGAAAGTGGCTTTCTCAAGAGGCTGGAGCAGACAGCGGGGTGTGCGCGCACCGAGGGAAACCAACGGTACGCATGTGACGCGCCCCCTGGGCCTCTGTTGTGCAGCGTTGCGCATGCGGGGAATACCCGGAGCCGGATCTGATAGGGGTAGTAGTCCTCGTGGCGGTGACCCGGTCCGTGCCCAGGGTGTCAAACCAAGTGGCAGAACTTAGAATAAGATGTTATATTGTTCGACTACGCCACCCGTTGATTGCGGCTATGAAGCCGCCGCTGCAGGGCAGACCGCTGAGGCCGGTGGTACGGGTGTGCAGCGTGGATAGTATAACCCCCAACGGGAGGGGTATGGCCCCAGGGCAGCAGGCGAAGAGGGGATGATGGTAGTGATGTTATAGTAGTCCCCGTCCTAATAGTGCTAATGCGACAAGGAATCAGTGAGACGTACAGCTGCAGTTTTCAATGCTTTACTCACAGTTCTTTATCAGGTCCCTTGTGCGCAGTCAAGACCGCCCGAGTCATGCTGCGTCCACCAGGTCAGGGACTCGGCCAACTCCCCGGCAATTCCAGAGCGTGGTCCAGAGCTCCCCTCTCTTCTTTCCTACTGGCCGTCCCCACCAGGGACCCACCTTTGTCCGGCTCCCTCGGGCCTTCTGGTGGCGAAGCCTTTCCCGGTTTCCCTGACCCTATACGGTATGCCTTCCTGGTGGATATGGTGAGGGGTCGCGCCAAGACTTGACCACGACCTCCGGTTCCTGGCTAAGGATAATTGGCCTCCACCAGTTTGGGATCCGGTACCCTGTTCTGCCAACCCTTCACCCGTTATTCCGTGGGATCTTAGGGTTCCCTCTTTTCTTGCGTCTCTGGGCCTTTCCTGGTGTTTATGTTCCTTCTTCCTCTTACTTCTCTCTCTCTCTGCTTCAGGCCTCCACTTCAGGCCTGGCTCTGGAGCTGGGCCCGGACTGAGCCACAGCTCCCTGTCAGCCCTCTCTGGCTGAACTCTCTCAGACTGCACTCCTCTGCACCTCTTCCTCGTTCTATCATGGTGCCCACCTTTTATACTCCCTTCTGACACCCGAGCCCAGGTGACCAGCACCCAATGGGCTCCTACCTATGCCCAGAGTCCCTCCCCTGTCTGCTCCTACACCACTGGGATATTCCTCCCCCCTCCCCATTCCAGCCAGGGACAGACGCTGTCGTACCTGCACATCTATCTGGTGGGAGTACCGTTGATCTGTCCCCCGGAAATGGGGTGAGTGTAGTGTATGCAGCTAACTGAGCCCCGTTCCACACTCCATCCTTACCCGGGAGTGGAATACCGCACCTCTGGTTCGAGGTGCAATACCCCTGTAGCAGCCGAGTCCTCGGGGTGCTACACATGCGCACTGCGTCAGCCAGCATATAGACAACGAGCTATGGTGTGGGTATTTAAGTATCCCTATTTATGCCAATGCTATGACCTAAATACTGATGTTTGAGATTTATGTATCTAATAAAGACTGTTTTTTATTCAGTTACTCCTGATTCTCTCTTTGTTTAGGACTGTAGACAGACTGGCGGGCAGGACTGACAGGCAGACTGGCAGGCAGGACTGACAGGCAGACTGGCAGGCAGGACTGACAGGCAGCGGGACCTGAGGGCTGAAGCAAGTGTTAGCACACGGAACAACAACCTTGCACAGATACCTCGATATTGGAGGAGGTGCCTAATATGGGAAGTCCTCCGGCCATTGGCCGGGGACTCTATAGGACGGGGCGCGTGGCCCCTTTAAGAGGGAGGGAGCGTGCCCTAAGCACAGTGCCCGGACACCACAGGAGCAGGGGAGCGGGAAGACGCCGGACCTGGGCCGCAGCGGCGAGGGGAACAGGGTCTCTGTGCGGCAGGAGGCAGAGACGCCGATGCTACAGCATCTGTATGTATGTGCTTCATGTATTATGTATCTGCTCTGTGTATGCATGTATCTGTATGTAGGTGTTCCATGTATGAATGTATCTGCTCTGTGTATGCATGTATTTGTATGTATGTGCTCCATGTATGAATGTATCTGCTCTGTGTATGCATGTATCTGTATGTATGTGCTCCATGTATGAATGTATCTGCTCTGTGTATGCATGTATCTGTATGTATGTGCTCCATGTATGAATGTATCTGCTCTGTGCATGCATATATCTGTATGTATGTGCTCCATGTATGAATGTATCTGCTCAGTGTATGAATGTATCTGTATGTATGTGTTCTCTGTATGCATATCTGCTATGTGTATATGTGGCGCCCCTGCGGGTTCAGTCGCCACAGAGGTACTGCATCTCACCCGGAGGTGTGGTATCTCACTCTCAGGTAAGGACAGAGTGCTGCCCGGGACCCTAACACCTGCATCCAACACTACACTGCTCCAGACCAGCTGGAGGGGCAAGATGTGACGCGCTTCCTGCTGAGCCCTGACCCTGGTTGGAGTGGGGGGAACCAAAGTAGGGGTGTAGTGCCGGCGTCCCTGCCCTCTGCTAGGCAGGGACGCTGTTCCCCTCACCGCTCTGCTCCGTGCCCGGCGTCCCTCTCCCGCTCTGCTGGCAGCGCGCGCTCCTTCCCGGCCACTGTGCTTAGGGCGGGCGCGCGCGCGCGCCCTCCCTCCCTCTTAAAGGGGCCGCGCGCGCCGTCCTAAGGAGTCCCCGGCCAATGGCCGGGGGACTTTACCATATATAAGGCACCTCCTCCAAAATGGAGGTGCCCGAGCAATGTTGTTGCACCGTTCTACTCTGCTTCAGCCCTCAGGTCCCGTTGCCAGTTACCTGCCAGTTACCTGCCAGATTCCTGCCAGCTTGCTGTCCTAATCCTGCCTGATTTCCTGTTACCTGCCTGCCTGCCTGAGGTCCGACGGTCTGCCTTACAACTCCGGTCAGTCTGTCTAAGGACCAACTTGCCCGCTCACCTGGGAGCGCACATCAGCTACCTGCCTGCTTGCCTGAGGTCCGACGGTCTGCCTTACAACTCCGGTCAGTCTGTCTATGGACCAGCTTGCCCGCTCACCTGGGAGCGCTTCTCCGCTACCTGCCTGCTTGCCTGCCCGGAGGCTCCGCTGTCACGTGCTGTGACCACCAGCTATTCCAGACTCTTGCCCGCTCACCTGGGAGCGCTTCTCCGCTACCTGCCTGCTTGCCTGCCCGGAGGCTCCGCTGTCACGTGCTGGGACCACCAGCTATTCCAGAGACTCTTGCCCGCTCACCTGGGAGCGCTTCTCCGCTACCTGCCTGCTTGCCTACCTGGAGGCTCCGCCGTCACGTGCTGTGACCACCTGCTATTCCAGAGACTCTCGCTTGCTCACCTGGGAGCACACATCCTCCATCTGCCTTGCTAGCCTACCTGGAGGTTCAGCCATCACAGGTCGTACCTACCCTTTACCTAGAGACTGCCCCGGTCACTTGCCGTGACCTCCAGCCCGTTCTTCCAGAGACTGCCCCGGTCACTTGCCGTGACCTCCAGCCCGTTCTTCCAGAGACTGCCCTGATCACTTGCCGTGACCTCCTGCCCGTACACCCAGAGACTGTCCCGGTCACCTGCTGTGACTGCCTGCCTGGTCGCCACCCGCTCCCTTACAAGGACCGCTCCCTTGTATAGTAGCCCAGAGGTTCCGCCTCCCAGACCCGTTACAGTTTGCTCGGGCCATGGAACCCGGTGGCACCCAAGCTCCATCGCTCTCGGACCTGTGTCATGAACTGTCCCGTCAAAGGTCCCAACAGGAGTCCATCCTGGGTCACCTGCGGAATGTCAATACTCGCCTGGACACTCTGACTGCTCCACCAACAACCTCCGCCAGTGCCATGTCTCGCAATCCGGCAGTTCCGCTGTCCACTAACACCATGATATCCTACCCCGGACCTCGGCTTTCTGCACCTCCTCGCTTCGGAGGCGACTCAGCCCAGGCTCGGGGCTTCATAAATCAGTGCACCCTGCACTTTGAACTATTGTCCCACCAGTTTAACTCTGACCGAGCCAAAATTGCATTCATCATGTTCCATCTCACCGGGGAGGCCCTGGCCTGGCTAAATCCTCTATGGGAGAGAGGAGACCCCCTGGTGTCCAACTTGCCTGCTTTTCTCACGGCTTTCCGGAAAGTCTTCGACGAACCCGGACGGAAGACCTCATCCGCATCATCGTTGCTACGCCTCCGTCAGGAAAGTCTCACCGTGGGCCAATATGCCATACGGTTCCGTACCCTTGCCTCGGAGCTGGCCTGGGATAACGACGCTCTGGTTTCCGTCTTCTGGGGGGGTCTGTCCGGCCGTATTAAAGATGAACTTGCCGGTCGGGACATTCCTACCACTCTCGATGACTTAATAACTCTTGCCACCCGGATTGACCTACGGTTCCAGGAGCATGCCAGAGAGGTCACCCGTGAGAGGAGGTTACCACGTCTAGCTCCTACTTTTCAGAAACCTGTCACTCCTTCTGTCTCTAACCAGGTACACCCTCCTGAGCCTATGCAGGTCGACCAGACCAAGATGGTCAAGACCCGTCAGGACTTACGCCATGCCGAGGGGACCTGCTTCTACTGTGGCAGTAAGGAGCACCGGATCCGTGCCTGCCCGGAGAGGTCGGGAAACGCCTGTGTCTAGGTTCGCTCAGAGAGGTCCACCTAGACAAGAATAAATCCTCTCCATCCCTGCTGTTGTCAGTTTCAATCGTCTACGGGGAGAACCGTTATTTCGAACTAGCCCAACTGGACTCTGGAGCAGCCGGGAATCTTATTTCACAGTCCCTGGTAGAGAAATACCGCATCCCCACCAAACCTCTGGCTGTACCCTTGTCTGTTGCTGCCGTGGATGGGGGGCTCTTACCACGCCCCATCCAACTCATCACCGAATCCATTACTCTGCAGGTGGGAATGCTGCATTCTGAAAGTATCTCCTTCCATGTTCTGCCTGGACTCTCTCACGCCCTCTTGCTAGGCCTACCTTGGCTCCAGAAACATGCACCCGTTCTTGACTGGCAGACCGGAGAAGTCCTTCGCTGGGGACAGGGCTGCCATAAGACCTGTCTGGTTCCCGTTCATCCCGTCCGTCCTTCTCCTACCCCAGCTAATCTACCTGGACTTCCGATTCCTTATTGGTCTTATGCTGATGTCTTTAATAAAAAGGAGGCAGAGACACTACCCCCTCATAGACCATACGACTGCCCTATCGACCTGTTACCTGGTACTTCTCCTCCCCGTGGGCGTATTTATCCATTATCCGCTGCTGAGACCCGGTCGATGTCCGAATATATTGAGGAGAATCTGGCCAGGGGATTCATCCGGAAATCTACCTCCCCGGCGGGAGCAGGCTTCTTTTTCGTCAAAAAGAAGGACGGCTCTCTCCGTCCCTGTATAGACTATAGAGGCCTTAACCAGATCACGGTGAAGAATAAGTACCCCCTTCCGCTCATTCCGGAATTATTTGATCGTCTGAGGGGGGCTAGAATCTTCACCAAACTGGACCTCCGTGGGGCGTACAACCTGGTTCGTATCCGTCAGGGGGATGAATGGAAGACGGCATTCAACACCCGGGACGGCCACTATGAATATCTGGTAATGCCCTTTTCCCTCTGTAACGCTCCTGCCGTCTTTCAAGAGTTGGTCAATGACATCTTCCGGGACCTTCTCTACTCCTGCGTAGTGGTGTACCTGGACGACATCTTGGTCTTCTCTCCGGATCTCCAGACTCACCGGAGGGATGTTCGTCAGGTCCTGCTCAGGCTCAGGCAGAACCATCTCTACGCTAAATATGAGAAGTGCCTCTTTGAGCAGACCTCGCTTCCGTTTCTGGGCTACATTATCTCTCAGACCGGCCTACAAATGGATCCTGAGAAACTGTCTGCCATCGAGAAATGGCCCCGACCAGAGGGGTTGAAGGCTATTCAACGGTTCCTGGGCTTCGCCAACTATTACCGCCTCTTCATCCCGCACTTCTCTTCCCGGACTGCCCCAATTTCCGCGCTCACCCGTAAGGGTACTAATCCCAAAGAGTGGCCGCCCGAAGCAGAGGAGGCCTTTCTTTCCCTAAAACAGGCCTTCTCTTCCGCCCCGGTGCTGCATCGCCCGGACGGCAACAAGCAGTTCTTCCTGGAAGTTGACGCCTCCTCCTTTGGAGCCGGAGCGGTACTTACTCAAAAATCATGTTCCGGGAGAATGGTAACTTGTGGCTTCTTCTCCAAACTCTTCTCCTCTTCTGAGCGCAACTATTCCATAGGAGACCGAGAGTTATTGGCCATCAAGCTGGCGTTGGAGGAGTGGCGTTACCTACTCGAGGGGGCTCTTCATCCGGTAATAATTTACACTGACCACAAGAACTTGGCTTACCTCCAGCATGCCCAGAGACTTAACCCGCGCCAAGCCCGGTGGTCCTTGTTTTTTGCTCGCTTTGATTTTGTTCTTCATTTTCGCCCGGCTGACAAAAACGTCAAAGCAGACGCCTTGTCCCGATCCTTTCTGGTGTCCGATCTCGAGGAAGAACCTAAACATATCATCGATCCCGCCAGAGTAATGCAGGTGACTCCCGTGAGTCTAAATCGTCTCCCTCCCGGTAAGACGTTTGTTTCAGTACCTGATCGGGAGAAGATCCTACACTGGGGCCATTCGTCTAAACTAGCTGGCCACGCCGGTCAGAAAAAGACCCTCCAGCTTATTGCCCGGCACTATTGGTGGCCTACCCTGCACAAGGACATAATAGACTTTGTTTCTGCCTGTGTGTCCTGCGCCCGCAACAAAGTCCTGAGACATCTGCCAGCCGGACGCCTCCTTCCGCTTCCTGTACCTGCTGCCCCCTGGCAGCATATAGCAATGGACTTTATAACTGATCTCCCCGTCTCTGCCGGTTGTACGGTCATTTGGGTGGTCGCTGACGGCTTTTCCAAGATGGCTCACTTTATTCCCCTGCCAGGCCTTCCGTCTGCACCCGAGCTGGCTAAAGACTTTATCCGCCACATCTTCCGTCTTCATGGCCTGCCCCTCCACATCGTGTCGGATCGTGGGGTACAGTTCACCTCACGTTTCTGGAGAGCCACTTGTAAACTACTAGACGTCACCCTGGACTTCTCTTCCGCTTACCACCCACAGTCCAATGGTCAAGTGGAGCGGATCAATCAGAACCTGACCAGTTACCTCCGGCACTTCGTTAATGCCCACCATTCTGACTGGGTGGATCTCCTATCATGGGCCGAGTTCTCTTATAATAATCACGAGAGCGAATCCTCCTCCAAATCCCCGTTTTTTGTAGTCTTTGGTCAGCATCCTCGGATTCCTTTTCCTGTCTCCACCTCTGTGGACAACCCGGCTGCGGAATCTCTCGTTAGCAAATTTTCCTCCATATGGGAGAGTACCCGGTCCGCACTCCTTCTGTCATCCGAGCGTATGAAAAGACACGCTGACAAAAAACGCCTGGATCCTCCACAATTTCGTCCAGGAGATAAAGTCTGGCTCTCATCTAAATATGTTCGACTCAAGATACCTTCTTACAAGTTAGGGCCTCGGTTCATCGGTCCTCTGGAGGTCATCAGTCAGATCAACCCGGTGGCCTATAAATTGAAACTCCCGGCCAACTTACGGATCCCTAACTCCTTCCATGTATCTCTCCTCAAACCCGTGGTGCTTAACTCTTTTTCCAAGTCTACAGGTACGCCTCCTGCTCCGGTTTCTGCTGAGGACGAGTTTGAGGTAGAGAACATTCTTGCCACCAAAAGGGTAAGAGGAAAGACCTTTTTTCTGGTAGATTGGAAGGGGTTTGGTCCTGAGGAGAGAACGTGGGAGCCCCGGGAGAACATCCATGCCCCTCTCATCCTAGCTAAATTTCTATCTGACCTAAAAAAGGGGGGGCCTAAAGGGGGGGGTACTGTAGTGCCGGCATCCCTGCCCTCTGCTAGGCAGGGACGCTATTCCCCTCACCGCTCTGCTCCGTGCCCGGCGTCCCTCTCCCGCTCTGCTGGCAGCGCGCGCTCCTTCCCGGCCACTGTGCTTAGGGCGCGCGCGCGCGCCCTCCCTCCCTCTTAAAGGGGCCGCGCGCGCCGTCCTAAGGAGTCCCCGGCCAATGGCCGGAGGACTTTACCATATATAAGGCACCTCCTCCAAAATGGAGGTGCCCGAGCAATGTTGTTGCACCGTTCTACTCTGCTTCAGCCCTCAGGTCCCGTTGCCAGTTACCTGCCAGTTACCTGCCAGATTCCTGCCAGCTTGCTGTCCTAATCCTGCCTGATTTCCTGTTACCTGCCTGCCTGCCTGAGGTCCGACGGTCTGCCTTACAACTCCGGTCAGTCTGTCTAAGGACCAACTTGCCCGCTCACCTGGGAGCGCACATCAGCTACCTGCCTGCTTGCCTGAGGTCCGACGGTCTGCCTTACAACTCCGGTCAGTCTGTCTATGGACCAGCTTGCCCGCTCACCTGGGAGCGCTTCTCCGCTACCTGCCTGCTTGCCTGCCCGGAGGCTCCGCTGTCACGTGCTGTGACCACCAGCTATTCCAGACTCTTGCCCGCTCACCTGGGAGCGCTTCTCCGCTACCTGCCTGCTTGCCTGCCCGGAGGCTCCGCTGTCACGTGCTGGGACCACCAGCTATTCCAGAGACTCTTGCCCGCTCACCTGGGAGCGCTTCTCCGCTACCTGCCTGCTTGCCTACCTGGAGGCTCCGCCGTCACGTGCTGTGACCACCTGCTATTCCAGAGACTCTCGCTTGCTCACCTGGGAGCACACATCCTCCATCTGCCTTGCTAGCCTACCTGGAGGTTCAGCCATCACAGGTCGTACCTACCCTTTACCTAGAGACTGCCCCGGTCACTTGCCGTGACCTCCAGCCCGTTCTTCCAGAGACTGCCCCGGTCACTTGCCGTGACCTCCAGCCCGTTCTTCCAGAGACTGCCCTGATCACTTGCCGTGACCTCCTGCCCGTACACCCAGAGACTGTCCCGGTCACCTGCTGTGACTGCCTGCCTGGTCGCCACCCGCTCCCTTACAAGGACCGCTCCCTTGTATAGTAGCCCAGAGGTTCCGCCTCCCAGACCCGTTACAAGGGGGAACCATGTAATGGGTGTGGGTGGAGGAAGTAAATCAGGGGAGCTCAGTAAGAAGTGATATAAAAAGAGGGTGGAACAATCTAGAAGGGTTCTTCAGTGAAAGGAAGAGCTGGGAGCAGGAGCTCTGTAGGAGCTCTGCTCAGGAGGAGGGCATAGCCAGAGAGGCCCAAGACTGAAGATAGAGAGGAGCAGGAGAAAGGCTCCAGGAACGTGGAAGGGATCCCAGGGGTACGGGCAGTGTTGGAGGCCACCCGTACGCCCGAATCTGCCAGGCGGTGGAGGGATCAAGCTGCAGAGGGGACCGGCCCCTGACCAGTGAGAATTACAAGGTTCAACTGGAAACCGGAGGCTTCTGTACTTTCAAGGTGCAGTTGTCACATCCACACTCAAGTTGCCAAAAAGGTAACCGCATAGGATCCAAGGAACTCCAGGTTGCCCAGAAAGATCCGAGGATACCGGCTTGGGACATTGTTTGGCGCAGGGCAAGAAGGGTAAGGGCCAGCGCAGGAATACGGCTGAGAAGGGCATATAGAATGGGGTCCTGTCAGGCACACTTGAAACACCTGGGAGTTTGCTGAACCCCTGCCTGGTGAACGCAGCGCGACGTGGGAGGCTGTAGTTTGTACAGTGCAACCTGAGGAACTGAACAACTGTGAGTAAACTCTGAAGACTGCACCCCACTGTTTCTGTGAAGTTATTGCTGCGCCATCACCCCCTGCACTACACTGCACCACAACTGCAACAGCCACATTCATAACAACTCAGCACGGCCCTGGAGCTAAGCTCTACCTGTGGAGAGCTAAACCAACTCTGCTGCATTCACACCAGCTCCAGAGGACCTGATCCGCAGCGGTGGCTCCATATAGCCGCATACCACAGGTGGCATTACGAACTGTATATAAAAACTATAAATCCCCTGTAAATAACCCCTTTTGATTGACCGCCCTGAGTCACGGACCGGGTCACCGTCACTGTGACATCTCCCCTAGCAACGACCGGCCCGGCTACCGAGTACCCCACGGCCCAGGGGGCGCGTCATATACACGTGTGTGCTATGTATTTATACATATGTGTGTTACATGCATTGTGTGTATATGTAGCGCCCCGAGAGTTCGGCCGCTACAGGGGTATTGCACCTCTGCCAGAGGTGTGGTATTCCACTCCCGGTTAAGGATGGAGTGTGGACCAGGGGGCGCGTCATATACACGTGTGTGCTATGTATTTATACATATGTGTGTTACAAGCATTGTGTGTATACGTGTGTGTATCATGCATTGTGTGTATCACATACTGTATGTGCCTGTAGCATGAACATTTATAATTCCCGGCAGTGCAGACCAGAGTTCATAGGTGTCAACATGTCAGCAATAGCCCAACGAACGAGCAAAGTGCTGCTTATTCATCGGGTGATTGGATTGTTTATGGTGGAACAAAAATCCTTATTCTCAGCAGCACATCGCCCGGTGTAAGCTGCAGATGTGCTGCTGATACCATGATATGTATGGGGACCGATCTCCTGGTGATCGTCCTCTCCCCATCATTCTTCCTCAGCCGCTGTAAAGAAGCCGGAAAACAAGCACCGAACCACTAAAATATTGTCGATCGCACTCGTTTAACGGCCTGAACTCAGCGCATGAAAATACAACCGAAATGTGTGAGTGTGATGGTGGAATATGTCAGTATTTAGGGCCCCACTTTGTTTAAAACAGGCCCTGCTGACAGAGAGAGGCCGGCGACAACTCCAAGCAGAAAAGCCCATAACAACGGTAGCTAATCATGTGACTGATCACATGACGGTGACATCACACAGGTCCTGTCAGCTCTGCAGGAGGAGGTAAGTGTGTGTTCTCCTCACCCCGATCTACAGGGAGTCGCCCTATTTATAGCCACCGTCACCCCATCACCCTGTGAGATATAGGAAGATAATAATAATGGAGGAGAGAGCAACAGACCCTGCACTGTATATGGGGGACAGAGCGACAGACCCTGCACTGTATATGGGGGAGAGAGCCACAGACCCTGCACTACACATGGGGGAGAGAGAGCGACAGACCCCGCACTACACATGGAGGAGAGAGAGCGACAGACCCCGCGCTACACATGGAGGAGAGAGAGCGACAGACCCCGCACTACACATGGGGGAGAGAGAGCGACAGACCCCGCACTACACATGGGGGAGAGAGAGCGACAGACCCTGCACTACACATGGGGGAGAGAGAGCGACAGACCCTGCACTGCACATGGGGGAGAGAGAGCGACAGACCCTGCACTACACATGGGGGAGAGAGAGCGACAGACCCTGCACTACACATGGGGGAGAGAGAGCGACAGACCCCGCACTACACATGGAGGAGAGAGCGACAGACCCCGCACTACACATGGAGGAGAGAGCGACAGACCCCGCACTACACATGGAGGAGAGAGCGACAGACCCTGCACTAGGTAGGGGGGCACCTAGGTAATAGCGACCATAATATTATCGACTTCAAAATGCCCTTCAGTAGGGTTATCAATAAGGGAACAACAAAAACATTAAACTTTAGGAGGGCGAAGTTTGATCAGCTGAAAGAAAGCCTTCAACTTATTGACTGGGACAAAGTTCTTAATCAAAGGAATACGAATAGTAAATGGGAAACCTTCAAAAGAATTCTGAATACTCAGTGCGAGAGGTATATACCGTATGGGAATAAAAGGGCCAGAAATAAGAGGAAACCAATATGGTTGAACAAGAACGTAAAAGGGGTGTTAAATAGCAAAAAAGAGGCATTCAAGAGATTAAAACAGGAAAACAGTAAGGAGGCACTAATGTGTTACAAGGAAAAAACGAGAACCTGTAAAAAACAAATAAAAATAGCGAAGGAGGAAACAGAGAGACGTATTGCTAGGGAAAGTAGATCAAATCCCAAACTGTTCTTTACGTATATAAATAGTAAAAGGATTAAATTGGATAATATTGGACCGATAAAAAGTGAAGAAGGCAAAATCATAGAGAAAGATGAGGATAAAGCTAATCTATTAAATAATTTTTTTTCGACAACTTTCACAAAGGAAATCGAACTAACAGGAGAAATGAGAAGTGACAAACTTAATCCTCCACTAAGTATGACAAATCTAACCCAAGCTGGGGTACAGAAACGCCTCAGTAACATTAAAATAAACAAATCACCAGGACCTGATGGCATACACCCAGGGGTACTAAGGGAACTAAGTAATGTGATAGACAGACCGTTATATCTTATATTTAAGGACTCTGTTGAGACTGGGTCTGTGCCACTTGATTGGCGACAGGCGAATGTAGTGCCAATATTCAAAAAGGGAGCGAAAAGTGACGCTGGAAACTATCGGCCGGTGAGTCTGACGTCCGTTGTGGGCAAAATTTTTGAAAGCTTCATTAAAGAGGCAATTACGGAGCATCTTGATGCTAATAATCTTTTAATCCCGAACCAACATGGATTCATGAGGAATCGCTCCTGCCAAACAAACCTGATTGACTTTTACGAGGAGGTTAGCTCTCGAGTAGATCAGGGGGAACCAGTGGATGTCGTGTATCTCGACTTCTCAAAAGCGTTCGATAGCGTGCCACATAATAGGTTGGTATACAAAATGAGAATGATGGGGCTGGGGGAAAATGTCTGCAAGTGGGTAGCTAACTGGCTAAAGGATAGAAGGCAGAGGGTGGTTATAAATGGAATATACTCAGATTGGGTAAGCGTCACTAGTGGGGTACCACAGGGGTCTGTACTAGGCCCAATGTTATTTAATATCTTTATTAAAGACATAGTCAACGGGATAAATAGTAAAATATCAATATTTGCAGATGACACAAAGTTATGTAAAACAATTAATACAAAAGAGGATAGTGCAGACCTACAGAGGGATTTGGATAAGCTGGGTAGGTGGAGCATTAAATGGCAAATGAGGTTTAACGAGGAGAAATGTAAGGTCATACATATGGGAAGGAGAAATGGAAGTCACCAGTACTCACTGAATGGGAAATCATTGGGGAATTCAGAGATGGAGAAGGACTTGGGCATCCTGATTGATAGCAAACTAAATTGGAGTGCCCAAAGTCAGGCGGCTGCTGTAAGGGCAAACAGGGTAATGGGATGTATCAGAAGAGGTATAGCTGCAAAGGATGAGAACATTGTTCTTCCACTGTACAAAGCTCTGGTCAGACCACACTTGGAATACTGTGCTCAGTTATGGGCCCCAATATATAGAAAGGATATAAATGAGCTTGAAAAGGTACAAAGGAGGGCAACAAAATTAATAAAGGGAATGGAGGGACTGCAATACCAAGAGAGGTTGGCAAAACTAGGACTATTCAGCCTGGAAAAGAGAAGGTTGAGGGGGGACATAATAAATGTGTACAAATATGTTAGGGGACAGTATAGAGACCTTGCCCGGGATTTGTTCAAAAGGAGGAATATTACGGTAACAAGAGGGCACTCACTAAGACTGGAAGAGAAAAGGTTTCAGCACCAGCATAGAAAGGGGTTCTTTACGGTAAGAGCAGTGAGAATATGGAATTCACTGAGTGAGGAGACGGTAATGTCGGATTCACTACACCAGTTCAAGCGGGGACTGGATGCATTTCTAGATACCAGGCAGATTTCAGCATATACTTAAAAATAAAATAAAATAGTAGGTTGATACAGGGATTTATTCTGACTGCTGGTTTCAGAGTCGGGAGGGAATTTTTCCTCAGGTGAAGATTGGCCAAATCATTTGGGGGTTTTGCCCTCCTCTGGATCAACTTTAGCAATTACAGAACTAACAGGTCGAACTTGATGGACGCAAGTCTTTATTCGGCTTTACAAACTATGTTACTATGTTACTACACATGGAGGAGAGAGAGTGACAGACCCTGCACTACACATGGAGGAGAGAGAGTGACAGACCCTGCACTACACATGGGGGAGAGAGAGCGACAGACCCCGCACTACACATGGAGGAGAGAGAGCGACAGACCCTGCACTACACATGGGGGAGAGAGAGCGACAGACCCTGCACTACACATGGAGGAGAGAGAGTGACAGACCCCGCACTACACATGGGGGAGACAGAGCGACAGACCCCGCACTACACATGGAGGAGAGAGAGCGACAGACCCTGCACTACACATGGAGGAGAGAGAGTGACAGACCCCGCACCACACATGGGGGAGAGAGAGCGACAGACCCCGCACTACACATGGGGGAGAGAGAGCGACAGACTCCGCACTACACATGGAGGAGAGAGAACGACAGACCCCGCACTACACATGGGAGAGAGAGAGCGACAGACCCCGCACTACACATGGAGGAGAGAGCGACAGACCCTGCACTACACATGGAGGAGAGAGAGCGACAGACCCTGCACTACACATGGAGGAGAGAGAGCGACAGACCCTGCACTACACATGGAGGAGAGAGCGACAGACCCTGCACTACACATGGAGGAGAGAGAGCGACAGACCCCGCAATACACATGGGAGAGAGAGAGCGACAGACCCCGCACTACACATGGAGGAGAGAGCGACAGACCCTGCACTACACATGGAGGAGAGAGAGCGACAGACCCTGCACTACACATGGAGGAGAGAGAGCGACAGACCCTGCACTACACATGGAGGAGAGAGAGCGACAGACCCCGCACTACACATGGGGGAGAGAGAGTGACAGACCCCGCACTACACATGGAGGAGGGAGAGCGACAGACCCCGCAATACACATGGAGGAGAGAGAGCAACAGACCCCGCACTACACATGGAGGAGGGAGAGCGACAGACCCCGCAATACACATGGGGGAGAGAGAGCGACAGACCCTGCACTACACATGGGGGAGAGAGAGCGACAGACCCCGCACTACACATGGAGGAGAGAGAGCGACAGACCCCGCACTACACATGGGGGAGAGAGAGAGCGACAGACCCTGCACTGTATATGGGGGAGAGCGACAGATCCTGCACTGTATATGGGGGAGAGAGAGAGCGACAGACCCCGCACTGTATATGGGGGAGAGAGCAACAGACCCTGCACTACACATGGAGGAGAGAGAGCGACAGACCCCGCACTACACATGGGGGAGAGAGAGCGACAGACTCTGTACTACACATGGAGGAGAGAGAGCGACAGACCCCGCACTACACATGGAGGAGAGAGAGCGACAGACCCCGCACTACACATGGGGGAGAGAGAGCGACAGACTCTGCACTACACATGGAGGAGAGAGAGCGACAGACCCTGCACTACACATGGGGGAGAGAGAGCGACAGACCCCGCACTGCACATGGGGGAGAGAGAGCGACAGACCCCGCACTACACATGGAGGAGACAGAGAGACAGACCCCGCACTACACATGGAGGAGAGAGAGCAACAGACCCTGCACTACTCATGGGGGAAAGAGAGCGACAGACCCCGCACTACACATGGAGGAGAAAGCGACAGACCCCGCACTACACATGGAGGAGAGAGAGCGACAGACCCCGCACTACACATGGGGGAGAGAGAGCGACAGACCCCGCACTACACATGGAGGAGAGAGAGCGACAGACCCTGCACTACCCATGGGGGAGAGAGAGCGACAGACCCCGCACTACACATGTGGGAGAGAGAGCGACAGACCCCGCACTACACATGGAGGAGAGAGAACGACAGACCCCGCACTACACATGGAGGAGAGAGAGCGACAGACCCCGCACTACACATGGGGGAGAGAGAGCGACAGACCCCGCACTACACATGGGGGAGAGAGAGCGACAGACACCGCACTACACATGAAGGAGAGAGAGCGACAGACCCCGCACTACACATGAAGGAGAGAGAGCGACAGACCCCACACTACACATGGGGGAGAGAGCGACAGACCCCGCACTACACATGGAGGAGAGAGAGCGACAGACCCTGCACTACACATGGGGGAGAGAGAGCGACAGACCCCGCACTACACATGGAGGAGAGAGAGCGACAGACCCTGCACTACACATGGGGGAGAGAGAGCGACAGACCCCGCACTACACATGGGGGAGAGAGAGCGACAGACCCCGCACTACACATGGAGGAGAGAGAGCGACAGACCCCGCACTACACATGGGGGACAGAGAGCGACAGACCCAGCACTACACATGGGGGAGAGAGAGCGACAGACCCCGCACTACACATGGAGGAGAGAGAGCGACAGACCCCGCACTACACATGGAGGAGAGAGAGCGACAGCCCCGCACTACACATGGGGGAGAGCGACAGACCCTGCACTACACATGGAGGAGAGAGAGCGACAGACCCCGCACTACACATGGGGGACAGAGAGCGACAGACCCAGCACCACACATGGGGGAGAGAGAGCGACAGACCCCGCACTACACATGGAGGAGAGAGAGCGACAGACCCCGCACTACACATGGAGGAGAGAGAGCGACAGCCCCGCACTACACATGGGGGAGAGCGACAGACCCTGCACTACACATGGAGGAGAGAGAGCGACAGCCCCGCACTACACATGGAGGCGAGAGAGCGACAGACCCCGCACTACACATGGGGGAGAGAAAGCGACAGACCCTGCACTACACATGGAGGAGAGAGAGCGACAGACCCCGCACTACACATGGGGGAGAGAGAGCGACAGCCCCGCACTACACATGGAGGAGAGAGAGCGACAGACCCTGCACTACACATGGGGGAGAGAGAGTGACAGACCCCGCACTATACATGGGGGAGAGAGAGCGACAGACCCCGCACTACACATGGAGGAGAGAGAGCGACAGACCCCGCACTACACATGGGGGACAGAGATCGACAGATCCTGCACTACACATGGAGGAGAGAGAGCGACAGACCCCGCACTACACATGGGGGACAGAGATCGACAGACCCTGCACTACACATGGAGGAGAGAGAGCGACAGACCTTGCACTACACATGGGGGAGAGAGAGCGACAGACCCCGCACTACACATGGAGGAGAGAGAGCGACAGACCCCGCACTACACATGGAGGAGAGAGAGCGACATCCCCGCACTACACATGGGGGAGAGCGACAGACCCTGCACTACACATGGAGGAGAGAGAGCGACAGCCCCGCACTATACATGGAGGCGAGAGAGCGACAGACCCCGCACTACACATGGGGGAGAGAAAGCGACAGACCCTGCACTACACATGGAGGAGAGAGAGCGACAGACCCCGCACTACACATGGGGGAGAGAGAGCGACAGCCCCGCACTACACATGGAGGAGAGAGAGCGACAGACCCTGCACTACACATGGGGGAGAGAGAGCGACAGACCTTGCACTACACATGGGGGAGAGAGAGCGACAGACCCCGCACTACACATGGAGGAGAGAGAGCGACAGACCCCGCACTACACATGGAGGAGAGAGAGCGACATCCCCGCACTACACATGGGGGAGAGCGACAGACCCTGCACTACACATGGAGGAGAGAGAGCGACAGACCCCGCACTACACATGGGGGAGAGAGAGCGACAGCCCCGCACTACACATGGAGGAGAGAGAGCGACAGACCCTGCACTACACATGGGGGAGAGAGAGTGACAGACCCCGCACTATACATGGGGGAGAGAGAGCGACAGACCCCGCACTACACATGGAGGAGAGAGAGCGACAGACCCCGCACTACACATGGGGGACAGAGATCGACAGATCCTGCACTACACATGGAGGAGAGAGAGCGACAGACCCCGCACTACACATGGGGGACAGAGATCGACAGACCCTGCACTACACATGGAGGAGAGAGAGCGACAGACCTTGCACTACACATGGGGGAGAGAGAGAGCGACAGACCCCGTACTACACATGGGGGAGAGAGAGCGACAGACCCCGCATTACACATGGGAGAGAGAGCGCCAGACCCTGCACTGCACATGGAGGAGAGAGAGTGACAGACCCCGCACTACACATGGGGGAGAGAGCGACAGACCCCGCACTGTATATGGGGGAGAGAGAGCGACAGACCCTGCACTACACATGGAGGAGAGAGAGACAGACCCCACACTACACATGGAGGAGAGAGAACGACAGACCCTGCACTACACATGGGAGAGAGAGCGACAGACCCCGCAGTACACATGGGGGAGAGAGAGCGACAGATCCTGCACTACATATGGAGGAGAGAGAGCGACAGACCCCGCACTACACATGGAGGAGAGAGAGCGACAGACCCTGCACTGTATATGGGGGAGAGAGCGACAGACCCTGCACTGTATATGGGGGAGAGAGAGCGACAGACCCTGCACTACACATGGAGGAGAGAGAGACAGACCCCACACTACACATGGAGGAGAGAGAACGACAGACCCTGCACTACACATGGGAGAGAGAGCGACAGACCCCGCAGTACACATGGGGGAGAGAGAGCGACAGATCCTGCACTACATATGGAGGAGAGAGAGCGACAGACCCCGCACTACACATGGAGGAGAGAGAGCGACAGACCCTGCACTGTATATGGGGGAGAGAGCGACAGACCCTGCACTGTATATGGGGGAGAGAGAGCGACAGACCCTGCACTACACATGGGGGAGAGAGAGCAACAGACCCCGCACTGCACATGGAGGAGAGAGAGCGACAGACCCCGCACTGCACATGGAGGAGAGAGAGCGACAGACGCCGCACTGCACATGGAGGAGAGAGCGCGACAGATCCCGCACTGCACATGGAGGAGAGAGAGCGACAGACCCCGCACTACACATGGAGGAGAGAGAGCGACAGACTCCGCACTACACATGGAGGAGAGAGAGCGACAGACCCTGCACTACACAGGGGGGAGAGATAGCGACAGACCCTGCACTACACATGGGGGAGAGAGAGCGACAGACCCCGCACTACACATGGAGGAGAGAGAGCGACAGATCCCGCACTACACATGGAGGAGAGAGCGACAGACTCCGCACTACACATGGAGGAGAGAGAGCGACAGACCCTGCACTACACAGGGGGGAGAGATAGCGACAGACCCTGCACTACACATGGGGGAGAGAGAGCGACAGACCCTGCACTACACATGGAGGAGAGAGAGCGACAGACCCCGCACTACACATGGGGGAGAGAGAGCGACAGCCCCGCACTACACATGGAGGAGAGAGAGCGACAGACTCCGCACTACACATGGAGGAGAGAGAACGACAGACCCCGCACTACACATGGGAGAGAGAGAGCGACAGACCCCGCACTACACATGGAGGAGAGAGCGACAGACCCTGCACTACACATGGAGGAGAGAGAGCGACAGACCCTGCACTACACATGGAGGAGAGAGAGCGACAGACCCTGCACTACACATGGAGGAGAGAGCGACAGACCCTGCACTACACATGGAGGAGAGAGAGCGACAGACCCCGCAATACACATGGGAGAGAGAGAGCGACAGACCCCGCACTACACATGGAGGAGAGAGCGACAGACCCTGCACTACACATGGAGGAGAGAGAGCGACAGACCCTGCACTACACATGGAGGAGAGAGAGCGACAGACCCTGCACTACACATGGAGGAGAGAGAGCGACAGACCCCGCACTACACATGGGGGAGAGAGAGTGACAGACCCCGCACTACACATGGAGGAGGGAGAGCGACAGACCCCGCAATACACATGGAGGAGAGAGAGCAACAGACCCCGCACTACACATGGAGGAGGGAGAGCGACAGACCCCGCAATACACATGGGGGAGAGAGAGCGACAGACCCTGCACTACACATGGGGGAGAGAGAGCGACAGACCCCGCACTACACATGGAGGAGAGAGAGCGACAGACCCCGCACTACACATGGGGGAGAGAGAGAGCGACAGACCCTGCACTGTATATGGGGGAGAGCGACAGATCCTGCACTGTATATGGGGGAGAGAGAGAGCGACAGACCCCGCACTGTATATGGGGGAGAGAGCAACAGACCCTGCACTACACATGGAGGAGAGAGAGCGACAGACCCCGCACTACACATGGGGGAGAGAGAGCGACAGACTCTGTACTACACATGGAGGAGAGAGAGCGACAGACCCCGCACTACACATGGAGGAGAGAGAGCGACAGACCCCGCACTACACATGGGGGAGAGAGAGCGACAGACTCTGCACTACACATGGAGGAGAGAGAGCGACAGACCCTGCACTACACATGGGGGAGAGAGAGCGACAGACCCCGCACTGCACATGGGGGAGAGAGAGCGACAGACCCCGCACTACACATGGAGGAGACAGAGAGACAGACCCCGCACTACACATGGAGGAGAGAGAGCAACAGACCCTGCACTACTCATGGGGGAAAGAGAGCGACAGACCCCGCACTACACATGGAGGAGAAAGCGACAGACCCCGCACTACACATGGAGGAGAGAGAGCGACAGACCCCGCACTACACATGGGGGAGAGAGAGCGACAGACCCCGCACTACACATGGAGGAGAGAGAGCGACAGACCCTGCACTACCCATGGGGGAGAGAGAGCGACAGACCCCGCACTACACATGTGGGAGAGAGAGCGACAGACCCCGCACTACACATGGAGGAGAGAGAACGACAGACCCCGCACTACACATGGAGGAGAGAGAGCGACAGACCCCGCACTACACATGGGGGAGAGAGAGCGACAGACCCCGCACTACACATGGGGGAGAGAGAGCGACAGACACCGCACTACACATGAAGGAGAGAGAGCGACAGACCCCGCACTACACATGAAGGAGAGAGAGCGACAGACCCCACACTACACATGGGGGAGAGAGCGACAGACCCCGCACTACACATGGAGGAGAGAGAGCGACAGACCCTGCACTACACATGGGGGAGAGAGAGCGACAGACCCCGCACTACACATGGAGGAGAGAGAGCGACAGACCCTGCACTACACATGGGGGAGAGAGAGCGACAGACCCCGCACTACACATGGGGGAGAGAGAGCGACAGACCCCGCACTACACATGGAGGAGAGAGAGCGACAGACCCCGCACTACACATGGGGGACAGAGAGCGACAGACCCAGCACTACACATGGGGGAGAGAGAGCGACAGACCCCGCACTACACATGGAGGAGAGAGAGCGACAGACCCCGCACTACACATGGAGGAGAGAGAGCGACAGCCCCGCACTACACATGGGGGAGAGCGACAGACCCTGCACTACACATGGAGGAGAGAGAGCGACAGACCCCGCACTACACATGGGGGACAGAGAGCGACAGACCCAGCACCACACATGGGGGAGAGAGAGCGACAGACCCCGCACTACACATGGAGGAGAGAGAGCGACAGACCCCGCACTACACATGGAGGAGAGAGAGCGACAGCCCCGCACTACACATGGGGGAGAGCGACAGACCCTGCACTACACATGGAGGAGAGAGAGCGACAGCCCCGCACTACACATGGAGGCGAGAGAGCGACAGACCCCGCACTACACATGGGGGAGAGAAAGCGACAGACCCTGCACTACACATGGAGGAGAGAGAGCGACAGACCCCGCACTACACATGGGGGAGAGAGAGCGACAGCCCCGCACTACACATGGAGGAGAGAGAGCGACAGACCCTGCACTACACATGGGGGAGAGAGAGTGACAGACCCCGCACTATACATGGGGGAGAGAGAGCGACAGACCCCGCACTACACATGGAGGAGAGAGAGCGACAGACCCCGCACTACACATGGGGGACAGAGATCGACAGATCCTGCACTACACATGGAGGAGAGAGAGCGACAGACCCCGCACTACACATGGGGGACAGAGATCGACAGACCCTGCACTACACATGGAGGAGAGAGAGCGACAGACCTTGCACTACACATGGGGGAGAGAGAGCGACAGACCCCGCACTACACATGGAGGAGAGAGAGCGACAGACCCCGCACTACACATGGAGGAGAGAGAGCGACATCCCCGCACTACACATGGGGGAGAGCGACAGACCCTGCACTACACATGGAGGAGAGAGAGCGACAGCCCCGCACTATACATGGAGGCGAGAGAGCGACAGACCCCGCACTACACATGGGGGAGAGAAAGCGACAGACCCTGCACTACACATGGAGGAGAGAGAGCGACAGACCCCGCACTACACATGGGGGAGAGAGAGCGACAGCCCCGCACTACACATGGAGGAGAGAGAGCGACAGACCCTGCACTACACATGGGGGAGAGAGAGCGACAGACCTTGCACTACACATGGGGGAGAGAGAGCGACAGACCCCGCACTACACATGGAGGAGAGAGAGCGACAGACCCCGCACTACACATGGAGGAGAGAGAGCGACATCCCCGCACTACACATGGGGGAGAGCGACAGACCCTGCACTACACATGGAGGAGAGAGAGCGACAGACCCCGCACTACACATGGGGGAGAGAGAGCGACAGCCCCGCACTACACATGGAGGAGAGAGAGCGACAGACCCTGCACTACACATGGGGGAGAGAGAGTGACAGACCCCGCACTATACATGGGGGAGAGAGAGCGACAGACCCCGCACTACACATGGAGGAGAGAGAGCGACAGACCCCGCACTACACATGGGGGACAGAGATCGACAGATCCTGCACTACACATGGAGGAGAGAGAGCGACAGACCCCGCACTACACATGGGGGACAGAGATCGACAGACCCTGCACTACACATGGAGGAGAGAGAGCGACAGACCTTGCACTACACATGGGGGAGAGAGAGAGCGACAGACCCCGTACTACACATGGGGGAGAGAGAGCGACAGACCCCGCATTACACATGGGAGAGAGAGCGCCAGACCCTGCACTGCACATGGAGGAGAGAGAGTGACAGACCCCGCACTACACATGGGGGAGAGAGCGACAGACCCCGCACTGTATATGGGGGAGAGAGAGCGACAGACCCTGCACTACACATGGAGGAGAGAGAGACAGACCCCACACTACACATGGAGGAGAGAGAACGACAGACCCTGCACTACACATGGGAGAGAGAGCGACAGACCCCGCAGTACACATGGGGGAGAGAGAGCGACAGATCCTGCACTACATATGGAGGAGAGAGAGCGACAGACCCCGCACTACACATGGAGGAGAGAGAGCGACAGACCCTGCACTGTATATGGGGGAGAGAGCGACAGACCCTGCACTGTATATGGGGGAGAGAGAGCGACAGACCCTGCACTACACATGGAGGAGAGAGAGACAGACCCCACACTACACATGGAGGAGAGAGAACGACAGACCCTGCACTACACATGGGAGAGAGAGCGACAGACCCCGCAGTACACATGGGGGAGAGAGAGCGACAGATCCTGCACTACATATGGAGGAGAGAGAGCGACAGACCCCGCACTACACATGGAGGAGAGAGAGCGACAGACCCTGCACTGTATATGGGGGAGAGAGCGACAGACCCTGCACTGTATATGGGGGAGAGAGAGCGACAGACCCTGCACTACACATGGGGGAGAGAGAGCAACAGACCCCGCACTGCACATGGAGGAGAGAGAGCGACAGACCCCGCACTGCACATGGAGGAGAGAGAGCGACAGACGCCGCACTGCACATGGAGGAGAGAGCGCGACAGATCCCGCACTGCACATGGAGGAGAGAGAGCGACAGACCCCGCACTACACATGGAGGAGAGAGAGCGACAGACTCCGCACTACACATGGAGGAGAGAGAGCGACAGACCCTGCACTACACAGGGGGGAGAGATAGCGACAGACCCTGCACTACACATGGGGGAGAGAGAGCGACAGACCCCGCACTACACATGGAGGAGAGAGAGCGACAGATCCCGCACTACACATGGAGGAGAGAGAGCGACAGACTCCGCACTACACATGGAGGAGAGAGAGCGACAGACCCTGCACTACACAGGGGGGAGAGATAGCGACAGACCCTGCACTACACATGGGGGAGAGAGAGCGACAGACCCTGCACTACACATGGAGGAGAGAGAGCGACAGACCCCGCACTACACATGGGGGAGAGAGAGCGACAGCCCCGCACTACACATGGAGGAGAGAGAGCGACAGACCCTGCACTACACATGGGGGAGAGAGAGTGACAGACCCCGCACTATACATGGGGGAGAGAGAGCGACAGACCCTGCACTACACATGGGGGAGAGAGAGTGACAGACCCCGCACTATACATGGGGGAGAGAGAGCGACAGACCCCGCACTACACATGGAGGAGAGAGCGACAGACCCCGCACTACACATGGGGGAGAGAGCGACAGACCCTGCACTATACATGGAGGAGAGAGAGCGACAGACCCCGCACTACACATGGGGGACAGAGATCGACAGATCCTGCACTACACATGGAGGAGAGAGAGCGACAGACCCCGCACTACACATGGGGGACAGAGATCGACAGACCCTGCACTACACATGGAGGAGAGAGAGCGACAGACCTTGCACTACACATGGGGGAGAGAGAGCGACAGACCCTGCACTACACATGGGGGAGAGAGAGCGACAGACCCTGCACTACACATGGGGGAGAGAGAGCGACAGACCCCGCATTACACATGGGGGAGAGAGCGCCAGACCCTGCACTGCACATGGAGGAGAGAGAGTGACAGACCCCGCACTACACATGGGGGAGAGAGCGACAGACCCCGCACTGTATATGGGGGAGAGAGAGCGACAGACCCTGCACTACACATGGAGGAGAGAGAGACAGACCCCACACTACACATGGAGGAGAGAGAACGACAGACCCTGCACTACACATGGGAGAGAGAGCGACAGACCCCGCAGTACACATGGGGGAGAGAGAGCGACAGATCCTGCACTACATATGGAGGAGAGAGAGCGACAGACCCCGCACTACACATGGAGGAGAGAGAGCGACAGACCCTGCACTGTATATGGGGGAGAGAGCGACAGACCCTGCACTGTATATGTGGGAGAGAGAGCGACAGACCCTGCACTACACATGGGGGAGAGAGAGCAACAGACCCCGCACTGCACATGGAGGAGAGAGAGCGACAGACCCCGCACTGCACATGGAGGAGAGAGAGCGACAGACCCCGCACTGCACATGGAGGAGAGAGCGCGACAGATCCCGCACTGCACATGGAGGAGAGAGAGCGACAGACCCCGCACTACACATGGAGGAGAGAGAGCGACAGACTCCGCACTACACATGGAGGAGAGAGAGCGACAGACCCTGCACTACACAGGGGGGAGAGATAGCGACAGACCCTGCACTACACATGGGGGAGAGAGAGCGACAGACCCCGCACTACACATGGAGGAGAGAGAGCGACAGATGCCGCACTACACATGGAGGAGAGAGAGCGACAGACCCTGCACTACACATGGGGGAGAGAGCGACAGACCCCGCACTACACATGGAGGAGAGAGAGCGACAGACCCCGCACTACACATGGAGGAGAGAGAGCGACAGACCCTGCACTATACATGGAGGAGAGAGAGCGGCAGACCCTGCACTACACATGGGGGAGAGAGAAAAAATTTTGCATTATAATGATAATGCACAGCGTCCTCTCCAAGACGATCCTAACTTTGATCGCATATAAAATTTGGCCAGTAGTTGAACACTTCAGCAGAAGATATTTTGAGGCGTACAACCCCCAAAGAGACATCACTATAGATGAATCTCTGGTTCATTTCAAAGGGAAGCTAAAATTCTGACAATACCTGCCCAGTAAGAAAGCCAGGTACGGAAATACTGTACAAGCTGTGCGAGAGTAGCTCAGGGTACACCCACAGATTTAGGGCCTACGAAGAGAGGGACATCCCCATATTGACCTCCCTTATATTGAGTGGGAATTGCTTCACCCACAGCTGGATCAAGGTTATCACATCGTTGCAGATAACTTTTACACCAGCATCCCACTCTTCAATACCCTCTTTGTCAGAAGTACAGTTGCATGCGGCACTGTGCAAAGAAATCTGCGAGGTTTCCCTAAGCTGCTAATTGGGCAACTGCTGAGAAAGGGCGAAAGCAGAGCCCAATGCAGCGACAACAAGAGTGATGTTCTTATCTTGACCACCATACATCGTGACAACAGCTCCCATCTCGCTGTCCGAGGTAACACAACACAAGTCCCAAAATTAGATTGTATCTTGGATTATAATAAGTCCATGGGGGGTGTAGATCTCTCAGATCAGGTCCTCAAACCATACAGTGCCATGCGAAAAGCTAAAGTATGGTACACAAAAGTTGGCCGTGCACATTGTA
This sequence comes from Phyllobates terribilis, assembly GCF_046119375.1. Lineage (NCBI taxonomy): Eukaryota > Metazoa > Chordata > Amphibia > Anura > Dendrobatidae > Phyllobates > Phyllobates terribilis. Next base: position 596,848,362 of record NW_027362761.1, read on the forward strand.
CAGATGGCACTGTACAATGCTTTTGTGCTGTTTCGATCTGCAGGCAATACGGGGACCTTCCTCCAGTTTCAGGAGGCAGTCATCAAGACCCTGATGTTTGGCACTCAAGAAGGTGAGGATCCCAGTACTTCTGAACTGATGGTGCTTGTATCGCACCAGGGCAACATTTTCCAGGAAAGGTTCCCCAAACAGCAAAGAAGAGAAGATCACAAAAGCGGTGCAGAGAATGCTCCAAGAGAGGAATCCGAAAAGACACAATTTACCATTGTGAAACCTGCCCTGAGAAACCTGGCCTTTGCATTAAAGCTTGCTTCAAAGCGTACCACACGTACACAAATAAATAAAATTTGTTTTTACCTTGTCGACAGAACACACTTTTATAATTTTTTAAGAGGATCTGTCACTTGCTCAAAAATTAAAGTACATTTCTGACACATATCCCTGAACTCCCCCAATTTTGCCACTTTTTTTCCATTTTGCCCTGCGTTGCTCCATTGCAGCAATATTCAAATTTGTTTATTCTGGGGTGAATTATGTGAAATTTCTGCTTGCAGACCAACTGGATGTTACTTCCCTCTTCCCTAGGGGACATGCACTTTCACCTCTCTTTCTCAGACACTGTCATTCACAGCTCGTCAGCTGATCTACCAGTCTCAGACACTGCCGAGCTTTGATTGGCAGCATCTGGAAGGAAGGGCTTAAAATGATCACCCCTGGAGAAAATTCTGAAGAAATGCCCAGTTGCACTATAAGCAGAGATTTCACACACTGCTCTCCAAAATCAATAAATGTGAATATCACTGCAATGAAGTGACGCAGTGCGAAACAGAAAAAAGCAGCAAAATCAGGGGAGTTCGGCGATTTTTACATGGTATTCGATTCACTTTGTTTGAGCCAGTGACAGGTCCTCTTTAATATTAGGCGCATTATAATAAAATATGCTCCTGCTCATACAAAATACTTGCATGACTACAAATAATAAAGGTGTCGCATCAGTCTACTTTCCCAAATGGAGCTGCTACAAATAAGTCGGGTAAGTGTCAAAACCTCAATTTGAACAATAAATGTATTGGTTATTTCAAAGTCCAATGTGGTGATTCTGATCTCTCACCAATATTTCAAATCAAGGGAAAATGTCTTATAGGAATCCAGCCAGGTTTAGCATCGTCAACCTTGGCACTTCCGTATGGTGTTACCTGTCTCAACCTTTGGATGAAAGCTTTTCAATATCCTGCAGCTTCGTTCGATGTGGAGTGCAATCTGTCTGGTTGAAAGAGTACATAGTATAAAACCACCAATCAATCGAAGTATAAAGTGATTTATTGATTATACTCTCAAACATGTTAAAATGCAAGCGCCTTCACTAAAGCATCGATAGGCAACCACCTCGTGGTAAAATCCCGGTCTCTCCCTCACTGATGTTCCTGTGATCCTATTCAGTCCCAGTTTACATAAATTGCATGGACAACATTGGTGGCGGTAATGCCAGTAGGTATGTCATGTGACCACTGATTGACTGTAGCTGACATATGAAGGTGAGATGTCCCCCGAACTCCAACATGGAAGAGTTGCCTTGTTAATCTCGTGAATCCAAGCAGAGAGAATGCAATAGCTGCACATTATATCTCCTCAAATGTTTCCCCTTAGTATCTGCAGTTTATTCTTGTGTTCTTCACTTTTTGAAAAAAAAAAACTTTGTTACATCATTTTATCCTCTTTATAATAAAGAATCGTCTAATGATTTTTTTCTAAATAGAATAATTTTCCTGATCGACCCATCAAGAATGACTAAGGACAGAGACAAGATGGCAGAGAGGATGTTAAACCTCACCCTGGAGATAATCTTCCATCTTACTGGAGAGGTGAGAGGTTCTGATGTCATCACATGACATCATTATCTATGGGAATAACAGGTGATATGACCGGAGAGGTGAGAGGTTCTGATGTCATCACATGACATCATTATCTATGGGAATAACAGGTGATATGACCGGAGAGGTGAGAGGTTCTGATGTCATCACATGACATCATTAGCTATGGGAATAACAGGTCATATGACCGGAGAGGTGAGAGGTTCTGATGTCATCACATGACATCATTATCTATAGGAATAACAGGTGATATGACCGGAGAGGTGAGCGGTTCTGATGTCATCACATGACATCATTATCTATGGGAATAACAGGTGATATGACCGGAGAGGTGATGGACTCTGGGAATGTCTGTAGTGATTATTAATGTCTCCACACTCAGGATTACACAGTAGTGAAGAAGACCTCTAGTGATCGCTGTCAGGACCCTGTGTCTGAAGGACGGGGAGGAACCCTGAGCCCAATCCCGGGGCCTCCACCTCACCCCCGGATACATGAGGACATCAATGACCAGAAGATCCTAGAACTCACCCACAAGATGATTGAGCTGCTGACTGGAGAGGTGACACTGCTGGGACATTATACAGGACGGCACTGGAGGATTCTGGGTGATGACGGTATCATTGTGTGTGTCAGGTTCCTATAAGGTGTCAGGACGTCACCGTCTATTTCTCCATGGAGGAGTGGGAGTATCTAGAAGGACACAAGGATCGGTACAAGGAGGTGATGATGAAGGAGCACCGGCCCCGCACATCACCAGGTAATAGACAGGACTAAATCCACACGGCCTATAATTCTCTGTATGTAATAATGATGGCAGTCCTGTCTGTGTCTCCTGCAGGTCTCTCCAGTAAGAGGACAACCCCAGAGAGATGTCCCGCTCCTCCTCCTGCACAGGACCATCAGGTAGATGGAGATCTCCCCTATGATGTGTAGACGGCTGTGACCTCCTTGTGTTCAGTCTTGTCTTCTCCTCCAGTATTAGATGTTTTATACTTGTGTAATGAGAGCGGTGGAGACGGCAGGATCACAGCTGACCACAGACATGGCCGGATCTTCTCACCATTATTCCCGGTGACTTCTCCAATCATCGGGGACTTTTACAATATTTGTTTTGCAGCTTTTGGATCCGGATAAAGATCTGAACAATATTAATGCTCCAGAGAGAAATGTGAGGGGCGATCAGCGGTGTAATGAGGAGCCTCCTACAGATAACCGCCCAGGTGAGTAGTGACCGCGGGATAAAGCAAAGAAGTCACAGATTCCGCTCAGTCACTATATGTGAGCCTGAGTTCTATTTCCTATTATTCGCTGTCAGTTTTGGTGAGGTAATGGTATTTTTTCAACTTTGGGACTGTAAAACCATTAGCTCCTATTAATATCATGTCAGTGTGTGACAGAATATAGAACATGGAATGTCCACCTACAGTGTTGGCCAAAAGTATTGGCACCCCTGCAATTCTGTCAGATAATACTCAGTTTCTTCCTGAAAATGATTGTTATCACAAATTCTTTGGTATTATTCTCTTCATTTAATTTGCTTGCAAGGAAAAAACACAAAAGAGAATGAAGCAAAAATCAAATCATTGTTCATTTCACACAAAACTCCAAAAAAGGACCGGACAAAAGTATTGGCACCATCAGTCTAATACTTGGTTGCACAACCTTTAGCCAAAATAACTGCGAACAACCGCTTCCGGTAACCATCAATGAGTTTCTTACAATGCTCTGCTGGAATTGTAGACCATTCTTCTTTGGCAAACTGCTCCAGGTCCCTGATATTTGAAGGGTGCCTTCTCCAAACTGCCATTTTGAGATCTCTCCACAGGTGTTCTATGGGATTCAGGTCTGGACTCATTGTTGGCCACCTTAGAAGTCTCCAGTGCTTTCTCTAAAACCATTTTATAGTGCTTTTGGAAGTGTGTTTTGGGTCATTGTCCTGCCGGGAGACCCATGACCTCTGAGGGAGACCCAGCTTTCTCACACTGGGCCCTACATTATGCTGCAAAATTTGTTGGTAGTCTTCAGACTTCATAATGCCATGCACACGGTCAAGCAGTCCAGTGCCAGAGGCAGCAAAACAACCCCAAAACGTCAGGGAACCTCCGCCATGTTTGACTGTAGGGACCGTGTTCTTTTCTTTGAATGCCTCTTTTTTTTTTCCTGTACACTCTATGTTGCTGCTTTTTCCCAAAAAAGCTCGACTTTTGTCTCATCTGACCAGAGAAAATTCTTCCAAAACGTTTTAGGCTTTCTCAGGTAAGTTTTGGCAAACTCCAGCCTGGCTTTTTTATGTCTCGGGGTAAGAAGTGGGGTCTTCCTGGGTATCCTACCATACAGTCCCTTTTCATTCAGACGCCGACGGATAGTACAAGTTGACACTGTTGTACCCTCGGACTGCAGGGCAGCTTGAACTTGTTTGGATGTTAGTCGAGGTTCTTTATCCACCATCTTCACAATCTTGCGTTGAAATCTCTCGTCAATTTTTCTTTTCCGTCCACAACTAGGGAGGTTAGCCACAGTGCCATGGGCTTTACACTTCTTGATGACACTGCGCACGGAAGACACAGGAACATTCAGGTCTTTGGAGATGGACTTGTAGCCTTGAGATTGCTCATGCTTCCTCACAATTTGGTTTCTCAAGTCCTCAGACAGTTCTTTGGTCTTCTTTCTTTTCTCCATGCTCAATGTGGTACACACAAGGACACAGGACAGAGGTTGAGTCAACTTTAATCCATGTTAACTGGCTGCAAGTGTGATTTAGTTATTGCCAACACCTATTAGGTGCCACAGGTAAGTTACAGGTGCTGTTAATTACATGAATTAAAGAAGCATCACATGATTTCTCAAAGGGTGCCAATACTTTTGTCCACCCCCTTTTTTAGGTTTGGTGTGGAATTATATCCAATTTGGCTTTAGGACAATTCTTTTTGTGTTTTTTTCATTGAAGACAAATTAAATGAAGAGAATAATACCAAAGAATTTGTGATTGCAATCATTTTCAGGAAGAAACTGAGTATTATCTGACAGAATTGCAGGGGTGCCAATACTTTTGGCCAGCACTGTAAATAACAGGAGAGGATGGGAGATTACAGCTCTGTGTCAGTAATGCTGCTCACCACGGACTCAGAAGAGACACAAATGGTAGATCGTCATTATCACATAACAAATCTCATAGTTACATGAAAGTCTAGAGTAACCTCTTAAATAATAACCCTTTATATCTTGAAATTTAAAATAAGAAATTGGGTTTAGAGGAGAATGTGCAGGATATGAGCTTTGAAAATAAAAAAGAATAAAGCATTTGCAGGTCAGAAACTGATTTGGGGATTATTTTTTTGAATCCCAATGATTTTAAAGGTGGGAAATATGTACTTGGTTGTACATTTTTGTTGCTAAATCCCCACCGTGATGAAGAGGAGTCAGAAGGCCGCAGTGTCTGATTTCATGTACTCCTGCACTGATTAGAAGCACTTCACCATCTTATTAAATAGGGCAAGTTTCTTCTAGCAGTGCAGGGGTTAATCTGTTCAGTTGAAGCTCCTGGTTCTTTCCTGCTTTGATGGTCTCAGCTGTTGGCCACTTCCCTCTGCTATTTATACTCGCCCCTGGCAATCTGGGATTGCCAGTGTTAGTTTCCTACTGCCTAGGTCTGGAGTTGGAGGTGTTGGTTGTTTGAGGAGGCTTTTGGAGTGTTGTTCTAAAGACTGTTGCTTGGTGTTTTGTCTGTGTGCAAATCCTCATCCTCTCCTATTTGGTTTTTCCTTCCCTTTACTTTCCTCTGTTCCACTTTGTTGTTTGTGAGTGCATATTTGTATGATTAGTATTTTCACTTATCCCCGTACGTCTTGCTTTGTTAGTCTGGTTTGTGTATTCTTATACACTACTACTCCCCACTTGCCTGGGTGGGGGAGGGAACAGCTAATGGCTGATTTAGGAACTCCGCAAGGCACGTTGCCCTGGCGTCTTTACCATCAGAAGTAATCCGAGGTGCAGGGATAGCTAGGGCACCCTTAGCAGTAGGGATAGAGAAGAAACCCCTAGCCCCGGGATATCCTACAACAGTGTTGCAACAGCCCCCATACAAATTAGACTAAAGTCAGCCAAACCTGACGATATTGATAGCTTCCGCTAATGGTCTATTGTGTATGGTTGAGCTGGCTGACTGATGGTCAGAGAAGATGTGAATCACACATGTCCAATTTTAGACTATCGATTGCATAGTTCTCCTGGCTATAAGCTGGCGCCCGGCATGTCAGTCGACGACTTTCTCATAGAGCACACGGGAACGCTCGGCGAAGAGAGCGTTCCCGTGCATGGGAGAGTCGGCTGACAGCCACCTAATGTGTATGGCCAGCTTCAGACACTCCAGTTTTATGACATCATTAAAGTATTATTCCACTTATGTAAGGCAGCCATGGATACAGTTCTTGTGGTAATGGATTGAGATCCTGTATATAATTGATATTATTAATTAATTTTCTTTCTGACTTAAGTTTGTAATTTTAGAAGAGTCGTGTCGATTTATCTAAGCCCAAGCCTATAAGTGAAAACCAGATTTTAATTTTAGATTGTTAAAACGAAACAGATTTTGTAATTTTTTTTGTTCTTTTTGTTTTACAGATCAGTCTGGTATTATACAGCATTCATATGAAGAGCAAGCCATTATCCCAGATTTATTTTCATCCCTTTTTATCCAAGATCTGTCAACTGATGCCTTTCAACAAGTCCTATCTCCTGATTGTCCACAAAAAGTTGAGCAAAATGAAAGACAAATACGTGATATTCAACATCAAATTCACACAGGGAAGAAGCCATATTCGTGTTCAGAATGTGGGAAATTTTTTACTGAGAATTCGTATCTGGTTGACCATTTGAAAACTCACATAGAAGAAAAGCCTAATTTTTGTTTAATATGTGGGAAATGTTATAGAAGTAAATCAACACTTGCCGAACATCTAAGAACTCACACAGGGGAGAAGCCATTTTCATGTTCAGAATGTGCACAATGTTTTAATCGGAAATCCCAGCTTACAGTACATCTAAAAACTCACACAGGCGAGAAGCCATTTTCATGTTCGGAATGTGGAAAATGCTTTATTCATAAATTCGCTTTTGTTAGACATCTGAAAATTCACACTGGGGTGCAACCTATTTTATGTTTAGAATGTGGGAAATGTTATAGCAGTAAATCAACTCTGGTTGAACATCTAAGAACTCACACGGGGGAGAAGCCGTACTCATGTCCGGAATGTGCAAAACGTTTTACTCGGAAATCACAGCTTGCTGCACATATAAAAACTCACACAGGGGAGAAGCCGTATTCATGTTCAGAATGTGAGAAATGTTTTACCCAGAAATCAGATCTTTTTAGACATCAAATAATTCACACAGGAGAGAGGCCATTTTCTTGTACTCTGTGTGGAAAGTGTTTTAATCAAAAATCATCTCTAATTGTACATCAGAGAACTCACACAGGAAAACCATTTTCATGTTCAGAGTGTGGAAAAAGTTTCATCCAAAAATCGGCTCTTTTTAAACATCAAAATACTCACACAGGGGAGAAGCCATTTTCATGCGCACAATGTGCAAAATGTTTTACTTGGAAATCACAGCTTGATGTACATTTAAATACTCACACAGGTGAGAATCCATTTGCATGTTCAGAATGTGGGAAATGTTTTAATCGGAAATCACAGCTTGTTACACATCTAAAAACCCACACTGGGGAGAAGCCATTTTCATGTTCAGACTGTGGGAAATGCTTTGTTCACAAATTTGCTTTTGTTAGACATGTGAGAATTCACACCGGGGAGAAGCCATATTCATGTTCTTTATGTGGCAAATGTTTTAAGCAAAAATCACTTCTAATTGCACATCAAAGAATTCACACAGAAAAACATTCACCAATCAAATCTCTATCCAAACAGCAAATAGAATCCAGGTAACACATTTATATATTAACCATGTGCGCAAAATATTATACATTAATGTATAATGGTTTTGTAACCATTCTCACCAATCGGTAATAAGTTCTTGCTTTAAAACTTACATATTTATATATTGACTTTTGCTTATGTGTTATCCTTTTGATGGTGCAATATTTCTTCAGAACCCGGGGCGTAGAGCGAGATCTCGTCAGCATATTGTATATAAATATACAACTATGTTAAATTTTTTAGCTAATTTTCTACTTTTGAGAACTATCCTTAATGTTGCTTACAACTAAGAATCTTAAGTTGAAATTTGATGGCAGTGTGTTTCATCAAGAAGAATCAGTAGGCATATCCCAGGTGCTAGCTGGTACTTGAGATTTTACCACCTCCGAATGAAAGTGTCTGTAGTGCCGGCGCCTAGGCCTTCTGACCCTCTCCCCCGGCAGAGACGTCAACCCCCTTACCGCCGCGGCCCCCAGCCAGTTTGTCCCTCTCCTCCGTCCTCCCTCCACGCCGACTCTGCCCAGGGAACATACGCAGATCCCCAGGCACTGTTCTTAGGGCGTAACCTCCCTCTTAAAGGGGCCACGCTCCGTCCTAAAGTGTCCCCGGCCAATGGCCAGAGGACACTAAGTACTTAAGTCACCTCCTCCAACATGGTTGAGAGTTTGTTGCTTAAACACTCTTGTCAGTTCTCAGGTCCCAGAGAACCTGCCTGTCTATCAGCTGTGCCCGTCTGCTTGTCTACCAGCCGTGCATGCCTGTCCACCAGCCGTGATAGCCTTCCTGTCTATCAGCCATGCCAGCCTGCCTGTCCATCAGCCGTGCCCGCCTCTGCCTGCCTCATGTCCCTTGGGGGGGGTCAGCTGCCATCAACCTGAGGTCAGTCCCAGAGTAGGAAGCACCTGGGTCACCTTCCTTGTCCCTCCTCGGATCATGGAATTGTCAAGCCGCCATACATATGAGGTTGGATTAGGTGAGGTCCCTAGTCATGCCCTGCCAGGCTCTCCTCGCACCACGGCACAGTTATTCCACCGCCCGCCTCATTACAGTTTGCACAGGTCATGGAGTCTGCTGGCTCATTCCACTCTGACTTATACCAGGAGGTCTCCCATCAGAGATCCCAACAGGACATAATCCTGTCCTTTTTGCAGACTGTGAACTCCCGCCTGGACACGCTGCCTCTACCCAAGCGGTAATGGCTTCGGCGGCATCTCAACCCTGTGGTAGAGCTGGAGCCCGACTGTCTGCTCCTTCACACTATGGCAGGGATCCTGCTCTATGTCATGGATTTGTGAATCGGTGCATGCTACGCTTCGAGTTCTTGGCCTATCGGTTTACTTCAGACCGGGCCAAAGTGGCCTTCATCATGTTACATATTACTGGTGAAGCACTGGCGTGGCTCAATCCCCAGTGGGAGAGAGGGGACCCTCTGGTGTCTAACCTTCAGGCTTTCCTAGAGGCCTTCCGGAGGGTTTTCGATGAGTTCGGCCGACATCCTGTAGGGATTGTACTCACTTCAGTGCGATGGGAGAAAAACAGGAGGCATGTTCCTTTAAGTGTCAATAACGGTGTCAATATTGTTTTCATAAACCGTGCAAAAGCAAAAGTGCAAACAAAACAGCCTCTAGTGAAGGCAAAAACAAAGAAAACAGTCTGTTTAGCAAAACTCTGGTTAGCCAACACTGTGGTCACACAGGCTGGCAGGCATCCAGTAGACATCCCAGTCTGAAGACCACCACACACAAGAGACCTTCTCCCTCCAGACCATGTGCCAAACAACAGCCTCCATTATATAGGCTGGTAACCACACCCAGAGGTGAGGTATGTGGGTTGCTGGACCCGCCCATTCTCTCCTAGTAACCCGTCTCCCAAGTGCACCAATTAGACCTCTTAGTGCATGCGTGCACTAGAGAATTACTCCGGGTTACATCACAGAGACCAGCCATCTCTGTGATACATACCTTCCATCGACTACGCGACCATTAGCCACCTTGCATACCTCCCCCTCTGCCTAAAGCCGTGCGGCTTGGCACTTTTTGCTACCAGATGGGATTCTCGATAGGGCGTCAGCATTACAATGTAGCCTCCCTGCTCTATGTTCTACATGGAATTTATAATCCTGTAGGGTTAAAAACCAGCGGGTGAACCTAGCATTTTTACCTTTTGTTTTCCTTAGCCATATGAGTGGGGCATGGTCGGATACCAATTTAAACTTACGTCCTATCAGATAGTACCGTAATGTGTCAACCGCCCACTTTATGGCCAAGCACTCCTCTATGACTGCATAATTCCTCTCACATGAGGACAGCTTCCTACTCAGGAAGAGAACAGGGTGCTCCTCCCTGTGTATCTCCTGGGAAAGGACTGCTCCCAAACCAACATCCGAGGCGTCCGTTTGCAGTATAAACTCTTTCTTAAAGTCGGGGGCCACAAGGACCGGTTGCTTACACAGCGCCACCTTCATCTCTTGAAAGGCCTACTCCGCCTCTGCAGTCCACTTGGCCATAGCCGATTTCGTCCCCTTAAAGAGGTCAGTAAGGGGTGTAGCCATCATGGCGAAGTTTGGGTTGAACCTCCTGTAGTATCCCATGATCCCCAGGAAGGCTCTAACCTGTTTCTTTAACAGTGGTCTCGGCCAGGTTTGGATTGCCTCCACTTTACTGATTTCTGGTTTTATCTTGCCTCTCCCTACTACATAACCCAGGTATTTGGTTTCTTCTTTCTCCATGGCACATTTCTTCGGGTTTATTGAAAACCCCGCCTTCCTTAGAGCATCAATGTCACGCTGTCTCTGTATACTGGAGGTAGGGGGCCTAAGCTGACCCTAAGCTGGGGCCCTGACTAATCCCTCAACCTGGAGGTACTGTTAAAGGTACAGAGGTCCAGGCCGCCAGCGTAACCCCTACCTCCTGAGGATCCCTGCACCTAAGTAATCTAGTCCTGAGAAGGACCCCGATCACAACAAAAGGGGACAAGTAATAATATGCCCACACACAGTACTTAGACGAACGAGACAGTACAAGGGAAAAACCAAAACCACCTTGCATACAAAAACTACACAACTACAACAGAGGGAACACCAACGGGAAAGGAGATAAATGATAAAGCGAGGACGGGAAAAAACACTCCAAATGCACTTATCTCTGAAACTCCAAATACCACGATCCGCTCTGTTAGTCTGCATGAAATGCTTTCACCGACACTTCCCTAACAGACCAGCAGGCATTTGAAGGAGTCTCACTACAGCAGCATTGATTGCAGCTGGGCGAGGCTGGACCTCGTCTAGCACAGAGAGAGAGAGAATTAACTCCCTCACTGCCGAAAAACACAAAGCACCAAAAAGTCAGCTGCGAGAAGTCAGGCTGTGTAATCGTGACGATCTTCGTGGCGACACACCCGTGACAGTACCCCCCCTTCTACGAGGGGCCTCCGGACCCTCAGGGCCAGGTTTATCCGGGTGAGTCGTGTGGAAGGCCCGAACTAATCGGTCTGCGTTAATATCCGACGCAGGAACCCACATCCTCTCCTCAGGACCATACCCTTTCCAATGAACCAGGTACTGAAGGGACCGGCGATTAAAGCGTGAATCGATGACCCTCGATACCTGGAACTCCAAGTTACCCTTGACCACCACTGGAGGGGGAGGTAAAGGTGACGGTACCACCGGCGCCACATACCTCTTAAGCAACGATCTGTGGAACACGTTGTGAATTTTAAACGTAGGGGGGAGGTCAAGACAGAATGCCACCGGATTAATAATAGAACTGATTCTGTATGGCCCGATGAACCTGGGACCCAGTTTCCAGGAGGGAACCTTAAATTTTATATTCCTGGTAGACAACCATACCAGATCGTTCACACTTAGGTCCGGACCAGACACTCTCCTCCTATCAGCCATACGTTTGTATCGGTTCCCAATAGTATTCAGATTCTTCAGCACCCCTCTCCATACTGAAGCGAGTGATGAGGAAAATCGTTCCTCCTCAGGAACCCCCGAAGAGCCCCCCCTACTGAAAGTACAAAACTGGGGGTGAAAACCATATGCCCCAAAAAACGGGGACTTACCAGTGGACTCGCTCCGCCTATTATTAAGAGCAAACTCTGCCAGAGGTAAGAAAGAAGCCCAGTCCTCCTGGTTCTCTGACACAAAACACCGGAGATATGTCTCCAAGCTCTGGTTCATACGTTCCGTCTGACCATTGGTCTGAGGATGAAAAGCCGATGAGAACGACAAATGCATCCCCCGCCATGCACAAAACGCCTTCCAGAACTTGGACACAAACTGAGACCCCCGATCAGACACCACCTCGGAGGGTACCCCGTGAAGCCTCACAATCTCCCCAATGAACACCTGCGCAAGAGTTTTAGCATTAGGGAGAGCCGGAAGAGCGATAAAATGTGCCATCTTGCTGAACCTGTCCACTACAACGAGTATGACCGTTTTACCCGAAGACGGAGGGAGGTCCGTAATAAAGTCCATAGACAGATGAGTCCAAGGACGCTCTGGGATCTTCAAAGGTAAGAGGGCCCCAGACGGACGGGTATGTGAGGTCTTAGAGCGCGCACAAACCCCACAGGACGCGACAAAAGTTACCACCTCTTTATGTAAGTTAGGCCACCAAAACCGACGCGAGAGGAGATCCACAGTTGCTCTACTCCCCGGGTGTCCTGCAAAAACTGAGTTATGGTGTGCCTCGATCACCTTTTGTCGCAACTGATCTGGAACAAACAGTCTCCCCGGAGGTCCAACAGGGGCGTCCCCCTGAGCCTCCAATACCTCCTCCTCCAGCTCAGAGCATACTGCCGAAACCACCACCCCCTCCTGAAGGATAGGAATCGGGTCGTCCGTATTCCCGGCCCCAGGGAAACTACGAGATAAGGCATCCACCTTTACATTTTTTGTCCCAGGACGATATGTAACGACAAAATTAAACCTGGTAAAAAACAATGACCACCTAGCTTGTCTGGGATTCAGACGTTTCGCGGACTCCAGATATAGCAGGTTCTTGTGATCGGTGATGACGGTGACCGGATGGACTGCCCCCTCCAAAAAATGGCGCCACTCCTCAAAAGCTAACTTAATGGCCAAGAGTTCCCTATTGCCGACATCGTAATTCCTCTCAGCGGACGACAATTTTTTAGAGAAAAAGGCGCACGGATGCCACTTACCAGGGGACGAACCTTGTGACAATACTGCTCCCACCCCTACCTCGGAAGCGTCTACCTCTACAATGAATGGCTGTGACGCATCAGGTTGAATGAGTATGGGTGCCGAGGCAAAACATTTTTTCAAGGAGGAGAATGCTTGACAAGCCTTGTCAGACCACCTAGAAAAATCCGTCCCCTTTTTAGTCATGTCTGTGAGAGGCTTAACCATGGACGAGAAATTACGAATGAACTTACGGTAATAATTAGCAAACCCCAGGAAACGTTGTAGTGCCTTAAGATTCTCTGGCCGATCCCACTCAAGAACTGCCCGCACTTTCCCAGGGTCCATACGAAAACCGGACGCTGAAACCAGGAAGCCTAAAAACTGGAGTTCCTGTACGGCGAACACACACTTTTCCCATTTGGCATACAGTTTATTATCCCGCAAGATCTGTAACACCTGCCTAACGTGCTCCTGATGAGACACCAGATCCGGCGAGTAAATTAAGATATCATCCAGATATATGACAACAAACTGTCCCACCAGGCGGCGAAAAATGTCATTAACAAAGTGTTGGAACACCGCCGGGGCATTAGTCAGACCGAATGGCATGACAAGGTTCTCATAATGCCCCTCCGGAGTGTTAAACGCCGTCTTCCACTCATCCCCCTCCTTCATCCTAATCAGATTGTACGCCCCCCTGAGATCCAACTTAGAGAACCATTTGGCGCCCACGATCTGATTAAAGAGATCGGGAATAAGTGGGATCTCGGACCGTAATCCGATTAAGTTCACGGAAATCCAGGCAAGGGCGTAGGCCTCCATCTTTCTTCTTAACAAAGAAGAACCCCGCAGCCACCGGTGAAGATGAAGGTCTAATATGCCCCTTAGCCAGACTTTCTGAAATATAATCCTTCATGGCCTGCCTCTCAGGACCAGAAAGGTTATACAACCTAGCTTTAGGTAACTTGGCCTCAGGGAGCAGTTTTACAGAACAGTCATACTCGCGATGAGGAGGTAGTTCCTGACACCCTTTCTCCGAGAATACATCCTCAAAGTCCGCCAGAAATGGAGGTAAGACCCAAGGAGTAACCGCACCGATGACCATGTTCATGCAGTTTTTATTACAGAATTTACTCCATTGGCTTATCTCTCTGGTTTGCCAATTAATAACCGGGTTATGCTTAGTTAACCAAGGAAGGCCCAACACTATAGGAGTGGGAAGACCCTCCAACACGTAGCAAGACAACAGTTCTTTATGTATCGCCCCCACTTGAAGTTTTACGTCATGCACAGCTTGCAAAAAACTTCCCTGACCGAGAGGCCTGGCATCGATCGAGAATATGGGGATGGGTTTAGCCAACTCACTCAATCGCATACCTTGAACCCGGGCAAACCGAGCATCAACCAGATTAGCCCCGGCCCCACTATCCAGAAGAACAGATATCCTCTCAGTTCTCGTACCCACCACCACCTCCGCCGGTACGAGAAACTGAGACGAACCTAGGGACGAAATACCTACTCCCAGATTGCCGTCCACCACACAACCTGGGATCAACAGTTTTCCGACGACTCTTCACTCTGCAAGGGATGGGATGGACACCCCCCAATAAAATGTCCCTTTCTCCCGCAGAAGAAACACCTTCCTGTCTTATGGCGCACCACCGGTCCCCTCCCCCGAAATGATGTCCCTCCTAATTGCATAGGCTCCTCTGGACTGACCAGGGGAACCACCATATGAGGGGACCTTGTAGGAGGTGGAGTCATCACAGGGGGTAGAGTTATCCCGCACCTCTCCCGAAGCCGTCTGTCAACGCGAATAGCAAGGGCCATAGCGGCTTCCAGTGACACGGGAGAGTCATACTGTGCCAACACATCCTGTAATTTGTCGGATAAACCTTGACAAAACTGGCTCCTAAGAGCCGGGTCATTCCACTGGGTGTCCGTGGCCCACCTACGGAACTCCGAACAGAATTCCTCCGCCGGACGATCTCCCTGCTGAATCCTACGTAACTTAGACTCAGCAAGGGAGATCCGATCTGGGTCATCATATACGAGTCCCAGAGCAGCGAAAAACCTATCCACTGACTGGAGAGCCGGGGAGCCCGGGGGAAGAGAGAACGCCCAAGATTGTGGGTCCCCTTGTAGGAGCGAGATGACAATTCCCACCCTTTGTTCTTCACTCCCCGATGACCGAGGCCGCAGCCGAAAGTACAACTTGCATGCCTCCCGGAAAACAAAAAACTTGTCCCGCCCCCCAGTGAACCTGTCAGGGAGAGCTACTTTAGGTTCTGGTCCGGCTTGCTCCTGAGGATACAAAACCTTGGACCTAACGTCCGCCAGCTCCATGGACAAACTCTGCAACTGCCGAGCTAGACCGGCTACTGGATCCATGGTAGCTGGAGAAAAACTAAGTGGTCGGTGAAAATGTCACGCTGTCTCTGTATACTGGAGGTAGGGGGCCTAAGCTGACCCTAAGCTGGGGCCCTGACTAATCCCTCAACCTGGAGGTACTGTTAAAGGTACAGAGGTCCAGGCCGCCAGCGTAACCCCTACCTCCTGGGGATCCCTGCACCTAAGTAATCTAGTCCTGAGAAGGACCCCGATCACAACAAAAGGGGACAAGTAATAATATGCCCACACACAGTACTTAGACGAACGAGACAGTACAAGGGAAAAACCAAAACCATCTTGCATACAAAAACTACACAACTACAACAGAGGGAACACCAACGGGAAAGGAGATAAATGATAAAGCGAGGAAGGGAAAAAACACTCCAAATGCACTTATCTCTGAAACTCCAAATACCACGATTCGCTCTGTTAGTCTGCATGAAATGCTTTCACCGACACTTCCCTAACAGACCAGCAGGCATTTGAAGGAGTCTCACTACAGCAGCATTGATTGCAGCTGGGCGAGGCTGGACCTCTCTAGCACAGAGAGAGAGAGAATTAACTCCCTCACTGCCGAAAAACACAAAGCACCAAAAAGTCAGCTGCGAGAAGTCAGGCTGTGTAATCGTGACGATCTTCGTGGCGACACACCCGTGACAATCAAACACCGCCTGGACCTTTTCCAGATCACTCTCCCAGTCTGGGCTGAAGATAACAATATCGTCCAGGTATGCTGCGGCGTATTGCTTATGGGGTGCAAGGATTTGATCCATAGCTCTCTGGAAGGTTGCAGGGGCAAGCTGCAGTCCAAAAGGCATCTGGACATATTGGAAGCATCAGTCCAACTTTGAAAGTGAGAGGTGGGGGCGGTTAATTGGCACGTAGGGCAGGACCTGCAATACTTTAAGATGTCCCGGTGACATCCAGGCCAATAGAACCTCTGCATAATGCGTTCCTGCATTTTTTTTTCACCCCTAGATGTCCCCCCAAGATATGCGAATGGGCCATATCCAACACCTTCCGTCTATAGGGACCTGGCACTATTAACTGTTCCACCAGCTCTTCCCTCACTTTCGTGACCCAGTACAACAATTATTATTATTAAATATTTATATAGCGCCATTAGGTTCCATGGCGCTTTACAAGTGTAGGGGCAGACAGGGACACGGACATGAAACATCAAACGAGGCGCACTGGTACAGTAGGGCAGTGGGTCCTGTCCACGAGGGCTCACAGTCTATAGGGGGTGGGTGGGGAGACAGGAGAGAGGAGAGGGTGAGATGGTGTAGCGGATGGGTCTCAGTGTGGGCTGTAGGCCTGAAGGAAGAGGTGGGTCTTTAGATTTTTCTTGAAGGTTCCCAGGGTAGGGGAGTGTCGGATGTGATGGGGGAGAGAGTTCCAGAGTATGGCAGATGCACGAGAGAAGTCTTGTAGGCAGTTGTGGGAGGAGGAAATGAGAGGGGAGAAGAGGAGAAGTTCTTGAGAGGAGCGAAGATCGCGCGGGGGAACATGTCTGGAAACCAGGTCGGAGATGTAGGGAGGGGACAGGTTATGTATGGCCTTGTATGTTAAGGTTAGGGTTTTGAAGCGTGATCTCAGGGCAATGGGGAGCCAGTGAAGGGCTCGGCAGAGGGGGGAGGCGGGGGTGAAACGGGGAGATAGGTGGATGAGTCGGGCAGCGGAATTGAGGATGGTGCGGAGAGGTGCGAGGGAGGAAGCGGGGAGGTCAGTGAGCAGGGGGTTGCAGTAGTTGAGAGGGGAGATGATGAGGGCGTGGATAAGCGTTTTTGCCGATTCCTGGTCAAGGAACGAGCGAATTCGGACAATGTTCCTCAGTTGGAGTCGGCAGGCGGTGGCGAGGACTTTGATGTGGGGCTTGAAGGAGAGGGAGGAGTCAAGGATTACCCCGAGGCACTTGGCGTGGGAGACGGGTGAGAGGGTGCAGTCCTTGATTGTGATGGATAAGTTGTGGAGCTGGGGAGAGCGGTTGGGGGGGGGGGGATTATCTCGGTCTTGTCCATGTTGAGTTTGAGGAATCGGGCGGAGAAGAAGGTTGAGATGGCGGATAGGCATTGGGGAATTTTGGATAGTAGGGCGGAAATGTCGGGGCCAGACAGGTAGAGCTGGGTGTCGTCAGCGTAGAGGTGGTATTGGAGGCTGTGGGATTCGATGAGTTTCCCCAGGCCGAGGGTGAATGCGGAGAAGAGTAGTGGTCCCAGGACTGAGCCTTGGGGAACTCCAACAGAAAGGGGGTGGGGCGAGGATGAGGTGTGGGAGTGGGTGACGCTGAAAGTCCGGTCCATTAGGTAGGAGGAGATCCATGAGAGGGCTAGGTCAGTGATGCCAAGGGATTCTAGGATGTGGAGTAGGAGGGGGTGGTCGACTGTGTCGAAGGCGGCGGAGAGGTCGAGAAGAAGGAGGACGGAGTAGTGTCGCTTGTGTTATGATCTGCTACAAGCACTAAGGAAAGACAGGAGATCTGTCCCTACAATAGAACTAAACTGGATCCCTACGATGTAACGGGGAACCTGATCCTGCGATCAGACCCGCTAAAGTCCTCAGCTAGTCTGTACGAAGACCTATAGATGCAAGGGAGGGATCCCTACAAGATCTAGGGGCTGGGATAAAGTTGGACACCTCCTAGCAGAAATTGTAGCAGTAAAAGACAAACACACAACATAGAACATAGAGGTCAGAAGACCTAGCAAAACTAACAGAGAAAGGTAACAGAGCACCAAGCTAGCTCAAGAGTAGAAATACAATGAAGTCCAGCAAGGCCAGGAGGGCGGAGCCGGATTAAATAGGCAAAAATGGTCATGTGACCAGCAAACTAAAAAAAAACCTAACAGGAGAGTTCTAACAGTACCCCCTCTTCTAAGAGGATCCTCCGGATCCCCTAGGCCCAGGCTTCCCAGGAAACCTCCTGTGAAAAGCTCTGACAAGTCTGGAAGCAGAAACATCATCCACCCTCACCCATGAGTTATCCTCAGGTCCGAAACCCTTCCAAGCGACGAGATACTGCAAACTCCCTCTATACCGTCTAGAATTTAGGATGCGGGAAATTTCATATTCCCCGTCCTCCACCACCGGAGGAACAGTGGCAGAGGCGTCACCATCCGACACATCAGCTTTTTTCAACAGAGAAACATGAAACACCGGGTTAATCTTCCAGGACGTAGGAACCTCCAACCTAACAGCAGATTGGTTAACTATCTGAAGCACCTTAAAGGGCCCTACGAACTTGGGACCCAATTTTTTAGAAGGAATCCGCAATCGCAGATTCTTAGAGGACAACCAAACCATGTCACCAACAGCAAACAAAACCTCTTGCCGTTTCCTATCAAAGTACCTCTTAGATTTTTTGTTAGCCTCCTGAAGATTATCAAGCACATCCGTCCAAACTCTCTCCAAATCGCCGGAAAAACTCTCCTCCTCAGGCACAGCCGAAACCAATTTGGAGAATGACCCAAAAGACGGATGTCTCCCAGAACAAAAAAAAAAAGGCGAACACCCAGCAGAAGAGGATGTATGGTTGTTAAGAGCAAATTCAGCAAGTGGCAGAAACTCAGACCTTCCCTCTTGATTGTCTGCCACAAAACAACGCAAGAACTGCTCAACATCCTGGTTCTTCCTTTCTGTCTGGCCATTAGACTCAGGATGATATCCGGATGAAAACGACAAATGAACTCCCAACCTGTCACAAAAGGCACACCAAAAACGAGCCACGAACTGAGGTCCCCTATCAGAAACAATGTCAGTAGGAACACCATGTAGTCTGACAATTTCCTTGACAAAGGCCTTAGCGAGTGTCTTAGCGCAAGGCAGTTTGATGAAGGGAACCAAGTGACACATCTTGCTAAAACGGTCCACGACCACCCAGATGACCGTGAAACCTTCAGAGGGGGGAAGGTCAGTAATAAAGTCCATAGCCAGATGTGTCCAAGGTGCACTAGGAACCTCCAGAGGGCAAAGCAACCCCGCAGCAGGAGCATGCGAAGACTTGGATCTAGCACACACAGTACATTGGCGCACCCACTTAATGACTTCCTTCTGCCATCCAGGCCACCAAAAACTGCGACCCACAAGTCTCTTGGTCTCAGAAATTCCTGGATGACCTGCCAACCGAGACTCATGACACTCAACAAACAAATCTCTCCTAAAGGTCCTAGGCACAAACAACCTCCCATGGGGAGTGTTAGATGGGGCATTCTCCTGAGCTTTAAGAATCTCATCCTCCAAAACGGAGTCCAAAGCAGCAATCACAACACCTTCTTGTAAAATGCTCTCCTCTTCCTCCTCAACACCGACCATGGGAGAAAAGCTGCGAGACAAAGCATCCGCTTTAACATTCTTTGTACCCGGGATGTAAGTAACGGAAAAATTAAACCGCGAGAAAAAAAGTGCCCACCTAGCCTGACGGGCATTCAAGCGCTTGGCAGCATCAAGATAGATCAGATTTTTATGATCAGTGAAAACCTGAATGGGAAATTCCGCACCTTCTAAGAGATGACGCCAGTGTTCAAATGCGAGTTTAATCGCCAGCCATTCCCGATTACCAATATCGTAATTAAGTTCAGTCTCAGAAAATTTTTTTGAAAAATAGGCACAGGGATGTACTCCATCCTTGTTTTCCTGAGACAACACCGCACCGACCCCCACCGAAGAAGCATCAACCTCAACCAAAAACGGCTTAGTCACATCAGGCTGCATAAGGATGGGAGCAGAGGTGAACCTCTCCTTTAGAAACACAAAAGCTTCAATGGCCTCAGTAGTCCACTGAACCGCATTAGCACCTTTCCTGGTGAGATCGGTCAGCGGTTTGACAATAATAGAAATTTTTTTTATGAATTTTCTGTAATAATTGGCGAAACCCAAAAACCTCTGTATCGATTTCAAACCAATAGGCCTAGGCCATTCCTGCACAGCTTGAACTTTAACCGGGTCCATCTCAAAACCTTCACTGGAGATAATGTAGCCCAAAAAACTAATCTGTACAGCGAACTCACATTTCTCCAGCTTAGCAAAAAGCGAATTGTCCATTAATAACTGTAATACCTCACGTACGCTCCGCCAATGAGACTCCAGATCAGGCGAATAAATCAGAATGTCATCCAAATACACAACCACATTTTTGCCGATTAAAGGTCTAAGGATGTCATTAATAAGATTCTGAAAAAATGCTGGAGCATTGGTAAGACCAAAAGGCATAACCAGATTCTCAAAATGACCCACAGGAGTGTTAAAAGCAGTCTTCCATTCATCACCCTCCTTCATGCGCAACAAATTGTATGCCCCCCGGAGATCAATTTTAGAGAACCACTTGGCACCCACTAACTGGTTAAATAAATCAGGAATCAATGGCAGTGGGTAAGGATTGCGTACAGTAATTTTATTAATCTCACGAAAGTCCAGACAAGGACGTAAACCGCCATCTTTTTTTTTTACAAAAAAAAATCCAACAGCCACAGGAGACTTGGAAGGCCTAATGTGACCGGCGGCCAAGCTTGTCTGTATGTATTCCTCCAAAGCCTTTCTCTCAGGAATAGTAAGATTAAATAAACGACTTTTAGGAAGAGTCGCTCCAGGGACAAATTCAATGGTACAATCATAGTCTCTATGGGGAGGCAAAATTTGTGACTCCTCCTCAGAAAAAACTCCAAAAATCCTGAATAGGTACAGGTAATTCCCCTTTTTCCACCGCAGCAATACGTCCGTTACAACACTTGTCATAACACTTAGGGCTCCAGGACTTAATTTCATTGGTAGACCAATCCAGTACAGGATTGTGCAATTTTAACCAGGGTAACCCCAATATTACTGGAGAAGGCAAATTATCCAATACCACCAAATCCAAATTCTCTTGATGAATACCATTAATAGTGAGGGGAAATTCACAGACCTTATGAGTAACACTCTTCAAGGGAGAGCCATCAACAGAAACCACAGCAATAGGGGATGACAAAGTTTTAGGTTCTAATCTAAGTTTTTCCAAGAATCCCCCATCAATCACATTCAGAGTAGAACCACAATCCACAAATACCCGAAATTCAATTAATTCATCCTGAGCAGCGGTAGTAGCAGATAGGAATACTCCCTTAGAATTTAAACAGGCAATATGTGCATGACTGACCATTTTTTTTTCTTTCTTCATACGAAGCACACAGTTCTTAATAAAATGACCAGAATTTCCGCAATAGAAGCACAAGCCTTCAGAAAGCCTGCGGTCTTTTTCCTGAGAGCGGGGTGCCATCGCTCCAATCTCCATCGGCTCTCCATTGTCAGCACAGACCCTCTCAGGGCTCGGAGCTGACATAGCAGAGGATTTGCTCTCATTAACCCTTGCACGCAGTCTCCTGTCCACCCGTATAGCTAATTGCATTGCCTCCTGCAAGTTTCCAGGTGTGGGATAAGCAATCAGCAAATCCTTGAATCGTTCCACCCCACCTGGGCAGACCACCGACGGAAGTGAGAACAATATTTTTCCACATTACCTGATCCTTGCCTCAGATGTCTCAATTCAGACTCAGCAGATGAGACACGATCAGGATCATCATACAACAAACCCAAAGCAGAAAAAAAACTATCCACTGATCTAAAGCACGGATCACTAGGTTGGAGAGAGAAGGCCCATTCCTGAGGATCTTTGCGCAAAAGTGACATTATGAACCCTATGCGCTGTGATTCATCACCAGAGGATCTGGGTCTTAAACGAAAATACAATAAACAAGCATTTTTAAAAGAAAAAAAATCTTGTTGTTCACCAAAAAATAGATCAGGCAGACGTACCTTTGGCTCCACAAAATGTGCTCCAGAACAGCTACTCACGTGTTGTTGGAGCTCGGCCACCTCCAGAGAGAGTCCCTGCAAGCGTTGAGCCAAATCTTGAACCGAGACCATGATGGAAAACTGGAGGTCTTTCCTTAGAGAAATTTTTTTTTTTTGGGCTGGACTTACTGTTATGATCTGCTACAAGCACTAAGGAAAGACAGGAGATCTGTCCCTACAATAGAACTAAACTGGATCCCTACAATGTAACGGGGAACCTGATCCTGCGATCAGACCCGCTAAAGTCCTCAGCTAGTCTGTACGAAGACCTATAGATGCAAGGGAGGGATCCCTACAAGATCTAGGGACTGGGATAAAGTTGGACACCTCCTAGCAGAAATTGTAGCAGTAAAAGACAAACACACAACATAGAACATAGAGGTCAGAAGACCTAGCAAAACTAACAGAGAAAGGTAACAGAGCACCAAGCTAGCTCAAGAGTAGAAATACAATGAAGTCCAGCAAGGCCAGGAGGGCGGAGCCGGATTAAATAGGCAAAAATGGTCATGTGACCAGCAAACTAAAAAAAAACCTAACAGGAGAGTTCTAACAGCTTGCTCTTGGCGGTCAGTAGGTCGTTGGTGACTTTAGTTAGGGCTGTTTCGGTGGAGTGGTGGGGTCAGAAACCGGATTGAAGGCGGTCGAAGAGGGAGGAGGAGGAGAGGTGGGAGGACAGCTCGGCATGAACGTGCTGTTCAAGTAATTTTGAGGCAAAAGGGAGGAGAGATATCGGGCGGTAGTTGGAAATTATTGCAGGGTCAAGGGAGGGTTTTTGAGGATGGGTGTGATTGTGGCATGCTTGAAGGATGATGAGAAAGTGCCGGATTTAAGTGATAGGTTGAAAAGATGGGTTAGGGCGGGGATGAGGACAGTGGTGAGGTTAGGGATGAGGTGGGAGGGGAGGGGGTCGAGGGCACAGGTGGTGAGGTGTGAGTGGGCTAGCAGAGAGGAGAGGAGGTCTTCTGTCATGGAGGAGAAACTACATTTGGGTGAGGGGGGTTGGGGGCCGATCGGCTTGTAGATCAAAGCTTTGTCTGACTTTGTCAATCTTGTCCTTGAAGAAGGTGGCGAAGTCGTCGGCTGAGATGAGGGGCGAGGGGGGGATGCAGGGGGACGGAATAGAGAGTTGAAGGTACTGAAAAGTTGCTTGGGGTTGTGGGATAGGGCGGTTATTAGGGAAGAGAAGTAGTCTTGTTTTGCAATCGTGAGAGCAGTCTTGAAGGCGGGGAGGGACTGTTTGAACAGGGTGAGGTGTTCAGCGGAGTGGGATTTCTTCCATTTCCGCTCAGCCACTCTAGACGTATGCCGAATTTTTTTCGTGAGGGGCGGTTGCCAGGGTTGTCTGTGTGCACGGGTTGTGACGTGTGAGAGCGGGGCAGCTTGGTCGAGGGCTGTGGTGAGGGTGGTGATGTAGAGGGTGGCGTCGGCGGCGTCCTGAGAAGAAGCTAGGCCGGAGAGAGGGTGGAGGGACTCGGAGAGTGAGTGGAAGTCGATGAGTTTGAGGTTTCTACGGGGGTGGGGGAGTGTGCGGGGAGGGGTGATCAGAGAGGGGGGGGGGAGGAGAAGGTCAGTAGGTTGTGGTCAGATAGGGGGAGAGGTGAGTTTTCAAGGTCAGCGAGGGAACAGAGGCGGGTGAAGACAAGGTCCAATGTGTGACCGTCGGTGTGTGTGGCGGATGAGGTCCATTGGGAGAGACCGAGGGAGGAAGTTAGGGATAGGAGTCTAGAGGCGGCGGTGCAGGGGGTGTCAACGGGGATATTGAAGTCACCCATGATGATGGTGGGGATGTCAGAGGAGAGGAGGTGGAGGAGCCAGGTTGTGAAGTGGTAAAAGAAAGAGGAGGGGGATCCTGGGGGACGGTAGATAACTGCCAGTTGGAGGTTGCAAGGGGAGAAGATGCGCATGGAATGTGCCTCGAAGGAGGGGAGGGGGTAGGAGGGGGGCGGATTAATCGGGATGAAAGAGCACGTGTTGGCCAGGAGTAGGCCGACGCCTCCACCGCGGGTGTTGTTGGGGCGGGGGGTGTGGGAAAATGTAAGTCCACCGTAGGAGAGGGCGGCCGGAGAGGTTGTGTCAGAGGGGGTGAGCCAGGCTTCCGTGATGCCGAGGAAGGAGAGTTTTTTGGAGATGAATAGGTCGTGGATGTATAGAAGTTTATTGCAGACCGAGTGGGCGTTCCAGAGGGCGCCCGGAAGGGAGACTGGGGAAGCAGGGGCGGGAGGGATGGGTCTGAGGTTGTTAAGGTTACGGGGGTTGGTTATATGTCGTGGGAATGGGGGGGGGTGTGATGGGGTGGGCCAGGATTAGGGGAGATGTCACCCGCAATTAGGAGGAGCAGGGATAGGGTGAGAAGGTGCTGGCAGGAGAGCTTGCATGGCGGGCGTGTTTGTTTGGAGATGGAGGTTAGAAAGTGAAGGAACAGTTCAGAGGAGAGGGTGAGGTGGGTAGGTAGGATGGAGGGAGAGATGAGCATTTCATTACTGGGAGGAGTGATGAGTGGGGGTAGTAGGAAGTGGAGAAGGATGGGAGTGAGGGTGAGAAGAAGCGGGAACATTGCGGGGGTGAGTGATGGGTGAGAGGTGACAGGGGTAGGAGGCAGCCCGGGAGCGATGTAGGTGGGGTGAGTCCTAGTGGGGGACAGGTGGCCGCATGTGAGGTGCTGCTGGGGGATAGGATGCGATCAGGGATGGGGAGCAGATCAGGGATGAGTTGCAGTCCGGGGAGAGGTACAATCAGCCGGGGAAGAGATGAAGGTGAAGTAGCCGGGGGGAGATGCAGTAGCCGTGGACGAGGTGATGGAGCCTGGATGAGAGGGTGCGGCTGGGGATAGGATGATACGGTGGGGATGGGGTGATGCGGCAGGGATGAGATGAAGCAGCTGGAGATGAGGTGATGCAGTAGGGATGAGATGAGACAGCCGGAGATGAGGTGATGCAGCAGGGATGAGATGAGGCAGCCGGAGATGAGGTGATGCAGTAGGGGAGAGATGATGCAGTCAGAGATGAGGTGATGTAGCCGGGGTGAGGCGATGCAGCCGAGATGAGAGGAGGCAGCCAAGGGTGAAATGAAGCAGCCGATGATGGGAAGATGCAGCCGAGGATGGGAAGATGCGGCCGAGGATGGGAAGCTGCAACCGAGGATGGGATGATGCAGCCGAGCCAATTTCCCACTTATCATAAAATAGGGAAACCTGGTGTCAGCCCCAGGCTCCAGTGCCACTCCATTTATGACCATCATCAGGGTTAACTGGTTTCTTATCTAAGCCAGGGAACCCGGAACCTTCCCCCACAGATCCCAAAACAAACAAAAGTCACGGCCTATAATGATGGGTTTGTCCCGGTGATACGCCCAGAAGTGGACCCGCTGTGCCCGGACAGTCATTGTCACCCCCAAGCACGCCAGAATCTCGTTCTTCAGCTTGCCATACTCCTTAGTGTCCTGCAAAGCTAGGTCATAGTACGCTTTTTGGGGCTCCCCTGTCAGGTATTGCGCCAGCACCTCTGCCCACTGCTCTGGCGGAAGTCTCTCTCTCTCAGCTACCCTTTCAAACACCGTCAGAAAGGCCTTAATATCATCATTTTCTGCTGGGCTCCCCTTACCGCCTTCCAAATGGAAAAATCGCCCACTGACCTTGTCGTTGGAGCTGTTGCCGAGCCACGGATCGCCTCTGCTAGAAAATCGATCTGCTGCTGCTGTTGTCGGCACTGGTCCCTTTGGGCCTGTTGTGGGAGCTGGATCTGCTGCATAAGCAATTTGGTGGTCTCATGTTGCGCCATCTGCTGTTTCGCCATCTGCTGTTGATGCTGCGCCTGCAACAGATGCTTGAGCAGGTCCTCCATCTTGTCCAATGTCATTTGCTGGCTTATGGCAGACTTCATCCAGGACATGTAGTTCTTCCTATAAAGTCACACGCAGAGGCATAGCTAGGGGTTCAGCTCAGTGGGGGCAAAACATCTGAGTGGGCTCCTGACTGATAACCCTGATTACAACTACGGTGGAGCAGCCTAATCGTGGGTCTAGCAGAACCTCAGGAGATGGCCACTCCGTTACTGGAAAACAAATCTGTACAGAAAGACCAAAACTGATATGTTGCAGGTTAATAGTGTTATCATGCTGCCCGGCGCCTGCACGTAGCTGAATGCTGCCAGGAGAAAGTTTACTTTATTCCCCCCAGCAGCATTTATCATTCAGTCACGGGGGCGACGTTGGCGCAGGTTCTGCGCCCTCGGCCCTGACTGACAGACAGTCCTAATGCAAAGGGAGTGTCTGTCAGGGCCGGGGGGTGCAGTTACACAGTGGTCTCTCTGTATACTCAGAGAGGTGACTGAGTCCATGCCGCCCCCCGTCCCTGAATGCTGAACGCTGCTGGGGAGAATAAAGTTCACTTTCTCCCAGCAGCGTTTTGCTAACCTGCAGATTAACCTCCCATGTGGAGCGGAGATGTTTTGGTTACAGGTTTTGGTTATTAGAGGATGTTTTTTCCTCTAATTACATAGATGATAGATATAGATTGATAGACAGACAGACGGATAGATAGATAGTAGATAGACGGATAGATAGATAGTAGATAGACAGACAGATACAGGAGATAGATAGATAGATAGATACAGTTATATGAAAAAGTTTGGGCACCCCTATTAATCTTAAGCTTAATGTTTTATAAAAATTGGTGTTTTTGCAACAGCTATTTCAGTTTGATATATGTAATAACTGTTGGACACAGTAATGTTTCTGCCTTGAAATGAGGTTTATTGTACTAACAGAAAATGTGCAATCTGCATTCAAACAAAATTTGACAGGTGCATAAGTATGGGCACCCTTATCATTTTCTTGTTTTAAATACTCCTACCTACTTTTTACTGACTTACTAAAACACTTTTTTGGTTTTGTAACCTCATTGAGCTTTGAACTTCATAGCCAGGTGTATTCAATCATGAGAAAAGCTACTTAAAGTGGCCACTTGCAAGTTGTTCTCCTGTTTGAATCTCCTCTGAAGAGTGGCATCAGGGGCTCCTCAAAACAACTGTCAAATGATCTGAAAACAAAGATTATTCAACATAGTTGTTCAGGGGAAGGATACAAAAAGCTGTCTCAGAGATTTAACCTGTCAGTTTCCACTGTGAGGAACATAGTAAGGAAATGGAAGAACACAGGGACAGTTCTTGTTAAGGCCAGAAGTGGCAGGCCAAGAAAAACATCAGAAAGGCAGAGAAGAAGAATGGTGAGATCAGTCAAGGACAATCCTCAGACCACCTCCAGAGAGCTGCAGCATCAACTTGCTGCAGATGGTGTCACTGTGCATCGGTCAACTATACAACGCACTTTGCACAAGGAGAAGCTGTATGGGAGAGTGATGCGAAAGAAGCCGCTTCTGCAAGCACGCCACAAACAGAGTCGGCTGAGGTATGCAAAAGCACATTTGGAGAAGCCAATTTATTTTTGGAAGAAGGTCCTGTGGACTGATGAAACCAAAATTGAGTTGTTTGGTCATACAAAAAGGCATTATGCATGGCGGCAATTCCAAGAAAAACACTTGCTACCCACAGTAAAATTTGGTGGAGGTTCCATCATGCATCCCAGTCCCCAGACCTGAATATCATTGAACATCTGTGGGATCATTTGAAGAGGGCTGTCCATGATCGGCGACCATCAAACTTAACTGACCTGGAATTGTTTTGTAAAGAGGAATGGTCAAAAATACCTTCATCCAGGATCCAGGAACTCATTAAAAGCTACAGGAAGCGACTAGAGGCTGTTATTTTTGCAAAAGGAGGATCTACTAAATATTAATGTCACTTTTCTGGTGAGGTGCCCATACTTATGCACCTGTCAAATTTTGTTTGAATGCAGATTGCACATTTTCTGTTAGTACAATAAACCTCATTTCAAGGCAGAAACATTACTGTGTCCAACAGTTATTACATATATCAAACTGAAATAGCTGTTGCAAAAACACCAATTTTTATAAAACATTAAGCTTAAGATTAATAGGGGTGCCCAAACTTTTTCATATAACTGTAGATAGATAGATAGATAGATAGATAGATAGATAGATAGATAGATATGATGGAAGCAGCACTTCCTGGCATTTCTGATCTATAAGCCAGTAAGGAAACCACAGCGAGAAGAAAAAGACGATCAAAAAGGCCACAATAATTAAGAGTAAGAATAGGGGGATAAAGTGCAAACGTACAGGTATCGATGGACGCATGGGACGCACAACAGTGTAGCTACAATTCATAAAATATCAATAACACAGTATATAGGCATCTCTCATAGGCCATAAATCAGTGGCTGTGTGAACGGATCTGTCACCCCTACAAAACACTCAGTAAAGTGCCACAAAATCATCACAGCCATATAGGTTTGTAGGGCACATCTATATGTCTGGGGTGATGCCCTGCAGCAGTGAAATCACATTCATATATGAAGCAAAGTCATGCCAGTTTTACCAGTGATTCAATACCTGGGGTGCAGGGGAAAGCGAGAGCACAGCGGATTCCGCTGCACCCACACTGCCATACTGCCAGGCCTGGTCTACAGAGCAGCAGGGGAGGAGCCGGCTGCTGGGTGACAGGAGGAGCGAGTAACTGCAGGAGCAGCCGATTGGTCAGATGGCTGCACTCCTGATCTCCTCTCCCTCTGCTGATTGGCAGCATGGAGGCGGAGCTACAGGGAGAAGGGAGGCGGAGCTACAGAGGTATGCAAATACCACCTGCTGGGGAAGTCCTGTGTGTGCGCTTCTGTGTAACAGGCAGTGGCTACTACATTCTGGCCACAAAACCTGTGATAGGACTTTGCCTAGTGACGCCCTGGCTGTCAGCTGTTTTGTAGACCGCAGGCTTATAGTAGGAGATCGTGCTTCACTGCACTACCGCAATGCTTAACTATATCAGCACTATGCATGCTGATATAGTTTACAGGAGCAGTAGCTCCAGGTGGGCACCTCTGAGCACAGGGCCCAGGTCAACGGCCCCCCTGGTAGCTAGGCTACTGGTCACACGTGTCTGCTGGGAACGCTGCCCACACGTCTAACACCAGTTGTAGGGATCGTACTCACTTGGGTGCGATGGGAGGAAAACAGGAGGCATGTTCCTTTAAGTGTCCATAACGGTTTATTGGTTTCATAAACCGTGCAAAAGCAAAAGTGCAAACAAAACAGCCTTTAATGAAGGCAAAAACAAAGATAACAGTCCGTATAGCAAAACTCTGGTTAGCCAGCATTGTGGTCACACAGGCTGGTAAGCATCCAGCACACAGCTCAGTCTGGATACCACCACACACAGGAGGCCTTCTCCCTCCAGACACACAGACCATGTGCCAAACAACAGTCTCCATTATATAGGCTGGTAAGCACACCCAGAGGTGAGGTATGTGGGCTGCTGGACCCGCCCATCTCTCCTAGCAACCCGTAACCCGGTCCCAGGTGCACCAATTAGACCTCTTAGTGTGTGCGTGCACTAGAGAATTACTCCGGGTTACATCACAGAGACCAGCCATCTCTGTGATACATACCTCCCATTGACTACGCGACCATTAGCCACCTTACAGTCCTCAACGGCCTCGTCTCTCCTCCGACTGTGTCAGGGGAATCTAACAGTGGGCCAGTACGCTGTACGTTTCCGCACCCTTTCATCGGAACTCACCTTGAATAACGAGGCTCTGGTGGCTACCTTTTGGGAGGGCCTTATTGGGGGACTCAAAGACGAGAAGGCCAGTCGTGACATACCCACCTCTGTGGATGACTTGGTGTCTCTCGCCACACGGACTGACATCAGGTTCCACGAGAGTTACAAGGAGGTGATCTATGAGAGAAGACCTCTACGCCTAGCACCTACAGTTGAAACCAGAAGTTTCAATCCACTATATAAAAATACACACATGCATGTTTTTCTTAATATCTGACATGAAATCAGAATAAACCTTTCCCGTTTTAGGTCAGTTAGGATTACCATACTTTTTAATATATGTTAAATGCCAAAATAATGAGAGAGAGAGAGAGAATGTTTTAAGGCATTTTTATTACTTACTGCAAAGTCAAAAGTTTACATACACTAAGATTACTATGCCTTTAAACAATTCTGGACTGCCCATATGATGATGTCATGTGTTTGGAAGCTTCTGAGTTTTTTGGCAACATCTGAGTTAATTAGAGACATACTTGTGGATGTATTTTAATGCACAACTGAAACACACTGCTTCTTTGTGTAGCATCATGGGAAAGTCTAAAGAAATCAGCCAAGATATCAGGAAGAGAATTGTGGACTTGAACAAGACTGGCTTATCCTTGCGTACAATTTCAAGATACCTGAAGGTGCCTCGTTCATCTGTACAAACAATTATACGCAAGTACAAAGAAGATGGGAATGTCCAGCCATCATACCGCTCAGGAATGAGACAGGTTCTGTGTCCCAGAGATGAACGTGCTATGGTCCGACATGTGCATATCAACCCAAGGACAAAAGCAAAAGATCTTGTGAAAATGTTGGCGGAAGCTGGTAAGATTGTGTCAATATCCACAGTGAAACGAGTACTGTATCAACATCGGCTGAAAGGCCACTATGCCAGGAAACAGCCATTACTCCAAAAGAAACATAAAAAATCCAGATTAATGTTTGTAAATGCACACAGGAACAAAGACCTTCATTTTTGGAGACAAGTCCTGTGGTCTGATGAAACTAAAATTGAACTTTTTAGGATAATGACCATCATTACGTTTGGAGGAATAAGGGGGAAGCTTGGAAGCCAAAGAACACCATCCCAACTGTAAAACACGGGGGTGGCAGCATCCTTCACAAAACAGATGGCATCATGAGAAAAGAAGATTATGTGACAATACTGAAGCAACATCTCAAGACATCAGCCAGGAAGTTAAAGTTTGGGCGGAAATGGTTCTTCCAAATAGACAATAACCCGAACCATACTGCCAAAATGGTAACAAAGTGGCTTAAGGATAACAAAGTCAATGTTTTGGAGTAGCCATCACAAAGCCCTGATCTCAATCCTATTGAAAATTTATGGTTAAAACCGAAAAGGCTGCGAGCAAGGTGACCTACAAACCTGGATCAGTCACACCAGTTTTTTCAGGAGGAATGGGCCCAAATTCCGACCAACTATTGTGAGAAGCTTGTGGAAGGAGATCCCAAACGTTTGACCCAAGTCATTCAGTGTAAGGGCAATGGTACCAAATACTAATGAAATGGATGGAAACTTTTCACTTTGCAGTAAGTAATAAAAATGCCTTAAAACATTCTCTCTCTCTCTCTCTCTCTAATTATTCTGGCATTTGGCAAATATTAAAAATTATGGTAATCCTAATTGACCTAAAACGGGAAAGGTTTATTCTGATTTCATGTCAGATATTGAGAAAATCATGCAGATGTGTCTTTTTATATAGTATATGTAAACTTCTGGTTTCAACTGTACCTTTCAAAGGCCGGTCTCACAGCAAGCCTCTGTCTCGGCATCTTCCCCAGAATCTATGCAAGTTGACCAGGTGACGATGGTCAAAAGCCGCCAGGAGGTCCATAGTGCCGAGGGAGGGTGCTTTTATTGTGGCAGTTCTGAGCATATAATCTGCTCCTATCCGGAGAAACCGGGAAACTCCAGAGCCTAGGGTCACTTGGAGAAGTCACCCTGGGCGAGAATCTTTCCTCTTCATTACTGACTTTGCCAGTGTCCAAATCCTGCAGCAACACCCATTTTGTTGAGTCTGCCTACCTGGACTCCGGCACCGCAGGTAATCTCATCCAACAGGCCGTGATGGAGCGGTATCAAATCCCAATCCAACGTCTCCCGGATCCGTTGGCAGTTTCTTCGGTGGATGGGAAGCCTCTTTCCAAGACTATCCTGTTCACTACCGAGCTCATGGTACTCAGGGTAGGAATGCTGCACTCGGAGAAGATTTTCTTCTATATGCTGTCCGGTCTCTCTCATCCTTTGCTACTAGGTCTGCGATGGTTGCAGAAACGTGCACCGGTCTTGAACTGGAGTTCCGGAGAGGTGCTCTGTTGAGGTCAGGAGTGTCACAAAACCTGCCTGTTTTCATTCGTCCTTCTCGACCTCCGGCTTCTCCATGTACCTGGTTTGCCGACACGTACATGGACATCTTTGACAAGAAGGAAGCCGAGACTACCTCCCCATAGGCCGCATGACTGTCCTATTGACCTCATTCCCGATGCATCTCCCCCTCGCGGCTCTATCTACCCCCCCGTCGCAGGCTAAGACCCGTGCCATGTCTGAATATATGGAGGAGAATTTTGCTAGGGGATTTATACAGAAATCCACCTCTTTGGCTAGTGTAAGATTATTCTTTGTCAAGAAGAAGGAAGGTTCTCTTCAGCCCTGTAACAACTATAGTGATTTGAATCAAATAACTAAAGAATAAGGACCCTCTGCCTCTCATCTCCACGCTGTTCGATCACCTTAAAGGCTCTAGAGTCTTCACTAAACTCGACCTTTGAGGGGTGTACAACCTGATCTGAATTCATCAGGGAGATGAATGAAAGACGGCATTCAATACTCGGGATGGCCACTGTGAGTATTGTTATGGCGTTTGGACTCTGCGATGCACCAGCAATCTTTCAAGAACTGGTGAACAACATCTTCCGGAACCCTCTCTACACGTGTGTAGTAGTGTACCTGGACGATATCCTGGTGTTCTCTCCTGACCTGCTCTCACACCGAAGAGATGTTCGCCAGGTTCTGCCGAGGCTTTGGAAGAACCGTCTGTATGCCAAATTCGAACAGTGCGTTTTTGAGCAGGCTTCTCTTCCATTTCTGGGGAACATAACCTCGGAGACCAGCTTGAAAATGGATCCCGAAAAGGTGTCTGCAGTTCTAAAGTGGCCTCGGCCAGATGGTCTGAAGGCGATTCAACAGTTTCTCGGTTTTGCAAATTATTACCGCCTGTTCATTCCCCATTTTTCTTCTCAGACTGCTCCTATCTCAGCCCTAACACGCACATGCTTCTCAGGAGTTTTTGGAATGTGGAAGAAAACAATGAACATTGAACTTTTTTTCACAAAAATGTTACTTTAGACCCAAAATTTTTTATTTTCGCAAGGGTAACAGAAAAAAATTGACCCCAAAATTTGTTGTGCAATTTCTCCTGAGCACGCTGATATCCCATATGTGGGGGAAAACCACTGTTTGGGCGCACGGCAGGGCTCGGAAGGGAAGGAGCGCCATTTGACTTTTTGAATGTAAAATTTCCTGGAATAATTAGCTGACACCATGTCGCATTTGGAGAGTCCCTGATGTGCCTAAACAGTGGAAACCTCCCACAAGTGACCCCATTTTGGAAACTAGACCCCTCAGAGAACTTTTCTACATGTGTGGTGAGCACTTTGAACCCCCAAATGTTTCACAAAAGTTTATAATGTAGAGCCGGGAAAAAAAAAATCACTTTTTTCCACAAAAATGATATTTTAGCCCAAATTTTTTATTTTTACAAGGGTAACAGGAGAAATTGGACCCCAAGTTGTTGTTCAATTTCTTCTGAGTACGCTGTTACCCCATATGTGGGAGAAAACTACTGTTTGGGCGCACATCAGGGCTCGGAAGGGAAGGAGTGACGTTTTGGAATGCAGATTTTTATGGAATGGTCTGTGGGTGCCATGTAGCGTTTGCAGAGCCCCTAATGTGCCTAAAGTGCCCACTTTTTGGAAACAAGAACCCCCCAATGGATTTATCAAGATGTGTGGTGGGCACCTTGAACCTCCAGGTGCTTCACAGAAAATTATAACGTTGACTAAAAAAAATCTAAATTTTTCCAAAAAAAAATTATTTTAGCCAAAAACAATTATTTTCACAAGGGTAACAGGAGAAAGTGGACCCCAAAGTTTGTTGTGCAATTTCTCCTGAGCACGTAGATACCCCATATGTAGTTGAAATCTACTTTTGAGGCACAGTGCAAAGCTCAGAAGGGAAGAAGCACCATATTGGAGTTCATATTTTGCTGGGCTGGTTTGACGGTGCCATGTCACATTGGCAGAGCCCCTAAGGTGCCAGAACAGCAGAACCCCCCATAAGAGACCCCATTTTACACCTCTAAATGCATTCATCTAGGGGTGCAGTGAGCATATTGACACTATATGTGCCTCACAGAATTTTACACCATTGGGTGGTGAAGAAAGAATAATTACATTTTTACCACCAAAGTTTTGTTTTAGCCCCAGATTTTATATTTTCACACTGGGAAATGGAAAAAATTACAACAAAATTTGTCCCACAATTTTTGCTGAACGTAGAAATACCCCATACTCTGGAGGGAAAGAGCACTATTTGCCTCCTGGAGCGCAGATTTTCCTAGAATAGTATGTAGACTCCATATACACAGCTCCTAAGGGCTAACAGAGCAGAATCCCCCCTCAAGTGACCCCATTTTGGAAATTATACCTCTTTGGAAATGTATCTACAGGTATGGTGAGGATTTTAACTATATGGGTGTTTTCCAGAAACAAGCAGCAGTGGATGTTGCTGAGTGAAAATTACAAATTGCCGTTGTAGTGACCAGTACGCTGTAGTGACCAGTATGTTGTGACCCAGCTCATGCTTCTGGAGACATGCACCCGTAAATCAGGCGGGCTCTCATGGCTACAGAAATGTCAAGCATGTGGATGCTTTCTGCAGTTTAGGCACACTGTGGAGCTCAGAAGGAAGGTGGGCATTAGTATTTGGGAGCACAGAATCTGCTGAATTTCTTTTGAGGGGCAAGAGCCATTTTTCTTTTCCAGAGCCTTTGTGCAACTAGTAACGTGGAAGCCCCCTATATTTCCGTTAACAAATGACGGACCTGAGTGGGGACTTGCTTTTTTTGTGGATTGAGTCAAAGCTTTTATTGTGATCCAAAATGTTATGTAAAATGTTCCCATTTATCCTGTGCTCTACGCTGAGCACTGATATCGGGGTTTCCATTTAAATCTCAGAGTGACGTAATTCAGATGAAAACCTCGAGAGATCCATTCACTATAATGAGTCAAAAAACCTATTCACAAGAGAATAGAGCTCAAAAAACTTTATTTGAAAAATTAAAAGTAAATATTTTTATAAAAAAGCACA
The DNA here is from genome assembly GCF_046119375.1 of Phyllobates terribilis. NCBI lineage: Eukaryota > Metazoa > Chordata > Amphibia > Anura > Dendrobatidae > Phyllobates > Phyllobates terribilis. The sequence goes on from NW_027362761.1 coordinate 596,883,602, forward strand.
ATGAGCAAACCAAAAAGGCGACAGAACAGCAGGAGGAGATGCAATGTTATATAAAGATAGAGTATAAATAACATTTATAATGGCATCTGTACAAAACTGCATCAGGTCAAAAAATGGCAGTAAGATTAATTATAATCCGCATTGATTGATTAATGTATAGATTAGTGTGCCATAATAGAAAATAAAGGTTTACCTGTAGACATCGCCTCCTGCTGAACTGGCGCCAGGTCCGAACACGTGTTTCGGCACGTAGCCTGACAAAGCAGAGTGTAGCTAACTGTGCCGCTGAATTCCAGGCGCCGGTACGTGTGCTCCTGATGCGGCACACAGGCGGCACACTGTTGCCACATGTATGCCACACAGGTGCACACGGACACTGATATCTCCGGTACTGTTTTTTTCGGGTAACGGAAATGTCAGGACGTGTGAAACCTGCCTTACTCTGGACTCCGTCTGGCCTATGTTCAGTGGTGTCCTTTTTTTCAGAGGTTCACAAAACTGTGGCTAATGGCACTTTTATGCACATCTAATAAAAAGATGGACACCTCCGGATCATAGGTCAGACGGCGTCCGTGGTGCCTCCATCTGCCTCATTACAGGGAATCTTCTGCCAGAGCGCAGGATAAATGTGAGCCGAGCCTCACTGCGATCTTTGGGAGGCAGAATGAACAAATCAACAGCAATTGAAGAATTGGTTTTATTTATTTTTTACGATGTTCCTCATACAGTATAAGTGATTAGACGATTTTATTCTTCGGGTCGGTGCGATTACAGTGATACCAGATTTATATTGGGTTTTTATGTTTGGCAGCTGTCACACACTAAAAACTAGTTACTAGTTTTTGCATCGCCATCTTTTGAGAGCTATAATTTTTCCATATTTTGACCAACAGAGTCATGTAAGGGCTTTTTTTTTAACATTTTTATTGGTATTATTTTGGGACATTTTTTTATCACTTTCTATTCCGATTTTTGGGAGGCAGAATAAACAAAAACCAACAATTCAGGAATTATTATTTCATGTTTTTTTATGCAGTTCCGCATGTGGTAAAATTGATCATGTAGCTTTATTCTTCGGGTCAGTACGTTTACAGCGGTACCACATTTATATTGTTTTTCTATATTTTGGCGCTTTTACACAATAAAAAACTATTTTATAGAAAAAAAAATTTTTTTGCATCGCTTTATTCTGAGAGCTATAACTTTTTTATTTTTCACTGATGGAGCTGAATGGCGGCTTGTTTTTTTGCGGGACAAAGTGATGTTTTCAGCGATGCCATTTTTATTTACATTCGTCTTTTTGATCGCGTTTTATTCCACTTTTTGTTCGGCGGTATGATGATAAATCATTGTTTTTTGCTTGTTTTTTTATTATTTTTTTTTACCGTGTTCACCAAAGGGGTTAACTAGTGGAATAGTTTTATAGGTCAGGTTGTTCCAGACACGGCGATATAAAATATGTGTACCTTTATTGTTTATTTTTTTCATAATAATATTTATGGGTACAAAATATATATATAGTTTTTTATTATTATTTTTTTTTTCTTCATATTTTTACAACTTTTTTTTTTACTCTTTTACTTAGTCCCACTATGGGGTTTTCACTTTCTGTAGTCTGATTGCAGTTATAAGGTATTGCAGTGCAGGATCACTGCTATACCTTATAACATGTCAGCTTTGCAGACACAAGAAAGTTTCATCATGCACTGCGCATGATCAAACTATCTTGTTAGTGCTTGGTGACCTGGATGTCTTTATTATTATTATTTATTTATATAGCACCATTGATTCCATGGCGCTGTACATAAGGAGGGGTTACATACCAAATACAGATCTCACTTACAGTAACAAATGAACAATGATAGACTGGTACAGAGGGAAGAGGACCCTGCCCTTGCGGGCTTACAGTCTACAGGAATGGGGGAGGAGACAGTAGGTTGAGGGGTTGCAGCAGCTCCGATGTTGGTGAGGCGCAGGTCCGGTGTTGGTAAGGCAGCAGCTAAGCAGCTCCAGTGGTGTTGAGGAGGCGGTGGGGTCATGGCAGGCTGAAGTCTTTCTTGAAGAGATGGGTTTTCAAGTTCCGTCTGAAGGATCCAGGTGTGGTGGATAATCAGACGTGTTGGGGAACAGAATTCCAGAGGACGGGGGATATTCGGGAGAAACCTTGGAGGCGATTGGGTGGGGAACGAATAAGTATGGAAGAGAGAAGGAGGTCTTGGGAGGACCGGAGATTACGTGAGGGAATATATCAGGAGATTAGTTCAGAGATGTATGGAGGAGAAAGTTTATGGATGGCTTTGTAGGTCAGTGTTAGTATTTTGAATTGGATACGCTGGGGAAATGGAAGCCAGTGAAGGGATTTGCAGAGGGGAGAATTGGAGGAGAAACGACGAGAGAGATGAATTAGTCGCGCAGAACGGATTGGAGAGGTGCGAGAGTGTTAGCAGGTAGGCCACAGAGGAGGATGTTGCAGTAGTCGAGGCGGGAGATGATGAGGGCATGTGACTCGCCCCCTGAGCCGTGGGGCACTCAGGACCGGACTTCAGGGCAATGCTGGGAGTAGTAGTGGCGACCCGGTCCCGTGGCTCAGGGTGGTCAGACCAGTGGTAGTCTACGATGTGCTGTAGGTAATGTCCGACTACGCCACCCGTGGATTGCGGTCAGGGTTAGCCGCCGCTGCAGTGCAGACCGCTGGGGCTGAAATAAATGTGCAGCACTGAATAGTTCAACTCCCCACGGGAGGAGTATGGCCCCAGGGCAGTATATATAATGGATGATGGAGGGGATGATTCCGACCGCGATAGCCAGTAAACGGAGGCCTCTTAAACAGTTCAGGGTCTTTATTAGAACAGGTAAAATGACCCAGAAACAGGCCCGGCTAGGAGGGGGCCTGGATGTCTGAGAACAAGTGGGAAGCTGGCCCTGGTCAGGGTGAGGCTGTAGGCCTACCGTGCTCTGTGTGCTCCTTCTGGCTATTTCCCTCCTTGTAGTGTAACAGCCCATGTTCCCGAGCTCACCGTGTCCTCTCGCCCGTATGGCTTGCAACTTGGGTCCCTTTCTACTCCCGGCCTGGTACGGCTTTGCTGGTCCCTTCTGCTGTGGCGGAGCCTCTGGGCTTCTTAGGCCAAGGAACATACAGTCCCCTGCAGACTGGTTATCTGCTGTAGGATGTGGAATCCTCACAGCCTCAGACACCAAAGTCTGGTGGATTAGTTTCTTTATCTGCCAGGACAGACTCACTTCGCCTTTTGTCCCTGGCTCGTGGCTCTCCTATTGCCACACGTCCTCTTAGGCTGCAACACAACTGTCTGTCCCTGCTCTGGGACACCTCTCAATCCAGAGACAGGTCGTCCAGTTCTCCCTAACCCTGCCCCCAGCTCCAGCTTTTATAGGGGCAGCCTGCTCCCCCTACTGGTCTGGGACAGGAGGTGCTGCATGCTAATGGTCCTTGACTAGAGAACCTCCCCCTTGCTCTCAAACACAGCTTTATTATATTTGTGGCATCCAGGCCAGGGTAACACATTCCCCCCTAGTAAAATTTAGTACTCTGGGACTAAACAATAAACAAAGACAATATGCATGACCATAAAACATCAGTAGACAAACGACGCACAGGTTGAGTTCTTAAGGTCACAGTGTGGTCTGTGACCGGGTGTCCATTTCACCAACACAACGGGGAGCCTTAACCAGGTGGGGGTCTGTCCTAGCCCCAAGTCCTTTACAGTCTTAGTTCATTCCTTGGCCAGGCTCCGAACGCAGTCCATACAAAGTCCCGGTTATTAAAAGTCCATAACCTTTGAGTCCGTACGGTAACTGTAAGAAACTGAAATACACAATTACTAATCATGCATGTAACTTTGCAAACATTTCAACACTTGGCAACAGGGTTATTTACAGTTTTAGTGCACCCTATATTCTCCAGCGAGCGGGTATCTGCCCCTTTGCGCTCCTGGTTGACCTGCGTAACCCACTGTCTGGTGGTGGACCGACCTGGCTTTCCCCACTAGCGTTAGGGGTACAGTTACCAGCTTGGTGTACAGGTAGGGCAGGCAGCTGTCTGCGGGTCCTTTGGCTTACCGCAGGCATGGCAGGCTCACTGTCAGCAGAGGGTTGACTCTCCTGGGCTGCTGGTACAGGCTCTTCTGCCTCTGGAACTGCTTGCTCTTCTTCACCTTCCGGCTCTGGTGTAGGTTGTTGCTGAGCCGGTTGCAGGAAATGCAGGACGGGTACCACTATGGCATCGTTTATTCGAGTCCAGGACTGAGGGAACTCTCCGAGAACGGTGCTGATCATTTCTTCCTTGTCCTCTGCGGGTTCAAGGTCACTTTGACCCTCTTCTGCACTACGGAGTTGCTCGGGGCACCTTTTTAGGTGGTCTCTGGAGACGGTACTAGTGGTTTCTCCTCCATCCTTGGTGATCACGCACACCTTCGAGTTGTCGTGATCAGACTGCAGTACGGTGTAGGGTTCCCTTTCCCACTGGTCGTCCAACTTATGTAGCCTTCTCTTTCGCTTCAGGACCTGCTCACCAGGTTCTAGGGGACCAGCAGGGGCGTGTTGGTTGAAGAGTCTTTCTTGCCTTTCTCTCACCTGGGCCAGGCTCTTCTCCACACTCTCCTGTATCTTCTTGTACTGCAGTCGCCTTTCCGTATCCCAGTCCGCATCCGGCGAGGTGTCCTCAGGTGTTAGGACTCCCATCTCCAGGTCTATGGGCAGCTTACCTGGTCTGGCTCGCATCAGGTAACCCAGGGTGCAGTTTGTAGCATTCACCGGGATATGGTTGTATAAGTCTATCAGGTCCGGCAGTTTTTCTGGCCACAGGCTGCGTTCCTCCAGGGGCAACGTCTTCAGGAGATCAATGACTATATTGTTCATTTTCTCACACATCCCGTTGGTTTGTGGGTTGTAAGACGTTGTCCGAATCTTCTTACAGCCATAGAGGTTGCAGAACTCTTGGAAGATTTCGGCCTCGAACGCTGGACCCTGGTCTGTCACAACTTGTTCCGGATACCCGTGTGGACGGCAGAAGTATTGCTGGAAGGCTCTGGCCGCCGTTTGGGCTGTCAAGTCTTTTACCGGGACCACCACTAGAAAATGGGAATAGTGGTCCACGATTGTCAGGGCGTAGATGTATCCCGACCGGCTTGGAGCCAATTTGACGTGGTCCAGAGCTACCAGCTCAAGAGGCTGCTGGGTGACGATGGGCTTCAAGGGTGTCTTCTGGCTGGTGCGGTCTTTTCTCCTTAAGTTACAAGGGCCACAGTCCCTGCACCACTTCTCTACAGCCCCTCTCATGCCGACCCAAAAGAACCATCCTCTTAGCAGGAACTCCAGTTTCTTCCAACCGAAGTGCCCCGCTCTGTCATGGTAAGCCCCCAGGACCATAGCTGCATCCCGCCTTGGGACCACGACTTGCCAGGTGAGCTCGTGTGTCCGGTGGTTGACAAGTCTTCTGCACAGCTTGCCTTCATAGAGGAACAGCTTGCTCTTCTCTTTCCATAGCTGCTTGGCTTCCTCTGGAGCATCCGGATCTAAGCGGGCGTCTTCCTGGGTCAGCAGATCTTTCACCAGGCGGATCGCAGGATCACTATCTTGGGTCTCGGCCCAGCTGTGGTGAGGTAGGGGATTGATCATAACGGTTGTTAAATCTTCCTCCTTCACGCGGTGGGAGTATTGAGCGGCCCCATACCGGTGAAATGCAGGGAGTTCTACCTCCTCCAGCTCTTCTGGGTCTTCGTCACCTTCAGGTAAGTGAGGCATTCTCGATAGGGCTTCAGCGTTGGCATTGGTTTTGCCTGCCCGGTACTTGATCACAAAATCATAATTGGAGAGACGGGCCATCCACCGCTGTTCCAGGGCACCAAGTCTTGCACTGTCTACGTGTGTTAACGGGTTGTTGTCCGTGTACACAGTGAACTTTGCGGAGGCCAGGTAATGCTTGAAGCGTTCCGTTACGGCCCACACCACCGCCAAGAATTCTAGCTTGAAGGAGCTGTAATTCTCCGGGTTCCTCTCGGTGGGCCTCAGCTTCCGGCTGGTGTACGCGATCACTCTCTGCCCTGTTGGTTTTGTGACAGTACGGCTCCCAGTCCCACATTACTGGCGTCTGTGTGGAGAATAAAAGGCTGGCCATAATCAGGGTAGGCCAGGATCTCATCCCCTGTGAGGGTCATCTTCAACTGGCGGAAGGACTCCTCTTCCGGTTTATCCCACTTGAAGGGTGGCTTTTGGCTTCTGGACTTAGACTATCCTATCAGGAGGTCCTGCATAGGGGCTTCCATCTTAATGAACCCAGGGATGAACCTTCGGTAGTAGCCTACCAACCCGAGGAATTGCCTCACTTCCTTGATGTTCGAAGGGCTTGGCCAGCTCTTGATTGCCGTGACCTTGTCAGGGTCGGGGGCTACTCCTTCCGCACTTACCACGTGCCCTAGGTACTGGACCTTCGGTTTCAACAGGTGACACTTTGATGGTTTCACCTTCAGGCCATAGCCTGCCAGGGCTTCGAACACCTCGGCCAGGTGCTTTAGATGGTCCTCGTAAGTCTTCGAATAGATGATCACGTCGTCCAGGTAAAGGAGGACCGTCTCGAAGTTTCGTTGCCCTAGACAGCATTCCATCAGCCTCTGGAAGGTCCCTGGTGCGTTGCAGAGCCCGAAGGGCATACAGTTGAACTCGCTCAGTCCCATCGGGGTGGTGAAGGCGGTCTTCTCCTTGTCAGCCTCTGCCACAGGAACCTGCCAGTACCCGCTAGTAAGGTCCAAAGTAGAAAAGAAGTTAGCTGATTTTAGTGCAGCTAAAGACTCTTCTATTCTAGACAGGGGATATGCGTCTTTGTGGGTGATACGGTTGATTTGTCTATAGTCCACGCACATTCTCATGGTGCCGTTTTTTACCTTTCTTTTTTACCAGAACCAGGGGGGCTGCCCAGGGGCTACAGCTATCTCTAATGACCCCAGCTTCTTTCATTTCCCGCAGCATACCCTTGGCGTTCTGATAATGTGCAGGGGGTACAGGCCTGTGTCTCTCTTTTATTGGTGGGTGGCTCCCTGTGGGGATGTGGTGTTCTATCCCTTTTACTCTGCCGAAGTCCAGCGGGTGCTTACTAAAGACTCTCTCGTACTCCTGGACCACCCGGTAGACTCCTTGTTTTTGGTGTAGGGGAGTGGAGTCAGCACCCACATGGAGTTTCTGGCACCAGTCCTCCTTTTGTTTCCGGGAGCCATTACCCCCCGCCTGTGGAGATAGAGGCAAAGGCTCCACGGCCCTGATAGTTTTGTGTTCGACAGCAAACAGTTTGGCAAGTGTAGCGTACCTGGGTAAGTGTACCTCCCTCTCCCCAATGTTGAGAATGCGAACGGGCACCCTCCCATGACGGACATCAACCACCCCCCGGGCTGTCAAAATGGTGGGCCTGCTGTCTGAGTACACGGGTTCTACCATGGCTTGGTAGTCTCTACCTCTCAACCCGATTGCAGTCCGACACCAGATCATCATTTCACTTTTGGGAGGCATGGAAATGGGGAATGGGTCACTCATTCTTATGCTATCGATCTCACCACCAGACAGTTCTACCTGCTGCCGTCTCATCAGGGCTTTTATCTCTTTGTTGAGGACTCTCTGTTGGCTGGAACTAGCATTCACCGCCACCTGTTGTAGAATTACAATTACCTCTGAAAGACAATTTTCAATCACGTTAGTACCCACAGTTATTTTAGGGTGACTTTCACGACGGTCAATGTCCACAATAATCACTCCCTGTGCCGGCAGTTCAACTTTACCAATCTTAATGGTCATCTCTTTGAACCCCATCTGTGGCACGGGCAAGCCATTACTGGCGATGATGCTCAAGTCGCTGTCTGGATACCGTGTTATATCAGCATCAGTCCAATACTGCTTAAAAAGTACATAAGGGATAGTGGTTACTTGCGACCCGGTATCCAGCAAGGCGCTCATGGGGATACCGTCCAGCACCACGGGTAAAACCGGGCGCCCCCCAACGTACTTATTACGCCAATTGTAAGGGCCTGGTGATCTTATGCCTGGGGGTTGGCCCTCTGCCCCAGGTTGGACCCGTTTAAATTACAGTACCTGGAAATGTGTCCCGGCTGGTTGCATCGACGGCAAATGGGCTGTCCATCCTATGCGTAGCGGTCTGTGGGCCTCCCTCGGAACGACGGGGTCCTCCTCTGTCGACGCCACGGGACATTCTCCGGACTTGAAGTCAACTCGATGGGTCTTGACGGGTCCACTTGTAACGCCTGAACGGTCCTGGTCAATGCCGCGACGCTCCTGGTCAGCTCCTGGACTTGGTGGTGCAGATCTTTCTACGGGGCTTGGTTCAGGGCCTGTGCATCGGCCCCCACAGAGTCCATAGAGGAGGGCGCCGCCTCCTGGTGGTAGGTGAGAGCAGGGCGCCGGGGGTTTATAGCGCCACTTGTTGTGGGTTCACGGAGCACCCTTATGGCCCTGTCCTTGAATTGGGCAAAGGTCAGATCAGGGTTCTGAAAGAACATGAGGCGCAGCTGGGTCCTGTGGGCGCTAGACAGCAGACCTTCTATGAACTGTTCTGTTAGTAGCTTATCCGTATCCTGCACGCTGCCAGGGTCAGCTTGTTTGATGGCTCTCAAGGCTTCCTGCAAATTTAGGGCATAGTCTCTGATGCTGTCCTGTGCCCGCTGCTTACATCCATAGAACCGCATTTTAATTTCAGCGGAGGTATGGGTATCAAAGGAACCTCGCAGCCGGGCTAGAATGTCCTTTACGGTCCTTTTCTCCTCAGTGGGCCATGACTTTACCTCCCGCTGGGCTGCGCCAGTTAACTGCCCTGTCAGTATGCTAATCCTCTGTTCCTCTGTCTGGGGGTAAACCTGGAACAAACTGAACAGCCTTTCCTTAAAGTCAGTTAGGGCATGGGGCTCCCCTGAATACTTAGGCAGCCAGGCCGCTCCAGGGATGTAGGGCAGGGAAAATGGCACCACCACTGCTGCAGCTGTGCTGGTGGTAGTGGGCGCCTCCGTGTCCGACATCTTCCTCCCCCCTAGTTAAGCGTGGCCTACCTTCCGACGATCCTCTTCTGTAGGCCACGGCTCCGCTGGTGCTGCTCCGGACGAGGACCTTGCGTCGCGTCCTGGTGACGTTAGCGTCGCTCTCTCTCCCTTCCAGGGCCTTGTGCAGCGTCGGTGCGTGGGGCGGAGCTTTGGGTCTCGCGCGGTTTGGGCGTCCATGCCCCTCTTCTTCCCGCGCGGCGTCCTGAAGATGGCGTCCAATGGCGGGAAAACAGCTGAATATGGCGGGAACCGACGGAAGATGGCGGGAGACGGCTGGAAATGGCGGGAAACGGCTCCGGATGGCGGGAAACCTCTTTTCAGGTGCATGTATAGTCTTTTTCAGGCACGCAATACCCGTTTGTGGCGGGTTGGTTACTATCCTGCCGACTACGCCAAAGCTGACTCGCCCCCTGGGCCGTGGGGCACTCGGGACCGGACTTCAGGGCAATGCTGGGAGTAGTAGTGGCAACCCGGTCCCGTGGCTCAGGGTGGTCAGACCAGTGGTAGTCTACGATGTGCTGTAGGTAATGTCCGACTACGCCACCCGTGGATTGCAGTCAGGGCTAACCGCCGCTGCAGTGCAGACCGCTGGGGCTGATATAAATGTGCAGCACTGAATAGTTCAACTCCCCACGGGAGGAGTATGGCCCCAGGGCAGTATATATAATGGATGATGGAGGGGATGATTCCGACCGCGATAGCCAGTAAACGGAGGCCTCTTAAACAGTTCAGGGTCTTTATTAGAACAGGTAAAATGACCCAGAAACAGGCCCGGCTAGGAGTGGGCCTGGATGTCTGAGAACAAGTGGGAAGCTGGCCCTGGTCAGGGTGAGGGTGTAGGCCTACCGTACTCTATGTGCTCCTTCTGGCTATTTCCCTCCTTGTAGTGTAACAGCCCACGTTCCCGAGCTCACCGTGTCCTCTCGCCTGTATGGGTCCCTTTCTACTCCCGGCCTGGTACGGCTTTGCTGGTCCCTTCTGCTGTGGCGGAGCCTCCGGGCTTCTTAGGCCAAGGAACATACAGTCCCCTGCGGACTGGTTATCTGCTGTAGGATGTGGAATCCTCACAGCCTCAGACACCAAAGTCTGGTGGATTAGTTTCTTTATCTGCCAGGACAGACTCACTTCGCCTTTTGTCCCTGGCTCGTGGCTCTCCTACTGCCACACGTCCTCTTAGGCTGCAACACAACTGTCTGTCCCTGCTCTGCTCTGGGACACCTCTCAATCCAGAGACAGGTCGTCCAGTTCTCCCTAACCCTGCCCCCAGCTCCAGCTTTTATAGGGGCAGCCTGCTCTCCCTACTGGTCTGGGACAGGAGGTGCTGCATGCTAATGGTGCTTGACTAGAGAACCTCCCCCTTGCTCTCAGACACAGCTTTATTATATTTGTGGCATCCAGGCCAGGGTGACACACATGCACAAGCATTTTAGTAGATTGAGGGTTGAGGAAGAGACGGATTCTGGAAATATTTTTGAGCTGGAGGTGACAGGAGGTGGAAAGAGCTTGGATGTGGGGTTTGAAGGACAGATCAGAGTCAAGGGTTACTCTGTGGCAGCGGATGTCTGGTACAGGGGAAAGCGTGATGTCATTTATTGTGATAGATAGATCAGGTGGGAAAGATACGTGATATGGAGAAAAGATGATGAGTTGAGTTTTGTCCACATTGAGCTTGAGGAAGCGAGAGGAGAAGAAGGAGAAAATGGCTGATAGACATGCTGGGATTCTGGATAGCAGAGAAGTGACATCTGGGTCAGAGAGGTAGATCTGAGTGTCATCAGCATATAGGTGACGACATCGAGTCCCCATGGCAACGATCGGGTCTCCGATCCAAGAGCAGAAAGGCTTTTGTCCCTCTGCTCGCTAAATGGTGCGATTGCAGTGATCACAGCATTTAGGGGGTTAAAGTGCCGGGTATCAGCGGTCAGGATCTGCTGACACACAGCAGCGATCGTTCCCACACGGCCTCTGTGCGGGCGCGATCGCTGAGACGTAATAATACGTACTTGGTCATTAAAGCTCAGGGCACAGGGACGTATTATTATGGCTCAAGTCAGAAAGGGGTTTTTGTCACTATTGTCAGTTCTCAGCTCCCAGTGTATGTATCAGCCGTGCCAGTTTACCAGCCGTGCCCGCCTACCAGCCGTGACCACCTGCCTGTCCGCCAGCCATGCCCGCCTGCCTGCCCGCCAGCCGTGCCCACCTGCCTGTCCGCTAGCAATGCCCAGGTGCCTGCCCGCCAGCCATGCCCACCTGCCTGTCCACCAGCCATGCCCGTCCGCCTGTCCGCCAGCCTGCCTGTCCACCAGCCGTGGCAGCCTGCCCCTGCCTCCCGTCCCTTGTTGGGACAGCTGCCATCAACCTGAGGTCAGTCCTGGAGTAGCACCTGGGTTAGCACCTCCCTTGTCTCTCCTCGGATCATGGATTTGTCAAGCTGCCATACATCTGAGGTCAGATTAGGTGAGCCCCCTAGTCACGCCCCCTCCAGGCGTTCCTCACGCCACAGCACAGTGGTTCCACCACCCGCCTTGTTACAGTTTCCAAAAGGCAAGAATACTGTGACTGGAAAATATTTAATGTCTAAAATCAATGTACATTTGGCATCTATGACTTTGTGATGTAAAAACTCAAGCATTTGTAAAAAAAAAGTCTTATAGGCGGGAGACAGCAAAAATACACAGTGTTGGCCCCCATCTGACCTGTTTGCTATTCGCAACCAAGATGGGGTTATGGAGTATACAGTGGGGCAAAAAAGTATTTAGTCAGCCACCAATTGTACAAGTTCCCCCAGTTGAAAAGATGAGAGAGGCCTGTAATTGACATCATAGGTCGACCTCAACTATGAGAGACAAAATGAGAAAATAAATCCTGAAAATCACATTGTCTGATTTGGAAAGAAATTGTTTTCAAATTTGGTGGAAAATAAGTATTTGGTCAATTACAAAAGTTCATCTCAATACTTTGTTATATATCCTTTGTTGGCAATGACAGAGGTCAAACGTTTTCTGTAAGTCTTCACAAGGTTGGCACACACTGTTGCTGGTATGTTGGCCCATTCCTCCATGCAGATCTCCTCTAGAGCAGTGATGTCTTGGCGCTGTCGGGCAATGCGGACTTTCAACTCCCTTTAAAGGTTTTCTATAGGGTTTAGATCGGGAGACTGGCTAGGCCAATCCAGGACCTTGAAATGCTTCTTACGAAGCCACTCCTTCGTTGCCCTGGCAGTGTGCTTGGGATCATTGTCATGCTGAAAGACCCAGCCACGTTTCATCTTCAATGCCCTTGCTGATGGAAGGAGGTTTGCACTCAAAATCTCACGATACATGGCCCCATTCATTCTTTCATGTACACGGATCAGTTGTCCTGGTCTTTTGGCAGAGAAACAGCCCCAAAGCAAGATGTTGCCACCCCCATGCTTCACAGTAGGTATGGTGTTCTTTGGATGCAACTCAGCATTCTTTCTCCTCCAAACACAACGAGTTGTGTTTCTACCAAACAGTTCTACTTTGGCTTCATCTGACCATATGACATTCTCCCAATACTCTTCTGGATCATCCAAATGCTCTCTAGCAAACTTCAGATGGGCCCGGACATGTAATGGCTTAAGCAGGGGGACAAGTCTGGCACTGCAGGATCTGAGTCCCTGGCGGCGTAGTGTGTTACGGATGGTAGCCTGTGTAACGTTGGTCCCAGCTCTCTGCAGGTCATTCACTAGGTCCCCCCGTGTGGTTCTGGGATTTTTTCTCACTGTTCTTGAGATCATTTTGACCCCATGGGGTGAGATCTTGTGTGGAGCCCCAGATTGAGGTAGATTATCAGTGGTCTTGTATGTCTTCCATTTTCTAATTATTGCTCCCACAGTTGATTTCTTCACACCAAGCTGCTTGCCTATTGTAGATTCAGTCTTCCCAGCCTGGTGCAGGGCTACAATTTAGTTTCTGGTGTCCTTCGACAGCTCTTTGGTCTTCACCATAGTGGATTTTGGAGTGTGACTGTTTGAGGTTGCTGACAGGTGTCTTTTATACTGATAACAAGTTCAAATAGGTGCCAGTCCTACAGGTAATGAGTGGAGGACAGAGGAGCCTCTTAAAGAATAAGCTACTGGTCTGTGAGAGCCAGAAATCTTGCTTGTTTGTAATTGACCAAATACTTATTTTCCACCAAAATTTGAAAAAAAAATTCTTTCCAAATCAGACAATGTGATTTTCAGGATTTGTTTTCTCATTTTGTCTCTCATAGTTGAGGTCGACCTATGATGTCAATTACAGGCCTCTCTCATCTTTTTAAGTGGGAGAACTTGCACAATTGGTGGCTGACGAAATACTTTTTTGCCCCACTGTAAGTAAGGTTAGGTTTTGTGGTTCTAACACTTAAAAAAAAAAACGCTCAAGTACTTTCCACCAAGAACTACAGAAGTATCTGACCTACTCCAAATGAGCACTCCTAAACAAGGGTAGTTTTAAGTAAGTGGAAATTAAAAGTAGGTAATGAAGAAGGTAATTCATATTTTAAATAGAGTTACTCTGTTGACTGTTTAAATGGTCACTATTAGAAATGATCAAAACATTTGAAATTCAAATTTGCCAACTTTGCCAATTCTTTTCTCAGAAATACAATTTGAGGCGAACTAGTTGTCCTGAAAATAATTGTATAACACTCAGAGGTCTCCTAGGACTGTATTGAACTTCTTTTGAGCTCTTTAATGCAAACACAGCCTGATAAATGTCTAAGTGACTATAACCTATCTCGCTAAGTGGAAATGGATGGTAACCTGTAACAGGCTACTTAATAACACACTGCAGTATCAGACTTGTTAAATTACTTAAATTGTAGAAAAGGTTCAAAAATGATTCCATTTTGGGAGCAAATGCCTGCCTTGCTGGTGTTTATACACAGGCAGAGGAAACAGAAGAAGCCATGCCTTTTTCACAAGGGGTGGTGCAAAAATTAACCCTGTTTCTGGAGTTTCTTTGCGAAATTAGGAAGCAAAATCGTATTCATAAGGCGTCCAAAAATAATCCCTTTATTAAAGGGCAAAAATAGGTGTGCTCACTAATTTTAAAATTTAATTAATGGTTTCTCAACTAGAAGTGAAAAAATAATTCCTTTGTTGGAATTCACAACAGATTTGCTATTTTTTAAAATGAGTAAACAATTACAAAGACTTTTTATCAAGCCTTCCAAAAATTATCGATTTTTTTAGGGAGCTGGAGCAGGCTAGCTTTTTTCAAAGTGAAGAAGCAATGGTTTGTTGTCAACAAGCCTTTCAAAAAAATTAGCCCTATTTTGTGAGCCGTTTGTGTATTCTCAGGAAATTATGTTAGTCATCAGCAGTACAGTCTATCACTATAAAAGACAGTGTGCAAGACAGATGCGTGGCTGTGCAGTGGCAGCGACAGAGCCCCTGCTTTGGGCATTAGGACTGGCGGGCAAGGAAATGTCCTGCACAGTGGGCCAGTAATGGCAGTCCATGCATCGGCAGTAGAGTCTAGCACTATGAAAAACATTGGGCTACAGCCAGGAGCTGTGTGGCTGTTGTTGCTGTAAAGCGGCAGAAGCCATATGGTAACATGAATAACCTCTCTGACATTAAATTGGAGGCTGGAAATTACCGTACGCTGATAGCAAACTGGGACAGTTCTTGCCATTAGTCCAAACTGCTGACCCAGAAATCCATAGAATCGGGGCTCAGGGTATCTGAGAAAGTCTATGTATGACTGAACCTGGCTATTCAGTCGGTGAAACTATGTTTTCTGAAGTGTGTCAGGTTGTCTCAATGGCAAATTATTATTATTATTTATTATTATAGCGCCATTTATTCCATGGCACTTTACATGTGAAGAAGGGGTATACATACAAGAACAATTACAATAATCTTGAACACAATGTGACGGCGACTGGTACATGAGGAGCGAGGACCCTGCCCGTGAGGGCTCACAGTCTACAAGGGATGGGTGAGGATACAGTAGGTGAGGGTAGAGCTGGTCGTACAGCGGTGTGGTGGTTACTGCAGGTTATAGGCTTGTCAAGAGAGGTGGGTCTTCAGGCTCTTTTTGAAGGTTTCCACGGTCGACGAGAGTCTGATGTGTTGGGGTAGAGAGTTCCAGAGTAGGGGGGAAGCACGGGAGAAATCTTGTATGCGATTGTGGGAGGAGGAGATTAGAGGGGAGTAGAGAAGGAGATCTTGTGAGGGTCGGAGGTTGCGTGCGGGTATGTAGTGGGAGACTAGGTCAGAGATATATGGAAGAGACAGGTTGTGAATGGCTTTGTATGTCATGGTTATGGTTTTGAACTGGAGTCTCTGGGCAATGGGGAGCCAGTGAAGAGATTGACAGAGAGGAGAGGCTGGGGAATAGCGGGGGGACAGGTGGATTAGTCGGGCAGCAGAGTTTAGGATGGATTGGAGGGGTGCGAGAGTGTTGGAAGGGAGGCCACAGAGCAGGAGGTTGCAGTAGTCAAGGCGGGAGATGATGAGGGCATGCACTACTGTTTTTACAGATTCATGGTTGAGGAATGTGCGGATCCGGGAGATATTTTTGAGTTGGAGTCGGCAGGAAGTGGAAAGGGCATGGATATGTGGTTTGAAGGAGAGTTCAGAGTCCAGGGTTACCCCAAGGCAGCGAGCCTGAGGGACTGGGGAGAGTGGGCAGCCATTGACTATGATGGATAGGTCAGTTGGGAGGGGTTGAATGAGATGGCGGAAAGATGATGAATTCTGTTTTGTCCATGTTAAGTTTTAGAAATCTAGCAGAGAAGAAGGATGAAATAGCGGACAGACATTGTAGGATTCTGGTTAGTAAGGAGGTGATATCGGGTCCAGAGAGGTAGATCTGTGTGTCATCAGCATAGAGGTGATAATGAAAGCCATGAGACTCTATGAGCTGTCCCAGGCCTAAGGTGTGGATGGAGAAGAGCAGGGGTCCTAGAACTGAACCTTGGGGGACACCGACAGATAGGGGGCGAGATGAGGAGGTGGTCTGTGAGTGAGAGACACTGAATGTCCTGTCTGTTAGGTATGAGGAGATCCAGGATAGGGCCAAGTCTGTGATGCCGAGAGATGAGAGAGTTTGTAGTAAGAAGGAATGGTCCACTGTGTCGAAGGCAGATGACAGGTCTAGGTGGAGGAGGACAGAGTAGTGTCGCTTAGATTTGGTGGTTACTAGGTAGTTGGTGACTTTAGTCAGTGCAGTTTCAGTAAAATGGTGCGGTCAGAAACCAGATTGTAGGCGGTCGAAGAGGGAGCAGGAGGAGAGGTGGGAGGACAGCTCAGAATGGACGTGTTGTTCTAGTAGTTTTGAGGCATAGGGGAGAAGTGATATGGGGCGATAGCTAGACAGAGAGGATGGGTCAAGGGAGGGCTTTTTGAGGATTGGTGTGATTGAGGCATGTTTGAAGCATGAGGGGAAGACACCAGTTGTTAGAGACAGGTTGAAGAGGTGGGCTAGGGGTGGGATGAAGATAGTGGTAAGGTTTGGGATGAGGTGGGACGGGATTGGGTCAAGTTTACAGGTGGTGAGGTGTGATTTGGAGAGTAAAGAGGAAAGGTGATCTTCCGTAATGGTGGAGAATGTGGTTTTGGAGGAGGAGGGTTGAGTAGGTGTGGTGAGGGGCTGTGGGGGCTTTAGGCAAAAGCTTTGTCTGATGGTGTCAATCTTCTGCTTGAAAAATGAGGCAAAGTCTTCGGCTGAAATAAGAGGAAAGGGAGGAGGCACTGGGGGGGGAGAGAATTGAAGGTGTTGAATAGTTGTTTGGGGTTGTGAGACAGGGAGGATATGAGAGATGAGAAGTATGTTTGTTTTGCTGCAGTGAGTGTGGACTTGAAGGTAGTGAGGGACTGTTTGAATGTGATGAAGTGCTCATTGGAGTGGGACCTTTTCCATCTACGCTCAGCAACCCTCGAGGCCCGTCGCAGTTCTTTAGTTAGGCTGGTGTGCCAGGGTTGTCTGTTGATTGTGTGAGCTTTGGTATGTGTGAGGGGGATGACTAAATCGAGAGCTGCAGCTGTTGTGGAGTTATATAAAGCGGCAGCAGCATCTGCATGGTGTAATGAACTAATGTCTGTAAGAGGGAGAAGGGATTCAGAGAGTGAGTGTTGGTCAAGGTATTTGAGATTTCTGCGAGGGTATGCAAGTTTGTGGAGTGGGGATTGTTGCCCTGGAGATGAGAGGGTAGAGAATGTAAGTAGGTTGTGGTCAGAGAGAGGGAGAGGTGAGTTAGAGAGGTTAGATAGGGAACAGAGTTGGGTGAAGATGAGGTCCACCGTGTGGCCCTCTTTGTGGGTGGGTGTGGAAAACCACTGGGTAAGACCGAAGGAGGAAGTAAGGGATAGAAGCTTAGAGGCAGCTGAGAGGGAAGTGTCAATGGGGATGTTGAAGTCGCCCATGAGGATAGTGGGGATGTCAATGGAGAGGAAATGAAGTAGCCAAGTGGTGAAGTGGTCAAAGAAAGTGGTGGCTGATCCTGGGGGGCGGTAGATGACAGCCAGTTGGAGTTTGGAGGGGGAGTAGATGTGCAAGCAGTGCACTTCAAAAGAGGGGAGAGTAATTGAGGGTGGCAGTGGGATATGGGTGAAGGAGCAGTTATCTGAGAGGAGGAAACCTATTTCTCCACCGTGCTTGCTGGTGGGGCAGGGGTATGGGAGAGGTGGAATCCGCCGTACGAAAGAGAAGCAGGAGAGGCCGTGTCGGAGGTGGTGAGCCAGGTTTCAGTGATGCCGAGGAAGGAAAGCTTGTTAGTGATGAAGAGATCGTGAATGTAGGAAAGTTTGTTGCAGACAGAGCGAGTGTTCCATAGAGCTCCTGTTAGAGGGACTGGGGAAGCGGGGGCTGGGCGGATGGGTATAAGGTTAGAAGGGTTACGAGAGTTCAGGATAGATCGTGGGTAGGAGGTGGAAGTGATTGTAGGGATGTGGTGAGGAGGGCCTGGATGTGGAGAGATGTCGCCGGCAGTGAGGAGGAGCAGAGAAAGTGTTAGCAGGTGGGAGCAGGAGAGGGCATGAGGTAGCTGTCTGTGTTTGGAGACAAAGGATTGTATGTTGAGGAATAGCTCTGAGGAGGAGGTGAGATGGGTGGGGAGAATGGAGGGAGAGATGAAGAATTCGTTACCAGGTGTAGGGATTAGGGGTGGTTGGAAAAGGTGAAGGATTAAGGGGGTGAGAGTGAAAACAAACACAAACATTGTTTTCTGCTTAAAATCTGCATCGTGGGCACATACCCTCACTGTGCCCTGTGGCTCTTAGTGATACTGTCATGTCTGTTGAGCAGGATCTGAAGCAGGTGTAGGAGGAGAGAGTCGGTGGAAATAGATGTAACTCACAGTCAATCAGGCTTCACCATCTATAGAACGCTCATTCACTGGGTGACATGATGCAAAAGATCATCGTCCTCGGAAGCACATCAACCTGTACGGGGCTCATGCTGCCAAGAACAATGTGGCAGACTATGAGCACTGACGTTCTATTACAGAACTGTTACAAATCGCTCACTGCACATCGTTCACCATCATCTGCCTGAATAAACAGGATTTTAAATGACCACCGATCAGCAGTCATTTAGTGCCTCCAATTGTGTAAATGGATCATTGGGAGTGTGCATTCATACATTTTTGTGTGAAAGTCCGTGTGCTGCTCAATTTCCTATTGGACAGCACACAGACACACTTTCTGCGTCCTATTCTAATCCTTAACATTGGATCTGAATTTTTTCTTGGATCCATAATTTTCATGGATCTGTGAATGGACAAATTACACTGCTGTCAGATAAAAGAAAATTAAAAAAAAAATCATCATAAAAACATTTTATATAGTTAGTAAAATTAACAAAATTAGAATTAATAGAAAAAGTTTAAGTCCATAATAAAAAGTCTAAACATAATTCACAAGGTATATAATAAATATTGTAGGTAGCATAATTGGTAAGCCGATGGGGAATGCATTAAATAAAAATGCTTTGCACAAAAATATTACTCTACAGTATGCTGCTCTTGCTACTTTAGATATGTGCGTGGGAAAGTGGAGATATTAGGTCAGGTTGACGGCTATTTTTCACTACAGTCATTAAACAGATCAAAACACTTTTTGCTTCTCTGTTCAACCCTACCCACCTCACATTCATGCAGATAAGTATCCCAGTTTTGGGCAAAATCACTGTCTTTTTAAAAAAGAATCAAAGCTTAGTCTCAGTCCTTGTGGGTTGATATTTTCCTTGGAGTAGATTTGCAGGAATGTGTAATCCAAGTAGCATACGAGGAGTAAGAACTTTCATAGTTCGAAATGCGTCAGTGCATGCATCTGATACAGAACTTGTGTTTTTATTCAACGTGAATTTTTAATCTATTGTTGCAATAAAGGTTGTTTTTTAATTTTTTCCTGATTTTTCCATGGTTGGGTGCTGGACTATATACCCTTTTTTTTTCCTTGTCTGTAATCCAAGTAGTGTTGAATCTCATCTTTTAGTTGATGGACTCCCATGACTGGCAATCTGTTCTCACTCGTAGATTTGGGATTACCAAATCGAGTACACTGCTCCTTCTGCCTGTGATCTTCCCCCAGCCACTCAAGAACAGCTTCTTCCCTACATTTGGCTTGTTCCACCATGCTTGCATTGCTCCATATTAGCGTGCACCCTTTCCAAATGACCGCCACCCTTTGCTGTATTCCACAACGAGTTTCGCAAGTTGTCTGGCGTGTCTGTGACATCATCTCCTTAGGCCGATTAATGACCAGTTCGTTTTTGGCAAGCTCCACCATCTCTTCATATTGTGTGTTCATCTTGCAAAACCTCTGTGATCCTGCATACCCCCAGTCTTGCCAGTTAATCCTCTGCT
Source organism: Phyllobates terribilis (assembly GCF_046119375.1). NCBI lineage: Eukaryota > Metazoa > Chordata > Amphibia > Anura > Dendrobatidae > Phyllobates > Phyllobates terribilis. The sequence goes on from NW_027362761.1 coordinate 596,903,473, forward strand.
GGTCATCTTCCTGATTATCCCACTTGTTGCAGTAAGCTAACAAACTGGACTCTGGATAAATATGCCTGTGGTTCCTCTGCCTTCCACTGTGATTTTCCGTTTCCCTCTTCATCTGCTCTCCTAATCCTGTGGATCCAGAGTGTCCAAGTCTTTATTCCTCTATGTGCCCTTCAGCCATCTGCACCAACTCGGTGAGTCCATGTGTTCACCCTGACCTGTGGCTTCATGAGTCCACCTCACCAGGTTAACCTAGCAGAGTACCTAGACCATGGATTTCAAAGGGGCTCTGCTAGTGTGGCGCCCCTGAGGGTTCGGTCGCCACAGAGGTACTGCACCTCACCCAGAGGTGTGGTGTCTCCTTCTCTCAGGTAAGGAGGGAGTGCTGCCCGGAACCCCAACACCTTCATCCAACACTACACTGCTTCAGGCCGGCTGGAAGGGCTAGATGCAATGTGTTTTCCTGCTGAGCCCTGACCCTGACTGGAGTGGGGGGAACCCAAAGGTAGGGGGAACCAGTAGTGGGTGTGGGTGGAGGAAGCAGTTTAGGGGAGCACTATAGTGTGAGGTATATAATGGGAAGCCATTTTAGGGAGTTGAGTCGAGTAAGAGGAGCGAGTGAGTGAGGACAGTCAGGGAGCAGAGTCTCTCTAGGAGCTCTGCTCCGCAAGTAGGGCCCAGTCCTAGAGGCCCAGGTGGGAAGCAGAGGAATATAGACACAATTCATGGAAGAGGTAGTATATACACCACAATTCAAATGTATGTTTTAAATCACCATAATATTATGCTCAATACTACCTTATTGTGGACTAAATAGGCTCCATCGTCAAAAATAGACATAGAGAGCACAGGAAAAAAGACGAAAACAAAGCCTCCAAATTTTGAAAAAGATTATGACAAAATTTATTAAAGATCATCAACTAGGCATACAACAGGGGTAAGTGCAGATAATATGTGAAGCTTTAAGATAGCCCTCCCCACATAGCGACCTCCAAAATAGATCCTACATTACACATGATAAAATCGTTGATATCAAATATATATATATAGCAAAATAGAGGGACCATCACCATGGAGTAGTAGCAGCGGATAGCATCTCCATATATGTTCATACCATAACAAACATAACTATATTAATTATACTAATTTAGAACAAAAGATGTCCACTGCAATGTCCTGATATCATAGATGGAACCACTGAATGATTATTGCTACCACTCGCTGCCTTAAGCTCATATATGGTCCACAAAACAACCACTGTATACATACCAGGGATGTCGGGCAATCACGGGGCAGTCAGAAGATATGGGGGTCTATATGGATGGTACGCACGTGGAGCAGGGATGATTTTATCATGTGTAATGTAGGATCTATTTTGGAGGTCGCTATGTGGGGAGGGTTATCTTAAAGCTTCACATATTATCTGCACTTACCCCTGTTGTATGCCTAATTGATGATCTGTAATAAATTTTGTCATAATCTTTTTCAAAATTTGGAGGCTTTGTTTTCGTCTTTTTTCCTGTGCTCTCGGGGAGCAGAGGAGTAGGCTCCGTTCTAAAGAAGGGATCCTAGGGGTTACGGCGAGTGCAGGACGGCAAACGTACGCCCCGAATCTGCCAGAAGACAGAGAGATCGTAGGCCGCAAGAAGGGGACCGGCCCCTGGGCCAGCCGTGTTACTCCAAGTCTCGGCTGGGAAAACCGGAGGCTTCTGGCTTATATAGTCAGTTGCCGGAGCCTCATTCTAATCCCCGTGAGGGTCAAGCAGGTCCGGGAACTCCGACAAGACAGGAGGGACTTCAGAGCACCCGAGCGGGATTGAGAGTGGGAAGCGCAGGGCAGGAGGGAGAAAGACCCAGCGTGAAGACGGTCTAGCTAGGAACATGAGAAAGTGGGGTTCTGTCAGGTACTCCTAATCTGCCTGAGGAAGTGCTGAACCCCTGCCAGGTGAACGCAGCGCGACATGGGAGGCTGACACCTGTACAGTGCACCAGTGGAACTGTCATAAGAACTGTGAGTAAAAACTCGGATGACTGCACCGCACCGTCTCCGTCCATTCTTTCATCTGCGCCATCTCTCCCTCCCGGCACTACAACGCCCAGCGCAACCTATACTAACTACACTGCCCTGGAGCTAAGCTCTACCTGTGGAGAGCCACACCATCCCTGCTGCCGTAACACCAGCTCCAGAGGACTGCTCCGCAGCGGCAGCTCCCTTTAGCCGCAATCCACAGGTGGTGTCACGAACTTTCCGAATCCCTTATAAGTCCCCCCCTTTTTGATTGACCGCCCTGGGTCACGGACCGGGCCAGCAACCGTGATATCCCCCATCGGCATCCAGAGGCCCGGCTGCCGAGTACTCCACGGCCCTGGGGGCGCGTCACTAGAACTCTGTTGCTGTGGGATGCAGAATATTTGATCAGACAGATTTTCCAACTCGTTGTGTGCCAACTGTACCTTGTCCGGGCTGTGCAAGATCTTTCAACCTCAATGGACGCACTGCCTCACACTCCTGCAGTTTCACTACCAGCTCCTCAACTCCTGACACAGCCTAATAATCACCTGGGACATTCTACATGGGTAACATCTCGACATTTGCTGGGATATTTTCATGAAGATCTTACAGCCTGCTTGGCTTTGTGAATCAATGAACTGTACACTTTGGGTTATGTATCAAGCAATTCTGACTGGTTTAAGCTGGCATACATTTTTCCTATATTAACCAGAGAAGCTTTGTCATGGGCAGCACCACTATGAGAACATGACTATCCTATGAAGCATTGTCTGACATCCTTCTTGTCTGCATTCTGTAGAGTTTCTACGAACCAGGTTGTCCACTCAGGTGCTGATTCCATACTGCGGCTCAGAGAAGGGACTAACTCTGTGGGACATTATGCTATTCAGATCTGTACCTTGTTTGCTAAAAAGGTCTGAAACAATGATGCTCTCCTGGATGTCTTCTTCGCTGGCCTAACTAGTTGGATCAAAGACGAACTTGTGGGTGGAGATTTGTCATCCTCCTGTGATGATTTGATATCCCTTTCCACTCGAGTGGACTTGCGTGTTAAAGAGCAGTCAAGGAATTCCTCCCAGAGTGGCCGTACCAGAACCCATGCAAATCGGTCACAAGAGAATGCCATTGTCCGAAAGATTCCATAGCCATAATGAAGCACTTTGTTTACTTTGTGGTGAATTGGATCACTGTGGTATAAACTTTTGCAAACTGAAGGCCAAACAGGGAAATGTCAGACCCTATGCAAAGAAGGTAGTATCTTGCCTTGGGATTAATTCTATCCTCCATTAAAGACCAACTGCTATTGCGTATGTCTCTTTCCTTTGGTCGTTCTGTATTCACAGGACAAGTGGGTTTCACTTTGGCCAAAAGGATGAAAATTAATTTTATTTCATTGTGGGTCCTCTATGCTAATCTTTGCGAATGGCTCCATAATTCCTGGTGGTCATATATAATTTTGGACTTAGAAGGTTACTCTTTAAATTGGCGCACGTTGAGGACATTTTGTTTTTTAATTTTTGCAACTTTCTGACACCGGTTCCATGGCTATTGATTAGTCATCCAACCAGATCACCCAATGGGGATCATACTGTTTTTGTAACTGCCTCAAAGCTCAACCTCAGCCATCTTCTCTGAAACTCTGCTCTGCATCTTCTCCCTCCCTTTTATCTCCCTATCAGAACTTCACAGATGTCTTTTCCAAGGAGAGGGCTGAGATGCTACCTCCTCATCATCTGTAGGACTGTGTCATTCCCCCTCTTCCAGTCACAGAACCACCCAGTGGTAAAGTTTATCGTCTATCTCTTCAGAGACCGAGGTAATGCCTGCCTACACTGAAGAGAAAATACTAGGAAAACGGAGTTTTAAGGGTTTTAACAATAAAATATACCAACTACATTGAAGAGAACCTACCATTTTCATCAAACTAAACCTGCTTGGAACTTACAATCTAATCTGCATTAAAAAGGATGAAAAATGGAAGACAAAGTTCAATACACGCAATGGTCACAATGTACAGGGCTGCCACTAGGAATTTCGGGGCCCCATACTGGCAAGATTTTTGGGCCCCCTTGAGATTCCGCCCACGCTCCACCCCAGCTCCCCCTCCACCCCTCAAACTGTCCACAGTCCCACCGCCCACTCTTGGAAAAACTCTTCTGCACCACGTCTTCACCAATCACACATTAACAGTTCCCATCGAACACCAGATCGCATACATAGCCAGCAGCTTTTGTTTTGGCCAAAAGTTTTTTTAAGCCGCCACCACGACAAGGAGACTCTTCTGGCTGGACCCTACTCTACTCTAACCGATTAAACATTTCTTATAATACCCAATACTCTTTTAGGTATATTTTTATTTATGGGAATATGTCACATACATTTCTTAAAATGACCAATTTTACCACATACAAGGGATAAATATCACCACACCATGACCGGACCACATATTATCACCACATAGTGACCGAATAATACCACATACAGGGGACAAATACTGCCACACCATGACCGGATCACATATTACCACCACATAGTGACTGAATAATACCACATACAAGGGACAAATACCACCACACCGTGACCAGATCACATATTACCACCACATAGTGACCGAATAATACCACATACAAGGGACAAATACCACCACACCATGACCAGATCACATATTACCACCACATAGTGACCGAATACTACAACACAAAACAATACAAAAAAAAACAGAATACTAATATTACCATAAGTACCATTACACACAGGATCTCTGTACATAGTATAGAGAGTGTCAGTGTACAGATAACACACTGACTCACCGGTGATGTTTCTAGTTGAAGTCTTTCATCTTTGATTATCCTCTTCATCCAGCGCAGACCGCCATCACTTCTTCCAGCCAGGACTCGTCTCTGCATAAAATAACACAGTTATATAGAACAGCTTACAGAGCACATTCCCCAATTTTCCCAACTTCTACACTACACCAGATGAAGAAAAAAAGTGACATAGTGTCACCCTGCACAGAAACAGGACCCCCACCCCACTGAAAACAGTATAGTCAGAAATAAAATATATCACAGCAGTAATAATATTTTTTAATTAGCCCCTACAGTAATAATGTCCCACATCCTGGCTCCATTTCTCCATCCTGCCTCCATAATTAACCCCTACAGTAATAATGTCCCACATCCTGCCCACATGTCTCCATCCTGTCCCCATGTCTCCATTCTGCCCCCCATGTCTCCATCCTGCCCCCATGTCTCTCCATCCTGCCCCATGTTTCCATTCTGCCCCCCATGTCTCCATTCTGCCCCCATGTCTTCATCCTGCCCCCCATGTCTCCATTCTGCCCCATGTCTCTCCATTCTGCCCCCATGTCTCTCCATCCTGCCTCCATGTTTCCATTCTGCCCCCCATGTCTCCATTCTGCCTCCATGTTTCCATTCTGCTTCCCATGTCTCTCCTTCCTGCCACCATGTATCTCTATCCTGCCCCCATGTCTCTCCATCCTGCCCCCATGTTTCCATTCTGTCCCCATGTCTCCCATTCTGCCCCCATGTCTCCATCCTGCCCCCCATGTCTCCATTCTGCCCCCCATGTCTCTCCATCCTGCCCCCATGTCTCTCCATTCTGCCCTCCATGTCTCTCCATCCTGCCCCCATGTCTCTCCATCCTGCCCCCGTTTCTCTCCATTCTACCCCCATGTTTCCATTCTGCCTCCAATGTATCACATTCTGCCCCATGTCTCTCCATCCTGCCCCCATGTCTCTCCATCCTGCCCCCATGTTTCCATTCTGCCCCCATGTCTCCATTCTGCCCTCCATGTCTCTCCATCCTGCCCCCATGTCTCTCCATCCTGCCCCCATGTTTCCATTCTGCCCCCATGTCTCCATTCTGCCCTCCATGTCTCTCCATCCTGCCCCCATGTCTCTCCCTCCTGCCCCCATGTCTCTCCATCCTGCCCCCATGTTTCCATTCTGCCCCCATGTCTCCATTCTGCCCCCATGTCTCTCCCTCCTGCCCCCATGTCTCTCCATCCTGCCATGTTTCCATTCTGCCCCCATGTCTCCATTCTGCATGTCTCTCCATCCTGCCCCCATGTCTCTCCATCCTGCCCCCATGTCTCCATTCTGCCCCCATGTCTCCATCCTGCCCCCCATGTCTCCATCCTGCCCCCCATGTCTCCATTCTGCCCCCCATGTCTCCATTCTGCCCCCCATGTCTCTCCATCCTGCCCCCATTTCTCTCCATTCTGCCCTCCATGTCTCTCCATCCTGCCCCCATGTCTCTCCATCCTGCCCCCATTTCTCTCCATTCTACCCCCATGTTTCCATTCTGCCTCCAATGTATCACATTCTGCCCCCATGTTTTCTGCCCCCAATGTTTTCATCCTGACCCCAATGTCCCCCATCCTGCCCCCATGACATCATACGCCAGAGACATGCGCGCTGACGTCAGCCGAAGGCCAATCACCAGTGAGGGCAGTAATGCCCTGATGGCGGCCCTGACTATACATATGTACTTATGTCTTTTGGATTATGCAACACACCAGCAGTGTTCCAGTGAATGAGATCTTTCTAATGTCCTAGTCTATCTGGATGACATCTTCTTCTGGATGACATCTTCTTCTGGATGACATCTTCTTCTGGATGACATCTTCATCTGGATGACAGCTTCTACAGAAATTTAGACTCACATGGTCTCCATGTCCACTGATGATACTGTGATAAAACCACCTTTATGCCAAGTTGGAGAAATATCTCTTTAAGCGTGATGAACTGCCATTCCTCAGATACATTATCTAATCTAGAGGTCTATGCATGGATCCAGAAAAAGTTTCCCCTATGTTGCATTAGCCGCAACGCTGTTTGTCTCAAAGCTCTCCGAAGATTCCGAGGCTTCGCAAGTTATTACCACCAGTTCATCAAAAACTACTCTCAAGTGCTTGATCCTCTTACAGCCGGAAGGGCGCTAATTCCAAGAACTGGTCGGTTTCTGCTATTCAAGGCTTCTAAGGACTGCAGTCCCTGATTATGGGACTCCTCCCCTCCATTTGACTGATCACATGACGGTGACATCACACAGGTCCTGTAAGCACACGGCGGTGCCAGCTCTGCAGGTGGAGGTATGTGCGTGTTCCCCTTGGCTCCGGGATTATTAACCCTTTAGGTTTTGAACATTTTTTTTTATTGCTTTTTTGTTTTTATTTGTGGAATGAGTTGTATTTCTTAAAGGCTGCGTCGTTGCGGATTACTTTTACCTTACTGCTGTGAGATGACCACTATGGCATTTGAGGGTCTTCGGCGGTCGTGTATATACTGCGCAAAGGATTGGATACAGATCAGCGCCTGAGGACATCAGTGAGCGAGACCTGTCCATGAGTGATGGCGTCGGCTGCAGGTGGCTCCCGGATGGCTGTAAACGACACCTCACCCCGATCTCTAGGTGTTTTACTCTCTAAACCCTGTACTTTAAGTTAAAAGAAACCCACACCCGATCGACTCTGACTGTTTTGCCAACATTTTTGGTTGAACAACTGAGAGTTTTCTTCATTGATTGTTCAATAAAGTAAAAAAAGAAAAAAACACTGCAAAGAAACTGATAAAAAGCTAAGTAAAAACATTGAAGTTTAAAAATGTAGAAAAAGCGCTCAGGAAACGATCAAACGCTGAAAATCTCAGTGGGGTCGCCAGCCTGAAAAGGACGTTGTGTGCATAGACCCTTCTGTCTTCACAAGAGGCTCCAGCTTAGTGATTACATCTTTTTTTCCATTCAGTTTCCTACGATAAAAGATCCTCTGCTGATAACGTCTCTGCGGGAATCTTCCTCATTGATCTGTCAAGGATGAAAAAGGACAGAGACAAGATGGTGGAGAGGATAATAAACCTCACCCTGGAGATAATCTTCCATCTTACCGGAGAGGTGAGAGGTTCTGATGTCATCACATGACATCATTATCTATGGGAATAACAGGTGATATGAACAGAGAGGTGAGAGGTTGTGATGTCATCACATGACATCATTATCTATGGGAATAACAGGTGATATGACCGGAGAGGTGAGAGGTTGTGATGTCATCACATCACATCATTATCTATGGGAATAACAGGTGATATGACCGGAGAGGTGAGAGGTTCTGATGTCATCACATCACATCATTATCTATGGGAATAACAGGTGATATGACCGGAGAGGTGAGAGGTTCTGATGTCATCACATCACATCATTATCTATGGGAATAACAGGTGATATGACCAGAGAGGTGATGGACTCTGGAAATGTCTGTAGTGATATTATTAATGTCTCCACACTCAGGATTACACAGTAGTGAAGAAGACCTCTAGTGATCGCTGTCAGGACCCTGTGTCTGAAGGACGGGGAGGAACCCTGAGCCCAATCCCGGGGCCTCCACCTCACCCCCGGATACATGAGGACATCAATGGCCAGAAGATCCTAGAACTCACCAACAAGATGATTGAGCTGCTGACTGGAGAGGTGACGCTGCTGGGAATGCTGGGACATTATACAGGACAGCACTGGAGGATTCTGGGGATGACGGTATCATTGTGTGTGTCAGGTTCCTATAAGGTGTCAGGACGTCACCGTCTATTTCTCCATGGAGGAGTGGGAGTATCTAGAAGGACACAAGGATCGGTACAAGGAGGTGATGATGGAGGAGCACCGGCCCCGCACATCACCAGGTAATAGACAGGACTAAATCCACACGGCCTATAATTCTCTGTATGTAATAATGATGTCAGTCCTGTCTGTGTCTCCTGCAGGTCTCTCCAGTAAGAGGACAACCCCAGAGAGATGTCCCGCTCCTCCTCCTGCACAGGACCATCAGGTAGATGGAGATCTCCCCTATGATGTGTAGACGGCTGTGACCTCCTTGTGTTCAGTCTTGTCTTCTCCTCCGGTATTAGATGTTTTATACTTGTGTAATGAGAGCGGTGGAGACGGCAGGATCACAGCTGACCACAGACATGGCCGGATCTTCTCACCATCATTCCCGGGGACTTCTCCAATCATCGGGGACTTTTACAATATTTGTTTTGCAGCTTTTGGATCCGGATAAAGATCTGAACGATATTAATGCTCCAGAGAGAAATGTGAGGGGCGATCAGCGGTGTAAAGAGGAGACCCCTACAGATAATCGCCCAGGTGAGTGGTGACCGTGGAATAAGATGAGAAGTCACAGATTCCTTTCAGTCACTGAAGGAAACAATTTTTTATGCTCTTTGTTGTCACTTTTTCCAGCAGTGTATTAACCCCTTCATTCAAAATACAAATTATATATCAATGAATCTGTGATACCGGTGCAGGTGATAACACGGGGTGTGCAGTTATATTATAGATGAAAAATCCAGCTGGAGATGAATTCTGCCCGTGTGAATGAGGTCTAGTTCTGTTTCCTATTATCCGCTATCAGTACTGATGAGGTAAAGGTATTTGCCAAATTTAGGGACTCAGAAACCATTAGCTCCTATAAAACTCATGTTAGTGTTTACTGACAGAATACAGAACATGGAGACGTCCCCCCAAATAACAGGAGAGGATGGGAGATTACAGCTCTGAGTGTCAGTAATGCTGCTCACCACGGGCTCAGAAGAGACAGAGATGGTAGATCGTCATTATCACACTAGATGGAGGCCTGATGCTATGGCATCGGGAGGGCAGTAATGTCACGATGGGGGCAGGCTTTGCAGCGTTGAGAATCTCTCCCCCCCATGTGCTCACCCACCCATCCACTCTCTCTTTCCCCCATGTGCTGACTTCTCCCATCTCATGTTCTCCCCTCATGTGCTGTCCCATTTGAGCTGTCTCCCCCCTGTGCACTGTCTCTCTCCCCCCTGTGCTCTGTCTCTCTCCCCCCTGTGCTCTGTCTCTCTCCCCCCTGTGCTCTGTCTCTCTCCCCCCTGTGCTCTGTCTCTCTCCCCCCTGTGCTCTGTCTCTCTCCCCCCTGTGCTCTGTCTCTCTCCCCTCTGTGCTCTGTCTCTCTCTCCTCTGTGCTCTGTCTCTCTCCCCTCTGTGCTCTGTCTCTCTCCCCATGTGCGCTTTCTCTCTCCCCCGCCTGCTGTCTTCTCCTCTCATGTGATCTCTTCTTTGACCTGTCTACCCCATGTGCTCTCCCCCTTGTCTGCTCTCTCTCTCTCGCCACCCCTGTGCTGTCTTCTTCCCTCATGTGTTCTCTTGTTTGAGCTGTCTCCCCGCGCAGTAAATCAGACTGACGCCATCTTTGTGCAGGCAGATAGTGGCGGTCACATTAAAACTGCGCATGCGCTCCTCCTGTACAAAGATGGCGGCGGTCTGATTTACTACGCGGGGAGACAGCTCAAACGAGAGAACACATGAGGGAAGAAGACAGCACAGGGGTGGAGAGAGAGAGCAGACAAGGGGGAGAGCATTCGGCTGATCCCGGCGGCTTGTGCAGCATGTACGCGACGGTGTTTCGCTGGTGGTACCACGCAAGAGGCTGCGTACGGCGTATACAGTGTGTGTGTGTGGTGCGTATGCCATATACAGTGTGTGTGTGGTGGTGCGTACAGCGTATACAGTGTGTGTGGTGCGTACGGCATATACAGAGTGTGTGTCTGTGTGGTGATTACGGCGTATACAGTGTGTGGTGGTGCGTACGGCGTATACAGTGTGTGTGTGGTGGTGCGTATGGCGTATACAGTGTGTGTGTGGTGGTGCGTACGGCGTATACAGAGTGTGTGTGTGTTGCATACGGCGTATACAGTGTGTGGTGGTGCGTACGGCGTATACAGTATGTATGTGGTGTGTATGGCATATACAGTGTGTGGTGGTGCGTACGGCGTATACAGTGTGTGTGTGGTGTGTACGGCGTATACACAGTGTGTGTGTGTGGTGCGTAGGGCGTATTCAGTGTGTGTGTGGTGCGTACAGCGTATACAGTGTGTGTGTGGTGCTTACGGTGTATACAGAGTGTGTGTGTGGTGCGTATGGCGTATACAGTGTGTGTGTGTGGTGCGTATGGCGTATACAGTGTGTGTGTGTGTGGTGCGTATGGCGTATACAGTGTGTGTGTGTGTGGTGCGTATGGCGTATACAGTGTGTGTGTGTGGTGCGTATGGCGTATACAGTGTGTGTGTGTGGTGCATATGGCGTATACAGTGTGTGTGTGGTGCGTATGGCGTATACAGTGTGTGTGTGTGGTGCGTATGGCGTATACAGTGTGTGTGTGGTGCATACGGCGTATACAGTGTGTGTGTGGTGCGTACGGTGTGTACAGTGTGTGTGTGTGTGTGGTGCGTAGGGCGTATACCGTGTGTGTGTGGTGCGTACGGCGTATACAGTGTGTGTGTGGTGCGTATGGCGTATACAGTGTGTGTGTGGTGCGTACGGTGTGTACAGTGTGTGTGTGTGTGTGTAGTGCGTAGGGCGTATACCGTGTGTGTGTGGTGCGTACGGTGTATACAGAGTGTGTGTGTGGTGCGTATGGCGTACACAGTGTGTGTGTGTGGTGCGTATGGCGTATACAGTGTGTGTGTGTGTGTGGTGCGTATGGCGTATACAGAGTATGTGTGTGGTGCGTATGGCGTATACAGTGTGTGTGTGGTGCGTACGGTGTATACAGAGTGTGTGTGTGGGGCGTATGGCATATACAGTGTGTGTGTGGTGCATACGGCGTATACAGTGTGTGTGTGGTGTGTACGTGTGTGTGGTGTGTAGGGCGTATACCGTGTGTGTGTGATGCGTACAGCATATACAGTGTGTGTGTGGTGCATACGGTGTATACAGTGTGTGTGTGTGGTGCGTATGGCGTATACAGTGTGTGTGTGTGGTGCATACGGCGTATACAGTGTGTGTGTGTGTGTGTGTGTGGTGCGCAGGGCGTATACCGTGTGTGTGTGGTGCGTACGGCGTATACAGTGTGTGTGTGTGTGGTGCGTATGGCGTATACAGTGTGTGTGTGTGGTGCATACGGTGTATACAGTGTGTGTGTGTGGTGCATACGGTGTATACAGTGTGTGTGTGTGGTGCGTACGGTGTATACAGAGTGTGTGTGTGGTGCGTATGGCGTATACAGTGTGTGTGTGTGGTGCATACGGCGTATACAGTGTGTGTGTGGTGCGTAGGGCGTATACCGTGTGTGTGTGGTGTGTACGGCGTATACAGTGTGTGTGGTGCGTACAACGTATACAGTGTGTGTGTTGCGTACGGCATATACAGTGTGTGTGTTGCGTACGGCATATACAGTGTGTGGTGCGTACGGCGTATACAGTGTGTGTGTGTATGGAGTATACAGTGTGTGTGTGTGGTGCATACGGCGTATACAGTGTGTGTGTGTGTGTGTGTGGTGCATACGGCGTATACAGTGTGCGTGTGTGTGGTGCATACGGCGTATACAGTGTGTGTGTGTGTGGTGCATACGGCATATACAGTGTGTGTGTGTGTGGTGCATACAGCGTATACAGTGTGTGTGTACGGCGTATACAGTGTGTGTGTGGTGCATACAGCGTATACAGTGTGTGTGTGTACGGCGTATACAGTGTGTGTGTGTGGTGCGTACGGCGTATACAGTGTGTGTGGTGCGTATGGCGTTTACAGAGTTTGTGTGTGTGGTGCATACAGCGTATACAGTGTGTGTGTGTACGGCATATACAGTGTGTGTGTGTCTGTGGTGCATACAGTGTGTGTGTGTGGTGTGTACGGCGTATACAGTGTGTGTGTGTGTGGTGCGTATGGCATGTACAGTGTGTGTGTGTGGTGCGTACGGCGTATACAGTGTGTGTGTGTGGTGCGTACGGCGTATACAGTGTGTGTGTTGCGTGGTGCATACAGTGTGTGTGGTGCATACGGCGTATACAGTGTGTGTGTGTGGTGCATACAGTGTGTGTGTGTATGGCATATACAGTGTGTGTGTGGTGCGTACAGTGTATACAGTGTGTGTGTGTGTGTATGGCGTATACAGTGTGTGTGTGTGTATTGCGTACGGCGTATACAGAGTGTGTGTGTGTGGTGCATACGGCATATACAGTGTGTGTGTTGCGTACGGCGTATACAGAGTGTGTGTGTGTGGTGCATACGGCATATACAGTGTGTGTGTGTGTACGGCGTATACAGAGTGTGTGTGTGTGGTGCATACGGCATATACAGTGTGTGTGTGTGTACAGCGTATACAGTGTGTGTGTGTGGTGCATACAGCGTATACAGTGTGTGTGTGGTGCATACAGCGTATACAGTGTGTGTGTACGGCGTATACAGTGTGTGTGTGTGGTGCATACAGCGTATACAGTGTGTGTGTGTACGGCGTATACAGTGTGTGTGGTGCGTACGGCGCATACAGAGTTTGTGTGTGTGGTGCATACAGCGTATACAGTGTGTGTGTGGTGTGTACGGCGTATACAGTGTGTGTGTGTGTTGCGTACGGCGCATACAGAGTGTGTGTGTGGTGCATACAGGGTATACAGTGTGTGTGTGTACGGCGTATACAGTGTGTGTGTGTTGCGTACGGCGCATACAGAGTGTGTGTGTGGTGCATACGGCGTATACAGTGTGTGTGTGTGGTGCGTACGCCGTATACAGTGTGTGTGTGGTGTGTACGGCGTATACAGTGTGTGTGTGGTGCGTACGCCGTATACAGTGTGTGTGTGGTGCGTACGGTGTATACAGTGTGTGTGTGTGGTGCGTACGGCGCATACAGAGTGTGTGTGTGGTGCATATGGCGTATACAGAGTGTGTGTGTGGTGCGTATGGCGTATACAGAGTGTGTGTGTGTGGTGCGTTCGGCGTATACAGAGTGTGTGTGTGGTGCGTACGGTGTATACAGTGTGTGTGTGGTGCATATGGCGTATACAGTGTGTGTGTGTGGTGCGTATGGCGTATAAAGTGTGTGTGGTGTGTACGGCGTATACAGTGTGTGTGTGTGTGTGTGTGTTGCGTACGGCGTATACAGTGTGTGTGTGTGTGTGTGGTGCGTACGGCGTATACAGTGTGTGTGTGGTGCGTACGGCGTATACAGAGTGTGTGTGTGTGGTGCGTACGGCGTATACAGTATGTGTGTGGTGCGTATGGCATATACAGTGTGTGGTGGTGCGTACGGCGTATACAGTGTGTGTGTGTGGTGCATACAGCGTATACAGTGTGTGTGTGTGGTGCATACAGCGTATACAGTGTGTGTGTGTGGTGCATACAGCGTATACAGTGTGTGTGTGTGGTGCGTACGGCGTATACAGTGTGTGTGGTGCGTACTGCGCATACAGAGTTTGTGTGTGTGGTGCGTAGGGCGTATACCGTGTGTGTGTGGTGTGTACGGCGTATACAGTGTGTGTGTTGCGTACGGCATATACAGTGTGTGTGTGTGTGGTGCATACAGTGTGTGTGTTGCGTACGGCATATACAGTGTGTGTGTGTGTGGTGCATACAGTGTGTGTGGTGCGTACGGCGTATACAGTGTGTGTGTGTGTGGTGCATACAGTGTGTGTGTGTGTATGTGTGGTGCGTACAGTGTATACAGTGTGTGTGTTGCGTACGGCGTATACAGAGTGTGTGTGTGGTGCATACGGCATATACAGTGTGTGTGTGTGTGGTGCGTACGGTGTATACAGTGTGTGTGTGTGTGGTGCATATGGCGTATACAGTGTGTGTGTGTGTGGTGCGTATGGCGTATACAGTGTGTGGTGTGTACGGCGTATACAGTGTGTGTGTGTTGCGTACGGCGTATACAGTGTGTGTGTGTGTGTGTGGTGCGTACGGCGTATACAGAGTGTGTGTGTGTGTTGCGTACGGCGTATACAGTGTGTGGTGGTGCGTACGGCGTATACAGTGTGTGGTGGTGCGTACGGCGTATACAGTATGTGTGTGGTGCGTATGGCATATACAGTGTGTGGTGGTGCGTACGGCGTATACAGTGTGTGTGTGGTGTGTACGGCGTATACAGTGTGTGTGTGTGGTGCATACGGCATATACAGTGTGTGTGTGTGTACAGCGTATACAGTGTGTGTGTGTGGTGCATACAGCGTATACAGTGTGTATGTACGGCGTATACAGTGTGTGTGTGGTGCGTACGGCGTATACAGTGTGTGTGGTGCGTACGGCGCATACAGAGTTTGTGTGTGGTGCATACAGCGTATACAGTGTGTGTGTGTGTGTGGTGTGTATGGCTTATACAGTGTGTGTGTGTTGCGTACGGAGCATACAGAGTGTGTGTGTGTGGTGCATACAGCGTATACAGTGTGTGTGTGGTGCGTACGGCGCATACAGAGTGTGTGTGGTGCATACAGCGTATACAGTGTGTGTGTGTACGGCGTATACAGTGTGTGTGTGTGTTGCGTACGGCGCATACAGAGTGTGTGTGTGTGTGTGTGTACGGCGTATACAGTGTGTGTGTGGTGCGTACACCGTATACAGTGTGTGTGTGTGGTGCATACAGCGTATACAGTGTGTGCGGTGGTGCGTACGGCGTATACAGTGTGTGTGTGTGTGTGGTGCGTACGGCGTATACAGTGTGTGTGTGTGGTGCATACAGCGTATACAGTGTGTGTGTGGTGTGTACGGCGTATACAGTGTGTGTGTGTGTGGTGCGTACGGCGTATACAGTGTGTGTGGTGTGTACGGCGTATACAGTGTGTGTGTGGTGTGTACGGCGTATACAGTGTGTGTGTGTGTGTGTGGTGCGTACGGCGTATACAGTGTGTGTGGTGTGTACTGCGTATACAGTGTGTGTGGTGCGTACGGCGCATACAGAGTGTGTGTGTGGTGCGTTCGGCGTATACAGAGTGTGTGTGTGGTGCGTTCGGCGTATACAGAGTGTGTGTGTGGTGCATATGGCGTATACAGTGTGTGTGTGTGGTGCGTATGGCGTATACAGTGTGTGAGTGTGTGTGGTGTGTACGGCGTATACAGTGTGTGTGTGTTGCGTACGGCGTATACAGTGTGAGTGTGTGTGTGTGGTGCGTACGGCGTATACAGAGTGTGTGTGTGTGTTGCGTACGGCGTATACAGTGTGTGGTGGTGCGTACGGCGTATACAGTATGTGTGTGGTGCGTATGGCATATACAGTGTGTGGTGGTGCGTACGGCGTATACAGTGTGTGTGTGGTGTGTACGGCGTATACAGTGTGTGTGTGTGTGGTGTGTACGGCGTATACAGTGTGTGTGTGGTGCGTACAGCGTATACAGTGTGTGTGTGGTGCTTACGGTGTATACAGAGTGTGTGTGTGGTGCGTATGGCGTATACAGTGTGTGTGTGTGGTGCATACGGCGTATACAGTGTGTGTGTGTGTGTGTGGTGCGTAGGGCGTATACCGTGTGTGTGTGGTGCGTAGGGCGTATACCGTGTGTGTGTGGTGCGTACGGCGTATACAGTGTGTGTGGTGCGTACAACGTATACAGTGTGTGTGTTGCGTACGGCGTATACAGTGTGTGTGGTGCATACAGCGTATACAGTGTGTATGGCGTATACAGTGTGTGTGTGTGTATTGCGTACGGCGTATACAGAGTGTGTGTGGTGCTTATGGCGTATACAGTGTGTGTGTGGTGCGTACGGTGTATACAGAGTGTGTGTGTGGTGCATACGGCGTATACAGTGTGTGTGTGGTGCGTAGGGCGTATACCGTGTGTGTGTGGTGCGTACGGCGTATACAGTGTGTGTGTGTGGTGCATACAGCGTATACAGTGTGTGTGGTGGTGCGTACGGCGTATACAGTGTGTGTGTGGTGCGTACGGCGTATACAATCTGTGTGTGTGTGTGGTGCATACAGCGTATACAGTGTGTGCGTGTGGTGCATATGGCGTATACAGTGTGTGTGTGTGGTGTGTACGGTGTATACAATCTGTGTGTGTGTGTGGTGCATACAGCGTATACAGTGTGTGTGTGTGTGTTGCGTACGGCGTATACAGTGTATGTGTGTGTTGCGTACGGCGTATACAGTGTGTGTGTGGTGTGTACGGCTTATACAGTGTGTGTGGTGCGTACGGCGTATACAGTGTGTGTGGTGCGTACGGCGTATACAGAGTGTGTGTGTGTGTGGTGCATATGGCGTATACAGTGTGTGTGTGTGGTGCGTATGGCGTATACAGTGTGTGGTGCGTATGGCATGTACAGTGTGTGAGTGTGTGTGGTGTGTACGGCGTATACAGTGTGTGTGTGTGTGTGTTGCGTACGGCGTATGGCGTATACAGTGTGTGTGTGTGGTGCATACGGCGTATACAGAGTGTGTGTGTGTGTTGCGTACCGCGTATACAGTGTGTGGTGGTGCTTACGGCGTATACAGTATGTGTGTGGTGCGTACGGCGTATACAGTGTGTGTGTGTGTGTGTGTTGCGTACGGCGTATACAGTGTGTGTGTGTGGTGCGTACGGCGTATACAGAGTGTGTGTGTGTTGCATACGGCGTATACAGTGTGTGTGTGTGTGTGTGTTGCGTACGGCGTATACAGTGTGTGTGTGTGTGTGTGTGTGTGTTGCGTACGGCGTATACAGTGTGTGTGTGTGTGGTGCGTACGGCGTATACAGTGTGTGTGTGTGTTGCGTACGGCGTATACAGTGTGTGTGTTGCGTACGGCGTATACAGTGTGTGTGTGTGTGGTGTGTACGGCGTATACAGTGTGTGTGTGTGTGGTGTGTACGGCGTATACAGAGTGTGTGTGTGGTGGTGCGTAGGGCGTATACAGTGTGTGTGTGTGGTGCGTACAGCGTATACAGTGTGTGTGTGGTGCTTACGGTGTATACAGAGTGTGTGTGTGTGTGTTGCGTATGGCGTATACAGTGTGTGTGTGTGTGTGGTGCATACGGCGTATACAGTGTGTGTGTGTGGTGCGTACGGTGTATACAGAATGTGTGTGTGGTGCGTACGGCGTATACAGTGTGTGTGTGTGTGGTGCGTACGGCGTATACAGTGTGTGTGTGTGTGGTGCGTACGGCGTATACAGTGTGTGTGTGTGGTGCGTAGGGCGTATACCGTGTGTGTGTGGTGCGTACGGCGTATACAGTGTGTGTGTGTACGGCGTATACAGTGGGTGTGTGTGGTACGTACTGCGTATACAGTGTGTGTGTGTGGTGCATACAGCGTATACAGTGGGTGTGTGTACGGCGTATACAGTGTGTGTGTGTGTGGTGTGTACGGCGTATACAGTGTGTGTGTGGTGTGTACGGCGTATACAGTGTGTGTGTGGTGCATACAGCGTATACAGTGTGTGTGTACGGCGTATACAGTGTGTGTGTGTGGTACGTACGGCATATACAGTGTGTGTGTGTACGGCATATACAGTGTGTGTGTGTCTGTGGTGCATACAGTGTGTGTGTGTGGTGTGTACGGCGTATACAGTGTGTGTGTGTGTGGTGCGTATGGCATGTACAGTGTGTGCGTGTGGTGCGTACGGCGTATACAGTGTGTGTGTGGTGCGTACGGCGTATACAGTGTGTGTGTGTGTGGTGCGTATGGCGTATACAGTGTGTGTGTGTGGTGCATACAGCGTATACAGTGTGTGTGTGTACGGCATATACAGTGTGTGTGTGTCTGTGGTGCATACAGTGTGTGTGTGTGGTGTGTACGGCGTATACAGTGTGTGTGTGTGTGGTGCGTATGGCATGTACAGTGTGTGTGTGGTGCGTATGGCATGTACAGTGTGTGTGTGTGGTGCGTACGGCGTATACAGTGTGTGTGTGTGGTGCGTACGGCGTATACAGTGTGTGTGTGTGTGGTGCGAATGGCGTATACAGTGTGTGTGTGTGGTGCGTATGGCATGTACAGTGTGTGTGTGGTGCGTACGGCGTATACAGTGTGTGTGTGTGGTGTGTACGGCGTATACAGTGTGT
Source organism: Phyllobates terribilis (assembly GCF_046119375.1). Taxonomy (NCBI): domain Eukaryota; kingdom Metazoa; phylum Chordata; class Amphibia; order Anura; family Dendrobatidae; genus Phyllobates; species Phyllobates terribilis. Next base: position 596,922,256 of record NW_027362761.1, read on the forward strand.
GTGTGGTGTGTACGGCGTATACAGTATGTGTGTGGTGTGTACGGCGTATACAGTGTGTGTGTGGTGTGTACGGCGTATACAGTGTGTGTGTGGTGTGTACGGCGTATACAGTGTGTGTGTGGTGTGTACGGCGTATACAGTGTGTGTGTGTACGGCGTACGGCGTATACAGTGTGTGTGTGTGGTATGTACAGCGTATACAGTGTGTGTGGTGCGTACGGCGTATACAGTGTGTGTGTGTGTGTGTGTGGTATGTACAGCGTATACAGTGTGTGTGTGTGTGTGGTGCGTACGGCGTATACAGTGTGTGTGTGGTGAGTACGTCGCATACAGTGTGTGTGTGGTGCGACGATGTTCCGCTGGTGGTACCACGCAAGAGGCAGGTACCACCAGCGGTTTCCATATTGAGACACCCATCACTTGAGTGTGTCAATATGGCGGTCTGCGAACTTCCGCCGCTTAGAATTCTGGGATCCGGACACATCTGGACGAAACAGGATGTGAAGATCCAGGTAAGTATACATTAGATAACAAAGCTCATGGTTACATGAAAGACGAGTCACTCGGTTTGGCAGGATGTCTCGGGCCCAGAGATGTGTTGAAATTGGTGACGGTTTTCTAGAGGGATTGTTCTGCTAGAGTCATTTTATCAGGGGAATGTGCAGACTATCAGGGGAATGTGCAGACTATCAGAGGAATGTGCAGACTATCAGGGGAATGTGCAGACTATCAGGGGAATGTGCAGACTATCAGGGGAATGTGCAGACTATCAGGGGAATGTGCAGACTATCAGGGGGATGTGCAGACTATCAGGGGAATGTGCAGACTATCAGGGGAATGTGCAGACTATCAGGGGAATGTGCAGACTATCAGGGGAATGTGCAGACTATCAGGGGAATGTGCAGACTATCAGGGGAATGTGCAGACTATCAGGGGAATGTGCAGACTATCAGGGGAATGTGCAGACTATCAGGGGAATGTGCAGACTATCAGAGGAATGTGCAGACTATCAGGGGAATGTGCAGACTATCAGGGGAATGTGCAGACTATCAGCTTTGAAAATAGGAAAAAGGATACAGTATTTCCAGCATTTTGAATTTTTTATTGTACAGATTTGGGGATTTTTTTTTAATCCCAAGAAGCTTTAATGTGTGGAATATCTGCTTGGTTGTTCATTTCTGTTGCTGACTCCTTTGTTTTTATACATTCTTAAGACACTTCGTTTCTCACATCATAAAGTATTTTTCACTTACGTGGCCGCATTTATGGCAAACATGGATATTGTTCTTGTGGTACCTACTGAGGCCATAATTCATATTATTATCAACTAATTTTTTTGTGTTTTCACTTGGGAATTTTAGAAGAGTCGTCTTAATAATAAGACCATGTTTATCTGGGTAGTACAACCGATACTGCAGTTAGGGGACCAAGTTTACAAGTGAAAAACAAGCTTTAAAATTTACATAATCCTTTTTTTACGCAGATGATTGTGGTGTTATACAACATATATATGAAGAACAAGTCATTATCCCAGATATATACTCAGCCCTTCACATTCAAGATCCGTCATCTGATGCCTTTAAACAAGTCCTATCTCCTGATTCACCGCAGACTGTTCAACAGAATGAAAGTCACTTAAGGAGTGTTGAACATCAAATAACTCACAAAGGGGAGAAGCCGTATTCATGTTCGGAATGTGGGAAATGTTTTTCTCAGAATTCTACTTTGGTTGCCCATCAGAAAATTCACACAGGGGTGCAACCTATTTTATGTCTAGAATGTGGGAAATGTTATAGCAGTAAATCAACTCTTGCCGAACATCTAAGAACTCACACGGGGGAGAAGCCGTATTCATGTTCAAAATGTGAGAAATGTTTTACCCAGAAATCAGATCTTGTTAACCATGAGAGAATTCACACGGGGGAGAAGCCATTTTCTTGTACCTTATGTGGAAAGTGTTTTAGACAAAAGACAAGTCTAATTGTACATCAAAGAATTCACAGAGAAAAACCATTCTCATGTCAGGAATGTGGTAAATGTTTTATCCACAAATCATATCTTTTCAAACATCAAAAAACTCACACAGACGAGCAGCCATTTTCATGTTCACAATGTGGAAAATGTTTTAATCGAAAATCACAGCTCATTGTACACCTAAAAACGCACACGGGGGAGAAGCCGTTTTCTTGTTCAGAATGTGGAAAATGCTTTCTTTACAAATATACATTTGTTAGACATCTGAGAATTCACACAGAGGAGAAGCCATTTTCATGTAATCGATGTGGTAAATGTTTTACTCAGAATTCATATCTGATTGACCATCAGAAAACTCACACAGGCACGAAGGCTATTTTATGTTCAGAATGTGGGAAATGTTATAGCAGTAAATCAAATCTTGATGTACATATAAGAACTCATCACATGGGGGAGAAGCCGTACTCGTGTCCTGCATGTGCAAAATGTTTTCCTCGCAACTCACAGCTTGTTGCACATATAAAAACTCACACAGGGGAGAAGCCATTTTCATGTTTAGAATGTGAGAAATGTTTTATTCATAAATCGGATCTTGTTAGACATCAAAGAATTCACACAGGCGAGAAGCCATACTCATGTACTCTATGTGGAAAGTGTTTTAACCAAAAGTCCTCTCTAATTTCACATCAGATATCTCACACAGTAAAACCATTTCTATGTCCAGAATGTGGAAAATGTTTTACTTGGGAATCACAGCTTGATGTACATATAAAAACCCACACAGGGGAGAAGCCGTACTCATGTTCAGAATGTGCAAAATGTTTTAATCGGAAATCACAGCTTGATGTACATCAAAAATCTCACACAGGGGAGAAACCATTTACTTGTTCAGAATGTGGGAAATGTTTTGTTCACAAATCCGCTTTTGTTAGACATCTCAGAATTCATCTAGGTTAGAAGCTATTTTTTATGTTTTCTACGTGGAAAGTGTGTTAAGTGAAAGTCGCTTCTGACTTCACATCAGAGAACTCACGTGGAAAAAACATATCCACCAATCAAATCTTTTTAATCATTAATGAATTCTCGCATTTTTTTAAACTATTTCATTGAGAAACAGTGCAAGAAATAATACAACAGTTACTTTTAAGGTAAAGTCCTATTTCATAAAAAAGATGATGAATCTGTATGCAGTTGTCAATAAACATCTAGAATCTAAACAGCAAGTGTAAACCAGATAACATTGATATATCAACCTGGTGCACAGATTATTGGACATTAATGTATAACTGTATCCTAAAACTTGTTAACAATAAGCTTTTGTTTTAAAATTTGTATACCGTATTTTGCGGATTATAAGACGCACCGGTTTATAAGACGCACTCCAAATTTTGGGGAGGAAAATAGGAAAAAAATGTTTTAATCAGCATACCTGAGGGGCGGCATTGGTGGAGCGGAGTTCCAGGGTTGCCGCTGGCTGAGGCTGGAGATGCTGCGGGGTCCCTGAGATGCAGACGGGATGCCGGACATGCTGCAGAGTCAGGACAGAGTGTTCGGAGGTGGCTACGGGCCCCATGCTGTCTCCCAAGTTCTGAACTGGAGGTGTCCAGTGGTGCGGGGGCTCCGCCGGCATCTTGTGGCAGCCGGAGCCCCGCACCTTCCATACTGTCCTATGCGATGCCTCCGGCGGCCATTTTCCCAGAGTCCATCGCCGTATGGAAGGTGCGGGGCTAAGGCTGCCACAATATGCCGGCGGAGCCTTCGCACCACCAGACACCTCCAGCACAGAACTTGGGAGACAGCATGGGGCCCGCAGCCGCCTCTGAACACTCTGTCCTGACCCTGCAGCATCTCCAGCAACCCGTCTGCATCTCCGGGACCTGCTCCACTGCAGCCGGTAAGGTCATTTAGCTTTTTAAGATGCACCCCTATTTCCCCCCCAAATCTGGGGGAAAAAGTGCGTCTTATCAAGTGAAAAATACGGTACTTACTGTATATGTGGGTGTATTTTTGTCTTTTCCTTTTTATGGTACGATATTGCATCAGAACCCGAGGAGTTGAGATTTAGCTTGTTGGCATATTGTGTATAAATATACAACTTTGTTAATATTTTTAGAACACTTACTATTTTTGAAAATGATCCTTAGTTTTGCCTACTAGCAAAAGAGTCTGAGGTTGAAGGATGATGTCGCTGTGTCTCATCAAGAAGAATCAGTAGTTATATCCCAGGGGGTAGCTAGTACTGGAGATCTGTCAACCTCAGAAAGAAGGTGTCCAAAAGGAACGATACTGCGACAGGACAATATCTGATCCCTAGAGTCAGTGTATATCTGGTATCTATTACATTGTGATATAGAAAATCAACGTATTCTGAAAAGTTATAATTACTTACCGTTAATGGGATTTTTCAGAATCCATGACAGCACCAAGGAGAGAGGGGATCTGCCCTTCCAGGACAGGAAACCTACAGGATAAAAGGGCGGTACTTCCCCCCCCCCCCCCACCCCCGCATTATTTGGATTGCACAGTACAATAGGACCTCCAATGGTTATTATAACAATTCAAACATCAACACCATAATACCTTAAGCAATGCGTGACCTGGCACCAAAGTCAAAAGCTTGGTCATCCACAAGTGACGGGAGTGAATAGAAGGGTGCTGCCATTGGTTCTGAAAAATCCCATTACTGCTACTTAATTACGTCTTTTTCTCTCACACATGACAGCACCATGGAGAGAATTACAGAGAATAAGTATTCAGGGAGTGACCACAGCCTGCAGAACCCTAATCTCAAAGGTGAGCTCAGATGAGGAAGCCAAATCCAACCTATAGTGTCTATAGAAAGTTGAGGGAAAAGACTATGTTGCTGCCTTACAAATTTGTTCGATGGACACATCCGACCTTTCCACTGAGGAGGTCGCCACAGCTCTTGTGGAGTGAGCCTTTAACCCCTCTGGAATAATATTCCCACTCACCGAGCAGGCTAAATCGATGGCCTTCCTAATCCACCTAGCTAACCTTCATTTTGCCTTAAACCCTTGCCAGTTCCCTGAAAGGAAACAAATAATGACCTTTCTCCAGGCCTGTGTGACTGACCGATGCTTAATCAGACATCTCCTCACGTCCAGCCTATGAAGCTTTTCCTCTTTAGAATTTTTTGGGCTGGTACAAAAAGATGCGAGGACCTCCTGAGACCTATTGAAAGCTACATTGGGCGGATAAGCCGCGTATGGTTTTAGAATGACTTTATCTTCCAGGATCTGTGTGAAAGGGGGGCCTGCTGACCAGTGGCGTATCTAGGGCGGGGCAGCCAGGGCTTTTGCCCTGTGCGCAGCCGGCAGGGGGCCGGTGTCGGGCCACCTAATGCGTCTATCCGAAGTGTCTTCCCCGGCTGCTGAATTCTGCCACCCCCCGGACTGTGAGCCAGCAGTTCTCTGAGCCGGCTGTCAAGCTGACAGCCAGTTCACAGAAGCTGCAGGGCACTGGCTCCCAGTGTTCAATTGTACTCGCGTCTTTCAGTGTGGGGGTGATATTTTGTGTAGGGAATATAGTTAGGGGCAATCATTTATTCAGCGGCTCAGCATTCAGGAGCATTAGAAGGACACTGCTATCTTTAAGGCCATCGTGTGGGGATTTGCTGCAGAAGACTGGAGAAGATGGAAGTCTGCAGAGAATAGCTGTGGATATGAAAAGTCATCATGGAATCTGGACAAGAGGAAGAAAATAAAGCGAACGACTCCAATCAGAGACAACGTCATATATAAGGTACCTAGATGTAAATATTTTTTTATGATGCTGACTAATGCTCATGTTTTTATTAAAGGGGTTGTCAACGTTTGTGATGAGTCTGTAGTCATTTTATGTGACTGCAGACTTCTGAATTCTCACAGTGCGCACTGCACACTGTCAGGATTCTCTCATGCCAGCGATTTACATACATACGTTTACAAGCTGACTAGACATGTGTGGCCTTACTCAATGAAAATTAATTGATTTACCTTCTTTTAAGAGTTTGATAATCCTCTCCTTTGTTTCGTGTTGGAGACATGATTCATGTCAGTCCACTTGGTGCAACAGCTCTCCAAGGTGTGATCACTCCTTTTTAGATGCAGATCTAATTTGATGCAGGTGTTAGTTTTGGAAATGAAAATTTATAGGGTGATTCCATAATTTTTTCCTCAGAATTGAGTGATTCTATAATTTTTTCCCTCTGCTTGGTCTGAAAAAAATTACCCTTACTGAGTACCACATTTTTAATCTTGATTTCTTTTAGTGTTTCTTAAAGCCCTAAAGTTGCCATTTGAAATGACTTTAGTTTTGTGCCATGTTTGTGATCTGCTTTTTTTCAACAACATTAAACAACTGAATGAACATCCTCCAAGCCCGGTGATTCCATAATTTTTGCCAGGGGTTGTATATAGAGCAGAAACCTGGACCTTAAGGGTACTGGTAGAAAGATCCCGTTCTAGACCTTTTTCTAGGAACTCTAAGATGGCACTAATTTGAACCCAGGCTTCCTCCTTTCCTCCTGAGGTGGTTAGAAATTTCCTCCTTACCATAAATCTTAATAGTGACTACCTTCCTTCTCTGAAGTAAGGTAGAAATTAAATTAGGAGAAAATCCTTTGTCTCTCAATAATGCCATCTCAAATTCCATGCTGTCAAATGCAAACTGTCAAGTTGGGGATGGTGCACCGCCCCCTGGGAGAGAAGATCCGGAATTTCTGGAAGCACCCAAGGATCGGTGACAGACATAACCCTCAACCTGGAAAACAATGGCCTTCTGGGCCAAAAGAGAACAATTAATATAACTCTTCTCCTGTCCTCTCTGATCTTCCTCAGGACGACAGGGAGTAGAATAACTGGGGAATGCATAGGCCAGATTGTAATCCCAAGCAATCAAGAAGGCATCCACTAGCAGAGTGACCTAAGGAAAAAAATTCTTTCATCCTCCAGTTCTGTCTGTTCACAAACAGGTCTATGTCCAGGAAGCCCCACATACTCACAATCTGGTTGAAAACTGACAGATTCAACACCCATTCTCCCTATTTTAGCTGATTCCAGCTCAGAAAATCTTCTCTGCAATTTTCTTTGCCCTTTATGTGGAGACCTGTTAGTGAAAGGAGATGGTCTACTGCTACTTGAAAAATGCTCCTTGCCAATTCCATCAAAGGCTTGGACCAGGTTCCCCCTTGGTGATTTATATTGGCCACCACTACCTGATTGTCCAAAAGGATTCTTACATGGTGACCCTAAAGGGACAATAAGAGCTTTCCCATAGCGTGCCCCACTGCTAGTAACTCCTGCAAGCTTGATCAACCTTCTTTTTTGTCCCCTGCCCAGACCTCCTGGACTATGATATCTCCTAGATGAGCATCCATCCCCTGGGGCTTGTGTCCGTAGTCACAACACGAGTAATTTTATTCACCCAAGGCACTCCCCTGACTAGATTCTTTATCCTTAGCCACCAACTGAGGGAATGTGCTGTCATTGGAGATAGTGTCATCTTTCCTTCTAGATGCCCTTCCAGGGTGATTTCATTTCTCAGGACGTCCCATTGTAATTCCCTGGAATGAAACTGGGCCCACAATACTGCCAGGATGCATGAGGTCAAGAAACTCAGAAGGGACATGGTTTTCCTGAGTGACATGGTGGGAGTCCTTAATACCTGTGTTATCTGACAGACAATTTTCTCTATTTTGTTTTCTGGAAGAAGACACTCCTGTCCACCCTGAGACCTAAGAACTCCTGTACTATCCTTGGTTCTAGTCTTGACTTTTTCAGATTTAAGAGTCAACCTAAGTCTTTTAAGGAAGCCATGATCCATTCTAGCTGAATCCTGCAGTGGTGGATAGAATGGCCTACAACTAAGAAGTCATCCAGATAAGGGACAATCAGTACGTCTTTTTCCCGCAGGTGCTCCATTAACTCTGCGATTAGTTTTGGAAATATCCAAAGGGCCACTCCTAGGCCAAACAGAAGGGTTCTATATTTTAAGTGCCTGGATTCAGCTACCCTGAGGAACTTCTGGTGATCCCTGTGTGCGGGCACGTGATAATAGGCGCATATTTCAGGTCCAAGACAGCCATAAAACAATTTTGGAAGTATTTGGAGTATTTTTATAGTTGATTTTATTGACTCCATCTTGAAAGACTGAATTTTTAGGAATTTGTTCAAAGCTTTCAAGCTGATTATAGTCCTGAAAGTCACATCTGGCTTTCTTACCAAAAAAAGAGGGGAATAAAATCCTTCGCCTCTTTTTCGTATGGGGACTTCTAAAAAGACCACTTTTTCCACTAAAAACAGAACTTTGGATTCTTAGGCCAGCTGGTCTTCTGGAGAGGACCGTGGGGGAGTCAGGGTAAACTTTGTTTGGGGAACTGACTAGAGTTTCAGCTTTAAGGCCGGGGTCCCACTAGCATATGGCATCCGTAGCGACAGCATCGGATGCCATATGCGAATAAGACTAGGTTCCTAGGGAGCCGAGTGTCAGTGGGCTGTGCTCCGATCCTCTCGCACAGAGAGGATCGCAACACAGCTGCGGAGGGGATGGAGAAATTAATTTCTCCATCTCCTCTGTTGCTGGCGTCGGTGGGAATCGCACTGCACTTGGGTGATATCCCAATGCAGTGCGATGTTTCACACGCACCCATAGGCTTATATGGATGCGTGCGATCCGAATCCAGCATGCAATCGTAGCGTGCTGCGATTTTTTTTCAGCCCGGTCACAATCCAATCAGAGCTAGAAAAAAAAAACGCCACTGTGCACACCATCATAGGATTAAATTGGTACGAATGCAATCTGATTTTTTATCGGATTGCATCGGTCCAATTTAATCGCAAGTGAGAGAGAACCCTAAGGCTGTTTTTACTAGGCTGAGAATCCAGTTGCTTCTGTAAAAAATTTTTCCCAGGCAAGGAAGAAGGGGGAATAGCCTTCCCTCCCACCCAGGAACACGAGTCACTGGGAAGATTTTTTTGCCGCCATGGGTGGGAGCTCCAAACAGAAAGCCTCTACCCTTTTCCATTCAACCTCCCATCTATCCTGATCAATGGGGGGTCTCCTCTGGTCAAATCTTCTCCAAAAGGACTTTTTATAGGATGGAATGGACAGCTTGGGGAATCCTTTTTTGTTGTCACCTGCCTTCTCCAGAATATCATCCAGGGCAGGTCCAAACAAATATTCACCCTCACAAGGAGTCAAGCAGAGTTTTGATTTTGCCTGAATGTCCCCCTGCCAGCATTTCACCCAGAGAGGAACAATCAGAGAAAAGGTCTAATAGAGACAAGTCACCAATTCTCCATTTATCACCCACTCCTGAGGACAAATACTGACTGAATACTGACCGAATACTGATAGTGGGGCTGCGGCCTAATACTATACATCAGGGGTCCTCAAACTACGGCCCGCGGGCCACATGTGGCCCACGGAGGACTTTTATCCGGCCCGCCGGGCTGTGGGCAGAGGAGAGCGGTGTCAGCGCCCGCCCTTCCCCCCGCTTTCTCAGAGCCCCGGCAGCCCGATACTTACCTCTCCCCGTGCCTTCGCAGATCCGCTGTCTTCCTGGTCTGCGCTCCCTGTGACGTCTCAGGTCAGAGGGTGCGGTGACGTCTTTTCACCGCGCCCTCCCCTGAGCCATCACATGTAGCGCAGAGAGGGAAAACGCCGGAGACGCTGGAGTCCGGACGTGAGCAGCGGCAGCAGGCAAGGAGGGAGGTGAGTATTGTATTTTTTTTTTTTTATGTATGGAGGCATAGGACATAATATTAGGGGTGACATCCTGCATGTGGCATTATATGGGGGGGTGACATCCTGAATGGGGCATTATATGGGGGAGTGACATGCTGCATGGGGCATTATATGGGGGGTGACATCCAGCATGGGGCATTATATGGAGGGGGTGACATCCTGAATGGTGCATTATATGGGGGTTGACATGCTGCATGGGGCATTATATGGGGGGTGACATCCAGCATGGGGCATTATATGGGGGGGTGACATCCTGAATGGGGCATTATAAAGACAGGGGAGTGATATCCTGCATGGGTCATTATATGGGGGGGGGGTGACATCCTGAATGGGGCATTATAAAGACAGGGGAGTGATATCCTGCATGTGTCATTATATGGGTGTGGGGGGGTGACATCCTGAATGGGGCATTATATGGGGGGGTGACATCCTGAATGGGGCATTATATGGGGGGGTGACATCCTGAATGGGGCATTATATGGGGGGGTGACATCCTGAATGGGGCATTATAAAGACAGGGGAGTGATATCCTGCATGGGTCATTATATAGGGGGGGGGGACATCCTGAATGGGGCATTATATGGGGGGGGGCTGACATCCTGAATGGGGCATTATAAAGACAGGGGAGTGATATCTTGCACGGGGCATTCTATGGTGGGAGAAAGGGAAATCCTGCATAGGGCATTATAAGGGGGAAACAGCCTGCCTATTGGGGACATTTACCTGCCTATTGGGGACCTATGCTGCCTATTGGGGATATTTACCTACCTATTGAAATACCGGTTGATTTAACTTTACTTGTTCTTCATTTTAAATATTGTATTTGTTCCTGTATTGTTTTTTTTACTACAAAATAAGATATGTGCAGTGTGCATAGGAATTTGTAAATAGTTTTTTTAAAAAACTATATTCCGGCCCTCCAATGGTCTGAGGGACCGTGAACTGGCCCCCTGTTTAAAAAGTTTGAGGACCCCTGCTATACATCATCCAGCACAGCAGAGTCCTGCAGACACTGAGCAGAGAACCCTGGAGCTCCGCCCCTGATCATGTGACTGATCACATGATGGTGACGTCACACAGGTCCTGGCAGCACACGGCGGTGCCGGCTCTGCAGGTGGAGGTATGTGTGGGCTCTCCTCACCCCGATCTACAGGGAGTCGCCCTATTTATAGCCACTGTCACCCCATCACCCTGTGAGATATAGGAAGATAATAATAATAATGGAGGATAGTGATGATCGAACATGCTTGGTTAACCCTTTCACCGAGCATTTTTGGCGTGTTCGACAACTATGTTTGAGCTGCCGCGGCTGTAAACTGCGACACATGCAGCCGCACCAGCTCGTGTTGTCAAGCACGCCAAAAATGCTAGGTGAAAGGGTTAACCTTCATAATCGCAGCACAAGACATAGAGCAGACAGCGACAGACCCCGCACTACACATGGGGGAGAGAGACAGCCCCTGCACTACACATGGAGGAGAGAGAGCGACAGACCCCGCACTACACATGGAGGAGAGAGAGCGACAGACCCTGCACTACACATGGAGGAGAGAGAGCGACAGACCCTGCACTACACATGGAGGAGAGAGAGCGACAGATCCCGCACTACACATGGAGGAGAGAGAGCGACAGACACCGCACTACACATGGAGGAGAGAGAGAGCAACAGACCCCGCAATACACATGGAAGAGAGAGAGCGACAGACCCTGCACTACACATGGAGGAGAGAGAGCGACAGACCCTGCACTACACATGGAAGAGAGAGAGCGACAGACCCTGCACTACACATGGAGGAGAGAGAGCGACAGACCCCGCACTACACATGGAGGAGAGAGATCGACAGACCCTGCACTACACATGGGGGAGAGAGAGCGACAGACCCTGCACTACACATGGAGGAGAGAGAGCGACAGACCCTGCACTACACATGGAGGAGAGAGATCGACAGACCCTGCACTACACATGGGGGAGAGAGACAGCCCCTGCACTACACATGGAGGAAAAAGAGCGACAGACCCCGCACTACACATGGGGGAGAGAGAGCGACAGACCCCGCACTACACATGGGGGAGAGAGACAGCCCCTGCACTACACATGGAGGAAAAAGAGCGACAGACCCCGCACTACACATGGGGGAGAGAGAGCGACAGACCCCGCACTACACATGGAGGAGAGAGAGTGACAGACCCCGCACTACACATGGGGGAGAGAGAGAGACAGACCCCACACTACACATGGAGGAGAGAGAGCGACAGACCCCACACTACACATGGAGGAGAGAGAGCGACAGACCCCGCACTACACATGGAGGAGAGAGAGCGACAGACCCCGCACTACACATGGAGGAGAGAGAGCGACAGACCCCGCACTACACATGGAGGAGAGAGAGCGACAGACCCCGCACTACACATGGGGGAGAGAGAGCGACAGACCCTGCACTACACATGGGGGAGAGAGCGACAGACCCCGCACTACACATGGGGGAGAGAGAGCGACAGACCCTGCACTACACATGGAGGAGAGAGAGCGACAGACCCTGCACTACACATGGAGGAGAGAGAGCGACAGACCCCGCACTACACATGGGGGAGAGAGCGACAGACCCCGCACTACACATGGGGGAGAGAGAGCGACAGACCCCGCACTACACATGGAGGAGAGAGAGCGAGAGACCCTGCACTACACATGGAGGAGAGAGAGCGACAGACCCCACACTACACATGGAGGAGAGAGAGCGAGAGACCCCGCACTACACATGGAGGAGAGAGAGCGACAGACCCCGCACTACACATGGGGGAGAGAGCGACAGACCCCGCACTACACATGGAGAGAGAGCGACAGACCCTGCACTACACATGGAGGAGAGAGAGCGAGAGACCCTGCACTACACATGGAGGAAAAAGAGCGACAGACCCCACACTACACATGGAGGAGAGAGAGCGACAGACCCTGCACTACACATGGAGGAAAAAGAGCGACAGACCCTGCACTACACATGGAGGAGAGAGAGCGACAGACCCTGCACTACACATGGAGGAAAGAGAGCGACAGACCCCGCACTACACATGGAGGAAAAAGAGCGACAGACCCCACACTACACATGGAGGAGAGAGAGCGACAGACCCCGCATTACACATGGAGGAGAGAGAGCGACAGACCCTGCACTACACATGGAAGAGAGAGAGCGCGACAGACCCCGCACTACACATGGAGGAGAGAGAGCGACAGACCCTGCACTACACATGGAGGAAAAAGAGCGACAGACCCCGAACTACACATGGAGGAGAGAGCGCGACAGACCCTGCACTGCACATGGTGGAGAGAGAGCGACAGACCGTGCACTACACATGGAGGAGAGAGAGCGACAGACCCTGCACTACACATGGAGGAGAGAGAGCGACAGACCCTGCACTACACATGGAGGAGAGAGAGAGCGACAGACCCCGCACTACACATGGAGGAGAGAGAGCAACAGACCCCGCACTACACATGGAGGAGAGAGAGCGACAGACCCTGCACTACACATGGAGGAGAGAGAGCGACAGACCCCACACTACACATGGAGGAGAGAGCGACAGACCCTGCACTACACATGGAGGAGAGAGAGCGACAGACCCTGCACTACACATGGAGGAAAGAGAGCGACAGACCCCGCACTACACATGGAGGAAAAAGAGCGACAGACCCCACACTACACATGGAGGAGAGAGAGCGACAGACCCCGCATTACACATGGAGGAGAGAGAGCGACAGACCCTGCACTACACATGGAAGAGAGAGAGCGCGACAGACCCCGCACTACACATGGAGGAGAGAGAGCGACAGACCCTGCACTACACATGGAGGAAAAAGAGCGACAGACCCCGAACTACACATGGAGGAGAGAGCGCGACAGACCCTGCACTGCACATGGTGGAGAGAGAGCGACAGACCGTGCACTACACATGGAGGAGAGAGAGCGACAGACCCTGCACTACACATGGAGGAGAGAGAGCGACAGACCCTGCACTACACATGGAGGAGAGAGAGAGCGACAGACCCCGCACTACACATGGAGGAGAGAGAGCAACAGACCCCGCACTACACATGGAGGAGAGAGCGCGACAGACCCCGCACTACACATGGAGGAGAGAGAGCGACAGACCGTGCACTACACATGGAGGAGAGAGCGACAGACCCTGCACTACACATGGGGGAGAGAGAGTGACAGACCCTGCACTACACATGGAGGAGAGAGATCGACAGACCCCGCGCTACACATGGAGGAGAGAGAGCGACAGACCCCGCGCTACACATGGAGGAGAGAGAGCGACAGACCCCGCGCTACAAATGGAGGAGAGAGAGCGACAGACCCCGCGCTACACATGGAGGAGAGAGAGCGACAGACCCCGCGCTACACATGGGGGAGAGAGAGCGACAGACCCCGCGCTACACATGGGGGAGAGAGAGCGACAGACCCCGCGCTACACATGGAGGAGAGAGAGCGACAGACCCCGCGCTACACATGGCGGAGAGAGATCGACAGACCCCGCGCTACACATGGGGGAGAGAGAGCGACAGACTCTGCACTACACATGGAGGAGAGAGAGCGACAGACCCTGCACTACACATGGGGGAGAGAGAGCGACAGACCGCGCACTACACATGGGGGAGAGAGCGCGACAGACCCCGCACTACACATGGGGGAGAGAGAGCGACAGACCCCGCACTACACATGGAGGAGAGAGAGCGACAGATCCTGCACTACACATGGAGGAGAGAGAGCGACAGACCCTGCACTACACATGGGGGAGAGAGAGCGACAGACCCCGCACTTCACATGGAGGAGAGAGAGCGACAGACCCTGCACTACACATGGAGGAGAGAGAGCGACAGACCCTGCACTACACATGGGGGAGAGAGAGCGACAGACCCTGCACTACACATGGAGGAGAGAGAGCGATAGACCCCGCACTACACATGGAGGAGAGAGAGCGACAGACCCCGCACTACACATGGAGGAGAGAGAGCGACAGACCCCGCACTACACATGGGGGAGAGAGAGCGACAGACCCCGCACTACACATGGGGGAGAGAGAGCGACAGACCCCGCACTACACATGGAGGAGAGAGATCGACAGACCCCGTGCTACACATGGAGGAGAGAGATCGACAGACCCTGCGCTACACATGGAGGAGAGAGAGCGACAGACCCCGCGCTACACATGGAGGAGAGAGAGCGACAGACCCCGCGCTACAAATGGAGGAGAGAGAGCGACAGACCCCGCGCTACACATGGAGGAGAGAGAGCGACAGACCCCGCGCTACACATGGGGGAGAGAGAGCGACAGACCCCGCGCTACACATGGGGGAGAGAGAGCGACAGACCCCGCGCTACACATGGAGGAGAGAGAGCGACAGACCCCGCGCTACACATGGCGGAGAGAGATCGACAGACCCCGCGCTACACATGGGGGAGAGAGAGCGACAGACTCTGCACTACACATGGAGGAGAGAGAGCGACAGACCCTGCACTACACATGGGGGAGAGAGAGCGACAGACCCCGCACTACACATGGGGGAGAGAGCGCGACAGACCCCGCACTACACATGGGGGAGAGAGAGCGACAGACCCCGCACTACACATGGAGGAGAGAGAGCGACAGATCCTGCACTACACATGGAGGAGAGAGAGCGACAGACCCTGCACTACACATGGAGGAGAGAGAGCGACAGACCCCGCACTACACATGGAGGAGAGAGAGCGACAGACCCTGCACTACACATGGAGGAGAGAGAGCGACAGACCCTGCACTACACATGGAGGAGAGAGAGCGACAGACCCTGCACTACACATGGAGGAGAGAGAGCGACAGACCCTGCACTACCCATGGAGGCTCAGGTAGTGACCCATTACGGGGAGGAACCTTTCTACCGTTGAACATTATTTGCAGTCCCTTATCAGGATGACACAATATACATGGAGGCTCCGGGATTGTTCTTTTTCCAGTGTGTGGTGGAGTTCGGGTAAAGGACATGGGCAGGATGCTGACCGTACTGAGCAGGGAAAGGAGGTGTCCAAAGTGACGGTTCTTTATATTATACCTTGGTGAAGAGGTTGTATATTGTGAGCGGCCTCCATGCTGAATAATATCATGTCTGATTAGTAATACTGTATTGTAGCACTGGGACAATCCATTAGTCAGCGGTTATTTATACCCGGCAGCTCAACCCTCGGGCGTCTTTACAAAGTAATTCACATGCAACAATTGATTCCAGTGATGAAGAAGAAGAAATCATTGTTTCTCAGTAGATCAAAAAGTCACGGTCTCTTGGAGTCCTGTGATCACATCTGCGGTGTGAATCTATAGAAGACATATTTTATCAAGTGTCACAGGTCAGCAGATTAATACAATATGTCTAACACAAGTCGTCACGGCTTTTCTGCTGGTCTATTCCATAAATCTCGCTCTTTATGACCATGTAATTGCTTTGTTTCTCTGTAAACAATTACGTAAGATGAATATGTGTTAAAAAAATAACAAAAACAGTTGGTAAATATCCCATAGCTGTAGAGAAGACATGGACCGCACATCCTAAAGTCATACGATGATCTAATGCCGCCAGGGAAAAATTTACAGAACTGAACACATGACGTTCTATAAAAATAAAGTCAGGACTTTGACTTTGGCAATTCCTAAACTTTGACTGCAGCCAGTCATCAGTCGCTAACGGGCCGCTATGCTCTCACTTCCTTCAGACGAAACTGACATGCGGAGAAAATGAGAGAGCAGCAGCAGTCTTGACTACCTCTAGATGTCAGTTTAGTCTATTGGAAATGAGTGAAGTGGCTCATTAGCGGCCGCTGATCTTCTGCAGAGCTCATGTGACATGAGCACCCAATGCCGGAACTTGAGGTGAGTTCAGGTTAATTTTATTTTACATGCGTTAGTATCGTAATTGAGGAGGGGTTATCCGAGTAGTGGACAACCCCTTTAACATTAGCTAATGTGAGAGAGGCCTTTAGTTGCTGAGAGGTTACCTTGGGTTCCTTTGCAACAATGGACCACTATACACCTTGCTCTTGGAGTGATCTTTGTTGGCCGTCCTCTCCTGGGGAGGGTAATAATGGCCTTGAATGTCCTCCATATGTACACTATCTGTTTGACGGTGGATTGGTTCAAACCATATAGAGATGGTTTTGCAACGTTTTCCAGTCTGAGCATCAACATCTCTTTTTATTATGTCTTAAGAAATCTCCTTTGTTTGTTCCATGATTCACTTCCACAAACATGTTGTGACGATCAGACTTTGATAGATCTCTGATATTTAAATTGAAGACGTCCGCCACTCACATCTGATTTTTATCCCATTGATTGCAAACATCAGACTCTAATTTCACCTTCAAATTAGTTGTTAATCCTAAATTTTCACATACTTTAGCTACTCACAGATATGAGATACTGGAATATTTTCAAAGTTTAATATTTTTGACTCATTTGTTTAATTTGATTCTTAATCTACTTTTAGGACTAAAATCTAATATAAATTTAAGGCAAAAGTATGCAGGAATATTGAAAATTCTGAATAGTTCACAAACTTTCAAGCACCACTTTATCCTCTCAAATGTTTCCATTTATTATCTCCAGTTAATTTTTGTGTTTTTACTTGTTTATATTTAAGATCTTCTGATCCTCTTTAGAACAAAGGATCTTCTGTTGATTTTTTCTAAATAGGAGATTTTCCTTGCTTGACCCATCAAAGATGACTAAAGACAGAGACGAGATGGCGGAGAGGATAATAAACCTCACCCTGAAGATAATCTTCCATCTTACCGGAGAGGTGAGAGGTTCTGATGTCATCACATGTCATCATTATCTATGGGAATAACAGGTGATATGACGGAGAGGTTATGATGTCATCACATGTCATCATTATCTATGGGAATAACAGGTGATATGACCGGAGAGGTGAGAGGTTGTGATGTCATCACATGACATCATTATCTATGGGAATAACAGGTGATATGACCGGAGAGGTGAGAGGTTCTGATGTCATCACATGACATCATTATCTATGGCAATAACAGGTGATATGACCGGAGAGGTGAGAGGTTGTGATGTCATCACATGACATCATTATCTATGGGAATAACAGGTGATATGACCGGAGAGGTGATGGACTCTGGAAATGTCTGTAGTGATATTATTAATGTCTCCACACTCAGGATTACACAGTAGTGAAGAAGACCTCTAGTGATCGCTGTCAGGCCCCTGTGTCTGAAGGACGGGGAGGAACCCTGAGCCCAATCCCGGGGCCTCCACCTCACCCCCGGATACATGAGGACATCAATGACCAGAAGATCTTAGAACTCACCCACAAGATGATTGAGCTGCTGACTGGAGAGGTGACACTGCTGGGAATGCTGGGACATTATACAGGACGGCACTGGAGGATTCTGGGTGATGACGGTATCATTGTGTGTGTCAGGTTTCTATAAGGTGTCAGGACGTCACCGTCTATTTCTCCATGGAGGAGTGGGAGTATCTAGAAGGACACAAGGATCGGTACAAGGAGGTGATGATGGAGGAGCACCGGCCCCGCACATCACCAGGTAATAGACAGGACTAAATCCACACGGCCTATAATTCTCTGTATGTAATAATGATGTCAGTCCTGTCTGTGTCTCCTGCAGGTCTCTCCAGTAAGAGGACAACCCCAGAGAGATGTCCCGCTCCTCCTCCTGCACAGGACCATCAGGTAGATGGAGATCTCCCCTATGATGTGTAGATGGCTGTGACCGCCTTGTGTTCAGTCTTGTCTTCTCCTCCAGTATTAGATGTTTTATACTTGTGTAATGAGAGCGGTGGAGACGGCAGGATCACAGCTGACCACAGACATGGCCGGATCTTCTCACCATTATTCCCGGGGACTTCTCCAATCATCGGGGACTTTTACAATATTTGTTTTGCAGCTTTTGGATCGGGATAAAGATCTGAACAATATTAATGCTCCAGAGAGAAATGTGAGGGGCGATCAGCAGTGTAAAGAGGAGCCCCCTACAGATAACCGCCCAGGTGAGTGGTGACCGCGGGAAAAGATGAGAAGTCACAGATTCCTCTCAGTCACCAAATTAAATTTTATTAAATTAAAAATATTAATTCCTTCATTAAGAATACAAAATAAACCTCAATGATAATGTGATACCGATACAGGTGATAACACAGGTAGCGCCTTTATATTATAGATGGATATGAATTCTGTCCATGTGAATAAGGCCTAGTTCTGTTTCCTATTATCTGCTGTCAGTATGTTTGGGTCCAGAAATGTGATGAAATTAATGAAATTAGGGCTGAGGGGGTTCTAGGATGATGCTTCTGCTAAAGTCATTTCATCAGGAGAAAGCACAGGATATCATCTTTGAAAGTAGATAACCTAACATTTTTTTGACATTCTTTTTGTACAGGAAATGTACAGATGTTGGTATTTTTTGTTTAAATCCCAATGGGCCAAATGTGGGAAATATGTTCTTGGTTAAACATTTCTGTTGCTTCCTCCATCATTATAGAGTCTTTAGACACTTAGTTTTTGGCATCATAAAATATTATTCCACTTACATGGCCGCATGTAGAGCAGTCATGGACACTGTTCTTGTGATACTGACTGTGAGATATTAATCTATATTATTATCAACTACTTTTCTATGTGAATTCACTTTGGAATTATAGAAGAGTCATCTTGGTAATAAGACCATTATTATTTGGCAAGTACAATGATACTGCTGTCAAGAGCCTGAGTTTACCAGTGAAAAGCAGATTTTAAAGTTTTTTTTCATTATTTTTTTACAGGTAGTTGTGGTATACATCGTACATATGAAGAGCATGCCATTATCCCAGATATAACTTCAGCCTTTCACACCCAAGATCTGTCATCTCATGCTTTTATACAAGTCCTATCTCCTGATTCACTGCAGAATGTTGAGCGAAATGAAAGTCACATAAGGGTTGTTCAACACGAAAGAGCTCACAGAGGGGAGAAGCCGTATTCATGCTCAGAATGCGGGAAATGTTTTACTGATAATTCATCTCTGGTTGACCATCAGAAAACTCACACAGAAGCAAAGCCTAATTTATGTTTAGAATGTGGGAAATGTTACAGCAGAAAATCAACTCTTGCTGAACATCTAAGAACTCACACAGGGGAGAAGCCGTACTCATGCCCAGAATGTGAGAAATGTTTTACCTATAAATCAGATCTTGTTAGACATCAAATAATTCACACAGGGAAGAAGCCATTTTCTTGTTCACTATGTGGAAAGTGTTTTAGACAAAAGTCAGCTGTGATTGTACATCAAAGAACTCACACAAGGGAGAAGCCATTTTCATGTTCAGAATGTGAGAAATGTTTTGCCCATAAATCAGAACTTGTTAACCATGAAAGAATTCACACAGGGGAGAAGCCATTTTCTTGTTCCCTATGTGGAAAGTGTTTTAGACGAAAGACAACTTTAATTGTACATCAGAGATTTCACACTGGGAAGAAGCCATATTCATGTTCAGAATGTGGCAAAAGTTTTATTTGGAAATCAGATCTTGTAAAGCATGAAAAAACTCACACAGGGGAGAAGCCATTTTCTTGTACCCTATGTGGAAAGTGTTTTAGACAAAAGACAGCTCTAATTGTACATCAGAGAACTCACACAGGGGAAAAGCCATTTTCATGTTCAGAATGTGATAAATGTTTTATTTGGAAATCAGGTCTCATTAACCATGAAAGAATTCATACGGGGGAGAAGCCTTTTTCATGTTCAGAATGTGGGAAATGTTTTAATCGAAAAGCACAGCTTGCTATACATCTAAAAACTCACACAGGGGAAAAGCCGTTCTCTTGTTCAGAATGTGGAAACCGCTTTGTTCACAAATACAATTTTGTCAGGCATATGAGAATTCACACAGAGGAGAAGCCATTTTCGTGTAATCTATGTGGGAAATCTTTTAGTCAGAATTCATATTTGGTTGATCATCAGAAAACTCACACAGGCACGAAGGCTATTTTATGTTTAGAATGTGGGAAAAGTTATAGCAGTAAATCAAGTCTTGATGTACATGTAAGAGCTCATCACACAGGGGAGAAGCCGTACTCATGTCCAGAATGTGAGAAAAGTTTTACTCGGAACTCACAGCTTGTTGCACATATAAAAACTCACACAGGAGAGAAGCCTTTTTCATGTTCAGAATGTGAGAAATGTTTTACCCATAAATCAGATCTTGTTAGACATCAAAGAATTCACACAGGGGAGAAGCCGTACTCATGTACTATATGTGGAAAGTGTTTTACTCAAAAGTCAGCTCTAATTTCACATGAGATAATTCACAAAGAGAAACCATACTTGTGTAAAGAATGTGGAAAATGTTTTACTTGGGAATCGCAGCTTGACGTACATATAAACACCCACAATGTGATTTAGATGAAGTGGTTCATCTTGGTGAAATTAGACTTTAAACCAAGCACCACAGCAGTATCTGACCTGTCCCAAATTAGCGCTCCTAAACAAGGGCGGATTTCAGTAAGTGAAAATTGGATGTAATGCAGGTAATGAAGAAGCTAAGAATATTTTTGAATTGTCTTCAATTGTTAATGGGTTAAATGGTCACATTCAGACAACGTGTTCTTATTTAATACTATTGGTGACAAACATTAAATGTGCAAATCAGTGTATAGAAAAATTTAGCTGCTGTATCCCTGAAAATTGGTTGCCACTTCCTATGCCATGTATGTAGGTTCCCGTCTGCTTAAAGAGACAGGTTCTTCTAGCTTCCCCAGCATTTCTCCTGCAATTAATGGAGTTTAATAGATTCTCTATCCGCCATTAAACTCTTTCTTGCCTATTTGATTTCTCCGGTTTTGTTATTATATTACTCAATCAGTATTCTATGTTTTTAAAGGTTGGCAGCTATTATGTCACTGTTTTTGCAGATTTGAATTAATGAGAAGGCTTTACTTGATTTATTGAATCATCAGCTGTAACAAAGTCACTGGCAATGTGCTGTAAGGGAGGTATGTTTCACTGAGGCTATTAGCTTCAGTGATTTGAAACCCAGACGTTTTGCTCCAGCACACTAAATGGGGCAATGGGTTAAGCAGCCTTTTTAAAAGGGCTGTTTTTTTGTGAACGACCATAGAGCGGGTGGGAGGTCGTTCACCATATCTCAACTCCAGGGTGTGCTCTGGGGTTTAAATAGGTGGCCCGCTGAGGCCTTCAGTGTTCAGTAGGTCTGGAGAGGTTAGCTCCTGACAGGAGATGTTTGGTTTGAGCTAAACCTGAACAGTGTGTTTGCTGAACCCTGAGTGGGTAGATCCCCGCTACCAAACTGTACTGGGTATTACCACTTAGTTTTGTTTGTTTTCCTGTTTTTGCCCAAAGGTCCTTGTTTATTTTTACTTCACTACGGTTTATGCCGCCTGTAAAATAAACCTGGGAAAAATTTAAAGAGACAGTGTTCCAGTGTCTTCCTCCGTTTACAGCTGAGTTAGCTGATCTACCACAGGTGGTGGAGAAAGTGGACAAGATCCCCAGGAGGCACGTGTAGTGGCTGAGGACAAACCACATGTCCTGGCTAAAGTCTTCTATAAGCCAGGAAATAATGACAGACAGCATGGAGGACCTGATCAAGTACCTTGTGAAAGCCCAGCAGGAGACAAGTAAGCTGTTTATGCAAAAGATCCACCAACAGCAGCAACAACACCAGCTCCGACAGCAGCAGGAGATGGAGGTGCTCGCAGAGGCGGTTCGTGGGAGGCTGGCAGCCCCTCCCCCAACTCCAGGTGATGACTATATCCGGAAGGCGATAACACAAACCATGCAGAAAATTACCTTAGATGATGTTGAGGCGTTTTTGACTGTGTTCATGATGGTATCAGAGTGGGAAAAGCTGCTGCCGGAGCAGTGGGTGGATGTGCTGGCCCCCTATCTGACTGGTGAGCCCCAAAAGGCTTATTGTGATCTGGCCTTACACGATACCCAGCAATATTCAAAGTTAAAGACTGAGACACTGGCACGCTCAGGGGTGATTATGTCTGTCCTAGCTCAAAGGGTCCACCACTGGGCACATTGCAGTGATAAACCCTCTTGCTCCAAAATGTTCGATCGGCTGCATCTGGTACTGAAGTGGTTGCAGTCGGAGTCCTCCAACCCAGCCGAGATGGTAGAGTGGGTCGTGATGGACAGATGTATTCACTCCCTCCCAAGGCTGGTGCAGACCTGGGTTGCGCAGGGAGACTCCCAGAATGCCTTGTAGCAAGATACCAGGTGGTCGAGAGGTCCCTAGGGAAGCCGGTTGGTGCTGCATCCTCATACTGGGGTACCCAGAGGGAGCCAGAGTCCCAAAAGAGGGGTAGTAGACCCACCACTGGGGGAAGTCTGAGGTCCCAATGGTTTGCCAAAAAACGCTGGGAAAGACTTGCTCTGCTGGAGATGTTTCGGTCCTGGACACATAGCCTCCGATTGTCCTATATCCTCCAAACAAATGGACTGCAGCATAGGGAGGCAGTGCTCATACTATGCCTATCCCACCTGCAGCGTGGAATATCAGCCCGGTGAGGGGCCACAGGCTTGTCCCGTGACCATAGGAGGAGTATTAGGGTCAGGACTTCTGGACTCAGGAAGTTAGGTAACCCTGGTCAGGGCCACACTCCCCCACCAGTTGATCCCAGGGAAACACGTGGGCATCTGCTGTATCCACGAGGACACCAAATACTACCCCGTCGCCAGTGTGACTATCAAAACGAACCGTGGCACTGAGTCCCATGAGGTCTGAGTAGTCAAAGACTAGCTACACCCAGTGATAATCGAGCGGGACTTCAGGCTGTTCTGGGACTTGTGGGGAAAGGCGGGGGTGCCCACTAACTCAGACCGGAGCCGGTTGGTCCATGAAAGACACCCATTACAGTCAGAGGCGGATGAGTTCCTCCTGTGTGTCCTTGCTGACAAGACAGTGACCTTTGAGATGAGATTCCTGAATTCGGTTTCTGGGAGAAATTTGGAAACTGCACAAATGGAGGACCTTACGTTAAAAGGGGCATGGAACAATGTGACTGTGATGAATGGGGTTGCCCAAGAGCCAGGGGCTGACACCAGGTTTCCTTATTTTGCAGCTAATGAGGATTTGCTATATCAGGTCACTAAACAAAGAGGGGATATATTAGAGTAGATGTTAGTACCAGAACCTTATTGGCGTAGGGTACTAGACCTAGTCCATTCTCATGTCTTGGGGGGGCATCTGGGCGTAGACAAAACCCAAGAGCGGGTCTTTTAAAGATTCTATGGGCCTCCGTGCCACCGGGAGTTTATTTATTGCCGGTCTTGTCCTACGTGTCAGTTAACTGCTCCGGTGTCCCAGTTCTGCAGTCCCCTGGTCCCGTTACCTAATATAGAGGCCCCATTTGACCGAATTGCCAAAGACCTTGTAAGACCCTTAGTTAAGTCCACCAGTACATCCTAGTGGTGTTGGACTATGCAACATGATACCCAGAGGTGGTACCATTGAGAAACTTCTCCACCAGGAGAATAGCGCGAGAGCTAGTCCATATCTTCTCCCGGACTGGCCTGCCGAAGGGGATCCTCATGGATCAAGGGACCTGTATTGTTCAGCATCTTTATCAATGATTTAGATGAAGGAATTGAGGGTAAACTGATTAAATTTTCTGATGACACAAAGCTAGGAGGGATAGCTAATACTAGAGAAGAGAGAGAGAGGATTGAAAAAGACCCAAATAAACTGGAGCAGTGGGCAACAACTAACAGAATGGTTTTTAACAGGGAAAAATGCAAAGTACTACATCTGGGCAATAAAAATGAAAAAAGCATATACAGAATGGGAGGAATAGAGCTAAGCAACAGTACATGTGAAAAAGACTTAGGTATACTAATAGATCATAGACTGAACATGAGTCAACAGTGTGATGCAGCAGCAAAAAAGGCAAATACAATTCTGGGCTGTATTAACAGAAGTATACAGTCTAGATCACATGAAGTCATTATCGCACTTCACTCCTCTTTGGTCAGACCTCATCTGGAATACTGTGTTCAGTTTTGGGCACCACATTTTAAAAAAGACATTGACAAACTGGAGCAAGTTTAGAGAAGAGCGACCAGAATGGTGACCGGTCTGCAAACCATGTCCTATGAGGAACGATTACAGGATTTGGGAATGTTTAGCTTGCAAAAAAGAAGACGGAGAGGAGACTTAATAGCTGTCTACAAATATCTCAAGGGATGTCACATTCTAGAAGGATCATCTTTATTCTCATTTGCACAAGGAAAGACTAGAAGCAATGGGATGAAACTGAATGGGAGGAGACACAGATTAGATATTAGAAAAAACTTTTTGACAGTTAGAGTGATCAATAAGCGGAACAGGCTGCCACGAGAGGTGGTGAGTTCCCCTTCAATGGACGTTTTGAAACAGAGGCTGGAAAGACATCTGTCTGAGATGATTTAGTGAATCCTGCTTTGAGCAGGGGGTTGGACCAGATGACCCAGGAGGTCCCTTCCAACTCTACCATTCTATGATTCTATGACTCCTTTTATGCCCAAGCTAATGAGGGATTTGTGTAAGGCTCTCCAAATTACCCAACTCCGGACGTTGGTGTACCATCCGCAGACGGACGGCCCGGTAGAGCGGTTCAACAAGACCCTGAAGTCTATGCTTAAGAAGGTCATGGAGAAAAATGGCCGAGACTGGGACTGCCTACTACCGTACCTACTGTTCTCCATTAGAGAAGTCCCAAAGGCCTCTACGGGGTTCTCACCCTTTGAGCTGCTATATGGACGGCACCCTCTGGGACTTCTGGACATTGCAAAGGAGACCTGGGAAGCGGAGGTAACACATCACCCAAGCGTCATCAAACATGTGAGCCAGATGCAGGACTAGATCGCGAGGGTGATATCGATTGTGAGAGAGAGCGTCCTTCAAGCACAAGAGGGCCAGGCAAGGGTCTACAGTCGGTTGGCGAGACTGAGACGGTTTAGTCCAGGAGACCGAGTGTTGGTGTTGATCCCCACGGTGGAGAGTAAGTTCCTGGCCAAGTGGCAAGGGCCTTACGAGGTGGTCGAAAAGTTGAGTGACGTAAACTACAAGGTCCACAACCAGGGAGAAGAAAGCTGTATCAGGTGTCCACATTAACCTGCTCACCTTGGCGAGACAGGGAACCGTTGGGAGCTACGTGCCTGGGGGCCCATCCTGAAGCCCGAGTTGAGGATTTCACAGTAGCACAGACACGGTCACCGGTCCAGAAGCAACAGTGCCTAGAGCTGCTTCAGTAGTGCCATGACCTGTTTTCAGAGCTGCCAGGTTGTACGCAGGTGGTCGAGCATGAAATCCTGACGGAACCGCATGTGAGGGTGAACCAAAAGCAGAATCAGATTCCCGAAGCCTGCTGCGAGGTGATCTCCAAGGAGGTGAGGAGAATGTTGAGCCTGGGCGTCATCGAGGAGTCAAAGAGCGGCTGGTCCAGCCCCATTGCCCTAGTGCCGAAGTCGGATGCCGTTTCTGTAACAACTACAGGAAGCTAAATGAGGTGTCCAAGTTTGACGCATATCTGATGCCCCAGGTTGATGAGCTTATTGAGAGGCCAAGAAGACGGCCTTCTATACACCTGATGGGTGCTTCCAGTATACCCGGATGTATTCCTGTTTTTGCCCAAAGGGCCGTGTTTATTTTTACTTCACCACAGTTTATGCCGCCTGTAAAATAAACCTGGGAAGAATTTAGAGACAGTGTTCCCGTGTCTACCTCCATGAACATCTGAGTGAGCTGATCTACCACACACATAACTCCAAAAACATATAGTGACCAATGTTTTGGTCCACATCGGACCTTGATTACGGGCTATGAAATAAATACATAAAGATGTAAAATAATTACAGTACAAATTAAAAAGTAGGCAGAGGTTTGCTCAATGTATACAGACAAAATAGTCATTAATACATAGGTACTCATGAATATACAGTACAAAGCCGGTAAAATAACTATTGGACACGTCGTCACCAATTTTCTAAGTAAATCTATTTCTAAAGGTGCTATTGACATGAAATTCTCACCAGATGTCATTAACCACCCATCCAATCCACACAAAGAAATCACCATAGATGTCCATAAATTAAGTTATGTGTAATAATGAGAAATGACACTGGGAAAAGGTATTGAACATGCTTACTGAAATTTAATTAATACTTTGTACAAAAGCATTTGTTGGTGATAACAGCTTCAAGACGCCTCCTGTATGGAGAAACTAGTCGCAGGCAATGCTCAAGTGTGAGTTTTGACACATTCTTCCACACAAACACTGTTCCCGTCCTGAAGGTCTGGTGGGCTACTTCTAAGAACTCATAGCTTTAGTTCCTTCCATACATTTTGTATTGGATTTAGGTCCGGTGATCGGCTCGACTATTCTAGCAGCTTTATTTATTTTCTCTGTAACTAATCGAGAGTTTTCTTGGCTGTAGCTTTAGAATCATTGTCTTGCTGAAATGTTTCATCTTAATCATCCCAGTAGATGGCAGCAGATTGCTTTGGTACATTGTGCCAGTGCCGTATGCTGACAAACAGCCCCACACCATGATGTTCCCACCGCCAAACTTCACAGTTGGTATGATGTTTTTTGGGTAATAAGCAATGCCTTTTGCTCTCCAAACATGGTGTGTATTTTGACATCTAAAGAGTTACATTTTAGTCTCATACGACCCGACTATTATCGTCGCCACATAATGTGGGATGTTCTGAGATGACGTGCCTATTCCAAATTAAAATGTAAAATCCAAATACGTGCACGGAAGAGCCACACTGATACATTGAGCAACAGGGCATATCTCTCTATATTTTCTCATGACATCATCTTATATGGGTTTTTATTATTCATACTTTATAACAATATAACTGGCTCAGCTTATCTCTAAACATATGCTGGCATTAGCATACATACATCTCATTGGGTAAAGTTAATTCTGTCTACACCCAGCTGAAGTCTAGATGCAACTCTACTTCTTAGGTTTCATTTCTCTTTCCTATGTTTTCTCTAAGTCTTTAGACAAAGAAATTCCAAAGGGACCCCTTATCTGAAAACACACATGATGGCTCAAACTGCATTTCGGAAAGCAGAAGATGGACTTAGAATATCCAAGATGGAGTCAGGATAGATAAATAACTCCTGCTCTCACAATTCCCTTCTCTTGTGGCAGTGGGTGGCGGTTCCAGCCGAAATGCCCACCTACAGACTCCCCCAGATAGAAGAAGCCGGTCTTCCTACACCGCTTCACTGGATTCTCCGGTCTTGCTTGATGAGCGTCCATACAGGCTGTAACTCTGGTGGGTGTAGACTCACTGTGCCATGGGCCGGGCTTACCCTTGAGGGGAGTGATTAAGTGTCTACTGTGTATACACTAGAGCCTCTGATAGTGGTAACAGGCTGGGCCACCGGTAGACACTAGGTACCCCTCCAGTGCAGTCCCCGGTACTGCAGCAGCTGACCGGAGGGTCAGAGACTCAGGTATTTGGGTACAGGTGGGCGAGAAAAAGTGAATTCACACTGTCCGATATTGGGGCCGGCAGCACAAGTGCAGAATTCATAGCTGAGTTCAGGAGCGGACAGATCAGGATAAATGAGAACACAAGCCGGGTCAATAATAGGTGAGACAAAACAGGAATAAGGCACTACAGGAACTAGAGACAGAGCTACTAAGAACCTAAGTTCAGGTGAGGAATGGAGGGTGGAGTCACCTGATATATCACCTGCTGGCAGGTAATAGGTTGGGGAAGCAGATCTCTGCAGGACAGAATGGATACAATTCCTGCAGACTTCGGCTGCCCCCCTATGACTCACAAACAGCCGAGCTGGAAGATAGCACAGGGCAGCTCAGAATGATGAACAGGTACTGGGTGTAGCCGAGTGAAATACGCAGTGAGTGTGACAGCGCTTAGTAGGCATGCGAGTGGCCACCTCAATACAGGCCATGGAGGTTGAGTATATTACTTAAAATCTTCTTTGAAACAATTGTACTTGCTGATTCCAGATTTTTCTGTAGCTCTCCACATGTGGTCCTTGGGTCTTGTACAACTCTTATAATAAATATTTTCACTCCTCTGTCTGAAATGTTTATGGTGAAATTATGCTGTATCCACTTTCAGATTATGGCCCCAACAGTGATCACTGGAACCTTCAGTAGCTTAGAATTTCTTCTGTAACCAATAAACAATAAGGTTGCAAAGGTCTTGAGACAGCTCACTGGTTTTACCCATCATGAGATATTTCTTGTGTGGCACCTTGGTAATGAGACACCTTTTTATAAGCCATCAGCTGATATTATTTGTCACTAAGTGGCAGAATTGCTTTCTAATTACTGATAGATTTCATCTAGTGTAAGAACTTCCATGGCTTTTTGCTCCTCTCTTTCTTCATGTGTTCAATATTTTTTCCCTGTGTCATTTCTCGTTGTTACACATAATTTATGGACATCTATGTTTTGACTTCTTTGTCTGTGCGTTATGCGCTTTGCAGAGGGACCCTGAAAGACTGACACCAAACCAGCAAAGGTGCAGCGACAGATGAACTTGGCACAAGCAGCCCAGCTAGGCGAGTCCTTGAGGGGCGGGAATACTCTTCACCCAGCTCCCAGTAAATGGAAGGGGGACTTTGGCAGAGCCCTTCCCAGGACCACTGTCGCGGCTGGTGCCTAGTTAAAAACCAGGTGAGTACTTCTGCAAGAACCCCAGGAAGTGTAACCAGAAGAGAAAATGAGAAAACCCCTGAAAAGATAGCAACACTAATGCTAGCACCACTCAACACCAGAGCACATAGGAACTGCAATAAACAGCAAAGGACTGAGCAGGGAACAGGATTAAATAGCTCACCTAATGATCAGGTGTTGAATACCTCCCAATCATCCCCAAACAGCCACTCCCTGCTAGCTTGAACAGCAGACTGGAAACAATCCCACCACTGCCTAGTGCCAGACACAGCACCATCCTGCATTGCCTGGCAATCAGGGAAATCAGTGAGAGACACAGAGCCCTACGTCCTCACACATCCTACAACAAACACCAGAACGCGATGCTCCATAAGATTGGGTTGGTTTCCCTGCACGTGTAGTAGCTCCGTGTAACGGGTCTGGGAGGCGGAACCTCAGAGCTACTATACAAGGGGGCGGTCCTTGTAAGGGAGCGGGTGGCGACCAGGGAAGACGGGCAGGCAGTCACAGCAGGTGACCGGGACAGTCTCTGGGTGAACGGGCAGGAGGTCACGGCAAATGACCGGGGCAGTCTCTGGATGAACGGGCTGGAGGTCACGGCAAGTGACCGGGGCAGTCTCTGGAAGAACGGGCTGGAGGTCACGGCAAGTGACCGGGGCAGTCTCTGGATGAACGGGCTGGAGGTCACGGCAAGTGACCGGGGCAGTCTCTGGGTAAAGGGTAGGTACGACCTGTGATGGCTGAACCTCCAGGTAGGCTAGCAGGCAGATGGAAGATGTATGCTCCCAGGTGAGCAAGCGAGAGTCTCTGGATGAACGGGTGGTCACAGCATGTGACGGCGGATCTTCCAGGTAGGCAAACAGGCAGGTAGCGGAGGAGCGCTCCCAGGTGAGCGGGCAAGAGTCTCTGGAATAGCAGGTGGTCACAGCACGTGACGGCGGAGCCTCCAGGTAGGCAAGCAGGCAGGTAGCGGAGGAGCGCTCCCAGGTGAGCGGGCAGGAGTCTCTGGAATAGCAGGTGGTCACAGCACGTGACGGCGGAGCCTCCAGGTAGGCTAGCAGGCAGGTAGCAGATGTGCGCTCCCAGGTGAGCGGCCAAGCTGGTCCATAGACAGACTGACAGGAGTAGGAAGGCAGACCGTCGGACCTCAGGCTAGCAAGCAGGTAGCAGGAATATCAGGCAGGAAACAGACAGCAAACTGGCAGGACTCTGGCAGGAATCAGGCAGGTAACTGACAGGTAACTGGCAACGGGACCTGAGGGCTGAAGCAGAGTAGTGAACAGTGCAACAACATTGCTCGGGCACCTCCATTTTGGAGGAGGTGCCTTATATATGGTGAAGTCCTCCGGCCATTGGCCGGGGACTCCTTAGGACGGCGCGCGCGGCCCCTTTAAGAGGGAGGGAGCACGCGCGCGCCCTAAGCACAGTGGCCGGGAAGGAGCGCGCGCTGCCAGCAGAGCGGGAGGAGGACGCCGGGCTCGGAGCAGAGAGGTGAGGGGAACAGCGTCCCTGCCTAGCAGAGGGCAGGGACGCCGACGCTACAGTACCCCCCCCTTTAGGCCCCCCCTTTTTTAGGCCAGACAGAAATTTAGCAAGGATGAGAGGGGCATGGATGTTCTCCCGGGGCTCCCACGTTCTCTCTTCAGGACCAAACCCCTTCCAATCTACTAGAAAAAAGGTCTTCCCTCTTACCCTTTTGGTGGCCAGAATGTTCTCTACTTCAAATTCGTTTTCAGCGGAAACCGGAGCAGGAGGCGTGCCTGTAGACTTGGAAAAAGAGTTAAGTACCACAGGCTTGAGGAGAGATACATGGAAGGAGTTAGGGATCCGCAAGTTGGCCGGGAGTTTCAATTTATAGGCCACCAGGTTGATCTGACTGATGACCTCCAGAGGACCGATGAACCGAGGCCCTAACTTATAGGAAGGAATCTTGAGCCGGACATACTTGGACAAGAGCCAGACCTTATCCCCTGGACGGAATTGAGGAGGATCCAGACGTTTTTTGTCAGCATGTCTTTTCATACGCTCGGATGACAGAAGGAGTGCGGACTGGGTACTCTCCCATATGGAGGAAAATTTGTTAACAAGAGATTCCGCAGCCGGATTGTCCACCGAGGTGGAGACGGGAAACGGGATCCGAGGATGCTGACCGAAGACTACAAAAAACGGGGATTTGGAGGAAGATTCGCTCTCGTGATTGTTGTACGAGAATTCGGCCCATGGCAGGAGATCCACCCAGTCAGAATGGTGGGCATTAACGAAGTGCCGGAGGTAACTGGTCAGGATCTGATTGATCCGCTCCACTTGACCATTAGACTGTGGGTGGTAAGCGGAGGAGAAGTCCAGGGTGACGTCTAGCAATTTACAAGTGGCTCTCCAGAAACGAGAAGTGAACTGTACCCCACGATCCGACACGATGTGACGGGGCAGGCCATGAAGACGGAAGATGTGGCGGATAAAGTCTTTAGCCAGCTCGGGTGCAGACGGGAGGCCTGGCAGGGGAATGAAGTGAGCCATCTTGGAAAAGCGGTCAGCGACCACCCAAATGACCGTACAACCGGCAGAGACGGGAAGATCAGTTATGAAGTCCATCGCTATATGCTGCCAGGGGGCAGCAGGTACTGGCAGAGGAAGGAGGCGACCGGCTGGCAGGTGTCTCGGAACTTTGTTGCGGGCGCAGGACACACAGGCAGAAACAAAGTCTATTACATCCTTGTGCAGGTTAGGCCACCAGTAGTGCCGGGTAATAAGCTGGAGGGTCTTTTTCTGACCGGCGTGGCCAGCTAGTTTAGACGAATGACCCCAGTGTAGGACCTTCTCCCGATCAGGTACCGATACGAACGTCTTACCGGGAGGGAGACGATTTAGACTCACGGGAGCCACCTGCATTACTCTGGCGGGATCGATGATATGTTTAGGTTCTTCCTCGAGGTCAGATACCAGAAAGGATCGGGACAAGGCGTCCGCTTTGATGTTCTTGTCAGCCGGGCGAAAATGTAGAACAAAATCAAAGCGAGCAAAAAACAAGGACCACCGGGCTTGGCGCGGATTAAGTCTCTGGGCATGCTGGAGATAAGCCAAGTTCTTGTGGTCAGTGTAAATTATTACCGGATGAAGAGCCCCCTCGAGTAGGTAACGCCACTCCTCCAATGCCAGCTTGATGGCCAATAACTCTCGGTCTCCTATGGAATAATTGCGCTCAGAAGAGGAGAAGAGTTTGGAGAAGAAGCCGCAAGTTACCATCCTCCCGGAAGAAGATTTTTGAGTAAGTACAGCTCCGGCTCCAGAGGAGGAGGCGTCAACCTCCAGAAAGAACTGCTTGTTGCCGTCCGGACGATGCAGCACCGGGGCGGAAGAGAAGGCCTGTTTTAAGGAAAGAAAGGCCTCCTCTGCTTCGGACGGCCACTCCTTGGGATTAGTACCCTTACGGGTGAGCGCGGAAATTGGGGCAGTCCGGGAAGAGAAGTGTGGTATGAAGAGGCGGTAGTAGTTGGCGAAGCCCAGGAACCGCTGAATGGCCTTCAACCCCTCCGGTCGGGGCCATTTCTCGATGGCAGACAGTTTCTCTGGATCCATTCGTAGGCCGGTCTGAGAAATAATGTAGCCCAAAAACGGAAGCGAGGTCTGCTCAAAGAGGCACTTCTCATATTTAGCGAAGAGGTGGTTCTGCCTGAGCCTGAGCAGGACCTGACGAACGTCCCTCCGGTGAGTCTGGAGATCCGGAGAGAAGACCAAGATGTCGTCCAGGTACACCACAACGCAGGAGTAGAGAAGGTCCCGGAAGATGTCATTGACCAACTCTTGAAAGACGGCAGGAGCGTTACAGAAACCAAAGGGCATTACCAGATATTCATAGTGGCCGTCCCGGGTGTTGAATGCAGTCTTCCATTCATCCCCTTGACGGATACGGACCAGGTTGTACGCCCCACGGAGGTCCAGTTTGGTGAAGACTCTAGCCCCCCTCAGGCGATCAAATAATTCTGGAATGAGAGGAAGGGGGTACTTATTCTTCACCGTGATCTGGTTAAGGCCTCTATAGTCTATACAGGGACGGAGAGAGCCGCCCTTCTTTTTTACGAAGAAGAAGCCTGCTCCCGCCGGGGAGGTAGATTTCTGGATGAATCCCCTGGCCAAATTCTCCTCAATATATTCGGACATCGACCGGGTCTCAGCAGCGGACAATGGGTAAATACGCCCACGGGGAGGAGTAGTACCGGGTAACAGGTCGATAGGACAGTCGTATGGTCTATGAGGGGGTAATGTCTCTGCCTCCTTTTTATTAAAGACATCAGCAAATGACCAATAGGGAATCGGAAGTCCAGGTAGATTAGTTGGGGTAGGAGGACGGGATGAACAGGAACCAAACAAGTCTTATGACAGTCCTGTCCCCAGCGAAGGACTTCTCCGGTCTGCCAGTCAAGCACGGGTGTATGTCTCTGGAGCCAAGGTAGACCTAGTAAGAGGGCGTGAGAGAGTCCAGGCAGAACATGAAAAGAGATGCTCTCAGAATGCAGCATTCCCACCTGCAGAGTTATGGATTCGGTGATGAGTTGGATGGGACGTGGTAAGAGGCCCCCATCCACAGCAGCGACAGATAATGGTACAGCCAGAGGTTTGGTGGGAATGCGGTATTTTTCTACCAGGGACTGTGAAATAAGATTCCCGGCCGCTCCAGAGTCAAGTTAGGCTAGTTCGAAATAATGATTCTCCCCGCAGATAATAGAGACTGACAGTAGCAGAGATGGAGAGGATTTATTCTTGTCTAGGTCGACCTCTCTGAGCGAACCTAGACACAGGCGTTTCCCGACCTCTCCGGGCAGGTACGGATCCGGTGCTCCTTACTGCCACAGTAGAAGCAGCTCCCTTCGGCACGGCGTAAGTCCTGACGGGTTTTGACCATCTTGGTCTGGTCGACCTGCATAGGCTCAGGAGAGTGTACCTGGGGAGAAACGGAGGGAGTGACGGGTTTCTGAAAAGTAGGAGCTAGACGTGGAAACCTCCTCTCACGGGTGACCTCTTTGGCACGCTCCTGGAACCGTAGGTCAATCCGGGTGGCAAGAGTTATTAGGTCATCGAGAGTGGTAGGAATGTCTCGACCGGCAAGTTCATCTTTAATACGGCCGGACAGACCCTCCCAGAAGACAGACACCAGAGCGTCGTTATCCCAAGCCAGCTCCGAGGCAAGGGTACGGAACCGTATGGCATATTGGCCCACGGTGAGATTTCCCTGGTGGAGGCGTAGCAGAGATGATGCGGATGAGGTCTTCCGTCCGGGTTCGTCGAAGACTTTCCGGAAAGCCGTGAGAAAGGCAGGCAAGTCGGACACCAGGGGGTCTCCTCTCTCCCATAGAGGATTTAGCCAGGCCAGGGCCTCCCCGGTGAGATGGGACATGATGAAGGCAATTTTGGCCCGGTCGGAGTTAAACTGGTGGGACAGGAGTTCAAAGTGCAGGGTGCACTGATTTATGAAGCCCCGAGCCTGAGCGGAGTCGCCTCCGAAGCAAGGAGGTGCAGAAAGCCGGGGTCCGGGGTAGGATACCATGGTATTGGTGGGCAGCGGAGCTGCCGGGTTGCGAGTCATGGCACTGGCGGTGGTTGCTGGTGGAGCAGTCAGAGTGTCCAGGCGAGAATTGACATTCCGCAGGTGACCCAGGATGGACTCCTGTTGGGACCTCTGACGGGACAGTTCATGACAGAGGTCCGAGAGCGAGGGAGCTTGGGTGCCACCGGGTTCCATGGCCCGAGCAAACTGTAACGGGTCTGGGAGACGGAACCTCAGAGCTACTATACAAGGGGGCGGTCCTTGTAAGGGAGCGGGTGGCGACCAGGGAAGACGGGCAGGCAGTCACAGCAGGTGACCGGGACAGTCTCTGGGTGAACGGGCAGGAGGTCACGGCAAATGACCGGGGCAGTCTCTGGATGAACGGGCTGGAGGTCACGGCAAGTGACCGGGGCAGTCTCTGGAAGAACGGGCTGGAGGTCACGGCAAGTGACCGGGGCAGTCTCTGGATGAACGGGCTGGAGGTCACGGCAAGTGACCGGGGCAGTCTCTGGGTAAAGGGTAGGTACGACCTGTGATGGCTGAACCTCCAGGTAGGCTAGCAGGCAGATGGAAGATGTATGCTCCCAGGTGAGCAAGCGAGAGTCTCTGGATGAACGGGTGGTCACAGCATGTGACGGCGGATCTTCCAGGTAGGCAAACAGGCAGGTAGCGGAGGAGCGCTCCCAGGTGAGCGGGCAAGAGTCTCTGGAATAGCAGGTGGTCACAGCACGTGACGGCGGAGCCTCCAGGTAGGCAAGCAGGCAGGTAGCGGAGGAGCGCTCCCAGGTGAGCGGGCAGGAGTCTCTGGAATAGCAGGTGGTCACAGCACGTGACGGCGGAGCCTCCAGGTAGGCTAGCAGGCAGGTAGCAGATGTGCGCTCCCAGGTGAGCGGCCAAGCTGGTCCATAGACAGACTGACAGGAGTAGGAAGGCAGACCATCGGACCTCAGGCTAGCAAGCAGGTAGCAGGAATATCAGGCAGGAAACAGACAGCAAACTGGCAGGACTCTGGCAGGAATCAGGCAGGTAACTGACAGGTAACTGGCAACGGGACCTGAGGGCTGAAGCAGAGTAGTGAACAGTGCAACAACATTGCTCGGGCACCTCCATTTTGGAGGAGGTGCCTTATATATGGTGAAGTCCTCCGGCCATTGGCCGGGGACTCCTTAGGACGGCGTGCGCGGCCCCTTTAAGAGGGAGGGAGCGCGCGCGCGCCCTAAGCACAGTGGCCGGGAAGGAGCGCGCGCTGCCAGCAGAGCGGGAGGAGGACGCCGGGCTCGGAGCAGAGAGGTGAGGGGAACAGCGTCCCTGCCTAGCAGAGGGCAGGGACGCCGACGCTACACTCCGCCTCCAGGGTGTGGACAATGGGTGTGCTTGCGACCAAAGTAGCATAGCACCGGACCTGCTCCATTCCCAGGTGGGAGCACAGAACCACGATTCCTAACACTGTAGATTGGATGGGTTGTTACCAACATCTGGTGAGGATTTCATGTCAATAGCACCTTTAGAAATATATTTACTTAGTTAATTGGTGACATGTTCAATACCTATTTCTCCTTCTGAATACAGTGGCTTGCAAAAGTATTCACCCCTGACCCCCCCCCCCCTGGCTTTTTACCTATTTTGCTACATCACAACCTTGGTTTAAATATTTTTGTAATCTGATTTGTGTGTGATGCATCAGCACTAAATAGTCTAAGTTGGTGAAGTAAAATGAGAAAAATATAGGCATAAATTAAGTTTATGGGATCAAATAACTAAAAATTGGCATGTGCAAATGTATTCACCCCTTGTGCGATGAAGCCCCTAAAAATTTCTGGTGCAAGCAATTACCTTCATAATTCACATGCTTAGTGAAAAGAAGTCCACCTGTGTGCAATCTAAGTGTCACATGTCTGTCACGATATCCACTTTACCTTTTCTGAAAGGCCACAGAGGCTGCAACACCATTAAAGTGGTTGTCCACTACTTTCACATTGATGCCCTATTTGTAGAATAGGGCATCAATGTATGATCTGCCGGGGTCCCTCACGCGACACCCCCGCCGATCAGCTGTTATCAGCAGCAGCCGGCCGGAAGTCCTTACCTGCGGTGCTTGGCCGTCTAGTTGCAGTGGCCGGCGCTTGTTACTGCACATCCACCTCCTATTCAATTCAATGGGAAGCGGATGTGTAGTACCCCGCGGCGGCCACTACAACTTGACGGCCAAGCACCGCAGGTAAGCACTTCCGGCCGGTGGCCGCTGCCGGCACCGATAACAGCTGATCTGCGGGGGTGCCGCATGTGGGACTCCGGCCGATCATACATTGATGCCCTATCCTATAGATAGGGCATCAATGTTAAAGTAGTGGACATCTCCTTTAAGCAAGAGGCACCACTAACTAAACAACACCATGAAAACCAAGGAGATCTCCAAATAAGTCAGGGACAAATTTGTTGAGAGGTACAAGTCAGGGTTGGATTATAAAAAAATGTCCCATTCTCTGATGATCCCCCCCGGAGCACCATCAAATCCATTATCATCAAATGGAAAGAACATGGTACCACAACAAGTCCGCCAAGAGAGGGCCGCCCACCAAAACTCTCAGCCCGGGCAAGGAGGACATTAATCAGAGAGGCAGCACAGAGACCAAAGGTAACCCTGAAGGAGCTGCAGAGTTCCCAAGCAGAGACTGGAGTATCTTGTCCATATGACCACAATAAGAAGCTGTACAATCCATAGAGGTGGTCTCTATGGAAGAGTGGGCAGAAAAAAAACTTTACTTACACAAATTGTGTAAATAATGTCTAATGTGTTTTCAGTTTGCCAAAATACATGTGGGAGACTCCCCAAATGGAGGAAGGTGCTGTGGGCAGATGGGACTAGAGTTGAACTTTTTGACCAGGAAGGTAAACTCTGTCTTGCGCCAAATCAACACAGCTCATCACCCCAAGAACACCATCCCTACAGTTAAAGACGGTGACTGCAGCATCATGCTGTGGGGATGTTTTTCGGCAGCAGGGACAGGGAAAATGGTCTGAGTTGAGGGGAAGATGGATGGTGCGAAATACAGGGATATTCTTGAGCAAAACCTGTTTCAGTCTGTCAGTGATTTGAGACTGGGACGGAGGTTCACCTTCCAACAAGACAATGACCCAAAGCATACTGCTAAAGCAACACTCGAGTGGTGTAAGGGGAAACATGTAAATGTTTTTGTGTGGCCGAGTCAAAGCCCAGACCTTAATGCAATGGAGAATCTGTGGTCAGATTGAAGCTTGAAGTTCACCAGAGGAAACCATCTAATGTGAAGGAGCTGGAGCAGTTATGCCTTGAGGAATGGGCAAAAATCCCAGTGGCGAGATGTGGAAAGCTCATAGAGACTTATCCAAGCGACTTGCAGCTGTAATTGCCACAAAAGGAGGCTCCACAAAGTACTGACTTTAGGGGGGTGAATAGTTATGCACACTGAAGCTTACAGTTATTTTGTCCTATTGTTTGCTTTACAATAAAAAGTAAACTAAATATTCACAGTTGTCGGCATGTTCTGATGTTAATGAACTGATGCAAACCCTCAAAAAAAAACATCCATCTATATAATCGCTTTCTGTGTTATTATAAAAATGAACTTTTATAAATTACTTCTGTCATGTAAACGATCTTAAAAGAGGGGACTCTGATCTGTGTAAGACATCCTGTGCTTTACTTGCCTTAGACACCGGCCTGGAATCTGGGGCAGGTCTCATTAGAACACAGCAGGCCGAGCTGCCAATCACAAGATGGCCGCTCCCATGAACTGTGATTTCTCTTATAACATAATTCTTTGTAGAAAGAGCTGTGGGAAAAACGCACAAGGTTCCTTTATTCAGACAACGCAGTTCGACGTTGGACTGCCATTTTTCTCAAGTTAAAAAACAACAACATATGGTTTGAACAGATACAAGGGGTCTTTTGAAGTAAAATATGGGTGCCAAGAAGCATGTGGACCACCCATTTAGGGGAGGGAACAGAAATCCAAGTTTGCAGAAAATATACATGAAACATATACAAAAATGTTGGATAAAGATGCATAAAAATTATGCACATGGGAGAAAAGGGTGAAAGAGTCAAAGATGAACATGAGGAAATAAATACGAAAAATACAAAGAGGAAAAAATGAAGCAGGACGAGGGTGGAATTAATGGGATTCGAATCTAGCAGTATGAGGGCTTGTTTTTTTGCAGGACAAGTTGTACTTATGAATGACACCATTGATTTTACCACACAGTGTACCAGAAAATGGGAAAAAAAATTCCCTGTGCTGTGAAATTGCAAAAAAAAAAGTGCAATTCCACATTTTTGGGGGTTTGTTATTTACCATGTTCACTATACAGTAAAATTGACCTAATATGATTCCCCAGGTCAGTACGAGTACACAGATACCAGACGGATATTTATTTATTTATTTATTTTTTTGTAGAAAAAAGAAAATTCGGTAATTTGTATGGAAGAAAAATTTAGCTTTTGTCGCTATTTTCCGAGACTGAAAATGTTTTCATTTTTCAGGATCTGGGGCTGGTGAGGGCTTCTTTTCTGTGCCCTTAGCTAACATTTTTACTGATACAATTTTGGTGCTGATACGATCTTTTGATCGCATTTTATTGCAATTTAG
The DNA here is from genome assembly GCF_046119375.1 of Phyllobates terribilis. Lineage (NCBI taxonomy): Eukaryota > Metazoa > Chordata > Amphibia > Anura > Dendrobatidae > Phyllobates > Phyllobates terribilis. Next base: position 596,961,869 of record NW_027362761.1, read on the forward strand.
CTGCGACCGAAAAAAGCTTAATTTTGATAGATGGGATATTTCTGAACGCAGCGATACCAAATGTGTATTTTTTGTGTTTTTTTTTTTTTTGTTTCATTTTTTTTTTTTTTTATTATTTTGGCTTTGGAAGACTTGATGCTGTGATCTTCCGATCCCCTGTGCTAAACATAGAAGGGGTTCAGAACTGATATGCATAGCAGAAATCACGATCTCCAATGAACGCCGGCCATGAGCCAGCATTCACAGGAGGATCCGAATGACAGCTTCGGGGGTCATCAGCAGACCCCCAGCTGTCTATTGGCATCCAGAGGTCACAAGACTGATGGGCGAAATTAATGACGCTCTTCCTGCCAGCACGTGTTAAATCCCGCTGTCATTGACTGGTTAATAGGCAGAGCATCGGGCCACCCGCGCCTGTTAAAGGCACATGATGGCTGATTAAATTAGTCATCGTGTTCGGGGAAAGATGTGGGGCTCAGTGTGTGAGATCGATTAAAGGGCAGGGACTTGACAGTGGACGTAAATATATGTCCCATGTCGTGAAGGGGTTAAGTGGCATTCATTATATGGGTTATGGTACAGTTTTATAGCTTGGGTCACTATGGATGCGGCGATAACAAACATGCACTTTTTTTTCCTTTGTTTATACATAAAACAGCATTTTTACTGCCAAAATATTTTTTCAGACTTTATTTTTTTTTGTACATTTTTAGCATTTGTTTTCCTATTTTTGTCCCCCAATTTGCCTCATTCAGTAATATTGTCCTACAATTAGTACCATACATATATTACCAATATCTTATAGGAATGTCCCCATCCTGATCCCTATCTTATAGTAATGATCCCCATCCGGGTCCTAAACTTGTAGTAATGTTCCCCTCTTATAATAATATGCCCATCCTGGTCCTCATCTTGTAGTAATGCCCCCTGTCATATAGAAAAACTAAAATCCATACAGACATCTCTGGAGTGGGAACATATCACCCTCACATTGAACATATGGGATTAATTATAACTGGGGAAGTGTTAGTGAGCTGACTCTTCAACCTCAATTGAAAAAGGGACCTCCTGCAGTGACCAAGTAATTACAACAGGAGATTTGATCTGAGAGCCAGACACTAAGCTTAGGATTCGTTTATTCAAAGGCGGAGAAGTAGACTTGCAAGGAAAGAGCTTCCTTTGTTCAAAGCACTGATCGCAGACTTTTTGGAGTCAGTGATGAATGTTGAGGTTTGCATAGATCCAATATTTATGAGACTTATATTTTCGGCGTTGTAGCAAAGGGACGAACAGAAGACATTCACTCACATCACCATAAGGTCATTCTAATCCCTCCAACATAATACCGGTCCGATGGATGTTGCTTTCCATGTCACGTTTCATCTGTATAGAAAGGTAAAATCGTGATAAGAAACATGATGACAATATCTACCTGCCTGGGACCTCCAGGGGCAAAGATATCCTGAAAGTTTGGGGTCTCATAATCTGCTATAAGACCTAGCATATCCCATAACCGGCCCCCACAGGAGCTCACCAAGGGGAGGTATGAGGGCGAACCTTGATCTAATAAAAATGAAAGTTTGGGTGTCTGTCATTGTTCATTCTGGAAGACATAGTTCGCTGTGAGAATGTTCCAATTTCCTAATTGTAGAGCTTCCCGCCATAAAGATAAGAGCCATTCCTGCAACATCAGGTTTAGTACTTATCTTTCATTATTCCTTTTTATGTGATGTAATTATATATACCGTAATGTTTTGTTCCCACCTTTGTATATTTTTTAAAAACACTGCCTACCTTTCCAGATTAAATAGATAAAATGTAATAGCTCTGTTCCTCTTGCTCTGTAAACTGCACCCTGAAGCCATACAGTACCGGTAACGGGTGTCCAATCAGCCTGTACAAACGATTGGTGGTGGTGGCTAGTAGTTCCCTTTTGTATCAGGGTATATATACATATTCCATGAGCTGGAATCGGAGGTGTATATACCATACGCTCACTGTGAGTTGCCCAATAATCAGCCTAGTATTGGAAACAGCCGTGGCCTCGTCCATCACTCCTCAGTCAATTGTGTAATTGCCTTGACGATTGGAGGCAGCGGAGTTGTGTTCCCCTGACAAACTGGTGGCAGTGGTGGGATCTGCGCGACCCCCCCCACCCTTCCTTTGCTGTTACCTGTAACATCTCCCATGCTGGTCCTCATATTGTAGTAATGACCCCATCCATTTCCCTATCTTACACTAATTAACCCCATCCTGGTCCCCATCTTGTAGTGATGTCCCTCATCTTGGTCCCTATCTTGTAGTAATGTTCCCCATTCTGTAGTAATGTCCCCATCTTGCAGTAATTAACCCTATCCTGTTGTAATGTCCCCATCTTGCAGTAATAACCCACATTCTGTAGTAATGTCCCCATCCTGGGCCCCACCTTGCAGTAATGACCCCTATCCTGTTGTAATGTCCCCATCTTGCAGTAATGACCCCCATCCTGTAGTAATGTCCCCACCCTGGTCCCCATCTTGGAGTAATGACCCACATTCTGTAGTAATGTCCCCATCCTGGGCCCCACCTTGCAGTAATGACCCCTATCCTGTTGAAATGTCACCATCTTGCAGTAATGACCCCCATCCTGTAGTAATGTCCCCACCCTGGTCCTCATCTTGCAGTATTGACCCCTATCCTGTTGTAATGTCCCCATCTTGCAGTAATGACCCCCATCCTGTAGTAATGTCCCCACCCTGGCCCCCATCTTGCAGTAATGACCCCTATCCTGTTGTAATGTCCCCATCTTGCAGTAATGACCCCCATCCTGTAGTAATGTCCCCACCCTGGCCCCCATCTTGCAGTAATGACCCCTATCCTGTTGTAATGTCCCCATCTTGCAGTAATGGTCCCCATCTTGCAGTAATGACCCCTATCCTGTTGTAATGTCCCCATCTTGCAGTAATGACCCCCATCCTGTAGTAATATCCCCACCCTGGCCCCCATCTTGCAGTAATGACCCCTATCCTGTTGTAATGTCCCCATCTTGCAGTAATGGTCCCCATCTTGCAGTAATGACCCCTATCCTGTTGTAATGTCCCCATCTTGCAGTAATGACCCACATTCTGTAGTAATGTCCCCATCCTGGGCCCCACCTTGCAGTAATGACCCCTATCCTGTTGTAATGTCCCTATCTTGCAGTAATGACCCCCATCCTGTAGTAATGTCCCCACCCTGGCCCCCATCTTGCAGTAATGACCCCTATCCTGTTGTAATGTCCCCATCTTGCAGTAATGACCCCCATCCTGTAGTAATGTTCCCACCCTGGCCCCCATCTTGCAGTAATGACCCCTATCCTGTTGTAATGTCCCCATCTTGCAGTAATGACCCCCATCCTGTAGTAATGTCCCCACCCTGGCCCCCATCTTGCAGTAATGACCCCTATCCTGTTGTAATGTCCCCATCTTGCAGTAATGACCCCCATCCTGTAGTAATGTCCCCACCCTGGCCCCCATCTTGCAGTAATGACCCCTATCCTGTTGTAATGTCCCCATCTTGCAGTAATGACCCCCATCCTGTAGTAATGTCCCCATCTTGCAGTAATGACCCACATTCTGTAGTAATGTCCCCATCCTGGGCCCCACCTTGCAGTAATGACCCCATTCTGGTCCCCATCTTTACCTAATTGTCCAAAAATAATGAGGGCTCTCCTATTTAAATCAGAAAACCTATAGAGATGATAATGTGATTGATCCATAACTTTTGATTACATTTCCTTCGGCGATTTGGGGTTTTTATTTTGTGTGCATTTACTCTGCATAAATTGTCTGTATTTATTTTTGGAGGTTCCTTCCCTGTCTTTGGTGATATCTTTGTTTAACACTATCTCTTTTTATTTTTTTTATTTTATTTTGTCTTGTCAATTGTTCAATAAAGATTTTGTTACTTACTTTGACTAATACTCCTGAATCTCTATAGGTTTTGTGGTCCCCATCTTGTAGTAATGTTCCCATCTTGCAGTAATGACCCCATCCTGTATTAATGTCCCCATTCTGGTCTCCATCTTGTAGTAATATCCCCAACCTGGTCTCCATCTTGTAGTAATATCCCCAACCAGGTCTCCATCTTGTAGTAATATCCCCAACCTGGTCTCCATCTTGTAGTAATCACCCCATCCTGGTCCCCCATATCTCCCTTCACAAAAAAAAAAAGATCTGGCGAACAGCGTCTTGTTCTCTTCCTCTTCTCTTCCACAGTTGGGGCAGCGCATGGCAGTGACATCATATGCGCGGGGGGCTCTGATGTCAGCTGCCAGCCTCTGATTGGCTGGTATTGTTATTGTGGCACAGAGAGCTGGTCTCTGTGCCGCGAAACATTTCGTATCGCTAATGGCAGAGGCTCCCTGGACTGGCCCACATCGTCACGGGAGCTCCGGTGTCTTTGGGCTGCATGAAGCCGCGTCAAGGGCCGCATGTTTGAGATCCATGATCTAGAAGGAGCAGCTCAACAAATTGTAGTTCTAGCTGACCATCGTAACCTCGGATTTGGAAGATCTGCCAAGTGTTTGTTTCTCCGTCAAGCTCTATAGAGTCTTTTCTTTAATCGATTCAACTTTCTAATCTCTTACAGACCTGGTTCCCTTAATGGTAAGGCCGATGCTTTATCTAGGTTGTTTTCCCAAGATTCCTCTCCAACAGCACAAACAACAGCTATTCTTTCCAACTTTCTGGGGGTGATCCATAACAAGAACATGCTTGAAGATATACAAGAAGCACAAGACTGATCCAAATCTTCTGCACCTACCAGATGATGTATCTCTTACCTTTTAAAATAAGTTATGGATCCATTATCATTGCATGTATGTTCCAGACACGGTAAAAGTAAAGGTATTAAAACTAAACCATGACTAAGAAGGCAGATCAACAGGGAATAAAAAATACAAGAATTTCTGTCTTGATTCTTTTGGTGGCCCAATTATCAGAAAGTTGTTAAGAAATATGGGCCTGATTCATCAAGACCGGAGATTTTCTCAACAGTCTTGATGAGGCGGTGTGGTAGCGTCAGACTCCCCTGATTCATGAACGGGTGTGTCACGCCAGATCCCTTACTCCAGACAGGTACTGGAGTGAGATTTCTGGCATACAGAAGGCCACAGCTCCTCATAAATTAGACGAGTCCCACCCCTGCCGCGTCCTAGCCTGCCCCAGATCCACCCATTTTGACGGAGCTGGGACAAACTGGAGTGAAAATGCTAAAAGTCGCAAAATTCTCAGAATTTTGCCTAAATTTCGAGAACTTTTCAAAGCCTTTCCTTCAGAATTCTGGCATGAAATCTTTGATGATTCAGGACCTGTTTGTCTTCTTATAGCACTTGTGCCATATATAATACTTCCCTCACATCATCAATGGGATTATTGCAGCCTCTGTCAATTCCATCTCTTTATTATTGATCTACTCTTCCAAAGGGAATTATTCCATCTAAGTTGTGGTTGATCGTCTCTCCAAATGAGCACATTTTGTTCCTTTAATTGATTTATCCTCTGCTAAAGGGACTGCTCATCATGTAATTCACAATGTGTTTCATCTTCATGGAGTTCCAGACAAAGTCGTCTCCGATCGAGGAATACAATTATACATCGAGATGAATTTTTGCGCAGCTTTGGTTATTGACGTCAACTTATCCTCTGTATTTCATCCCCAGTCTAATGGTCAGACTGAAGGCTCAAACCAAACCTTAGAGCCGTATCTCCGATGCTACATTTGCCATCTTTAGTATGACTGGTTCAATTTGATTTGTAGGGCAGAGTTTTAATACAATAATTCTCAAAATGTTTCATCTAAGCAGACATTGTTCACAAATTTGGGTTCCCATAAAAAGTATTCTTCCTAATTTTCCCATATATTCCCATAGAATTCCCATAGAATCTTCTGTTTCTGCAGTCACTGACAGAATACAATCCCTCCAACTGAATCTGGAAATAATAAAAGACACGTTAAGAAAAATATAAGGAGGTAGCGGATAATTTTTGCAGACCTTCTCCAAGCTTTCAAGTGGGAGAAGAAGTAGGGCTTTCCACCAAGAATATGAACCTTCGTGTATCGTCACCAAAACTGGGCCAAATTTTTTTTTGATCCTTTCAAATTCATCGGACAAGTTCGCTCAGCAGCTTTTCATCTTCAAATTCCCAGAGCAATGAGAATACATCCGGGATTCCACATTTCCGGACAGAAACCTTTTGTTCCAGTCCTTGCCCAGGACGTCCGCTATCTCCAATTGATCTTACTGAAGTGCATGGACAAGAACATTACACGGTTGAAAATATCCTGGACTCCAGGGTATTGAGAAACTGGTTGCAATATTTAATAAAACGGCAATTCTGTGGCTTTGAAAATAATTTTGAGAACCTGCAAGAAAATATCAATATCCCTCCGAATGCTTAAAGAACTATGTAAACAATATCCAGAAAAACCAAGTCAAGCTTCATCCAGATGTTGTAGTTGAAAGAGCGGTGGAATATTAGAATTCTACTTTTTTCTGCTGATTGACCACTAATGGCTACAAATGACGGGATTGATTTATGGAGGATTGTGTGTACGTTTTTTTGGTCATGGGGGTCCTCGCTCTCTCCTGTAGTGTGTGCGATCTTATGGTCAGCAAGGTCCTCTCTCTTCTTTAGAGTGTCAGCTCTTAAGGCCAGTGGGGTCCTCTCGCTCCTGTAGTGTCAGGTCTTATGGTCAGCAGGGTGCTCTCTCTCTTGTAGAGTGTAAGCTCTTATGGTCAGTAGGGTCCCCTCTCTCCTGTAGAGTGTAAGCTCTTATGATCAGCGGGGTCCTCTCTCTCCTGTGGAGTGTAAGCTCTTATGGTCAGCGGGGTCCTCTCCCTCCTGTAGAGTGTCAGCTCTTATGGTCAGTGGGGTCCTCTCTCTCCTGTAGAGTGTAAGCTCTTATGGTCAGTGGGGTCCTCTCCCTCCTGTAGAATGTCAGCTCTTATGGTCAGCGGGGTCCTCTCCCTCCTGTAGAGTGTCAGCTCTTATGGTCAGCGGGGTCCTCTCCCTCCTATAGAGTGTCAGCTCTTATGGTCAGCGGGGTCCTCTCTCTCCTGTAGAGTGTAAGCTCTTATGATAAGCAGGGTCCTCTCTCTCCTGTAGAGTGTAAGCTCTTATGATCAGCGAGGTCCTCTCTCCTGTAGAGTGTAAGCTATTATGGTCAGCAGGATCCTCTCTCCTGTAGAGTGTAAGCTCTTATGATCAGCGAGGTCCTCTCTCCTGCAGAGTGTAAGCTCTTACGGTCAGCAGGATCCTCTCTCTCTCCTGTAGAGTGTAAGCTCTTATGGTCAGTGGGGTCCTCTCTCTCCTGTGGAGTGTAAGCTCTAATGATAAGCAGGGTCCTCTCTCTCCTGTAGAGTGTAAGCTCTTATGATCAGCGGGGTCCTCTCTCTCCTGTAGAGTGTAAGCTCTTATGATCAGCAGGGTCCTCTCTCTCTCCAGTAGAGTGTCAGCTCTTATGGTCAGCAGGGTCCTCTCTCTCCTGTAGAGTGTAAGCTTTAATGATAAGCAGGGTCCTCTCTCTCCTGTAGAGTGTAAGCTCTTATGATCAGCAGGGTCCTCTCTCTCCTGTAGAGTGTAAGCTCTTATGATAAGCAGGGTCCTCTCTCTCCTGTAGAGTGTAAGCTCTTATGATCAGCTCTTATGATCAGCAGCCGGAGTACTTACGCAGAGACACTGTACAAACCAGCGCCCGGTCGGTTATTACTCAGCGCATCTGGACCCGGTAGCCAGGGCCTCCCCCAGCTGTCTACGAGCGGTTCACGCCAAACAGCAGTTACTTGAAAAAACGGCGGACATCATCCTTGGACATGAGACTAACATTTATGCTCTGCATGATATTGCTGCTGTTTTGGCTTTACAGCAACCTAAACATCTGTCCACACAGAGACACCTGCGACTGCAGTGTTCGTTGATGTTGGCAGAAAATGTGAGATTACACCGGTGTACCACCATCAACCCGGCCACCCTGCTACCAGCACCTGAAGGAGAGGGGAAAGAGAATCCACCACATGATTGTCTGGAACAGATCACTGCAGAGTCAACTCCACTTGTTTTACTGGGGGAAGTACCCTTGGATGACCCAGAACTTACGTTATATACGGATGGATCCAGATATGCTGACACCTCTGGCAGGTTTCATACTGGATATGCTGTCACAACTGAAGATACATTGGTAGAGGCTGCAGCCTTACCTCCCAGTATGTCAACACAGGAAGCCGAGCTCAAAGCTCTGATTGCTGCTTGTCAACAGGCCGAAGGAAAACGTGTGAATATATTTACTGACTCGAGATACGCATTCGGGATTGCACATGATTTTGGGGAAATCTGGGCAAGGAGAGGCTTTGTCATGACTGCAGGTTCTCCAGTGAAAAATGCTGAAAGCGTCAGACAATTGATGGAAGCGGTGCAACTACCAAGACAGTTGGCTGTCGTAAAGGTGAAAGCTCATACCCGACCAGATGCCCCTGAAGCAAGAGGTAATGCACTTGTTGATCTCCATGCTAAGCGAGCAGCTCTTCTTCTGACATCCATGTCCATGGCTGTTACGCGGCAGCAGGCCAAACAGCTAAATTCCGTGCCAACCCAGGATCAACCTGCAGAAGAGCATCAACCGGTCCCTCCAATCACAAAGCTACGCACCACACAGCAAAAAGTTTCTAAAGAAGAACGCCAGTCGTGGAAGGAGGCGAGTGCTAAGTTGATAGATGGGCTATGGAAGAAGGAACAACTGTATTGTTTGCCTCGACTTCTATATCCAGCCGTTGCGGCCTGGACCCATGGACCGGTACATCGAGGGAAGAATCAAGCTTTGCTACTGGTACAGAAACTCTAATGGCCTCCAGTAATTTCCACCGTGTTGAGTGCATAGAACAAAGGTTGCACAATATGCCAAACCTGCAACCCAGGTAGATTACAGAATGTACCGACAAAACACCTTGCCAAACCAGAGTATCCGTTCCAACGATTGCAAGTTGATCACATCACTCTCCCTAAAGCAGGACGATATGAATACTGCTTAGTGGTAGTGGATATGTTTTCCAGTTGGCCAGAAGTATTCGCCGTTCCAAACATGACTGCCAAGACTACCGCCAAGAAGCTGGTCTCTGAAGTTGTTTGCCGGTATGGAGTCCCAGAAGTTATCGAAAGTGAACAAGGACCAGCTTTTTCCTCATGCGTGTATCAAGAAATACTTACCATGATCGAATCAACAGTGGTGCTGCATACTCCTTATCATCCACAGTCAAGTGGCAAGGTGGAGAGATTGAATGGCACACTGAAAGGGCAATGAACCAAAATGATGCAGGAGACTACGGCCCAGTGGCCTGAGCTCCTTCCTATTGCACTATATCACATACGCACCACCCCCATAGGGAAACACAAACTGTCACCCTATGAGATACTATTTGGGTCACAACCAGCCATAGCTCGATTTACTCCACAACAATTATCAGAAGAAACAGATCATGTTGTGCAATATGTGATTCAGCTTACCAAAGCCCTAACTAACACCCATGCGTTAGTATCATCTTCTATTCCAGATCCAGCTGATGCAGAAGGTTGTCATACCCTCAAGCCCGGAGATAATGTGTATGTGAAGAGGCATGTTCGGAAGCACGGACTAGAACCATTGTATGATGGACCATATCAAGTGCTCCTGACAACCCCAACAGCAGTAAAACTTGAAGGGAAGTCAACATGGATTAATGCTTCACACTGCAAACGTCAACCATCCTGAGATGTTTTATGATAATATGTATGGTTGGACTAGGCAATACCTGGAATAGCCTACAACAGAGTACTGACCCTTTTAATAACAAGTTCATTACTCACCACCAGATTTTGGTACAAGAATTGAGTCAATTAGAGAACAACCAGATCAGTGACTGTTGGATATGTACTCACTCACCAGTTTCAGCCGCTAGTATGCCCTTTCTGGCGGTCCCAGTCACTCTGGAGGAATTACTAAACTGGCCCAATTGTAGCGACGTCCTTGCTAATAACACTACTAAGTTTGGTAGATTATGGAACACCACTGTAGGTATACCAGTAGTTGGGTGGGTGGATCTCCCCTGGTGGAAAGGAAATCTTACTGCCACTAGTAAACACCTACAATTTCTTGCCCTTAACGGAAACAAGTGGGTGCCCAGAAACAAGTCTTCCTTCACTAATTTAGGCTTCATACCAACTGAAGGTCTACAAATCAGTTTTAATGCTACCTCTAGTATGGCAGATGCTTTTAAACCGTCATTGTTGGAAAGATACATTGATAATCACTCATGGGTACATGCAAATCTGTATATAAAAGGCACCAATGACACATGTTATAAAATATCTGGTAATATCCCTTGTAATGAATCCTCTGAATATAAGCCTAGTGATCCAACATGTGGCAATCCGAATGTTGGATATTGTAGCCCCCTGGGACAAATGCCTTCATGGTGTATGTTATCAAATAACACCGTTTTTATCGATTTAGTACATAAATTAGTATTACAGCTCTCTGCTTTATGGGATCTACCATCAGCCTGATATTGGGTCTGTGGGAATAATGCATATAAATGGCTCCCAGTCGGAGTAGGGGGGACTTGTATGTTGGCCCGGCTAACTCCAGCCACTTATCTTATTCCCCATAGTAAAGTAGATATGAGAGCCATCCCTCTTCATACCATCTATAAACGTGCTAAGGACAACACTCCACGCCAATCAGGAAGACCTCATTTAGTACAAATGAGTATACTAATAAGATAGCCAGTACTGTCTTCCTCTACCCTATGGTTACACAAATGTGGGACAAGTTAGTGGAAGTCACTGACTACTTAGATGACCAGATTTGGAATATTTTGGAAGTAATTAATACTACTGTTGCGGTGCAGAATCAACTTATTATAGTGGCTAATCACCATACTTTAGTGCTGGACTATTTGACAGCAGCTCAAGGAGGGATGTGTCGGTTTACAGGCCCAGCCTGTTGTCACTATATTGACCCCGACTCTACCATACGGTTAAAGACTAAAATGGAAGACATTAGGAAACTCAGGGAAGAATATAACAAGCATAACGAATTGACCAAAGACAGTTGGTGGTCTGATACATACTCCTTTTTAAATCCTGCTAATTGGTTTAAAGGAATTGGTGGATGGATTGCTGGAATATTACAAGGAGTGTTGCATGTTGCTGCTTGCGTCTTGTTAATATATGTTTTACTAAAACTAGTCTTTTATTGTATCCCATTTTGCATGAGAAAAGCCTGCCAGTCATCAGAGAGCAAGGAGGATGCTGTTAACCGACATCCAGTGCTACTGTACACGGACCTCCCAGATGTAACCAGCATTGAGGACCTGGACGGCAAGGGAATGATGACCTTCACCCGCACGCCCCGACCAACCTCACGTCTGAAGATCAGAGCTTTATGATTATATCAATGGACAAGGGGGATGGACATGCCGCGACAGCCTCAATTGGTAACAAGGGCACTAATTGAGTGAAGACCAATGTCCCTCAGGCTCAAAGCATGACCCTGGGAAAGCACCTCTATTGTTGATAATAACATAATTTTTAGGGGGGAAATGTAAAGGACATATTGATATTCATGCTATAGCAACTCCATTTTGTCTGCTTGTTTGAAAATCATGTTATTATCACTCCTTGCATAACATACATTCTCTCCTTCTTTCCTCTCGCTTCATCTTTCTCACACTAACTTTTCTCACAAGAACATTTTGTATTTTGTTAGACACTCCGCTCCTGTTATCTAACTAGTTTAGGCCACAATTGACCTTGTAAAATTTCCATAGTGCTTCGAACTAACAATGATAATATGACCATATATGTGTTTCCGTAATAACTGTACTAACATCAGTTAGCCTATAGTACTGTAGTATGGCTGCAGAGTTAATTGGCTATCAAAATACTCAAAACAATATAAAATGCTAAGCAAAATAAACGGGATCAGAGATTCTTTGAATCCTCCCAATACAGAACATTGTTTCCGTTTGGTTTTCTGTGGATTGCAATCAATATAATAATTTGACACACACTTGGTCAACCGTGAAGGGTTATTGCCCTCCCTCAACACTCTCTCCTGTAGAGTGTCAGCTCTTATGATCAGCAGGCTCCTCTCTTTCCTGCAGAGTGTAAACTCTTATGGTCAGCAGGATCCTCTCTCTCTCCTGTAGAGTGTAAGCTCTTATGATCAGCAGGGTCCTCTCTTTCCTGCAGAGTGTAAGCTCTTACGGTCAGCAGGATCCTCTCTCTCTCCTGTAGAGTGTAAGCTCTTATGGTCAGTGAGGTCCTCTCTCTTCTGTAGAGTGTCAGCTCTTATGGTCAGCGGGGTCCTTTCTCTCCAGTAGAGTGTCAGCTCTTATGATCAGTGGGGTCTTTTCTCTCCTGTAGAGTGTAAGCTCTGATGATCAGCAGGGTCCTCTGCCTTTCCTGTAGAGTGTAAGCTCTTATGTTCAGTGGGTTCCTCTCTCTTCTTTAGAGTGTAAGCTCTTATGGTCAGCGGGGTCCTCTCTTCTGTAGAGTGTAAGCTCTCATGGTCAGTGGGGTCCTCTCTCTCTCCTGTAGAGTGTCAGCCCTTATGGTCAGTGGGGTCCTCTCCCTCCTGTAGAGTGTCAGCTCTTATGGTCAGCAGAGTCCTCGCTCTCCTGCAGAGTGTAAGCTCTTATAGTTTGTGGGGTCCTCTCCCTCCTGTAAAGTGTCAGCTCTTATGGTCAGCAGGGTCCTCTCTCTCCTGTAGAGTGTAAGCTCTTATGGTCAGCTGGGTCCTCTCTCTCCTGTAGAGTGTAAGCTCTTATGATCAGCGGGGTACTCTCTCTCTCCTGTAGAGTGTAAGCTCTTATGGTCAGCAGGGTCCTCTCTCTCCTGTAGAGTGTAAGCTCTTATGGTCAGTGGGGTCCTCTCTCTCTCCTGTAGAGTGTAAGCTCTTATTGTAACATACCTGGCGGCGTCCTTGCATAGTGGTCCATCTCCCACTGTGCAAGAGCGTGCACTTGATCTCCTATCCAGAATGTCTCTCTTGCTTCCCTCCATGCTGTCTGTTTGCTTCTGTTTCTGCTGCTTAAGGGCGGTGCCCGATCACTTCCTGCTTTTTGTAGCTGCTGCAGGCACACCCCTTGTGCGTCCTCAGCCTATTGCTGTCTGTCACCTGGTATTTAAACCAGCTGCTCCAATTAACCCATGCCTGAGCATCTTGCCCTGTCAGTTGGCTTCTTGTCTCTGACATGCCAGGTCCTGTGTATGTTACCTGTCTTGCAGTATCTATTTCCGTGTCTGTACTGTGTCCTACCTGTGTACTCTAACCTGCAGTCTGTACACGCTCTCTAGCCGGTTGTCATCTGCCTATCCTGGAGGCTGTATTTCCAGGCCAGTGTGAACACGCTCCTAGCCTGTTCTTTCTGCCTTCTAGGGGCCGCATACCTAGACCCGTTCCTGTATCTTGCCTGTTCTTGTCTGTATACTCTCCTAGCCTGTTACCTGTTTTTCTCTATGTCCGTACCTTCTCTTTTCTTGCAGAATCTGATCCCGTACCTATCTCCTACTCGTTGTCTCTGTACTCCCATTTGTGAGTTTAGAGTCCACTCGCTACTTCATTGCAAGTATCCTGTGTGTACCTGGTTCTGCCTTTCCCTTCCAGTCTGTTCCGTGTAAACAGAGCCCTGTCTCCTCCGCTTTGGCTTGCTTGCCGCTTTGGCGGTTCTTGCCTGCTCAGCTCTGTCCACCGCGTCTGCGGTTTCACTTTGCTCAGCCCTGTCCACCGCGTCTGCGGTTTCGCTTTGCTCAGCCCTGTCCACCGCGTCTGCTATTTCGCTTTGCTCAGCCCTGTCCACCGCGTCTGCGGTTTCGCTTTGCTCAGCCCTGTCCACCACATCTGCGGTTTCGCTTTGCTCAGCCCTGTCCACCGAGTCTGCGGTTTCGCTTTGCTCAGCCCTGTCCACCGCGTCTGCGGTTTCGCTTTGCTCAGCCCTGTCCACCGCGTCTGCGGCTCCGAATTTGTCTCCCAGTCTGTACTGGACCCTACCCAGCCTGCGCTCTAGTCTGCCTATTCCTGTATTCCCTGGTGTGGGTCAACAGCCGTGTCCGGAGTCTGACCTGGAGCAGACCCTGGTCCCTCTGCTCGGTTCCTCCCTGGTGCACTGGCGTCGTATGCCGTCGTGCGACCTTGGTCGGATCGAGCAGATACTTAGTTACGCCCCTCCAGGCACTCTCCGGTTCATGGCACAGTGGAACCACTAAACACGCACACGCCAGTCAGTCCGAGTGTGTGCAATACACTTATGATCAGTTGGGTCATCTCTTTCTCTCCTGTAGATTGTAAGCTCTTATGGTCAGCAGGGTCCTCTCTCTCCTGTAGAGTGTAAGCTCTTATGGTCAGTGGGGTCCTCTCTCCTGTAGAGTGTAAGCTCTAATGGTCAGCGGGGCCCTCTCTCTCCTGTAGAGTGTAAGCTCTAATGATCAGCAGGGTCCTCTCTCTCTCTCTCCTGTAGAGTATAAGCTCTTATGGTCAGCATGGTCCTCTCTCACTCTCCTGTAGAGTGTAAGCTCTTATGCTCAGCAGGGTCCTCTCTCACTCTCCTGTAGAGTGTAAGCTCTTATGGTCAGCAGGGTCTTCTCTCTCTTTAAGAGTGTAAGCTCTTATGGTCAGCAGGGTCCTCTCTCTCCTGTAGAGTGTAAGCTCTTATGGTCAGTGGGGTCCTCTCTCTTTCCTGTAGAGTGTAAGCTCTTATGGTCAGCAGAACTCTCTCTCCTGTAGAGTGTAAGCTCTTATGAGCAGGGTCCTCTCTCCTGTAGAGTGTCAGCTCTTATAGGCAGGCTCCTCTCTCCTGTAGAGTGTCAGCTCTTATGGGCAGGGTCCTCTCTCCTGTAGAGTGTCAGCTCTTATGTGCAGGGTCCTCTCTCCTGTAGAGTGTCAGCTCTTATGTGCAGGGTCCTCTTTCCTGTAGAGTGTCAGCTCTTATGTGCAGGGTCCTCTCTCCTGTAGAGTGTCAGCTCTTATGTGCAGGGTCCTCTCTCCTGTAGAGCGTAAGCTCTTATGTGCAGGGACCTCTCTCCTGTAGAGTGTCAGCTCTTATGTGCAGGGACCTCTCTCCTGTAGAGTGTCAGCTCTTATGTGCAGGGACCTCTCTCCTGTAGAGTGTCAGCTCTTAAGTGCAGGGTCCTCTCTCCTGTAGCGTGTCAGCTCTTATGGGCAGGGTCCTCTCTCCTGTAGAGTGTCAGCTCTTATGTGCAGGGTCCTCTCTCCTGTAGAGTGTCAGCTCTTATGGGTAGTTTCTTCTCTCCTGTAGAGTGTCAGCTCTTAAGTGCAGGGTCCTCTCTCCTGTAGAGTGTCAGCTCTTATGTGCAGGGACCTCTCTCCTGTAGAGTGTCAGCTCTTATGTGCAGGGTCCTCTCTCCTGTAGAGTGTCAGCTCTTATGGGTAGTTTCTTCTCACCTGTAGAGTGTCAGCTCTTAAGTGCAGGGTCCTCTCTCCTGTAGAGTGTCAGCTCTTATGGGCAGGGTCTTCTCTCCTGTAGAGTATAAGCTCTTATGTGCAGGGTCCTCTCTCCTGTAGAGTGTCAGCTCTTATGGGCAGGGTCCTCTCTCCTGTAGAGTGTAAGCTCTTATGGGCAGGGTCCTCTCTCCTGTAGAGTGTAAGCTCTTATGGGCAGGGTCCTCTCTCCTGTAGAGTGTAAGCTCTTATGTGCAGGGTCCTCTCTCCTGTAGAGTGTCAGCTCTTATGGGCAGGGTCCTCTCTCCTGTAGAGTGTCAGCTCTTAGGGGCAGGGTCCTCTCTCCTGTAGAGCGGTCATCTCTTAAGTGGAGGGTCCTCTCTCCTGTAGGGTGTCAGCTCTTATGGGCAGGGTACTCTCTCCTGTGGAGAGTCAGCTCTTATGTGTAGCGTCCTCTCTCCTGTAGAGTGTCATCTCTTATGTGCAGGGTCCTCTCTCCTATAGAGTGTCAGGTCTTATGTGCAGGGTCCTCTCTCATATAGAGTGTCAGCTCTTATGGGCAGGGTCCTCTCTCCTGTAGAGTATAAGCTCTTAGGGGCAGGGTCCTCTCTTCTGTAGAGCGTCAGCTCTTATGAGCAGGGTCCTCCCTCCTGTAGACTGTCAGCTCTTATGGGCAGGGTCCTCTCTCCTGTAGAGTGTCAGCTCTTAAGGGCAGGGTCCTCTCTTCTGTAGAGCGTCAGCTCTTATGAGCAGGGTCCTCCCTCCTGTAGACTGTCAGCTCTTATGGGCAGGGTCCTCTCTCCTGTAGAGTGTCAGCTCTTATGGGCAGGGTCCTCTCTCCTGTAGAGTGTCAGCTCTTATGTGCAGGGTCCTCTCTCCTGTAGAGTGTCAGCTCTTATGGGCAGGGTCCTCTCTCCTGTAGAGTGTCAGCTCTTATGGGCAGGGTCCTCTCTCCTGTAGAGTGTAAGCTCTTATGGGCAGGGTCCTCTCTCCTGTAGAGTGTAAGCTCTCAGGCTATGTTCCCACGATGCAGAAATGAAGCAGAACATTTCTGCAGCATTTCTGCATCTCCCTGGCAGAAAAAACGCATGCAGACTGTGCATGCGTTTTTCCTGCAGAATACATGCGGATCCACATGCGGATTCACTTGCGTTTCCGCATGCAGATTGACAAGCGCTTTCCATGCGATAGCATCACTTGGAAAGTGCTTGACAACTAGGTCACACTGTATAAATCCATGCAAACAGCATATATAGTGTGAACCGTAAAAATTAAAACAAATAAAGCTATACTCACCCCCGAGGCCCCGGCGTGTGCTGCAGCGCTCGTCCTGGCTTCTTCCAGGTTGCCGGCACATCGTGAGACACAGCGGCGAAGGGCCTGCGGTCACATGACTGTGACGTCACCGCAGGTCCTCAAGCGATGCCGGCATTCAGAGAGAAGACGCCGGACAGGTGAATATAACTTTATTTGTTATTTTATTCTTTTTTTACAGGTAGAATGGTACCCAGGTCTGGATGAGAGTCTTCTATCCTCCAGAACTGGGTACCATCCGCACATAGAGACGCATAGAAGCCGCTTGTAAAAATGTACAGTCGCGGTTTCTATGCGTCTCAATGCAAGTCAATGGCGGGAGTTCCGCTGCGCTTCCGCAAAATTAAATGACATGCTGCGGATTTTTGTACGCAGCATAAACGCTTGAAAAACGCTACGTGGGCACTCAGCCTTATGGGCAGGGTCCTCTCTCCTGTAGAGTGTAAGCTCTTATGTGCAGGGTCCTCTCTCCTGTAGAGTGTAAGCTCTTATGGGCAGGGACCTCTCTCCTGTAGAGTGTCAGCTCATATGGGCACAGACCTCTGTCCTGTAGAGTGTCAGCCCTTATGTGCAGGGTACTCTCTCCTGTAGAGTGTCAGCTCTTATGTGCAGGGACCTCTCTCCTGTAGAGTGTAAGCTCTTATGTGCAGGGTCCTCTCTCCTGTAGAGTGTCAGCTCTTATGTGCAGAGTCCTCTCTCCTGTAGAGTGTCAGCTCTTATGTGCAGGGACCTCTCTCCTGTAGAATGTAAGCTCTTATGTGCAGGGTCCTCTCTTCTATAGAGTGTCAGCTCTTATGTGCAGGGACCTCTCTCCTGTAGAGTGTAAGCTCTTATGTGCAGGGTCCTCTCTCTCCTATAGAGTGTAAGCTCTTATGATCAGCGGGGTCCTCTCCCTCCTGTAGAGTGTCAGCTCTTATGTGCAGGGTCCTCTCTCCTGTAGAGTGTCCGCTATTATGTGCAGGGTCCTCTCTCCTGTAGAGTGTCAGCTCTTATGTGCAGGGTCCTCTCTACTGTAGAGTGTCAGCTCTTATGTGCAGGGTCCTCTCTCCTGTAGTGTCAGCTCTTATGTGCAGAGTCCTCCCTCCTGTAGAGTGCCAGCTCTTATGTGCAGGGTCCTCTCTCCTATAGAGTGTAAGCTCTTATGTGCAGGGTCCTCTCTCCTGTAGAGTGTCAGCTATTATGTGCAGGGTCCTCTCTCCTGTAGAGTGTCAGCTCTTATGTGCAGGGTCCTCTCTACTGTAGAGTGTCAGCTCTTATGTGCAGGGTCCTCTCTACTGTAGAGTGTCAGCTCTTATGTGCAGGGTCCTCTCTCCTGTAGAGTGTCAGCTCTTATGTGCAGGGTCCTCCCTCCTGTAGAGTGTCAGCTCTTATGTGCAGGGTCCTCTCTCCTGTAGAGTGTCAGCTCTTATGTGCAGGGTCCTCCCTCCTGTAGAGTGTCAGCTCTTATGTGCAGGGTCCTCTCTCCTGTAGAGTGTCAGCTCTTATGTGCAGGGTCCTCCCTCCTGTAGAGTGCCAGCTCTTATGTGCAGGGTCCTCTCTCCTGTAGAGTGTCAGCTCTTATGTGCAGGGTCCTCTCTCCTGTAGAGTGTCAGCTCTTATGTGCAGGGTCCTCCCTCCTGTAGAGTGTCAGCTCTTATGTGCAGGGTCCTCTCTCCTGTAGAGTGTCAGCTCTTATGTGCAGGGTCCTCTCTTCTGTAGAGTGTCAGCTCTTATGTGCAGGGTCCTCTCTTCTGTAGAGTGTCAGTTCTTATGTGCAGGGTCCTCTCTCCTGTAGAGTGTCAGCTCTTATGGGTAGTTTCTTCTCTCCTGTAGAGTGTCACCTCTTATGGGCAGGGTCCTCTCTCCTGTAGAGTGTCAGCTCTTATGTGCAGGGTCCTCTCTCCTGTAGAGTGTCAGCTCTTATGCGCAGGGTCCTCTCTCCTGTAGAGTGTCAGCTCTTATGGGCAGGGTCCTCTCTCCTGTAGAGTGTCAGCTCTTATGGGCAGGGTCCTCTCTCCTGTAGAGCAGTCATCTCTTAAGTGGAGGGTCCTCTCTCCTGTAGGGTGTCAGCTCTTATGGGCAGGGTACTCTCTCCTGTGGAGAGTCAGCTCTTATGTGTAGCGTCCTCTCTCCTGTAGAGTGTCATCTCTTATGTGCAGGGTCCTCTCTCCTATAGAGTGTCAGGTCTTATGTGCAGGGTCCTCTCTCATATAGAGTGTTAGCTCTTATGGGCAGGGTCCTCTCTCCTGTAGAGTATAAGCTCTTAGGGGCAGGGTCCTCTCTTCTGTAGAGCGTCAGCTCTTATGAGCAGGGTCCTCCCTCCTGTAGACTGTCAGCTCTTATGGGCAGGGTCCTCTCTCCTGTAGAGTGTCAGCTCTTAAGGGCAGGGTCCTCTCTTCTGTAGAGCGTCAGCTCTTATGGGCAGGGTCCTCTCTCCTGTAGAGTGTCAGCTCTTATGGGCAGGGTCCTCTCTCCTGTAGAGTGTCAGCTCTTATGTGCAGGGTCCTCTCTCCTGTAGAGTGTCAGCTCTTATGGGCAGGGTCCTCTCTCCTGTAGAGTGTAAGCTCTTATGGGCAGGGTCCTCTCTCCTGTAGAGTGTAAGCTCTCAGGCTATGTTCCCACGATGCAGAAATGAAGCAGAAAATTTCTGCAGCATTTCTGCAACTCCCTGGCAGAAAAAACGCATGCAGACTGTGCATGCGTTTTTCCTGCAGAATACATGCGGATCCACATGCGGATTCACTTGCGTTTCCGCATGCAGATTGACAAGCGCTTTCCATGCGATAGCATCACTTGGAAAGTGCTTGACAACTAGGTCACACTGTATAAATCCATGCAAACAGCATGGATTTATACAGTGTGAACCGTAAAAATTAAAACAAATAAAGCTATACTCACCCCCGAGGCCCCGGCGTGTGCTGTAGCGCTCGTCCTGGCTTCTTCCAGGTTGCCGGCACATCGTGAGACACAGCGGCGAAGGGCCTGCGGTCACATGACTGTGACGTCACCGCAGGTCCTCAAGCGATGCCGGCATTCAGAGAGAAGACGCCGGACAGGTGAATATAACTTTATTTGTTATTTTATTCTTTTTTTACAGGTAGAATGGTACCCAGGTCTGGATGAGAGTCTTCTATCCTCCAGAACTGGGTACCATCCGCACATAGAGACGCATAGAAGCCGCTTGTAAAAATGTACAGTCGCGGTTTCTATGCGTCTCAATGCAAGTCAATGGCGGGAGTTCCGCTGCGCTTCCGCAAAATTAAATGACATGCTGCGGATTTTTGTACGCAGCATAAACGCTTGAAAAACGCTACGTGGGCACTCAGCCTTATGGGCAGGGTCCTCTCTCCTGTAGAGTGTAAGCTCTTATGTGCAGGGTCCTCTCTCCTGTAGAGTGTAAGCTCTTATGGGCAGGGACCTCTCTCCTGTAGAGTGTCAGCTCATATGGGCACAGACCTCTGTCCTGTAGAGTGTCAGCTCTTATGTGCAGGGTACTCTCTCCTGTAGAGTGTCAGCTCTTATGTGCAGGGACCTCTCTCCTGTAGAATGTAAGCTCTTATGTGCAGGGTCCTCTCTCTCCTATAGAGTGTAAGCTCTTATGATCAGCGGGGTCCTCTCCCTCCTGTAGAGTGTCAGCTCTTATGTGCAGGGTCCTCTCTCCTGTAGAGTGTCCGCTATTATGTGCAGGGTCCTCTCTCCTGTAGAGTGTCAGCTCTTATGTGCAGGGTCCTCTCTACTGTAGAGTGTCAGCTGTTATGTGCAGGGTCCTCTCTCCTGTAGAGTGTCAGCTCTTATGTGCAGGGTCCTCCCTCCTGTAGAGTGTCAGCTCTTATGTGCAGGGTCCTCTCTCCTGTAGAGTGTCAGCTCTTATGTGCAGGGTCCTCCCTCCTGTAGAGTGTCAGCTCTTATGTGCAGGGTCCTCTCTCCTGTAGAGTGTCAGCTCTTATGTGCAGGGTCCTACCTCCTGTAGAGTGCCAGCTCTTATGTGCAGGGTCCTCTCTCCTGTAGAGTGTCAGCTCTTATGTGCAGGGTCCTCTCTCCTGTAGAGTGTCAGCTCTTATGTGCAGGGTCCTCCCTCCTGTAGAGTGTCAGCTCTTATGTGCAGGGTCCTTTCTCCTGTAGAGTGTCAGCTCTTATGTGCAGGGTCCTCTCTTCTGTAGAGTGTCAGCTGTTATGTGCAGGGTCCTCTCTTCTGTAGAGTGTCAACTCTTATGTGCAGGGTCCTCTCTCCTGTAGAGTGTCAGCTCTTATGGGTAGTTTCTTCTCTCCTGTAGAGTGTCACCTCTTATGGGCAGGGTCCTCTCTCCTGTAGAGTGTCAGCTCTTATGTGCAGGGTCCTCTCTCCTGTAGAGTGTCAGCTCTTATGCGCAGGATTCTCTCTCCTGTAGAGTGTCAGCTCTTATGTGCAGGGTCCTCTCTCCTGTAGAGTGTCAGCTCTTATGTGCAGGGACCTCTCTCCTGTAGAGTGTCAGCTCTTATGGGCAGGGTCCTCTCTCCTGTAGAGTGTCAGCTCTTATGTGCAGGGTCCTCCCTCCTGTAGAGTGTCAGCTCTTATGTGCAGGGTCTTATATCCTGTAGAGTGTCAGCTCTTATGTGCAGGGTCCTCTCTTCTGTAGAGTGTCAGCTCTTATGTACCGAGTCCTCTCTCCTGTAGAGTGCCAGCTCTTATGTGCAGGGTTCACTCTCCTGTAGAGTGTCACCTCTTATGGGCAGGGTCCTCTCTCCTGTAGAGTGTCAGCTCTTATGTGCAGGGTCCTCTCTCCTGTAGAGTGTCAGCTCTTATGTGCAGGATCCTCTCTTCTGTAGAGTGTCAGCTCTTATGTGCAGGGACCTCTCTCCTGTAGAGTGTCAGCTCTTATGTGCAGGGTCCTCTCTCCTGTAGAGTGTCAGCTCTTATGTGCAGGGTCCTCCATCCTGTAGAGTGTCAGCTCTTATGTGCAGGATCCTCTCTTCTGTAGAGTGTCAGCTCTTATGTGCAGGGACCTCTCTCCTGTAGAGTGTCAGCTCTTATGTGCAGGGTCCTCTCTCCTGTAGAGTGTCAGCTCTTATGTGCAGGGTCTTATATCCTGTAGAGTGTCAGCTCTTATGTGCAGGGTCCTCTCTTCTGTAGAGTGTCAGCTCTTATGTACCGAGTCCTCTCTCCTGTAGAGTGCCAGCTCTTATGTGCAGGGTTCACTCTCCTGTAGAGTGTCACCTCTTATGGGCAGGGTCCTCTCTCCTGTAGAGTGTCAGCTATTATGTGCAGGGTCCTCTCTCCTGTAGAATGTCAGCTCTTATGTGCAGGGTCCTCTCTCCTGTAGAGTGTCAGCTCTTATGTGCAGGATCCTCTCTTCTGTAGAGTGTCAGCTCTTATGTGCAGGGTCCTCTCTCCTGTAGAGTGTCAGCTCTTATGTGCAGGGTCCTCTCTCTTGTAGAGCGTAAGCTCTTATGTGCAGGGTCCTCTCTCCTGTAGCGTGTCAGCTCTTATGTGCAGGATCCTCTCTTCTGTAGAGTGTCAGCTCTTATGGGCAGGGTCCTCTCTCCTGTAGAGCGTAAGCTCTTATGTGCAGAGTCCTCTCTCCTGTAGAATGTCAGCTCTTATGTGCAGGGTCCTCTCTCCTGTAGAGTGTCACCTCTTATGTGCAGGGTCCTCTCTCCTGTAGAGTGTCAACTCTTATGGGCAGGATCCTCTCTCCTGTAGAGTGTCAGCTCTTATGTGCAGGGTCCTCTCTTCTGTAGAGTGTCAGCTCTTATGTGCAGGGTCCTCTCTCCTGTAGAGTGTCAGCTCTTATGGGCAGTGTCCTCTCTCCTGTAGAGTGTCAGCTCTTATGGGCAGTGTCCTCTCTCCTGTAGAGTGTCAGCTCTTAAGGGCAGGGTCCTCTCTCCTGTAGAGCGTAAGCTGTTATGTGCAGGGTCCTCTCTCCTGTAGAATGTCAGCTCTTATGTGCAGGATCCTCTCTTCTGTAGAGTGTCAGCTCTTATGGGCAGGATCCTCTCTCTCCTGTAGAGTGTCAGCTCTTATGTGCAGGGTCCTCTCTCCTGTAGAGTGTCAGCTCTTATGTGCAGGGACCTCTCTCCTGTAGAGTGTCACCTCTTATGTGCAGGGTCCTCTCTCCTGTAGAGTGTCAGCTCTTATGTGCAGGGTCCTCTCTCCTGTAGAGTGTCAGCTCTTATGGGCAGGATCCTCTCTCCTGTAGAGTGTCAGCTCTTATGTGCAGGGTCCTCTCTCCTGTAGAGTGTCACCTCTTATGTGCAGGGTCCTTTCTCCTGTAGAGTGTCAGCTCTTATGTGCAGGGACCTCTCTCCTGTAGAGTGTCACCTCTTATGTGCAGGGTCCTCTCTCCTGTAGAGTGTCAGCTCTTATGTGCAGGGTCCTCTCTCCTGTAGAGTGTCAGCTCTTATGGGCAGGATCCTCTCTCCTGTAGAGTGTCAGCTCTTATGTGCAGGGTCCTCTCTTCTGTAGAGTGTCAGCTCTTATGTGCAGGGTCCTCTCTCCTGTAGAGTGTCAGCTCTTATGGGCAGTGTCCTCTCTCCTGTAGAGTGTCAGCTCTTATGGGCAGTGTCCTCTCTCCTGTAGAGTGTCAGCTCTTATGGGCAGGGTCCTCTCTCCTGTAGAGCGTAAGCTCTTATGTGCAGGGTCCTCTCTCCTGTAGAATGTCAGCTCTTATGTGCAGGGTCCTCTCTCCTGTAGAGTGTCACCTCTTATGTGCAGGGTCCTCTCTCCTGTAGAGTGTCACCTCTTATGTGCAGGGTCCTCTCTCCTGTAGAGTGTCAGCTCTTATGGGAAGGATCCTCTCTCCTGTAGAGTGTCAGCTCTTATGTGCAGGGACCTCTCTCCTGTAGTGTCAACTCTTATGTGCAGGATCCTCTCTCCTGTAGAGTGTCAGCTCTTATGTGCAGGGTCCTCTCTTCTGTAGAGTGTCAGCTCTTATGGGCAGTGTCCTCTCTCCTGTAGAGTGTCAGCTCTTATGGGCAGGGTCCTCTCTTCTGTAGAGTGTCAGCTCTTATGTGCAGGGTCCTCTCTTCTGTAGAGTGTCAGCTCTTATGTGCAGGGACCTCTCTCCTGTAGAGTGTCAGCTCTTATGTGCAGGGTCCTCTCTCCTGTAGAGTGTCAGCTCGTATGTGCAGGGTCCTCCATCCTGTAGAGTGTCAGCTCTTATGTGCAGGATCCTCTCTTCTGTAGAGTGTCAGCTCTTATGTGCAGGGACCTCTCTCCTGTAGAGTGTCAGCTCTTATGTGCAGGGTCCTCTCTCCTGTAGAGTGTCAGCTCTTATGTGCAGGGTCTTATATCCTGTAGAGTGTCAGCTCTTATGTGCAGGGTCCTCTCTTCTGTAGAGTGTCAGCTCTTATGTACCGAGTCCTCTCTCCTGTAGAGTGCCAGCTCTTATGTGCAGGGTTCACTCTCCTGTAGAGTGTCACCTCTTATGGGCAGGGTCCTCTCTCCTGTAGAGTGTCAGCTATTATGTGCAGGGTCCTCTCTCCTGTAGAGTGTCAGCTCTTATGTGCAGGGTCCTCTCTCCTGTAGAGTGTCAGCTCTTATGTGCAGGATCCTCTCTTCTGTAGAGTGTCAGCTCTTATGTGCAGGGTCCTCTCTCCTGTAGAGTGTCAGCTCTTATGTGCAGGGTCCTCTCTCTTGTAGAGCGTAAGCTCTTATGTGCAGGGTCCTCTCTCCTGTAGAGTGTCAGCTCTTATGTGCAGGATCCTCTCTTCTGTAGAGTGTCAGCTCTTATGGGCAGGGTCCTCTCTCCTGTAGAGCGTAAGCTCTTATGTGCAGGGTCCTCTCTCCTGTAGAATGTCAGCTCTTATGTGCAGGGTCCTCTCTCCTGTAGAGTGTCACCTCTTATGTGCAGGGTCCTCTCTCCTGTAGAGTGTCACCTCTTATGTGCAGGGTCCTCTCTCCTGTAGAGTGTCAGCTCTTATGTGCAGGGTCCTCTCTCCTGTAGAGTGTCAGCTCTTATGGGCAGGATCCTCTCTCCTGTAGAGTGTCAGCTCTTATGTGCAGGGTCCTCTCTTCTGTAGAGTGTCAGCTCTTATGTGCAGGGTCCTCTCTCCTGTAGAGTGTCAGCTCTTATGGGCAGTGTCCTCTCTCCTGTAGAGTGTCAGCTCTTATGGGCAGTGTCCTCTCTCCTGTAGAGTGTCAGCTCTTATGGGCAGGATCCTCTCTCCTGTAGAGTGTCAGCTCTTATGTGCAGGGTCCTCTCTTCTGTAGAGTGTCAGCTCTTATGTGCAGGGTCCTCTCTCCTGTAGAGTGTCAGCTCTTATGGGCAGTGTCCTCTCTCCTGTAGAGTGTCAGCTCTTATGGGCAGTGTCCTCTCTCCTGTAGAGTGTCAGCTCTTATGGGCAGGGTCCTCTCTCCTGTAGAGCGTAAGCTCTTATGTGCAGGGTCCTCTCTCCTGTAGAGCGTAAGCTCTTATGTGCAGGGTCCTCTCTCCTGTAGAATGTCAGCTCTTATGTGCAGGATCCTCTCTTCTGTAGAGTGTCACCTCTTATGTGCAGGGTCCTCTCTCCTGTAGAGTGTCAGCTCTTATGTGCAGGGACCTCTCTCCTGTAGAGTGTCACCTCTTATGTGCAGGGTCCTCTCTCCTGTAGAGTGTCAGCTCTTATGGGCAGGATCCTCTCTCCTGTAGAGTGTCAGCTCTTATGTGCAGGGTCCTCTCTTCTGTAGAGTGTCAGCTCTTATGTGCAGGGTCCTCTCTCCTGTAGAGTGTCAGCTCTTATGGGCAGTGTCCTCTCTCCTGTAGAGTGTCAGCTCTTATGGGCAGTGTCCTCTCTCCTGTAGAGTGTCAGCTCTTATGGGCAGGGTCCTCTCTCCTGTAGAGCGTAAGCTCTTATGTGCAGGGTCCTCTCTCCTGTAGAATGTCAGCTCTTATGTGCAGGGTCCTCTCTCCTGTAGAGTGTCACCTCTTATGTGCAGGGTCCTCTCTCCTGTAGAGTGTCAGCTCTTATGTGCAGGGTCCTCTCTCCTGTAGAGTGTCAGCTCTTATGGGCAGGATCCTCTCTCCTGTAGCGTGTCAGCTCTTATGTGCAGGGACCTCTCTCCTGTAGTGTCAACTCTTATGTGCAGGGTCCTCTCTTCTGTAGAGTGTCAGCTCTTATGTGCAGGGTCCTCTCTCCTGTAGCGTGTCAGCTCTTATTGGCAGTGTCCTCTTTCCTGTAGAGTGTCAGCTCTTATGGGCAGTGTCCTCTCTCATGTAGAGTGTAAGCTCTTATGGTCAGTGGGGTCCTCTCTTTCATGTGTCTGGGTGCGGCTTTATATACTTTCCCCCTGCTAGTATTTCCTGCTGCAGCACACGTATGCCACACAGGTGCGCACGGACACTGATATCACCACTACTGCAGTTTTTTCCGGTATCGGAAATATCTGAATGTGTGAAACCAGCCCCATGCTGCGGCCCCACTATCAGTATTCGGTCAGTATTTTTTATCAGGAGTGGGAGCCAAAACCAGTATCAGATTCTAGCCAGTAACACAGGTCAGCAATAACCGCGGCCTGTGCAGGAGCCGACACTGAGGACGGGCAGAGAGGGTCTGCACCGCTGCACCAGACGCCATACAGCTGACGAATGAGGCCGGACTGCCCATCACTACCGAGCAGAGAGCCTGGAGCTCCGCCCCTGATCATGTGACTGATCACATGACGGTGACGTCACACAGGTCCTGGCAGCACACGGCGGTGCCGGCTCAGCAGGTGGAGGTGTGTTGTGCTCTCGGGGTGATTAACCCCTTGGTGTCGCTGTGGTTCGGGGCTGGTGATGGCGCTCTCTGTGATGGTGGGCTGAGCTGTGTTTGTTATTTCCATAGCTGGTAACAGTCCCGCTCTCCAGACTCCGCCGCGGAGCTCCTCCCCCTTTCTGTAGCGCTGACGCTGCTTCCCTGATGTTCTCCTGGACTGAGGTAATTTCAGCAGCTGCAGTCACTGGGGACCTTGAGGAGACGGCACCATTGTCTCCTCTTTTGCAGGCAGACGATGCATCTATTACACCCTGCTGTGTGTCACATGGTCACCCGCCTGGCAGAGCGCAGCTGCTGGGTCCTAGCTGCAACCAGGTCAGCTCTGCCTGTAACTGCAGCTCCCAGAGCAGGAATGTCACACACCGAGGCAACATGGAAAACGTGGACTAAGTCATAGACCAACCAGTGTACAGGATAATGGCCCCACATAGCCCTCCATACAGTGTAATGGCCCCACATAGCCCTCCATACAGTATAATGGCCCCACATAGCCCTCCATACAGTATAATGGCCCCACATAGCCCTCCATACAGTATAATGGCCCCACATAGCCCTCCATACAGTGTAATGGCCCCACATAGCCCTCCATACATTATAATGGCCCCACATAGTCCTCCATACATTATAATGGCCTCACATAGTCCTCCATACATTATAATGGCCTCACATAGTCCTCCATACATTATAATGGCCTCACATAGTCCTCCATACAGTATAATGGCCTCACATAGCCCTCCATACAGTATAATGGCCCCACATAGTCCTCCATACAGTATAATGGGCCCCACATAGTCCTCCATACATTATAATGGCCTCACATAGCCCTCCATACAGTATAATGGCCCCACATAGTCCTCCATACATTATAATGGCCTCACATAGCCCTCCATACAGTATAATGGCCCCACATAGTCCTCCATACAGTATAATGGCCCCACATAGTCCTCCATGCATTATAATGGCCTCACATAGCCCTCCATACAGTATAATGGCCCCACATAGTCCTCCATACATTATAATGGCCTCACATAGCCCTCCATACAGTATAATGGCCCCACATAGTCCTCCATACAGTATAATGGCCCCACATAGTCCTCCATACAGTATAATGGCCCCACATAGTCCTCCATACAGTATAATGGCCCCACATAGTCCTCCATACAGTATAATGGGCCCCACATAGTCCTCCATACAGTATAATGGCCCCACATAGTCCTCCATACAGTATAATGGCCCCAAGTAGTCCTCCATACAGTATAATGGCCCCACATAGTGTTCCATACAGTATAATGGCCCCACATAGTCCTCCATACAGTATAATGGGCCCACATAGTGCTCTATACAGTATAATGGGCCCACATAGTGCTCCATACAGTATAATGGCCCCACATAGTCCTCCATACAGTATAATGGCCCCACATAGTCCTCCATACAGTATAATGGCCTCACATAGTCCTCCATACATTATAATGGCCTCACATAGTCCTCCATACAGTATAATGGCCCCACATAGTCCTCCATACAGTATAATGGCCCCACATAGTCCTCCATACAGTATAATGGCCCCACATAGTCCTCCATACATTATAATGGCGTCACATAGCCCTCCATACAGTATAATGGCCTCACATAGCCCTCCATACAGTATAATGGCCCCACATAGTCCTCCATACAGTATAATGGCCCCACATAGTCCTCCATACAGTATAATGGCCCCACATAGTCCTCCATACATTATAATGGCCTCACATAGCCCTCCATACATTATAATGGCCCCACATAGTCCTCCATACAGTATAATGGCCCCACATAGTCCTCCATACAGTATAATGGCCCCACATAGTCCTCCATACAGTATAATGGCCCCACATAGTCCTCCATACAGTATAATGGCCCCACATAGTCCTCCATACAGTATAATGGGCCCCACATAGTCCTCCATACAGTATAATGGCCCCACATAGTCCTCCATACAGTATAATGGCCCCAAGTAGTCCTCCATACAGTATAATGGCCCCAAGTAGTCCTCCATACAGTATAATGGCCCCACATAGTGTTCCATACAGTATAATGGCCCCACATAGTCCTCCATACAGTATAATGGGCCCACATAGTGCTCCATACAGTATAATGGGCCCACATAGTGCTCCATACAGAATAATGGCCCCACATAGTCCTCCATACAGAATAATGGCCCCACATAGTCCTCCATACAGAATAATGGCCCCACATAGTCCTCCATACAGTATAATGGGCCCCACATAGTCCTCCATACATTATAATGGCCTCACATAGCCCTCCATACAGTATAATGGCCCCACATAGTCCTCCATACATTATAATGGCCTCACATAGCCCTCCATACAGTATAATGGCCCTAAGTAGTCCTCCATACAGTATAATGGGCCCACATAGTGCTCCATACAGTATAATGGCCCCACATAGTCCTCCATACAGTATAGTGGGCCCCACATAGCCCTCCATACAGTATAATGGCCCCACATAGTCCTCCATACAGTATAATGGCCCCACATAGTCCTCCATACAGTATAATGGCCCCACGTAGCCCTCCATACAGTATAATGGCCCCAAGTAGCCCTCCATACAGTATAATGGCCCCACATAGTGCTCCATACAGTATAATGGCCCCACATAGTCCTCCATACAGTATAATGGGCACCACATAGCCCTCCATACAGTATAATGGCCCCACATAGTCCTCCATACAGTATAATGGACCCCACATAGTCCTCCATACAGTATAATGGACCCACATAGTGCTCCATACAGTATAATGGACCCCACATAGTCCTCCATACAGTATAATGGCCCCACATAGTGCTCCATACAGAATAATGGCCCCACATAGTCCTCCATACAGTATAATGGCCCCACATAGTCCTCCATACAGTATAATGGGCCTCACATAGTCCTCCACACAGTATAATGGCCCCACATAGTGCTCCATACAGAATAATGGGCCCCACATAGTCCTGCATACAGAATAATGGGCCCCACATAGTCCTCCATACAGTATAATGGCCCCACATAGTCCTCCATACAGTATAATGGGCCCACATAGCCCTCCATACAGTATAATGGGCCCACATAGCCCTCCATACAGTATAATGGCCCCACATAGCCCTCCATACAGTATAATGGCCCCACATAGCCCTCCATACAGTATAATGGCCCCACATAGCCCTCCATACAGTATAATGGCCCCACATAGCCCTCCATACAGTATAATGGCCCCACATAGTCCTCCATACAGTATAATGGACCCCACATAGTCCTCCATACAGTATAATGGCCCCACATAGTGCTCCATACAGAATAATGGCCCCACATAGTCCTCCATACAGTATAATGGCCCCACATAGTCCTCCATACAGTATAATGAGCCTCACATAGTCCTCCACACAGTATAATGGCCCCACATAGTGTTCCATACAGAATAATGGGCCCCACATAGTCCTCCATACAGTATAATGGCCCCACATAGTGCTCCATACAGAATAATGGCCCCACATAGTCCTCCATACAGTATAATGGCCCCACATAGTCCTCCACACAGTATAATGGCCCCACATAGTCCTCCATACAGTATAATGGACCCCACATAGTCCTCCATACAGTATAATGGCCCCACATAGTCCTCCATACAGTATAATGGCCCCACATAGTCCTCCATACAGTATAATGGCCTCACATAGTCCTCCATACAGAATAATGGCCACCACATAGTCCTCTATACAGTGTAATGGCCCCACATAGTCCTCCATACAGTATAATGGCCCCACATAGTGCTCCATACAGAATAATGGCCCCAGATAGTCCTCCATACAGTATAATGGTCCCACATAGTCCTCCATACAGTATAATGGTCCCACATAGTCCTCCACACAGTATAATGGCCCCACATAGTCCTCCATACAGAATAATGGCCCCACATAGTCCTCCATACAGTATAATGGCCTCACATAGTCCTCCATACAGAATAATGGCCCCCACATAGTCCTCTATACAGTGTAATGGCCCCACATAGTCCTCCATACAGTATAATGGCCCCACATAGTCCTCCATACAGCATAATGGCCCCACATAGTCCTCCATACAGTATAATGGCCCTACATAGTCCTCCATACAGTATAATGGCCCCACATAGCCCTCCATACAGTATAATGGCCCCACATAGCCCTCCATACAGTATAATGGCCCCACATAGCCCTCCATACAGTATAATGGCCCCACATAGCCCTCCATACAGTATAATGGCCCCACATAGTCCTCCATACAGTATAATGGACCCCACATAGTCCTCCATACAGTATAATGGCCCCACATAGTCCTCCATACAGTATAATGGACCCCACATAGTCCTCCATACAGTATAATGGCCCCACATAGTGCTCCATACAGAATAATGGCCCCACATAGTCCTCCATACAGTATAATGGCCCCACATAGTCCTCCATACAGTATAATGGGCCTCACATAGTCCTCCACACAGTATAATGGCCCCACATAGTGCTCCATACAGAATAATGGGCCCCACATAGTCCTCCATACAGAATAATGGGCCCCACATAGTCCTCCATACAGTATAATGGCCCCACATAGTCCTCCATACAGTATAATGGCCCCACATAGTCCTCCATACAGTATAATGGCCCCACATAGCCCTCCATACAGTATAATGGCCCCACATAGCCCTCCATACAGTATAATGGCCCCACATAGCCCTCCATACAGTGTAATGGCCCCACATAGGGCTCCATACAGAATAATGGCCCCACATAGTCCTCCATACAGTATAATGGTCCCACATAGTCCTCCATACAGTATAATGGGCCCACATAGTCCTCCACACAGTATAATGGGCCCACATAGTCCTCCATACAGAATAATGGCCCCACATAGTCCTCCATACAGAATAATGGCCCCACATAGTCCTCCATACAGAATAATGGCCTCACATAGTACTCCATACAGAATAATGGCCTCACATAGTACTCCATACAGAATAATGGCCCCCACATAGTCCTCTATACAGTGTAATGGCCCCACATAGTCCTCCATACAGTATAATGGCCCCACATAGTGCTCCATACAGTATAATGGCCTCACATAGTCCTCCATACAGAATAATGGCCCCCACATAGTCCTCTATACAGTGTAATGGCCCCACATAGTGCTCCATACAGTATAATGGCCTCACATAGTCCTCCATACAGAATAATTGGCCCCACATAGTCCTCCATACAGAATAATGGGCCCCACATAGTCCTCTATACACTATAATGGCCCACATAGTCCTCCATACAGTATAATGGACCCCACATAGTCCTCCATACAGTATAATGGCCCCACATAGTCCTCCATACAGTATAATGGCCCCACATAGTCCTCCATACAGTATAATGGCCCCACATAAGGGTGGCGGTTCTGGTGTCGTGGGCCAGAGTGTGACATGTATGTACTAGAGAGTCTCTGGTACAGGGTGCAGTGGGAAATGTGCAAAACTACTAAAGATCTTTTTTACGAGCTTTCCGGTGGTGACACAACCTGTGATAATCTATGTATTTGTGTATAAATATTTTTTTCCTAAATGTAATTCAGTTTATTACAGGGGTTCTTCAGGCTTAAGGTAAAAGTCTGCAGCTAGGGGTGTAACTACCGCGGTCGTCACCACAGGACTCGTGCGGGTCAGGGGCCCGGCGACCCTAGCAAATACTTCAGCTGGATGTCTGCGCTCAGACGCACATTTAGCTGAAGTGTATTGCTGCGCAGACACCCGTGAGGTGCTTAAGCGGCAATACACATTGTCAGCCAGTCTTTTCGTCAATATGTCCATGTCAGGGCTTGTTTTTTGCGGGACGAGTTGCACATTTGAAAGACACCTTTGGTTTTACCATATCGTGTACTGGAAACGGGTTAAAATTCCAAGTGCGGTGAAATTGCAAAAAAAGTGCAGCTGCTAAGACTGACCTGCCATTAGGATTTCCCAGGTCATTTCGAGTTCGTAGACACCAAACATGTACATGTTGTTTTTATTTAAGTGTTAAAAAAAATCCAAAGTTTGTAAAGTAAAAAAAAATGGCGCCATTTTCCGAGACTGTTAGCGTCTTCATTTTTCTGGATCTGGGGCCGGGTGAGGGCTTATTGTTTGCGTGCCGAGCTGTCTTTTTTATTGATTGCATTTTGGGGAAGATACGAGGTTTTGATCGCCCATTATTGCATTTTATTGCAATGTTTCAGCAACCAAAAAATGTATTTTTTTTATTTTTCCCCTCTATGCTGTTTACCGATCAAATTAATTATTTTTATATATTGTTAGATCGGGCGATTCTGAACGTGATGATACCAAATATGTGTATTTTTGATTTTTTTTATTTTATTTTGAAGGGGGTGATTTGAACTTTTATATATTTTTTTAAAACCTTTTTTTTTTTTACTTTTCACTTGCTTCAAAAGTCTCCATGGGAGATTAGAACCTGCGATTGTCTGATTGCCTGTGTTCCACATTGCAGGGCTTCAGTCCTGCTATATGTAGTAAAAATGCTCATCTGCTGTGAGAGGCGGCGCTCATAGCAGATCGGCTATGACAACCGCAGGGATCTCCTGCAGACCCCAGGTTGTCATGCCAACCCATCAGCACCCCGCGATCATGTGACGGGCGCGCCGATGGGCGGAGCTAGTGACACGATTTCACCCGCGGCTGTTGGGGGCACATGTCAGCTGACAACATGTGCCCTGGTAGTGTGGGTCTGCCGATAGTAGGGGTTCTGCTGGTGGTGTGGGTCTGCTGGTGGTTGGGAGTGCGCCTAGTTGTGGGTGTGCTGGTAGTTGGGGGTCTGCTCCGAGTTGGGTGTTAGAACCCTCCTGTTTGTTTTTTCCATCTTGTGTTTTGCGGTCATGTGACCATCTGCCTTTATTTTCCAGCTCCGCCCTTTTGGCTGTGCTGGACTTCAGTGTTTGACTGTTTCTCTAGCCAGGTGCTTCTGTGCCTTTCTCTGTCAGTTCGCTTGGGACTTCTAGTACCTTTTTGTCAGTTTGTCTTTTTGTGTTCTGCAACTACTCTGTTTAGGAGGTCTCCCATTTTTGTCCCAGTCCTTAGTTCTTTTAGGGACCCCTCCCTTTATGCTATAGGTCTTCGTTCAGACTAGCCGAGGACTAAGGCGGGTCTGTTCGCTAGGAACAGGCAGCCCTCTACATTGTAGGGATTCAGCTTAGTCTTACTGTAGGGATAGCTTTCCCCTTTTTTTCCTTAGTTCATGTTGCAGATCATAACAGTAAGTCCAGCCCAAAAAACTGAAAGGAAAGAAATTCGGGGATCAGTATGGTTTCCATCCAGGATTTGGTTCAACGCCTGCAGGGATTGTCTCTGGAGGTGGCCGAGCTCCAGCAACACGTGAGTAGCTGTTCTGGAGCGCATTTTGTCGAACCCAAGGTAGGACTGCCTGATGTTTTTTATGGTAAACAGCAAGATTTTTTTTCCTTTAAAAATGCTTGTTTGTTATATTTTCGTTTGAGACCAAGGTCCTCTGGGAATGAATCACAACGCATTGGTTTTATGTCACTTTTGCGCAATGAACCACAGGGGTGGGCCTTTTCTTTCCAACCTAATGATCCATGTTTAAGGTCTGTTGAAGAATTTTTTTTCTGCTATGGGGCTATTATATGACGATCCTGATAGAATCTCATCTACTCAGGCAGAACTCAGGCGTTTGAATCAGGTGATGTTGAAAATTGTTGCACACACTTCAGGAGATGGGCATCAGAAGTTAAATTGAATGATCCTGCGCTGAAATGTTTATTTCTTGCTGGTCTGAGTGAAAGGGTTAAGGATCTGCTAATTGCATTTCCCTGCACCTGAGACTCTGCAGGATGCCATGCAATTAGCTGTTCGTGTGGACAGGAGGCTGAGGTTCAGGCTGAATGAGGTAAAGACTCCTGTAATGTCAGTTCCTAGTCCTCAGAAAATCTGCTCAGACGGCGGAGAACCGATGGAGGTTGGGGCGATGTCACTCCGCTCTCAGGAAAGAGACCGGAGGTTCGCCGAGGGATTGTGTCTTTATTGTGGTAAAGCTGACCATTTGATTAAGTATTGTGAGCTTCGTTTAAGTAAAGAAAAAAAAAAAGGTCAGTTACGCCCATATAGCTTGTTTACGCTCTGCAGGAGTATTTCTTTCTGGGAGTACTACTTTGCAGGGAGATTTGATTGAATTTCAGGTATTTGTGGATTGTGGTTCAACACTTAATGTGATTGATAAAGGGTTTTTGTAAAACCTTAAATTGAAATCCAAACCTTTGTCATCACCTATTTCTGTGATTGCAATTGATAACACTCCCTTGAAATGTATTACTCACAAGGTTGCTGCATTTCCCCTCACTATCAATGGAGTTCACCAAGAAATTTTGGACTTGGTTGTATTAGATAATTTACCCTCTCCGGTTGTTCTACGTTTGCCTTGGTTAAAACTGCACAATCCTTTACTGGACTGGTCTACTAATGTGATTAAGTCTTGGAGTCCGAAGTGCTATGATAAATGTTGTAATGGTCGCATTGCGGCTGTGGAAAAAGGGGAATTACCGGTACCTATTCAAGATTTTTGGAGGTTTTTTTCGGAGGAGGAGTCGCAAGTTTTATCTCCTCATAGGGATTATGATTGCGCCATTGAGTTTGTTCCTGGAGCTACTCTTCCCAAGAGTCGCTTGTTTTATCTGACTATCCCTGAAAGAAAGGCTTTGGAGAAGTACATACAGACTAGCCTGGCTGCTGGTCACATTAGACCTTCTAAGTCGCCTGTAGCAGTTGGATTTTTCTTTGTTAAACAAAAGGACGGGGGTTTACGTCCATGTCTGGATTTTCGTGAAATTAATAAGATTACCGTATGCAATTCCTACCCATTGCCGTTAATTCCTGACTTCATAGAATGGTAGAGTTGGAAGGGACCTCCTGGGTCATCTGGTCCAACCCCCTGCTCAAAGCAGGATTCACTAGATCATCTCAGACAGATGTCTGTCCAGCCTCTGTTTGAAGACGTCCATTGAAGGGGAACTCCCCACCTCTCGTGGCAGCCTGTTCCACTCATTAATCACCCTAACTGTCAAAAAGTTTTTTCTAATATCTAATCTGTGTCTCCTCCCATTTAGTTTCATCCCATTGCTTCTAGTCTTTCCTTGTGCAAATGAGAATAAAGATGATCCTTCTACAATGTGACAGCCCTTGACATATTTGTAGACAGCTATTAAGTCTCCTCTCAGTCTTCTTTTTTGCAAGCTAAACATTCCCAAATCCTGTAACCGTTCCTCATAGGACATGGTTTGCAGACCAGTCACCATTCTGGTCGCTCTTCTCTGAACTTGCTCCAGTTTGTCTATGTCTTTTTTAAAATGTGGTGCCCAAAACTGTACACAGTATTCCAGATGAGGTCTGACCAAAGAGGAGTAAAGACCGATAATGACTTCACGTGATCTAGACTGTATGCTTCTGTTAATACATCCCAGAATTGTATTTGCCTTTTTTGCTGCTGCATCACACTGTTGACTCATGTTCAGTCTATGATCTATTAGTATACCTAAGTCTTTTTCACATGTACTGTTGCTTAGCTCTATTCCTCCCATTCTGTATATGCTTTTTTCATTTTTATTGCCCAGATGTAGTACTTTGCATTTTTCCCTGTTAAAAACCATTCTGTTGGTTGCTGCCCACTGCTCCAGTTTATTTAGGTCTTTTTGAATCCTCTCTCTCTCTTCTCTAGTATTAGCTATCCCTCCTAGCTTTGTGTCATCAGCAAATTTAATCAGTTTACCCTCAATTCCTTCATCTAAATCATTGATAAAGATGTTGAACAATACAGGTCCCAGGACGGAGCCCTGTGGTACCCCACTTGAGACATTCATCCAGCTGGATGTGAAGCCATTTACAACCACCCTTTGAGTCCGATCACTAAGCCAGTTATGAATCCACCTAACAGTTGCCTGGTCCATTGCATACTTGGTCATTTTTTCAATAAGGATGGTGTGAGATACTTTGTCAAATGCTTTGCTGAAGTCAAGATATACTATATCTACAGCATTTCCCTGATCCACCCAGTTAGTGATTCTGTCATAGAAGGAAATTAAGTTAGTCTGACATGACTTGTTAGTTACAAACCCATGCTGAGTCTGGTTAATCACTTCATTCTTATCCATGTACTTACATACATGTTGTTTAATAATTTGTTCAAAGATCTTTCCTGGTATAGAAGTCAGACTCACCGGCCTATAGTTCCCTGGGTCCACCTTCTTCCCCTTTTTGAAGATAGGAACAACATTTGTTCTTCTCCAGTCTTCTGGGACTTCTCCTGTTCTCCAAGAATTTTCAAAGATTATGGAGAGTGGTTCTAAAATTTCTTCTACGATCTCCTTCAGTACTCTGGGGTGTAATTCATCTGGACCTGGAGACTTGAACTCATTTATGTTAGCTAAATATTCCCTCACAATCTTTGTTTACAGATAACTTGGATTCCTCTATTCCTTTAAAAGGACAGTGAAGATCAGTTGATGTTACATTTTCTTTCTGAGAGAAAACAGATGCAAAATAGGAATTAAAAAGTTCGGCCTTCTCAACATCCTCTCTTACCATTTCTCCATTTTCATCCTGTAAAAATCCTATAGCATCTTTGACTTTTCTTTTACTTTTGACATACCCCCAAAATCCTTTTTTATTGCTTTTGACATCTCTTGCAAGCCTTAATTCATTGTCAGCTTTAGCTAACCTAATACGTGCCCTGCAGGATCTGCAGACTGCATTATAATCTTCTTTAGATATGCCTCCCTCTTTCCATTTAATAAACATTTCTTTCTTTCTTTTTAGCATGTGTTTAAGTTCTGTGTTCA
Organism: Phyllobates terribilis; assembly: GCF_046119375.1. Lineage (NCBI taxonomy): Eukaryota > Metazoa > Chordata > Amphibia > Anura > Dendrobatidae > Phyllobates > Phyllobates terribilis. The sequence continues at coordinate 596,999,213 of NW_027362761.1, forward strand.
TCCATCCTGGTTTCCTTAAATGCTTCCCATTCTTCCTACTTTTCGGGATTGTTAACGATTGTGCTTTGAGAATCTCATTTTTAAAAATTTCCCATCCTTCCTGGACATTTTTGTCCTTAAGGACATCCAGCCATTGGATCCCTCCTATTCTCTTTATGAGTCTCTTAAAATCTGCCTTTCTAAAATCTAACCTTGAAGTTTGAGTCTTCACATGTCTTCCTCCTCTAGTTATCCAAAATTCTATAATAGCATGATCGCTGCCTCCTAGGGTCCCAGCCACCTTTACCTCCTCAACCATTTCCTCCCTGTTTATAAGGATTAGATCCAAAGTAGCAGATCCCCTTGTTTTCTCCCCTACCTTTTGGAAGATAAAGTTGTCAGCAAGAGAGGATAAGAATTTGCTTGACCTGTTAGTTTTACTTGAGAGAGATTCCCAACAAATGTCTGGATAGTTGAAATCTCCCATGACCACTACGTCATATTTTTTGGAGAACTTGGTCATTTGATACATAAAGAGTTCATCCATATCTTCAGCTTGCCCAGGTGGCCTGTAGTAAATGCCTACAATGGTGTCCTTTCCGTTGTTCTCTCCTTGTATTCTTACCCAAACAGTTTCCACAGAACTCCCAGTCTCTGAAGCTTCAATCTCTGTGCAGATATATGCTTTTCTAACATACAATGCAACACCTCCTCCTCGTTTATCAAGTCTGTTTCTTGCAAATAAGTTGTATCCTTTTAGCCTTTTATTCCAATCATGTGTATCGTCCCACCAAGTTTCAGTGATTCCAATGACATCATATTCCTTTTCCTGCGTTAGTAGTTCCAATTCTCCTTGTTTGTTGCCCATGCTTTGTGCATTTGTATAAAAACATTTTAGTTTGTGATTGGTTTCTCTTCCTCCCATATTTTTATTATTTAGATTTTTTTGTCTTTGTTCTTCTTTTCCACTTCCAGTAGCAGAGATCTCAATAGTATTTGTCAGCTGTATGGCTTTTTCTGGCCTTTTGCTTCCCTTCCCACATTGTTCTAGTTTAAAGCTCTTCTGATGAGTGTAGCAAGGCGACTTCCAAATACATGTTTTCCAGTCTTCGCAAGGTGCACCCCATCTCTAGCAAGTAGTCCATCGTATAGGTAATTCATTCTGTGATCCAGAAATCCAAATCCTTGTTGACGGCACCATCGACGTAGCCAGTTGTCCACCTGTAGAATCTTATTCCACCTCATTGTTCCATGGCCATCCACTAGGAGGATGGATGAGAAGACCACCTGCGCTCCCAATTCTTTCACTTTCTTGCCTAAGTCTTTAAAGTCACTGCAGATGGTTTCCAGGTCCTTTCCTGCGGTGTCATTTGTCCCCACATGTATTAGCAGGAATGGGTAGTGATCTGTAGGTCTGAAGAGTCTTGATATCCTGTCAGACACATCTTTAATTTTTGCTCCTGGAAGACAGCACATTTCTCTTGAGGTTATGTCTGGTCTGCAGATAGCGGCCTCTGTTCCTCTTAACAGGGAATCCCCCATGACCACCACTCTCCGTTTTTTCTTCACAACATTCTTCTTTCTCCATCCAGGAGGATTCTGAGGGCTTACAAGGTTATTCATTGCTGGCAAAGTCTTATTTTGCTGTATTTCTTCATGGTTCTCCTGCGTGAGAGCCTGGTACTGGTTCCTGAGCAGTATGGGTGCTGACTAGTGTTGAGCATTCCGATACTGTAATATCGGGTATCGGCCGATATTCGCGGTATCGGAATTCCGATACTTAATTCCGATTACAATATCGGATACCGGAATCGGAAGTTCCCATAATGCCTGCGCTCTGCAGTGTCTGTGAAGGATGACAAGCTGGATGGCAGAGCTCAGCTGAGATCCAGCCTGTCATCAGAATGCCATCCCAACGGGGGAGAATTCTCCTGATTGTTTAAAAGCCGGCGGGCGGTAAAAAGCCGCCGGCTTTTAAACAATCACACAGCCCCATACTGCTTCCCCGCAGCCTCCCACCCCGATCCTCCGCTCCCCTCGCCACCTCCAATCCCGATCGTAAGTTAGGACCGGGCGGGGAGCGCAGCTCCAAGGAGCGGGGAGTGAAGGACCCGGGCGGGGAAGCCGGCAGTGAAAAGACTTCACCGCCGGCTTTCCCGTTCTGTGCTGCGCTTTCCCGCCGGTTATTTCAAATGAACAGCTGAGGTATCAGGTGATGCCGATCAGCTGTTCATTTGAAGTCGCCGCGTTGCCCTCAGAGGGTTCATGTGAGTTCATGCTTGACTGCATGAACTCACATGAACTTTCCCACGGCCGCACAGGTCAGCCTCACCTCCCAGACCCGTCATGATTAGTGTGTGTGCGCGATGTTTGTGCGGGTGTGCGCGGTGTCTGTGCGATGTGTGCGGGGTGTCTGTGCGATGTGTGCGGGTGTGTGCGATGTGTGTGCGTGCAGGCAGACATAGGCCGATGTGACACTACTACTCCCATCGGCCTATGTCTGTCCCCCGTCCACTCCTGCCAGCAGGATCAGCTCGATGGGAGCAGTAGTTCCCATCAGACTGATCATTCTATTTAAATTGCCCTACTGTGTCCCCAATAAATTTTAAATACATGTCATTGGTGGCCAGTGGTTACCTAAAAGAAATTAGTTCATACATTACCTGTCCCCGCCGATCGCCACCTAAAATAAAGTAAAAAATAAAAAACTACACCTATACTCACCTAGACACCTAACTCCCCGAAGCCATCGATCTCCTGTAATAAAATATAAAATAATAAACCACAACCTTATCCTTACCCCTCCGGAGTAGTCCACGAGTGTCCCACGAAGATCTCCAGTTCAGAGCAGCCACATAGAATGTGACCGCTCTGAACCGCTGCCGCCGCTAGAATGACAGCATAAGCGGGTTCACCGGAGTTCAGGCAGCGCTGCTCCGGTTAGCTGCTTTACGGCCCTGCTGTATAGTGAGAAATTCCCACGGTACAGCAGTGCCGTAAAGGAGGTCTCCGGAGCTGCGCTGACTGAATGCACTCCGGTGACCTCAGTCAGTGGCTCCCGCTGCTGGGAGCGGACGTGTTCCCGGCAGCGTGAGCTTACAGCAGCCATGCACAGCTGTCACCATCTCCAGATGTGACAGCTGTGCATGGGAGATCAGCGCAGGAACGTGGACAGGTAACTATTATTTTTAGTAAACTAAGAATTAAATAAAATTGTGTGTTTTATTTCAAATAAATTATTTTTTTCTGGGTGTAGTGTGTTTTTTCTTTTTAACACTTTGTAGGTTAGTAATGGGGGTGTCTTATAGACGCCCATCATTACTAACCTGGGCTTCATGGCAGCTGGCGCTGACATGAACCCCACCACTATTACCCCCTTCACCGCACCAGGGCAGCGTGGAAGAGCGAGGCTAAGTGCCAGAGTTGGCGCATCCTATGGATGCGCCATTTCTGGGGCAGCTGACGACTGGTGTTTCTAGCCTGGGAGGGGGCCAATATTCATGGCACCCTTCCTGGGCTATTAATATCAGCCCCCAGCTGTCTGCCTAGCCTTTGCAAGCTATTAAAATAGGGGGGACCCCACGTCATTTTTTTGGGGGGGATATTAGTAGCCTGGGAAGCTCCGTGGGTATTACCCCCTTCCCAGGCTTCAAACATTTGCCCCAGCTGTCTGCTTAACCTCCGCTAGAGCCTAAAATTAAGGGGAACCCCACGCCAATTTTTTTTTAAATAAATCCTTTATTTTAACACTAAATGACAAGTACAGTAACTAACACTATCACTGTACTTCATATATATGTGACTGACATGTTTCTATCTATCTAATCTATGTGTGATTCTCTATTCTTTCTATTCTAAATTGTCGGGTACAGATGCTGAATTGCCGGCCGGCTTTCTTAAAGAGACGGTGCATGAAAACACTATTATTTTTTTAAATAAATCCTTTACACTAAATGACAAGTACAGTAATCAACACTGTCACTGTACTTCATATATATGTGACTGACATGTTTCTATCTATCTAATCTATGTGTGATGCTCTATTCTTTCTATTCTAAATTGTCGGGTACAGATGCTGAATTGCCGGCCGGCTTTTTTAAAGAGACGGTGCACGAAAACACTAATATTTTTTTAAATAAATCCTTTACACTAAATGACAAGTACAGTAAGCAACACTGTCACTGTACTTCATATATATGTGACTGACATGTTTCTATCTAATCTATGTGTGATGCTCTATTCTTTCTATTCTACATTGTCGGGTACAGATGCTGAATTGCCGGCCGGCTTTTTTAAAGAGACGGTGCATGAAAACACTATTATTTTTTTTAATAAATCCTTTATACTAAATGACAAGTACAGTAAGCAACATTGTCACTGTACTTCATATATATGTGACTGACATGTTTCTATCTATCTAATCTATGTGTGATTCTCTATTCTTTCTATTCTACATTGTCGGGTACAGATGCTGAATTGCCGGCCGGCTTTTTTAAAGAGACGGTGCATGGAAACACTATTATTTTTTTTAATAAATCCTTTACACTAAATGACAAGTACAGTAAGCAACACTGTCACTGTACTTCTTATATATGTGGCTGACATGTTTCTATCTATCTAATCTATGTGTGAAGCTCTATTCTGTCTGTTATAAATTGTCGGGTACCGCTGCTGAATTGCCGGCCGGCTTTTTTAAAGAGACGGTGCACGAAAACACTAATATTTTTTTTAATAAATCCTTTACACTAAATGACAAGTACAGTAAGCAACACTGTCACTGTACTTCATATATATGTGACTGACATGTTTCTATCTATCTAATCTATGTGTGATGCTCTATTCTTTCTGTTGTAAATTGTCGGGTACCGGTGAATGCCGCTGCTGAATTGCCGGCTTTTCATGTCATTCTACATTATTCTTAGTTGTTTTACTTCATGTAGAATTAACCTACAAGGAAAGAAAGGGTTTATTTTCATTCCGATATTTGTGTCCCATTGACTTGCATTGGTTTCCGGTATCGGAATCGGCGATATCCGATACTTTTTGGGTATCGGCCCGATCCAATCCGATACGATATTTCCTGATATCGGAAGGTATCGCTCAACACTAGTGCTGACTGCCTCTCGATCCTCCTGCTTCTGTGGGTCACATGCTTCCATTCCTCTGTTTCGTCAGGTGCAGTTCGAATTTCTTCTCTTTCTGAATCATGAAGAGATAATTCTGCTCTGTCTAAGAACTCTTCACCTTCCTTAATGATTTTCAAGGTAGTTAACCTCTCTTCTAGATTTCGCAACTTTTCCTCCAACAGGGACACAAGCTTGCATTTCTGGCATGTGAAGTTTGGCTTTTCCACTGGCAAGTCTGTGAACATGTAGCAGGATATGCAGCTCACCAAATGGCTCCTGGACTCTTCCATGTTCTTATTGTTAATGTTCTGAAAACAGTGAAAAAAAGCTTAAAAAAAAAAGCTTCAAAATGCGCGCGCCCGTAGGCGCGCGGTTTACCGATGTTCTCTTTTCAGCTCCAACAGCCAAAATCCAGTGTTCTTTGAGCTCGCAGAGACTCTTCACTTACCCCAAAATGCAGTGGGAATATGCAAATTATCTCCTCAGGACTCCTCCCCTGGTTTACCGATGTCCTCTTTTCAGCTCCAACAGCCAAAATCCAGTGTTCTTTGAGCTCGCGGAGACTCTTCACTTACCCCAAAATGCAGTGGGAATATGCAAATTATCTCCTCAGGACTCCTCCCCTGGTTTACCGATGTCCTCTTTTCAGCTCCAACAGCCAAAATCCAGTGTTCTTTGAGCTCGCGGAGACTCTTCACTTACCCCAAAATGCAGTGGGAATATGCAAATTATCTCCTCATGACTCCTCCCCTGGTTTACCGATGTCCTCTTTTCAGCTCCAACAGCCAAAATCCAGTGTTCTTTGAGCTCGCGGAGACTCTTCACTTACTCCAAAATGCAGTGGGAATATGCAAATTATCTCCTCAGGACTCCTCCCCTGGTTTACCGATGTCCTCTTTTCAGCTCCAACAGCCAAAATCCAGTGTTCTTTGAGCTCGCGGAGACTCTTCACTTACCCCAAAATGCAGTGGGACTTGTTTAACCAGTTAGTGGGGGCCAAGTTGTTCTCTAAAATTGATCTCCGGGGGGCATACAATTTGTTACGAGTGAAGGGGGGTGATGAATGGAAAACTGCTTTAACACTCCGGGAGGTCATTTTGAGAATCTGGTGATGCCTTTTGGTCTTGCCAATGCACCTGTATTTTTTCAGAACCTTATTAATGACATCCTGAGAACTTTGATTGGTAACAATGTGGTTGTGTATTTGGATGACATTTTGATTTATTCACCAGATTTAGAGTCGCATTGGCAGAGTGTACGTGAAGTTTTGCAGTTATTGAGTGATAATTCACTCTTTGCTCAGCTGGAGAAATGTGAGTTCGCTGTGCAGAAAATTAGTTTTTTGGGCTACATTGTCTCCAGCGAGGGCTTTGAGATGGACCCTGTGAAGGTTCAAGTTGTGCAGGAATGGCCTAGGCCTATTGGTTTGAAATCTATACAGAGATTTTTGGGTTTTGCCAATTATTACAGGAAATTCATTAAGAATTTTTCTGTAATTGTTAAACCTCTAACCGATCTCACCAGGAAAGGTGCGAATACTTCCCAGTGGACTACTGAGGCCTTTGAAGCGTTTGAGTATCTCAAAGAGAGGTTCAGTTCTGCCCCTATCCTTATGCAGCCTGATGAGACCAAGCCTTTTTTGCTCGAGGTCGATGCTTCATCGGTGGGGGTCGGAGCAGTTTTGTCTCAGGAGAACAAGGGTGGAGTACATCCTTGTGCTTTCTTTTCGAAAAAAATTTCGGAAACCGAACTGAATTATGATGTTGGAAATCGGGAGTTGCTGGCTGTTAAACTCGCGTTTGAACATTGGCGTCATTTTTTTGGAAGGCGCTAGATTTCCTATTCAGGTTTTCACAGATCATAAGAATTTGATCTATCTGGATGCTGCCAAGCGCTTGAATGCCCGTCAAGCTAGGTGGGCACTTTTTTTTTCTCGGTTTCATTTTTCTGTTACCTATATCCCTGGTACTAAGAATGTTAAAGCCGATGCTTTATCTCGCAGCTTCTCTCCTACGGTCGGTGCCGAGGAGGAGGAGAGCATTTTACAGAAAGGAGTTGTGGTGGCGGCATTGGACTCCGTTTGGAGAATGGGATTCTGAAAGCTCAAGATGATGCTCCATCTAACACTCCCCATGGGAGGTTGTTCGTGCCTAGAACCTTTAGGAGAGATTTGTTTGTGGAGTGTCATGAGTCTCGGTTGGCAGGTCATCCAGGAATTTCGGAGACAAAGGCTATGTGCCCACGTAGCAGATTTGATGCAGAGCGTTTTTGCCTCTCTCTGGCAGAAAAAAACCCATGCAGATTTACATGCGTTTTTTCTGCCAGAGAGAAGCGTTTTTTCAGCGTTTTCTCATGCGTTTTTTCAAGCATTTTGAGCATCACTTGGAAAAGTGCTTGACAAGTTGGTCACACTATATAAATCCATGCAACCGGCATGGATGGATTTATATAGTGTGACCAAGTAATAGTTAAAAAAAAGAATAAGAATGGTAAAAAATAAAAAGATAATACTCACCTTCCGGTGTCTTCCCGGTGTCATCTCTGCTGCGTCCGGTCTCTTGCAATGCTCGCGGTGGTGTGAAGGACCTGCGGTGACGTCATTGAGTCATGTGATGGGTCACATGACTCAGTGACGTCATGGCAGGTCCTTCACAACAGCGCGAGCATTGCAAGAGACCGGACGGCATGGACAAAACACCGGGAGGACATCGGAAGGCGAGTATAAACTTTATTTTTTATTTTAAATTCTTTTTTTTTTTTACAGATTCTGTGGTACCCAGGTCTGGATGAGACTCTCCTCTCCTCCAGGCCTGGGTACCATCCGCACATTAGAACGCGCCAATTACGCAAGTACAGATGCAGTCTTGTGGAATTGGCGCGTTCTATTGCAAGTCAATGGCGGCAATTACGCTGCGTGTCCGCTAAATTAATGGATATGCTGCGTATTTTTGAGCGCAGCATAAACGCTGTGGAAAAATACGCAGCATGGGCATTGAAAGTGCGGAATTGCATTGGAGACCATGGGGGAAGGTTTACCAAGCGTTTCCCAAGCGTGAGCACACAGCCTAAGACTTATCAGTCGCAGTTTTCGGTGGCCTGGATGGCAGGAGGAAGTCATCAAGTGGGTGCGTCAATGTACTGTGTGTGCTAGGTCAAAGGCTTCACATACTCCTGCTGTGGGGTTGCTTTGCCCTCTGGAGGTTCCTAGTGCGCCTTGGACGCATCTCACTATGGATTTTATTACTGATCTTCCTGTGTTCGAGGGTTTCACTGTCATCTGGGTGGTCGTGGACCGTTTTAGTAAGATGTGTCATTTGGTTCCATTCATTAAGTTGCCCTGCGCCAAGACACTCGCTAAGGCGTTTGTTAAGGAGATTGTCAAGCTCCATGGCGTTCCCACGGATATTGTTTCTGATAGAGGACCTCAGTTTGTGGCTCGCTTTTGGCGTACTTTTTCTGACAGGTTGGGAGTCCATTTGTCATTTTCGTCTGGTTATCATCCTGAGTCTAATGGACAGACTGAAAGAAAGAACCAGGATGTAGAACAGTTTTTGCGTTGTTTTGTGGCAGACAATCAAGAGGTGTGGTCTGAGTTTCAGCCTCTCGCAGAATTTGCTTTTAACAATAATACATCCTCCTCTGCTGGGTGTTCTCCTTTTTTTTGTTGTACTGGGAGACATCCGTCTTTTGGTTCGTTCTCCAAATTGGGGTCGGCGGTGCCGGAGGAGCAGAATTTTTCCGGTGATTTGGAGAGAGTTTGGACTAATGTACGTTGCAACCTTCAAGAGGCTAAGAAGTCCAAGAAGTATTTTGACAGGAAACGTAAGGAGGTTTTGTTTACTGTGGGTGACATGGTTTGGTTGTCCTCGAAGAACCTGCGGTTGAGGATTCCCTCTGAAAAACTGGGTCCTAAGTTTGTGGGTCCATTTAAAGTGCTTCAGGTTGTTAACCCGTCTGCTGTTAGGTTGGATGTCCCTACTTCCTGGAAGATTAATCCTGTGTTTCATGTTTCCTTGTTGAAAAAGGCTGACGTATCTGATAGGGACGCCACTGTCACAGTTCCTCCTTTGGTGGAAGACGGCGAATATGAAATTTCTCGTATCTTGAATTCTAGATGGCATAAAGGGAGATTACAGTATCTTGTCTCCTGGAAGGGTTTCGGTCCCGAAGACAGCTCCTGGGTAAGGACGGATGATGTCTCTGCTCCTAGGCTTATTAAAGCTTTCCACAAGAGGTTTCCGGATAGGCCTGGGCCCGGAGGATCCTCATAAAAGAGGGGGTACTGTTAGAACCCTCCTGTTTGTTTTTTCCATCTTGTGTTTTGCAGTCACGTGACCATCTGCCTTTATATTCCAGCTCCGCCCTTTTGGCTGTGCTGGACTTCAGTGTTTGACTGTTTCTCTAGCCAGGTGCTTCTGTGCCTTTCTCTGTCAGTTCGCTTGGTCCTTCTGGGACTTCTAGTACCTTTTTGTCAGTTTGTCTTTTTGTGTTCTGCAACTACTTCTCTGTTTAGGAGGTGTCCCATTTTTTGTCCCAGTCTTTAGTTCTTTTAGGGACCCCTCCCTTTATGCTACAGGTCTTCGTTCAGACTAGCCGAGGACTAAGGCGGGTCTGTTCGCTAGGAGCTGGCAGCCCCCTACATCGTAGGGATTCAGCTTAGTCTTACTGTAGGGACAGCTTTCCCCTATCTTTCCTTAGTTCATGTTGCAGATCATAACATTGTGGGCCTGCTGGTAGGTGTGGGCCTGCTGGTAGGTGTGGGCCTGCTGGTAGTGTGGATGTGCTAGTAATGTGTCACGGGTGTATCAGAGGAGACAGTCGCCCTGCAGTTGGTTGCAGGAGATCTCTACGTTTGGCATTACAGACATCTTCTTAGATGCGAGGCTGTCTCTAGGACCTAGCGGCTACCTCCCTCTGGTAATTAGCTCCCTGGCCTGGGTGTATATATACCTGGTGTGTCTGAGAGGGAGGTGCCGGCTATATTTATTTCTACTTGTGAAGGCTTAGCAAGAGCAGTTCTTCGTCCTCTCTTGAGCTTGAGGCCGAGTTCGCATTTGTCTGAAGTCGTCTAAAGCTAAGCATTGTCCCCCTGTTTGTGTACCCTTGTTGTCTATAGAGTTTAGTGGAGATCGACTAGTGCTCATCTCCTCCTATCCCTAATCTTAGCCATACGCAAGGGAAAGACAGGGCGAGGCACGCGTGTGGCGATTGCTGAAGAGGCAATATAGGGACGGTAGTTGAGGCAGGGTGACACTAGACCAGACTTGGAGGTCTCCACTTCCCCCTTTCCCTCTAGTGTCTGGGCTCCCTTTCCCTCTTCCCTTTGTGTTGCACTAAGTCTTTCCCACACCTGGTGTGCTGGTAGCGTGGGTGTCTGTTGGTAGTTGTGGGTGTGCTGGTAGTTGGGAGTCTGCTGTTAGTTGTGGGTGTGCTGGTATTTGGGGGGTCGGCTGGTAGCGTGGGTGGGCTGGTATTTGGGAGTCTGCTGGTAGCATGGATCTGCTGGTAGTGTGGGTCCACACGGGTTCATTATGGGTAAGGTGAACATCCTTTCTTATGCCCATATCTCTTTTCTTCCTTAGACTCCACCATACACCACTTACGGCTCTCTACATGTACTTTTCCCCTGGTGACACTGAGTAGCTCTCAGATGGTTTATATGGTCAGTATATGGGATGCAGGATCCCTTACTTTATGCACTTTCTTTCTAGTACAATTGATTTACATGTAGTCGATGCACATCATGGCGATACCACTTATCATGTGATAGCTCCTTAATCCATGTTTTCAAATGGGAATAGTGATATATTTTGACATTGATATTACCCTCCTTATACTTTAAGGTGTAGCACCACCCTTGCTCGTTATACTTCTGTGGACCATTTCCTATAAAATACCTTTGTTTTTGCTGTTGTAGACTCTTTTTTTTATATGATGTTATGTATTTTGCCTGTTTTGTTTCCCTTTTAAAGTAAAGTAGTTCCCCTTGTAAAATAAAAAAACCCTATAATACTACTCTCCTCTCTTACTGGCGCAATTCCAGTGATGTCGGCGCCGGGTCTCCCGAGGCTCACATGACATTATGCCACGTGAGCCCTGCAGCCAATCTACGGCTGCTATTAGGGTTCGCTCACACTGGCTATAACTCGGACGAGTGCAATCCGATAAAAAATCGGACCAATGTTATCATTGAGGCCGTGCAGATCTGCGTATTTTTCTCAGCTGTATTCGGCGTGATGCAATTTCACTCTGAAATCAGATGGGTGCGAGAACAAAAAAAACGCAGCCGTACGGACCATCATTGGCATCCGATCTGTACAGATACATTGCAGTTCTGAAACATAAGAAACTAAATGGTCCTGTAAAAAAACTTATTGTACACAGACACAGTCTAGGACAACATTGAGTTGAGGGCAAAATTTTTGTATTTGAGGAAGAAAAAAACCATAAGTGAAAGATGAAGTTGCACGATGCGCAGTGGGACTGAGCCTGGAGCGGCCGATAACTTGTGCGCCAAATTCTATAGTGGAGCAAAATTTTGCACTTTGGGCCCCAACTGCCAAATAATCCAGAACAGACAGAGCTGGAGGAATAGATAACCATGATCAGGGACTGCATCATCACTAAAATGCTCTGCAAGTTCTGTATCCACACCATACAGACAATGCTCTGCCTCTGAACTAGACAGAAAATGCTCTGCACGTTCTGTATCCACAAAATATAGACAATGCTCTGCCTCTGAACTAGACAGAAAATGCTCTGCACGTTCTGTATCCACACCATATAGACAATGCTCTGCCTCTGAACTAGATAGAAAATGCTCTGCACGTTGTGTATCCACAAAATATAGACAATGCTCTGCCTCTGAACTAGATGCTCTGCAGCTTCTGTGTTGATGCTTCGTAGATTATCCTCAGTCTGGTCTGGAACAGGAAAGTGATGAGCTGCGAGTGATAACGACCCGACAGATGATGCTCTGCGGGGTGTAGACCTCTATTGGGAGAGAACGTAATGATCTCTTCTTCCACAGAGCAGATCCTTCCCTGGATCCCTGCTCCATATGTCATGTGACGTCTTCGCCTGATCTGGGGATTCGCTGCTCTGCATCTTCTACATCCACATAAGAAATTCCCTGAAAACTCAGAATCAACATTGGTTGGATGAAGATAACGCTGATTCACATGTATATAATGCTCTGCACTGGCTCTGTATATAATGCTCTGCACTGGCTCTGTATATAATGCTCTGCACTGGCTCGGTATGTAACGCTCTGCACTGGCTCGGTATATAACGCTCTGCACTGGCTCGGTATATAACGCTCTGCACTGGCTCGGTATATAATGCTCTGCACTGGCTATAATGTTCTGCACTGGCTCAGTATGTAACGCTCTGCACTGGCTCGGTATGTAACGCTCTGCACTGGCTCGGTATGTAACGCTCTGCACTGGCTCGGTATGTAACGCTCTGCACTGGCTCGGTATGTAACGCTCTGCACTGGCTTGGTATGTAACGCTCTGCACTGGCTCGGTATATAACGCTCTGCACTGGCTCGGTATATAACACTCTGCACTGGCTCGGTATATAATGCTCTGCACTGGCTATAATGTTCTGCACTGGCTCGGTATGTAACGCTCTGTACTGGCTCGGTATGTAACGCTCTGCACTGGTTCGGTATGTAACGCTCTGCACTGGCTCGGTATATAATGCTCTGCACTGGCTATAATGTTCTGCACTGGCTCGGTATGTAACGCTCTTCACTGGCTCGGTATGTAACGCTCTGCACTGGCTCGGTATATAACGCTCTGCACTGGCTCGGTATATAACGCTCTGCACTGGCTCGGTATATAACACTCTGCACTGGCTCGGTATATAATGCTCTGAACTGGCTATAATGTTCTGCACTGGCTCGGTATATAACGCTCTGCACTGGCTCAGTATATAACGCTCTGCACTGGCTCAGTATATAACGCTCTGCACTGGCTCGGTATGTAACACTCTGCACTGGCTCGGTATATAATGCTCTGCACTGGCTATAATGTTCTGCACTGGCTCGGTATATAACACTCTGCACTGGCTCGGTATGTAACGCTCTGCACTGGCTCGGTATGTAACGCTCTGCACTGGCTCGGTATGTAACGCTCTGCACTGGCTCGGTATGTAACGCTCTGCACTGGCTCGGTATATAACGCTCTGCACTGGCTCGGTATGTAACGCTCTGCACTGGCTCGGTTGTGGTCTTGATCACATTGGATACAGTTATTGCTCTTCTCGGTTTGGGGCCACTTAGAATTTATGTTTTCTTGGATTCGCTCAAGATCTGCAACACAACAATATATATCAGCTCTTGATGCTCGGCAGATGAGCAATGCTCTGCAGAGAACAGATCCATTACAGATAGATGTTCCAATATAAAGCTTTACACTTTCTAGTTCCACATAGATAACGCTCTGCAGATTCTTGTGTCATTGTGATAACGCTCTGCAGATTCTTGTGTCATTGTGATAACGCTCTGCAGATTCTTGTGTCACTGTGATAACGCTCTGCAGATTCTTGGGTCACCATGATAACGCTCTGCAGATTCTTGGGTCACCATGATAATGCTCTGCAGATTCTTGGGTCACCGTGATAACGCTCTGAAAGTTTGTTTCTCCTTGAGAAATCCATATCTTGCGCAATAACTTCCAGAGCCCAGTATCTAATTCCTGTCTTGTATTATACGCCTCAGAGCTGTGTACTGTTTATCTGTTCCCATCATGTGATACACTACACTGAGCCCTGCATCTAATCCCCATCATGTGATACACTACACTGAGCCCTGCATCTAATCCCCATCATGTGATACACTACACTGAGCCCTGCATCTAATCCCCATCATGTGATACACTACACTGAGCCCTGCATCTAATCCCCATCATGTGATACACTACACTGAGCCCTGCATCTAATCCCCATCATGTGATACACTACACTGAGCCCTGCATCTAATCCCATCATGTGATGCACTACACTGAGCCCTGCATCTAATCCCATCATGTGATGCACTACACTGAGCCCTGCATCTAATCCCATCATGTGATGCACTACACTGAGCCCTGCATCTAATCCCATCATGTGATGCACTACACTGAGCCCTGCATCTAATCCCCATCATGTGATACACTACACTGAGCCCTGCATCTAATCCCCATCATGTGATACACTACACTGAGCCCTGCATCTAATCCCCATCATGTGATACACTACACTGAGCCCTGCATCTAATCCCATCATGTGATACACTACACTGAGCCCTGCATCTAATCCCATCATGTGATGCACTACACTGAGCCCTGCATCTAATCCCATCATGTGATGCACTACACTGAGCCCTGCATCTAATCCCATCATGTGATGCACTACACTGAGCCCTGCATCTAATCCCATCATGTGATGCACTACACTGAGCCCTGCATCTAATCCCATCATGTGATACACTACACTGAGCCCTGCATCTAATTCCATCATGTGATACACTACACCGAGCCCTGCATCTAATCCCATCATGTGATACACTACACTGAGCCCTGCATCTAATCCCATCATGTGATACACTACACTGAGCCCTGCATCTAATCCCCATCATGTGATACACTACACTGAGCCCTGCATCTAATCCCCATCATGTGATACACTACACTGAGCCCTGCATCTAATCCCCATCATGTGATACACTACACCGAGCCCTGCATCTAATCCCATCATGTGATACACTACACTGAGCCCTGCATCTAATCCCCATCATGTGATACACTACACTGAGCCCTGCATCTAACCCCATCATGTGATACACTACACTGAGCCCTGCATCTAATCCCCATCATGTGATACACTACACTGAGCCCTGCATCTAATCCCCATCATGTGATACACTACACTGAGCCCTGCATCTAATCCCCATCATGTGATACACTACACTGAGCCCTGCATCTAATCCCCATCATGTGATACGTTCCTCGTATCTAACCCCATTTTACGACACAGTGAGCAGCACCAATTAACAGAATCCTCACTGTCCTCGGTGTCCACATCTCGGTCTCACTCTGCAGTCACCAGTGATGGCTCCTCACTGTGATCCTAAACTTCATCCTCTCTTATGTTTTTGCCAACACCAAAAAGGGGGAGGAGACAAGTGACATCACACTCGTGACCAGACTCCGCCCATATTTACTGCAGTCGTAATTCGAGCTAGCACTATACAGCTAGCACTGCTCCTCCTAGTGTTTAAAAGTGGAAAATATCAAAACTTTTACAATTATTTTTAATATTTTACTCCATTAAATACTTACTTTCTTTCAATTGTTGAAATAAAAATATTTTTTTTAAAATGGCACCTTCCCTTTACTTGTTTCTCTATATTGTTTTCTATGAAGTTTTACATTGTTACATTATCATCTCATCTTTTTTTCCATTAAGGTTCCTACAATCAAGGAGCCTCTGCTGATAACGTCTCTGCGAGAATCTTCCTGATTAATGTGTCAAGGATGAATAAGGACAGAGGCAAGATGGCGGAGAGGATAATAAACCTCACCCTGGAGATAATCTTCCATCTTACCGGAGAGGTGAGAGGTTCTGATGTCATCACATGACATCATTATCTATGGGAATAACAGGTGATATGAACAGAGAGGTGAGAGGTTGTGATGTCATCACATGACATCATTATCTATGGGAATAACAGGTGATATGACCGGAGAGGTGATGGACTCTGGAAATGTCTGTAGTGATATTATTAATGTCTCCACACTCAGGATTACACAGTAGTGAAGAAGACCTCTAGTGATCGCTGTCAGGCCCCTGTGTCTGAAGGACGGGGAGGAACCCTGAGCCCAATCCCGGGGCCTCCACCTCACCCCCGGATACATGAGGACATCAATGACCAGAAGATCCTAGAACTCGCCCACAAGATGATTGAGCTGCTGACTGGAGAGGTGACACTGCTGGGAATGCTGGGACATTATACAGGACGGCACTGGAGGATTCTGGGTGATGACGGCATCCTTGTGTGTGTCAGGTTCCTATAAGGTGTCAGGACGTCACCGTCTATTTCTCCATGGAGGAGTGGGAGTATCTAGAAGGACACAAGGATCGGTACCAGGAGGTGATGATGGAGGAGCACCGGCCCCGCACATCACCAGGTGATAGACAGGACTAAATCCACATGGCCTATAATTCTCTGTATGTAATAATGATGTCAGTCCTGTCTGTGTCTCCTGCAGGTCTCTCCAGTAAGAGGACAACCCCAGAGAGATGTCCCGCTCCTCCTCCTGCACAGGACCATCAGGTAGATGGAGATCTCCCCTATGATGTGTAGACGGCTGTGACCTCCTTGTGTTCAGTCTTGTCTTCTCCTCCAGTATTAGATGTTTTATACTTGTGTAATGAGAGCGGTGGAGACGGCAGGATCACAGCTGACCACAGACATGTCCGGATCTTCTCACCATTATTCCCGGTGACTTCTCCAATCATCGGGGACTTTTACAATATTTGTTTTGCAGCTTTTGGATCCGGATAAAGATCTGAACAATATTAATGCTCCAGAGAGAAATGTGAGGGGCGATCAGCGGTGTAAAGAGGAGACCCCTACAGATAACCGCCCAGGTGAGGAGCTTTAGATGAATATTCACTGTTCAGCCACAATCTGAATAGATAATAATGTGATCCTGTTATATGTGATGTCACAGGTCGTGCATTTATAATATGGAGGATAATATACAGCGGGAGATGAATTATACTTATGTGAGCGGCCGATTTCTTCATCATCTGATGTCAGTTCTGATGAAGGAAAGAATTAGCCTAATTTGTGACTCAGAAACCATTAGCTCCTATTAATCTCATGTCAGTGTTTGGTGACAGAATACAGAACATGGAGACGTCCCCCCAAATAACTGCGACTGACAGCCGGGCTCCGGCCATAGTGATAGGGAGTGGAGATAACTCTGATCTTAGTCTTTACCCCTAAGATGCTGCGTTTAATAATAACCATGAATGTGAACAGGGATAAGAAATGAAAACCTTTTTATTTTGACAAAATTTGGATTTATTTTGTGAAAGTCAAAAACAAAAAAACTCTTTTTGTGTGTCTGCTCAGCCTTACGAGGCTTGTTATCGGCGGGACGAGCTGTGATTTTACATGACACCATTCACTTGGACGATATTGTAAAAAAAAAACAATACAATTCTGCCATTATTTTTTTAGTTTTGTTTTTACGGCGTTCGGTATGTAAAATGATCTGGTGCCAGAATTCTCCATTGAGTGTGAATACGGTGATACCAAACTTAGTTTGTGTCACCATTATTTGAGCCTCATAACTTCTTTATTTTACCCGCAGTGGAGATGTGTGAGGACTTGTGTCTGTGTTGGGAGTCGTCGTACACTGTTCAGAAAAATAAAGGGAACACTTACACTGTGTTGTTTAACTCCAAGTCAATAACACTTCTGTGAAATCTACCTGTCCAGTTATGAAGCGACACTGATTGTGAATCAATTTCTCTGCTGTTGTGCACATTGAACAGACAACTGGTAGAAATGATCGGCAATTAGTAAGATACCCCCTATAAAGGAGCGGTTCTGCCGTGGTGACTACAGACCATTTCTCTGTTCTCATCCATTTTGGCTGCTGTTTTGGTCACTTTTTTGCATTCTGTCATTGCTCTCACCCCTAGATGTACAGTAGCATGAGGTGGTGTCTACAGTACAACCCACAAAAGTTGCTCAGGTAGTGCAGCTCATCCAGGATGGCACATCAATGCAAGCTGTGGATAGAAGGGTAGCTGTGTCTGTCAGCACAGTGTCCAGAGCATGGAGCAGATACCAGGAGACAGGCCAGTACACCAGGAGATGTGAAGGGGTCCGTAGGAGGGCAACAACCCAGCAGGACTGCTACCTCCTCCTCTGTGCAAGGAGGAACAGGAGAAGCACTGCCAGAGCCCTGCAAAATGACTTCGAGCAGGACACCAACATCCATATGTCTGCTCAAACTGTCAGAAACAGACTACATGAGGGCAGTATGAGGGCCTGACGTCCACAAGTGGGTGTTGTGCTTACTGCCCAACACCATGCAGGGTGTTTGGCATTTGCCAGATTATACCAAGATTAGCAAATTCGACAGTGCCGCCCTGTGCTTTTCACAGATGAAAGCAGGTTCACACTCAACACATGTGAAAGATGTGACAGGGTCTGGAGACACCGTGGAGAACGATCTGCTGCCTGCAACATCCTTCAGCATGACCGGTTTGGCAGTGGGTCAGTAATGGTGTGGGGTGGCATTACTTTGGAGGGCGCACAGCCCTCCATGTGCTAGACAGAGATACCATGACTGCCATTAGGTACCGGGATGAGATCCTCAGACCCATTATGAGACCATATGCTGGTGCGGTTGGCCCTGAGTTGCGTCTGACACATGACCATGGTAGGCCTCATGTGGCTGAAGTGGGTCAGCAGTTCCTGCATGATGAAGGCATTGAAGCTATGGACTGGCCCGCCCGTTCCCCAGACCTGAATCCAATTGAGCACATCTGGGACATCATGTCTCGCTCCATCCACCAACGTCACGTTGCACCACAGACTGTCCAGGAGTTGGCGGATGCTTTAGTCCAGGTCTGGGAGGAGATCCCACAGGAGACCATCCGCAACCTCATCAGGAGCATGCCCAGGCGTTGTAGGGAGGTCATACAGGCACCTGGAGGTCACACACAATACTCAGCCTCATCAGGAGCATGCCCAGGTGTTGTAGGGAGGTCATACAGGCACCTGGAGGTCACACACAATACTCAGCCTCATCAGGAGCATGCCCAGGTGTTGTAGGGAGGTCATACAGGCACGTGGAGGCCACACACAATACTGAGCCTCATTTCCTTGTCTTGAGGCATTTCCACTGAAGTTGGATCAGCCTGTAATTTGATTTGATTTTGAGTATCATTCCAAATCCAGGCCTCCATGGGATATTAATTTTGATTTACATTGAACATTTTTATGTTTTATTGTTCTCAACACATTCCACTATGTAATGAGTAAAGATTTGCAACTGGAATATTTCATTCAGTGATATCTAAGATGTGGTATTTAAGTGTTCCCTTTATTTTTTGGAGCAGTGTAGTTTATATTGGTGACACTTACTCCATTTAATTTAATTTTTTTTTTTTGAGAAATGAGAAGACCCCAGAACGTGGGGGTTCGTGTTTATTTATATCTTTAACCTCTATGGTGATTACTGTACGAGTAAGTTAATTCTATGTTTTGATAGATCGGACTTTATTTTTTACTCTAATTTTATTGAACATTATACAACATAACAAGGTTACATCATAGAACAAAGAGCATTTCTGATTGTTTGGGGCTCGGAAGGGAAGGAAGGAGCCTACTGAATTCAGGAGCTCAGTTTTGGCTGGAAAGATAGCGGATGCCATATTACATTTGAAAAGCCCCTGACATGCAGAAACCCCCACAAGTGACCCCATTCTGGAGACTATACCTTTTGAGGAATTCATCTAGGAGTGCAGTGAGCATTTTTAACCTTCAGGCGACTCACAGAATTGTATAAATTGGAAAATTACCATTTTTTTTCCAATAAAATGTTGATTTGGCTCCAAATTTTTAACTTTTCAAACGGAATAACAGGAGAAAATGGACCATACAATTTGTTGCGCAATTTCTCTTGAGTACATAGACACCCCCCATATGTGGGGGGAAAGGTAATTTTGAGGCACAGTGGAAGGAGTGCCATAATTTAGTGCAGATTTTGCTGTCATGGTTTGCTTGTGCCATGACCCACCGGGAGAGCCCCCTGAGGTGTCAGAACAGCAGAACCCTTCATAAGTGACCCTATTTCACAAACTACAATGAATTAATCTAGGGGTGCAGTGATCCTATTGACACCACAGGTGTGTCACAGAATAGTATACCTTTGGGCAGTGAGGGAAAAATAATTACATTTTTACCAGAAAAATTTTGTTTTAGCCCCAAATTTTATATTTTCAAACTGGCAAATGGGTAAAAATGGCACCAAAATTTGTTACACAATTTCTGCTGAATGTGGCAATACTCCATGTGTGGCTGTACAGTACTGCTTAGCCACACGGCGAGACTCTGGAGGGACGGAGCGCTATTTGTATAGAGTTGTAGAATAGTTTGCGGACTCCATATACAGAGCCCCTAAGTGCCAGAAGAGCAGAATCTCCTCTCTAGTGACATCATTTTGAAGATTACACCCGTCTAGGAATTTATCTATAGGTGTAGTGACGATTTTGACTCCATGGGTGTTTTCCGGAAACCAGCCGCAATGGATGTTGCCAAGTAAAAATTGCAAAGCTGCTATTGTACAGGAGGCCGGCAAATATTTTGGTTATTAAATTAATATTTCTCAACTGTAATGTCATATAACATCAGTTCAGTTGTTATATTAGGTTATATTGCTATAAAATAATATAATCAGTTTTATTCTTTGCAGATGTCTGTACCGGGAGCTCAGAGGGACATCCAAAATCTTCACATGTTAATGCAGATGATTGTAGTATCATTCAATATGGATATGAGAAAAATGCCAATATTGAAGATATTCCCTCCGCCCCTCATATCCAAAATGTATCATCTGATCCTTTTACACAGATCCTATCTCCTGATTCATCACAGACTGTAAAGCAAAATACAAGTTACAGACTGAGTGTCGAATGTCAAAAAGTTCCCATAGGGGAAAAACCATATTTATGTTCACAATGTGGCAAATATTTTTCCACTAAATCAGGTTTGGTTAGACATCATAGAATTCACACAACAGAGAAGCCATTTTCATGTTCAGAGTGTGGGAAATGTTTTACCCAAAAACCAATTCTTATTAAACATCAAAGAATTCACACAGGAGAGAAGCCTTTTTCATGTCAGGAATGTGGAAGATGCTTTGCTAATAAATCAAATCTTGTTAGACATGAGAGAATTCACACAGAAGGAAAGCTGTACTCATGTTCAGAATGTGGGAAATGTTTTGATCAGAAATCACATCTGGTTAGACATCATAGAAGACACACAGGGGAGAAACCATTTTCTTGTTCAGAATGTGGGATCTGTTTTAACCAGAAGCAAAGTCTTATTAGACACCAAAGAATTCACACAGGGGAGAAGCCTTTTTCGTGTTCAGATTGTGGAAAATGTTTTACTGTAAAATCAGTTTTGATTAGACATCAAGAAATCCACAAAGTGGAAAACCCATATTCATGTTCAGAATGTGGGAAATGTTTTAAACACAAGCATATTTTTATTGCACATCAAAGACTTCACACAGGGGAGAAGCCATTTTTATGTTCAGAGTGTGGAAAATGCTTTACCATGAAACCAGATCTCATTAGACATCGTAAAAGCCACAAAGGGGAGAATCCATTTTCATGTTTAGAATGTGGGAAATGTTTTAATCAAAAACATACTCTTATTGGACATCAAAGAATTCACACAGGGGAGAAGCCATTTTCATGTTCAGAATGTGGGAAATGTTTTAATCAGAAATATAATTTTATTGAACATCAAAGAATTCACACAGGGGAGAAGCCATTTTCATGTTCAGAATGTGGAGAAAATTTTACCATGAGACGAGATCTTGTTAAACATCAGAGAATCCACACAGGGGAGAAGCCATACTCCTGTTCACAATGTGGAAAATGTTTCAACTCTAAGCATACTCTTATTAGACATCAAAAAATTCACACAGGAGAGAAGCCTTTTTCATGTCAGGTATGTGGAAAATGTTTTATCCAGAAATCATATCTTGTTAAACATCAGAGAATTCACACAGGGGAGAAGCCGTTTTCATGTTCAGAATGTGGGAAATGCTTTACCCAGAAACATCATCTCATAACACATCAAAGAATTCACAGAGGGGAGAAGCCATTTTTATGCCCAAAATGTGGAAAATGTTTTACCCAGAAATCAGATCTTGTTAGTCATAAAGGAGTTCACACAGGGGAGAAGGCATTTTCATGTTCACAATGTGGAAAATGTTTTAACTATAAACATGTTCTTATTAGACATCAAAAAATTCACACAAGAGAGAAGCAGTTTTCATGTTTAGATTGTGGAAAATGTTTTACTGTAAAATCAGATTTGATTAGACATCAAGAAATCCACAAAGGGGAAAAGCCATATTCATGTTCAGAATGTGGGAAATGTTTTACCCAGAAACAACATCTTCTAAAACATCAAAGACGTCACACTGGAGAGAAGCCATTTTCATGCCCAAAATGTGGAAAATGCTTTACCCGTAAATCAGATCTTGTTAGTCATAAAGGAGTTCACACAGGGGAGAAGCCATATTCATGTTCACAATGTGGAAAATGTTTTAATCAGAAAAATGTTCTTATTAGACATCAAAGAATTCACACAGGGGAGAAGCCGTACTCATGTTCACTATGTGGAAAATGCTTTACCCAGAAAGAACATCTTATTAGACATCAAAGAATTCACACATGAGAGAAGCCATCATGCCCAAAATGTAGAAAATGTTTTACCCAGAAATCAGATCTTGTTAGACATGAAAGATTTCACACTCTCTTAGAATGTGGAAAATGTTTCACTGTTAGATCAGATCTTGTTAAACATCAGAGAATTTACACGAGAAAAGCCATTTTCAGGTTCACAATTTGGTAAACATTATAGCTTTAACCTCTTCTTGACGTGGCCAGTTTCCATTTTTGCGTTTCCATTTTTCACTCCCCTTCTTCCAAGAGCCATAACTATTTTATTTTTCAGTCAATATGGCCGTTTGAGGGCTTGTTTTTTGCCGGGGTCAGTTGTACTTTTGAATGACTCCATTCATTTTACCATATAGTGTACTGGAAAATGGGAAATAAATTCCAAGCGCGTTGAAATTGCAAATAAAGTGCAATTCCACAAAAGTTTTTGTTGGATATTTTATTTACCATGTTCACTATACGGTAAAACTGACCTGGCAATATGATTCCCCAGGTCAGTAGGAGTACGCATAAACCAAACATGTATAAGTTTTTTTTTTTTTTAATTTAAGTAGTAAAAAAAGAAAATTAATTATTTAGCTTTTGTCGCCATTTTTTTGAAACCCGTAACGTTCATTTTACGGGATCTGGAGCTTTGTGAGGGCTTACGTTTTGCGCCCTGAGCTTTTTTACTTATACTAATAGATCATAGACCGCACATGAGTCAACAGTGTGATGCAGCAGCAAAAAAGGCAAATACAATTCTGGGATGTATTAACAGAAGCATACAGTCTAGATCACGTGAAGTCATTATCGGTCTTTACTCCTCTTTGGTCAGACCTCATCTGGAATACTGTGTACAGTTTTGAGCACCACATTTTAAAAAAGACATCGACAAACTGGAGCAAGTTCAAGAAGAGCGACCAGAATGGTGACCGATCTGGAAACCATCTCCTATGAGGAACGGTTACAGGATTTGGGAATGTTTAGCTTGCAAAAAAGAAGAATGAGAGGAGACTTAAAAGCTGTCTACAAATATCTCAAGGGCTGTCACATTGTAGAAGGATCATCTTTATTCTCATTTGCACAAGGAAAGACTAGAAGCAATGGGTTGAAACTGAATGGGAGGAGACACAGATTAGATATTAGAAAAAACTTTTTGACAGTTTGGGTGATCAATGAGTGGAACAGGCTGCCACGAGAGGTGGTGAGTTCTCCTTCAATGGACGTCTTCAAACAGAGGCTGGACAGACATCTGTCTGAGATGATTTAGTGAATCCTGCTTTGAGCAGGGGGTTGGACCAGATGACCCATGAGGTCCCCTCCAACTCTACCATTCTATGACTATTTTGGGGTACTTATGATGTTTTGATCGCTTCTTATTGAATTTTATTGTATAATCATTTATTGAAAATTTTCATTACCAACGGAAGAAGAAAACTGATCAAAAGGAGTCACACAGGACTTTTAATACACATATACTTGTCTAGTAGATTCAATATATCAATGAAGTAATTCTTAAGATGTTAATGCATATATTCGATCATGTTTGGATCCATAGCTTATCCCATAAGCCACAGACAAGATAGGAAATCTATGCAAATTCTTTATATGTCCATATTAAATTAATAAAGGACTTACAAGAAACTTCCGATGTATTGTGTTATTCTGGTCTAAAATTATAAGGAATGAGAACAGATAAGACTAGATAAAGAGAGTAAGGAGGAGAGGAAGAAGTCGAGTGGGAAGGAGGACAGGGAGATTTGTCCTCTTATGAGCTTATTTCCATTCTTATGATATGATCTGAACAAAAGTTGAAAATCAGGAGAGTCTCTGAAAAAGATCCAAGGCTGCCACAGTCTCACAAATTTTAGAGTTATCTCCTGAAGCTTCCATGTGGTAAATGTAAGCAAACTCTAGTTGCCACTCAATTAATGATTGTGTAACTGTTGCAAGCCAGTGTCTAGGTATTAGACAGAATCTTAAGAGACTACGTTTTTGGGAATCAATTGAACCTGGAAGCATTGACAGAAGAGCTATCTACGGAGAAGGTTCTATTACATCTCCTGTGATCTTGTTATAAGCCATAAACGCATCTTTCTAGAAAGGTTTAATTTTGTGGTTATCCCACCAAACATGAAGCATTCCTCCTCTGATTCACATCGCCGACACAAGTCCGAAGCAGAAGGAAAAATTTTATGTAGTTTTACAGGGTAGTGGTACCATCTTGTCAAAATCTTGTTTTTTTCTTTTGCATATCCAGCTGTTGAAATTTTGTGGGAAATAAATACGCTTTTTGGTTATCTTCCCCAGTGAGGGTGGTGCCCAAGCGTGAATAAAGCCTGGGACAGATACAGAAGATTGATTCAAACTACTGTGGATATAGGAGATCAGATGAGTTGGTGCAGTATTCTGCAAAAATAAGCCTTCAAATGAGGTTGGCGAACAGGATGTAGAGTGCCGTTCCCCTCTTCTTTTTTTTTTCTTAAATTTATGAAAGAATGCAATTGCTCATATTCTATCCAGGAAAGTTTTTGAGGTGGGTCTAAATTCAGAATTTCTTCAAAAGATAGAATATCCTCTACTTTTTAAGAGATGCAATATGCGTAAATCAGTATTAATATTCCAACGGAGAAACTTATTCCTCATCAGCCCTGGGGGGAACTCTGGATTAGAGAAAATGGGAATTAAGGGGTTTGAAGAATTTGTCAGAAGACCTTTCTTTCTTAGTGCATCCCAAATTCTTAATACTGCTTTGATCAAGAATCCCGAACTATCCAACTGTATCTTATCTCTTGAATCAATGAAAGGGAGATATCTCAGGGGTGTCCAGGAACTCTCTCGTTCTACCATGATCCATTGTTTGGAGTCAGCATGGAAATGCCAGTCAAAGAGGCAATATTCTGCCACTGATGTACTTGGTTGAGCTGTGTCTGAGGGATGTGAGCACGGATCTCTGTACAAGCAATGGCAGGTAGTGTTACTCGCTAACCTATGCTCCTATTCTTGACAAGCTGCACGTGGTTAATCCGGAAGGACGATGCAGTGATGAATTCAACAGGTTTTATTCACAGCACCTTGGTGAGATGAGGTAAGATTTCAGGGAAGATGAAGGGATGAAGAAGAGGTAGAAGTTAGAACTGCAGGTTAGAGGTAACAGGAGAATCCTTTCTTCCGTCCTGATGCAGGTGTTGCCCACAAGAAGGAAGTGAGGAAAAAGATAGGAGGAGTTGCAGAAAGAAAGGTATTATGGGAAAAACAGTCATAATACGTGAATAACATAACAACGGTCACTAGATGGCTGCAAAGTACAACAAATACAATAGATGGCAGAAGTAAAAGTAAGGAGGCCTGATGATACCTTCTCAGGTCTGGAAGACCAGCTCCTCCCAGAGAAGTGGGACGAGTAAGGATCTGATATTTAATTCAAGGCCTATATTTTCCTCAACCAAATCTAACTAAATTGGATCTAAGTGATAGAGTCTATAACTTTCAAATAGGCAATAGCTGCAATACCTTCAGAAGAGGCGTCAGAGAATATATGGATCTTTTTCCTTTGACTCGCAGGAAGGGATGCTGGCGTGTAAGAACGTATTATGTGGATCTTATCCAAGGCGCAAAGAGATTCCCTCCATGACTTCCATGTTAGTTGTTTGTCAGCAAGCAGTGGTACATCCCAGTCCTTAATAAACTCTGAGAGTTGTCTCAGCAGAAGATTGCCTTGTATAGTCAGGGGTGCAGCAAATCCGAGTGGATCGTATAGACTGTTCACCACTGACGGAACCCCACGCTTAGTAAATGGTTTTTCTGCGCCACTAACCTAAAAGCTGAAGGAATCCTTTAACAGGTTTCATCTTAAGCCCAGACTTCTCTGTACTGGTGGATTGTCTGAGCCTAGATTCAAGTCCCTGAATTCTACAGCATTATCATTGTGAAAGGCCTTCATGACAACAGCACTGTTGGAGGCAATTTTATGCAATCTCAGATGACCGTCGTCCACGTAGAAAGCCCTTTCAACAAACTGTTGGGCGTCCTTCCTGAACTCTGATTCGCCATCAGTCCTACATAGGCCGTATGTAGCAACTGCAGGAGAAGGACTGTTTCCAAACACATGCAACTTCATGCGGTATTAAACCATTTCCTTGTTGGTGTCATTGTCTCGGTGCCATAGAAAACGGAGATAACTTCTGTGATCTTGTCGCACGATGAAACAATGGAACATTTGTTCAGTGTCAGCAGTAAGAGCGACTGGCTCTTTTTTTGAATCTCATGAGCGCTCCCACCAGGTTATTAGTCAAGTTGGAGCCAGTGAGGAGAACGTCGTTCAGAGATACACTATGATGTTTGGCGTTTGAATTGAACACCATTCTGATTTGTTTAGGCTTTCTCGGATGATGTACTCCAAAACATTCTTCATTCCCTTGCAAGGGTGGCGCTGGCTCTGCATGGTCATTGCGAAATATCTTGTCCATAATGGCTACAAAATGGTCCTTCATTTCAGGCTTGTTTCTTAATGTTCTCTGCAGTGAGGTGAACCTGGATGTGAGATACAGAGTAAAATCTTAATTATGCCAGACGTACTTCCTGATAGCAAGAGCAGCATTCCTTTATTTTTATGTTGACTCTTTAATCTCTGTTCTTGTTTAGTTGATTAACACAGACTACTATTTGTATAACCCTGAATGTTATCTGCTCTTTGATTCTGAAACAATGATGTGTATTTACAAGAGCCCCTGTGATACTAACTATGTAAATAGATTATCTCAAAGAATGATAGGTGAGCCCTGCAACTTTACCTCTGGCATGTGATATACACTCTAAGCTTTGGGGGATGAGGGTGAGAGCAGTTCTGCCATTCAGGGGCAATGATAGGTGAGCCCTGCAACTTTACCTCTGACATGTGATATACACGCTAAGCTTTGGGGGATGAGGGTGAGAGCAGTTCTGCCATTCAGGGGGCTGAGCCCAGAGAAGCAGAAGGGACATGTGTTTTGTAAGAGTCAGACTTGAGCCCAGAGAAGCAGAGAGTCTTGGGACAGAGAATCAGAAAAACCTTTAGAAGGAGAATGAGAAACATCCTTCAGGACAGCAGATGGATTGCATGGCATTACCAAAAAGACACAGATTTGAATTCTATATTATTGTAGCCTAAGGGTACCGGCCCTGACTGGAAAGATTCGGATCTGCTCCATTAACCATCAGAGAGACATGGATACATTTTGGGAAGTCCAGGAGAGGACGAAGAAGTCACCTGGCCCCATGGATATGTTCTTTTGGGGTTGCTAGGAGGGACCCACCGGTCGCCTAGAACCCATGGAGACATTTGGAGTTGCCAGGAGGGACCCACCGGTCGCCTGGCCCCATGGAAACTCTCGGAGAGACCAGATTTGGACCCTCAGTTCTCCTGGTCTTGTACCTCGATGGACTGCTAGCTTCCTAAGCTTGCTGCTACCTCCTCTCTGTGGGGGCCCACCAGAAGCGGGGGGCCACTGGTTGAGGTAGTTGGCAATGGGAGTCTCCAAAGTCGCAGCTCTTCTATCCCAGGCGGGTGGAGCGGAAGGGTGAGAAAGTGTAATGTTGTACCATCTTGGGTATGTGCTGGGACTGTTCTGTGTGTTTATTGTCCTCTTTGTGGTTCAATAAAGTATTGCCACGCTGTTTTACCCTCACCCTGTGTTGTCTGAGTAGCGTTACACCCACGGAAGACCCCGGGTCTTCACACTGGATAAGGCTTGTTCTCGGTTGTTAGGAAGCTTGACCCTTGTAGCCTTGAATGGTAAGGGAGCAACCCAGCATATTCTTTAACAGTACGTACTTAATAGTGATGAGCGAGCACTAAAATGCTCAGGTGCTCGTTGCTCGGGTCAAGCAAATCATAATGCTCGGGTGCTCGACCCAAGCTACAAGCCCAATGTAAGTAAATGGGAAACTCCACACCTTGGGCTATGTTCACACATAGCGTTTTTGATGCGTTTTTGCACTTTTGCATTGTTTTCATCAGTGAAAAATACATTCACCAGTAAATGTAATTTTAACATTTTACTAACTTATCTGCCCATGTGGTGTGTGAGACATAATCAGACATATCCTGCTTAATTTATGAAGAAGGGACTCTGAAAGTTACAAAGTCTATTTTTACATGGCCATCAGGCAGCCTTTACTATTGTTAAAGGGCCAGTAGTCGGCCCTCACTATTGTAAGAGGGCCATCAGCCAGCTATGCTTTGTTGTTCCCATTATTAAAGAGCGGGTCTCCTATACAGTTACAGTGACTGCAAGGGCTGCCAAAAATTTGGACGCACCCCAATACCCCTTTGAAGAAACCTAAAGGAGGGCCTCAGTAAAAAAAAAAATGTTCCCATTATAAAGAAGCGGGTCTCCTATACTGTTATTGCATATGTATTGACTGCAAGGGCTCCCAAAAATTTGGATACACTCTAATATCCCTTTGAAGAGACGTAGAGGAGGGCCTCATTAAAAAAATTGTTCCCATTATTGAGGAGTGGGTCTCCTATAGTGGTAATGCCCATGCAGTGACTGCAAGGGCTGCCCAATAATTGCACGCACTCCAATACCCTTTTGAAGAGACGTAGAGGAGGTCCTCATTAAAAAAATTGTTACTATTGTTAAGGAGTGTCTCTCCTATACTGGTAATGCCCATGCACTAAGTGCATGAGCTAAAAAACTTTTACCCCTGGAGGGTATACATGAACATACTGTATAACATACAGAATGTTAGAGGTAGGTCTCTAAAAAATTTTCCTATGGGCATCATAAACACCCTTACAAAAAAATGATGTGGGTGTTGCATCACGGTCACCCTGGTGATGTGGAGGATGAGGAGAAGGAGGAGGACAACAGAAAATAGACAAAATCAGGAAGTGTATATCCATGCCTGGGTGTGAAGAGGTGCATGGGAGTAGACACTCCCCCTCCCCCCCCAAAAAAGCCACTGGATTTGACTTTATGTTCCGCTGTTATCATCCGGTAGTGTTGAAAAGTCTGGCCCTATCCAGCCCTTGTTCATTTTTATAAGAGTCAGCCTGTCAGCATTTTCAGTTGACAGGCGGATGCGCCTATCAGTTATAATGCCCCTGACAAAAAAACCCGCTCTGACAAAACGTTAGCGGCAGGGCAGGCCAGGACCTCCAAGGCGTAGAGAGCAAGGTCATGGCACGTGTCCAGGTTGGATACCCAATAGTTATAAGGTACAGAGGAATCACGGAGGATGTTGGTACGGTTGGCAAGGTACTCCTTCAGCATCTTCCAAAACTTTTCCCTCCTTGTCAAAGAACCCTGTGCATCAGGGCCTGGGCACTGGGAGGGTCTGAGGAAATTGTCCCACACCTTTGACTGCGTTCCCCTGCCTCTGCTGCATCATATTTGTGTCTCCCTCGCCTGTACTCATCGTGCTGCGCCTACAATGCCTCCTTTTTAATTGTGAGCAGCGAGCGTTTCAGTAGACAGAGAAGCGGGATGGTGATGCTAATTATGGCGTCATCACCGCTCACCATCTTGGTGGAGTCCTCAAAGTTTTGGAGGACGGTGCAGATGTCGGACATCCATGCCCAGTCATCAGCTCTTTTTTGCGGAGGCTGACCTGAGTAACGACGGGCATGTTGAAGCTGGTACTCAACAACTGCCATCTGCTGCTCACAAATCCTTCCCAACATATGCAAGGTTGAGTTCCAACGCGTGGTGACATCGCACACTAGTCAGTGAGCTGCAAATGCTGCTGAAGCACGGTGAGGGCGGCGGAAGCTGTAGGTGACTTTCGAAAATGGGCACACCTGCGGCGTACTTTGACAAGCAGCTCAGGCAGATCCAGGTAGAGAAACCGCTGAACCACTAGGTTGAGCACATGGGCCAGGCATGGTACGTGTGCGAGCTCGCCTAGCTTTAGAGCCGCCGCCAGATTCCGCCCATTGTCACACATGAGTATGCCTGGCTGTTCAGCCGTGATAGCCACAGATCTCACTGCTCTTTTACAGTTGTCAACAACTCTACAGCGGTATGTGGTTTGTCACCTAAGCATATTAGCTTCAGCACTGCCTGTTGCTGCTTGGCCGAGGCTGTGCTGCAGTGCTTCCAGCTTCCGACTGATGTGATTTCGGAGACGGAGGCTGAGGAGGAGGTGCAGGAGCCGGAGAATATTGGTGCAACCCTGATTGACCCAGGGCCCGCAATAATCAGCGTCGGGAGGATTTGTTCCATCCCAGGGTCTGACTGGGTCCCGACTTCCACTATATTAACCCAGTGTGCCGTCCCTGGCCACAAGCCATGTGTGTCCATTGTTAGGTGGACCTTCCCAGTAACTGCATTGTTGAGGGCACGGGTAATGTTCTGGGACACATGCTTGTGTGATGCGGGGACGGCACACCAGGAGAAATAGTGGCGGCTGGGGACCAAGTATCGAGGGACGGCCGTTGCCATCAGGTTGCGGAAAGATTCTATCTCCACGAGCCTAAGAAAACAATTCAAGTGCAAGCATTCGAGAAATGTGAGAGTTTAGTATTGTGGCCTGTCGGGCGTTGGCTGCGTATTTGCGCTTGCGTTCAAAGGACTGGAGTAGGGACAACTGCACGCTGCCCTGGGACAAGGACGTGGACGCTGATGGTCGCAAGTGTGCAATGACAGGTGCAGGGCAGGAGGCATCTTCGCCTGCACCATGGACAGAGGATTGGCGTGCATGCACAACAGTGCAACAGGCAGTGGTGTCACCCGCAGATATTGTTTCTGGACCCTGGCATTTGGCCCAACTAGCCGGGTGCTTTGCTGTCATGTGCCTGAGCATGCTAGTTTTGGTCAGGCTGGTAGTTTTGCTGCCCCTGCTGATGCTGGCATGGCAGAGGTTGCTAATGGCTTTTTTGGGCGTTATCTGGACTGTCTTTAAAAAAAGAGCTAGACTCTGTAAGACCTAACAGTTGGACTGGCAACTTCCCTTGTGTTGGTGTTCCGGGGAATAGTTGCCCGCCTTGTGTCTGTGGCCACCGCACTGCTTGATCCTGCCTGTTGTGGTGCTACGCCTCCCTCCCCCTCTGTGCTGCTGTCCTCGCTATGCATGTCACCTTGCCAGGTTGGGTCAGTGACTTCATCGTCCACCACCTCGTATTCCACGTACGCACCCTGGGCCTCCTCCTGACTTTTTGGCAATTGTGTCTCATCATCATCCACCTCTTGCGACAGTTTCCCACCGCCACCTTCGTGTGACAGTGACTGTTCAAATATTTGGGCATCGCTACATGCGATCTCCCCTTGCCCCCGCTTGAAGCGGGCCGAGAGAGAGGCCCGAATCTATCAATGGAAAAATGAACAGCTCTTCGGAGTGTTCAAGTGTGTGATCAGTTGTCTCCGGGCACTCTACATGGGAGGAAGGAAGGTCAGGGTGAGGAATATGTGGTCCAGACTCACGGCTACAGAGACTTGACTGTGTGGAAGACAGGGTGGTGGTGGTGGCGGCAAACTGACTGGAAGCATTATCTGTTATCCAACCAACAACCTTTTCACACTGCTCTGGTTTCAAGAGTGGTGTTCCACGGCCCCTTAGTAATTGGGACAGGAAGGTAGTTCAAGATGTGGGTGTTTGTTGTGCTCCCTCAGTAGGCACAATTTCATCTTGCCCATGGCCTTGGCCTCTGCGTGCACCATCACGTCCACTTCCCCATCCCTTGCCACGGGCCTTGCCCATTTTAAATGGAGGATAATATTTGGCCCGCTCAAAAAAATGTCATGATTATTACCGCAGTAATATGGGATCACGTCTGTTGACCACGGTTTTAGGAAGTGGCCTTATAGATGTGGTATTGGTCAGCGACCAAGTGTAAATAGGATGAACAAATCCCAAGTGGCAGACTTTAAATGGAGGGTGATATTTGGCACGCTCCAAAAAATGTCACAATTATTCCCGCATGATATCGAATCACGTCTGATGACCACGGTTTTAGGAAGTGGCCTTATAAATGTGGTATTGGTCAGTGACCAAGTGTGAATAGGATGAACAATACCCAAGTGGCAGACTTTAAATGCAGGGTAATATTTAGCATACTCCTAAAAATGTCACAATTATTACCGCAGTAATATGGGATCACATCTGATGACCACGGTTTTAGGAAGTGGCCTTATAGATGTGGTATTGGTCAGCGACCAAGTGTGAATAGGTGCAACAAAACACAGCTGGTTGACTTTAAATAAAGTGTAATATTTGGCATGCTCCACAAAATGTCTGTATTATTACCGAAGTAATATGGGATCACTTCTGATGATGGAAAAGTTTCTCTGCTTCCACAATACAGCAATGCAAATAAAATAAAAAAAAATCTGGCTGTATTCTGCTAACAGGCTAATGGAACAGTAAAATGGTGTACTGTGTTGCTTTTTAAGAAAATAATCAGGATTCAAAGTAAAAAAAAACATTAGCTCTGATATCTAGGCCTATGGATATCTGTAACAGCAGCAGCAGACAGAACGTGCAATGGACCCTATTCTGCTGTATACACTGCCACAAACTCTGCCTGCCTAACTCTTGCTATCACTTGTAATATATGCAGCTGGATTAGTCCTCAGAAGGACGGTTAGTTCAGATGGATATATATCTTTCTGTGGAATACCTAACTAATAAACAGCCAATTCTGTCCCTCACTCAGCAACACCTCTCCCTACTCTGCATGTTTCCTGGCTAGACTGTGACGAGCATAGGGTCACCAGGTCTTATATAGACCCAATGTCGCTATGCGGCCAGCCAATCACTGTAATGCCACAACCAACATGGCTATGGCATTACAGTGAGTGGCAGGCAATTTCTGCATGTTAAATGGCTCTCTAAAGAGTGGCAAACATGCAGGGCAGGGACCCGAGCTCCTGCCCGAGCATCCCAGATATACTCGCCGAATGTCGAGCATGGTGATGCCCGGGCAAGTACTGAGCAGTGGCGAGCTCACTCGCTCATCACTAGTACTTAATCCTTTATTTTGTGGTTTGTTTCACTCACTCTGGGATCTCTTTCTATTTCAGCACACCTTCCCTTCTTTAAGTAAAAAAATGGATTTTTGCATCCTTGTTTGATTTTAGAGAGTTCAATAAGATTACTGTACACACTCCATACCCATTACCTCTTATTCTTGATCTATTTAATCATCTAGAGGGGCCAAGTGGTTTTCTAAACTGGATCTGAGGGGGGCATATTACCTTATACGTGTTCGCCAAGGTGCTGAGTGGAAGACTGCCTTCAATACACCCAAAGGTCACTTTGAAAATTTGGTAATGTCATTCGGTTTGACCAATGCTCCAGCAATGTTTCAGAACTTCAAAAATGGTATTTTTCTTCTGATGATATCTTGATTTACTCAGGTTCTCGTGAGGAGAATTAGGAGCATGTTGGACAGGTGCTTCAGGTACGTCGTGGCAATAATTTGTTTGTCAAGCTACAGAAGTGTCAATTTGAGGTGCAGCAGATTCAGTATTTGGGTAATTTGGTTTCTACTAAAGGTTTTCAGATGGATCGCATTAAGGTACAGGCTGTTCTTGATTGGGTACAACCTACCAATATTAAAGCATTACAGCGGTTCTTAGGTTTTGATTATTATCGTAAGTTCATTAAGAACTTTTCATTCATAGTCAAACCTCTTACTGATATGATCAAGGCAGGTACTGACTTTTCCTCTTGGATGCCCAGCCAAACGTAGTTTAAACCAGTCAGTGAAAGACCAGCTAGGGTTTATCTCTTTGCTGTTTATGTTCTTTACCCTGCACGTATCTTCTGTTTCTTTTTAGGAAGTAAGCTGAATATTCTCTAACAGAGTATGTATTTATTCTTTTATTTTGTATTTCGTAGTTTGTTTTACTCACTCTGGAATCTTTCTATTTCAGCATACTTTCCCTTCTGTAGGTAATTTACACTCTGCTCTGTTTTCCGATTCTTTAGGAGGAACCTGAAGTGCTCGATGGTCTTTCAGGCACCATAGGTCCAAGTTGTCATAGTCTAGTCTATGGTTAGTTCTATATCAGCTCATGCAGGAACCACTAGTGATTGCGGGGTCAGGATCTCTAGTCTGTACAGGAACCGGCAGGGTAGGTTGTAGTTTTTAGCGTGTTACCTATTGTTCCAAGTGAGCTACAATATGATAAGTTTGTCTCTTCCAGATACAAAATAGTGTTCTCTTCTTTGCCCCAAGACATTTTCTTCGAATCCCGCCTCCCAAGAAACCCCTCCTTGGTCCCAAGTTTCCGCTCTGCACATTACACACTTGGCTCCGAACATTACACACTCGGCTACGTTCTGCACATTACACACTCGGCTCCGCACATTATACACTTGGCTCTGCTCCGCACATTACACACTCGGCTCCGCACCGCGCATTACACACTCGGCTCCGCTCCGCACATTACACACTTGGCTCCGCTCCGCACATTACACACTCGGCTACGTTCTGCACATTACACACTCGGCTCCGCACATTACACACTCGGCTCCGCTCCGCACATTACACGCTCGGCTCCGCTCCGCACATTACACGCTCGGCTCCGCACATTACACACTCGGCTCCGCACATTACACACTCGGCTCCGCA
Source organism: Phyllobates terribilis (assembly GCF_046119375.1). Classification (NCBI taxonomy): domain Eukaryota; kingdom Metazoa; phylum Chordata; class Amphibia; order Anura; family Dendrobatidae; genus Phyllobates; species Phyllobates terribilis. Next base: position 597,034,355 of record NW_027362761.1, read on the forward strand.
CATTACACACTCGGCTCCGCACATTACACACTCGGCTCCACTCCGTACATTACACGCTCGGCTCCGCTCCGCACATTACACGCTCGGCTCCGCTCCGTACATTACACGCTCGGCTCCGCTCCGCACATTACACGCTCGGCTCCGCTCCGCACATTACACGCTCGGCTCCGCTCCGCACATTACACGCTCGGCTCCGCTCCGCACATTACACGCTCGGCTCCGCTCATTACACACTCGGCTCCGCTCCGCACATTACACGCTCGGCTCCGCTCATTACACACTCGGCTCCGCTCCGCACATTACACACTCGGCTCCGCTCCGCACATTACACACTCGGCTCCGCTCCGCACATTACACACTCGGCTCCGCACATTACACACTCGGCTCCGCTCCGCACATTACACACTCGGCTCCGCTCCGCACATTACACACTCGGCTCCGCACATTACACACTCTGCTCCGCTCCGCACATTACACGCTCGGCTCCGCTCCGCACATTACACACTCGGCTCCGCTCCACACATTACACACTCGGCTCCGCTCCGCACATTACACACTCGGCTCCGCTCCACACATTACACACTCGGCTCCGCTCCGCACATTACACACTCGGCTCCGCTCCGCACATTACACACTCGGCTCTGCTCCGTCCTCCTCTATAATACTATACATCATCCAGCACAGCAGAGTCCTGCAGACACTGAGCAGAGAACCCTGGAGCTCCGCCCCTGATCATGTGACTGATCACATGACGGTGACGTCACACAGGTCCTGGCAGCACACGGCGGTGCGGCTCTGCAGGTGGAGGTAAGTGTGTGAACCTGCACTGTATATGGGGGAGAGAGAGCGTCAGACCCTGCAGTGTATATGTGGGAGAGAGAGCGACAGACCCGCACTGTATATGGGGGAGAGAGAGCATCAGACCTCGCACTGTATATGGGGGAGAGAGCGACAGACCCTGCACCAGGGCCGGACTGGGACTGAACATCAGCCCTGGCACAAACCAAAGCCGCCCACATTAAATTGCTGTTTTTCGATAGCGGTGAATCTTTTCTGTACAGTTTGTGGGTGAGAACACTAAGGGAGTTCAATAGGTGAAAAATGACTGTCGTTATAAGTTGGGAGATCCGCCATTTTGTGACTGCGCCTCTGCCCCGGGTCCCCGCTCAGAATTTTTAGTATTGAAGGGGGAAGCAGAATTAGGACTTCTTCTGTGTCTGCCAGCAGCTGCAGGAGGACCTAAGGTCAGTGCATGTTCTAATAATTATCATTTATTCTCTCAGCCCCCCTACCTCCTGGTTATAGGAGTTTTTCACCCAGTGCACATGTTTTGTCAGCACTGGAGCTCATACTTTCAGAGTATAATGTCGGGATTCGGCTTTACCAGGCGGTTCAGGCAGTTGTGACATAAGTATATGATCCGCCAAACACATTCTCATCACTTCTCATCCAATTCTCTTACTTTTCTATTGAGGGAAGCAGATGAGAATGTGTTCAGCACAGTGAGGCCTCGCTCACACTGGAGTGCCACTCTGGGACCGACCTTGTGTGAGAGCAGGCCACTCCCACGGGTCATGTGACTGAGGCTGACAGGTACAGCGGATGAGCACGGCAGGTAGCCTGACAAGTAATCCGGGTAGGCAAGCAGGCGGGCACGGCAGGTAGCCAGACAGGTGATCCGGTAGGCGGGCACAGCAGGTAACCTGACAGGTGATCCGGGTAGGCAAGCCGGTGGGCGCGGCTGATAGGTTGGTGGGCACGGCAACCTCAGGGCTTAGGAGAATGTTAGCACACAAACAACAACTTTGCACAGGCACCTCCATTTTGGAGGAGGTGCTTTAAATAGGGGTGGTCCTCTGGCCATTGGCCGGGGACTCTTTAGGGCGGCGCGCGGCCCCCTTAAGAGGGAGGGAGCGCGCGCGCCCTAAGCACAGTGCCCGGGAAGCTGCGCACGGCACGCGCAACAGCAGCAGGGGAGCTGGAGGATGCCGGACCGGGACCGCGGCAGTGAGGAGAACGGCGTCTCTGCCCAGCAGGAGGCAGAGACACCGATGCTACAGTACCCTCTCCTTTATGCCCTCTCTTCTTTAGGCCTGCAAGAAATTTTTCTAGAAGATGAGGGGCATGAATGTTCTCCCTGGGCTCCCAAAACCTCTCCTCAGGACCCAACCCCTTCCAATCCACAAGAAAGAAAGTCTTTTATCTTACCCTCTTGATGGCCAAAATTTTTTCTACCTCAAAGACGTGCTCAGCGGATACTGGAGCTGGATCGTCAGAGAAAGAATTAAGGACAATCGGTTTGAGGAGAGACACGTGAAAGGAGTTGGGGATCCGTAAGGAGGCCGGGAGTTTCAGCTTGTAAGCCACTGGATTTATTTGCTTCAGAATCTCGAACAGACCGATGAACCGCTGACCCAACTTGTATGATGGTATCTTGAGATGGACATATTTGGAAGAAAGCCATACCTTGTCTCCCGGACGGAATTGAGGCAGATCCAGTCGTCTCTTATCAGCATGCTTCTTCATCTGCTCAGAGGACTGAAGAAGTGCAGATCTAGTGTCTTCCCAAATCGCAGAAAATTCACTGACGAGAGACTCCGCGGCAGGATTGTCCACTGAAGAGGAGACGGGAAAGGGAATCCGGGGGTGTGGACCGTAGACCACAAAAAACAGAGACTTAGCAGAAGACTCACTCACATGGTTGTTATAAGAAAACTCGGCCCAGGGCAGGAGCTCAACCCAATCGCTATGGTGAGCGTTGACAAAGTGCCGAAGAAAACTGGTGAGGATCTGATTGATACGTTCCACTTGACCATTGGACTGAGGATGATAGGCCGAAGAAAAATCCAAGGAGACATCCAGCAGCTTGCACGTGGCTCTCCAGAAGCGAGAAGTGAACTGAACTCCTCGGTCTGAGACAATGTGGAGAGGTAAGCCGTGGAGACATAAGATGTGACGGATGAAGTCCTTAGCCAGCACAGGTGCAGACTGAAGACCAGGCAGAGGGATGAAGTGAGCCATCTTGGAGAAGCGGCCGGCGACCACCCAAATGACAGTACAACCGGCCGATACAGGAAGATCTGTGATGAAATCCATTGCAATATGTTGCCACGGAGCGGAAGGTGTTATGTTCTGCTACCAAAGCTAAGGAAAGAGAGGAGATCTGTCCCTACTATAGGACTCAGCTGAATCCCTACGATGTAACAGGGAACCTGATCCTGCGATCAGACCTGCTAAAGTCCTAATCTAGTCTGTACAGAGACCTATAGATGTGGGGAGGGAATCCCTACAAGTACTAAGGACTGGGAGGAATATGGGACACCTCCTAACAGAAATAGTAGCAGACAGACGAACAAACAAAATAGATAGAACATAGAGGTCCGTAGACCAAGCAAACTAACAGAGTTAGATACAGAGCACAGGCTAGCTAGAAAGTAGATATACAATGAAGTCCAGCAAAGCCAGAAGGGCGGAGCAGGACTAAATAGGCCAACAAGGTCATGTGACCAGCAAAGGAAAAAAAAACCTAACAGCAAGGTTCTAACAGTACCCCCCCTTCTAAGAGGATCCTCCGGATCCCCTAGGACCAGGCTTATCAGGAAATCTCCTGTGAAACGCTCTGATAAGTCTGGACGCGGAAACATCATCTGACCTCACCCAAGAGTTATCCTCGGGTCCGAAACCTTTCCAGGCCACAAGATACTGCAACCCACCAGTCTCTTGGTCTCAGAGATTCCGGGATGACCTGCCAACCGAGATTCGTGACACTCAACAAACAAATCTCTCCTAAAGGTCCCAGGCACAAACAACCTCCCATGAGGAGTGTTAGATGGGGCATTCTCCTGAGCTTTAAGAATCTCATCTTCCAAAACGGAGTCTAAAGCAGCTATCACAACACCTTCTTGTAAAATGTTCTCCTCTTTCTCACCACCGACTATGGGAGAAAAACTGCGAGACAAGGCATCCGCCTTAACATTCTTAGTACCAGGGATGTAAGTAACGGAGAAATTAAACCGCGAGAAAAACAGTGCCCACCTAGCCTGACGGGCATTCAGGCGCTTGGCAGCATCAAGATATATCAGATTTTTATGATCCGTAAGAACCTGAACGGGAAATTCTGCACCTTCCAAGAAGTGGCGCCAGTGTTCAAATGCGAGTTTAATAGCCAATAATTCCCGATTACCAATATCGTAATTCAGTTCAGTCTCCGAAAAATTTTTTGAAAAAAAGGCACAGGGATGTAATCCATCCCCGTTATCCTGAGACAATACTGCGCCAACCCCCACAGAGGAAGCATCAACCTCAACCAAAAACGGCCTAGTAACATCAGGCTGCATAAGGATGGGAGCAGAGGTGAACCTCTCCTTGAGATACACAAAAGCTTCAATGGCCTCAGAAGACCACTGAACCGCATCAGCTCCTTTCCTGGTGAGATCAGTCAGAGGTTTGACAATACTAGAAAAATTTTTTATGAATTTTCTATAGTAATTGGCGAAACTCAAAAACCTCTGTATCGATTTCAAACCAATAGGCCTAGGCCATTCCTGCACAGCCTGAACCTTAACCGGATCCATCTCAAAACCTTTGCTGGAGATAATGTAGCCCAAAAAACTAATTCTCTGTACAGCGAACTCACATTTCTCCAGCTTAGCAAAAAGCGAATTGTCCATTAATAACTGTAATACCTCACGCACGCTCCGCCAATGAGACTCCAGATCTGGCGAATAAATCAAAATGTCATCCAAATACACAACCACATTTTTACCAATCAAATGTCTAAGGATGTCATTAATCAGATTCTGAAAAAATGCAGGAGCATTAGTAAGACCAAAAGGCATAACCAGATTCTCAAAATGACCCACAGGAGTGTTAAAAGCAGTCTTCCATTCATCACCCTCCTTCATGCGCAACAGATTGTATGCCCCCTTAAGGTCAATTTTAGAGAACCACTTGGCCCCCAATAACTGGTTAAACAGATCAGGAATCAATGGCAGTGGGTAAGGATTGCGTACCGTAATTTTGTTAATCTCACGAAAATCCAGACAAGGACGTAAACCGCCGTCCTTTTTTTTTACAAAAAAAAATCCAACCGCCACAGGAGACTTAGAGGGCCTAATGTGACCGGCGGCCAAGCTTGTCTGTATGTATTCCTCCAAAGCCTTCCTCTCAGGAATAGTAAGGTTAAATAAACGACTCTTAGGAAGAGTCGCTCCAGGGACAAATTCAATAGAACAATCATAGTCTCTATGGGGAGGCAAAACCTGCGATTCTTTCTCAGAAAAAACTCTCCAAAAATCCTGAATAGGAACAGGCAATTCTCCCCTATCCAAAGCTGCAATACGCCCGTTACAACACTTGTCATAACATTTATGGCTCCAGGATTTAATTTCACTGGTAGACCAATCCAGTACAGGATTGTGAAATTTTAACCAGGGCAAACCCAATATTACTGGAGAAGGCAAGTTATTCAACACTACCAAATCCAATTTCTCATGGTGAACACCATTAATAGTGAGAGGAAATTCACTGACCTTGAGAGTAATATTCTTCAAAGGGGAGCCATCCACAGAAACCACAGCAATGGGGGATGATAAAGGTTCAGGTTTTAAATTGAGTTTTTCCACGAATCCCCCATCAATTACATTCAGTGTAGACCCGCAATCAACAAACACCCGAAATTCCATCAATTTTTCCTGAGCAATCGTGGAAGCAGCTAAAAATATACCCTTGGAATTTAAACAGGCAATACGGGCGTGACTGACCATTTTTTTTTCTTTCTTCATACGAAGCTCACAGCCTTTAATCAAATGACCAGATTTTCCGCAATAGAAACACAAGCCTTCCGAAAAACGACGGTCTTTTTCTTGAGAGCGAGGTGCCACCGATCCAATCTCCATCGGTTCACCACTGTTAATACACACATTATCATAACCAGAAACTGACATAGCAGAGGATTTGCTCTCATTAACCCTAGCACGCAGTCTTCTATCCACCCGTATAGCTAATTGCATAGCCTGTTGCAAATCCTCAGGTGTAGGATAAGCAATTAGCAGGTCTTTAACCCTTTCACTGAGCCCAGCAAGAAATAGACTTTTCAGAGCAGAATCGTTCCACCCTGTTTGAGTGGACCAACGACGAAAATGTGTACAATATTTTTCCACATTACCCGATCCTTGTTTTAAACGTCTCAACTCAGTCTCAGCTGATGCGACACGGTCAGGATCATCATATAATAGTCCCAAAGCAGAAAAAAAACTATCCACTGATCTGAAGCATGAATCACTAGGTTGCAAAGACAAGGCCCACTCTTGAGGCTCTTTGCGCAAAAGTGACATTATGAACCCTACGCGCTGGGATTCATCCCCAGAGGACTTAGGTCTCAAACGAAAATACAATAAGCAAGCATTTTTAAATGAAAAAAATTCTCGGTGTTCACCAAAAAATAAATCCGGCAAACATACCTTAGGCTCCAAGAAATGTGCTCCAGGACAGTTACTCACGTGCTGACGGAGCTCGGCCACCTCCAGAGAGAGTCCCTGCAGGCGATGAGCCAAATCCTGAACCGACACCATGATGGAACAGAAAAATCTTTCCTTAGAGAATTTGCAGGCTGGACTTACTGTTATGTTCTGCTACCAAAGCTAAGGAAAGAGAGGAGATCTGTCCCTACTATAGGACTCAGCTGAATCCCTACGATGTAACAGGGAACCTGATCCTGCGATCAGACCTGCTAAAGTCCTAATCTAGTCTGTACGGAGACCTATAGATGTGGGGAGGGAATCCCTACAAGTACTAAGGACTGGAAGGAATATGGGACACCTCCTAACAGAAATAGTAGCAGACAGACGAACAAACAAAATAGATAGAACATAGAGGTCCGTAGACCAAGCAAACTAACAGAGTTAGATACAGAGCACAGGCTAGCTAGAAAGTAGATATACAATGAAGTCCAGCAAAGCCAGAAGGGCGGAGCAGGACTAAATAGGCCAACAAGGTCATGTGACCAGCAAAGGAAAAAAAAACCTAACAGCAAGGTTCTAACAGAAGGTACGGGAAGAGGAAGGAGATGACCGGCTGGAAGGTGCCTAGGTATCTTGTTATGGGCACAAGAGGAACAAGCCACGACAAAATCCGCAACATCCTTGCGCAGGGTGGGCCACCAATAATGCCGGGCAATGAGCAGAAGCGACTTCCTTTGGCTGGCATGGCCAGCCAGTTTGGACGAATGGCCCCAGAGTAAGACCCTCTTCCGATCCTGAGCCGCTACAAAGGTCTCACCGGGAGGAAGATGAGACAGGTCAAATGGAGCAACAGTCATAATTCCGGAAGGGTCAATGATGTGTAGAGGCTCCTCCTCTAGGTCGGAAGACAGAAAAGAGCGGGATAGAGCGTTGGCTTTAATGTTCTTGTCTGCCGGGCGGTAATGGAGAGTGAAGCTGAATCGAGCAAAGAACAAAGACCATCTGGCCTGACGCGGGTTTAGTCTTTGGGTGGGCTGCAAATAAGCGAGCCCCCTCAAGCAAGTAGCGCCACTCCTCCAGCACTAATTTGATGGCCAGCAGTTCTCGATCTCCTATGGAGTAATTGCGCTCGAACGGAGAGAAGAGTTTGTAAAAGAAGCCGCAGGTCACCATTCGCCCTGATGAGGATTTCTGGGTAAGCACTGCTCCGGCTCCGGAGGAAGAGGCATCAACCTCCGGGAAGAACTGTTTATTGCAATCCGGACGGTGTAGCACAGGAGTGGAGGAGAAGGCTTGTTTAAGAGAGATAAAGGCATTCTCTGCCTCGGAAGACCAGTCCCTGGGATTTGCTCCCTTACGGGTAAGAGCAGAGATGGGAGCTGTCCGGGAGGAAAAATGAGGAATGAAGAGGCGGTAATAGTTAGCGAATCCCAGAAACTGCTGAATAGCCTTCAAGCCCTCCGGTCGTGGCCACTTTAAGACTGCAGACACCTTCTCGGGATCCATCCGCAGTCCGGTCTCAGAGATGATATACCCCAGAAACGGCAGGGAGGTCTGCTCAAAGAGGCATTTCTCGAACTTCGCATGCAGGCGATTCTTCCTGAGCCTCAGCAGGACCTGACGAACATCCCTCCGGTGAGAGGGCAGATCAGGGGAGAACACAAAGATATCGTCCAGTTACACCACCACGCAGGAATACAGGAGATCTTGAAAGATATCGTTTACTAACTCCTGGAAGATGGCTGGAGCATTACAGAGGCCGAAGGGCATCACGCGGTGTTGAATGCCGTCTTCCACTCGTCTCCCTGGCGAATCCGGACCAGATTGTACGCCCCACGCAGGTCGAGCTTAGTAAAGATCTTTGCGCCTTTTAGGCGGTCAAACAGCTCCGAGATGAGAGGCAGGGGGTACTTATTTTTTATGGTAATCTGGTTTAGGCCCCTACAGTCGATACAAGGACGAAGAGAGCCGTCTTTCTTTTTGATGAAGAACAATCCTGCTCCAGCAGGAGAGGTGGATTTCTGGATAAATCCCCTAGCAAGATTTTCTTTAATGTATTCAGACATGGCACGGGTCTCAGCCAGCGACAAGGGGTAGATTCGCAGATTCGCCCGCGAGGAGGTGAGGTACCAGGTATTACGTCGATGGGGAAATCATGCGGCCTATGAGGTGGTAGTGTCTCTGCCTCCTTTTTATCAAAGACGTCCGCATAGGACCAGTAGGGTGCTGGCAGGCCAGGTAGGTTAGCCGGAGTAGACGGGGGTCGAGCAGGACGAACTGGAACAAGACAGGTCTTATGGCATTCCTGACCCCAACGGAGCACCTCACCTGAGCTCTAATTCAGGACGGGCTCATGTCTCTGTAACCAAGGCAGGCCAAGCAAGAGGGGATGAGAGAGATCGGACAGTACGTAAAAGGAGATCTTCTCCGAGTGCAGCATTCCCACCTGAAGATTTACCGGCTCAGTGACCAACAAGATGGTTTCAGGGAGAAGCTTTCCATCCACAGAGGAAACCGCTAAAGGATCTCCCAGACATATGGTAGGAATCTGAAAACGCTCCACAACTGCCTGTTGGTTGAGATTACCTGCGGCTCCGGAATCCAGATGGGCAGTCTCGAAGAAGCGGGTCTCACCACTGGTGACGGAAAGGGAGGAGAGGAGGAACTCGCCTAGGATGACCTCTCCGAGCGGTCCTAGACACTGGAGTTTCCCGGTCTCACTGGGCAAGAGCGGATCTGATGCTCTATATTGCCACAATAGAAGCAGCTCCCCTCGGCAGGATGGGTCTCCTGGCGAGACTTGACCATCTTAACTTGATCAATTTGCATAGGCTCTGGAGAAGACACCCAGGGGAGTGCAGGTTGCAAGACTGGACTTTGGAGCACGGGAGCGAGGCGCAGAGGTTTCCTTTCACGGGTCATCTCCTTAGCGCTTTCCAGAAAACGGATGTCAATCCGGGTAGCAAATGACACCAGGTCATCCAGGGAGGGAGGTATGTTACGACCGGCTAGCTCATCCTTGATCCGTTCGGAAAGGCCCTCCCAAAAGCTGAACACCAGGGCCTCATTGTTCCAGGCAAGTTCAGATGCGAGGGTTCGGAAACGCACGGCATACTGGCCCACAGAGAGACTCACTTGGCGGAGTCGGAGAAGTGAGGAGGCAGTAGAAGATTTTCACCCGGGCTCATCGAACACCTTCCGGAAAACCGTGAGGAAAGCCTGGAGATCGGACACCAGAGGATCCCCTCTCTCCCACAGAGGGTTAAGCTGTGCCAACGCCTCTCTGGTGAGGTGAGACATGATAAATGCCACCTTTGCCCGATCGGAGATGAACTGGTGTGCCAGGAGCTCAAAGTGCAGCGTGCACTGATTTATGAAGCCCCGACATAGGACAGGGTCACCACCAAAACGTGGAGGCGCAGAAAGCCGGGGTCCAAAGCCAGGTACTACAGCGCCACTGGATTGAGGTGCCGCCGGAGCGGGTGCCGCTCGGTTAAAGGAGGACACAGTCTGGGTGGACAGCGCATCCAAGCAGGAGTTGACTGTCCGCAGATAAGAAAGGATAGTATCCTGTTGGGATCTCTGGCGAGAGACCTCTTGGTACAGGTCTGAGAGCGAAGTAGCCTGGGAGCCACCGGGTTCCATGGCCTGTGCAAACTGTTACGGATCCGGGTGGTGGAACCTCTGTGCTGAGATGCAAGGAGGGACCAGAGGGGCGTAACTGAGTGCCAATTCGGACCGACCCTGGCCACATGGCGGCTTAGTCGACTCAGTGAACCAAGGAGGGACCGGGCAGGTGAACCAGGTGCCAATCTGGGACCGACCTTGTGTGAGAGCAGGCGACTCCCACGGTTCAGGTGACTGAGGCTGACACGTACAGCGGATGAGCACGGCAGGTAGCCAGAGAGGTGATCCGGGTAGGCAAGCAGGCGGGCATGGCAGGTAGCTAGACAGGTGATCCGGGTAAGCAAGCAGGCGGGCACAGCAGGTAACCTGACAGGTGATCCGGGTAGGCAAGCCGGCGGGCACGGCAGGTAGACAGGCAGGCGGGCATGGCTGATAGACAGACTGGCGGGCACTGGAACCTGAGGACTGAGGAGACTGTTAGCACACAAACAACAACCTTGCACAGGCACCACCATTTTGGTGCTTTAAATAGGAGTGATCCTCCGGCCATTGGCCTGGGACTCTTTAGGACGGTGCGCGTGGTCCCCTTAAGAGGGAGGGAGCACGCCCTAAGCACAGTGCCCAGGAAGCTGCGCGCAACAGCAGCAGGTGAGCTGGAGGACGCCGGACCGGGACCTCAGCGGTGAGGAGAACTGCGTCTCTGCCCGGCAGGAAGCAGAGACGCCGACGCTACACAATGGAGGAGACGGAGAAATTCAGCTCTCAGTCTTCTCCACACCTCTGATATGATGCTTATACAAGAGATTCAGATCACAGTAAACTGACACTAATCAAGCTCTGACCAGATTGTGATCAATATCATTACCATAATAGATCTGATTATCATCGATCGTGTGAACGAGCCCTTAATGTTATCACCACATAAAGAAAAAATTAAAGGGGTTGTCCCCCTACTAAAAGCGGCCAGTCCTCCAGCCAGTTTTGCACCTGGAGCTTATTTGTCCAAGAAGATATGATCTATATAGGGACTGATTGTCCAGCACTTATAGAAATCATATGTTCTTGGACAAATAAGCTCCTGGTGCAAAACTGGGTGGAGGACTGGCTGTTTTAAGTAGGGAGAAAATGTAACCATCATCAGCCCCAAAAGTCAGCCAGTAGCCTGTTCTGGACCAGAAGAGGGAAACATTAATATTTAAAGGGGTTGTGCACTACTTTATCCTTAGGATAGGTCATCAGTGTCTGATCGGTGTTGGTGCGACACCTGGCACTCCCGTGGATTCTGCTGTTCTCGGTGCCGGCAGGAGCCGCTCAGTTACAGAACCGCACAGCTCCGTCTACTGTATAGTGGCCACAGCCGGGTACTGCACATCTGCCCCTTATTGATTTGAATAGGTGACGAATGTGCAGTACCCAGCTGTGGCCACTATACAGTAGGTGGAGCTGTGCTGTGCCATAACTGAGCTGTGAGAACAGCTGATCTGCGGGGGTGCCAGGTGTCACAGCCACACAGATCAGACATTGATGCCCTATAATAAGGATAAGTCATCAGTGTTAAGAGTGGACAACCCCTTTAAATTTTTAATTGTGTTTCTTGGCTGGGAGAGAACACAAACTCACCCAGTGACTCAGACTGCAGATGATTGGGGCAGGAGCGACAACACACTGCGGATGACTGCTGGTCTGGAGCAGATTAAGCGGCAGCTGGGGGCGTATATAGAAATCATGGGGCCCCACAGCAAAAGTCCCAGTAGCCCTGCACATAGTATGATGGCTCCACATACAGTCCTGCACATAGTATGATGACTCCACATACAGTCCTGTACATAGTATGATGACTCCACATACAGTCCTGTACATAGTATGATGGCTCCACATACAGTCCTGCACATAGTATGATGGCTCCACATACAGTCCTGTACATAGTATGATGGCCCCACATACAGTCCTGAACATAGTATGATGGCTCCACATACAGTCCTGTACATAGTATGATGGCTCCACATACAGCCCTGTACATAGTATGATGGCTCCACATACAGTCCTGTACATAGTATGATGACTCCACATAACGCCCTGCACATAGTATGATGGCTCCACATACAGCCCTGTACATAGTATGATGGCTCCACATACAGCCCTGAACATAGTATGATGACTCCACATACAGTCCTGTACATAGTATGATGACTCCACATACAGCCCTGAACATAGTATGATGACTCCACATACAGTCCTGTACATAGTATGATGACTCCACATACAGTCCTGTACATAGTATGATGGCTCCACATACAGTCCGGCACATAGTATGATGGCTCCACATACAGTCCGGCACATAGTATGATGGCTCCACATACAGTCCGGCACATAGTATGATGGCTCCACATACAGTCCGGCACATAGTATGATGGCTCCACATACAGTCCGGCACATAGTATGATGGCTCCACATACAGTCCTGTACATAGTATGATGGCTCCACATACAGCCCTGTACATAGTATGATGGCTCCACATACAGTCCGGCACATAGTATGATGGCTCCACATACAGTCCTGTACATAGTATGATGGCTCCACATACAGTCCTGTACATAGTATGATGGCTCCACATACAGTCCTGTACATAGTATGATGGCTCCACATACAGCCCTGTACATAGTATGATGGCTCCACATACAGTCCTGTACATAGTATGATGGCCCCACATACAGCCCTGTACATAGTATGATGACTCCACATACAGTCCTGTACATAGTATGATGGCTCCACATACAGTCCTGTACATAGTATGATGGCTCCACATACAGTCCTGCACATAGTATGATGGCTCCACATACAGTCCTGTACATAGTATGATGGCTCCACATACAGTCCTGTACATAGTATGATGGCTCCACATACAGTCCTGTACATAGTATGATGGCTCCACATACAGTCCTGTACATAGTATGATGACTCCACATACAGCCCTGTACATAGTATGATGGCTCCACATACAGCCCTGTACATAGTATGATGGCTCCACATACAGTCCTGTACATAGTATGATGGCTCCACATACAGTCCTGTACATAGTATGATGACTCCACATACAGTCCTGTACATAGTATGATGGCTCCACATACAGTCCTGTACATAGTATGATGGCTCCACATACAGCCCTGTACATAGTATGATGGCTCCACATACAGTCCTGTACATAGTATGATGGCTCCACATACAGTCCTGCACATAGTATGATGACTCCACATACAGTCCTGCACATAGTATGATGGCTCCACATACAGTCCTGCACATAGTATGATGGCTCCACATACAGTCCTGCACATAGTATGATGGCTCCACATACAGTCCTGCACATAGTATGATGGCTCCACATACAGTCCTGTACATAGTATGATGGTTCCACATACAGCCCTGTACATAGTATGATGGCTCCACATACAGCCCTGCACATAGTATGATGGCTCCACATACAGTCCTGCACATAGTATGATGGCTCCACATACAGCCCTGCACATAGTATGATGGCTCCACATACAGCCCTGTACATAGTATGATGGCTCCACATACAGCCCTGCACATAGTATGATGACTCCACATACAGTCCTGCACATAGTATGATGACTCCACATACAGTCCTGTACATAGTATGATGACTCCACATACAGTCCTGTACATAGTATGATGGCTCCACATACAGTCCTGTCCACAGTATGATGGCTACACATACAGCCCTGTACACAGTATGATGACTCCACATACAGCCCTGTACATAGTATGATGGCTCCACATACAGTCCTGTACATAGTATGATGGCTCCACATACAGCCCTGTACATAGTATGATGGCTCCACATACAGCCCTGCACATAGTATGATGGCTCCACATACAGCCCTGTACATAGTATGATGGCTCCACATACAGTCCTGTACATAGTATGATGACTCCACATACAGCCCTGTACATAGTATGATGGCTCCACATACAGCCCTGCACATAGTATGATGGCTCCACATACAGCCCTGCACATAGTATGATGGCTCCACATACAGCCCTGCACATAGTATGATGGCTCCACATACAGCCCTGCACATAGTATGATGGCTCCACATACAGTCCTGTACATAGTATGATGGCTCCACATACAGTCCTGTACATAGTATGATGGCTCCACATACAGTCCTGTCCACAGTATGATGGCTACACATACAGCCCTGTACACAGTATGATGACTCCACATACAGTCCTGAACACAGTATGATGGCTCCACATACAGTCCTCTACATAGTATGATGGCTCCACATACAGTCTTCTACATAGTATGATGGCTCCACATACAGTCCTCTACATAGTATGATGGCTCCACATACAGTCCTCTACATAGTATGATGGCTCCACATACAGTCCTCTACATAGTATGATGGCTCCACATACAGCCCTGTACATAGTATGATGGCTCCACATACAGTCCTGTACATAGTATGATGGCTCCACATACAGTCCTGTACATAGTATGATGGCTCCACATACAGCCCTGTACATAGTATGATGGCTCCACATACAGCCCTGCACATAGTATGATGGCTCCACATACAGCCCTGCACATAGTATGATGGCTCCACATACAGCCCTGTACACAGTATGATGACTCCACATACAGTCCTGAACACAGTATGATGGCTCCACATACAGTCCTCTACATAGTATGATGGCTCCACATACAGTCCTCTACATAGTATGATGGCTCCACATACAGTCTTCTACATAGTATGATGGCTCCACATACAGTCCTCTACATAGTATGATGGCTCCACATACAGCCCTGCACATAGTATGATGGCTACACATACAGCCCTGTACACAGTATGATGACTCCACATACAGTCCTGAACACAGTATGATGGCTCCACATACAGTCCTCTACATAGTATGATGGCTCCACATACAGTCTTCTACATAGTATGATGGCTCCACATACAGTCCTCTACATAGTATGATGGCTCCACATACAGTCCTCTACATAGTATGATGGCTCCACATACAGTCCTGTACATAGTATGATGGCTCCACATACAGTCCTGAACATAGTATGATGGCTCCACATACAGTCCTGTACATAGTATGATGGCTCCACATACAGTCCTGTACATAGTATGATGGCTCCACATACAGCCCTGTACATAGTATGATGGCTCCACATACAGCCCTGCACATAGTATGATGGCTCCACATACAGCCCTGCACATAGTATGATGGCTCCACATACAGCCCTGCACATAGTATGATGGCTCCACATACAGCCCTGCACATAGTATGATGGCTCCACATACAGCCCTGTACATAGTATGATGGCTCCACATACAGTCCTGCACATAGTATGATGGCTCCACATACAGTCCTGCACATAGTATGATGGCTCCACATACAGCCCTGCACATAGTATGATGGCTCCACATACAGCCCTGTACATAGTATGATGGCTCCACATACAGCCCTGTACATAGTATGATGGCTCCACATACAGCCCTGTACATAGTATGATGGCTCCACATACAGCCCTGTACATAGTATGATGGCTCCACATACAGCCCTGTACATAGTATGATGGCTCCACATACAGCCCTGTACATAGTATGATGGCTCCACATACAGCCCTGTACATAGTATGATGGCTCCACATACAGCCCTGTACATAGTATGATGGCTCCACATACAGCCCTGTACATAGTATGATGGCTCCACATACAGTCCTGCACATAGTATGATGACTCCACATACAGTCCTGTACATAGTATGATGGCTCCACATACAGTCCTGCACATAGTATGATGGCTCCACATACAGTCCTGTACATAGTATGATGACTCCACATAAAGCCCTGCAATTAGTATGATGACTCCACATACAGCCCTGCACTTAGTATGATGACTCCACATACAGCCCTGCACTTAGTATGATGACTCCACATACAGTCCTGCACTTAGTATGATGGCTCCACATACAGCCCTGCACATAGTATGATGGCTCCACATACAGTCCTGTACATAGTATGATGGCTCCACATACAGTCCTGCACATAGTATGATGGCTCCACATACAGCCCTGTACATAGTATGATGGCTCCACATACAGCCCTGTACATAGTATGATGGCTCCACATACAGCCCTGTACATAGTATGATGGCTCCACATACAGTCCTGTACATAGTATGATGACTCCACATACAGCCCTGCACATAGTATGATGGCCCCGCATACAGTGGGGGAAATAATTATTTGATCCCCTGCTGTCTTTCTTAGTTTGCCCACTGACAAAGACATGAACAGTCTATAATTTTAAGGGTCGGTTAATTTTAACATTGAGAGATGGAATATCCCCAAAAAAATCAAGAAAATCACATTGTATAAATTAGATAATTTTTTTTGCATTTTGCAGTGAGAAATAAGTATTTGATCCCTCTGGCAAACAACACTTAATACTTGGTGGCAAAACCCTTGTCCTCAAGCACAGCAGTCAGACGTGTTTTGTAGTTGATAATGAGGGTTGCTCACATGTCAGGAGGAGTTTTGGTCCACTCTTTGCAGATCATCTCTAAATCATTTAGATTTTGAGGCTGTCGCTTTGCAACTCGGAGCTTCAACTCCCTCCATAAGTTTTCTATGGGATTAAGGTCTGGAGACTGGCTAGGCCACTCCATGACCTTACTGTGCTTCTTTTTCAGCCTCTCCTTTGTTGCCTTGGCTGTTTGTTTTGGGTCATTGTCTTGCTGGATGACCCAGCCACGACCCATCTTCAATGCTCTTACTGAGGGAAGGAGGTTGTTGGCCAAAATCTCGTGATACATGACCCCATCCATCTTCCCTTCAGTACGGTGCAGTCGTCATGTCCCCTTTGCAGAAAAGCACCCCCAAAGTATAATGTTTCCCCCACCATACTTCATGGTTGGGATATTGTTTTTAGGGTTGTACTCACCCTTCTTCTTCCTCCAAACACGGCGAGTTGAGTTAATGCTAAAGAG
Organism: Phyllobates terribilis; assembly: GCF_046119375.1. Classification (NCBI taxonomy): domain Eukaryota; kingdom Metazoa; phylum Chordata; class Amphibia; order Anura; family Dendrobatidae; genus Phyllobates; species Phyllobates terribilis. Next base: position 597,051,468 of record NW_027362761.1, read on the forward strand.
CTCAATTTTTGTCTCATCTGACCACAGCACCTTCTCCCAATAACTCACAGAATCATCCAGGTGATCATTTGTAAACTTCAGATGGGCCTGCACATGTGCCTTCTTGAGCAGGGGGACCTCGTGGGCACTGCAGGATTTTAAACCTTTAAGGTGTAATGTGTTACCAATGGTTTTCTTGGTGACTGTGGTCCCAGCTGCCTTGAGATCATTAACAAGTTCCCCCTGTGTAGTTTTAGGCTGATCTCTCACCTTCCTCATGATTAAGGATTCCCCACGAGGTGAGATTTTGCATGGTGCCCCAGATCGATGTCGATTGACAGTCATTTTGTATTTCTTCCATTTTCTTACTATTGCACCAACAGTTGTCTCCTTCTCACCCAGTGTCTTACTTATGGTTTTTTATAGCCCATTCCAGCTGTGTGCAGGTCTATATTCTTGTCCCTGACATCCTTAGAAAGCTCTTTGGTCTTGCCCATGTTGTAGAGGTTAGAGTCTGACTGATTAATGGAGTCTGTGGACAGGAGTCTTTTATACAGGTGACTATGTAAGACAGCTGTCTTTACTGCAGGTAACGAGTTAATTAGGAGCGTCTAACTGGTCTGTAGGAGCCAGAACTCATAATGGTTTGTAGGGGATCAAATACTTATTTCACTGCAAAATGCAAATAAATGTATCTAATTTATACAATGTGATTTTCTTGAGTTTTTGGGGGGATATTCTATCTCTCAATGTTAAAATTAACCTACCCTTAAAATTATAGACTGTTCATGTCTTTGTCAGTGGGCAAACTTACAAAAACAGCAAATGATCAAATACTTATTTCTCCACTGTATAGTCCTGCATATAGTATGATGGCCCCGCATACAGTCCTGCACATAGTATGTTGGCCCCGCATACAGTCCTGCACATAGTATGTTGGCCCCGCATACAGTCCTGCACATAGTATGTTGGCCCCGCATACAGTCCTGCACATAGTATGATGGCCCCGCATACAGTCCTGCATATAGTATGATGGCCCCGCATACAGTCCTGCACATAGTATGTTGGCCCTGCATACAGTCCTGCACATAGTATGTTGGCCCCGCATACAGTCCTGCACATAGTATGATGGCCCCGCATACAGTCCTGCACATAGTATGTTGGCCCCGTATACAGTCCTGCACATAGTATGATGGCCCCGTATACAGTCCTGCACATAGTATGATGGCCCCGCATACAGTCCTGCACATAGTATGATGGCCCCGTATACAGTCCTGCACATAGTATGATGGCCCCGTATACAGTCCTGCACATAGTATGATGGCCCCGTATACAGCCCTGTACATAGTATGATGACTCCACATACAGCCCTGTACATAGTATGATGACTCCACATACAGTCCTGTACATAGTATGATGGCCCCACATACAGTCCTGTACATACTATGATGACTCCACATACAGCCCTGTACATAGTATGATGGCTCCACATACAGTCCTGTACATAGTATGATGGCTCCACATACAGTCCTGTACATAGTATGATGGCTCCACATACAGTCCTGTACATAGTATGATGGCTCCACATACAGCCCTGTACATAGTATGATGGCTCCACATACAGCCCTGTACATAGTATGATGACTCCACATACAGTCCTGTACATAGTATGATGACTCCACATACAGTCCTGTACATAGTATGATGGCTCCACATACAGTCCTGTACATAGTATGATGGCTCCACATAAAGTCCTGTACATAGTATGATGGCTCCACATACAGTCCTGTACATAGTATGATGGCTCCACATACAGTCCTGTACATAGTATGATGGCTCCACATACAGTCCTGTACATACTATGATGACTCCACATACAGTCCTGTACATACTATGATGACTCCACATACAGTCCTGTACATAGTATGTTGACTCCACATACAGCCCTGTACATAGTATGATGGCTCCACATACAGTCCTGTACATAGTATGATGGCTCCACATACAGTCCTGTACATAGTATGATGACTCCACATACAGCCCTGCACATAGTATGATGGCTCCACATACAGCCCTGCACATAGTATGATGGCTCCACATACAGTCCTGTACATAGTATGATGGCTCCACATACAGTCCTGTACATAGTATGATGGCTCCACATACAGTCCTGTACATAGTATGATGGCTCCACATACAGTCCTGCACATAGTATGATGACTCCACATACAGCCCTGTACATAGTATGATGACTCCACATACAGTCCTGTACATAGTATGATGGCTCCACATACAGTACGGCACATAGTATGATGGCTGCACATACAGTCCTGTACATAGTATGATGGCTCCACATACAGCCCTGTACATAGTATGATGGCTCCACATACAGCCCTGTACATAGTATGATGGCTCCACATACAGTCCTGTACATAGTATGATGGCTCCACATACAGTACGGCACATAGTATGATGGCTCCACATACAGTCCTGTACATAGTATGATGGCTCCACATACAGTCCTGTACATAGTATGATGGCTCCACATACAGTCCTGTACATAGTATGATGGCTCCACATACAGTCCTGCACATAGTATGATGGCTCCACATACAGTCCTGTACATAGTATGATGGCTCCACATACAGTCCTGTACATAGTATGATGGCTCCACATACAGTCCTGTACATAGTATGATGGCTCCACATACAGTCCTGTACATAGTATGATGGCTCCACATACAGTCCTGTACATAGTATGATGGCTCCACATACAGTCCTGTACATAGTATGATGGCTCCACATACAGTCCTGTACATAGTATGATGGCTCCACATACAGTCCTGTACATAGTATGATGGCTCCACATACAGCCCTGCACATAGTATGATGGCTCCACATACAGTCCTGCACATAGTATGATGGCTCCACATACAGTCCTGCACATAGTATGATGGCTCCACATACAGTCCTGCACATAGTATGATGGCTCCACATACAGCCCTGCACATAGTATGATGGCTCCACATACAGTCCTGCACATAGTATGATGGCTCCACATACAGTCCTGCACATAGTATGATGGCTCCACATACAGTCCTGCACATAGTATGATGGCTCCACATACAGTCCTGCACATAGTATGATGGCTCCACATACAGTCCTGCACATAGTATGATGGCTCCACATACAGTCCTGCACATAGTATGATGGCTCCACATACAGTCCTGCACATAGTATGATGGCTCCACATACAGTCCTGCACATAGTATGATGGCTCCACATACAGTCCTGCACATAGTATGATGGCTCCACATACAGTCCTGTACATAGTATGATGGCTCCACATACAGTCCTGTACATAGTATGATGACTCCACATACAGTCCTGTACATAGTATGATGGCTCCACATACAGTCCTGCACATAGTATGATGGCTCCACATACAGCCCTGTACATAGTATGATGGCTCCACATACAGCCCTGTACATAGTATGATGGCTCCACATACGACGCCATGGTATTAGCACTGGGGACCAGTAGCGAAGCCATCCCCAATTTCCTTCTGAGGAATTTTATTTGGTAGACTGAGTGGCTGCCCAAATACATTTTCTCACAAAGGAGCTGAAGATAGTGGCAGCAGGTGCAAGTTTCTCCAGCCTGTTAGATATTAGAGGGTGAACGGCAGCACATTGGATCAGTGGTTAGCACTGAAGCCTTGGAGCGCTGGGATCCTGGGTTCAAATCCCATCAAGGACAACATCTGCAAGGACTTTGTATGTTCTCCCCGTGTATGCATGTGTTTCCTCCTCAGTAAAAAAGCAGCCATAGAGTGTCCGGGAACCTTCCCACACACTTTTCTTAGCCAGGACTGCTTCTCGGCAGGGTTGGACGATCTACCTTGGCTTCTACCTCAGGAGAGTTCATGATAGCGCTAACTTTGCAGCTGCTATGGGGCTCTTGAGCGGGTGAGAAAGGTTAGCCCTCAGAATCAAATCCTCTGGTGGGCACAATGTTTTTCAACCTGAAACAGCTTATCAGTGGGAGTTGTATTTCACCACAGCCATATTCTTTAGCTTGGTGAAAGGACTGGCATAGAGGGAAACCGTATCTACCCCGGCTGTCATTTCTCCGTCACCAAGTTCCGCCCATTGTCACACACGACCATGCCTTGCTGTATGTTCAGCGGTGAGAGCCACAGATCAGGCTGTTGTGTTACAGCTTTCAACAACTCTGCAGCGCTGGACGGTTTGTCACCTAAGCATTAAGCATGTTATCTTCAGCACAGCCTGTTGCCGCTTGGCCAAGGCAGTGCTGCAGTGCTGTCAGCTTGTGACTGATGTGGTCATTTCGGAGATGGAGGAGGAGGTGCATGAGCTGAGTAATGTGATTACATTGAGGTTAAATTGGTGACGCTGTTTTTTATACTAAAGAAAGATCCTATTGTTTTGGTTTTTTACTTTATTTTTTAAGATAAATGCATTCACCGGGAAATGTCATTTTAACATTTTACAACCTTATCTGGCAATGTGGTGTCTGACACATCATCAGACACATCCTTTTTTATTTATGATGGAGGGACTCTGAAAGTCATAAAGCCTATTTTTACAGGGACATCAGACGGCCCTTACTATTCTTAGAAGGCCAGCAGTCGGTCCTAGCTATTGTTAGAGAGCCATCAGCCGGCTATGCTTTGTTGTTCCCATTATTAACAAGTGGGTCTCCTATACTGTTATTGCATATCCAGTGACTGCAAGGGCTGTCAAAAATTTGGACGCAACCCAATACCCCTTTGAAGAGACATAGAGGAGGGTCTCAGTAAAAAAAAAATGTTCCCTTTATAAAGGAGGTCTCCTATAGTGCTAATGCCCATGCTGTGATTGCAAGGGCTGCCAAAATTTGGGAAAAATCCCATTAAGAATTTAAAGACACATGGAGCAGGGCCACAGTAACAAGGTACGACATGTTCCCATTAGAAAGGAGAGGGTCTGCTATACAGTTATAGGGTATGCAGTGAGTCCAACGGCTGACCAATTTTAGGAAAAACCCCACTAAGAATTTAAAGACACATAGAGCAGGGCCACAGTAACGACAGATTCCCATTAGAAAGAAGAGAGTCTCCCATAGTGTTGGCCTATGCAGTGAATGCAAGGGCTGCCAAAAATTTGGAGGCACTTCAATGCCCCTTGGAAGAGACGTGGAGGAGGGCCTCATAAAAAAATTACTTATATGTGATCCGTGTGACGGAGAAAACTGAGTTTTAAATACCTGGCCTGTAGGTAAGTAGTTTGACCAGCAAACTGCTGTGAATTGCTTCACTGACACACTAAAGGAAATTTTTAATGGAGGCCAGAATTGGCAGTATTTTCTGACAACGTATATGTGATCCTTTTGACGGAGAAAATACAGTTTTAATAGCTGGATTTCTAGCGCTGTAATATGGAAAGGACCTGGCTGTATTCTGCAGTGCCAACAAGCAAATGGCGCAGAAAGACAGTGTTCTCTGGATTGCTTTTTAAGCAAATAATGAGGATTAAGATCCAAAAAAAAGTATTCCTGGCCCCTGAGACCTGGGCCTTTGTATAGAAATATCTAACAGCAGCAGAAGGCAAAATTGGAATGGAGCCTCTTGTCCTATATGCACTGCAGTCTGCTATATACCCTGCCTGCCTGCCTATATACACTGCCTGCCTGATATCTCTGCAGATGGATTAGTCCTCAGAAGGACTGTTTGTTAAGATGGATATGTGTAATGTACAGATTTTCTCCCTACACTACCTAATACACGATCAAATCTCTCCCTGACACAGCAGCACCTCTCCCTACACTGTCTGATTCCGGAGTGACTGTGATGAGCATGGCGACGCCGGGTCTGATATAGACCTGATGACGCTGTGAGGCCAGCCAATCACTGTAATGCCCACAGCCAACATGGCTTCGGCATTACAGTGCATGGCAGGCAATCCCTGCATGTTCATTAGCTCTCTAAAGAGCGCCAAACATGCAGGGAGGGGACCCGAGTTGCCGCCCGAGCAACCTGGAAATACTCGGCGAGCAAGGACAATTCCTCCTGAGTGTCTGGATGCAGTGAATGACAGTTCTGCCATCCAATCTAGGAATGGCTGAGCTGTCAGTATGGTGATGGACAGCTCAGCCGTCCAATCGAGTGCTGGGGTGTGCTGAGCTGTCCGTGTCTGGAGTGACAGATTGGACGGCTAATCGGGTCCATGGTGTGCCGGGGCTTCATCCATGTGTCTTTTGTCCAGAGTAATTAACTGGCTGTTTAACCCTTTGATTGCTGCCAATTGTAGCTTTGCTCATGAGGTGTGTGCTTACTTTGTTGGTATTCTGATCTTTGCTGCTCGACCTAGGATTTGTCTTGACCATCCGTTTGCCTAGCCCTTTTGTCGTGATCCGCTACCTTCTTGGAATATTGACCTTGGATTATTTCCTAACTACACCTTTGTCTCACCCCTCTGTCTATGACGTACTCTCTTGGCTGCTTGACCTCGGACCTATTGACTACCCAGCCTCGCGGCTTGTCCGTGAGTAGTGAAAAGCGCCACCGCATGTTTGTCTTGTGACCATGTGGATAAACAAGTGAGAAAAAATATTAGACTTTGACACTTTTTATTAACTAAAGCAAAAAATCCAACATCCCGTGTCTGACAGTGTGAAAAGAATGTAAACCTTTGCTCTCAATATCTGTTCTGACCCCTTGTGCAGTAATAATTAGATGTTTCCGGTAATTGTCGGTTAGTTCACATTGGCTTGTAAGAGTTTTATCGCATTCCGTCCTATGAAACAGCTTCACCTGTGTAATGTTGGTGGGTTTTGTCTCATGAACTGCTCACCCTCAGGTTCTTCCACAACATTTCTGTAGGATTAAGGTCAGCACATTGACTTGGATATTCTAAAACTTTAAAGGGGTATTCCCATCTCTAAGATCCTATCCCAATATGTAGTAGGTGTAATAATAACAATATTAGCAAATACTATACTACATTTCTAATTGGAGGTATTTTTGATTCGCTATGCCACTTACCTCATATGCAGGCAATACAGGACCTTAGGTATCCACGGTTACGACCACTAGCAGCTAGCTAACTGTCACTTTATCAGTGGTCGTAACCATAGATACCTAAGGTCCTGCATGCCTGCACATGAGGAAAGAGACATGGTGAATCAAAAATACTATACTACATTTCTAATTGTAGGTATTTGCTAATATTATTATTATTATTATTATTACACCTACTACATATTGGGATAGGATCTTGGAGATGGGAATACCCCTTTAACTGCTGCCAATCAGTGGCCGCTAATGGTCCGCGTCACTCTTATTTCCTTCCGACGAAACTGAAAACAGAAGGAAATGAAAGTGCAGCGGTTCTGACTTCTTCTGGATGTCTGTTTTGCCCAATGGAAGTGAAAGGGAAGCAGCCATTAGAGGCCCCTGATTGGCTACAGGGCTCACTTGACTTAACAATTTCATGCCATACCTGGCACCGGAGCGGAGTACAGGCTGTTTTTATTTTATATGGGGAAGTATATTAATTGAGAAGCAGTTGTCGGAGTAGAGTACAACCCCTTTTACACTAGCCAATGTGAGAGAGGCCTTTAGTTGCTTAGAGGTTACCTTGGGTTCATTTGTGATCTCACAGAATTTTAAGCAATATCCCTTGCTCTTGGAGTGATCTTGTAATCTTCAAGGTTCACATACTTTAACATTTCATAGACATATGATAATGGATTATTTTGCTCATTTAAAAAAATGACACATTCTAATATTTTGACTTATTTGTCTGATTTGATTTTTTATCTGCTTTTAGGACTGAAAATCTCATGTAAATTTAGGTCAAACACTGTATCCCTCAAATCTTTTGATTTGTTATCTCCAGTATAAGAACTTTGTTGTTTTTTTTCTAGATATATTTTTCCTGTTTGAACCTTCAAAGATGAATAAGGAAAGATACAAGATGGTGGAGAGGATATTAAACCTCACCCTGGAGATAATCTTCCATCTTACTGGAGAGGTGAGAGGTTCTGATGTCATCACAATACATGACTATCTATGGGAATAACAGGTGATAGAGCGACATATAAAAGTTTGGGCACCCCTGGTCAAAATTACTGTTATTGTGAACAGTTAAGCAAGTTGAAGATGAAATGGGCTCTAAAAGGCCTAAAGTTAAGGATGACACATTTCCTTTGTATTTAAGGCAATATCTATCTATATAAATAAAAATGTAAATGTTTGTTTGTTCAAAATCTTAAATCTCCAAAAGTTCTTCACTGATTTCTTTGAAATTTTGACACAATGTTGCATTCGAATACACGCATGTTTTTATATACCTACTATGTTTTGATATACCAGCTGTTGGACGTAAAAGCAACACACGCTATACCCATCTGTTGGACGTAAAAGCAACACGCTATACCAAATATTTTACGATTCCATTTCAATGTTTCCGATAAAGTTGCAGACACTCCTTGATGCTACAATGCCCTGCACTATCCAATCATTTTTTGGCACAGTGCCGATGGATATCACTTCAACCTTAAAGAAGTTGTCCACTACTTTTGACATTGATGCCCTATTCTTAAGATAGGGCATCAATGTGTGATCGGCCGGGATCCCACACGCGGCACCCCCGGGATTTCCATCTAAATCACGTATTTCAGAGATTCACACGGAAACCCCGATGTAAGCGCAGAGCGCAGGATAAATGTGATTAGAGACCTACTGCGATGTTCGGGAGGCAGAATGAACAAATCAACAGCAGGTGAAGAATTGTTTTTATTTATTTTTTACGCTGTTCCTCGTGCGGTATAAGTGATTAGACGACTTTATTCTCCGGGTCGGTGCGATTACAGCGATACCAGATTTAGATCTGATTTTTATGATTGGCAGCTGTCGCACACTAAAAGACGGGGGTTTTTTTGCAAAAAGTAGTTTTTGCATCGCCATATATATTATGATAGCTATAATTTTTCTATATTTCGGCCGACATAGCCATGTAAAGGCTTGTTTTTTGCGGGACGAGTTGACGTTTTTATTGGTACCATTTTCGGGCATGTGACATTTTTTAATCGCTTTCGATTTCGATTTTTGGGAGGCACAATAAACAAAAACCAACTATTCAGGAATTGTTTTTTTTATGCCGTTCCGCGTGTGATAAAATTGATAAGGCAGCTTTATTCTTCGGGTCAGTACGATTACAGCAATACCACATTTATATCTTTTTTTTATGTTTTGGCGCTTTTATATAATAAAAACTATTTTATAGAAAGAATTTTTTTTGCATCGCTTTCTTCTGAGAGCTATAATTTTTTAAATTTTTCGGCTGATGGAGCTGTATGGCGGCTTGTTTTTTTGCGGGACAAGATGATGTTTTCAGCGGTACCATTTTTATTTACATTAGTCTTTTTGATCGCGTTTTATTCCACTTTTTGTTCAGCTGTATGATGTTAAAGCACCATTTTTTGCTTTCTTTTTTATTTTATTTTTTTTTACAATGTTCACTAAAGGGGTTAACTAGTGGGACAGTTTAATAGGTCAGGTTGTTCTGGACGTGGCAATGCCAAATATGTGTACTTTTATTGTTTATTTTTTTTCCGAATATTTATTTATGGGTACAATATAATATATTTTTTTATTTTTTTAAACTATTTTTACTACTTTTTTTTTTCACTTTTTTACTATGGGACTTTCACTTTTAGCAGTCTGATTGCAGTTATAGCAGTAAAGGATCACTGCTATCACCTCATATTTGTCAGTTCTGCACTGGCACAAGTTAGTTTGATAATGCACTGCGCATGATCAAACTAACTTGCTGGTCGCCTAGTGACCATGATGTTGTCATCGCAACGATCTGGACGCCGCGATAGTCCGATCCAAGAGCAGAGGGGCTTTTGTCCCTCTGCTCGCTTGCTAAATGCTGCTTGCACATAACATGCTGGAGGAAACTTAACACTTTCAATTCACTGACGGCCAATAGCCTCAGGAAAACATATCTCCCCTGCACCACTTTACCAGTGACTTCTCGCGAAAATAGAAGATCAGCAAAAAGTTAATTTTATTTCAGTTCTTCAATACAAAAAGTGAAACTCTTATATTATATAGCGTCATTACACACAGAGGAATCTATTATATAGAGTCATTACACACAGAGGGATCTATTATGTAGAGTCATTACACACAGAGGGATCTATTATATAGAGTCATTACACACAGAGGGATCTATTATATAGAGTCATTACACGCAGAGGGATCTATTATATAGAGTCATTACACGCAGAGGGATCTATTCTATAGAGTCATTACACACAGAGGGATCTATTATATAGAGTCATTACACACAGAGGGATCTATTATATAGTCATTACACGCAGAGGGATCTATTATATAGAGTCATTACACGCAGAGGGATCTATTTCACGTGTTTATTTCTGTTAATGTTGATGATTATGGCTTACAGCCAATGAAAACACAAAAGTTATTATCTCAGTAAATTAGAATACTTTATAACAACAGCTTGAAAAATTATTTTAAAATCCGAAATGTTGTCCTACTGAAATGTCTGTTCAGTAAATGCCCTCAATACTTGGTCGGGCTCCTTGTGCATCCATTACTGCATCAATGCGGCAATGTGGCATGGAGGCGATCAGCCTGTGGCCCTGCTGAGGGGTTATGGAAGCCCAGGTGGCTTTGATAGCAGCCTTCAGCTCGTCTGCATTGTTGGCTCTGGGGTCTCATCTTCCTCTTGACAATACCCCATAGATTCTCTATAATAGATTCTCTATGGGGTTAAGGTCAGGCGAGTTTGCTGCCAATCAAGCACAGTGATACTGTTGTGTGTAAACCAGGTATTGGTACTTTTGGCCGTGTGGACAGGGGCCAAGTCCTGCTGGAGAATGACATTTCCATCTCCAAAAAGCTTGTCGGCAGAGGGAAGCATGAAGTGCTGTAAAATGTCCTGGTAGACGGTTGCGCTGACTTTGGTCTTGATAAAACACAGTGGACCTCCACCAGCAGATGACATGGCCCCCCAAACCATCACTGATTGTGGAAACTTCACACTAGACCTCCAGCAGCTTGGATTGTGGCCTCTCCACTCTTCCTCCAGACTCTGGGATCTTGATTTCCAAATGAAATGCAAAATTTACTTTCATCTGAAAACAACACCTTAGACCACTGAGAACAGTCCAGGTCTTTTTCTCCTTGGCCCAGGTAAGATGCTTCTGGCGTTGTCTATTGGTCATGAGTGGCTTGACACAAGGAATGTGACACTTGTAGCCGATGTCCTGGATACGTCTGTGTGTGGTGGCTCTTGAAGCAATGACTCCAGCAGCAGTCCACTCCTTGTGAATCTCCCACAAATTTTTGAATGGCCTTTTATTAACAATCCTTTCAAGGCTGCGGTTATCCCGGTTGTTTGTGCACCTTTTTTTACCACACTCTTTCCTTCCACTCAACTTTCCATTAATATGATGGGATACAGCACTCTGTGAACAGCCAGCTTCTTTAGCAATGACCTTCTGTGGCTTACCCTCCTTGTGGAGTGTGTCAATGACTGCCTTCTGGACATCTGTCAAGTCAGCAGTCTTCCCCCTGATTGTGGAGCCTACTGAAAAAGACTAATGCTTTTTAAATGCTTAGGAAGCCTTTGCAGGTGTTTTTTGTTAATTATTCTAATTTACAGAGATAATGATCAGTAAATCATCAACATTAACAGAAATAAACACGTGAAATAGATCACTCTGTCTGTAATGACTCTATATAATAGATCCCTCTGTGTGTAATGACTCTATATAATAGATCCCTCTGTGTGTAATGACTCTATATAATAGATCACTCTGTGGGTAATGACTCTATATAACATATGAGTTTCACTTTTTGGATTGAAGAACTGAAATAAATTAACTTTTTGATGATATTCTAATTGTGTGTGTGTGTGTGTGTGAGTGTGAGTGTGATATATACACTGCTCAAAAAAATAAAGGGAACACTCAAATAACGCATCCTAGATCTGAATGAATGAAATATTCTCATTGAATACTTTGTTCTGTATAAAGTTGAATGTGCTGACAACAAAATCACACAAAAATCATCAATGGAAATCAAATTTATTAACCAATGAAGGCCTGGATTTGGAGTCCCCCCCAAAATTAAAGTGGAAAAACACACTACAGGCTGATCCAACTTTGATGTAATGTCCTTAAAACAAGTCAAAATGAGGCTCAGTATTGTGTGTGGCCTCCACGTGCCTGTATGACCTCCCTACAACGCCTGGGCATGCTCCTGATGAAGTTGTGGATGGTCTCCTGTGGGATCTCCTCCCAGACCTGGACTAAAGCATCCGCCAACTCCTGGACAGTCTGTGGTGCAACGTGACATTGGTGGATGGAGCGAGACATGATGTCCCAGATGTGCTCAATCGGATTCAGGTCTGGGGAACGGGCGGGCCAGTCCATAGCTTCAATGCCTTCATCTTGCAGGAACTGCTGACACACTCCAGCCACATGAGGTCTGGCATTGCCCTGCGTTAGGAGGAACCGAGGGCCAACCGCACCAGCATGTGGTCTTACAAGGGGTCTGAGGATCTCATCTCGGTACCTAATGGCAGTCAGGCTACCTCTGGCGAGCACATGGAGGGCTGTGCGGCCCTCCAAAGAAATGCCTCCCCACGCCATTACTGACCCACTGCCAAACCGGTCATGCTGAAGGATGTTGCAGGCAGCAGATCGCTCTCCACGGCGTCTCCAGACTCTGTCACGTCTGTCACATGTGCTCAGTGTGAACCTGCTTTCATCTGTGAAGAGCACCAGCGACTTTGCCAATCCTGGTGTTCTGTGGCAAATGCCAAGCGTCCTGCACGGTGTTGGGCTGGGAGCACAACCCCCATCTGAGGACATCGGGTCCTCATACCACCCTCATGGAATCAGTTTCTAACCGTTTGTGCAGACACATGCACATTTGTGGCCTGCTGGAAGTCATTTTGCAGGGCTCAGGCAGTGCTCCTCCTGTTCCTCCTTGCACAAAGGCGGAGGTAGCGGTCCTGCTGCTGGGTTGTTGCCCTCCTACGGCCCCCTCCACGTCTCCTGGTGTACTGGCTTGTCTCCTGGTAGCGCCTCCAGCCTCTGGACACTAGGCTGACAGACACAGCAAACCTTCTTGCCCCAGCTCGCATTGATGTGCCATCCTGGATGAGCTGCACTACCTGAGCAACTTCTGTGGGTTGTAGAGTTCGTCTCATGCTACCACGAGTGTGAAAGCACAACCAGCATTCAAAAGTGACCAAAATATCAGCCAGAAAGCTTTGGTACTGAGATGTGGTCTGTGGTCCCCACCTGCTGAACCGCTCCTTTATTGAGGGTGTCTTGATAATTGCCAATAATTTCCATCTATTGTCTATTCCATTTGCACAACAGCATGTGAAATTATTGTCAATCAGTGTTGCTTCCTAAGTGGACAGTTTAATTTCACAGAAGTTTGATTTACCTGGAGTTATATTCTGTTGTGTAAGTGTTCCCTTTATTTTTTGAGCAGTGTATGTGTATATATATATATATATATATATATATATATATATATATATATTAGTACAGACCAAAAGTTTGGACACACCTTCTCATTTAAAGATTTTTCTGTATTTTCATGACTTTGAAAATTGTACATTCACACTGAAGGCATCAAAACTATGAATTAACACGTGGAATTATATACTTAACAAAAAAGTCTGAAACTACTGAAAATATGTCTTATATTCTAGGTTCTACAAAGTAGCCACCTTTTGCTTTGATGACTGCTTTGCACACTCTTGGCATTCTCTTGATGAGCTTCAAGAGGTAGTCACCGGAAATGGTCTTCCAAAAATTTTGAAGGAGTTCCCAGAGATGCTTAGCACTTGTTGGCCCTTTTGCCTTTACTCTGCTGTCCAGCTCACCCCAAACCATCTCGATTGGGTTCAGGTCTGGTGACTGTGGAGGCCAGGTCATCTGGTGTAGCTCCCCATCACTCTCTTTCTTGGTCAAATAGCCCTTACACAGCCTGGAGGTGTGTTTGGGGTCGTTGTCCTGTTGAAAAATAAATGATGGTCCAACTAAACGCCAACCGGATGGAATAGCATGCCGCTGCAAGATGCTGTGGTAGCCATGCTGGTTCAGTATGCCTTCAATTTTGAATAAATCCCCAACAGTGTCACCAGCAAAGCCCCCCCACACCATCACACCTCCTCCTCCATGCTTCACGGTGGGAACCAGGCATGTAGAGTCCATCCGTTCACCTTTTCTGCGTCGCAGAAAGACACGGTGGTTGGAACCAAAGATTTCAAATTTGGACTCATCAGACCAAAGCACAGATTTCCACTGGTCTAATGTCCATTCCTTGTGTTCTTTAGCCCAAACAAGTCTCTTCTGCTTGTTGCCTGTCCTTAGCAGTGGTTTCCTAGCAGCTATTTTACCATGAAGGCCTGCTGCACAAAGTCTCCTCTTAACAGTTGTTGAAGAGATGTGTCTGCTGCTAGAACTCTGTGTGGTATTGACCTGGTCTCTAATCTGAGCTGCTGTTAACCTGCGATTTCTGAGGCTGGTGACTCGGATAAACTTATCCTCAGAAGCAGAGGTGACTCTTGGTCTTCCTTTCCTGGGGCGATCCTCATGTGAGCCAGTTTCTTTGTAGCGCTTGATGGTTTTTGCAACTGCACTTGGGGACACATTCAAAGTTTGCCCAATTTTTCGGACTGACCGACCTTCATTTCTTGAAGTAATGATGGCCACTCGTTTTTCTTTACTTACCTGCTTTTTTCTTGCCATAATACAAATTCTAATAGTCTATTCAGTAGGACTATCAGCTGTGTATCCATCAGACTTCTGCACAACACAACTGATGGTCCCAACCCCATTTATAAGGCAAGAAATCCCACTTATTAAACCTGACAGGGCACACCTGTGAAGTGAAAACAATTTCCGGTGACTACCTCTTGAAGCTCATCAAGAGAATGCCAAGAGCGTGCAAAGCAGTCATCAAAGCAAAAGGTGGCTACTTTGAAGAACCTTGAATATAAGACATATTTTCAGTTGTTTCACACTTTTTTGTTCAGTATATAATTCCACATGTGGTAATTCATAGTTTTGATGCCTTCAGTGTGAATGTACAATTTTCATAGTCATGAAAATACAGAAAAATCTTTAAATGAGAAGGTGTGTCCAAACTTTTGGTGTGTGTGTGTGTGTGTGTGTGTGTGTGTGTGTGTGTATGTGTATGTATATGTGTATGTATATGTGTATGTATGTATATATATATATATATATATATAAATATATGTGTCATCTTTAACTTTAGGCCTTTTATAGATCATTTATTGTTCAACTTGCTTAACTGTTAACAATAACAGTTATTTTGACCAGGGGTGCTCAAACTTTTACATGCCACTATGCCCGGAGAGGTTCTGATGTCATCAAATGACATCATTATCTATGGGAATAACAGGTGATATGACCGGAGAGGTGAGAGGTTCTGATGTCATCACATGACATCATTATCTATGGGAATAACAGGTGATATGACCGGAGAGGTGAGAGGTTGTGATGTCATCACATGACATCATTATCTATGGGAATAACAGGTGATATGACCGGAGAGGTGAGAGGTTGTGATGTCATCACATGACATCATTATCTATGGGAATAACAGGTGATATGACCGGAGAGGTGAGAGGTTGTGATGTCATCACATGACATCATTATCTATGGGAATAACAGGTGATATGACCGGAGAGGTGAGAGGTTGTGATGTCATCACATGACATCATTATCTATGGGAATAACAGGTGATATGACCGGAGAGGTGATGGACTCTGGGAATGTCTGTAGTGATTATTAATGTCTCCACACTCAGGATTACACAGTAGTGAAGAAGACCTCTAGTGATCGCTGTCAGGACCCTGTGTCTGAAGGACGGGGAGGAACCCTGAGCCCAATCCCGGGGCCTCCACCTCACCCCCGGATACATGAGGACATCAATGACCAGAAGATCCTAGAACTCACCAACAAGATGATTGAGCTGCTGACTGGAGAGGTGACACTGCTGGGAATGCTGGGACATTATACAGGACGGCACTGGAGGATTCTGGGTGATGACGGTATCATTGTGTGTGTCAGGTTCCTATAAGGTGTCAGGACGTCACCGTCTATTTCTCCATGGAGGAGTGGGAGTATCTAGAAGGACACAAGGATCGGTACAAGGAGGTGATGATGGAGGAGCACCGGCCCCGCACATCACCAGGTAATAGACAGGACTAAATCCACACGGCTTCTCATTCTCTGTATGTAATAATGATGTCAGTCCTGTCTGTGTCTCCTGCAGGTCTCTCCAGTAAGAGGACAACCCCAGAGAGATGTCCCGCTCCTCCTCCTGCACAGGACCATCAGGTAGATGGAGATCTCCCCTATGATGTGTAGACGGCTGTGACCTCCTTGTGTTCAGTCTTGTCTTCTCCAGTATTAGATGTTTTATACTTGTGTAATGAGAGCGGTGGAGACGGCAGGATCACAGCTGACCACAGACATGGCCGGATCTTCTCACCATTATTCCCGGGAACTTCTCCAATCATCGGGGACTTTTACAATATTTGTTTTGCAGCTTTTGGATCCGGATAAAGATCTGAACAATATTAATGCTCCAGAGAGAAATGTGAGGGGCGATCAGCGGTGTAAAGAGGAGCCTCCTACAGATAACCGCCCAGGTGAGTGGTGACTGCGTGATAAGAAGAGAAGTCACAGATTCCTTTTCTTCTTTTCTAAATAAAATCAATACCTAGTGTCCTATTTCCTATTATCCAGTCAGTATGGTTGAGTCCCAGAAATGTGAAATTAATGAAACTGGGGATGAGTGGTTTCTGTTCTGCTTAAGTCATTTCATCAGGGGAATGTAAAGGACATGAGCTTTGAAAATAGGAAAAAGGATACAGCATTTCCAGAATTCTGCCTTTGTTTTTGTATAGATTTGTAGAATCTTTTTGAATCCCAAGGAGATATGTGCTTTGTTGTACATTTCTGTTGCTGCTTCCTCCATCCTTATAGAGTCTTTAGACACTCCGTTTTTGGCATCGTACAGCATTATTCCACTTACATGGCCATATGTAGGACAAACATGGACACTGCTCATGTGGTACCAACTGTGAGACTATAATCCATATTCTTAACTAATTTTCTATGTGATTTTCCCCTTCGAATTGTAGAGGAGTCGTTTTGGTAAGGCAATCATTGGTAAGACAAACGATACTGAGTTTACCAGAGAAAAACAGGTTTTTAATGTCGTTTAAAATTTACAAAATCTGTTTTTTGACAGATGATTGTGGTCTTATACAGCACCCATATGAAGAGCATCCCATTATCGCAGATTTACCTTCAGCCCTTTACATTCAAGATCTGTCATCTGATGCCTTTAAGCATGTCCTATCTCCTGATTCACCACTAAATGTTGAGCAAAATGAAAGTCATGTACCGGGTGTTAAATGTGAAAGAACTCACACAGGGGAGAAGCCGTATTCATGTTCAGAATGTGGGAAATGTTTTACTGAGAATTCGTCTCTAATTGACCATCAGAAAAGTCACACAGAGGTGAAGTCAATATTATGTTTAGAATATGGTAAATGTTTTACCCATAAATCAGATCTTATTACACATAAAATAATTCATACTGGAAAGAAGCCATTTTCTTGTACCCTATGTGGAAAGTCTTTTAGACAAAAGACAACTCTAACTGTACATCAGCGAATTCACACAGGGGAAAAACCATTTTCATGTTCAGAATGTGGGAAATGTTTTACTTCGAAAACATGTCTTGTTAATCATGAGAGAATTCACACTGGGGAGAAGCCATTTTCTTGCACCATGTGTGGAAAGTGTTTTAGGCAAAAGGCAACTCTAATTGTACATCAAAGAACTCACACAGGGGAGAAGCCGTTTTCATGTTCAAAATGTGAGAAATGTTTTACATGGAAATCACAGCTAGTTAAACATAAAAGAATACACACAGGGGAGAAGCCATTTTCTTGCACCATGTGTGGAAAGGGTTTTAGACAAAAGTCAGCTCTAATTGTACATCGAATAAGTCACACGGGAAAACCATTTTCATGTCAGGAATGTGGGAAATATTTTTTGCAGAAATCAAAGCTTTTAAAACATCAAAGAAATCACACAGGGGAGAAGCCAATTCCATGTTCAGAATGTGGAAAATGTTTTAATTATAAATCGCAGCTTGATGTACATCTAAAAACGCACACGGGGGAGAAGCCATTTTCTTGTTCAGAATGTGGAAAAGGCTTCATTCACAAATACAATTTTGTTAGACATATGAGAATTCACACAGAGGTGAAGCCATTTTCATGTAATCTATGCGGGAAATCTTTTACTCAGAATTCATATCTGATTGACCATCAGAAAACTCACACAGGGATTAACACAATTTTATGTTTACAATGTGGGAAATGGTATAGCAGTAAATCAAGTCTTGATGTACATGTAAGAACTCATCACAAAGGGGAGAAGCCGTACTCGTGTCCAGAATGTGAGAAATGTTTTCCTCGGAAATCAGAGCTTGTTAGACATCAAAAAGTTCACACAGGGGAGAAGCCATTTTCATGTTCGGAATGTGAGAAATCTTTTACCCATAAATCAGGTCTTGTAAGACATCAAATAATTCACACAGGGGAAAAGCCATTCTTATGTACCATATGTGGAAAGTGCTTTAACCAAAAGTCATCATTAATATCACATCAGATATCTCACACAGGAAAACCATTTTCATGTCCAGAATGTGGAAAATGTTTTACTTTGGAATCACAGCTTGATGTACATAAAAAATCTCACACAGGGGAGAAGCCATTCTCATGTTCAGAATGTGCAAAATGCTTTGTTCACAAATCAGCTCTTGTTAGACATCTGAGAATTCACACTGGGGAGAAGCCATTTTCATGTACTGTATGTGGAAAGTCTTATCAGCGAAAGTCAATTCTAATTGCACATCAGAGAACTCACACAGAAAAAACATGTCCATAAATCAAGTGTTTGTGGACACCAGTGAACTCGCACAGGGAAGCAGACTTTTTTTTTCATTGAGAAACAGTGCAAGAAATAATACAACGGTCACTTTCAAGATAAAGTCGCACGTCATACAAAAGAAATGACTGTTTTGTATGCAGTTGTCAATAAACCGTTAACAGCAAACAGAATCCAGAGAACATCAATATATCAACCATGTGCATAGAATCATTAATGTATAACTGTATCCTAAAACTTGTTACCAATTAATAAGTTTTTGCATTAAAACTTATATATGAGCTTGTCTTTTCTTTCCTTTTGATTGGACGATATTGCCTCAGAACATGGAGAGGTAAGAGACATCTGGTTGGCATATTTTGTATAAATATACGACTTTGTAAAAAAAAATGTAGCTAACGTCCTATTTTTTAAAAATTATAGTTAGTTTTGCGTACTAGGAAAAGAGTCTGAGAGTGAATGTTGACGTTTCCACTGTGCTTCGTCAAGAAGAATCAGTAGTTATATCCCAGGGGGTAGCTTGTACTGGAAATCTTGCTACCTCCGAAAGAAGGTGTCCAAAAGACACAAATACTGTGACAAGATAATATCTGATTATTATTATTATTATTATTATTTATTTTTGGAGCACCATTGGTCCCATGGTGCTGTACATGTGAAGAGTGGTTACATACAAAGTACGAATATACTGTAGATTAGAATGAACAAAGTAACAATAACAGACTTGTACAGTGGGGAGAGGGCCATACCCTTTTGGGGTTACAGTTTACAGGATAATGAGGAAGGAGACTGGTTTGGGGTTGCGGCAACTCCGATGGTGGTGAGGTGGCAGCAGGGTCATTGCAGACTGTTGCTTTCTTGAAGAGATGGGTTTTCAAGTTCAGTCTGAAAGTTCCAAATGTGGTGGAGAATCGGACGTGTTGGGGCACAGAATTCCAGAGGAATCACTACAGCAGGCCCAGGACTGGGATCACTACAGCAGGCCCAGGACTGGGATCACTACAGCAGGCCCAGGACTGGGATCACTACAGCAGGCCCAGGGCTGGGATCACTACAGCAGGCCCAGGACTGGGATCACTACAGCAGGACTGGGATGACTACAGCAGGCCCAGGACTGGGATGACTACAGCAGGCCCAGGACTGGGATGACTACAGCAGGCCCAGGACTGGGATGACTACAGCAGGCCCAGGACTGGGATGACTACAGCAGGCCCAGGACTGGGATGACTACAGCAGGCCCAGGACTGGGATGACTACAGCAGGCCCAGGACTGGGATCACCACAGCAGGCCCAGGACTGGGATCACTACAGCAGGCCCAGGACTGGGATCACTACAGCAGGACTGGGATCACTACAGCAGGCCCAGGACTGGGATCACTACAGCAGGCCCAGGACTGGGATCACTACAGCAGGCCCAGGACTGGGATCACTACAGCAGGACTGGGATCACTACAGCAGGACTGGGATCACTACAGCAGGCCCAGGACTGGGATCACTACAGCATGCCCAGGACTGGGATCACTACAGCAGGCCCAGGACTGGGATCACTACAGCAGGCCCAGGACTGGAATCACTACAGCAGGCCCAGGACTGGGATCACTGCAGCAGGCCCAGGTCTAGGTCACTACAGCAGGACTGAGATCACTACAGCAGGCCCAGGACTGTGATCACTACAGCAGGCACAGGGCTGGGATCACTACAGCAGGCCCAGGACTAGGATCACTACAGCAGGCCCAGGACTGGGATGACTACAGCAGGCCCAGGACTGGGATCACTACAGCAGGACTGGGATGACTACAGCAGGCCCAGGACTGGGATCACTACAGCAGGCTCAGGACTGGGATCACTACAGCAGGCCCAGGACTGAGATCACTACAGCAGGCCCAGGGCTGGGATCACTACAGCAGGCCCAGGACTGGGATCACTGCAGCAGGACTGGGATCACTACAGCAGGCCCAGGACTGGGATCACTACAGCAGGACTGGGATCACTACAGCAGGCCCAGGACTGGGCTGACTACAGCAGGCCCAGGACTGGGATCACTACAGCAGGCTCAGGACTGGGATCACTACAGCAGGCCCAGGACTGGGATCACTACAGCAGGCCCAGGACTGGGATCACTACAGCAGGCCCAGGACTAGGATCACTACAGCAGGACTGGGATCACTACAGCAGCCCCAGGACTGGGATCACTACAGCAGGCCCAGGACTAGGATCACTACAGCGGGACTGGGATCACTACAGCAGGCCCAGGACTAGGATCACTACAGCGGGACTGGGATCACTACAGCAGGCCCAGGACTGGGATCACTACAGCAGGTCCAGGACTAGGATCACTACAGCGGGACTGGGATCACTACAGCAGGCCCAGGACTGGGATCACTACAGCAGGTCCAGGACTCAGATCACTACAGAAGGTCCAGGACTAGGATCACTACAGCGGGACTGGGATCACTACAGCAGGCCCAGGACTGGGATCACTACAGCAGGCCCAGGACTGGGATCACTACAGCAGGACTGGAATCACTACAGAAGGCCCAGGACTGTGATCACTACAGCAGACCTAGTACTAGGATCACTACAGCAGGCCCAGGACTGTGATCACTACAGCAGGCCCAGGACTGTGATCACTACAGCAGGCCCATGACTAGGATCACTACAGCAGGCCCAGGACTAGGATCACTACAGCAGGCCCAGGACTAGAATCACTACAGCAGGCCCAGGACTGGGATCACTACAGCAGGCCCAGGACTGGGATCACTACAGCAGGCCCAGGACTGGGATCACTACAGCAGGCCCAGGACTGGGATCACTACAGCAGGCGCAGAACTGGTATCACTACAGCAGGATTGGGATCACTACAGCAGGACTGGGATCACTACAGCAGGCCCAGGACTGGGATCACTACAGCAGGCCCAGGACTGGGATCACTACAGCAGACCCAGGACTGGGATCACTATAGCAGGCCCAGGACTAGAATCACTACAGCAGGAATGGGATCACGACAGCAGGACTGGAATCACTACAGCAGGCCCAAGACTGTGATCACTGCAGCAGACCTAGGACTAGGATCACTACAGCAGGACTGGAATCACTACAGCAGGCCCAGGACTAGGATCACTACAGCAGGACTAGGATCACTACAGCAGGCCCAGGACTAGGATCACTACAGCAGGCACAGGACTTGGATCACTACAGCAGGCCCAGGACTGGGATTACTACAGCAGGCCCAGGACTTGGATCACTACAGCAGGCCCAGGACTTGGATCACTACAGCAGGCCCAGGACTGGGATTACTACAGCAGGCCCAGGACTGGGATGAGCACAGCAGGCCCAGGACCGGGATCACTGCAGAAGGACTGGGATCACCACAGCAGGCCCAGGACTGTGATCACTACAGGAGGCCCAGGACTAGAATCACTACAGCAGGACTGGGATCACCACAGCAGGCCCAGGACAGTGATCACTACAGCAGGACGTTGATCCTAGCAACCAGGAAAATGGCTGCTGTGCGAAGGAGGGAGATAGGAGTGCAGCAAAAGCCAGTCAGCTGTTTGTGGTAGAGGATTATATAATTAGGCGGACAGACAGGGTAATCTGCTGCCGAGACTGTAAATATTGATCAAGGTGCTCAGGTTGGAAATATGGCTGATCGGGTACACAGATTGATGGGAGGCGCTGGGGAAAACCAATGACACAGAAGGAGGTGGAAGGTCCTTAAGCCCTTTACCCCCAAAGGTGGTTTGCACATTAAGGACCAGGTTAATTTTTACAATTCTGACCACTGTCACTTTATGAGGTAATAACACTGGAATGTTTCAACCGATCCCACTGATTCTGAGATTGTTTTTTCATGACATATTGTACTTCATGATGGTGGTAAAAAATTTTCGATATGACTTGCGTTACTTTGTGAAAAAATCGGAAATTTGGCGAAAATTTAGCAAGTTTCAAACTTTTAATTTTTATGCCCTTAAATCAGAGAGATATGTCACACAAAATAGTTAATAAATAACATTTCCCACATGTCTACTTTACATCAGCACAATTTTGGAACCAAATTTTTTTTTGATAGGAAGTTATAGGGGTTAAAATTTGACCAGCGATTTCTAATTTTTCCAACAATTTACAAAACCTTTTTTTTAGGGACCACATCACATTTGAAGTCACTTTGAGAGGTCTTTATGACAGAAAATACCCAAAAGTGACACCATTCTAAAAACTGCACCCCTCAAGGTGCGCGAAACCACATTCAAGAAGTTTATTAACCCTTCTGGTGCTTCACAGGAATTTTTGGAATGTGGAAGAAAACTATGAACATTTAACTTTTTTTAACAAAAATTTTACATTAGACCCAAATTTTTTTATTTTCGTAACGGTAACAGGAAAAAATGGACCACAAAATTGTTTTGCAATTTCTCTTGAGCATTCACATTTTTCCCACAAAAATGTTTTTCAGCCCCCAATTTTGCATTTTCATAAGGGTAACAGGAGAAATTGCACCATACCATTTGTTGTGCGATTTCTCCTGAGTACGCCAATACCCTATATATGGTGGAAAACCACTATTTGGGCGCACGACAGGGTTCAGAAGGGAAGAAGCGCCCATTGACATTTTAAATGTAAAATTTGTTTGAATAATTAGCGAACGCAAAGTTGCGTTTGGGGAGCCCCTGATGTGTCTAAACAGTGGAAACCGTCCACTTGTGACCCCATTTTGGAAACTAGACCCCTCTAGATGTGTGATGAGCACCCTGAACCCCCAGGTTCTTCACAGAAGTTTATAACATAGAGCAAGGAACATAAAAGGATCAAACTTTTTCTACAAAAATGATCTTTTAGCCCCAAATTTTTTATTTTCACAAGGGTAAGAGGAGGAAATGGACCCCAAAAACTGTTGTGAAATTTCTCCTGAGTACGCTAATGCGCAATATGTGGGGGAAAAAACACTGTTTGTGCGCACGGCAGGGCTCGGAAGGGAAAGAGCACTGTGTGACTTTTTGAACACAAAATTGGCTGGAATCCAGAGCGGACGCCATGTCGCGTTTGGAGAGCCCCTGATGTGCCTAAACAATGGAAACACCTCGTAAGTTACGCCATTTTGGAAATTACACCCCTCAAGGATTTTATCAAGGGGTATAGTGAACATTTTGAACCCAGAGGTACGACACACAATTTGATAGCATTAGGTCATCATATTGAATAAGTTGTCATTAGTCTTGAGTGCAAGTGCTCGCTACTTGAGTTTGCATCGGGTACTCGGGTATGCACCAAGTATCGCGGGTGCTCGAGTGACATGCTCGAGTTCCCGTCCCGCATATATCATGGTTATTAGACACCCCCAATAAAACATGCGGGGATTGCTCATGTATGGCAGGCAATCCCCGCATGATTTTTTTGGCTCTATAACAGCGGGGCGGGGAGTTGAGCATGTCACTCGGGCACCCGCGATACCTGATGCAAACTCAAGTAGCAAGCACTTGTGCTCAACACTAGTCACCATATTGTCATCATTTTTTTTCTTTACTTTTGAAAAAATCCCAACCCTAACACAACCCTACTCCTCACCGTAATCCTAATCCAAACCCTAACACAACCCTAACCCTATCGCGAGGTATCCATTCTCTATAATGAGGCAGCAGAGTTACTCTGGACTCCGACTGGCCTGTGTTTAGCTGTTTCCTTTTTTCAAGAGGTTCACAAAACTGTCCGACGGCACTTTTATGCACGCCTAATAAAAAGACGGACACCGAGGGATCACAGGCCAGACGATGTCCACAGTGCCTCCATCTGCCTCATTACAGGGAATCTTTCGCTGGGGGTTCCGTCTGAATCACGTATTTCAGAGATTTACACGGAAACTCCGGTGTAAGCGCTCAGCGCAGAGCGCAGGATAAATGTGACCCGAGCCTTACTGCGATGTTCGGGAGGCAGAATGAACAAATCGGCAGCAGGTGAAGAATTGGTTTTATTTATTTTTTACACTGTTCCTTGTGTGGTTTAAGTGATTAGACGACTTTATTCTTCGGGTCGGTGCGATTACAGCGATACCAGATTTATATCGGGTTTTTATGTTTGGCAGCTGTCACACACGAAAAGAAGCTTTTTTTTGCAAAAACTAGTTTTTGCATCGCCATATTTTGAGAGCTATAATTTTTCCATATTTCAGCAGAGTCATGTGAGGGCTTGTTTTTTGCGGAACAAGTTGACATTTTTATTCGTACCATTTTTGGGCGCGTGACATTTTTTGATCGCTTTCTATTCCGATTTTTGGGAATAAACAAAAACCAACAATTCAGGATTTTTTTTTTTATGCTGTTCCGTGTGTGGTAAAGACGGCTTTATTCTTCGAGTCAGTACGTTTACAGCAGTACCACATTTATATAGTTTTTTTTATGTTTTGACACTTTTACACAATAAAAACTATTTTATAGGAAAAATATTTTTTTTGCATCGCTTTATTTTGAGAGCTATAACTTTTTTATTTTTTGGATGATGAAGCTGTATGGAGGCTTGTTTTTTGCGGGACAAGCTGGCTTTTTCAGTGGTACCATTTTCATTTACATTCCTCTTTTTTATTGCGTTATATTCCACTTTTTTGTTTGGCGGTATGATGATAAAGCATTGTTTTTTGCTTAGTTTATTATTTTTTTACCGTGTTCACTAAAGGGGTTAACTAGTGGGACAGTTTTATAGGTCAGGTTGTTCCTGGTGCGGCAATACCAAATATGGGTACTTCTATTGTTGTTGTTTTTTTTCAGAATATTTGTTTATGGGTACAATATATACTACAGTTCAAAAGTTTGGGGTCATTTAGAAATTTCATTATTTTCGAAAGAAAAGCACATTTTTTTTCAATGACGCTAACATTAAATGAATCAGAAATCCACTCTATACATTGTTAATGTGGTAAATGACTATTCTAGCTGCAAACATCTTGTTTTTATTGCAATACCTACACAGGTGTATAGAGGCCCATTTCCAACAACCACCACTCCAGTATTTTAATGGTCCATTGTGTTTGCAAACTGTGTAAGAAGGCTAAGGGTATGTGCACACGATGCAGAAATGCTCAGGATTTTTTCCTGAGCATTTCTGCATCTCCCTGGCAGGAAAAAACGCATGCGGATTGTACATGCGGTTTCCTGCCAGGGACATGCGGAAATGAAGCGTTCTTCACTTTCATTTCCGCATGCGGGTTGACAAGCGCTTCCCAAGCGATTTTAGCATCACTTGGAAAGTGCTTGTCAACTTCACACTATATAAATCCATGCAACCGGCATGGATTTATATAGTGTGTGAATGTCAAAAAAATCAAAAATAAATATATACTTTACCCTCTGATGGCCCCCGGTGTCCTGCTTCGCTCGGTCCCGGCTGCCGGCAGTGAAGACTTTAGGACCTGCCGACGTCAGCGTCACGTGACCCGTCACATGACTCTGACGTCAGCGAAGGTCCTTCTTCATTCAATCCCGAAGTGCCGGGAACCAAGCAGGAGCACTGCGCGGGCCGTCAGAAGGTGAGTATATATATATTTTTTATTTTATTCTTTTTTTTTTTTAATGGTACCTGGGTCTGGATGAGAGTCCTCTCCTCCACACCCGGGTACCATCCGCACATTAGACCGCACGGAATGCGCATCAACATATACAGTGATGTGGATTCCATGTGGTCTAATGCAAGTCAATGGCGGCAAAAAAGCAGCGTTTCCGCAAAATTAATTGACATGCTGCGGATTTTTGAGCGCAGCGTTTACGCTGCGGAAAAATCCGCATCATGGGCACAGCACATGCGGATTTCAATTGGGGAACATTGCTGCCCTTCTACCATGCGTTTTTAATGCGTTTCCGCAACTGCAAAAACGCCGCGGAAACGCATTAAAAACGCATCGTGTGAACTCAGCCTAATGGATGTTTAGAAAACCCTAGAAAACCCTTGCACAAGTATGTTAGCCCAGCTGAAAACGGTTTGGCTGATTTGAGAAGCTATAAAATTGACCTTCCTTTGAGCTAGTTCAGAATCTGGAGCATTACATTTGTTTAAATCTCTCAAAATGGCCAGAAAACAAGAACTTTCATGTGAAACTTGACAGTCTATTCTTGTTCTTAGAAATGCCAAATCTCCAGGCACAGTCGTCATTTGTTACCTGGAGATAGGGCTATATGGCTGCTTTGCACCTTTTCTGACTACAGACACCCAGTTTGGTGAGTTTTCCAATTTTTAAGGACATTTTATTGTCCCCCCCCCCCCCATATCGCTGACTCCTTTTCTTCTCTTTTTTGTTTGAAGAGTGCCTCTTCAACATATCTTGTAACAGGGTTGGTGCCACAGGATTGGAGGATGGCTGACGTGGTACCGATATTTAAGAAAGGTAAGAAGGTGGATCCAGGCAACTACCATCCGGTAAGTCTGAAATTTACTCCTTCCGGACCTTGGATGTATGGATACGTCCTAGCTTTAATGCGCATGGTGATCTCATTAAGGTGCCTGCTGCATCTGACCACATTTCTACTTTGGGTCTTGGCATTACCTGTTAGACCCACTATTGAGCTCCTTGCCACTGCAGGAACTCTACTTATACTCCTTTACCACCTATAACCCTACAGTTCATATACTCCCCTGATGAATCCTCTACACGGAGGAAGAAACGCGTAGGGGGGGGCTACATTGTTTATCGGGGTACCATTAACCCCTTTACCCCCGAGGATGGTTTGCACGTTAATAACAAGGCCAATTTTTACAATTCTGACCACTGTCACTTTATGAAGTAATAACTATGAAATGCTTCAACGGATCCTCCTGATTCTGAGATTGTTTGTTTTTTCGTTACATATTGTACTTCATGATAGTGGTAACATTTATTCAATATGACTTGCGTTTATTTGTGAAAAAATCGGAAATTTTGGCGAAAATTTTGAAAATTTTGCAACTTTCAAACTTTGAATTTTTATGCCCTTAAATCAGAGAGATATGTCACACAAAATAGTTAATAAATAACATTTCCCACATGTCTACTTTACATCAGCACAATTTTGAAACAAATTTTTTTTTTTTGTTAGGAAGTTATAAGGGTTAAAAGTTGACCAGCGATTTCTCATTTTTCCAACAAAATTTACAAAATGGGACCAGATCACATTTGCAGTGACTTTGAGGGGCACTTTTGACAGAAAATACCCAAAAGTGACACCATTCTAAAAACTGCACCCCTCAAGGTGCTCAAAACCACATTCAAGAAGTTTATTAACCCTTCAGGTGCTTCACAGGAAGTTTTGGAATGTGAAAAAAAAATGAACATTTAACTTTTTTCACAAATTTTTTTTTCATTTTCGCAACGGTATCAGGAAAAAATGAACCCCCAAAATTTGTGCAACTCCTCCTGAACACGCCGATACCCCACATGTGGGAGAAAACCACTTTTTGGGTGCATGGCAGGGCTCAGAAGGGAAGGAGCCCCATTTGACTTTTTGAATGTAAAATTTGCTTCAATATTTAGGGGATGCTATGTTGCGTTTGGAGAGCCCCTGATGTGCCTAAACAGTGGAAACCCCCCACAAGTGACACCATTTTGGAAACTAGACCCTTCAGTGAACTCATCTAGATGTGTGCTGAGCACCTTGAACCCCCAGGTGCTTCACAGAAGTTTATAACATTGAGCCGTAAAAATAAAATTTTCACATTTTTCCCACAAAAATGTTTTTCAGCCCCCAATTTTGCCTTTTCATAAGGGTAACAGGAGAAATTGCACCATACCATTTGTTGTGCAATTTCTCCTGAGCACGCCAATACCCCATATGTGGGAGAAATCCACTGTTGGGGCGCACGGCAGGGCTCAGAAGGGAAGGAGCGCCATTTGACTTTTTGAATGTAAAATTTGCTTGAATAATTAGCCGACGCCATGTTGCGTTTGCAGAGCCCCTGATGTGTTTAAACAGTAGAAACGCCCCACAAGTGACACCATTTTGGAAACTAGACCCCTCAGGGAACTCATCTAGATGTGTGGTGAGCACCTTGAACCTCCATGTGCTTCACAGAAGTTTATAACATTGAGCCGTGAAAATAAAAAAATCTAACTTTTTCCACAAAAATGATGTGTTAGCCCCAAATTTTTTATTTTCACAATGGTAAGAGGATAAAATGGACCCCAAAAACTGTTGAGCAATTTCTCCTGGGTACGCCGATACCTCATATGTTGGAAAATACACTGTTTTGGCACACGGCAGGGTTTAGAAGGGAAGGAGCTCTATGTGACTTTTTGAACGCAAAATTGGCTGGAATTGAGAACAGATGCTATGTCGTGTTTGGGGAGCCCCTGATGCGCCTAAATAGTGGAAACCACAAGTGATCCCATCTTGTAAACTAGACCCCTCAAGGATTTTATCAAGGATTATAGTGAACATTTTGAACCCAGAGGAACGACACAGAATTGATAACATTAGGCAACCCCCGCAAGTTTTTTTTTGGCCTCAAAGCATATGGGGCGGAGACTCGAGCATGTCACTCGAGCACCCGCGATATTCGGTGCATACCCAAGCACCCGATGCAAGTGAGCAACACTAGTTGCCATATCGTCATAATTTTTTTTTCTTTACTTTTGAAAAAAATCCCAACCTTTAACACAACCTTAACCCTAGCACAATCCTAACCCTAACCCTAGCACAACCCTAACCCTAGAGTTTATTTTTACGCCGTTCCTCGTGCAGTATAAGTGATTAGGCGACTTTATTCTTCGGGTCGGTGCGATTACAGCGATACCAGATTTACAGTCATATGAAAAAGTTTGGGCACCCCTATTAATCTTAAGCTTAATGTTTTATAAAAATTGGTGTTTTTGCAACAGCTATTTCAGTTTGATATATGTAATAACTGTTGGATACAGTAATGTTTCTGCCTTGAAATGAGGTTTATTGTACTAACAGAAAATGTGCAATCTGCATTCAAACAAAATTTGACAGGTGCAGAAGTATGGGCACCTCACCAGAAAAGTGACATTAATATTTAGTAGATCCTCCTTTTGCAAAAATAACAGCCTCTAGTCGCTTCTTGTAGCTTTTAATGAGTTCCTGGATCCTGGATGAAGGTATTTTTGACCATTCCTCTTTACAAAACAATTCCAGTTCAGTTAAGTTTGATGGTCGCCGAGCATGGACAGCCTCTTCAAATGATCCCACAGATGTTCAATGATATTCAGGTCTGGGGACTGGGATGGCCATTCCAGAACATTGTAATTGGTCCTCTGCATGAATGCCTGAGTAGATTTGGAGCGGTGTTTTGGATCATTGTCTTGCTGAAAGATCCATCCACTGCGTAACTTCAACTTTATCACTGATTCTTGAACACTATTGCCAAGAATCTGCTGATACTGAGTGGAATCCATGCGTCCCTCAACTTTAACAAGATTCCCAGTGCCGGCATTGACCACACAGCCCCAAAGCATGATGGAACCTCCACCAAATTTTACTGTGGGTAGCAAGTGTTTTTCTTGGAATGCTGTGTTTTTTTGCCACCATGCATAACGCCTTTTTGTATGACCAAACAACTCAATCTTGGTTTCATCAGTCCACAGGACCTTCTTCCAAAAAGAAATAGGCTTCTTCAAATGTGCTTTTGCATACCTCAGCCGACTCTGTTTGTGCGTACTTGCAGAAACGGCTTCTTTCGCATCACTCTCCCATACAGCTTCTCCTTGTGCAAAGTGCGTTGTATAGTTGACCGATGCACAGTGACACCATCTGCAGCAAGTTGATGCTGCAGCTCTCTGGAGGTGGTCTGAGGATTGTCCTTGACTGATCTCACCATTCTTCTTCTCTGCCTTTCTGATGTTTTTCTTGTCCTGACACTTCTGGCCTTAACAAGAACTGTCCCTATGTTCTTCCATTTCCTTACTATGTTCCTCACAGTGGAAACTGACAGGTTAAATCTCTGAGACAGCTTTTTGTATCCTTCCCCTGAACAACTATGTTGAATAATCTTTGTTTTCAGATCATTTGACAGTTGTTTTGAGGAGCCCATGATGCCACTCTTCAGAGGAGATTCAAACAGGAGAACAACTTGCAAGTGGCCACTTTAAGTAGCTTTTCTCATGATTGCATATACCTGGCTATAAAGTTCAAAGCTCAATGAGGTTACAAAACCAAAAAAAGTGCTTTAGTAAGTCAGTAAAAAGTAGGCAGGAGTATTTAAAACAAGAAAATGATAAGGGTGCCCATACTTATGCACCGGTCAAATTTTGTTTGAATGCAGATTGCACATTTTCTGTTAGCACAATAAACCTCATTTCAAGGCAGAAACATTACTGTGTCCAACAGTTATTACATAGATCAAACTGAAATAGCTGTTGCAAAAACACCAATTTTTATAAAACATTAAGCTTAAGATTAATAGGGGTGCCCAAACTTTTTCATATGACTGTATATCGGGTTTTTATGTTTGACAGCTGTCACACACTAAAAGATGCTTTTTTTTTGCAAAGACTAGTTTTTTCATCTCCATATTTTGAGAGCTATAATTTTTGCATATTTCAGCTGACAGAGTCATGTGACTGCTTGTTTTTGGCGGGACAAGTTGACGTTTTTATTGGTACCATTTTCAGGCATGTGACATTTTTTGATCGCTTTCTATTCCAATTTTTGGGAGGCAAAATAAACAAAAAACAATAATTCAGGAATTGTTTTTTTTAATGCCGTTACGCGTGTGGTAAAATTGATAAGGTAGCTTTATTCTTCGGCCAGTATGATTACAGCGATACCACATTTATATAGTTTTTCTATGTTTTGGCGCTTTTACACAATAAAAGCTATTTTATAGAAAAAATAATTTTTTAGCATCGCTTTATTCTGAGAGCTATAACTTTTTTTATTTTTCGGCTGATGGAGCTGTATGGCGGCTTGTTTTTTGCGGGACAAGATGACGTTTTCAGCGGTACCATTTTTATTTACATTCGTCTTTTTCATCGCGTTTTATTCCATTTTTTGTTTGGCGGTATGATGATAAAGCATTGTTTTTTTCTTTCTTTTATTTTTATTTTTTTTACCGTGTTCACTAAAGGGGTTAACTAGCGGGACAGTTTTATAGGTCAGGTCGTTTGATCGCGCACTGCGCATCATCAAAGTACCTTCTTGCTGTCTGGTGACCCGGATGTCGTCATGACGAAAATCCGGATCACCATAAGAACTATCAGGTTCTGGCAGAGACGGCACGGGATGCTGGAGAGGAGGTAAGTAACGGCGCTTTCCTCCCCTTGCTCTTGGAATGCTGCGATCGTCTTCGATTGTTAATGTGCTGGGAGCGGTACGGGACCGCTCCCTGCACATAGCACCGGGTGTCAGCTGTGACAATCAGCTGACACCCAGCGGCGATCGCCCGCACAGCCTCTGTGAGGGCGCGATCGCCAGGGCGTATTAAATACATATCTGGTCCAATAGGCCCAGGGCGCAGATATGTATTAACACGCCTCATGTCAGAAAGGGGTTAAAGGGAACCTGTCACTGCCCCCATAGCGTTGTTAGTGATGCAGCATTTTGTTAAGTAAAGTACAGACAAGGCCATATTGGCGATGTCATGCTGATTAAAATGATACCTCAGGTGCAGAAATCATTTTTTTTGGTAGATTTTCTTTAATCCTTGTTTGAAGTGTCCTTGTATTCATATCTTCGTGCATCAGGGCGGGCCTGTGGGTAGGGTCTTCAGTTTTGTTCTGTCCCTTCCTTTGTGTCTGGGTGTATTTTCTTCATTTAAAATTTTGCACCGGCGCTGTCTTAGCCACGGGCAGCGCTTGTGCAGATTGAACTCTTGGAAGTTTTCAGGAAAACGCCACTGGAGGTTGCGCATGCAAGGATTGCTCAATGCCACCGGCTTCATTTTACTGAAGCCCACCATTAGATCAATCTGCACAAGTGCTGCCCGCGGCTAGCCCATGGTTCACAGCAGAGAGCTAATTACATTACCAGCTAACTGCAGTAAAACAAAGGTGACAAGCAAAGGGACTACTAGTCTCACCAATCTAAAAGGTAAACTGCCACACACTGCCGTTGTCCAGAAGTAATTTTGGTCTTAGGTTGGCGTGGCCCAGTGACCAGGACAGAGGTTGCAGCAGTAGGTTCAGACATGGATGTGAAATTTCCTAGGAGAATTTGAAAAGCTCTGCAGACAGTACCAGTTATCCAATGAGCCATGAGCCAGGTACCTAACCCCAGAGATAAGAGGCAACGCCTTAGAAGCACTTGCAGCTCCTCCCTGAGATGAGGACAGAGATTATGAGGCCATGAAACAAGCCTTGATATTGAAATATGATCTCCGATCTCACCTCAGAAGTACCGCAAGAGATTCCGGACATTCCAACGTGGACCTAACAGCTGCTCTGATGTGGTCAATGTGATGAAAATGTGACATCAGCAGGGAGAACTAGATATAGAAATTAAAATATAACTTTTAATGATATACAATAAAACGGACCTAAGGCCACAATTGTCATAAAACGATACGAAGTACCGATTGGTACGGTGCAGAAATATAAACCAGTGCTCAATAAAAAAGGTTAGCTCTCACCAATTCTTCAGACTCTATGATTCTAGACTGCTACTTAACAATGACTTGTCCCCTCCCTTGGATGTCCCCCAATCACACTAGGCTGAGTTGGGCCCTGGTTCAATAATGATTGGGCAATTATGACATTAGAGATCTGTATTTGGCCACCCTGATTCCAGTAAAGCCGGCTACCTAAAATAGTTATTTAATGGGGTATATTATAACCTCCTAAACATATAGCATTTGGGCTAATTTATTGTCTCCAATTGCTCCTTCCCCACCTCGTATCCGGTACTCTGGAAAGTAGGCGGTTCTCCAGCCTATATACCGCATAAATTTTGGTTAATGAGGGCGTTTAATGATGATGCCCCCATGCCCAGAGGGTGCGCTGGACTCTGACGTGCGCGCTCCAGCTGGGACATGGTGCGGTTCAATTATCCGAAAGTGACGTCCGCGGACCGGAACTAAAGTATAGGCTTGACGCCTGCGTTCCACGATGCTGTGCAAATATTGGAAATGACACCCGGTGACTAGATGCAACGCTGCACCGGCATTACCATGTGGCTTGGGGACCAGAAATGACATTGGACACCGGTTCAAACGGAGGGAGGGTACATTGTTATTTAAGCTAACATAGCTGAGGTGCTCCAATAGACCACTGATCCTTATTTAGGTATTGGCAAAACTTACCAGACCCACTAATCAGCTCTGTGCCTGTAAAAAATACTTATTTCCGTATATTTTTCTATCAAGGACTTCTTATCAGATGCGATCGATCAATGAGAATATCATGATATTCTTATAAAACAATGTATCGATTTATTCTTGGATTTTCCATTAAAAAGAATGATTGCAATAGTTACATAAAATAGATTAAATAGTCACAAAGTAATTGTCCATTTGTCCATAATTAGCTTAATAGTTGAGATTCACCCATCATTTCCTGGGATCCTGAATGGTAGATTGTGTCTGTCTGTGTGCAGCACGTGTGTCAGGATGACACCATGTGTCCGGGCTAAAGGACGTGTCTCCTTGGGCCTATATCAGCAGCTGTTTCCTTCAGACATAGATTCTCATCCACTGTCCTGTGAAATAGCAAGATCGCCCCCCTGTCTCTAACATGGGGTTATATAGCCCCCCTCCATGGCAACTGTTCTTCTGCATATGGCACTGAACTAAAAATACACAAATACCGCATGTCATCTAGAAACCCTAGCACGATGGCTGATGCAATCTTATGCAATGTATGGTACAGAATTCAGAATAAAATGAATATCCGTAATTAATATTTAACAATTCCCCCTTTTTGAGGATGACCGACATCAACTGAGATCCTCAAAGTAGATAGGTTCATCATTAGGATAACAGGATCATTTTTCTTTTCTTCTTCCTTGGCAATATCATTTAATGTCCATAATAATAATAGTAATAATAATATCAATATCGGATTAATGTTATATGTATTCAATAGTATAATGATGTGAATTCATATTATGGTAAGCCGTGACTAATATTCATTTAACATGTATAATTATACTTCCCTAAATCTAAATCGAAGTAATCACGGGTCCAATCGTCATCATCTGATGTCATCGGGTCTTCGTCTCGTCTTCTTCTTGGTTCTTTTATAACAGTCTTTAAATGAAAACTCCTTTGAAATAAATTATAGCGTGTAGATGTTGTACAGTCCATAATTGTATTCATTATTGTGCAGTCCATAAACTGTACTCTCTATTAGAAAGATCATGTGTGTCAATTGATAAGAAAACAAAGTCCATGGATGAAATGTAGCTTTAATATCTGTGCAGTGTCACCTGGACTTACGTTGGATTGTCTTTGGATAATTCTGGAATCCTCCATGTCGTCCGCACTGGTCTCGTGTCACTTTTGGAACAGATGTGACGTCGTCGGTCAGTAAAGCAAGGGTTAACTTGACACTTCCCTGCTTTATATAGCACCATAACCAGTACTCAGTCCTTTATGTACAGGACACATATGTCAGGCTGGCAGAATCCTGACACTCCTTCATTATTCACCAGCTTTCAGGTGATAGGAAATCACTGGAACGTGATGAAAACTTGAACACAACACAGTTTATTTAGGATCATCGTCCTCTGCGGTCCTGGTGATCAGTGGTGAGAATTGTAATTGACACAGTCTATTATAACACTCAGCATTCACAACATCTTTACCTTCTGAGATTTCCGGATATCGGTTGTTTCTTCTTGTAACTTTTGAGAATCTCTTTGATTTATAAATATGAAAAGTCTTTATTAAGATAGAATCCATAATTGCGATGTCTTGATTGAAGTCTTCATTCCGTAATCTGATACCTAATCTGGTAATTTTCCTAACCTATAATATCACAGCGTACCATAGCAATCAATAATGTCCATCTAATTATTATCAAAATATTAAAATAAATTATGTTTGGAATAATAAAACAATAATAGATAGTAATTCATTATTAATCAAGGTATTCATGTGATAGAATATTTTTCTGTCATAGGTGTAATTACCTTCTCCAACCCATAGGTGTCAGTGTGTTTTGAAACAACAAGTGTTTATATCTTTATTAAACCAATAATACCAAAGAATGTATACTCATGAACCAAAATAAATAAATATATGAATGAATGAATGCAAGAATGACTTGTGTTTACTCAGAAAATTGAAACATTTTTCTTCTTATAGTAAAATGTAAAAAACTGCAGTAGCGCTGCTGCTATAGCACGATCAGATAGGCAAAGAGCCGCAATCTCAAATCACCGTATGCCCTGGTGCAAATAATCTCTGGCGTTAATACGCTGTTTGAACCCATTTTCTACAATACCCAAGTCTCGTTCTACAGACTCCGGCACGTGTCCATCACCTCTAGTTGCAGTTGTGACTTCTTCAAAGGACCCCTGGAAGCTGCACGCGTATATCTTCATTTGGACTACCATTTTCTCTAAGACAGGTAGGAATCACTTTCTTGGTATTTTATGAGTGGTTTGCAGCGCATCTCTTTTCTTTTTATATTTTTCTTCTTATATTGGAACCATATCGCAATATTCTTGTACTAGACATTCCTTTATTAAATATTAATGTGTTTTCTCAATTGAGATATTGAACTGAAATAAAATAAAAAATGAGAATTAAAAATGAAACATGGAAAAATAAGAAGAAAGTAAGAATAAAATTTAAAAATGAAGAATAAAATTAAGACTAAAAATAAGAATAATAAAAATAAGGCCGTTATACACTGCGTGCAGAATTATTAGGCAAGTTGTATTTTAGAGGATTATTTTTATTATTGATCAACAACTCTGTTCTCAATCAACCCAAAAGACTCCAAATATCCAAGCTTAATATTTTTGGAAGTTGGAGTGGGTTTTTTTTTAGATTTGGCTATCTTAGGAGGATATCTGTTTGTGCAGGTAACTATAACTGTGCAGAATTATTAGGCAACTTAATAAAAACCAAATATAATCCCATCTCACTTGTTTATTTTCACCAGGTAAACCAATATCAGTGCACAAACTTTAGAGATAAACATTTCTGACATACAAAAACAAAAAAAATTAGTGATCAATATAGCCACCTTTCTTTATGATGACACTCCACAGCCTCCATCCATAGATTTTGTCAGTTGCTTGATCTGTTTTTGATCAACATTGCGTGCAGCAACCACCACAGCCTCCCAGACACTGCTCCGAGAGGTGTACTGTTTTCCCTCCCTATAGATCTCACATTTTATGATGGACCACAGGTTCTCTATGGGGTTCAGATCAGACCTTTACTGGCCAGCCACGCTGTGGAGTAGTTGGATGCATGTGATGGAGCATTTTCCTGCATGAAAATCATGTTTTTCTTGAACGATACCGACTTCTTTCTGTACCACTGCTTGAAGAAGTTGTCTTCCAGAAACTGGCAGTAGGTCTGGGAGTTCATAGAATCATAGAATGGTAGAGTTGGAAGGGACCTCCTGGGTCATCTGGTCCAACCCCCTGCTCAAAGCAGGATTCACTAGATCATCTCAGACAGATGTCTGTCCAGCCTCTGTTTGAAGACGTCCATTGAAGGGGAACTCACCACCTCTCGTGGCAGCCTGTTCCACTCATTAATCACCCTAACTGTCAAAAAGTTTTTTCTAATATCTAATCTGTGTCTCCTCCCATTTAGTTTCATCCCATTGCTTCTAGTCTTTCCTTGTGCAAATGAGAATAAAGATGATCCTTCTACAATGTGACAGCCCTTGACATATTTGTAGACAGCTATTAAGTCTCCTCTCAGTCTTCTTTTTTGCAAGCTAAACATTCCCAAATCCTGCAACCGTTCCTCATAGGACATGGTTTGCAGACCAGTCACCATTCTGGTCGCTCTTCTCTGAACTTGCTCCAGTTTGTCTATGTCTTTTTTAAAATGTGGTGCCCAAAACTGTACACAGTATTCCAGATGAGGTCTGACCAAAGAGGAGTAAAGACCGATAATGACTTCACGTGATCTAGACTGTATGCTTCTGTTAATACATCCCAGAATTGTATTTGCCTTTTTTGCTGCTGCATCACACTGTTGACTCATGTTCAGTCTATGATCTATTAGTATACCTAAGTCTTTTTCACATGTACTGTTGCTTAGCTCTATTCCTCCCATTCTGTATATGCTTTTTTCATTTTTATTGCCCAGATGTAGTACTTTGCATTTTTCCCTGTTAAAAACCATTCTGTTGGTTGCTGCCCACTGCTCCAGTTTATTTAGGTCTTTTTGAATCCTCTCTCTCTCTTCTCTAGTATTAGCTATCCCTCCTAGCTTTGTGTCATCAGCAAATTTAATCAGTTTACCCTCAATTCCTTCATCTAAATCATTGATAAAGATGTTGAACAATACAGGTCCCAGGACGGAGCCCTGTGGTACCCCACTTGAGACATTCATCCAGCTGGATGTGAAGCCATTTACAACCACCCTTTGAGTCCGATCACTAAGCCAGTTATGAATCCACCTAACAGTTGCCTGGTCCATTGCATACTTGGTCATTTTTTCAATAAGGATGGTGTGAGATACTTTGTCAAATGCTTTGCTGAAGTCAAGATATACTATATCTACAGCATTTCCCTGATCCACCCAGTCAGTGATTCTGTCATAGAAGGAAATTAAGTTAGTCTGACATGACTTGTTAGTTACAAACCCATGCTGACTCTGGTTAATCACTTCATTCTTATCCATGTACTTACATACATGTTGTTTAATAATTTTACTTCACTCCATCCTCAACCCGAAAAGGTCCCACAAGTTCATCTTTAATGATACCAGCTCAAAACAGTACCCCACCTCCACCTTGCTGGCGTCTGAGTCGAAGTGGAGATCTCTGCCCTTTACAGATCCAGCCTCTGGCCCATCCATCTGGCCCATCAAGAGTCACTCTCATTTCATCAGTCCATAAAACTGTTGAAAAATCAGTCTTAGATATTTCTTGTCTCATTCTTGACGTTTTATCTTATGTTTCTTGTTCAAAGGTGGTCGTTTTTCAGCCTTCCTTACCTTGGCCATGTCCCTGAGTATCGCACACCTTGTGCTTATTGATACTCCAGTAACGTTGCAGCTCTGAAATATGGCAAAACTGGTGGCGAATGGCATCTTGGCAGCTTCACGCTTGATTTTCCTCAATTCATGGCAGTTATTTTGTGCCTTTTTTGGCCAACACACTTCTTGCGACCCTGTTGGCTATTTGCCATGAAACGCTTGATTGTTCGGTGATCACGCTTCAAAAGTTTGGAAGACATCTCACAATTTTGGACTTTTCAGAGCCCGTCAAATCTCTCTTCTGACCCATTTTGCCAAAGGAAAGGAAGTTGCCTAATAATTAAGCACACCTTATATAGGGTGTTGATGTCATTAGTCAACACCCCTCCTCATTACAGAGATGCACATCACCAGATTTACTTAATTGGTAGTTGGCTCTCAAGCCTATGCAGCTTGGAGTAGGACAATATGTATAAAAAGTATCAAAGTGATCAAAATACGAATTTGCCTA
Organism: Phyllobates terribilis; assembly: GCF_046119375.1. NCBI lineage: Eukaryota > Metazoa > Chordata > Amphibia > Anura > Dendrobatidae > Phyllobates > Phyllobates terribilis. The sequence continues at coordinate 597,091,047 of NW_027362761.1, forward strand.
ATAATTCTGCACGCGGTGTATGTTAATGACAAATGCAAGGTACCGTATTTTTCGGACCATAAGACGCACTTTTTCCCCCTAATTTTGGGAGGAAAATGGGGGGGGTGCGTCTTATGGTCCGAAAGTAACTTACCAGTGGTGGTGGAGCGGGATCGGCAGCGGCGACAGCAGCAGCAGATGGTGGCGGCAGCAGAAGAGGTATCTGCCTGGGAGCCGGGGCCTTGCCTGGTACTGGGGCCGGTTTCTTGATGTGAGCGGCGTAAGCTGCTTCCGGTGCGCGTGGCCATCTTTCTGAATATGTTCTACAGGAAAATGGCCACCGGAGCCGGCGCATGCGCTCTGCTACGCCGGCAGCCATTTTCCTGTAGATCTCAGCTTCAGAAAGATGGGCTCGAGCATCGAAAGCCGCTCACACCGCTCTGCCACGCTACTCACAGCAAGACACCAGCCCCGGTACCAGGCCCCAGCCATCTCTCACCCAGGCCCCACGCCCCCAGCCACCACTCACCCAGGCCCCAAACCCCAGCGTCAGCCATCACCCCCCCAGGCCCCATGCGCTCAGCCACCACTCACCCAAGCCCCAACGCCAGCCATCACTCCCCCTGGCCCCAAGCCCCCAGCCACCACTCACCCAGGCCCCAAGCCCCCAGAGTCAGCCACCACTCGCCCAGGCACCAAGCCCCCAGCACCAGCCACCACTCACCCAAGCCCCCAGCGCCAGCAAGCAGACGCCCAGCGCAAGCCACCATGCCCCCAGCCCACCAGGCACCCAGCCTCAGGCCACCAGGTGCCCAGTGCAGTCCACCAGCACCAGGCGGCCAGGCCATCAGGCGTCCAGCCCCAGGCGACCAGCCCCAGGCGACCAGCGCCAGGCACCCAGCGCAAGCCACCAGCGCCAGGCCCGGCTTCCTGAAGGACCTTGCCTCCTGTGCCCCAGATACACGGCCCATTCAGGTAAGATACCTATTCAGACTATAAGACGGACCCACATCTTATCAAAATTTTTTTTTTTTTACTATTTTCCACCCCAAAATTTGGGGTGCATCTTATGGTCCGGTGCGTCTTATAGTCCGAAAAATACGGTAATTCTATTCTCCATAAAAATACCTTTATATTTCCATTATCTGGATGAATTCATATTTGTCATAACCTTGTATTACCAAAATGATTAAATTATGCAACTTTGCATGTAATACCCTTCTTAATTATACCATTGTACCTTACTAATATTAATTCTTCATTAAAATGTATGAAAAATAAGTATTGATCAAAAGTGATTATGTAATCAGGATCAAAAACACATTTTCCCCCTTAATGCCAAAAAATATTATTTTATAAAATAATTTATAGATCAGAACCAAATTAAAAATAATTATTCTTCTATAAATATTTTGCATAAATTTCATATCAATGTGTAGCATATATTTGTCTGAAGAGGTGTGTACCTATTTAGGTAACCATTAAAAAAAAATAATATCCTTGAATACTATAACATTATCATGTGGAAAAATTATTCTAAATGTAAATTTCCTTTATAAACCATTTTGATGTGTGGTTGCCCTTTTTATTTATTTATTTTACTCACCTATATAGCGCCATTAATTCCACAGCGCTTTACAGACATTATTGTCGCTGTCCCCATCGGGGCTCACAATCTAAATTCCCTATCAGTATGTCTTTGGAGTGTGGGAGGAAACCGGAGAACCCGGAGGAAACCCTCACAAACACTGGGAGACCATACAAACTCCTTGCAGATGTTGTCCTTGGTGGGATTTGAACCCAGGACCCCAGCACTGCAAGGCTACAGTGCTAACCACTGAGCCACCGTGCTGCCCTTATCCACTATTAGCTAATTCAAGAAATAATAATTACTAAAGAAATATAGAAATATATATTATATAGATAATACTTAATTATGTATAATAATTTTCTCAGAATTAAATGTATTTTTGTACCTTCACATAAAGAAACGTTTTTTTTTTTCCAAACATACATGAGGCTTCTGTCACACAAATCACACTTAGCAGATGAAGTAAATGAGCAGCTGCTATTTCAATCTGACATTCACAGATTTGTTGAACTCAAACATTCCACATACAAAGGTATGAATACATATATATATATATATATATATATTTAACCCAGAATTTTTGTATCCTAATTATCGATGCGCATTGTAAACTACTAAATTTAATATCTTAATATTTCTTTGAATATTTCCCCCAGTACATATAATATAATACAAGAGTTTTCTGAAATTTAGGACACTTGAAAAAAAAAAAGAAGCTCTTGACTTGCAAAAATAGAAAAGTCTTAGATTCTTTTTTTTCTGGCTACCAGGTTTAAATTACACCAACTAAAGATAGAATGAATGGGATTCTATATTATTTCCTCAAAGTTCAGATGCTGCAGCTGTCACACGTCATGCAGTAAAGTTACGAAGCAAAAATCACTCCATGCACAGAAAATATTAGCAGCACAAAAGAATTAATAAGTGCTACACATAATATAGTTCAACTAGTTATATTGTTAGCATTTTAAAATGTTATACACATAAAATCATGCAATTTTTTCCAACTTCCTGTGTGAATAAAAAAATAAATCCATTTTAGAGTTGTTTGATCAAATCCTGCTTTGGAATGAAAACTCTAAGGAAACATAAAAGATAATATTAAATATCAAATTCATACAGAAACAGAATTATTTAAATATCTTATACATATATTGGTTCTAATGTAATTCAAAATATTGCTACTTTAATATATATATATATATGAGGTTCTAATTTATTAATTAATTTTAAATTATTACTATAAATACAATTATACACAATCTCTACTATATACAAGTGTATATATATATATATATATATATATATATATATATATATATATACATATATATATATAAATGTAAATATATATATATATATATATATATATATATAAATCTACAAAAACTATATAACTTCACAATTTTACTGTATAAAATAATAACTAATGATACTTTGTATAACACTTTTATACAACATATAATTACAGTTTTTTCTTAGCCACTCCCTAAACCAAATCTCATGTCTCTGTCAAAAATCTCCAGAAAAGCTCTGTTTAGAAAAGACATTTTTCTATCCTTCAAAAGCTCAGATAATTGCCTGCTGTTCAGTCTACATTCCATGATGTCACTGTGAGCTGGTCATCTCACCTGTCTCTGCCTGTCAATTTTGGCCATTTTTTTCTTTTTAGAGAGAAGTCACAGTTTTGAATTTTTTACTCTTTCTGTGAAGAAATTGACTTTTGAATCATCTCATATGGCTTATAACATATATGAAATCTTCTACGTATTTCATAGATTTCATTTCGAGGATGACTCATTGGCTTCTGATATTTTTCCTTTTCTGGTTTTACAAATTTAGCTTGATTTATTTTCTTTTCACGATTTTCATGTTTTCTTACAAAATCAAGCAACTGCGCACATTCAAATAGAGATTCTTTTTGCGACTCAATAACTCGAGATACTGGATTTAAAAATTTTAATTTTTGTACAATAATTTTCCATTTTTGATGAGAGCTTTGTACAACCGTTCAAATATGGACATGAATGTATATGTACATTCTTTCCTACCAATCCTTATTTTGCAGATCATCTATGTCTGGGAAATCCTTAGTGGCACAATAAATCAAATATTTTAATCTGTCAGAATCATTTTTCCATTCATTGGGAGAGTCATTTTCACAGGGCATTAAAATTAAACGTCTATAAAATGTCACAGGAATCCAAATTTTAAATAATTGATTCCTCTCCTCACTGGATAAATCAAACTTATCAGCAAAGCTCTCAAATATCTCTGAATTTCTACAGACATGGATTTCGACATCATATTTTGGCATGATTTTGTATAATTTTAGCAAATTTTTCCTCACTTTAATTTGGAGTTGGGCCTCTGTAGCTTCTAAGTTCTCTGCTATTTTTAATGGCCCTTGTACATCAGCTCCTCCTACGTCACTCATGTCTCCTCCCAAATCACCTAATATGTCAATTTCTCGTATGTCAATCATGTCTCCTCCCATGTCAGGTTTTTGTATGTCCGTCTCTTCGTCAGACCCAAGGTCACCTTCAGTTACAGACACGTGTCTTACTTCTTACTCAATTTCCACATTACCGTCAGAATCAGTATCACCATTTAACTCTATTTCTACACAATTGTCCTGCTTAGACTTCTCTAACACAAGACTATGAAATACATCAACCAACTGTAGAATATTTCTCAATTTTTCTTGTCTCTATGAAAAGATACCAACTTAGAATCTAACTGTAAATTCTCCAATTCACATTCTCTATATAAACTAAGCCACAAAACATCTAGGTCAGTTTCGTCACTAACTTTGAATTTCAATTTACTTTGCTTAGCAAAAGAAGAAATTATATCCATATTTTGCTTACCTTCAGATTTCATAGCTTCTGGTGATCAGCACGTATTATCCTCAGTTCGTCTGATTCTGATCCTTGTAGTACCTCTGGTGCCTGTCAATCCATCTGGAGAATATATCAGTCCTCAATCTGTAGGTTCTGATTCTTGAAGTTAGTGGATTTCCTGACACTTGAACAACAGCTGTTCAGCTTTTCTTCTCTCTTCTCTCCCCACTTTGTTCAAGAAGGAAATTCCACTTAAAAACACGAAAAATCAGGACTGGCTGAGGCTCGCCAATGTAAAAAATACTTATTTCCATATATTTTTCTATTGAGGACTTCATCAGATGTGATCGATCAATGAGTATATCATGATATTCTTATAAAAAAAATGTATCGATTTATTCTTGGATTGTCCATTAAAAAGAATGATTGCAATAGTTACATAAAATTGATTAAATAGATACAAAGTGTTTTTCCATTTGTCCATAATTAGCTTAATAGTTGAGATTCACCCATCGTTTCCTGGGATCCAGAATGGTAGATTGCGTCTGTCTGTGTCCAGCACGTGTGTCAGGATGACACCATGTGTCCGGGTGAAGGACGTATCTCCTTGCGCCTACATCGGCAGCTGTTTCCTTCACACATAGATTCTCGTCCAGTGTCCTGTGAAATGGCAAGAGCGCCCCCCTGTCTCTAACATGGGGTTATAGAGCCCCCCCCCCCCCCCCCCCATAGCACCTGTTCTTCTGCATATGACACGGAACTAAAAATACACAAATACGGCATGTCGTCTAGAAACCCTAGCACGATGGCTGATGTAATCTTATGCAATGTATGGTTCAGAATTAAGAATAAAATGAATATCCGTAATTAATATTTAACCGTGCCACTGCAGGAGCTGCACTTAATATCCCACAACTTCTAGAAACTCCCCTGATGATCCTTCCTTATGGAGGGGGAAATGCGTAGGGAGACTAAACATATGTCGGGAGGTGATATGCTTATCTAGTAACATCTAGGTAATACTTGGGTACTGCCCTTGTGATGGCAGGAGTAATACAGGGGCACGACAGGTTACCTTATAACAAGTGAGATAGATACAACACCCTCCCCTGTGTTACAACTGGTTGACCTGGGTCTTACCTCTATTTTTGAAACCTGGAATCATAAAGTCTGAAGAATTGGTGAGATCAAACCTTTTTCTATTGAGCACTGGTTTATATTTCTGCACCGTACCAATCGGTACTTCGTATCGTTTTATGACAATTGTGGCCTTGGGTCTTAGGTCCGTTTTATTGTATATCATTAAAAGTTATAGTTTAATTTCGATATCTACTTCTCCCTGCTGATGTCATATTATTTATATTGAGAGGTTTACACATAGATTCAATTACCATATGGTTGCTCAATGTGCTGAAAACCAACTTCCATCAGTGGATTCAAGAATTATCTATTTCTACCTTTGATCAGCTGAAGAAGATGATGGCTAGAGATCAATTTTTGCACATTTGCCTCATGTAACTGTAAGACGGTATGACATAAAGGATGAGAATCTTTAGCACTGTGTGGCATTTGTGCATGAGGACTACCATCTACTGTCCAAACAGGAACCTGCGGAACCGACCGGAAGAGTGGTAGTTTCAGAAGGGACGAGTTTGGATGGAACACCGGGTCAGGTGACCTTGATGGCGCAGTTCCCTGGTATACAAGGCCAGCTTGCCAAAATGGGAGTGGATTTTGCGCCAAGAGAAGGGATGGTCAGGACGTGTGTCGAGAAAGACGCCGAGGCCAGGGTGCCAGGTCGTGGCAGGAAGAGTGAACCAACGGGTTGTGGCACGCCTGGAAGCAGACCCAAGGCGGCGCCAGACAAGCTCTGGAATCCAGATGACGCCAGTCAAGGCCCGAAGACCAGACTTGCACTGGTCAAGACCTGGAGCCCAGATGACGCCAGTCAAGAGCCGAGACCCAGCCCTCATCCCACCGGGTACGATAGACAGCCACTGTCGGTCAATCACCGAAGATCCGTGAGGAAACTCCACTCTGGGGTGGATGCCTGCGGTGATGAATGGGAGGCACGAGTGAGCGAGGCTATTGCTTCCAGCACTGACATACGGTACAGGGGTTGGCCTGGGCTAGTACATAAGACATTGTTGTTAGGGCTCAGGAACACTAGTGCTGAGATTACTTTAGTCAAAACGGAACTTGTTTCTTCTAAGGATATAATCCCAGAAAAATGCCTTTAAGAATCAAAACTGATCTGCTGAGGACACAGGTAGTTTACCTTGATTGGGGTGCAGGAAGGTGATTAAAGGAAGTAGGGATTTTGGAGAAAATTCACACCAATGTCTTATGAGGTGGTGATCTTGGACGGCTGGGATCCCAGTATGCGGCAGAGAACCTCCAAAACCTGTTAAAATGCCTTATGGAAACATACTAATTTGTTTCTTTCTGAACTGTGTTCGCAGCTTTTATTAGCCTAAAATGTGGTCTTATATTATGTGTCAAATGGTGGGGAAATCGTGGTCTAGGTTCAAGATAGGAAACACTAGGGATTGCGGGGTCAGGATCTCTAGTCTGTACAGGAACTGGAAGGGTCAGTTACAGTTTTTAGCTTTGCCTATAATCCCTAGTGAGTTGCTACACTAATATAATATCAGCGAGGTGCGGGCAGCGCTGAGTCGAAACGTCAAGCTTCAAGCACTAGTTGTCGCTTTTCTGTCCACTCACCCAGCACTATGGTGAACTACTGTGTTAAATAAACCAACATCAAACTGAAATCCTTCGTGTGAGTGTAGTTGATTTTCTACAAGATATGCATATTACAGACACGGCTCCGCTCCGCACATTACACACTCTGCTCCGCACATTACGCACTCGGCTCCGCTCCGCACATTACACACTCGGCTCCGCACATTACTCGCTCGGCTCCGCTCCGCACATTACACACTCGGCTCCGCTCCGCACATTACACACTCTGCTCCGCACATTACACACTCTGCTCCGCACATTACACACTCGGCTCCGCACATTACACACTCGACTCCGCACATTACACACTCGACTCCGCACATTACACACTCGGCTCCGCTCCGCACATTACACACTCGGCTCCGCACATTACACACTCTGCTCCGCTCCGCTCATTACATACTCGGCTCCGCTCCGCACACACTCGGCTCCGCTCCGCACATTACACACTCGGCTCCGCTCCGCACATTACACGCTCGGCTCCGCTCCGCACATTACACACTCGGCTCCGCACATTACACGCTCGGCTCCGCTCCGCACATTACACACTCGGCTCCGCACATTACACACTCGGCTCCGCTCCGCACATTACACGCTCGGCTCCGCTCCGCACATTACACACTCGGCTCCGCACATTACACGCTCGGCTCCGCTCCGCACATTACACACTCGGCTCCGCTCCGCACATTACACACTCGGCTCTGCTCCGTCCTCCTCTATAATACTATACATCATCCAGCACAGCAGAGTCCTGCAGACACTGAGCAGAGAACCCTGGAGCTCCGCCCCTGATCATGTGACTGATCACATGACGGTGACGTCACACAGGTCCTGTCAACACAAGGCGGTGCGGCTCTGCAGGTGGAGGTAATTGTGTAATCCATCACTGTATATGGGGGAGAGAGCGCGACAGACCCTGCACTGTATATAGGAGAGAGCGACAGACCCCGCACTACACATGGGGGAGAGAGAGCGACAGACACCGCACTACACATGGAGGAGAGAGAGCGACAGACCCCGCACTACACATGGAGGAGAGAGAGCGACAGACCCTGCACTACACATGGGGGAGAGAGAGCGACAGACCCCGCACTACACATGGAGGAGAGAGAGCGACAGACCCTGCACTACACATGGGGGAGAGAGAGCGACAGACCCTGCACTACACATGGAGGAGAGAGAACGACAGACCCTGCACTACACATGGAGGAGAGCGAGCGACAGACCCCGCACTACACATGGAGGAGAGAGAGCGACAGACCCTGCACTACACATGGAGGAGAGAGAGCGACAGACCCCGCACTACACAATGAGGAGAGAGAGCGACAGACCCCGCACTACACAATGAGGAGAGAGAGCGACAGACCCCGCACTACACAATGAGGAGAGAGAGCGACAGACCCTGCACTACACATGGGGGAGAGAGAGCGACAGACCCTGCACTACACATGGAGGAGAGAGAGCGACAGACACTGCACTACACATGGAGGAGAGAGAGCGACAGACCCTGCACTACACATGGGGGAGAGAGAGCGACAGACCCTGCACTACACATGGGGGAGAGAGAGCGACAGACCCCGCACTACACAATGAGGAGAGAGAGCGACAGACCCTGCACTACACATGGAGGAGAGAGAGCGACAGACCCTGCACTACACATGGAGGAGAGAGAGCGACAGACCCTGCACTACACAATGAGGAGAGAGAGCGACAGACCCTGCACTACACATGGGGGAGAGAGAGCGACAGACCCCGCACTACACAATGAGGAGAGAGAGCGACAGACCCTGCACTACACATGGGGGAGAGAGAGCGACAGACCCCGCACTACACAATGAGGAGAGAGAGCGACAGACCCTGCACTACACATGGGGGAGAGAGAGCGACAGACCCTGCACTACACATGGGGGAGAGAGAGCGACAGACCCTGCACTACACATGGAGGAGAGAGAGCGACAGACCCTGCACTACACAATGAGGAGAGAGAGCGACAGACCCCGCACTACACAATGAGGAGAGAGAGCGACAGACCCTGCACTACACATGGAGGAGAGAGAGCGACAGACCCTGCACTACACATGGAGGAGAGAGAGCGACAGACCCTGCACTACACAATGAGGAGAGAGAGCGACAGACCCTGCACTACACATGGGGGAGAGAGAGCGACAGACCCCGCACTACACAATGAGGAGAGAGAGCGACAGACCCTGCACTACACATGGGGGAGAGAGAGCGACAGACCCCGCACTACACAATGAGGAGAGAGAGCGACAGACCCTGCACTACACATGGGGGAGAGAGAGCGACAGACCCTGCACTACACATGGGGGAGAGAGAGCGACAGACCCTGCACTACACATGGAGGAGAGAGAGCGACAGACCCTGCACTACACAATGAGGAGAGAGAGCGACAGACCCCGCACTACACAATGAGGAGAGAGAGCGACAGACCCTGCACTACACATGGAGGAGAGAGAGCGACAGACCCTGCACTACACATGGAGGAGAGAGAGCGACAGACCCTGCACTACACATGGGGGAGAGAGAGCGACAGACCCCGCACTACACATGGAGGAGAGAGAGCGACAGACCCCGCACTACACATGGGGGAGAGAGAGCAACAGACCCCCCACTACACATGGGGGAGAGAGAGCGACAGACCCTGCACTACACATGGAGGAGAGAGAGCGACAGACCCCCTACTATACATGGGGGAGAGAGAGCGACAGACCCCGCACTATAGATGGGGGAGAGAGAGCGACAGACCCCCCACTATACATGGGGGAGAGAGAGCGACAGACCCTGCACTACACATGGAGGAGAGAGAGCGACAGACCCCCTACTATACATGGGGGAGAGAGAGCGACAGACCCCGCACTACACATGGGGGAGAGAGAGCGACAGACCCTGCACTACACATGGGGGAGAGAGAGCGACAGACCCTGCACTACACATGGAGGAGAGAGAGCGACAGACCCTGCACTACACAATGAGGAGAGAGAGCGACAGACCCCGTACTACACAATGAGGAGAGAGAGCGACAGACCCTGCACTACACATGGAGGAGAGAGAGCGACAGACCCTGCACTACACATGGAGGAGAGAGAGCGACAGACCCTGCACTACACATGGGGGAGAGAGAGCGACAGACCCCGCACTACACATGGAGGAGAGAGAGCGACAGACCCCGCACTACACATGGGGGAGAGAGCGCAACAGACCCCCCACTACACATGGGGGAGAGAGAGCGACAGACCCTGCACTACACATGGAGGAGAGAGAGCGACAGACCCCCTACTATACATGGGGGAGAGAGAGCGACAGACCCCGCACTATACATGGGGGAGAGAGAGCGACAGACCCCCCACTATACATGGGGGAGAGAGAGCGACAGACCCTGCACTACACATGGAGGAGAGAGAGCGACAGACCCCCTACTATACATGGGGGAGAGAGAGCGACAGACCCCGCACTACACATGGGGGAGAGAGAGCGACAGACCGCGCACTACACATGGGGGAGAGAGAGCGACAGACCCCGCACTACACATGGGGGAGAGAGAGCGACAGACTCCGCACTACACATGGGGGAGAGAGAGCGACAGACCCCGCACTACACATAGACATCTTAAGTAGTAACCCAGAGCTGCAGCTCTGTCAGTGCCAAGAGGAACATTTATATTGTGGAATGTTGTTTGCAGGTCACTTGACAGATGGCACCAAACAGATAGAGGCTCCATGGTTGTTTATTTCATGTGGTGAGTGGAATATGTTTACAGAACATGGACAATATGCTGCATATACTAATCAGAAAAGGGAAGTGCAGGAGGGGAGGGGAGGGGAAGAGGAAATACCCAAAGGAGATATAAGCTTGAGTAAGGCCATATGGCTCTCGCTCTCTCTGATGCATGGGGCTCATGTCAAGTAACGTGATGCAACGGACCAAGGAACCCGCTGGAAGCCCAAGCCTCTATGAGGCCCAGCGCACACATGGTCAGATTTCACCAGTAATTGACTTGATTCATATGCTTAATTGCTTATATCTTTTGTCCTACCACTATTGTACTTGCGTCCCTGACCATTATATTGTATAACCATTGTGTATATAGTGTATCCTTAAGGCGATTAAATTTATAATTTAACCTTGGGCTGCTCTTTTATCTCGATCCACGAATCCACACGTCTGTTGCTCGGGTTAATTTCTTAGGCTAATTTCTGGCCTGATATAATTCTTGTTAACAGACCTTGTTTATATCGAATAGGAACTGGTGGCAGCTATACCGGGCTGATAAGGTTCTGTTTCACTGGGGCTAGTGAAAGGGCCTCTCAGCCTGTCAGGGGTGTGAGCGATTGTGGTGCCACGTCAGTGACTGAGTGGGCCTCCTCTTCTTACTCCATGTACCTTCCTGAACCCATGAGGACAGGGTGTGTCTGTGTAAAACTGTACCAATCTGACCTTACTTGTCCCTCAGGGGTGCGGAACATTACGTTGGTGCAAGTGCGGATTCGTATCACGTGATCCATCTGATGTAATACTGACGTCAGGCTGGAGGCGAGGTGTGAATCCTTCACATGTGGCAGCATGGTGGGATCTAGATAATATTGTGTGTGAGTGTCGAACCCACACTCCCAGATACTAAACATAGCCAGCAGTAGCTTTTGCTGCTGGGGTCTTAAGATCAGCTCAGCACTAGACAGTCGGAGTACAAATACTGTAAGGTGTGTGGGTGCATCAGTTTGCAGCTCTGTGTCAGTGACCAAACAGTGCAAGGATAGCCAGGGGCACCAGGGGCTGAGCCAGGACGATGGCCAATGCTACAGATGGTGGGGAGGAGGTGGAAGACGATGTTGCTCAAGAAGAGGGGGAGGCCAGTCGCCGGCGGCCAGTCCCTCAGTGGGCCGCTTACAACCTGCCCATCACCCCAGCCAGTCAGGCTCGGATGACCTCATGCAAGCTGCCCTGGCCAATCTCTGACCCTCATGGCAGAACATCGCGAGGAAGCTGCAGAACTTCAGCAGGAGCACGAGCCCCAGCAAAAAATGCTTTAGCTCCAACTCCAGCTCGAGCTGCAGACCCCAGCCAGTCGCGAGTTCCCAGAGATCCGGGTCCCAAAGCTACGGGCAGAGCACTTAACCTGGATAAAGGAGGGGACCTGGACACTTTTTTGCTGCCATTTGAAAAAACTTTCCATCAGTACCATCTGCCTGATGACCAGTGGGTCCTTTTCTTAACCCCTAACCTCAGGGATAAGGCCCTGGAAATATTTGGGTACCTGCCCAGCGAGACCACCCTGAGCTATGAGGACATCAAGCAGGCTCTGGACTGGCAGTACAACTTGACCCCTGAGACGTACTGGGTCAAGTTTTTGTTGAACAGCCAGGAGTACCTCCAGCAGTACCTCTGTGACCGGAAGTCAAAGGAGGCCTCTGCAACAGCGACACTTGCTGACGAGTACTCCAACAACAGGACTCCAGAGGCCAAGAAAGTTGCCGGCTGGAGAGGGAGTAAGATGAATGTGGTGCCTGCTGTCTCTGCCCTCAAACCCAAGGAGGCACCTGCCCATGCTTTCCTCTCCACGTCGGTAGGGGAACTCTGACTGTGTTATCTCTGCAGACAGCCAGGGCCCCTCTAAAGCCAAGTGTCCCCAGCGCCAGAAGGATCTGTCCCTGTCTCAGAAACCGTCCACTGTTTTGTGTGTGGGTGGTGGTGGGAGGTCCCTTGACAACGTTAAGACCATCACCATAGGCCAGGCCATGGGACTGCGAGACACAACGCTGAGATTACTCAAAATGGCGCAGCTCGTCGCCAAGGTGTATTTGGGCTGGGGCGCCGGGAGGGGAGTGCGGGAGGTGGGGGTAACCTTGAATATTCCCGCAAGTGTTTTGCTTGGGACAGACTTGGGGCGGCTCTTGCCCCACTCTGTGTCTGCTGAACCCCCTATGTGCTCGCCTGATCCTCCCGACAACAACGTCAGGTCCACACCTGTTGATGTCAATGTGATTAACATGCCTACTGATGGGGATGTGGGGGTGGGTGATGTACTGTGTTTCTTTTCCCTAGGGATGGAAGAGATCAATCAGGCAAGCTATGATAAGGCCTTAGAGTGTGGCCAGCAGGCCTGCTGTAATAGTTTGTCCTGTGAGGTTGTCACAGCAGACAGACAGGGGGCAGACAGCTGCAGAGTGGGAGGGGGGTGCAATTGAGGGTGTGGTCTTAAGAGAGGTGGGGCTCCCAGGTAAGGCATCATTGCATTGTTTCCCCACAACTGGGATGACAGAAGGCCAGGTTAGTCAGTTTGGACTGTCGACTTGGTCGGAAGCAGAGGAGAAGCGGGCAATACCCGCGGTTGCAGCAACCGTGGCCACGGTCACGCGCAGTGGTAGCGCCGGGCCCCTCGGGGGTCCAATGGCTTTTCCCCTTCCAACCAAGTAGCTGCCGGATCAGAAGGAGGCCAGGAGACAGGTCCCAGGGAACTGACAATACGTGGCAGTGTAGTTTATTCTGGCCACATCCAGTCAGGGGTTTCAGGCGGCGTTGGAGACTGACGACAGCCTGAAAGCTCTTAAGGTGCAGTCCACACAGACTCCCTCAGATTCAGACCTCATGTGGTTGGTCTGGGACCAAGGATGGCTGTACCGGGTAACGATTCAGCGAGGTTCACCGGAGGTGTGGCCCGAGGACCGACAGTTAGTGGTACCCTATCCGTTTAGGGTGAAGTTGTTGCGGATGGCGCATGAGATTCCGATGGCCAGACATCTAGGGATCACTAAGACCAAGGCCAGGCTAACCCAGCATTTCTACTGGCCAATGATGGGGGCCGAGGCGACTGCCTACTGCCATTTGAGCAACACCTGTCCGAGGATGGGGAAGGTGGGACAGCGTCCCAAAGCCCCACTGGTAACTCTGCCCATCATTGAAGAGCCTTTCAGGAGGGTGGTTGTGGATTTAGTTGGCCTGACTGTCACTCCCAGCAGCTTCGGGAAATGCTTCATACTGACAGTAGTAGACTATGCCACTCGGTACCCGGAAGTAGTAGCCTTGTCGTCCATTTAGGTCGATAAGCTGGCCACCGCTTTACTGGAGATTTTCTCCCGAGTGGGTTTTCCCCAGGAAATGCTTGCCGACCGGGGGACCTAGTTCAGGTCGCAGCTGATGCAGTTCCTCTGTAAGCAAATACAGGTGCGACATCTGGTGACCAGCCCACACCACCTACAGACTAACCACCTCTGCTAACGATTCAATGGCACCCTGAAGCAGATTTTTAAGATGTTGGTAGATTCCCACGGGTGCTACTGGGAGCGGTACCTCCCACACCTGCTATTTGCCTACTGGGAGGTTCCACAGGCCTCAACGAGGTTCTCCCCCTTTGTTCTCCTGTACAGCCGACATGCGCGGGGGCCCCTGGCTCTGGTGAAAGAGGTCAGGGAAGGGGACTTAGCCACTCCTGGAGTGCTGGTCGTCAAATATAAGTGCGCTTCTGTGACAAGATGCAGGCTTTGGCGTAGCTGGTGCACGATAATATGACACAAGCCCAGGCCGACCAGAAACGATGGTACAACTAGAATGCTTGTGAGAAGACCTACCAGGTGGGTCAAAAGGTTTGGGGATTGGTCCCCCGTACCACAGTACAAGCTTCAGGCGGCCAGAGAAGGCCCGTACTTTGTGCACAAGCAGCTCAATGCCGTGACGTACCTGGTCACCCTGTACTACGCCCGGGGAAGGCCTTCCATGTAAAGATGATGAAGGCACATTATGAGCGGGAGGCCTGTGCCCTCCCCGTATGCAACCTGCCAGAGGAGGTAGTGACGGAGACTCTCAAGGACATGCTCGCCCAGGCTACGGAGGGTGGGACCATCGATGATGTAGAGGTTTACAACCAGCTGTTGTCGGACCAACGGTCCCAGCTGTGGGCAACCATACACCCCTTCCGGGATTTGTTTAGCAACAAGCCAGGAAAGACAGTCAGCTGTCCATCATGTGGACACCGAGGATCACCCCCCAATCCGACGTTCAGCATATCGGGTCTCCCTGGAGGTACAGCAGCACATGTGCCAGGAGACTGACGAGATGCTGAAGCTGGGGGTCATCCAACCATTCAGCAGCGCTTGGGCCTCGCCTGTAGTCCTCGTCCCAAAGAAAGACCAAAGAACCCGGTTCTCCTTGGACTACAGGGGGCTAAACGCTATCACGGTCACCGATGCGTACCCTGCTCGATCAGTTGTCTGGGGCCAAGTACCTGACAATCATAGATCTGAGCCGGGGATATTGGCAGATTCCCCTGACCTCTGAAGCATGGGAACACTCTGCCTTTATCACCTCATTCAGACTGTACGAGTCCACAGTGATGCCATTCAGCATGAAGAATGCCCCTACCACTTTTCAGCGGATGGTCAACACACTGCTCAAGGGACTTAAAGGGTACACTGCCGCGTACCTGAATGACATTGCCATTTTCAGTCCCACCTGGGAGGATCACCTGGAGCATCTGGCACAGGTGCTCAGGTGGATCTGCCGGGCGGGCTTGACCATTAATCCGGAAAAGTGCCAGCTGGATATGAGTGAGGTCCACTACCTGGGACACCAAGTAGGGAGGGGCTCTAAAGCCAGAACCCGGGAAGGTGGATGCCATCACATCCTGTCCCACCCCCAGGACCAAGGCAAAGGTGATGTCCTTCCTGGGCACCGCCAGGTACTATAGGATGTTCGTTCCTCACTATAGTAGCCTGGCGAAGCCCCTGACGGACCTCATCAAGAAGAAGCTGCCCTTCGCCGTCGATCAGACAAATGACTGTGAGATGGCCTTCCAGGAGCTGAAGACCACCCTTCCTAGCTTCCCAGTACACAAGTCCCCTCAGCTTGTTACAAACCATATACCGAACAAATGGGAGGTTGCTACTCTGGAGCCTTGCACTCGAGCAGTACCAATTTGCCATTCGCAATAAGAAGGGCCGCTCCCACGGTAATGCCGACTGTTTATCCCGACGAGGGGAGGTTGTGGACGGCGCGCAGTTGAAGCCCAGAAAGTGCTGCCCCCTGGCGTCCTCTAAAGGGGGGAGGTGTGAAGAATATTGGAAGTATAATTCCATGTCAATCATTTGTATCCTATTTCGCATGGGATTATAAACACCCCTTCACTGTGTAGTTGTAACCGAACAGCTAGCAGAAGCAGGGAGGGTCAAGAGTCAAAAGACTGTGAGTGACAGATATCACACCTCGAGCCGTCTCCACTCAGAACAAAGGGCTTGCTTGCCATTTGGATACCATGGGGTCTGAGTTAAGTTCATATTCCACTTATGAAATTATACCTATCATACTTCCTAGCCGTACATTGCGTATGTGTCCGAGACCCCCAAAACCGAACCGCACACTGTGCAGTGTCCCTATCCGTTCTGGCCTCACAGGTTGGGGAGATACGTAGAATAGCTAATAGGAAACAGATAATACAGCAGTGTTTAGTCTCCACGTGTAGCAGGTGCCCGGCAGGATCCCATGACACCAGAACCGCATCCCTAGGACCGTCCATTAAAGAGTTATGACCCATTTGAAGTTTTGGAGTTATTATCTGCCAGGGGCACGGGGAGGAGACTCCTCTTCAGCCCAGAGGTCAGGAGGGGAGGTACTCATGGGAGATATAACCTAGAGTAAGGCCATGTGGCTCCTGCTCTCTCTGATGCATGCGGCCACTTCGAACAGGGGGGCGCACATTGAGTAACGTGCTGTGAAGGACTGAGGGACCTGCTGGAAGCCCAGGCCCCCGTGAGGCCCAGCACACACATGGTCAGATGTCACCAGTAATTGACATGATTCGTTTGCTTATATCTTTTGTCCTACCACTATTGTACTTTCATCTCTGACCATTATACTGTATATGTATAACCCTTGTGTATATAGTGTATTGTCTAGTGTGTGCTTAAGGCAATTAAATATATACTTTAATCTTGGGCTGCTCTTTTATCTTGATCCACAAATCCACATATCCGTTGCTCAGGTTAATTTCGCAGGTTACCGTGGCTGGTTTCTGGCCCGATATAATTCCTGTTAATGGACCGGGCTTGTATAGAATAGGAACTGGTGGCGGGCTATACCAGGCTGATAAGGTTCTGTTTCACTGGGGCTAGTGAAAGGGGCCTGTCAGGGCTGTGAGCAAGTGTGGTGCCACATCAGTGACTGAGTGGGCCACCTCTTCTCACTCCCTGTACCTTCCTGAGCCCATGAAGACAGGGGGTGTCTGTGTAAAACTGTACCAATTTGACCTTGCGTGTCGCCAAGGGGTGCGGAACATCACGTTGGTGCAAGTGCGAATCCGAATCACGTGATCCGTCTGATGTAATAGTGACGTCCGGCGGGAGGCGAGGTGTGGATCCTTCACATTGGTCATACATTATTAAAAGCTCCCATGTTGTAGAATACCAGGTCTTGTTAGTAATATTGTATTGTAGTACTGTGGTTATCTAGTTTATTTGTGGAACTACAATTTCCATAAGTAAACAGGACTTTCTCTCACTCGCAGTTCTACTACGCAAGTAGAGCAGGGATAGTTATGCTGTTCAGACCATAAGCCCCCAAATTAACTAATGTGTCCTATGACTAAGGGCATAGTGTACGCCAGAAACGTGTAAGGTTTTATCCTCTTGGTGAATCCTCCTGTTTTCAAATAAATTTTTAATAAAGATTAATTTTATGGATGAAAGTACCGGAAAATCCTTTTCTTCATCGGTTCTACAGTTGTTGAGCTTCAACAGCGGTAATTGACACCCATTCATCAACTTTCCGGTGTATCCCGAATAATATTAACATGGTGAGCTTCTTTATTTTTTTTCTACATAAGATGAATGTGTATTAAAATAACAAATAAAATTGGTAATTCCCCCCGCACTCCCCCACAAGCCTCTAACAGGTTTTCCCCATCAGCCCTGTATTTAGTTTCATCCATTTTCCCAACAAAACTCAAGATAAAAACAAAATGAGCAATTACCCTGCAGTAAATAGCAATGGTGCATGAAAATAATATAGGGTACTTAGTTAACATAATTTTGATCAAAAAAACACAAAAGCCATCCCACTGCGTCAAAGTGACCCTATTGCGGTTGGTTCAAACATCTAGTATTAAAACCTTACGATATGTCAAATGATGTAAATGTGAATAAGCCTTGACCAGCTTTCCTTCCCCTGCTGAAGAAAAGCCTCCCCACAGCATTATGCTGCCACCACCATGTGTGACGGTGGGGATGGTGTTTTCAAGGTGATGTGCAGTGTTAGTTTTCTGCCACAAATAGAGTGTGACATTTAGCCCAAAAAGTTCTACTTTGGTCTCATCTGACCAGAGCACCTTCTTCCGCATACTCGCTGTGTCCCTACATGGCTTTTTATTCAAACTGCAAATGGGACTTTGGGACTTCTTATGGCTTGCTTTCAAGCTTTCATCTTGCTACTCTTCCATAAAGTCCAGATTTATGGAGTATACAACTAATAGCTGACCTGTGGACAGATTCTCCCACCTAAGCTGTGGATCTCTGCAGCTCTTCCAGTGTGGCCATGGGCTTCTTGGCTGCTTCTGTAATTAGTGTTCTCCTTGTTTGGAATGTCAGGTTAGGTGGACAGCCATGTCTTGGTAGGTTTGCAGTTGTGCCATCCTGATAGATTGAACACCGCTTCATGAGATGTTTAGAGCTTGGACTATTTTTTATAACCTAACCCTGCTTTACTCTTCTCCACAGCTTTATCCCTGACCTGTCTGATGTGCTCTTTGGTTTTCATGATGCTGTTTGATCTCTAATGTTCTCACACAAACCTCCGAGACTTTCACAGACCAGCTGTAGTTATACTGAGAAGACATTACACCCAGGTGCACTCAATGTCCTAATAATGTGACTTCTGGAGGTGATTGGTCACTAAATATTTTATTTAGGGGTATAAGACTACAGGGGGCTGAATACAAATGTTTGTCACAATTTTAAGATTTATATTTTTAAAATAATTAGAAAATCGTATAGAATTTCCTTTACACTTCCCAAACACTTCCTGCTTTGTGTTGGTATCACATAAAATCCCAATAAAAAACATTTACGGTAAGTTATTGGGTGTAAGGTGGAAAACTGTGGAAAAGTTTGCAGGGTATGAATACTTTTTCAATGGACTGTATGTCATGTGAGCATTGTTACCACTGATTGGCTGTAGCTGTCATATCAAGGCATGACAACCTTTGACACAACTTTAATTTCAAACATGGAGGAGCTGTCTTGACAAGTTATTCATCTCCTCAACCCAAGCAGAGAGAATACAATATATACTCTATAAAAAGTGATGCTCTAAAGTTTGTGAACCGTTCAGAATTTTCTATATTCCAAAAGTCTGAAAAGTAAAAAAAATGAAACAAAATACTCGACCAGTGTACCCCAACTCTAGTCCTCAAAAGTCACAAACAGATCATTCTTTGAGGATTTCCTTAACCCCTTAGTGACAGAGCCAATTATGTCCTTATAGGGGTTTTCCCACGAACAAAAGTTAATTTTAATCAATAGATCTTGGAATAACAATAAGTTACACAATTGGATGTGTTTAAATAAAATGTTCCTGTGCTGAGATAATCTTACACATGTGTCCCCTGCGGGGTACTGTGTAATGGCCGAGTCTGACTGTGTAAGGAACACGGTCTGATCATACCACAGCTCCTGGGCAGGGGAGGAAGCAAAAGAGTATACAGACATTTCAGCAGGAGATTACAGGTGATACTTTCTTTGAAGTAAAACATTGTTTAAAAACAGGCAGTGAAATGTTTTATCTCACAAAAAGAATCAGTTGCGATCCCGTGAGGTAATGTCTGTATACTCTTTTGCGTCCTCTCCTTCCCAGGAGATGTAGTATGATCAGACCATGTTCCGTACATGGTCAGACACAGCCATTACACAGTACACAGCAGGGGCACATTTATAAGTTTATCTCAGCACAGGAACATTTTATTTAAACACATCCAATTGTGGAAATTATTATTATTCCAAGATCTATTGATTAAAATCAACTTTCACTTTCATTCGTGGGAAAACCCTTAAGGACCTTGGGATTTTCCGTTTTTGCATTTTTGTTTTTTGTTCCCCTTGTTCCCAGAGCCATAGTGTTTTTATTTTTTTGGTCAATATGGCCATGTGAGGGCTTATTTTTTGCGGGACGAGTTGTAATTTTGAACAACATTACTAGTTTTACCATATCGTGTACGGAAAAACGGGAAAAAAATTCCAAGTGCAGTGAAATTGTAAAAAAAAGTGCAATACCACAGATGTTGTGGGTTTTTTTTGTTTTTTTTTTTGTTTTTTTTTAACCACGTTCAGTGAATGCTAAAGCTGACCCGCCATTCTTATTCTCAAGGTCATTACGAGTTCGTAGACACCAAACATGTATAGGTTCTTTTTTATTTAAGTGGTGAAAAAAAAAATCCAAAATTTGCTAAAAAAAAAATGGCGTTATTTTCCAAGACCCGTAGCGTCTCCATTTTTCGGGCTCTGGGGCCGGGTGAGGGCTTATTTTTTTGCGCTCCGAGCTGAAGTTTTTATTGATATCATTTTGGGGTAGATCCGATGTTTTGATCGCCCATTATTGCATTTTATTGCAATGATGCGGCGACCAAAAAATGTAATTCTAGCTTTTAGAATTTTTTTTCTCGTTACGCCGTTTACCGATCGGATTAATTCTTGTTTTATATTGATAGATCGGGTGATTCTGAACGTGGCAATACCAAATATGTGTATGTGGTTTTTTTTTATTTTACTTTGAATGGGGCGAAAGGGAGGGTGATTAAAATTTATATATTTTTTAAAATATTTTTAAAAACATTTTTTCACTTTTTGCTTGCTTCTATAATCTCCATAGGAGACTAGAAGCAGCACTTGTCTGATCGCCTCTGCTACATAGAGGTGATGAGCAGATCACCTCTATGTAGCAGAAATGCTCCTGTGCTATGAGCGCCGACCACTAGGTGGCGCTCATAGCAATCAGTACATGACAACCACTGGGGTCTGCTGCAGACCCAGAGTTGTCATGCCCACCCATCAGTGACCCGCGATCACGTGACTTGGTCACCGATGGGCAGGGTAAGTGACGCACTTCCGGCGCGGCGCTGTTAAATGCCGCTGTCAGAGATTGACAGCGGCATTTAACATGTTAACAGCCGCGGGTGGATCACGATTCCACCCGCGGCTGTTGCGGGGACATGTCAGCTGTAATAATCAGCTGACATGTGCCCAGTTCAGTGTGGGTTCATCTCCGGAGCCTGCGCTGAACAGGGGGCCCCAGGCTGTAAAGGAGTTAATGACCAAGTCAAATTTTACAATTCTGACCACTATCAATTTATGAGGTAATAACTCTGGAACGCTTTAAAGGATCCCACTTATTCTGAGATTGTTTTTTCGTGACATATTGTAGTTTATGATAGTGATAAAATTTCTTCAATTTCACTTGTGTTTATTTGTGAAAAAAACAAAAATTTGGTGAAAATGTAGAAAATTTTGCAATTTTCAAACTTTGAATTTTTATGCCCTTAAAACAGAGAGATATGTCAAACAAAATAGTTAATAAATAACATTTCCCACATGTCTACTTTACATCAGCACAATTTTTGCAACTATTTTTTTTGTTAGGGAGTTATAAGGGTTAAAGGTTGACCAGGAATTTCTCATTTTTCCAACAAAATTTACAAAAACATTTTTTTAGGGACCACATCACATTTAAAGTCACTTTGAGGGGTCTTTATGACAGAAAATACCCAAAAGTGACACCATTCTAAAAACGGAACCCCTCAAGGTTGAACCCCTCAAGAAGTTTATTAACCCTTCATATGCTTCACAGGAACTGAAGCAACATAGAAGGAAAAAATTAACATATAACGTTTTTCACACAAATTTTACTTCAGACCCCAATTTTTTTATTTTCACAAAGGGTAACAAGAGAAAATGGACAATGAAATTTGTGCTATTTCTCCTGAGCATGCCGATACCCCATATGTGGGGGAAAACCACTGTTTGGGCTCACGGCAGGGCTCGGAAGGGAAGGAGAACCATTTGACTTTTTGAACACAAAATTGGCTGAAATCTAGAGCGGACGCCATGTCGCTTTTGGAGTGCCCCTGATGTGTCTAAACAGTGGAAACCCCCCACAAGTGACACCATTTTGGAAACTAGACCTCTCAAGGAACTTATCAAGATGTGTGGTGAGCACCTTGAACCCCCTGGTGCTTCACAGAAGTTTATAATGTAGAGCCATGAAAATAAAAAAATCTAACTTTTTCCACAAAAATGATCTTATAGCCCCAATTTTTTTATTTTCACAAGGGTAAGAGGATAAAATGGACCCGAGAATTGTTGTGCAATTTCCTGAGTATGCTGATACTCCTTATATAGGGAAAAAATCACTATTTGGGCGCATGGCAGGACTCGGAAGGGAAGGAGCACCGTTTAACTTTTTGAATGTAAAATTTTATGGCCTAATTAGCGGACACCATGTCGCTTTTGGAGAGCCCCTGATGTGCCTAAACAGTGGAAACCCCCCACAATTTACCCCATTTTGGAAATTAAACCCCTCAAGGTATAGTGAGCATTTTGAACCCAGTGGTACAACACAGAATTTGACAACACTGAGTCATCATATTGAATATCTTATCAGTGTTGAGCGCAAGTGCTCGCTACTTGAGTTTGCATTGGTTGCTTGGGTTTTCACCAAGTATCGCGGGTCCTCGAATGAGATGCTCAAGTCCTCGCCCCACATGTTTCGCGGCTGTTAGATGTCCAAAAAAAAGCATGCGGGGATTGTCCGTGTATGGCAGGCAATCCCTGCTGGTCTTTTTTTGCTGTATAACAGCTGCAAAACATGGGGGGGAGGGGACTCGAGCATGTCACTCAAGCACCCGCGATACTTGGTGCATAACCGAGCACCCGATGCAAACGCAAGTAGTGAGCACTTGCACTCAACAAGAGTCATCATATCGTCATCATTTTTTTTTTCTTTACTTTTGAAAAATTCCCAACCGCAAGACAACCCTAACCCCAACAGTAAGGCTATGTGCGCACGTTCAGCATTTGATTCCAGAAATTTCTGCAGCATTTCTGTATCTCTTGGCAGTAAAAACAGAAAAAAAAGTGCGTTTTACCACAAATTTGAAGCGTTTTTTAATGCGGTTTTGTACTTCAATGAATGCTTTTTGGAGGTAAATAAAGATATTTGAAAAAAGAATCATGTGACATTGCTTTAACCCTTGGATTACTGTATTACTGTCAGACCTGGGGTGAGTATATTGGTTAATTTAAATGATTAAAGAATGTGTGTGCTGTATTTCAAATAAAGTGCTTTACTGTGTGTGTGTGTGTGTGTGTTTATTTAAGTCTTTACATTACTTTAATTAGGTTTAGTAATGAAAGGGTCTGATTGACACCTTGTCATCACTAAACAAAAGAGCTAGGTGTCAGCTAATCGAATAAACCCAGTCTCATTTCCATTCAAGTAATTTCTGGGGCAGCTGAGAGCTGCTATTTTGGGCATAGGATGGTGGCATTAGGCAAACATGTTCCCTTATTAATAACATAGTCACATAGTAACATAGTTTGTAAAGCCGAATAAAGACTTGCGTCCATCAAGTTCGACCTGTTAGTTCTGTAATTGCTAAAGTTGATCCAGGTGCTCACAGCTCACAGCTGTTTCATTAGCCGCTATTTCCCCCCGATCAGCAACCAGCAGCACTTTGGACGCAGTGTATTTTAGTTGCGTCCAAAATGCTGAGTTCTAATGCCGCATTTTTGTTGTCAATACATGCAGATCTACCACATGTAAAGACATTTCAATCTGTCAAAATCTGCAGCAGAGATTAGCGTGTCCGCTACAGAAATTGACATGCTGCGAGTGAGTTTGGGTACATGCCCACGATCAGGAGCCGCTGTGGGTTTGAAGCTCCTTATTTATGCGGAGTCAAACCTGCAGCGTCCAGATGTTACAGCATAGTGGATGGGATCTCTAGAAATCCCATGTCCACTATTCATGTATCTGAGGCTGCAGATCACCCGTGGACACTGACAGGCGGCGGGTGTTTCAGGAGTGCAGCATGTCAAATTCTCTTTCGGAGTTTCACGCCTCCGCAACACAAATTTGACCACTAGAATGTATTGAATGCATTAAATCCACATGGTTCAGTAAATACATGCGAATTTACCTGCGTTCAATATGATGCAGCGTTTTGGACGCAGCAAAAATATGCTGCTTCCAAAGCGCTGCTACTTTGGAATCGTGGGCACATAACCTAAAAAATTTTTAGAAAATGGCGTGGGCTCCCGTGTCATTTTCATAACCAGCAGAGGGAAAGTCGACCTCTGGGAGCTGATATTAGTAGCTGGGGAAGGGGACATTAGCCAAAAATGTTCCCTGGCTATTAATAACAGCCCACAGCTGTTTGCTTAGCCTATACTAACTAGATTACAGGAGGACCCCAGAAAAAAATTGACGTAGGGTCCCCCTATAAAATCTAAAGAGCAAAGGCTAAACAGACACCTGTGGGCTGATATTAATAGCCAGGGAAGTGGTCCTCCCCGGCTATTAATGTCAGCTCTCAGCAGTCCCAGAAATGGGGCATCCATAAGATGCGCCAAATCTGGCATTTAGCCTTACTCTTCCCACTGCCGTGTAGCGGTGGCGAGTGGGGTAATAAGGTTGGGGTTCATGTCAGCCTTGTATTGACGGCTGACATGAAGCCCAGGTTAGTAATGGAGCGGCATCTATAAGACGCAGCCATTACTAACCCCGTAGTAAAGTTTTCAACTCTTTTTCAATAAAGACACAGCCAGAATAAAGTCTGTATTGAAATAAAATTATACACGGGTTTAATAATTTATTTAAAAATAGAAAACACCGTATATTCACCTAACAACTAGTCCCCAAATCCTGTAAAAAAAACAAAAATAAAAAACATCCATATCCCTCACCTGTCCGCCGTCATGACGTCCCACGGCGATCCGGGTCACTTCTACAGCTGCCACATCAATCACTGATGTGACAGCTGTAGAAGACAGCACTGTACACTGACAGGAGTGTAATCACTCCTGTCAGTGTACATCGCTGCTGCTGGGGCTGAGTTCACCTGAGTTCATTAGCTGAAGATCAGCTGATAAGCCTAGGTGCCCTCACTTACTGCATCAGTGTTGGTGGGGAAAATTCATGAGAAAATTCCCATGCATCACCGGTGCTGTACAGTGAGGTCCTGGAGCTCGTCAGCTGATCTCCAGCTGGTGAACTCAGGTGAACTCAGTCCTGGTAGCACAGTGATGTACATTGCCGGGAGCGAGCGCGCTCCCGTCAGCGTACCGCCGGGTGATCGGGTTGCCGGGAGACATCGGGAGGATGGCAGACAGGTGAGAATGAAAGGTGTTTTTATTTTAATAGCTTTTATCAGCGGGAGCGGCGGTCGGATGGGTAAGTAGTCTTCTTCCCCAGCCCGGATACCATTCGTTGTGTGTTTTTGCGGCATATTTGACTCATTGACTTGAATTGAGTCAGCCAAATACGCAGCAAACAACTGCAGGAAATACACAAATATATTTATACCTGCGGGTTTGCTGTGGTTCAATTGATCTGAATGGGCGGGAAACGCTTCAGAAATGCTACAAATAATGGACATGCAGTGAATTTAAACGCAATGACAATCCTGAGTGGAAAATTACAGATCTTGTGCACAGCACATCAGGATTATCATTGCATTAGCTGGCTGATGGATTACCTAGCGTTTTTGGTTTATTTCCTCTCGGAAAAAATGCACAGTGTGCACATAGCCTTAGACAACCCTAACCCCAACCCTAGCCACAACCCTAAGACAACATTAAGACAACCCTAATTCTAACCCTAATTCTGAACATAACCTTACCCCTAATCCTAACAAAATCCTAATCCTCATCCTAACCCTAACCCCAACCCTCACTGCAAAGAATAGAACATTTTTTTTATTATTTTATCATTTTTATCTAACTAAGGGGGTGACAAAGGGGGATTTGATTTATTTTTTTTTCTTTTGATCACAGTGACGATACAATTTAAAATCTTAATTACCCAGACGATTAGATTTGTTAATCCAAGAGAAATACCTTATTGTGTTTAATTAGAGATTACTGGCTGTGTTTTACTAATGTTCTGCTTGCTCGTCATTTTATGTACACTAATTTAACTTGTAAAGTGTCCAGCATTCCACTAATCTCATTAGTATCTCAGGAGCCTCTAACCAAAAATACCGTCTAGGCCCATTGTGTAAGTGTTGAAAGAAGATCCGGTGGAGCCTTCACCACAGGAAGTCTCACATGTAGACCCAGGTGATGAAGTCACCTGAGAGATACCTCCACTAATTAACAGTTAGCTTTGGGGGAGGGTGAGAGCAGTTCTGCCATTCAGGGGGCTGAGCCCAGAGAAGCAGAAGGGACATGTGTTTTTGTAGCAGTCAGATATGGGACAGAGAATCAAGGAGGATCAGAAAGACTTTACAAGGAGAATGAGAAACATCCTTCATGAAAGTAGATGGATAGCATGGCACCCAAAGAGACACAGATTTGAATTCTATATGATTCTAGCTTAAGGGTACCGGCCCTGACTGGAAAGATTCGGATCTGCTCCATTGACCATCATGGATATGTTGTTTGGAGTTGCCAGGAGGGACCCACCAGTCCACCTGCAACCCACGTAGACATTCGGAGAAGCCAAATTGGGACCCGCCGGTCATCTGGCTCCATGGAAACTATGGGAGAGGCCAGATTGGGATCCTCGGGTCTCCTGGCCTTGTAACTCGATGGACTGCTAGCTTCCTAAGCTTGCCGCTACCTTTTCTCTGTGGGGGCCCGCCAGAAGCGGGGGGGCCACTGGTTGAGGTAGTTGGCCCTGGAAGTCTCCAAAGTTGCAGCTGTTCTATCCCAGGCGGGCGGAGAAGGCAGGTTGAGACTGTGTAATGTTGTACCATCTTGGATATTTGCTGGGACTGTTCTGTGTGCTTATTGTCCGCTTTGTGGTTCAATAAAGTATTACCACTCTGTTTTACCCTCACTCTGTATTGTCTGAGTAGCATTACGCCCACAGAAGACCCCAGGTCTTCACAATCACTGTGATAGGGTTTATCACAGTGATCAAAAGGAACCAATAGGGGTGTTACGGGTCCAGGTGGTGGAACCTCTGTGCTTCGGTGCAAGGAGGGACCAGAGGGGCGTGACTAAGTACCTACTCGGCCTGACCAAAGTCGCACGGCGGCTCAATCGACTCTGTGAACCAGGGAGGGACCGAGCAGGGGGACCAGGTGCCACTCTGGGACCGACCTTGTGTGAGAGCAGGTGACTCCCACAGGTCAGATGGCAGGAACTGACCGGTACAGCGGATGAGCACAGCAGAAAGGCTGACTGGTGGTCCAGGTAGATAAGCAGGCTGGTTCGGCAGATAGCCAGACGGGTGCTCCGGGTAGGCAGGCTGGCGGGCACGGCAGGTTACAGGCAGATGCTCCAGGTAGGCTGGCTGGCGGGCACGGCAGGTAACTGGCAGGTGCTTCCAGGTAAGCAGGCTGGCGGGCAGGACTGAAGACAGACTGGCGGACTGGACTGTAGACAGACTGGCTGACTGGACATATAGGAGGAGGTGCTTTAAATAGGGGAAGTCCTCCGGCCATTGACCGGGGACTTTTTAGGACGGCGCGCGCGGCCCCTTTAAGAGGGAGGGAGCGTGCACGCCCTAAGCACAGTACCCGGGAATCTGTGCGCACTGCATGCCACAGTAGCTGCAGGACGGGAGCCGGAAGATTCCGGACCAGGACTGTGGCAGTGAGGGGAACGGCATCTCCGCCCAGCAGGAGTCGGAGACGCCGATGCTACAGTACCCCCCCTCTTTACGCCCCCCTTCTTTAAGCCCGAGAGAAATTTTTTAAGAAGATGAAGGGCCAAACCCTTTCCAATCCACAAGAAAGAAAGTCTTTCCTCTTACCCTCTTGGTGGCCAAAATGTTTTCTACCTCAAAGATGTCCTCAGTGGAGACTGGAGCTGGAGAGGTACCTGGATCGTCAGAGAAGGAATTCA
This sequence comes from Phyllobates terribilis, assembly GCF_046119375.1. Taxonomy (NCBI): domain Eukaryota; kingdom Metazoa; phylum Chordata; class Amphibia; order Anura; family Dendrobatidae; genus Phyllobates; species Phyllobates terribilis. Next base: position 597,119,267 of record NW_027362761.1, read on the forward strand.
GGACAACAGGTTTGAGAAGGGATACATGAAAGGAGTTGGGAATCCGTAAGGTGACCTGGAGTTTCAGCTTGTAGGCCACGGGATTGATTTGGTTCAGAACCTCGAACGGACCGATGAACCGCGGACCCAACTTATAGGAAGGTATCTTGAGATGGACATATTTGGAGGAAAGCCAGACCTTGTCTCCCGGACGGAATTGAGGCGGATCCAGACGTCTCTTATCAGCATGTCTCTTCATCCGCTCGGAGGACTGAAGAAGTGCAGATCTAGTGTCTTCCCAAATAGCCGAAAATTCGCCAACAAGAGACTCCGCGGCAGGATTGTCCACTGAAGAGACGGGAAATGGAATCCGGGGGTGTTGACCGTAGACCACAAAGAACGGGGATTTAGTAGAACACTCGCTCTCATGGTTGTTATAGGAGAACTCGGCCAAGGGCAGGAGCTCGACCCAATCGTTATGGTGAGCATTGACAAAGTGCCGGAGGAAGCTCGTAAGGACCTGGTTGATGCGTTCCACTTGACCATTGGATTGAGGGTGATAAGCAGAGGAAAAATCCAGGGAGACATCCAGCAGCTCACACGTAGCTCTCCAGAAGCGCGAAGTGAACTGAACCCCGCGATCAAACACAATGTGGAGGGGTAGGCCGTGAAGACGGAAGATGTGATGGATGAAGTCCTTAGCAAGCACAGATGCAGAGGGATGAAGTGGGCCATTTTAGAGAAGCGGTCAGCGACCACCCAAATGACTGTACAACCAGCAGAGACAGGGAGATCCGTAATGAAGTCCATTGCAATGTGTTGCCACGGAGCGGAAGGCACGGGAAGAGGAAGGAGACGGCCGGATGGAAGGTGCCGGGGAACCTTGTTACGGGCACAGGAGGAACAAGCTGCGACGAAGTCCGCAACATCCTTGAGCAGAGAAGGCCACCAGTAATGTCGGGCTATGAGCAAAAAGGTCTTCCTCTGACCAGCATGACCGACTAGTTTGGATGAATGGCCCCAGAGTAGAACCTTCTTACGATCTGGAACCGCCACAAAAGTCTTACCGGGTGGAAGAAGACAGGTCAAATGGAGCCACAGTCATTACTTTGGAGGGGTCGATGATATGTAGAGGCTCCTCCTCTTGGTCAGTGGACAGGAACGAGCAGGATAAAGCATCAGCCTTAATGTTCTTGTCCGCCGGGCGGTAATGCAGAGTGAAGCAGAATCGGGCAAAGAATAGAGACCACCTGGTCTGACACAGATTAAGTCTTTGGGCATTTTGTAAATAGGCCAGGTTTTTGTGGTCAGTGTAGATGACCACCGGGTGCAGAGCCCCCTCCAGCAGGTAACGCCACTCCTCCAGCGCCAATTTGATGGCTAGCTGCTCACAATCTCCTATGGAGTAGTTGCGCTCGGACTAGGAGAAGAGCTTGGAGAAGAAGCCGCAGGTTACCATTCTCCCGGACAGGGATTTCTGGGTGAGCACCGCTCTGGCTCCGGAGGAGGATGCATCAACCTCCAGGAAGAACTGCTTGTTGCAATCCGGACGGAGCAGCACAGGGGTGGAGGAGAAAGCTTATTTTAGGGAGACGAAGGCCTCCTCCGCTTCGGAAGTCCATTCCCTGGGATTTGCTCCCTTACGGGTGAGCGCGGAGATGGGAGCGGTCCGGGAGGAGAAATGAGGGATGAAGAGGCGGTAATAATTTGCGAAGCCCAGGAATCGCTGAATCGCCTTCAACCTCTCCGGTCGGGGCCACTTTAAGACGGCAGAGACCTTCTCGGGTTCCATCCGCAGACCAGTCTTGGAGATAATATAGCCCAGGAATGGAAGGGAGGTCTGCTCAAAGAGGCATTTCTCAAATTTTGCGTATAGGCGATTCTGCCGGTGCCTTAGCAGAACCTGACGAACATACCTCCGGTGTGTGGGCAGGTCCGGCGAGAAGACCCAAGATATCGTCCAGGTACACCACCACGCAAGGAAACAGGAAATCACGGAAGATGTCGTTGACCAGCTCCTGGAAGACGGCTGGAGCATTACAGAGACCAAAGGGCATCACGCGATATTCATAGTGACCGTCCCGGGTGTTGATTGCCGTCTTCTACTCGTCTCCCTGGCGGATCCGGACCAAATTGTACACCCCACGAAGATCGAGCTTGGTGAAGATCTTCGCACCTTTAAGGCGGTCGAACAGCTCCGAGATGAGAGGCAGGGGGTACTTATTCTTGATGGTAATCTGGTTAAGACACGTAGTGAGCCGTCTTTCTTCTTAACGAAGAAGAATCCTGCTCCAGCCGGGGAGGTAGATTTTTGGATGAATCCCCTAGCAAAATTCTCTTCTATGCACTCAGACATGGCCCGGGTCTCAGCCAGCGACAAGGGGTAGATACACCCGCGGGGAGGAGAAGCATCCGGTACCAGGTCGATTGGGCAATCATACGGCCTATGAGGTAGAAGTGTCTCTGCCTCCTTTTTGTTCAGGACGTCCGCATAGGACCAGTAGGGTGCCGGCCGACCAGGTAGATTAGCCGGCGTAGACGGAGGTTGAGCTGGACGAACCTGAACCAGGCAGGACTCATGGCATTCCTGACCCCAACGGAGCACTTCACCAGACCTCCAATTCAGGACGGGTTCATGTCTCTGTAACCAGGGTAGACCAAGCAAGAGGGAGTGAGAGAGACCGGACAGCACATGAAAGGAGATCTTCTCAGAGTGCAGCATTCCCACCTGAAGGGTTACAGGCTCTGTGACGAGCAAGATGGTCTCTGGAAGAAGTCTCCCATCCACGGAAGCGACCGCCAACGGTTCAGCCAGGCGTATGGTAGGAATCTGATACCGCTCCACAACAGCCTGTGAAATGAGATTCCCAGCGGCTCCAGAATCCAGGTGGGCAGTCTCAAAGAAGCAAGTCTCACCACTGGAAATAGAAGCAGGTAGAGTCAAGGACGGAGAGGATTTACTCTTGCCTAGGACGACCTCTCCAAGTGGTCCTAGACACTGGAGTTTCCCTACTTCACCGGGCAGGAATGGATCAGATGCTCTTTACTGCCACAGTAGAAGCAACTCCCCTCTGCTCGGCGCATCTCCAGGCGGGACTTGACCATCTTGGTTTGGTCAGTTTGTATAGGCTCTGGGAAACGTGTCCGAGGAATAGCTGGTTGCGAGGCTGGGCTTTGGAATACAGGAGTGAGACATGGAAGTCTTCTCTCCCGGGTAGTCTCCTTAGCTCATTCCAAAAAACAGATGTCAATCTGGGTAGCTAATGACACCAGGTCGTCCAGGGTGGAAGGGATGTCACGACCGGCTAGCTCATCCTTGATGTCCGGAAAGACCCTCTCAGAAGGTGGACACCAGGGCCTCGTTGTTCCAGCCAAGCTCAGATGCGAGGGTTCGGAAATGTATGGCATACTGGCCCATGGTGAGACTCCCTTGGCGGAGATGGAGAAGTGAGGCAGTAGAAGATTTTCGTCCGGGCTCATCGAAGACCTTCCGGAAGGCAATGAGGAAAGCCGGAAGATCGGACACCAGAGGATCCCCTCTCTCCCACAGAGGGTTTAACCATGCCAATGCCTCCCCGGTGAGGTGAGACATGATGAATGCCACCTTGGCCCGGTCGGAGGGGAACTGATGTGCCAGGAGTTCAAAGTGCAGCGTGCACTGATTTAGGAAACCCTGACATAAGATGGGGTCACCACCAAAATGTGGAGGCGCAGAGAGCCGGGGTCCAGAGCCGGATGCCATAGCGCCAGTAGGTTGAGGTGCCGCTCGGCTAGACACGGACACAGACGGGGTGGACAGCGTGTCCAGGCGGGAGTTGACTGACCTCAGATAGGATAGTCTCCTGTTGGGATCTCTGACGTGAAACCTCCTGGTACAGGTCAGAGATCGAAGGAGCCTGGGGGCCACCTGGTTCCATGGCCTGTGCAAACTGTTACGCGTCCGGGTGGTGGAACATCTGTGCTTCGGTGCAAGGAGGGACCAGAGGGGCGTGACTAAGTACCTACTCGGTCTGACCAAGATCAATCGACTCCGTGAACGAGGGAGGGACCGAGCAGGGGGACCAGGTGCCACTCTGGGACCGACCTTGTGTGAGAGCAGGTGACTCCCACGGGTCAGATGGCAGGAACTGACCGGTACAACACGGCTGGAAGGCTGACAAGTGGTCCGGGTAGATAAGCAGGCTGGTTCGGCAGATAGCCAGACGGGTGCTCCGGGTAGGCAGGCTGGCGGGCACAGCAGGTTACAGGCAGGTGCTCCAGGTAGGCTGGCTGACGGGCACAACAGGTAACAGACAGGTGCTCCAGGTAAGCAGGCTGGCGGGCACGGCAGGTAACTGGCAGGTGCTTCCAGGTAAGCAGGCTGGCGGGCACGGCAGGTAACTGGCAGGTGCTTCCAGGTAAGCAGGCTGGCAGGCAGGATAGTAGACAGACTGGCGGACTGGACTGAAGACAGACTGGCGGACTGGACTGAAGACAGGCCGCGTGACCTGAGGGCTGAAGCAAGTGTAAGCACACGGAATAACGACCTTGCACAGGCACCTCCATATAGGAGGAGGTGCTTTAAATAGGGGAAGTCCTCCGGCCATTGGCCAGGGACTTTTTAGGACGGTGCGCGCGGCCCCTTTAAGAGGGAGGGAGTGCGCGCGCGCCCTAAGCACAGTGCACGGGAAGCTGCGCGCCACAGTAGCTGCAGGACGGGAGCCAGAAGACGTCAGACCAGGGCCGTCGCGGTGAGGGGAACGGCATCTCCACCCAGCTGGAGGCAGAAACACCGATGCTACAAGGGGAAATTTATTATTGTTGCCGGACACCGACCGGCAGATCTCAGGGGGTGCACTGTGCATGCTCCCGCCATTTTTTTTACAGGAAGATGACGGAGGGCCGGGGGATGGATCAGGAGATCATAGGGATGGTAGAGGTACCGGGAGGCTCAGGGGGGGCTTCATTTCTCTCTCCTCTGACATGTATATCATGTCAGACGAGAGAGAAATTATTGTGATCGCGGGCACACTTTTTTTTTTCCATGATCACCGCTATTCACTGAATAGAGGCGATCACGTGATTTGGGACTGAAAAAAACGGCCCTGGTCATGTTTCCGGGGGGCGCTACACTGTTAATCCTGAGCACCATGAAATAGCGCCGCTGAAGCATAAGTACCCTTAACTGCCGCCGTGAAAATGCATTACGGCGGTCACTAAGGGATTAATATTGCCGAGGTAATAATTCCATCATCTATGCATGGTTAAAAAAAAATTTGAAAACATGATCTGTTGGTGGCTCCTGAAGACTGGAGTTGGGGAAAACTGTATTAGGCTGTGTGCCCACGATGCGTTTTTTAAGCGTTTCCGCAGCAGCAAAAACGCTGCAGAAACGCTTAAAAAACACATGGTAGAAGGTCTGCCATGTTCCCCAATGATAATCCCCATGTGATGTGCACATGCTGCGGAAATTTCCGCTGCAGATTATCATTGTGGAAAAAAAGCAGCACTACCAATTATTTTGCGGAAGTGCTGCGTTTTCGCCGCCATTGACTTGCATTAGAATGCGCCAATTCCACAAGACTGTATCTGTACTTGCGTAATTGACTCGTTCTAATGTGCGGATGGTACCCGGGTGTGGAGGACAGGAGAGTCTCCTCCACACCCAGGTACCATTAAGCTGTAAAAAAAAAAAGAATAAAATAAAAAATAAAGATTATATTCACCTTCCGACGGCCCGCGGACTCCTTCCCTGTGCTTGCCTGCAGATCGCGCAGGACTGATGGACCTGCGGTGATGTCACAGTCATGTGACGGCAGGTCCTTCAGTACAGCGTACCGCGAGCTGCCGGCAGCCAGCACAGGAGCGCAGCAAGACTGCAGGGGCCATCGGAAGGTAAGTATAGGTTTATTTTTTATTTTTTGACATTCTCTCGGGTCACATTATATAAATCCATGCCGTTTGCATGGATTTACTGTATAGTGTGACTGAGTTGTCAAGCACTTTCCAAGTGATGCTAAAATCGCTTGGAAAGCGCTTGTCAACCCGCATGCGGAAATGCAAGTGAAGAACGCTTCATTTCCGCATGTCCCTGGCAGGAAAACGCATGTACAATCCGCATGTACAATCCGCATGTGTTTTTTTTCTGCCAGGGAGATGCCGAAACGCTCAGGAAAAAATCCTGAGCATTTCTGCATCGTGGGCACATAGCCTTAGACTGTAATTTTTTTAACTAAGGAAAATTATCCAATATCACGTGTGTGAAGAATGTGAACCTTTGCTTTCAGTATCTGCTCTGACCCCTTGTGCAGCAATATTGCATCTAAATGTCTCCAGTAATTGCTGATTTGTCCTGCTCATCGGATTAGAGGAATTTTATCCCATTCCTCCCTACCAAACAGTTTAAACCATGTTATGTTGGTGGGGTTTTTCCCGTGAACTGTGTGACGATACAGACTATAATCTTAATTAGCCAGATGATTAGATTTGTTATTCCAAGAGAAATACACTATTGTGTTTTAAATTGACTAGTATATGTTTGTGTATTTCTAATGGCGAGACTAGTATCTGTATAACCCTGAATGCTGACTTTGATTCCTTTGGAAACAATGATGTTTACTATGCTAATGAAATATTGAACTAAAAAGTCAGCTAGATGTGTATCTACAAGAGCCCCCTGTGATACCAACTATGTAAATTGATTAGCTAAAACAATGAGACTTGTGTGAGCCATGCACCCTTACCTCTGACTGATGACCTTACACTGATGTCAATATAAACAAGGATGTCTGTAGTGCTGGAAGGAGAATCAAGAAGAGTCAGAAAGACTCTACAAGGAGAATGAGAGACATCCTTCAGGAAAGTAGATGGATAGCATGGCATCCAAAGAGACACAAATTTGGATTTTACATGATTCTAGCCTAAGGGTATCAGCCCTCACTGGAAAGATTCGGATCTGCTTCATTGACCATCAGAGAGACATGGATACGTTTTGGGGAGACCAGGGTGGGACGAAGAAGTCACCTGGCCCCATTGATATTGTAACATACCTGGCGGCGTACTTGCATAGTGCACCATCTCCCACTATGCAAGATCGCAAACTTAATCTTCAGTCCAGTCTGCCAGCCTGGCTTCTGTTCATACTGTCTGCTTGTCCCTGTCCTGACTGCTTAGGGCGGCGGCCCGGTTACTTCCCGTTTTTTGTAGCTGCTGTGGGCACACCCCTAATGCGTCCTCAGCCTATTGCTGTCTGTCACTGGATATTTAAACCAGCTCCACCTTGAAGCTGGTGCCTGAGCAACTCTTATCCTCAGAGGGCTCCTTGCCTCTGATGCGCCAGGTCCTGTTCTGTTTTTCCTGCCTGTCCGCCTTCCTGGAGGCTGTATTCCCAGGCCTGTCTGAACACGCTCCTAGCCTGTTTGTCCTGCCTTCTGGGGGCCGCATACCCAGACCTATTATCTGTGTCTTCTAGCCTGTTTGTCCGCCATTCTGGGGGCCGCATACCCAGACTCACTCCTGTATCTCGCGGCAGTGTCAGTTCCTGTCTAAACACTCAGTTCCTGTGTGAACACTCTCCTAGCCTGTTGCCTGTTTTTCTCTATGTCTGTACCTTCCCTTTTTCTGCAGAGTCTGAACCTGCACCTAACTCCTACTCGTTGTCGCTGTACTTCCGTTTGTGAGTTTGGAGTCCACTCGCTACTTCTTTGCAAGTACCTCGTGTGTATCTGGTTCTGCCTTTCCCTTCCAGTCTGTTCCGTGTGAACAGAGCCCTGTCCCCTCTGCTCTGCTATAGCTCACCGCTCCGGCGGTTTCCCTCCGCTCTGTCTTTGCTCACCACTTCGGCGGTTTCCCCCCTGCTCTGTCTTGCTTACCGCCCCGGTGGTTGATCTCTGCTCTGCCTTACTTACCGCTCCGGCGGTTCCTGCCGCTCAGCCTTGTCCACCGCACCTGCGGTTTCGCTCTGCTCAGCCCTGTCCACCGCACCTGCGGTTTTGCTCTGCTCAGCCTTGTCCACCGCACCTGCGGTTTCGCTCTGCTCAGCCTTGTCCACCGCACCTGCGGTTTCGCTCTGCTCAGCCTTGTCCACCACACCTGCGGTTTCGCTCTGCTCAGCCTTGTCCACCGCACCTGCGGTTTCGCTCTGCTCAGCCTTGTCCACCGCACCTGCGGTTTCGCTCTGCTCAGCCTTGTCCACCGCACCTGCGGTTTCGTTCTGCTCAGCCTTGTCCACCACACCTGCGGTTTCGCTTTACTCTGCTTGACTACCGCATCTGCGGCTCTGAACCTGTCTCCCAGTCTGTACTGGACCCTATCCAGCCTGTGCTCTAACCTGCCTGATCCTGTATTCCCCGGTGTGGGTCAACAGCCGTGTCCGGGGTCTGACCTGGAGTGGCACCTGGTCCCTCTGCTTGGTTCTTCCCTGGTGCACGGCGTCGTAGCCGTCGTGCGACCTGGGTCGGATCGGGTTGATACTTAGTTACGCCCCTCCAGGCACTCTCCGGTTCATGGCACAGTGGAATCACTAAATCACGCACACGCCAGTCAGTCTGGGCGTGTGCTCAACAGTTTGCTCAGGCCATGGTTCCCGTTGAGCCCCACAGCCCTTCGCTCTCAGAGACATTTTGAATCCTTGTCTGGCGAATACGTGCACCAAGAAAAAATTTTTTCGCAAGCTAATGTCCAGGCGATGTACGCAGCAGTCCAGATAGAGCTATCCGCACTCGTTCCTGCGGATCCGCCACGGTACTACGGGGATCAAAAACGAAGTTGTGCGTTTGTGGAGCAATGCATGCTGCATTTCAAGTTCTGTCCTCACTATTTTCCTACCGATCGGGTTAAAGTGACATTTATGATGTCCTACCTAGCGGGTGATGACTTGAAATGGATCACCCCCCTATGGGAAGCATGGGATCCTATCGTCTTTGACCTGCAGGCCTTCCAGGTGGCCTTTCTAATGGTCTTCGATGATCCCAATCCTGAAGCCTCTGCTAAAGCTTCCCTTCCCAATATCCCGGAGCAGCCCCGATGGGTAATGTGTGTGGGTAACTCACCAGTTTTCCAGCCTGAAGAGACTGCTGCCCACCCAGAATCCTCACAGGATGACTATTCTCCACAGAATATTTCTCTTCCCAACCTCAAGAGGCAGTCCAGACGTGCAAGGCGTAGAGGCAAGCCATCACGCCAGGTTCTGTCCTCCCAAAGACCTCCTGTTCCCCAGCCTGTAGAAGCAGCTACCCGCACTGAATCCATGAAGGTTGACCATGTTCGGCAGGCAAAGCAGAGGCCGGAACTCAGTCACAAAATCGGATTGCGGTCCCGCTGCGGTTGTTTGGGACCCCCTGCGGTCTTTGTCCAGCGAAGGTTGGAGAACGCCAAGACATTAGGCCTGTAGGAGAGGCTGCCCTTGGCGTTAGTGTTTCCTCTCCACAGATGACCATAACTGTCTCCGTGGCAAGTGAAAGCCTCGGATTAACCGGAAGTTTCGGGCATAAAGCCTTGAAGAATCTGTGTTTGATTCCCGTCCGAAAACTCCAGAAGCCGGTTTGGGCATTGTCAGCGGAAGGACGAGCCCTACTCAGAAACAGTGAAAATATGTCTGTACAAATTAAGCTCCAGATTGGAGCATTACACTTGAAGAAGCTTTCATTTCAGGTGCTGACTGGTTTACCCACAAGTCGTCCAGAGCCGAGAGATCTAGTGCCCGCCCAGGTCTGGAGACCTTCTATGGTGTATCCTGGGGGACTGCTAAGGTTTAAGGGGTGTCCAGTCCCCATATCTTCAGCACAGTCAGCAATGTCTTCTTCTTCACCAGATCTGCTAGTCGCTGACTCGCTGTGCGCTGAAGTCTCCGAAGGAAGAGAAGCGGAGGCATTGTTCCCACACAGTCTCGACGATTGTACCAATGATCTGGCTTCAGGTACCGCCCCGCCTCACAGACAGGTCATCTCTGAAACCAGATTGAAGATGGTCCCAAAGCAAGGACCCTCCATCTCTAGTAACTCTGGTCTTATGTCCATCAAGGCGGTGGATACCTCCAAGTCTCTGCACCCGTCCAACCAGGCGGAGGACCTCCAGTTGCCTCCTGAATCCCCCAGGGTGCTACCTGATAACAAATGGAGAGAGACTTTTCTACTCCCTGTACCTAATACCTCGCCCACTTCATCCAGTGAGTTTGACCAGGTGTACCCCGAAGCAGTGGTTACCCCCGAGTCTCTGCATCCCTCCAACCAGGCGGATGACCTCCAGTTGTCTCCTGAATTCCCCGGGGTGCTACCTGGTAACAATTGGAGTGAGACTTTCCTACACCCTGTATCTGATACCTCGCCCACTTCATCCAGTGAGCTTGACAAAGTGTACTCCGAAGCCGTGGTTATCCCCGAGTCTCTGCACCCCTCCAACCTGGCGGAGGACCTCCAGTTGTCTCCTGAAACCTCTGGGGTGCTACCTGATAGCAAAGGAAGAGAGACTTCCCTACACCCTGTACGTGGTACGCCGCCCACTTCATCCAGTAAGCTTGGCAAAGTATACGGCATGGCGATGGTTACCCCCCGAGTCTCTGCACCCCTCCAACCAGGCGGAGGACCTCCAGTTGTCTCCTGAATCCACCGGGGTGCTATCTAATAATAAATGGAGAGAGACTTTCCTGTGTGCTGTTCCTGGTACTTCACCCACTTCATCTGTTGCTGAGGATGGCTTGATGAGAGGAAGCATCCTAGTTACCAAGATGATGAGACCAGTTTCGTTTCCTCTAGTGGACAGAAGAGGTAATCCTCTTGAAGAGAAGGATTGGCCTCCAAATTCTCTGCGGAACACTCTTGCAGGCTTGAAGAGGGGGCATAAGGGGGGGTACTGTAACATACCTGGCGGCGTACTTGCATAGTGCACCATCTCCCACTATGCAAGATCGCAAACTTAATCTTCAGTCCAGTCTGCCAGCCTGGCTTCTGTTCATGCTGTCTGCTTGTCCCTGTCCTGACTGCTTAGGGCAGCGGCCCGGTTACTTCCTGTTTTTTGTAGCTGCTGTGGGCACACCCCTAATGCGTCCTCAGCCTATTGCTGTCTGTCACTGGATATTTAAACCAGCTCCACCTTGAAGCTGGTGCCTGAGCAACTCTTATCCTCCGAGGGCTCCTTGCCTCTGATGTGCCAGGTCCTGTTCTGCTTTTCCTGCCTGTCCGCCTTCCTGGTTGCTGTATTCCCAGGCCTGTCTGAACACGCTCCTAGCCTGTTCGTCCTGCCTTCTGGGGGCCGCATACCCAGACCTGTTATCTGTGTCTTCTAGCCTGTTTGTCCGCCATTCTGGGGGCCGCATACCCAGACTCACTCCTGTATCTCGCTGCAGTGTCAGTTCCTGTCTGAACACTCTCCTAGCCTGTTACCTGTTTTTCTCTATGTCTGTACCTTCCCTTTTTCTGCAGAGTCTGCACCTAACTCCTACTCGTTGTCGCTGTACTTCAGTTTGTGAGTTTGAAGTCCACTCGCTACTTCTTTGCAAGTACCTCGTGTGTATCTGGTTCTGCCTTTCCCTTCCAGTCTGTTCCGTGTGAACAGAGCCCTGTCCCCTCTGCTCTGCTATTGCTCACCGCTCCGGCGGTTTCCCTCCACTCTGTCTTGGCTCACCACTTCGGCGGTTTCCCCCCTGCTCTGTCTTGCTTACCGCCCCGGCGGTTTATCTCTGCTCTGCCTTACTTACCGCTCCGGCGGTTCCTGCCCGCTCTGCCTTGTCCACCGCACCTGCTGTTTCGCTCTGCTCAGCCCTGTCCACCGCACCTGCGGTTTCGCTCTGCTCAGCCCTGTCCACCGCACCTGCGGTTTCTCTCTGCTCAGCCCTGTCCACCGCACCTGCGGTTTCTCTCTGCTCAGCCCTGTCCACCGCACCTGCGGTTTCGCTCTGCTCAGCCCTGTCCACCGCACCTGCGATTTCGCTCTGCTCAGCCCTGTCCACCGCACCTGCGGTTTCGCTCTGCTCAGCCCTGTCCACCGCACCTGCTGTTTCGCTCTGCTCAGCCTTGTCCACCGCATCTGCGGTTTCGCTCTGCACAGCCTTGTCCACCGCACCTGCTGTTTCGCTCTGCTCAGCCTTGTCCACCGCACCTGCGGTTTCGCTCTGCTCAGCCTTGTCCACTGCACCTGCGGTTTCGTTCTGCTCAGCCTTGTCCACCGCACCTGCGGTTTCGCTTTACTCTGCTTGACTACCGCATCTGCGGCTCTGAACCTGTCTCCCAGTCTGTACTGGACCCTATCCAGCCTGTGCTCTAACCTGCCTGATCCTGTATTCCCCGGTGTGGGTCAACAGCCGTGTCCGGGGTCTGACCTGGAGTGGCACCTGGTCCCTCTGCTCGGTTCTTCCCTGGTGCACGGCGTCGTAGCCGTCGTGCGACCTGGGTCGGATCGGGTTGATACTTAGGTACGCCCCTCCAGGCACTCTCCGGTTCATGGCACAGTGGATTCACTAAATCACGCACACGCCAGTCAGTCTGGGTGTGCTTAACAGATATATTGTTTGGGGTTGCCAGGAGGGACCCACCGGCCGTCTGGAACTCATGGAGACATTTTGAGAAGCCAGATTAGGACCCGCCGGTCATCTGGCCCCATGGAAACTCTCGGCTCGGAGAGGCCAGGGTGGGACTCTCGGGTCTCCTGGCCTTGCACCTCAATGGACTGCTAGCTTCCTAAGCTTGCCGCTACCTTTTCTCTGTGGGGACCAGCCAGAAGTGGGGGGCCACTGGTTGAGGTAGTTGACCCTGGAAGTCCCAAGTCGCAGCTGTTCTATCCCAGGCGGGCGTAGAAGGAAGGGTGAGACTGTGTAATGTTGTACCATCTTGGGTATTTGCTGGGGCTGTTCTATGTGTTTATTGTCCGCTTTGTGATTCAGAAAAGTATTGCCACGCTGTTTTACCCTCGCCCTGTGTTGACTGAGTAGTGTTACGCCCACGGAAGACCCTAGGTCTTCACATTTTGGTGGATGCTGTGGGATACTACTCAGCCCAGCAGACCTGGGAGAGCTGCAGGGGACTGGTGTTCACAGACACCATCCAGAGGACTCCACAACCAGGGAGGCATGTAGACAGACCCAGTAGACCATAGGTGAGGCATACACAGCAAGTTTTGGATGCTGCCATGTCCAACCACACCAGCCCAGCCTTGGGAGGAAGACTGGAGAGGATATACAGCAGCAACAAGTTACGGCAACTACAGGAGCTGTGCCAGCTTCAACAGATTGAAGACCAGGCCACTGACACTCATCGGATTTAATTCAGGAACCACAGGATGCTGAGGACGGCATGTGTAGACGCAATGGATACCAGTGTGTTTTCGTCAGTTACGTGTGGAATATATATTTGCAAGGGTGACATGGAATATGCTCTGAGGAAACTGGATGATGCAAAGTTTTGTTCTCATGAAGGTGAGACCTCTTACATTCGTGTCTGTGCTTAAAGACATGCTGATGGACTGTCTCCAATAAATAGAGAAGGATGATTGGTATCCTATCATGTCTGGCTAATTAAGATTGGGGGAGCAATGTGACAATACAGGCTATAATCTTAATTAGCCAGACGATTAGATTTGTTAATCCAAGAGAAATACACTATTGTGTTTAAATTGACTTGTATATGTTTGTGTATTTCTAATGGACAGACCAGTATTTGTATAACCCTGAATGTTGACTTTGATTCCTTTGGAAACAATGATGTTTACTATGCTAATGACATATTGTACTAAGAAGTCAGCTAGATGTGTATCTACAAGAGCCCACTGTGATACCAACTATGTAAGTTGATTAGCTCAAACAATGAGACTTGTGTGAGCCCTGCACCCTTACCTCTGACTAATGACCTTACACAGTTGGAAATATAAACAGGGATGTCTGTAGTGCTGGAAGGAGAATCAAGAAGAGTCCGCTTATTTATTGTCCGCTTTATGGTTCAATAAAGTATTGCCATGCTGTTTTACCATCACCCTGTGTTGTCTGAGTAGCGTTATGCCCACGGAAGACCCCGGATCTTCACAAACTGGTCTTTTCGCTTTGTTCCACAACACTTCAGTACTTTTACTTGGCCATTCTTAAACTTTAACTACAGTTGCTAATGGGCTGATTTACTCTTACTTCCTTCAGATGAAACTGACATCCAGTGAGAGAGCAGTAGCAGCCCTGACTTTCTCTGTATGTCACTTTTGTACAAAAGAAGTGAGAGTGAAGTGGTACCTTTGTGGCCGCTGATTGGCTGCAGGGCTCATGTCACATAATAATGTTACACGATGCATGGTAGACCCAGTGCCGACACTGGAGGTGAGTACAGGCTGATATTTTACATGGGGGAGTATAGTAATTTAGAAGGCATTGTCCTAGTAGTGGACAACCCCTTTAACATTAGCTAATGTGACAAACCAAGAAGCAACATTAAAGGAAAACAGCGATACGGCATGGTTCAAAGTAGAGCGAGGCATCAGACAAGGCTGCATTCTGTCACGATTTCTCTTCAATTTATATGCACAAGCTATTTTCAGGAAGGCTGGACTTGCCGAAGAAGAAGGATTCAAAATTGGTGGATGAATCATCAAGAACCTTAAATACGCTGACGATACAACATTGATAGCAACAAGCGTAGATGGAATTAAGGACTTATTACGGAGCGTCAAGATGGAAAGCTTGAACATTGGACTGCTGCTCAATAGAAAGACAATGATATTGACTACTGCCAGGTACGACTGGGACACATTTGAGATGGATGGCGATGAACTGGAAGTAATAAAGGACATCAACTCATTTGGATAGATGATAACTGAAGATACAACAACGAAACCAAAAGTCGATAGGAGAATAGTTATATGAAAATCAAAAATGAAGTCACTGGACAAGGTTTTCAAATCGAGAAACTTTTCACTGGTGACGAAAACATAGCTCGCACATAGTTTGGTATTATCTGCGGTAACATACGGATGCGAAACCTGGACGATAAAGAAACAAAACAGAAGAAAATTTGATGTCTTTGAAATGTGGTGCTGGAGAAGGATGTTATAAATACCATGGATGGCAATAAGAACAAATAAATCAATTTTGGAACAAATCAAGCCAGACATGTCACTTGAAGCAAGGATCACCAAACTACAACTTGCCTACTGTGTACACATCATACAAAGAGAGCAATCACTGGAGAAGGACATAATGGTCATAAGAACAGAAGGACAAGTGAAGAGGAAGACCAGCAACCCGATGGGTTGATATTATCAAGATAATGGTGGAGAAGACCCTGGTCTACCTATCAAGGCTTGCACAAGATCGATCTTCCTATAAAGCGTTCATCCATCAAGTCGCCACACCTTGAGACCAAACCAAAGGCTGTTAAAAAAAAATGTGAGAGAGGCCTTTAATTGCTGAGAGGTTACCTTGAGTTCCTTTGTGACCTCATGGACCACTATACACATTGCTCTTGGAGTGATCTTTGTTGATCAACTGCTCCTGTGGAGGATAATTATGGCCTTGAATAACCATCATTTGTACTCAGTCTGTGACTGTGGATTGATTGAGTCTAAAACCGTTATATGTCTTATTAACCTATTCCATCCAAATGAGCATTAAAAACACTTTTTATTAAGTCCTCAGAAATCTTCTTTGTTCGTGCCATGATCCACTTCCACAAACCTGTTTAGGAAGATCAGACTTTGGTCGATCCCTGCTCTTTAAATTAAACATATTGCCAACTATATCCATCCAGTTGTTTCCATTTATTTTCTCCATTTTTGATTTTCACTAGTTGATTTTTTAACATCTTCTGACCCTCTTTACAATAACGGATCTTTCTTTGATTTTTTTCTAAATAGGAGATTTTTCCTGCTTAACCCATCAAGGATGAATAAGGACAGAGACAAGATGGCAGAGAGGATAATAAACCTCACCCTTGAGATACTTTTCCAGCTTACTGGAGAGGTGAGAGCTTCTGCTGTCATTACTTGACATCATTATCTAAGGTAATAACAGGTGATATGACCGGAGAGGTGAGAGGTTCTGATGTCATCACATGACATCATTATCTATGGGAATAACAGGTGATATGATCAGAGAGGTGAGAGGTTTAAATGTCATCACATGACATCATTATCTATGGGAATAACAGATGATATGACAGGAGAGGTGATGGACTCTGGAAATGCCTGTAGTGATATTATTAATGTCTCCACACTCAGGATTACACAGTAGTGAAGAAGACCTCTAGTGATCGCTGTCAGGCCCCTGTGTCTGAAGGACGGGGAGGAACCCTGAGCCCAATCTGGGGGCCTCCACCTCACCCCCGGATACATGAGGACATCGATGACCAGAAGATCCTAGAACTCACCAACAAGATGATTGAGCTGCTGACTGGAGAGGTGACACTGCTGGGAATGCTGGGACATTATACAGGATGGCACTGGAGGATTCTGGGTGATGACGGTATCATTGTGTGTGTCAGGTTCCTATAAGGTGTCAGGACGTCACCGTCTATTTCTCCATGGAGGAGTGGGAGTATCTAGAAGGACACAAGGATCGGTACCAGGAGGTAATGATGGAGGAGCACCGGCCCCGCACATCACCAGGTAATAGACAGGACTAAATCCACACGGCCTATAATTCTCTGTATGTAATAATGATGTCAGTCCTGTCTGTGTCTCCTGCAGGTCTCTCCAGTAAGAGGACAACCCCAGAGAGATGTCCCGCTCCTCCTCCTGCACAGGACCATCAGGTAGATGGAGATCTCCCCTATGATGTGTAGACGGCTGTGACCTCCTTGTGTTCAGTCTTGTCTTCTCCTCCAGTATTAGATGTTTTATACTTGTGTAATGAGAGCGGTGGAGACGGCAGGATCACAGCTGACCACAGACATGGCCGGATCTTCTCACCATTCTTCCTGGTGACTTCTCCAATCATCGGGGACTTTTACAATATTTGTTTTGCAGCTTTTGGATCCGGATAAAGATCTGAACAATATTAATGCTCCAGAGAGAAATGTGAGGGGTGATCAGCGGTGTAAAGAGGAGACTCCTACAGATAACCGCCCAGGTGAGTGGTGACCGTGGAATAAGAAGAGAAGTCACAGATTCCTCTCAGTCACCGCATAAAACGTTCTTCTTTATGCCTCTTTGCTTTGCCAGTTTTTTTGGGGGTATATTAATTCTTTCATCAAGAATACAAAATAAACCTCAATGATAATGTAATACCGATACAGGTGGTAACACAGGTAGCGTCTTTATATTATAGATGGATATGAATTCTGTCCATGTGAATAAGGCCTAGTTCTGTTTCCTATTATCTGCTGTCAGTATGTTTGGGTCCAGAAATGTGATGAAATTAATGAAATTAGGGCTGAGGGGGTTCTAGGATGATGGTTCTGCAAAAGTCATTTCAGCAGGGGAAAGCACAGGATATCATCTTTGAAAATAGATAATCTAACCTTTTTCCGGCATCCCGACATTCTTTTTGTACAGAAAATGTACAGGTTTGGGTATTTTTTTTAATCCCAGTGGGCTCAAATGTGGGAAATATGTTCTTGGTTGAACATTTATGTTGCTGCTTCCTCCGTCATTATAGAGTCTTTAGACACTTCGTTTTTAGCATCATAAAGTATTATTCCACTTACATGGCCGCATGTAGAGCAGTCATGGACACTGTTCTTGTGGGAACGACTGAGACACTAATCTATGTTATTATAACTAATTTTCTATGTAATTTCACATTGCAATTGTAGAAGAGTCGTCTTGGTAATATGACCATCTACACAGTACAACTGATCCTGTGGTCAGGGACAAGAGTTTATATATTTTAAAATATACAATATTTGTTTTATTTTTTGACAGATTGTGGTATTATACAGCATACATATGAAGACGACCCTTTTATCCAAAATATACCCTCAGCTCTTTACATCCAAGATCCGTCATCTAATGCCTTTAAACAAGTCCTATCACCTGATTCATCACAGACTGTTGAGGAGACGGAAAGTCACATAAGTTATGTTCAACAACAAATAGCTCACACAGGGGAGAAGCCATATTCATGTCCGGAATGTGGGAAATGTTTTTCAGAGAATTCATCTCTGGTTGACCATCAGAAAACTCACAAAGAGTTGAAGCCTATATTATGTTTAGAGTGTGGAAAATGTTATAGCACTAAATCAACCCTTGCCGCACATCTAAGAGTTCACACAGGGGAGAAGCCGTATTCATGTTCAGAATGTGAGAAATCTTTTACCCAGAAATCAGATCTTGTTAGACATCAAAAAATTCACACTGGGGAGAAGCCATTTTCTTGTACCCTATGTGGAAAGTGTTTTAGACAAAAGACAACTTTAATTATACATCAAAGAACTCACACAGGGGAGAAGCCATTTTCCTGTTCAGAATGTGAAAAATGTTTTGCCCATAAATCAGAACTTGTTAGACATCAAATAATTCACACGGGGAAGAAGCCATTTTCTTGTAACCTATGTGGAAAGTGTTTTAGACAAAAGACAACTTTAATTATACATCAAAGAACTCACACAGGGGAGAAGCCATTTTCATGTTCAGAATGTGAGAAATGTTTTGCCCAGAAATCAGAACTTGTTAACCATGAAAGAACTCACACAGGGGAGAAGCCATTTTCATGTTCAGAATGTGAGAAATGTTTTGCTCATAAATCAGAACTTGTTAACCATGAAAGAACTCACACAGGGGAGAAGCCATTTTCATGTTCAGAGTGTGAGAAATGTTTTACTTGGAAATCAGATCTTGTTAACCATAAAAGAATTCACACAGGGGAGAAGCCATTTTCTTGTAACGTTTGTGGAAAGTGTTTTAGACAAAAGTCAACTCTAATTGTACATCGGATAATTCACAAAGAAAAACCATTCTCATGTCAGGTATGTGGAAAATGTTTTATCCACAAATCATATCTTTTTCAACATCAAAGTACTCACACGGGGGAGAAACGATTTTCTTGTTCAGAATGTCAAAAATATTTTGATCGAAAATCAGAGCTCATGTTACATATAAAAACTCATAAAGGGAAGAAGTCATTTTCTTGTCCAGAATGTGGAAAAGGCTTTGATCACAAATACAATTTTGTTAGACATATGAGAATTCACAAAGAGGAGAAGCCATTTTCGTGTAATCTATGTGGGAAATGTTTTACTCAGAATTCATATCTTGTTGATCATCAGAAAACTCACACAGGCACGAAGGCTATTTTATGTTCAGAATGTGGGAAATGTTATACCAGTAAATCAAGTCTTGCTGTACATATAAGAATTCATCACAAAGGGGAGAAGCTGTACTCGTGTCCAGAATGTGCGAAATATTTTTCCCGGAAATCAGTACTTGCTGCACATATAAAAATTCACACAGGAGAGAAACCATTTTCATGTTCGGAATGTGAGAAATGTTTTACCCATAAATCAACTCTTGTTAGACATCAAAGAATTCACACAGGAGAGAAACCTTACTCATGTACTATATGTGGAAAGTGCTTTACCCAAAAGTCATCTTTAATTTCACACATCTTTATATCTCACACAGGAAAACCATTTTCATGTCCAGAATGTGGAAAATGTTTTACTTTGGAATCACAGCTTGATGTACATAAAAAATCTCACACAGGGGAGAAGCCATTCTCATGTTCAGAATGTGGGAAATGTTTTAACCTGAAATCACAACTTGTTGAGCATCTGAAAACTCATACCGGGGAGAAGCCATTTTCATGTTCCGAATGTGGGAAATGCTTTGCTCACAAATCCGCTATTAATAGACATATGAGTATTCATACAGAAGAGAAGCCATTTTCATATACTGTGTGAAAAGTGTTTAAAGCGAAAGAAATGATGATTAAAAAAATGTATCTAATTGCCAATAAAGGTCTATCATCCAAACAGCAAGTAGAATCCAGATTTTACATCTACCATGTACACAGAATATTATACATTAATGTACAACTGTATCCTAATATCCTAAAACTTCTTGTGTTCTCCTTTTAATGGTACAATATTTCCTCAGAACCTGAGTTGAGAGTGCTTGTAGGCATATTGTGTATAAATATATAACTTTGTGAAACTTATTAGTTCACTTTCTATTTTTGAAAATGATCCTTAGTTTTACGTACTAGGAATATAGTTTGCGGTTGAAGTATGATGATGCTGCTGTGCCTCATCAAGAAGAATCAGTAAGTGTATACCAAGGGGTGGTTGGTACTGGAGTTGCAACAATTGTTCCTGTTTGGTGAGATGTAAAGAGCTTTGCACTTTAGTAAATGAAGAAGTATTAGCTTTTTCGTAACCTGTCTGTGAAGGATCTCTACCGCGCCTCCCGCCTGACGTCGCTATTATGTCAGACGGATCATGTGATACGGATCCGCACTTTGCACCAACGTGACGTTCTGCACCCCTTGGGGCCACGTAAGGTCAGATTGGTACAGTTCTACAGAGACACCCCCTGTCCTCAGGGGTTCAGGAAGGTACAAGGAGTAAGAAGAGGAGGACCACTCAGTCACTGACATGGCACCACACTCGCTCACACACCTGACAGTTTGAGAGGCCCCTCTCACTGACCCAAGAGAAACAGAACCTTATCAGCTCGGTAGAGATGCCACCAGTTACTATTAGACATAAGCCCCGGTCCGTAACAGGAATTATATCGGGCCAGAAACCAGCCCCGGTAGCATGTGAGTTGAACCGAACAACGGACGTGTGGATTCATGGATTGAGATAAAAGAGAGGCCCAAGGTTAATTTATATATTTAATCGTCTTAAGGGCACACTAGACAATACACTATATACATAAAGGTTATACATACATAATGGTCAGAGATGCAAACACAATAGTAGTGGTACAAAAGTATGCAGATATTAAGAGTCAGTTACCAGTCAGATGAAATGCCTAGCTTATGGGGGAGGGCTGCCACATGGGAGGCTTGTGGCTCCCTCTGTTGCATGACTACTCCCACATGATGTGTTGTTGCGACCTCCCAGAGAAAGCGCAGTAGAGCTGCAGGAGCTTTTAACCCCTCTGGGTCACCCTCCTCCTGCCCCCTGGGCTGGACCTAAATCTCCACCCCGGACCTCTAGCAGCTAGAAGCTCCAGAAACTAAGATCTCCTTAATGGACAGTCCTAGGGAGCCAGTTCTGATGTCATCAGATGCAGCTGGGCCCCTGCTACCCATGGAGACTAAACACCGCGGTCCTATGGATTTCTGAATGGCTGTGCTGTGTATCTCCCTATGTACTAGACTTGTTTGAGACCCAGGCCAATGTTCACACTGTCCTCGGGATTTCAGAATTCTATTCAATGTATGGCTAGGACGTATAGTATTTCCATAACTCGATATGGAATTCCTATCTGTCTAACTAAAGGAAAACCACATGGCTTTGGACCACATGGCAACAGGCCCTTTGTTCTGTGTTGAGCTGGCTCCAGGTGTGATATTTATCACTCACAGTCTCTTGACCCCCCCCTTCCTGCAGCTGCTAGGTTTCCTGTTACAACTGCACCCTGAAGGGAGCTTTATAATCCTCTGCCAAATAAGATACAATGATTGACATGGAATTATATCTCCAATATTCTTCACACTGTCCAAACACTGAATAACAAGGTTTTTGTCTCTTGAATGAATTTGGGTGTTCTATATAGAATTCATGGTCCCGATTTCAAAGGTGAAATCAGAATGTCTGTATCACGTAAGTTTTTTTGAGATATGACGTGAAACGTACTATTTATTGCTAATATGTTAAAACAACTAAGTGAAAATTTTTCTGTCACAGCACATTTTGAAGTTTTCCACCTAACTCTTTTGAAAAAATATGCTATTGCAGTGTAAATATGTAATATACATGTATATAGTACAAATTCAATAAATAAATCTTGTCTGGACATGTAACAGACATGCCCAGACCGGTCTATAATTGTGGCATGTTGCCATAGATACGACATCATTATATATACGGCGTCAAGTGTAGCCCGTTGAATTTTGAGTTCATGAACATTACCATTTCCGCGAACAATCCTCATTGCAATTGCTTGATATAGATCTCTAGTATTTTGTAATAAATCGACTGTGAAATGTCTCGTCAGTGTCGTAATAGCCGTGACACTTTCTGTTACATTTGCGGTGAGTACACTCTGAAAAGTCAGAAAAGAAACATAACTCCATTCATCAAGAAAGCATATGAACTATATTTTGGTTGTGCAATTGGGAACCAAGATAAGTCCTGGGCACCTCATATATGTTGCACTTCTTGCTCTGCCAATCTAAGACTCTGGATAACAGGATCGCGATCTTCAATGCCGTTTCTTGTCCCAATGATATGGAGGGAGCAGAGGGATCACGTTCGTGATTGTTACTTCTGTATTACAAATGTGTCTGGGTTTTCAGCAAAGACTAAGAAATTCATAGACTATCCTAATGTAACGGGTCTGGGAGGCGTAACCTCTGAGCTACTATACAAGGGGGCAGTCCTTGTAAGGGAGCGGGTGGCGACCAGGGAAGACGGGCTGGAGGTCACGGCAAGTGACCGGGGCAGTCTCTGGATGAACGGGCTGATGGTCACGGCAAGTGACCGGGGCAGTCTCTGAATGAACGGGCAGATGGTCACGGCAAGTGACCGGGGCAGTCTCTGGATGAACGGGCAGATGGTCACGGCAAGTGACCGGGGCAGTCTCTGGGTGAACGGGCAGATGGTCACGGCAAGTGACCGGGGCAGTCTCTGGATGAACGGGCAGATGGTCACGGCAAGTGACCGGGGCAGTCTCTGGATGAACGGGCAGATGGTCACGGCAAGTGACCGGGGCAGTCTCTAGGTAAAGGGTTGGTACGACCTGTGGCGGCTGATGATAGACGTGAGCTCCCAGGTGAGCAGGCGAGAGTCTCTGGATGAACGGGTGGTCACAGCATGTGATGGCGGAGCCTCCAGGAAGACCAACAGACAGGCGGCAGATGAGCGCTCCCAGGTGAGCGGGCAGAAGTCTCTGGACAGGCGGGTGGTCACAGCACGTGACGGCAGAGCCTCCAGGTAGGCTAGCAGACAGGCAGCAGAAGAGCGCTCCCAGGTGAGCGAGCAGGAGTCACAGGACAGGCAGGTGGTCACAGCACGTGACGGCGGAGCCTCCAGGTAGACTAGCAGGCAGGTAGCTGTTGTATGCTCCCAGGTGAGCGGGCAAGCTGGTCCATAGACAGACTGACAGGAGTTGGAAGGCAGACCGTCGGACCTCAGGCAAGCAGGCAGGTGGCTGATGTGCGCTCCCAGGTGAGCGGGCAGGCTGGTCCTTAGACAGACTGACAGGAGTAGTAAGGCAGACCGTCGGACCTCAGACTAGCAGGCAGGTAGCAGATAATCAGGCAGGAATCTGGCAGGTAACTGGCAACGGGACCTGAGGGCTGAAGCAGAGTAGTGAACAGTGCAACAACATTGCTCGGGCACCTCCATTTTGGAGGAGGTGCCTTATATATGGTGAAGTCCTCCGGCCATTGGCCGGGGACTCCTTAGGACGGCGCGCGCGGCCCCTTTAAGAGGGAGGGAGAGCGCGCGCGCCCTAAGCACAGTGGCCGGGAAGGAGCGCGCGCTGCCAGCAGAGCGGGAGGAGGACGCCGGGCACGGAGCAGGGAGGTGAGGGGAACAGCGTCCCTGCCTGGTAGAGGGCAGGGACGCCGGCGCTACAGTACCCCCCCCCCTTTTAGGCCCCCCCTTTTTTAGGCCAGACAGAAATTTAGCTAGGATAAGAGGGGCATGGATGTTCTCCCGGGGCTCCCACGTTCTCTCCTCAGGACCAAACCCCCTCCAATCTACTAGAAAAAAGGTCTTTCCTCTTACCCTTTTGGTGGCAAGAATGTTCTCTACCTCAAACTCGTCCTCAGCAGAAACCGGAGCAGGAGGCGTACCTGTAGACTTGGAAAAAGAGTTAAGTACCACAGGTTTGAGGAGAGATACATGGAAGGAGTTAGGGATCCGTAAGTTGGCCGGGAGTTTTAACTTATAGGCCACCGGGTTGATCTGACTGATGACCTCCAGAGGACCGATGAACCGAGGCCCTAACTTGTAAGAAGGTATCTTGAGTCGGACATATTTAGATGAGAACCAGACTTTATCTCCAGGACAAAATTGTGGAGGATCCAGGCGTTTTTTGTCAGCGTGTCTTTTCATCCGTTCGGACGACTGAAGGAGTGCGGATCGGGTACTCTCCCAAATGGAGGAAAATTTGCTAACGAGAGATTCCGCAGCCGGGTTGTCCACAGAGGTGGAGACAGGAAAAGGAATCCGAGGATGCTGACCGAAGACTACAAAAAACGGGGATTTGGAGGAGGATTCGCTCTCGTGATTGTTATAGGAGAACTCGGCCCATGGTAGGAGATCCACCCAGTCAGAATGATGGGCATTAACGAAGTGCCGGAGGTAACTGGTCAGGTTCTGATTGATCCGCTCCACTTGACCATTGGACTGTGGGTGGTAAGCGGAAGAGAAGTCCAGGGTGACGTCTAGCAGTTTACAAGTGGCTCTCCAGAAATGTGAGGTGAACTGTACCCCACGATCCGACACGATGTGGAGGGGCAGGCCATGAAGACGGAAGATGTGGCGGATATAGTCTTTAGCCAGCTCGGGTGCAGACGGGAGACCAGACAGGAATAAAGTGAGCCATCTTGGAAAAGCGGTCAGCGACCACCCAAATGACCGTACAACCGGCAGAGACGGGGAGATCAGTTATGAAGTCCATAGCAATATGCTGCCAGGGGGCAGCAGGCACAGGAAGCGGAAGAAGGCGACCGGCTGGCAGGTGTCTCGGGATTTTGTTGCGGGCGCAGGACACACAGGCAGAAACAAAGTCTATTACGTCCTTGTGCAGGGTAGGCCACCAGTAGTGCCGGGCAATAAGCTGGAGGGTCTTTTTCTGACCGGCGTGGCCAGCTAGTTTAGACGAGTGACCCCAGTGTAGGATCTTCTCCCGATCAGGTACTGATACGAACGTCTTACCGGGAGGGAGACGATTTAGGCTCACGGGAGCCACCTGCATTACTCTGGCGGGATTGATGATATGTTTAGGTTCCTCCTCGAGATCGGACACCAGAAAGGATCGGGACAAGGCATCTGCTTTGACGTTTTTGTCAGCCGGGCGAAAATGAAGAACAAAATCAAAGCGAGCAAAAAACAAGGACCACCGGGCTTGGCGCGGGTTAAGTCTCTGGGCATGCTGGAGGTAAGCCAAGTTCTTGTGGTCAGTGTAAATTATTACCGGGTGAAGAGCCCCCTCGAGTAGGTAACGCCACTCCTCCAATGCCAGTTTGATGGCCAATAACTCTCGGTCTCCTATGGAATAGTTGCGCTCAGAAGAGGAGAAGAGTTTGGAGAAGAAGCCACAAGTTACCATTCTCCCGGAAGATGATTTTTGAGTAAGTACCGCTCCGGCTCCAGAGGAGGAGGCGTCAACTTCCAGGAAGAACTGCTTGTTGCCGTCCGGGCGATGCAGCACCGGGGCGGAAGAGAAGGCCTGTTTTAGGGAAAGAAAGGCCTCCTCTGCTTCGGGCGGCCCCTCTTTGGGATTAGTACCCTTACGGGTGAGCGCGGAAATTGGGGCAGTCCGGGAAGAGAAGTGTGGTATGAAGAGGCGGTAGTAGTTGGCGAAGCCCAGGAATCGCTGAATGGCCTTCAACCCCTCCGGTCGAGGCCATTTCTCGATGGCAGACAGTTTCTCTGGATCCATTCGTAGGCCGGTCTGAGAAATAATGTAGCCCAAAAACGGAAGCGAGGTCTGCTCAAAGAGGCACTTCTCGTATTTAGCGAAGAGGTGATTCTGCCTGAGCCTGAGCAGGACCTGACGAACGTCCCTCCGGTGAGTCTGGAGATCCGGAGAGAAGACCAAGATGTCGTCCAGGTACACCACTACGCAGGAGTAGAGAAGGTCCCGGAAGATGTCATTGACCAACTCTTGAAAGACGGCAGGAGCGTTACAGAGACCAAAGGGCATTACCAGATATTCATAGTGGCCGTCCCGGGTGTTGAATGCCGTCTTCCATTCATCCCCCTGACGGATACGAACCAGGTTGTACGCCCCATGGAGGTCCAGTTTGGTGAAGATTCTAGCCCCCCTCAGACGATCAAATAACTCCGGAATGAGCGGAAGGGGGTACTTATTCTTCACCGTGATCTGGTTAAGGCCTCTATAGTCTATACAGGGACGGAGAGAGCCGTCCTTCTTTTTGACGAAAAAGAAGCCTGCTCCCGCCGGGGAGGTAGATTTCCGGATGAATCCCCTGGCCAGATTCTCCTCAATATATTCGGACATCGACCGGGTCTCAGCAGCGGATAAAGGATAAATACGCCCACGGGGAGGAGTAGTACCAGGTAACAGGTCGATAGGGCAGTCGTATGGTCTATGAGGAGGTAGTGTCTCTGCTTCCTTTTTATTAAAGACATCAGCATAAGACCAATAAGGAATCGGAAGTCCAGGTAGATTAGCTGGGGTAGGAGAAGGACGGACGGGATGGACGGGAACCAGACAGGTCTTATGGCAGTCCTGTCCCCAGCGAAGGACTTCTCCGGTCTGCCAGTCAAGCACGGGTGCATGTCTCTGGAGCCAAGGTAGGCCTAGCAAGAGGGCGTGAGAGAGTCCAGGCAGAACATGAAAGGAGATACTCTCAGAATGCAGCATTCCCACCTGCAGAGTAATGGATTCGGTGATGAGTTGGATGGGGCGTGGTAAGAGGCCCCCATCCACGGCAGCAACAGACAAGGGTACAGCCAGAGGTTTGGTGGGGATGCGGTATTTCTCTACCAGGGACTGTGAAATAAGATTCCCGGCTGCTCCAGAGTCAAGTTGGGCTAGTTCGAAATAACGGTTCTCCCCGCAGACGATTGAGACTGACAGCAGCAGAGATGGAGAGGATTTATTCTTGTCTAGGTTGACCTCTCTGAGCGAACCTAGACACAGGCGTTTCCCGACCTCTCCGGGCAGGCACGGATCCGGTGCTCCTTACTGCCACAGTAGAAGCAGCTCCCCTCGGCACGGCGTAAGTCCTGACGGGTTTTGACCATCTTGGTCTGGTCGACCTGCATAGACTCAGGAGAGTGTACCTGGGTAGAGACGGAGGGAGTGACGGGTTTCTGAAAAGTAGGAGCTAGACATGGTAACCTCCTCTCACGGGTGACCTCTTTGGCACGCTCCTGGAACCGTAGGTCAATCCGGGTGGCAAGAGTTATTAGGTCATCGAGAGTGGTAGGAATGTCCCGACCGGCAAGTTCATCTTTAATATGGCCGGACAGACCCTCCCAGAAGACGGATACCAGAGCGTCGTTATCCCAGGCCAGCTCCGAGGCAAGGGTACGGAACCGTATGGCATATTGGCCCACGGTGAGACTTCCCTGACGGAGGCGTAGCAGTGATGATGCGGATGAGGTCTTCCGTCCGGGTTCGTCGAAGACTTTCCGGAAAGCCGTGAGAAAAGCAGGCAAGTTGGACACCAGGGGGTCTCCTCTCTCCCATAGAGGATTTAGCCAGGCCAGGGCCTCCCCGGTGAGATGGGACATGATGAATGCAATTTTGGCCCGGTCGGAGTTAAACTGGTGGGACAATAGTTCAAAGTGCAGGGTGCACTGATTTATGAAGCCCCGAGCCTGGGCGGAGTCGCCTCCGAAGCGAGGAGGTGCAGAAAGCCGGGGTCCGGGGTAGGATACCATGGTATTAGTGGGCAGTGGAGCTGCCGGATTGCGAGACATGGCACTGGCGGAGGTTGCTGGTGAAGCAGTCAGAGTGTCCAGGCGAGTATTGACATTCCGCAGGTGACCCAGGATGGACTCCTGTTGGGACCTTTGACGGGACAGTTCATGACACAGGTCCGAGAGCGAGGGAGCTTGGGTGCCACCGGGTTCCATGGCCCGAGCAAACTGTAACGGGTCTGGGAGGCGGAACCTCTGAGCTACTATACAAGGGGGCAGTCCTTGTAAGGGAGCGGGTGGCGACCAGGGAAGACGGGCAGGAGGTCACAGCAGGTGACCGGGACAGTCTCTGAGTGAACGGGCTGGAGGTCACGGCAAGTGACCGGGGCAGTCTCTGGATGAACGGGCTGATGGTCACGGCAAGTGACCGGGGCAGTCTCTGAATGAACGGGCAGATGGTCACGGCAAGTGACCGGGGCAGTCTCTGGATGAACGGGCAGATGGTCACGGCAAGTGACCGGGGCAGTCTCTGGATGAACGGGCAGATGGTCACGGCAAGTGACCGGGGCAGTCTCTAGGTAAAGGGTTGGTACGACCTGTGGCGGCTGATGATAGACGTGAGCTCCCAGGTGAGCAGGCGAGAGTCTCTGGATGAACAGGTGGTCACAGCATGTGACGGCGGAGCCTCCAGGAAGACCAACAGACAGGCGGCAGATGAGCGCTCCCAGGTGAGCGGGCAGAAGTCTCTGGACAGGCGGGTGGTCACAGCACGTGACGGCAGAGCCTCCAGGTAGGCTAGCAGACAGGCAGCAGAAGAGCGCTCCCAGGTGAGCGAGCAGGAGTCACAGGACAGGCAGGTGGTCACAGCATGTGACGGCGGAGCCTCCAGGTAGACTAGCAGGCAGGTAGCTGGTGTATGCTCCCAGGTGAGCGGGCAAGCTGGTCCATAGACAGACTGACAGGAGTTGGAAGGCAGACCGTCGGACCTCAGGCAAGCAGGCAGGTGGCTGATGTGCGCTCCCAGGTGAGCGGGCAGGCTGGTCCTTAGACAGACTGACAGGAGTAGTAAGGCAGACCGTCGGACCTCAGACTAGCAGGCAGGTAGCAGATAATCAGGCAGGAATCTGGCAGGTAACTGGCAACGGGACCTGAGGGCTGAAGCAGAGTAGTGAACAGTGCAACAACATTGCTCGGGCACCTCCATTTTGGAGGAGGTGCCTTATATATGGTGAAGTCCTCCGGCCATTGGCCGGGGACTCCTTAGGACGGCGCGCGCGGCCCCTTTAAGAGGGAGGGAGAGCGCGCGCGCCCTAAGCACAGTGGCTGGGAAGGAGCGCGCGCTGCCAGCAGAGCGGGAGGAGGACGCCAGGCACGGAGCAGGGAGGTGAGGGGAACAGCGTCCCTGCCTGGCAGAGGGCAGGGACGCCGGCGCTACACCTAACATTACATCAGCCATGCGACCAGTACCTCATGATCATAGTCTCCCAGTTCCAAAGCCACCCGAAGTATGGACACTCGAGGAAGATGACGACAAAGCAACAATAGAGGTGTCGGCACAAGAGGAGACTTCTGCTGATCTAGACTTTGAACCATCAACATCCAGTGAGCCACATTTATGTCAAACTGATCTGAATGTCCTGGTGAGGGACGTGAACTTATCAAAGAGCCAGGCAGAATTACTGGGATCAAGGCTGCAAGGATGGAATCTGTTGTCACCAGGGACGAAAATTTCTGTATTTCGTAGTCGTAAAGAAGATCTTACAAAATTTTTCAGTCAGGTTGATAATTAAAATTTTTGCCATGACATCACGGGTTTGTTTAGTGCGCTAGGATGTGAACATGTCCCAACAGAATGGCGACTATTTATTGACTCGTCCATCAGAAGTCTGGAGGCAGTTTTATTACACAATGGCAAAATATAGCCTTCTATACCGGTCGGATATGCTGTGCATATGAACGAGACTTATGAAAACATGCAGTTACTGTTGAACCACATTCATTACCTCAGTTAGAACTGGAATATATTTGGATATTTGAAGGTGGTGACAATTCTCCTTGGAATGCAGCTTGGCTATACCAAGTACTGCTGCATTCTCTGTGAATGGGACAGTCGTGCGAGAGATCAACACTTTGTCAGAAAGGACTGGCCACTACATACAAAACTGGTTGCTGGGCAAAAAAACATGATGCACTTGTAGATCCATCAAAGAAATTTCTTCCTCCTCTAGACATAAAACTCGGGCTAATGAACTCTGTTGAGGGACTGAACAAGCAAGCAGAGGCATTTTGTTACTTGCGACAGAAGTTTCCACCCATCAGTGATGCAAAGATTAGAGGGGAAATTTTTGTTGGTCCACAGATTAGAAAGATAATGAAAGACACAGTCACTTCGATGGCCTTCTCCAAGGCACTGAAAAAGTTGCATGGACAGCCGTAAAAAATGTGATTTCCAACTTTTTGGCAATAGAAGAGCACCGAACTATGTCCAACTGGTGGAAAACATGCTCTCTGTGTTCAAATCGATGAACTGTAACATGTTGAAAATTCATTTTCTGCATTCCCACTTGGACTTTTTCCCTAACAATCTTGGATCTGTTAGCGATGAACACGGTGAAAGATGGAGAAACAATATCAGGGAAAGTGGAGTTCTTCGATGCGGTCTGACTACTGTTGCCATCTGATTCATGATTCGCCAGTGGCTGATTATAAGCGAAAATCGGCAGCAAAACATTTTTAACTCTTTATATTTACTGCTGATATGGTTTACAGCTCAATATGCTGTCTTTATAGTCATGAATTAAGTCATACTGTTACTATATATATGTATGGCGATCGAGGTGTAGAGATATGCATATTTTTTAATTTGCTGTATCTTAAAAACCCTACATGATAGATATTGTTGGCTTACATATTTTGTTCAGCATTGTGAAATCTATATGAATCACCCAAAACTATTGAAGAGACAAAAAAATTGTAAAAATTAGTTGTACAGTGATCCCTTCATTAAGGAGACAAAACATGTGTTCTGTTTTGAATGTGAAGAAGTATTGGCCTCTCAACTAGATGTGGAAAAAAAAAAAAATCTTGTTTTTGGGGTCTGCAATGATTTGCTAATCGCAATATAATTAGGTAGATACAAAGGGTTTATATCAAGCAAACCAAAAATGATCCCCTTTTTATCTGGAGAAAAATAGTTGCTCTGTTTTGAACGTGAAAAAGTCATAGATTGTTGCCACAAAGCCTTTTAAATAATTTGGCCTATTTTGAAAACTATTTCTTGAGAGTATCCTAAGGGTCCGTGTGGAATTTTTGCAGCGTAAACGCTTGGGAAACGCTAGGTAATCCGCCCCCCTTGGTCCCCAATGAAATTCCGCACTTTCAATGCCCATGCTGCGGATTTTTCTGCAGCGTTTTTGATGCGCTCAAAAATCCGCAGCATGTCCATTATTTGTGCGTTTACGCATGCGGAATTGCCATCTACAATGCATTAGAAAACGCATGGCAATTCCGCATGTGCAAAACGCGTGAAAAACACGTGTCAAATTCCACACGCGTTTTTCTGGGCAAGGAGATGCAGAAATGAAGCAGAAATTTTCTGCTTCATTTCCGCATCGTGGGCACATAGCCTATCATGAGAAAATGTTTCCCAGTATCCGTAATACTGTCTAGCACTGCAACAAGCAGCAAGGGGATATGTGTCACCGGTGTGTCAGAGGTGACAGACAGTCGCCCTGCAGTTGGTTGCAGGAGATCTCTACCTTTGGCATTACAAACATCTTCTTAGAGACTGGCTGTTTCTAAGACCCAGCGGCTACCTCCCTCTGCCTAATTGGCTTCCTGACCTGGGTGTATAAATACCTGGTGTGGCTAAGAGGGAGGTGCCGGCGATATTCATTACTACATGTGAGGCTTTAGCAAGAGCAGTAATTCGTCCTCTCTGGAGCTTGAGGACGTGTGTGCATTTGTTTGGAGTCGTCTAAAGCTAAGCAATTCCCCCCCTGTTTGTCTATCCTTGTTGTCTATAGAGTCTAGTGGAGATCGACTAGTGCTCATCTCCTTCCTTCCCTAGCCTTAGCCATACTCCAGGGAAAGTCAGGGCGAAGCACGTGAGCGGCGATTGGTGAAGAGCCAATATAGGGATGATAGTTAAGACAGGGTGACACTAGACCAGACTAGGATGTCTCCACCATCCCCTTTCCCTAGAGTCTGGGCTCCCTTTACCTCTTCAATCTGTGTTGCACTAAGTCTTTCCCACACCTTGCGTGACTTTATGTGGCTGCAATATCAGATCCAGCATTGGCAGCAACAGCACTACAGTATAGATGACCTGTTGGACAAGGAGTAGATGTCCAGAAGAGTGTGGTACTTCTGCACTGGCAGAACGTTGTGGACAACAGTCAGGCAGACTGACAGTATGGCCAATTTAATCAGTGGCATTAGCTGACGGTGCAAGAAAGTGATCCATACCTTATCTATTTTGACAAATGTTAGGTTTTTCACACTTTGTAACAGATAGCCTGGTCCATTTTGGTGTGACAGATCCACCCTCGATGCTGAACACCCTCTCTGACATTAAACTGGAGGCTGGACATGACAGTATGCTCATATTAGACCAGTTATTGCCACTTGCTCATTTGGTAAACCAGAAGTCCATGGGATTGGGGCTCAGGGTATCTTTCTGAGACAGGACAGTCTAGGTACGGCTAAACCTGGCTGTTCAAGTGATGCAACTATGTTTGCTAATGTACATGACCTGGTACGGCCAATATGGTTTCTTACCTGATGCCTTAACTTCTCCCACCTTACCCCAAGGATCCCATGATCCTGTCCCAAAATAAAAACACTACAACCGGTTATACTTTTGGAGAATTTTGGCCACAGCGGCCATTTTATTAACAAACAACAATAACATTCAAATTGACAATAAAATAAATATAAATATGGAGGGAGGGTTCTTGGAGCTAATAGATCTGGCTTTAAAATAAAGTATAAGAAATCAACCGCCATGTTACCCTCAGCCGTGCAGCACCAGCTCGAGGGCACCAAACTTCCACAGTCCATGAAAGACCAACCAACTAAAAGCTCCCAGGGTAAAACCCCGTCCAGAGCTCAGAACCGACTGCCAGATCACCCCCCACTTAATTTAAACGACCTGGAATTTTCCCAATTCCTTCAACCGACAATTCTGTACCAACTCCAAGAACCCCACTCCCCGCCAACCACGAACAGCCCTGAAACCTTAGGCTCGTGAGTGCCCCAAAGCCACCAACGCCCTTTCTATCCCGTCCTGTATTGCAAGGGCCCAAAGATCCATACCGATATCATTGAGATGGACCCCGTCCTTCAACCACAAATTTCCAACCCCCGATTCCAACTCAAAGTGCCTAACACTTATGCCACCATTCCTTGACACAAAGCTAGACACTGCCCTATTTAATTTTACTCTTGCCCTATTTATAACTTTTTCTGATCTAACCGCCCGCCATTTCTTCCTGGGCACTATATCTTGAGAACCCCCGGGAACAAAGTCCACAATCTCAAAAAATCAAAACGGATATCCCGAATCAACTCACGGGCCTTGCCCCCAAATCGCTCCCTCCCAAATGCACACCAGAATATCCGATATTCTGTCCAATCTTGCCGCTTTATGAAATTCCGACAAAAACCGGCTCCATACCATCCCCCTAAAACCTAGCCACCTTATAACCACTTGTACCCTCGGAAAGCCCAATTGCCTACTGTCACGCCTTACGTCAGCACGCAGCGCCCCGCAATGCACATACGAATGTCCGAAAATCCAAGCTAACGAGGGAATGCCACCTAAAAGAATAATAACAAGCATATTCAACAACTCGCAAATAACAAAAACCTGCGGTATCTAACGCCGAACATACATCAATTAACGATCCGAACTCCACCTGCCAATCTGCTTTATCACCGCTGCCCCCAAGCCGCGCCTATCAGCCTCCGACGCTGCGCCAATCCTAAAATAATGTGAACTATACACATCTGGGCTAAGGCCCAACTCCTGCACCCTTTTTGAGGATGGCTATAAACTGAAATCTGGACAGGAATGTCCCGTCACAGTGACATAAGAGTGGGCCGGCTCTCCCTGACCACACTTGCCAATATGCCTCCAAGCACCTTTTGGACACATCACCGCCCCGTCCACTCTACCTAACACAACGCGCCATCGAGCCCAGGGGACGGGGATGACTCGGCGCCCGGGCCTTGTTGCCTGATTTTGGAGGATGTCGCGGTAGTCTGTTCCCGGGCCCGTACCCTGGGCCTCTCTTTTAAAAGAAAGGGGTGGATAATTATGGTTATAAGTTCGTGACGCCACCTGTGGTATCTGGTGAGGCTCACCAGCGCTGCAGCAGCCCACTGAGGCCAGTGTTAAGGCAGCTTGGGTGGCACAGGTGGAGCTAGGCCTCAGGGCAGCGGGGAAGAAAGGATGCAGGACAGATGGGACCCAGCCGGCTCAGAGTAAGAACAGGGACAGACACGATAGTCACTTCAGTACCTTTTACTGATGGAAGTCAGGCACATCCCGGAGCACTGTAGGGTGAAGGGTGTGTATCAGGATCCTCCCCAGTGAGCGGGTATAGGGCCTCCTGTTTCTTGCCTTTGCGTAGTGAGTTTCTGGCCTGCCTGGAGCTAGGCCTAACTTTGTCTCTGTCCTGCACCGGCTGACTTTGTGGTAGGGCCTTCTCTTGGAGTACGCGCTCCCAGCTTACGGGGCCTCCGTGACTCCTGGCTCTGGTATGTATCAGCTCTTGGGTGATCCTGGGACCTGAAGTCTTCCAGGGGTCTCCGGTTGTCTCTACAGGGGGATATACGATCCTGTAGACGCGGACCCGGTGTCCGGTATATGTTTTCTGGAGTGAGCTTGTACAGCTCCTCTGCCCCCGATGCTACTCACTCCTCTAGCCTTCGGCCTCGCTCGAGGCCCTCACTAGGCTATACACACTAGCGGCAGCTTGCCGCGCTTCACCGCTCTTATGGCGTCGGCACACCTTAAGCTCACTATTCTGAGCTACAACTGAGTCTGGACTGTGCTCCACTGCAGGCTGACCTCTCTCAGGCTTAACTACTGCAGGACCTCACTCAACAGACTAGACTGAGCTCGACTCTGTTTTCAGATCTGCACTTGCTGAACTCTCCAGAGGAACTCCCACTGCCTAGCTCCACCGTCCCTATTTATATCCCTATCCGGTCTCCCTCTGGTGGTATGAGGTGGAAGGTGGAGGTGTGTGTGTGCTGTGAGGGCCTCTTGTGGAGGAATCCGTTCATGCACCCCTCTAGGATCTGTGGCACTCATGCACAGCAGGGGCGCCACACTTACTTCTGCCCAACTGATCGGTCTTTCCATGTCTAATCCAAAAATCGATACCCCCAAACCAGCAGCTCATGTCTTCAGCTACTAAACCTCCTGCCCTGTTCCTACTGGGGGCGACGAATTCACCTACTCTCATTGCCCCGAAAAAAGCTAAGGAAAAGGCTAACCTAAATAGTGTGTAACATACCTGGCGGCGTCCTTGCATGGTGGTCCATCTCCCACTGTGCAAGAGGGCGCACTTGATCTCCTGTCCAGAATGTCTCTCTGGCTTCCCTCCATGCTGTCTGTTTGTGTCTGTTTCTGCTGCTTAAGGGCGGCGCCCGATCACTTCCTGCCTTTTGTACCTGCTGTGGGTCACACCCCTTGTGCGTCCTCAGCCTATTGCTGTCTGTCACTTGGTATATAGCTCAGCAGCTCCCTTCTATCCCTGCCTGAGCATAGTGTTTCCTTCAGTGTGTGCTTGCACTCTGAAGGTGCCAGGTCCCGTTCTTTGTTTCCTTGTCTGCCTTTCCTGGAGGCTGTATTTCCAGGCCTGTCTGAACTGAGTCCTGTATGTCTTCTGCTTTGCGGTATCAGCTCCCGTGTCTGAACTGAGTCCTGTATGTCTCCTGCTTTGCGGTATCAGCTCCCGTGTCTGAACTGAGTCCTGTATGTCTCCTGCTTTTCGGTATTAGTTCCCGTGTCTGAACTGAGTCCTTTCTGTGTTCACTTGTCTGTCCTGTCTGAACACGCTCCTAGCCTGTTCCTCCTGCCTTCTAGGGGCCGATTACCTAGACCCGTTCCTGTATCTTGTCTGACCTGTCTGAACACGCTCCTAGCCTGTTCCTCTCGCCTTCTAGTGGCCGATTTCCTAGACCCGCTCCTGTGTCTGGTCTGTCCTGTCTGAACACGCTCCTTGCCTGTTCGCTCCGCCTTCTAGTGGCCGATTTCCTAGACCCGCTCCTGTGTCTGGTCTGTCCTGTCTGAACACGCTCCTTGCCTGTTCGTTCCGCCTCTCTGGGGGCCGTATTCCCAGACCCGCTCCTGTATCCCTCTGCAGTGTCGGTCTCCTCCGTACACTCAGTTCCAGTCTGAACTCTCTCCTGTCCTTTACCTGTTTTGCCTCTATGTCCGTTCCCTTCCTTTTTCTGCAGAGTCTGAACTCGTACCTAACTCCTGCTTGTTGTCTCTGCAAGTACTGTGTGAGTATCTGGCTCTGTCTTTCCCTTCCTGTCTGTTCCGTGTGAACAGAGCCCTGTCCTCCCTGCTCAGCCTTGTCTGCACTCTAGCTGTGCTTGCCTGTAACCCTCTGCCTGTATTGTTCCTGAGTCCCGGTGTGTACTGGGTCCTATCCCGCCTGTGTTCCTACCTGCTAGTACCCCCCTGCCTGCATACCCGCCTGCCTGCATACCAGTCGTGCCTGCCTATACCCACCAGTCTGTGTGCCAGCCTACCAGCCTGTTCCTGTATTCCCCTGTGTGGGTCAACAGCCGTGTCCGGGGTCTGTCCTGGAGTAGCACCTGGTCCCTCTGCTCGGTTCCTCCTTGGTGCACTGGCGTCGTATGCCGTCGTGCGACCCTGGTCGGATCGGGTGAATACCTAGTCACGCCCCTCCAGGCATTCACTCTCCGGCACGGTCCAGTGGAATCACTACCAATCACACGCACACGCCGCTTAGCCCGGGCGTGTGCATAATAGCATGCTCAGGCCATGGTTCCCGTTGAGCCCCACGGCCTTCGCTCTTTGAGAAGTTTTTCCAGCGAATACATGCATTAAAATAAAATAAATAAATTTTTTTTCCCCCTTTAGCTGAGTTCCAGGCGAATTACGCACCCGTCCAGATGGATCTATCAGCTCTCGTTCCTGCGGATCCGCCACGTTACTATGGGGATCCAAGACAGTGTCGTGCATTTGTGGAGCAATGCATGCTACACTTTAAGGCCTACCCTCTCTATTTTCCTTCCGATTGGGCTAAAGTGGCCTTTATGATTGACTACCTAGCGGGTGATGCCTTGAAATGGGTCACCCCCCTATGGGAAGCATGGGATCCTGTCATCCTTGACCTGCAGGCCTTCCTGGTGGCCTTTCGTATGGTCTTCGAGGACCCTAACTCTGAAGCCCCTGCTGAAGCTTCACTTCCCAATATTCCGGAGCAGCCCCGACGGGTAATGTGTGTGGGTAGCGCAATAGTCCTCCAGCCCAATGAGACTACTGCCCACCCAGAATCCTCACAGGGTGACTACGCTTTCCGGAATACTTCTCTCAACCTCAAGAGGCAGTCCAGACGTGCTAGACTTAGAGGCAAGCCGTCACGCCAGGGTCTGTCCTCCCTGAGACCTCCTGACCCCAACCTTGAAGTCCCTACTGAAGCTTCATCTCCCTGTATCCCGGAGAAACCCCAATGGGTAATGTGCGTGGGTAGTGCACCAGTTCTCCTGGCCGAAGAGACTTCTGCCCATCCAGACTCCACACAGGAGAACTTCCTGCACCCGGCATCAGATGCTTCTTTCTCTTTAACCGGTGTGCATGTCCAAGGATGCTCCAAAGCTGTGGTTACCTCAGAGTCTGTGCACCTCTACTACCTGGCGGAGGATCCCCTGTTGCCTCCTGAACCCTCCGGGATACCACTCGATGACAAATGGAGAGAGACTTCTCTACACCCGGTACTCAATACTTTGTCCGCTTCGTCCTGTGAGCCTGACAATGGGTACCCCAAAGTGGTAGTTACCTCCGAGTCTCTACACCCCTCCGACCAGGCGGAGGATCTCCAGTTGTCTCCTGAACCCTTCGGGGTGCTACCTGGTAGCGAAAGGACAGAGACTCTCCTATACTCTGTACCTGATACCTCGCTCGCTTCGTCCAGTGAGTCCAACCTAGTGTACTCTGAAGCAGAGGTTACCCGTGAGTCTCTACACCCCTCTGACCAGGCGGAGGACCGCCAGCTGTCTCCAGAACCCTTCGGGGTGCCACCTGGTGGTGAATGGACAGAGACTTTCCTATACTCGGTACCCGATACCTCGCCTGCTTCCTCCAGTGAGTCCGACCTAGTGTACTCTGAAGCAGAGGTTACCCGTGAGTCTCTACACCCCTCTGACCAGGCGGAGGACCGCCAGCTGTCTCCAGAACCCTTCGGGGTGCCACCTGGTGGTGAATGGACAGAGACTTTCCTATACTCGGTACCCGATACCTCGCCTGCTTCCTCCAGTGAGTCCGACCTAGTGTACTCTGAAGCAGTTGTTTTCTCTGAGCCTCTGCACTCTTCTGACCCGGCGGAGGACCTCCAGTTGTTTCCTGAATCCTCCGGGATACCACCAGATAACAAAGAGACAGTGACTTTTCCTCATTATGTACCTGATAACCCGTCTATTTCTTCCTGTGAGCTTGACAAGATGTACCTCGAAGCAGAGATTACCCTTAAGTCTCTGTCCCCCTCCAACCCAGTGAACGACTGGCCCTCGAATTCCCTGCGGAAGATTCTGGCAGGCCTGAAGAAGAGGGGGCGTAAGGGGGGAGGTACTGTAACATACCTGGCGGCGTCCTTGCATGGTGGTCCATCTCCCACTGTGCAAGAGGGCGCACTTGATCTCCTGTCCAGAATGTCTCTCTGGCTTCCCTCCATGCTGTCTGTTTGTGTCTGTTTCTGCTGCTTAAGGGCGGCGCCCGATCACTTCCTGCCTTTTGTACCTGCTGTGGGTCACACCCCTTGTGCGTCCTCAGCCTATTGCTGTCTGTCACTTGGTATATAGCTCAGCAGCTCCCTTCTATCCCTGCCTGAGCATAGTGTTTCCTTCAGTGTGTGCTTGCACTCTGAAGGTGCCAGGTCCCGTTCTTTGTTTCCTTGTCTGCCTTTCCTGGAGGCTGTATTTCCAGGCCTGTCTGAACTGAGTCCTGTATGTCTTCTGCTTTGCGGTATCAGCTCCCGTGTCTGAACTGAGTCCTGTATGTCTTCTGCTTTGCGGTATCAGCTCCCGTGTCTGAACTGAGTCCTGTATGTCTCCTGCTTTGCGGTATCAGCTCCCGTGTCTGAACTGAGTCCTGTATGTCTCCTGCTTTTCGGTATTAGTTCCCGTGTCTGAACTGAGTCCTTTCTGTGTTCTCTTGTCTGTCCTGTCTGAACACGCTCCTAGCCTGTTCCTCCTGCCTTCTAGGGGCCGATTACCTAGACCCGTTCCTGTATCTTGTCTGACCTGTCTGAACACGCTCCTAGCCTGTTCCTCTCGCCTTCTAGTGGCCGATTTCCTAGACCCGCTCCTGTGTCTGGTCTGTCCTGTCTGAACACGCTCCTTGCCTGTTCGCTCCGCCTTCTAGTGGCCGATTTCCTAGACCCGCTCCTGTGTCTGGTCTGTCCTGTCTGAACACGCTCCTTGCCTGTTCGTTCCGCCTCTCTGGGGGCCGTATTCCCAGACCCGCTCCTGTATCCCTCTGCAGTGTCGGTCTCCTCCGTACACTCAGTTCCAGTCTGAACTCTCTCCTGTCCTTTACCTGTTTTGCCTCTATGTCCGTTCCCTTCCTTTTTCTGCAGAGTCTGAACTCGTACCTAACTCCTGCTTGTTGTCTCTGCAAGTACTGTGTGAGTATCTGGCTCTGTCTTTCCCTTCCTGTCTGTTCCGTGTGAACAGAGCCCTGTCCTCCCTGCTCAGCCTTGTCTGCACTCTAGCTGTGCTTGCCTGTAACCCTCTGCCTGTATTGTTCCTGAGTCCCGGTGTGTACTGGGTCCTATCCCGCCTGTGTTCCTACCTGCTAGTACCCCCCTGCCTGCATACCCGCCTGCCTGCATACCAGTCGTGCCTGCCTATACCCACCAGTCTGTGTGCCAGCCTACCAGCCTGTTCCTGTATTCCCCTGTGTGGGTCAACAGCCGTGTCCGGGGTCTGTCCTGGAGTAGCACCTGGTCCCTCTGCTCGGTTCCTCCTTGGTGCACTGGCGTCGTATGCCGTCGTGCGACCCTGGTCGGATCGGGTGAATACCTAGTCACGCCCCTCCAGGCATTCACTCTCCGGCACGGTCCAGTGGAATCACTACCAATCACACGCACACGCCGCTTAGCCTGGGCGTGTGCATAACATAGTGCCACCTCGAAAGTAGAACTACAAATTGTAGCGTCGGCGTCCCTGCCCTCTGCTAGGCAGGGACGCTGTTCCCCTCACCTCTCTGCTCCGAGCCCGGTGTCCTCCTCCCGCTCAGGGGTTTGGTCCTGAAGAGAGAACGTGGGAGCCCCGGGAGAACATCCATGCCCCTCTCATCCTTGCTAAATTTCTGTCTGGCCTAAAAAAGGGGGGGCCTAAAGGGGGGGGTACTGTAGCGTCGGCGTCCCTGCCCTCTGCTAGGCAGGGACGCTGTTCCCCTCACCTCTCTGCTCCGAGCCCGGCGTCCTCCTCCCGCTCTGCTGGCAGCGCGCGCTCCTTCCCGGCCACTGTGCTTAGGGCGCGCGCGTGCGCTCCCTCCCTCTTAAAGGGGCCGCGCGCGCCGTCCTAACGAGTCCCCGGCCAATGGCCGGAGGACTTCACCATATATAAGGCACCTCCTCCAAAATGGAGGTGCCCGAGCAATGTTGTTGCACTGTTCACTACTCTGCTTCAGCCCTCTGGTCCCGTTGCCAGTTACCTGCCAGATTCCTGCCAGCTTGCTGTCTTATTCCTGCCTGATATTCTGCTACCTGTCTGCTAGCCTGAGGTCCGACGGTCTGCCTTACAACTCCTGTCAGTCTGTCTAAGGACCAGCTTGCCCGCTCACCTGGAAGCGCACATCAACTACCTGCCTGCTTGCCTGAGGTCCGATGGTCTGCCTTCCAACTCTTGTCAGTCTGTCTATGGACCAGCTTGCCCGCTCACCTGGGAGCGCACATCTGCTACCTGCCTGCTAGCCTACCTGGAGGCTCCGCCGTCACGTGCTGTGACCACCTGCCTGTCCAGTGACTCCTGCCCGCTCACCTGGGAGCGCTCATCTGCTGCCTGTCTGCTAGCCTACCTGGAGGCTCTGCCGTCACATGCTGTGACCACCCGCCTGTCCAGAGACTTCTGCCCGCTCACCTGGGAGCGCTCATCTACCATCAGCCGCCACAGGTCGTACCAACCCTTTACCCAGAGACTGCCCCGGTCACTTGCCGTGACCATCTGCCCGTTCACCCAGAGACTGCCCCGGTCACTTGCCGTGACCATCTGCCCGTTCATCCAGAGATTGCCCCGGTCACTTGCCGTGACCATCTGCCTGTTCACCCAGAGACTGCCCCGGTCACTTGCCGTGACCATCTGCCCGTTCATCCAGAGACTGCCCCGGTCACTTGCCGTGACCTCCTGCCCGTTCTTCCAGAGACTGTCCCGGTCACCTGCTGTGACTGCCCGCCTGGTCGCCACCCGCTCCCTTACAAGGACCGCCCCCTTGTATAGTAGCTCAGAGGTTCCGCCTCCCAGACCCGTTACAGTTTGCTCGGGCCATGGAACCCGGTGGCACCCAAGCTCCCTCGCTCTCGGACCTGTGTCATGAACTGTCCCGTCAGAGGTCCCAACAGGAGTCCATCCTGGGTCACCTGCGGAATGTCAATTCTCGCCTGGACACTCTGACTGCTCCATCAGCAACCACCGCCAGTGCCATGACTCGCAACCCGGCAGCTCCGCTGCCCACCAATACCATGGTATCCTACCCCGGACCCCGGCATTCTGCACCTCCTCGCTTTGGAGGTGACTCCGCTCAGGCTCGGGGCTTCATAAATCAGTGCACCCTGCACTTTGAACTCCTGTCCCACCAGTTTAACTCCGACCGGACCAAAATTGCCTTCATCATGTCCCATCTCACCGGGGAGGCCCTGGCCTGGCTAAATCCTCTATGGGAGAGAGGAGACCCCCTGGTGTCCGACTTGCCTGCCTTTCTCATGGCTTTCCGGAAAGTCTTCGACGAACCCGGACGGAAGACCTCATCCGCATCATCTCTGCTACGCCTCCACCAGGGAAATCTCACCGTGGGCCAATATGCCATACGGTTCCGTACCCTTGCCTCGGAGCTGGCTTGGGATAACGACGCTCTGGTGTCTGTCTTCTGGGAGGGTCTGTCCGGCCGTATTAAAGATGAACTTGCCGGTCGAGACATTCCTACCACTCTCGATGACCTAATAACTCTTGCCACCCGGATTGACCTACGGTTCCAGGAGCGTGCCAAAGAGGTCACCCGTGAGAGGAGGTTTCCACGTCTAGCTCCTACTTTTCAGAAACCCGTCACTCCCTCCGTTTCTCCCCAGGTACACTCTCCTGAGCCTATGCAGGTCGACCAGACCAAGATGGTCAAAACCCGTCAGGACTTACGCCGTGCCGAAGGGAGCTGCTTCTACTGTGGCAGTAAGGAGCACCGGATCCGTACCTGCCCGGAGAGGTCGAGAAACGCCTGTGTCTAGGTTCGCTCAGAGAGGTCGACCTAGACAAGAATAAATCCTCTCCATCTCTGCTACTGTCAGTCTCTATTATCTGCGGGGAGAATCGTTATTTCGAACTAGCCCAACTTGACTCTGGAGCGGCCGGGAATCTTATTTCACAGTCCCTGGTAGAAAAATACCGCATTCCCACCAAACCTCTGGCTGTACCATTATCTGTCGCTGCTGTGGATGGGGGCCTCTTACCACGTCCCATCCAACTCATCACCGAATCCATAACTCTGCAGGTGGGAATGCTGCATTCTGAGAGCATCTCTTTTCATGTTCTGCCTGGACTCTCTCACGCCCTCTTACTAGGTCTACCTTGGCTCCAGAGACATGCACCCGTGCTTGACTGGCAGACCGGAGAAGTCCTTCGCTGGGGACAGGACTGTCATAAGACTTGTTTGGTTCCTGTTCATCCCGTCCGTCCTTCTCCTACCCCAACTAATCTACCTGGACTTCCGATTCCCTATTGGTCATTTGCTGATGTCTTTAACAAAAAGGAGGCAGAGATATTACCCCCTCATAGACCATACGACTGTCCTATCGACCTGTTACCCGGTACTACTCCTCCCCGTGGGCGTATTTACCCATTGTCCGCTGCTGAGACCCGGTCGATGTCCGAATATATTGAGGAGAATTTGGCCAGGGGATTCATCCGGAAATCTACCTCCCCGGCGGGAGCAGGCTTCTTCTTCGTAAAAAAGAAGGACGGCTCTCTCCGTCCCTGTATAGACTATAGAGGCCTTAACCAGATCACGGTGAAGAATAAGTACCCCCTTCCGCTCATTCCAGAATTATTTGATCGCCTGAGGGGGGCTAGAGTCTTCACCAAACTGGACCTCCGTGGGGCGTACAACCTGGTCCGTATCCGTCAAGGGGATGAATGTAAGACTGCATTCAACACCCGGGACGGCCACTATGAATATCTGGTAATGCCCTTTGGTCTCTGTAACGCTCCTGCCGTCTTTCAAGAGTTGGTCAATGACATCTTCCGGGACCTTCTCTACTCCTGCGTTGTGGTGTACCTGGACGACATCTTGGTCTTCTCTCCGGATCTCCAGACTCACCGGAGGGACGTTCGTCAGGTCCTGCTCAGGCTCAGGCAGAAGCACCTCTTCGCTAAATATGAGAAGTGCCTCTTTGAGCAGACCTCGCTTCCGTTTTTGGGCTACATTATTTCTCAGACCGGCCTACGAATGGATCCAGAGAAACTGTCTGCCATCGAGAAATGGCCCCGACCGGAGGGGTTGAAGGCCATTCAGCGGTTCCTGGGCTTCGCCAACTACTACCGCCTCTTCATACCACACTTCTCTTCCCGGACTGCCCCAATTTCCGCGCTCACCCGTAAGGGTACTAATCCCAAGGAGTGGCCGTCCGAAGCAGAGGAGGCCTTTCTTTCCTTAAAACAGGCCTTCTCTTCCGCCCCGGTGCTGCATCGTCCGGACGGCAACAAGCAGTTCTTTCTGGAGGTTGACGCCTCCTCCTCCGGAGCCGGAGCTGTACT
This sequence comes from Phyllobates terribilis, assembly GCF_046119375.1. Taxonomy (NCBI): domain Eukaryota; kingdom Metazoa; phylum Chordata; class Amphibia; order Anura; family Dendrobatidae; genus Phyllobates; species Phyllobates terribilis. The sequence goes on from NW_027362761.1 coordinate 597,163,093, forward strand.
TACTCAAAAATCTTCTTCCGGGAGGATGGTAACTTGCGGCTTCTTCTCCAAACTCTTCTCCTCTTCTGAGCGCAATTATTCCATAGGAGACCGAGAGTTATTGGCCATCAAGCTGGCATTGGAGGAGTGGCGTTACCTACTCGAGGGGGCTCTTCATCCGGTAATAATTTACACTGACCACAAGAACTTGGCTTATCTCCAGCATGCCCAGAGACTTAATCCGCGCCAAGCCCGGTGGTCCTTGTTTTTTGCTCGCTTTGATTTTGTTCTACATTTTCGCCCGGCTGACAAGAACATCAAAGCGGACGCCTTGTCCCGATCCTTTCTGGTATCTGACCTCGAGGAAGAACCTAAACATATCATCGATCCCGCCAGAGTAATGCAGGTGGCTCCCGTGAGTCTAAATCGTCTCCCTCCCGGTAAGACGTTCGTATCGGTACCTGATCGGGAGAAGATCCTACACTGGGGTCATTCGTCTAAACTAGCTGGCCACGCCGGTCAGAAAAAGACCCTCCAGCTTATTACCCGGCACTACTGGTGGCCTAACCTGCACAAGGATGTAATAGACTTTGTCTCTGCCTGTGTGTCCTGCGCCCGCAACAAAGTTCCGAGACACCTGCCAGCCGGTCGCCTCCTTCCTCTGCCAGTACCTGCTGCCCCCTGGCAGCATATAGCGATGGACTTCATAACTGATCTTCCCGTCTCTGCCGGTTGTACGGTCATTTGGGTGGTCGCTGACCGCTCTTCCAAGATGGCTCACTTCATTCCCCTGCCAGGCCTCCCGTCTGCACCCGAGCTGGCTAAAGACTTTATCCGCCACATCTTCCGTCTTCATGGCCTGCCCCGTCACATCGTGTCGGATCGTGGGGTACAGTTCACTTCTCGTTTCTGGAGAGCCACTTGTAAATTGCTAGACGTCACCCTGGACTTCTCCTCCGCTTACCACCCACAGTCTAATGGTCAAGTGGAGCGGATCAATCAGATCCTGACCAGTTACCTCCGGCACTTCGTTAATGCCCACCATTCTGACTGGGTGGATCTCCTGCCATGGGCCGAATTCTCGTACAACAATCACGAGAGCGAATCTTCCTCCAAATCCCCGTTTTTTGTAGTCTTCGGTCAGCATCCTCGGATCCCGTTTCCCGTCTCCACCTCGGTGGACAATCCGGCTGCGGAATCTCTTGTTAACAAATTTTCCTCCATATGGGAGAGTACCCGGTCCGCACTCCTTCTGTCATCCGAGCGTATGAAAAGACATGCTGACAAAAAACGTCTGGATCCTCCTCAATTCCGTCCAGGGGATAAGGTCTGGCTCTCGTCCAAGTATGTCCGGCTCAAGATTCCTTCCTATAAGTTAGGGCCTCGGTTCATCGGTCCTCTGGAGGTCATCAGTCAGATCAACCCGGTGGCCTATAAATTGAAACTCCCGGCCAACTTGCGGATCCCTAACTCCTTCCATGTATCTCTCCTCAAACCTGTGGTACTTAACTCTTTTTCCAAGTCTACAGGCACGCCTCCTGCTCCGGTTTCCGCTGAAAACGAATTTGAGGTAGAGAACATTCTGGCCACCAAAAGGGTAAGAGGGAAGACCTTTTTTCTAGTAGATTGGAAGGGGTTTGGTCCTGAAGAGAGAACGTGGGAGCCCCGGGAGAACATCCATGCCCCTCTCATCCTTGCTAAATTTCTGTCTGGCCTAAAAAAGGGGGGGCCTAAAGGGGGGGGTACTGTAGCGTCGGCGTCCCTGCCCTCTGCTAGGCAGGGACGCTGTTCCCCTCACCTCTCTGCTCCGAGCCCGGCGTCCTCCTCCCGCTCTGCTGGCAGCGCGCGCTCCTTCCCGGCCACTGTGCTTAGGGCGCGCGCGCTCCCTCCCTCTTAAAGGGGCCGCGCGCGCCGTCCTAACGAGTCCCCGGCCAATGGCCGGAGGACTTCACCATATATAAAGCACCTCCTCCAAAATGGAGGTGCCCGAGCAATGTTGTTGCACTGTTCACTACTCTGCTTCAGCCCTCTGGTCCCGTTGCCAGTTACCTGCCAGATACCTGCCAGATTCCTGCCAGCTTGCTGTCTTATTCCTGCCTGATATTCTGCTACCTGTCTGCTAGCCTGAGGTCCGACGGTCTGCCTTACAACTCCTGTCAGTCTGTCTAAGGACCAGCTTGCCCGCTCACCTGGGAGCGCACATCAACTACCTGCCTGCTTGCCTGAGGTCCGACGGTCTGCCTTCCAACTCTTGTCAGTCTGTCTATGGACCAGCTTGCCCGCTCACCTGGGAGCGCACATCTGCTACCTGCCTGCTAGCCTACCTGGAGGCTCCGCCGTCACGTGCTGTGACCACCTGCCTGTCCAGTGACTCCTGCCCGCTCACCTGGGAGCGCTCATCTGCTGCCTGTCTGCTAGCCTACCTGGAGGCTCTGCCGTCACGTGCTGTGACCACCCGCCTGTCCAGAGACTTCTGCCCGCTCACCTGGGAGCGCTCATCTACCATCAGCCGCCACAGGTCGTACCAACCCTTTACCCAGAGACTGCCCCGGTCACTTGCCGTGACCATCTGCCCGTTCACCCAGAGACTGCCCCGGTCACTTGCCGTGACCATCTGCCCGTTCATCCAGAGACTGCCCCGGTCACTTGCCGTGACCATCTGCCCGTTCACCCAGAGACTGCCCCGGTCACTTGCCGTGACCATCTGCCCGTTCATCCAGAGACTGCCCCGGTCACTTGCCGTGACCTCCTGCCCGTTCTTCCAGAGACTGTCCCGGTCACCTGCTGTGACTGCCCGCCTGGTCGCCACCCGCTCCCTTACAAGGACCGCCCCCTTGTATAGTAGCTCAGAGGTTCCGCCTCCCAGACCCGTTACACAAATCCTTTCCAAAACAACACCTAACCTTTCCAACATACTAAACGAGACTGGCCTATGCTTATCCAAGCTCCTGCTACCTTTCCGAAAACCTCCAAGTGCCTGCTTAACTAAAAAGGATTTTGTAACGTCACAGAATCCCTGCAATTTGAAACCGAATGCAAGCCCGGCAATAAATTTACTGATTCTAGAAGCCGACCACCCTAACTCAGCAGCCTTACCAACTCAAAACAAAACCGCCCGTGTTCTATCCTCGTCACTCTCTACCCCCCCCAATGGGACACCCAGCTTTGCCATACTTGCCACGATGCCTCGTAAGAAGACCAGGTTGAAACTCGAAACTGAATCCTGGATCAATCTTCCAGCTCGTCCGTAATCAGCTGCCACAACTGCGAAGGGCATTCCACTCCTGTGACTTCTGCCTCTGGTGCCAGAGCCCGAAAACGCTCCCACTGGAAATGAGACAAAGCATCCGCTATGGAATTTTGCACACCTGGCACATGCACCGCCGAAATCCACGCATTTAACTCCAAACACCGGAGTACCAGTTCTCTGACCAGCTTAATAACCGGTGGAGACGAAGCCGATAAGCTGTTAATCACCGCCACCACACCCATATTATCACAGTGAAACTTGACTCTCCGATTCAAGAAATACTCACCCCAAATCGAAACTGCAACTACAATTGGGAATAATTCCGGAAGAGCAAGATTCTTTGTAAAACCCTTCTCCTTCCACGAACCAGGCCATTTTCCAACGCTCCACTTTCCCATACAAAAAGCCCCGTAGCCAAAACCGCCAGCAGCGTGCGTGTAAATCTCGCAATCAAAGCTGTTCAAAAACTCCTGCTGAAGCAATGACCTGCCGTTGTAATTGACCAAACAACGCTTCCACACCAACAAATCCTCTCTATGCTCTCTATTCAAACAAATAAAATGATGCGATGCCCGTACACCTGCTGTTGCCCTTGACAACCTGCGACAAAATATTCTGCCCATAGGCATGATCCTACAAGCAAAGTTCAATTTCCCTAACAGCGACTGCATCTCCTTCAAGGTCACCTTACGCAATTTACCGATTCGTTCGACCTCCTGCCTGAGTAACAACAATTTATCCTCGGGCAATCGACACTCCATTCTATCTGCATCAATCAGTATTCCCAAACAGTACGAGGACCTTCCGTTTTTTGTTTTGCCAATGGAACACCAAAACGTTCTGCCACCCACACCATGGCTGCTAACAAATTATGACAAACCAACGAGTCTGGAGGACCTATGAACAAAAAGTCATCCAGGTAATGAATAACGGACTGCACACCTGCAACCTCCCTGACCGCCCATTCCAAAAGCGTACTAAAAGTTTCAAACAATGAACATGAAATCGAACAACCCATAGGCAAACACCTATCCAGATAACCTTTGTTCCAAAAACAACCCAACAACGGAATACTAGCTGGGTGAACCGGGAGTAACCTAAAAGCTGATTCGATGTCGGTTTTAGCTAACATTGCCCCAGGCCCATACCTGCGCACCCATGATATGGCTGTATCAAATGAGGTATATTCTACAGAACATAATTCGGGCGCGATCCCATCATTGACCGAAAAACCTTTCGGATACGACAAATGCTGTATCAAGCGAAATTTATTCAGCTCCTTCTTAGGTACTACTCCTAAAGGAGAAATGATCACCCCTTCAACTGGCAGATTCTCAAACGGCCCCGCCCTACGACCTAACTCAACTTCCTTTGCCAACTTAGCACTGACCACCTCCGGATGCAACAAAGCAGACCTCAAATTTTTAACGGAGAAAGGAACTATATGATCAGGAGGCGGGATCCTGAAACCTTCCAGAAAACCATTACCAATAACCGCAGACTTCAATTGATCAGGATATCTACTTAGAAAGGGGGCCATCCCTAGCAGATTCACTGGAGTCACCCCCTTGACCGGTACCCACAGACAGCTTTCCTTTTCCTTTCCTGAAGCATTTGGAGGCCCGAGGGAGCTCCCATTGCAATGGGAACACACATGTTTAAACTTACAGCTGTTCCCGTATTTGCACTGGCCGTCATTAAATTGCCAGCATGTTCCCAACTTCTCTTTTCCTCCCTGTGCTCCCTGACTACCGCCCCCTTGTCCTGCCAGTTGACTCCCGCTCCCTCCGCTCCCATGAAAGGACTGCCGGTACCTAGTCGGGGCCATCACCTTCAACCAAAGGACGATATCTTTCTGATCCCACTTGATCTCCGGCCGCACCGCCTGCCTCTGCCTGAATTTCTCGTCATACCTCAGCCATGTCTGACCCCCGTAAGTACGATGCGCTTCCCCAATCGCATCTAAGTAACAGAATAAACCCGAGCAATTCTCAGGAAACTTCTCCCCAATGACACCGGCCAATATAGCAAAAGCTTGAAGCCAATTTACAAATGTCTGAGGGATCAAGCGCCACCTGCGCTTCTCCTACTCCTCCTTTTTGCTATCATCCTTCTTCCCTTTGTCTAAATTAAACTTCTCCAAGGGAAGGAGGGAGAAAATTTCGACGTATTCATCACGCCAAATTTTCTCTTTCACCTCTTTTATTAAATGCGCCCCCAATGACCCCTCAAAGCACACATACACCTCACCCTTAGCCCTGTCATCCAACTTCACCGTATCCCCTTTGTCCTTTTCCGTCTGAACCGACACTGAAACACCCGTAGATGCTACCTCTGTGCCCGCTGCAGACCCGACTACACCGTAACTAGACTGTGGCAACACATCCTGACCTGGTAACCAGGCTCCTACGGGGCATGCCCTTGACCCACCCGCTGTTCCACCCTCCATTCTACACAAAATCTGTGACATACTGTGCAGGATATCCCTAATCCCCGCTACCTCGACCCCCCCGTGACCACCTAAAGTCCCCCTACCTTGGCCTACCAACTGACCACTACCTTCCCCACACAATACAGCCCCTGCAGGCGACAAACCAGACATAGAGTCATACTCACGCAGCTGCGCAGGTGCTGTGTCCCCGCCAGCCGGAAATCCTGAGTCTTGACGATCCCTTCCTCCATCACGGTCGCCGCTGGAATCCGATCCCTCAGAATCCGTACGCTGCTCAAGGCCCGCGCCCCTGGCCTCCACATCACCAGGGGGGACCTGAACAGTCACGGATGAGGCAGCCGGGCTTCTCACCGAGGATCGCCTCCCGTCGGACCTCCTTGCACTCCTGGACACAGCTCTGGGCCCCCTCCGACTACCAGACCCAGACACATGGGCCTGGTCCGCACTGCCGGAACGAACGCTGCTGGGCAACGCGGTGTCGCTGCCCGCCTCCGCCCCGCGTCTTCCAGATGAGCCAGGCAGCAGGGGTTCCCTGGCCTGCTGCCTGCCCGCTAATGCCTGCCGTCCTGAACTCCTGGTCCTCCTCCCAGCAGGTACCCCCGACAGGAGCATCGCCAGTGGTGCCTGCCGCCTTTTGTCCATCTCCTCTGTCCCTACTGGCTCCTCTCCTCCCGGCTTGGGCCCCCCCCCCGCAGTTCAAATCGGGCCTGCACAGCCTGGCTGCCGCGCGCAGGGGCCCGGACCTCCGGCACTGTCAGTGCTGTCACCGCAGGCTGCACATCCGGTGCGGCCCGCACTCCCGGCGCGGCCCCGACTTCCGGCGCAGGCCACGATCTGGGCAGATTCCTGCCGGGGCGAGCGCGGGGGGAAGGGACCGCACCGACACTCTCTCTCCCCACAGGGTCCCCTGCCGCGTGCTGATACCTCCGGCGACGGTCTCTCTGGGGGCCGGGTCCTCCTGGTCCTACCCCCCGCTCCTGACGCCGGCTCCTGGTTCCCAGCTGCTCCAAGCAGAGCAGACAGCTGGGCCTGGAGCCATCCATCGCTGCGTGACCGGGCGAAATCTCTCAGCCGGACCACCAGGGATTCCACGGACTCCATCTTCAGGTACTTCCTCATCTGCTGCTCCTCCAGGAATGGCGGTTTTCCCGCATTTTCCCTTTTATATACGCCTCTCCCACTGCCCGCCTCCCAAACTTCCCACTAGCCAATCCCCATAAATGCCACTTTTAAACATGGGAAACCTCCAGGCCAATCCTGGTCATGGGGGGCTTCCCTCTAGCTGTGCCTGTCTCCAGCCCCCTCCTTTAGTTTTTGCACTGGCAGATAAACCATCTGGTCTATCATAGTGTGTGTGTGAGGTCAGACGTTTCCTGTAGTCCTTGACCCGGTTTGCACACACTGCTGCTGGGATTTTGGCCCCCTCCTCCTAGTTCTGGCCTGAATAGTGTGACAGAACAACAAGCCCTGGCAGCATTGGAAGAATTACTCAGGGAACCTGAAGTGGTAGGTACATTTCCCCAATCGGTCATACCCAGGTCACATACCTTCCCCCCTTGTCTGTCTGCCCACAGGTAGAGATATTTAGTAAACTTGTAATTGAGGATTTAACCCCTTTACAACCTGTGACGTCTTAGTACGTCACAGGCTACCTCCCCCGGTTCAGTGAGGGCTCCGGCGCTAAGCCCGCACTGAACCGAGCACATGTCAGCTGATTATTACAGCTGACATGTGCCCGCAACAGCCACGGGTGGAATCGTGATCCATCCACGGCTGTTAACATGTTAAATGCCGCTGTCAAACTCCAACAGCGGCATTTAATGCGCGCTTCCGGGAAGAGCGTCCTAAGCCCCGCCCATCAGCGACCCCATCACGTGATCGCGGGTCACCGATGGGTGGGCATGACAACCCAGGGTCTGCAGCAGACGCCTGTGGTTGTCATGAGCAGGTCGCTATGAGTGCCACCTAGTGGTCGGCGCTCATAGAACAGGACCATTTCTGCTATATGCAGGGGATCTGCTGGTCCCCTGTATGTAGCAGAGACGATCGGACAGCTGCTGCTTCTAGTCTCCTATGGAGACTATTGAAGCAAGCAACAAGTGAAAAAAAAAAAGGTTTTAAAAATATCAAAAAAATAAAAAAAATATAAAAGTTTAAATCACCCCCCTTTCGCCCCATTCAAAATAAAATATTTAAAAAAAAAACCCTACATAGACATATTTGGTATCGCCTCATTCAGAATCGCCCGATCTATCAATATAAAAAAAGAATTAATCCGAACGCCAGAATTACGTTTTTTGGTCGCCGCAAAATTGCAATAAAATGCAATAACGGACGATCAAAACATCGGATCTACCCCAAAATGTTATCAATAAAAATGTCAGCCCGGCGCGCAAAAAACAAGCCCTCACCCGGCCCCACGTCCCGAAAAATAGAGACGCTACAGGTCTTAGAAAATGGCGCTATTTTTTTTTTTTTTACCAAATTTTGGAATTTTTTTTCACCACTTGAATAAAAAAGAACCTATACATGTTTGGTGTCTACAAACTCATAATGACCAGGAGAATAAGAATGGCGGGTCAGTTTTAGCATTCAGTGAACGTGGTAAAAAAAAAGAAAAAAAAACAACTGTGGTATTGCACTTTTTTTGCAATTTCCCCGCACTTGGAAATTTTTTCCCGTTTTCCCGTACACGATATGGTAAAACTAGTAATGGCGTTGAAAAGTACAACTCGTCCCGCAAAAAATAAGCCCTCACGGCCATATTGACCAAAAAATAAAAACGCTATGGCTCTGGGAACAAGGGGAGCAAAAAATGAAAATGCAAAAACGACAAAACCCAAGGTTGCGAAAGGGTTTTAAAGGATATCCCTAGAGGTATCCGTGGGGATAATCTTACAGCCCCACAAAGAAAACCTCTAAAAGAACTTCAATCCCTGGATGATGTGGTTATCAAGCTGGTTGACAAGGGGGTGAATGTGGTGATCTGGCCGATTGAAAAATACGAGAGAGAGGCCTTTCGCCAGTTGCGGAATAGGGACACTTATCAAGTGCTTCCTCATAATCCCATAGTGACTTTCACCCATTAATTGGAGGTGATTCTGCAAAACGACTTCGGGTTGGGTATTATCCCAAAGAAAATTTTGGATGGACTGCTACCCAAATTTCCTAAGGTAGCCACCTTATCTCCTGCCTAAGGTGCATAAGGATACCACTACCACCCCGGCCGTACAATTGTCTCTGGCATAGGACTGCTGTGCGATCAGGTCTGCAAATTCATCAACCATTATCTAAAACCTTTGGTTGAGACACTGCCCTCCTATGTCAGAGACACTACCGACGTAGTAAACAAACTTAATAGTACACAGTGAAGGATATAATTATTTGATCCCTTGCTGTTTTTGTAAGTTTGCCCACTGACAAAGACATGAACAGTCTATAATTTTAAAGGTATGTTAATTTTAACATTGAGAGATAGAATATCCAAAAAAATCAAGAAAATCACATTGTATAAATTAGATAAATTTATTTGCATTTTGCAGTGAGAAATAAGTATTTGATCCCCTCTGGCAAACAACACTTAATACTTGGTGGCAAAACCCTTGTTGGCAAGCACAGCAGTCAGAGGTTTTTTGTAGTTGATGATGAGGGTTGTGCACATGTCAGGAGGAGTTTTGGTCCACTCTTTGCAGATCATCTCTAAATCATTAAGATTTTGAGGCTGTCACTTGGCAACTCGGAGCTTCAACTCCCTCCATAAGTTTTCTATGGGATTAAGGTCTGGAGACTGGCTAGGCCACTCCATGGACCTTACTGTGCTTCTTTTTGAGCCACTCCTTTGTTGCCTTGGCTGTATGTTTTGGGTTATTGTCTTGCTGGAAGACTCAGCCACGACCCATTTTTAATGTCCTGGCGGAGGGAAGGAGGTTGTCACTCAGGATTTTACAGTATGTGGTTCCATCCATTCTCCCATTGATGCGGTGAAATAGTCCTGTGCCCTTAGCAGAGAAACACCCCCAAAACATAATGTTTCCACCTCCATGCTTGACAGTGGGGATGGTGTTCTTTGGGTCATAGGCAGCATTTCTCTTCCTCCAAACACGGCGAGTTGAGTTAATGCCAAAGAGCTCAATTTTTGTCTCATCTGACCACAGCACCTTCTCCCAATAACTCACAGAATCATCCAGGTGTTCATTGGCAAACTTCAGACGGGCCTGCACATGTTCCTTCTTGAATAGGGGGACCTTGCGGGCACTGCAGGATTTTAAACCTTTAATGTGTTACCAATGGTTTCTTGGTGACTGTGGTCCCAGCTGCCTTGAGATCATTAACAAGTTCCCCCTGTGTAGTTTTAGGCTGATCTTTCACCTTCCTCATGATCAAGGATACCCCACGAGGTGAGATTTTGCATGGTGCCCCAGATCGATGTCGATTGACATTTTGTATTTCTTCCATTTTCTTACTGTTGCACCAACAGTTGTCTCCTTCTCACCCAGCGTCTTACTTATGGTTTTTTATAGTCCATTCCAGCTTTGTGCAGGCCTATGATCTTGTCCCTGACATCCTTAGTAAGCTCTTTGGTCTTGCCCATGTTGTAGAGGTTAGCGTCTGACTGATTAATTGAGTCTGTGGACAGGAGTCTTTTATACAGGTGACTATGTAAGACAGCTGTCTTTAATGCAGGTAACGAGTTAATTAGGAGCGTCTAACTGGTCTCTAGGAGCCAGAACGCATAATGGTTTGTAGGGGATCAAATACTTATTTCTCACTGCAAAATGCAAATAAATGTATCTAATTTATAAAATGTGATTTTCTTGATTTTTTAGGGGGATATTCTATCTCTCAATGTTAAAATTAACCTACCCTTAAAATTATAGACTGTTCATGTATTTGTCAGTGGGCAAACTTACAAAAACAGCAAAGGATCAAATACTTATTTCCTTCACTGTATATCTAGAGACTGACATGATACTTGTTACAATCGATATTAAATCTCTGTACATCTCAATCCGACATGCCAATGGCCTTAGGACGGCCCGTTTTTTTTCTGGGGACGGCCAACGGGGATGGCCATTTTTTTTAGTTTATTTTGGATTTGCTTGAATTCAGACCCGTCTTTGAACACAAAAAAATTTTCTTGCAGATTCAAGGGACGGCCATGAGCGTGGCATGCGCTCCATCATATGCGAATCTGTTTCTCATTTCTTGAGAGAGACAGATTTTCCAGGGTGACGGAGCGCATGCCGCCGACCCGGGACAAGGCTGGTTCCGCGCTACATTCCAAGAAACCTAACTCAAAATATTTTGATATTAATTTTGTTTCCACATCCAATTGTCCTTGGAATCGAATTTGGGAGATCCTTAGCAGACATTGGTCTGTACTCAAAACTGACAAGACACTGGCTGCCCATTTGTCCCCCCACTCCACACATGATGCCATGGAGAAGCAGGGACCATCTTGTAAAAAGGCACTACATGGCAAAATTTGAGTAAATTTTTAATTCTGGTGGCCCACATCAGGCTGCATTCCATGTGGTGACTGCGTGGCCGGCCCTAATGTTCTGAGATTTACCTCATTCGAATCTTCAGATGGGAGCAGGGAGTATCAGATCTGTGACTTCATTTCTTGTAATACCACACATGTAGTATACTATGGCACATGCCCCTGTTCCCGGATCTATATTGGGCTGACATCCCGGGAACCTAAAACCAGGGCCCGCGAACACATGTGTGACATAAGGGCAGCCGGGGATGTATCAGTGCTTAAAACCCTACCCAGACATTTTTGGTCTTTTCATGGCTCTGATCCTCTTGGTCTTAAGGTTACAGGGATAGATAAAATTAAGGGTGGCATTAAGGGAGGCAATATTAAATAAATCCTCACACAACATGAGTGTCATTGGATCGTTACCCTTGACACCATGACACCGAAGGGCCTCAATGAGAAGCTGAGCTTCGTCCCCTTTCTATAACCTGTTTCCACACTATTGAACCTTAGGTTTCACTACAATTTTCTGTTTTTAATTTTTGCCATGTTTGTTCTGTTTTTAGTTTAATATCCCACCCTGGCCAGTTTTTGATGTTCTCTAAAATGTTTGGATCCAACCAACATTGCGGCCATAAGCCGCTGCAATCAACACTATATGAGATCCATTAATATCCTTGGACACAGCACTCTGTGAACAGCCAGCTTCTTTAGCAATGACCTTTTGTGGTTTACTCACCTCGTGGAGTGTGTCAATGACTGCCTTCTGGACATCTGTCAAGTCAGCAGTCTTAACCATGATTGTGGAGCCTACTGAAACAGACTAAGGGACCTTTTTAAATGCTTAGGAAGCCTTTGCAGGTGTTTTTTTTTTAATTATTCTAATTTACTGAGATAATGACTTTTGTGTTTTCATTGGCTGTAAGACATAATCATCAACATTAACAGAAATAAACACTTGAAATAGATCACTCTGCTTGTTATGACTCTATATAATAGATCCCTCTGTGTGTAATGACTCTATATAATAGATCCCTCTGTGTGTAATGACACTATATAATAGATCACTCTGTGTGTAATGATTCTATATAAGAGATCACTCTGTGTGTAATGACTCTATATAATAGATCCCTCTGTGTGTAATGACTATATAATAGATCCCTCTGTGTGTAATGACTCTATATAATAGATCCCTCTGTGTGTAATGACTCTATATAATAGATCCCTCTGTGTGTAATGACTCTATATAATATAGGAGTTTCACTTTTTGTATTGAAGAACTGAAATAAATTAACTTTTTGATGATATTCTAATTTTGTGAGATGCACCTGTACATTCTTGGATGTTCACATATATGCTGTATCTACATATATATGGTATTATCTAATAATTTGTATTATAAAGAAGTAATGTTTTGCTTTATATATAATTCATTAAAGTATATGCCAGCTTCTGCCTTCTATATATCGTGACATAGTCTATTATACGATCTAATTATAATGGTTTGATTCCTGCACTATGTCTCCTGGCACACGCAATGGATAACCCGATGCATCTATTGAGAAACTCTGTGACATGCGCCTAAGAGCTTTTCTCATGTATAATTGGACTGATACATTCACTAGGGCGCATGCGCGGTGCAGGCACTGACGCGAACACTTTGACGTGGTACTGGGTGACATTGCTATGCATCCACACCAATCGGATGCCTCAATACAGACATAGCAGGGTGAACAGGATTGGTCGGCAGCCCGGACCGCCGATGTGATTGGAAGCGAATGGTGAGGTAAGAAGCGCATGCGCAGTTAACTATGCATGGATTGGATACTGCTATTGATCACTGTCTAATGAAGTGGCTGGTGTCTGGCCCCCGAAAACGAGCATTGGCTCCATTCTTGTCTAGGTCTGTCTACAGTATGAGGCGGAGGTCTGTCTACAGTATGAGGCGGAGGTATATGGACGCATTAGCGGTAACTCTATTGGATCAGTAATGACGGCTTAAGGTACGTTAGCATTGAATGGCCTAGGACAAGAAAGAATGTGATTGGAGTTGTGTCAAATCCTTATCTATTGGCCGCCATCTAAAGACCTATCATATGAGACCCAAAGTCTTATGAAGCCCAACCCTCCATTTTTCACTATCATTATAGCTCTGGCCCTTTGAGGAAGCCTGTATAGGTGAAACTAGTCGGGGGGGGGGGGGTATATAAACATGTATAAATACATCAGGGGGCAGTTCAGAGATCTCTCCCATAACCTGTTTATACCAAGGATGGTGACAAAGACGAGGGGGCACACTATGCGTCTGGAGGAAAGGAGGTTCCTGCACCAGCATAGAGGGGGATTCTGTACGGTCAGAGCCGTGAGACTCTGGAACTCTCTGGGAGAGGAAGTGGTGATGTCCAACTCACTTAATGAGTTCAAGAGAAGCCTGGACGCCTTTCTTGAGAACAATAAAATTACATCTTATGCTTAGTGATAGTTAATTAATCCAGGGATTTAATCTGACTGCCAGATTGGTGTCGGGAAGTGAATTTTTCCTCAATGATGTAAATTGGCCTATACCGCATGTTTTTTTTTTGCCTTCCCCTGGATCAAACCTGCGGAATAGCTGCAGTGCACAAGAAATAGGATGAACTGGATGGACGCTTGTCTTTTTTCGGCCTTATAAACTATATATGTGTGGGTTTTTTTTTAGGTTCTTAAGTGGAACTTGTAGGAAGGAGAACTGACATGCTAGGAGAGTGCTACACAGATCTATGGACTGCAGCCATGATCTGGATGTGAGAATACATGTATTTAGTAAAGCCTAAATAGGTTGTAGCTGATATAAATTCATTGAAGTCCACTATAGTAGTTTTGACCAATTTTAAACGAAAATTTAAAAAAGTTATTTTTTTTACCATATCTGATAACTAGGGTTCTTTTACCCTTTGGGTAATATGTTTAGAATTTTTCATCCCTAAAGGGGTGCAAGCACCTTGATGTGTTAATTTTGTATGATAAGTTACATGGAGGGGAGGAATCACATAATCAGGGGCTGGTGCTCCAGGTTTCTTTGCTCAGTGTCTGCAGGACTCTGCTGTATGATGTATAGTATCAAAGATCACAGCCGGGCGGTGGGAAGGTTCACGCTGAACCCACCACGCTGTTACCTTTTTGTCACCAACAGCCCACTGCTACCCACTATCATTAGGAAAGTTATGCATTTGACCAACAATTAACGGAGGAGGCTGCGGGATGTTTCTGCTATAGGCCGGTTATTGGAGAGCTAACAGTGAGCGTATGGTATATACACCTCCGATTCCAATTCGTTTAATATGTGTATATACCCCCGCTACAGTCACTGCCAGCTCCACAATAACAAAATTAACTACACGCTGCCACCACCGATTGTTTATACAGGCCGATTGGACACCAGACAGGTAAACATATACAAAAGATTTTACAAAGGGGACAAAACAATACAGCATATATAATTACATAAAATAAAAGGATAAACAAAAGAAAACAACCGGACATCATTGCAATGGCTTCAGATTTATAGAGGGAACGTGGATCAAACATGGATCAAGCCTCCACAGCGATGTATCTTCCGCCATTGAACACAGATCATAATTTGCCTTGTCTTTTATATCAGCACCTAAGTTACACCCCCACACCTCCTCGTTGATGACCTCGCGTGGTGCTGTTTGTGGGATGTTCTCAGTCATTAAGGATTTTATGAAATCCCCAACATTTACAATATCTTTGCTCCTAACGCTCACAGGCGTTCAATATTGACGTCATATATTTTATCATTATATTACCTTTTCAAAGATAGGAAACATGGCATGGCTGTTGTCGGCTATCTGTCCACTATTAATTTGGGGCTGATTGGCATGTCTCACAGTTATGAAAAATATGCATGTTCTTCTCCTATTAGTCCTGAAGTTGAAAATGCATGAATATTCCCAGCAAGTATGCCAGTCTTAATTACCTGTCCACACCAGGGGGTCCTAGCTTCACTGCATGTTCTAATACATTTTTCTCACCTCTTAGCTACATATATTTTCCTTTCTTTCCCTATGTTAAATATGTGGTTCTACTGCAAAAAAGGTTTTAGATTGTAAGCTCTTTCTCCTTCTGGAGTTGACTTATGGATTTTAATTTTTCTGACATATAGTATAAAGGAGAATGGAGCAGAGCTGCGTGTGTAATGTGCATGTTGCGGAGCTACGTGTGTAATGTGCATGTTGCGGAACTGCGTGTGTAATGTGCATGTTGCTGAGCCGAGTGTGCAATGTGCATGTAGCGGAGTCGAGTGTGTAATGTGCATGTTGCTGAGCTGCATGAGTAATGTGCATGTTGCAGAGCCGCGTGTAATGTGCATGTTGCAGAGCCGCGTGTAATGTGCATGTTGCAGAGCTGCGTGTGCAATGTGCATGTTGCGGAGCCGAGTGTGCAATGTGCATGGAGCAGAGCCGTGTGTGTGTAATGCTGTAAATGTGCTAATCCTCTGAGGATAAATTCTTGTCCATTATCAGTTTATGCTGAGCTCTTATAACTCTGCCCTCATCACCTCACTATCCAACAATCCTAAACGGGTCTGACACATTTCATTCCTCCATAGTCCTACAGTGCCGGCCCCGATCAATAACCTCAATGTTGACTATCTCATTACTTGTTTCAAGGAAAAAAATGGACCATATGTTACAGGAAATTCTCTTATATTTCCCCAATGTCACAACTCCCCTTCCCTCATGTCATTACTTCCAGTCTTTGAACCAGTCCCAGAAGAGGTTACCCGACTCCTTACTTCTTCTCGCCCTATTACCTGCACCGGAAACCCTATTCCCTCACATATCCAGGCTCTTTCCCCTAACTACAGACCGGTCTCTAACCTTCCTTTATCTCTACACTCCTGGAACGCTTGGTCTACTCTCGTCTAATCCGCTATCTCTCAGACAACTCTCTTCTTGACCCTCTACAATCCGGTTTCCGCTCTTTACACTCCACTGAAACTGCACTTACTAAAGTCTCTAATGATCCACTAACAGCTAAATCTAATGGTCACTGCTCCCTGCTGATTCTCCTGGATCTCTCTGCAGCATTCGACACTGTGGATCACCAGCTCCTCCTCACTATGCTCCATGCTATCTGAAAAAAAAACCATCACAGAAAAAAACACCGCCTTACCAACATCAGGTCAGATTACCAAAGCACAAGCAGGACGCGGCAGACCCCCATGATAAAGGCGGGAGCAGCACAGGTGCGAAATACTGATGCGACAGACACCCCCTCCAGTGCAAAACATGAACAATATTATGTTCACTTCGGCCAAGTATTTTGTTCTTTATTATGTTGATTGATTTTAAAAAATTGTATGACTATTTAAACAATGGATGAGGAGTAATTCGCATGCCTGAGGAAGGGGCATGTACCCAAAACATTGCAAGACGCCGTGTTGTGTTACTTGATGAAAATTCTCTGTTGTCTCCACTATTCACCAATGTCATAGAGTTATGGGAGCTGAAGGAGGATCTTCTTTAAGACTCCGTTCAAATTATTGCTCAAAGTGAATATCTTCCAAGTGCAAATATTACATAAGTGCAAAAGATGAACAATGTTATATAGTACTGAAGAAAAAAATATTTACCTCCTGGTGTTCTTGTTGGGTGTATAATTAGATGTCATCAGCATATAGATGGTACTGAATACCAAAATCTGCTCATGGTTTGTCCAATAGGGTCAGTGTATAGAGAGAAAAGAGGACTGGACCCACGACTGAACCCCGAGGAACCCCCGACAGTATGAGGAGGAGACCTAGGACTGAACCTTGGGGAACCTCCGACAGTAAGATGAGGGGACCTAGGGTGAATCCTGAGGAACCCCCCAATAGTTAGAGGAGGGGACCTAGGTCTGAACCTTGGGGAACCTCCGATCGTAAGATGAGGGGACCTAGGATTGAATCCTGAGGAACCCCTAATAGGAGAGGAGGGGGACCTAGGACTGTTCCTTGTGGAACCTCAGACAGTAAACGAAGGGGACCTAGATCTGAACCTTGAGGAACCTCCGACAGTAAGTAGAAGAGGAACCAGAAAAAGATACAGTGAAGGAGTGGCCAGTGAGGAAGAAGAACCAGGAGAGAACAGTGTCCTTGAGGTAGATAGCATGGAGCTCACAGAAAAGGACAAAAATAAAAAAAAAAAAATCACAGAAAAAAGCACAGCCTTACCAACACCAGGTCAGATTACCAAAGCATAAGCAGGACGCAGCAGACCCCCATGATAAAGGCGGGGGCCGCACAGGTGTGAAATACTGATGCGACAGCCACCCCCTCCATGAATTGGCAGATATTTGAGTGGCTGTGTAGTATTAACGATGCAATATTAAACAATATATTCATGAAGGATCAGTTACAGACATCAAATGACGGTAACTACTACACAGGGAGGAAGGTTTGGATCTTCTGAATGTTCTAATCTGGAGGCTGTTGCATCATCCATGTTCACTCTGGAGTGAAGCAACCAACACAGGCCACTTGACATCGCCAGAAGCAAAATAGCTGTAGACTGGGGAACCCAAAAACTTTTAAATATGACATTTTCCTAGCCTTCGCAGCCCCATACTTCCAGTCTAGGAATAAGAGAAGGTAGCTGACTTCATCCAGACCCAACCAGATGTTGGCGTGGTGACATTCTTCCAAAGGGCCCAGTGTGCTCACATGCGCTTATACAAAGTTCCTGGCTGACTTCATTAAAGCACCTACGCTGGGAACTTCCGCACAACGCCAGCCGCTTGGACTTCCAACTCGGTAATTCTACGGCACCACACCCTCATCCAAGACAATGAACAGCCACCTACTTCCCAGGGAAGCTTATCTGGTGTCAGAAGGGCCGCAGGTAAGATGACCAAAGCAGCAACTACTGCTTCCAAAACAAATAAACTCTTCTTCCTGGAGTACCGAGGGTGTAGGTTCCCTATGGACAGGAAACTACGAAGCTTTGGAGAAGCTCCTCTTTTTTATCTTGTAGTTTTCCTCTACTTGGGGGTGGATGGTCTCTCAGGTGCTGTCAACATGGGTGAAAGGAAAACTAAGACTCATTTTAAAAAATACAAAGTGTGCTAAGAATTTCACAAAGTCGTATATTTATGCACAATTTGACGACCAGATCTCTCTGAACTCCCCAGGTTCGGACAAAATATCGTGCCATCAAAAGTACAACGCGTAGAAAATTGGCGATTGGTGACAAGTTTTAGGATGCAGTTATACATTGACATATAATATTCTATGCACATGGTTGATATATAAATGTGTCATCTGGATTCTATTTGACATTGGGATAACAGATGTTTGACAATTCCATACATTTCTTGATTAACATCTCTCTTATATGACATAGGACTTTACCTTGAAAGTAACTGCTGTATTATTTCTTGCAATATTTCTCAATAAAACACATAAAATGTCAGCTTTCTCCTACTGAGTTCTATGAAGTCTAAAAAGAGTTGATTGGTGGATATGCGTTTTCAGCACGAGTTCTTCGATGTGCTGTCAGAAGTTACTTTCACTTAAGACACTTTCCACATACAGTACATGAAAATGGATTCTACACTGTATGAATATTTTGATGTCTATAAAGAGCAGATTTGTGAGCAAAGCTTCTCCCACATTCTGAACATGAGAATGGCTTCTCCCCTGTGTGGGTTTTTATATGTACTTCAAGCTGTGATTCCCAAGTAAAACATTTTCCACATTCTGGACATGAATATGGTTTTCCTGTGTGAGAGATCTCATGTGAAATTAGAGATGACTTTTGTATAAAACACTTTCCACATAGGTTACAAGAAAATGGCTTCTCCCCTGTGTGAATTCTTTGATGTCTAACAAGATCTGATTTATGGGTAAAACATTTCCCACATTCTGAACATGAAAATGGTTTCTCTCCTGTGTGAGTTTTTATATGTGCAGCAAGCACGGATTTCCGAGTAAAACATTTCGCACATTCTGGACACGAGTACGGCTTCTCCCCTTTGTGGTGAGTTCTTACATGTACATCAAGACTTGATTTACTGGTATAACATTTCCCACATTCTAAACATGAAATAGTCTTCGTGCCAGTGTGAGTTTTTTGATGATCAACTAGATATGAATTCTGAGTGAAACATTTCCCACATACAGTACATGAAAATGGCTTCACCTCTGTGTGAATTCTCAGATGTCTAACAAAACTGTATTTGTGATCAAAGCCTTTTCCACATTCTGTACAAGAAAATGACTTCTCCTCCGTGTGAGTTTTTAGATGCACAACAAGTTGTGATTTTCGATTAAAACATTTCCCACATTCTGAACATGAAATTGGCTCCTCCCCCGTGTGAGTGTTTTGATGTTGAAAAAGATGTGTTTCGTGGGTGAAACATTTTCCACAAACCTGACATGAAAATGGCTTTTTTCTGTGAATTATCCGATGTGCAAATAGAGTTGACTTTTGCCTAAAATACTTTCCACATATCGAACAACAAAATGGCTTCTCACCTGTGTGAATTCTCTCATGATTAACAAGATCTGATTTCCAAGTAAAACATTTCTCACATTCTGAACATGGAAATGGCTTCTCCCCTGTGTGAGTTCTTTGATGATCAGCAAGAGTTGTCTTTTGTCTAAAACACTTTCCACAAAAGGTACAAGAATACGGCTTCTCCCCAGTGTGAATTCTTTCATGGTTAACAAGAACTGATTTCAAATTAAAACATTTACCACATTCTGCACATGAAAATGGTTTCTTCTCTGTATGAATTCTTTGATGCACAATTAGAGTTGACTTTTTTATAAAACAGTTTCCACATACGCTACAAGAAAATGGCTTCTCCCCTGTGTGAATTACTTGATGTCTAATAAGATCTGATTTCTGGGCAAAAGATTTCTCACATTCTGGACATGAGTACGGCTTCTCCCCTGTGTGAGTTCTTAGATGTTCAGCAAGAGTTGATTTACTTTTATAACATTTCCCACATTCTAAACACAAAATCGGCTTCAACTCGGTGTGAGTTTTCTGATGGTCAACCAGAGATGAATTCTCAGTAAAACATTTTCCACATTCCGGGCATAAATATGGCTTCTCCTCTTCATATGTATGCTGTATAATACCACAATCATCTGTCAAAAAATAAAAAGATTTTGTAAACCTTTAACAATATAAACTTGGGCCCCTGACTGCAGTATTAGTTATACTCCTAGGATAAATATGGTCTTATTACTAAGACGACTCTTCTACAAAGCCAAAGAGAAATCACAATAATTAGTTGCTAATATGGATTAGCGTCTCATGAACGTTGACACAAGATCATTATCCATGGCTCCCCTACATGCGGCCATGTCAGTGAAATAATGACTAAAAACTCTTATCAGGATGGAAAATTTAAAACCAAGCACATATTTCCCACATTTGAACCTCTCGCGATTAAAAAAAAAAAATCATAATCCCAAAATCTGTATGATTTTTGTACAAAAAGAATGGCACAATGCATTCCCTTTGATGTAGAACAATCCTTCTAGAAGCCCCTCAGCCTGAATTCCATTGTGTTTTTCGGGAACAGAGAAATTGCTGTGGGCAAAACTATTAATATGTATCGAGTGCCAGCCAAACATATAAAATCAACCAATGGAAAACAAACTATGAGCAAAAGGAGGACTGCATATCTGAATAACTGAAACGTTATTATAAAAAAAGAGAACAAATACAACACAGCGATTAAAAGCAATAAAAGGTGTATACGAGAACATATCTCAGCCCAAAATAATGAGCAAGAATAAAACACGCCCTCACACCAAAACTTTTTGTTTTTCATCTATAATATAAGTGCACTTCCGGTATCGATATCACATTTTTATTGAAACTTAATTTGTATTTAGGATGAAGTGGTTAATACACCACTGAAAAAACTGACAAAACAAAGAGTGTAAAAAAATAGTTGCATTCGGTGACTTCTCGGCCATGTTCCGAGGTCACTACTCACCTGGGCGGTTATCTGTAGGGGTCTCCTCTTTACACTGCTGATCGCCCCTCACATTTCTCTCTGGAGCATTAATATTGTTCAGATCTTTATCCGGATCCAAAAGCTGCAAAACAAATATTGTAAAAGTCCCCGATGATTGGAGAAGTCACTGGGAATAATGGTGAGAAGATCCGGCCATGTCTGTGGTCAGCTGTGATCCTGCCGTCTCCACCGCTCTCATTACACAAGTATAAAACATCTAATACTGGAGGAGAAGACAAGACTGAACACAAGGAGGTCACAGCCGTCTACACATCATAGGGGAGATCTCCATCTACCTGATGGTCCTGTGCAGGAGGAGGAGCGGGACATCTCTCTGGGGTTGTCCTCTTACTGGAGAGACCTGCAGGAGACACAGACAGGACTGACATCATTATTACATACAGAGAATTATAGGCCGTGTGGATTTAGTCCTGTCTATTACCTGGTGATGTGCGGGGCCGGTGCTCCTCCATCATCACCTCCTTGTACCGATCCTTGTGTCCTTCTAGATACTCCCACTCCTCCATGGAGAAATAGACTGTGACGTCCTGACACCTTATAGGAACCTGACACACACAATGATACCGTCATCACCCAGAATCCTCCAGTGCCGTCCTGTATAATGTCCCAGCATTCCCAGCAGTGTCACCTCTCCAGTCAGCAGCTCAATCATCTTGTGGGTGAGTTCTAGGATCTTCTGGTCATTGATGTCCTCATGTATCCGGGGGTGAGGTGGAGGCCCCGGGATTGGGCTCAGGGTTCCTCCCCGTCCTTCAGACACAGGGTCCTGACAGCGATCACTAGAGGTCTTCTTCACTACTGTGTAATCCTGAGTGTGGAGACATTAATAATATCACTACAGACATTTCCAGAGTCCATCACCTCTCCGGTGATATCACCTGTTATTCCCATAGATAATGATGTCATGTGATGACATCAGAACCTCTCACCTCTCCGGTCATATCACCTGTTATTCCCATAGATAATGATGTTATGTGATGACATCAGAACCTCTCACCTCTCCGGTCATATAACCTGTTATTCCCATTAATAATGATGTCATGTGATGACATCAGAACCTCTCACCTCTCCAATAAGCTGGAAGATTATCTCTAGGGTGAGGTTTAATATCCTCTCCGCCATCTTGTCTCTGTCCTTCTTCATCTTTGATGAATTAAACAGAAAAATCTATTCAGGAAAAATAAACAACCGAAGATCCTTTATTGTAAAAAGAATCAAATGTTAAAAAAATTCTACAAATGAAAAACAAAAACAAAATTAACTGGACATAATAAATGGTAACATTTAAAGGGATACAGTGGCGCTTGAAAGTTTGTGAACCCTTCAGAATTTAAGATTTCTACATAAATTTGACCTAAAACTAAATCAGATTTTAACACAAGTCCTAAACGTAGATAAAGAACCAAATCAAATAAATGAGTCAAAAATATTAAAATTTGCCATTATGAGGAAAACAATTATATACTCTATAATGTCTGTTAGTTTCTAAACTGTGAGAACATTTAGGATTACCCGATAATTTAAAGGTAAAATTAGAATCTGGTGTTTTCAATCAATAGGATGGCAATCATGTGTGACTGGGCGACATGTTTAATTTAAAGAACAAGGATCCATCAAAGTCTGATCGTCACACTTTTGAGGGAAATGGATCATGGTACAAACAAATGAGATTTCTGAGGACTTGATAAAAAGTATAGTTGATGCTCATTAGGCTGGACAAGGTTACAAAACCATCTCTAAAGAGTGGGGACTCAACTGATCCACAGTCAGACAGATAGTATAGAAATAGTGAATATTCAAGGTGATTAATACACTACCCAAAAATGGTCAACCAACAAAGATCATTCCAAAAGTAAGGCATATAGTGGTCCATGAGGTCACAATGAGATCCAAAATAACCTCTCAGCAACTAAAGGCCTCTCTCACATTATCTAATGTTAAAGGGATTTTCCACTATGCGGACAACCCTTTCTCATTTACTGTACTCCCCCATGTAAAACAAAAATCTGTTCTTACCTCCGATGTTGACATTTTTTCTACTGCTGCTCGTGTGCATTGTTTTGTCACATGAGCCCTGCGGCCAATTAGCGGCTCCTGATGGGCTGCTTCACTGTTCCTGCTATTCGGAGGAAGTGAGAACGGTTCTTGCTCTTTCACTTCCTCTCAACGCAAGTGAGTGATGTGGCTTATTAGCCGCCGCTGATTGGCTCCAGTTACTAAGAGCAAAGTTTCACACAAGTTTGACACTCACAGATATGGCATATTGCATCGTTTTACTTAGCTAAAGAATAGCAATATTTTATTTGTTTGATCTTCTTTACTCTATCTACTTTTTGGACTTTTGGAATATAGAAAATCCGGGAGGTTGTATTCTCTCTGCTGGATTGATGAGTTAAATAAGCTGTGAAGGCAGCTCCTTCATGCTTCAGACTAAATCTTAGTCAAAAGGATGTGACGACTTAACCCGTCAGCTACAGCCAATCAATGGCAGCGATGGTCACATGACATACAAAATAGAAATACATCAACCAATGTTGTCCATGTAATCAATATAAATTTGGACTTACAAAGATCAAAGAATATCAATGTGGGAGTATTTTTTGTTATTTTATCAAACATTCATTTTAAGCAATTATTTACAGAGACAAAGCGATCGCAGTC
Organism: Phyllobates terribilis; assembly: GCF_046119375.1. NCBI lineage: Eukaryota > Metazoa > Chordata > Amphibia > Anura > Dendrobatidae > Phyllobates > Phyllobates terribilis. Next base: position 597,186,961 of record NW_027362761.1, read on the forward strand.
ATCAAGAGGGAGATTTCTGAAATGGACGAGCACAGAAGCTGTGAAGCGATTGCTTTTGTTAGACATATTATAGTGTTTTTTAAATCTGTGATGCTTGATAAAACATGTCTTGCATAGATTCACACCGCAGATGTATTCTCAGATGAGATGACAGGACTCCAAGAGGCTGTGACTTTACAATGGTTCTGGCATATTTAATTTTAATTTAATGTTGTAATTATATAACTTTGTAAACGTGACCAAAATCATATTGCCCCGATACCTCAGTGGGTTGTCTGTGTGTTCTCCACGTGCCAGGCCTAAAATAGGTAATCATAAATGTGCCAGTACCTCTCTCCTATTAGAGTGCAAAACACGGCAACAAGAGTCGTATCACTTCATTTGGAGGCCTATGGTCAAGATTGCTCAGATATCAGTTCTACTTCTGTGCGAGACAATTGTAGCTCTTCAAATACTGTTAAACTGGATACCCCAGTACTATAATGTGATATTACTGATCATGTATGATACTATGCACTATGGGGGCTTTTAATAACGTAGAACCCCCTAACCAAGTAATAATATAAAGAGCCCTCACCCTAGAAACTTCCTTTCCCCAGTCAGTATTTGCAGAATCATTTAGCCAATGTCCTTTACCCGTTCTCCTCTCACACAAGAAAGAAACACCTGAGCCTCCACGTCTATGGGGACATCCTGCCCAATGACCTGTAAACTATGCACCACAATACAAAGCTCCTCACTGAGCGAACTAACTCCACTGCTGCACTGGGTCATTACTCGAGACGTCAATGTGTAGTGCAGGGTCTGTCGCTCTCTCTTTCCTCCATGTGTAGTGCAGGATCTGTTGCTCTCTCCCCCATATACAGTGCAGGGGTCTGTCGCTCTCTCCTCCATTATTATTATCTTCCTATATCTCACAGGGTGATGGGGTGACGGCGGCTATAAATAGGGCGACTCCCTGTAGATCGGGATGAGGAGAGCACACACATACCTCCTCGGTGGCATCTAGAATACAGTTGTTCCTGTGATGTCATGGGAAGGGGCGGGGCCTCATCCTGAGCAGGAAGCAGTGTTGTGCTGTGACTGCTGGTGAGGTGTTGTTTTCAGATGAAAGTAAATTTTGCATTTCATTTGGAAATCAAGTTCCCAGAGTCTGGAGGAAGAGTGGAGAGGCCACAATCCAAGCTGCTGGAGGTCTAGTGTGAAGTTTCCACAATCAGTGATGGTTTGGGGGGCCATGTCATCTGCTGGTGGAGACCACTGTGTTTTATCAAGACCAAAGTCAGCGCAGCCGTCTACCAGGACATTTTAGAGCATTTCATGCTTCCCTCTGCCGACAAGCTTTTTGGAGATGGAAATGTCATTCTCCAGCAGGACTTGGCCCCTGTCCACACGGCCAAAAGTACCAATACCTGGTTTACACACAACAGTATCACTGTGCTTGATTGGCAGCAAACTCGCCTGACCTTAACCCCATAGAGAATCTATTATAGAGAATCTATGGGGTATTGTCAAGAGGAAGATGAGAGACCCCAGACCCAACAATGCAGACGAGCTGAAGGTTGCTATCAAAGCCACCTGAGCTTCCATAACACCTCAGCAGGACCACAGGCTGATCCCTCCATGCCACAGGCTGATCCCTCCATGCCACATTGCCGCATTGATGCAGTAATTGATGCAAAAGGAGCCGACCAAGTATTGAGGGCATTTACTGAACAGACATTTCAGTAGGACAACATTTCAGATTTTAAAATCATTTTTCAAGCTGTTGTTATAAAGTATTCTAATTTACTGAGATAATGACTTTTGTGCTTTCATTGGCTGTAAGCCATAATCATCAACATTAACAGAAATAAACACTTGAAATAGATCCCTCTGTGTGTAATGACTCTATATAATAGATCCCTCTGCGTGTAATAACTCTATAGAATAGATCCCTCTGCGTGTAATGACTCTATAGAATAGATCCCTCTGCGTGTAATGACTCTATAGAATAGATCCCTCTGTGTGTAATGACTCTATAGAATAGATCCCTCTGTGTGTAATGACTCTATAGAATAGATCCCTCTGTGTGTAATGACTCTATAGAATAGATCCCTCTGTGTGTAATGACTCTATAGAATAGATCCCTCTGTGTGTAATGACTCTATAGAATATAGGAGCTTCACTTTTTGTACTGAAGAACTGAAATCAATTAACTTTTTGAGGATATTCTAATTTAGTGAGAAGCACCTGTATATAGGATTAAGGGTGAATGGTCTGAGACTACTATTGGGGCACAGATAAGTGTATGATGTTACTTGCATGGGGCTGCACATCAGCGGTCTTGTGCTGTTGCAGCACGTTGATGGTCTTGCACAGGGAAGGGGGTGATGTTACTTGCGTGGGGCTAGATGATGAGGGTCTGCAGAGGGAAAGGCTACACAGGGATGTAGATGCCCTTGTGCTTTCCTTTCTTGGTTAAGGTCATATTTGTTCGTATTTTTCTTTATTAACTTTTTTACTGTTTTTTTTAGGTTACGCTCCTACTGCTTATGGCACTAAACTGAACTGCCTCCTGTCTGAGGAAAGGCTATAGTCCACCAGCGAAGCCAACCCTTTCTTACTACCTAGTGTGGAGCCTTCTAGTGGCAGCGCATGTTCCAACACTCGTGTTTTCCAATGTATTCATGAGACTTTTTTCGTGACACATTGTACTTTATGTTTGCGATCAATTTCGGTCCCCACGATTTGCTTATATTTAATGAAAATATCTACATTTTGACCCAAAAAAAAAAAAAGTGAAAATTTCGCAATTTTCAAACTTTACATTTTTATGCCCTTAAATCAGATAACTTATACGACACAAAATAATTAAATAACATTTCCCATATTTATATTTTACATCTGCGTCATTTTTTAAGCAATTTTATTTTGTTAGGATTAAGGAGGGGTTAAAAGTTTAGCAGCAATTTTTCATTTTTTTTTCAGCAAATTTATTTACAAAACCTGTTTCCTTAGTAACCTATTCAGATTTAAATGGACTTTGAGGGTCCTATATATTGGAACCGCCCCAAAAGTGAGGCCATTTAAAAAAAAAAAAAAAAATCGCTGCCATGAAATATTTCAAAACTGTTGTCGGGAATTTTTTTTTTTAACACTTCAGGTGCTACACAAGAATTAATACAAAGTGGAAATTTTTTTTTAATTTGACCTCTAAAATGTTGCTTTAGCCCCAAATTTTTCACTTTTTCAAGAGGTAACACCAAAAAGTGGACCAAACAGTTTGTTACCCACTTTCTTACTGAGCGGCTGATACCCCCACACGTAGTCGAAAAGTTCTGTTTGGACAAACGGCAGGGTTCGGAACGGCAGGAGCAAGAATTGAATTTTGGAACACAAATTTGGCTGAAAGAGACGTTGGGCACCATGTCGCATTTGCAGGGCCCATAAAGTGCCTAAAACAATAGAAACCCCACAAAGTGACCCCATTTTGAAAACTACACCCCTGAAGGATTTTATCCAGGGGTATAGTGAGCACAGGTACGACACAGAATTTGATAACATTAAGTCATCATATTGAAAAAAGTTCATTTTTTTTCACAAAAAATCTTGCTTTAGCCCCAGATTTCTCACTATTGCAAGAGGTAACACCAAAAAGTGAACCCCACAGTTTGTTACCCACGTTCTTACGAGCGCGACGATACCCCACATGTAGTAAAAAAGTTCTCTTTTAGACAAATGGCAGGGGTCGGAACAGAAGGGGAACAATTTGAATTTTGGAACACAAATTTGGCTCTATGTGGAATAGAGAAGCATATTTGCAGAGCCCGTGAGGTTCAAGAGCAACAGAAATCCCCCGTATAGGTCTTTTTTGTAAATTATACTCTCTAATGTATTTATCTAGGGAGGTAGTGAGTGGTTTCATACCATCATTTTTTATGCAGTTGATACAACACAAATTTTATTGCAATAGTTTTTGTAGTAATTGTCGTTATACTCGTGGTACCCTTGGTGAAGAAAAGGCGTCATTAGATCCCAGACAATTTTACTCGGGATGTCAACTGTCTGGGGGCAATTGGTGGGTTAATTTGGCGGACCCTAAAGGTGCACGTGTACCCTGCTGCGCTCTTGCATATTTTGTATAGTTTGACACTGTATTTGGCGCATTTGAAAGGGGTAAATTAGCGAAATGATAGACGGCCCTTGAAACTCATGAGGGACTCACTAACGGCAACATTTTGCTCTGGGGTATAGGAATTTAGAAATGAATCTTTTAGGAGAGAAATTAGGGGTCTCAATTTGTTAAGGCGATTGTAGTTGGGGGTCATTTCTTGGGGGGACTTGGGAATTTGGTAACATCTAATTTTATTCCTGGGGCTGCTAAAAAAAAGGGGGAATTTGAGGGGAAATTAACTGTACGGATACAACAATGGAGGGGGAACTGCAGTACTTGGTCCTGCCTCTGACATTTCAGCAGTGACAACAGACTCCGGCACCATCGAGCTGTTGGATCCTGTGGAGGAAGAGTCGTCATCACTTACTGAAAACTGCTCTACTTAAGAGGCAGATTCTCTATAAATCCCGGAACTGCTGGAGCAAAGCCGGGTGTACGCCTGCTCCGCAATAAAAGTTCCGCGGGCCATTATTTGATTTTATATGAATGCCAAACAACAAAAAAAACTAACCTAATCTAACACTTGTAAGCCTCACCTAATCTAACTCTAGCAAGCCTCATCTAATCTTACACTAGTAAGCCTAACCTAATCTTACACTAGTAAGCCTAACCTAATCTAATACTAGTAAACCTAACCTAATCTAACACTAGTAAGCCTCACCTAATCTAACACTAGGTAAGCCTAGTGTAAGCCTCACCTAATCTTACACTAGTAGGCCTCACCTACTTTAGAGGCAGATTTTGTATCAGTCCCGGAACTGCTGGAGCAAAGCCGGGTGTGCGCCTGCTCCGCAATAAAAGTTCCGCGGGCCATTATTTGATTTTATATGAATGTCAAACAACAAAAAGAACTAACCTAACCTAACACTTGTAAGCCTCACCTAATTTAACACTAGTAAGCCTAACCTAACACTAGGTAAGCCTAGTGTAAGCCTCGCCTAATCTAACACTAGTAAGCCTCACCTAATCTAACACTAGTAAGCTTCACCTAATCTAACACTAGTAAGCCTCACCTAATCTTACACTAGCAAGCCTAACCTAATCTTACACTAGCAAGCCTAACCTAATCTTACACTAGCAAGCCTAACCTAATCTTACACTAACAAGCCTAACCTAATCTAACACTAGGTAAGCCTAGTGTAAGCCTCGCCTAATCTAACACTAGTAAGCCTCACCTAATCTTACACTAGCAAGCCTCACCTAATCTTACACTAGCAAGCCTAACCTAATCTTACACTAGCAAGCCTCACCTAATCTTACACTAGCAAGCCTCACCTAATCTTACACTAGTAAGCCTCACCTAATCTTACACTAGTAAGCCTCACCTAATCTTACACTAGTAAGCCTCACCTAATCTTACACTAGTAAGCCTCACCTAATCTTACACTAGTAAGCCTAACCTAATCTTACACTAGTAAGCCTAACCTAATCTAATACTAGTAAACCTCACCTAATCTAACACTAGGTAAGCCTAGTGTAAGCCTCACCTAATCTTACACTAGCAAGCCTCACCTAATCTTACACTAGTAGGCCTCACCTACTTTAGAGGCAGATTTTGTATCAGTCCCGGAACTGCTGGAGCAAAGCCGGGTGTGCGCCTGCTCCGCAATAAAAGTTCCGCGGGCCATTATTTGATTTTATATGAATGTCAAACAACAAAAAGAACTAACCTAACCTAACACTTGTAAGCCTCACCTAATCTAACACTAGTAAGCCTAACCTAACACTAGGTAAGCCTAGTGTAAGCCTCGCCTAATCTAACACTAGTAAGCCTCACCTAATCTAACACTAGTAAGCTTCACCTAATCTAACACTAGTAAGCCTCACCTAATCTTACACTAGTAAGCCTCACCTAATCTTACACTAGTAAGCCTCACCTAATCTTACACTAGTAAGCCTCACCTAATCTAACGCTAGTAAGCCTCACCTAATCTAACGCTAGTAAGCCTCACCTAATCTTACGCTAGTAAGCCTCACCTAATCTTACGCTAGTAAGCCTCACCTAATCTTACGCTAGTAAGCCTCACCTAATCTTACACTAGTAAGCCTAACCTAATCTTACACTAGTAAGCCTCACCTAAACTAACACTAGTAAGCCTCACCTAATCTTACACTAGTAAGCCTCACCTAATCTTACACTAGTAAGCCTCACCTAATCTTACGCTAGTAAGCCTCACCTAATCTTACGCTAGTAAGCCTCACCTAATCTAACGCTAGTAAGCCTAACCTAATCTTACACTAGTAAGCCTCACCTAAATATTGGGATTTTGATCACTGTGATAAGATCTATCACAGTGATCAAGAGTGAGGGACCAATAGAAAAAATTCCTGCTGTTGCCGGGTGCTGGCCGGCAGATGTCAGTAGGCGCACTGCCATTTTGCTTGGGGAACAGGAGGAGGAGGAGGAGGGCAGGGGATGGCGTTGCTGGTACCGGGGTACTGAGGTGGGCCTGGGAACATCATATCTCTCTCCTCTGACATATTAGATGATGTCAGAGGGGAAAGAAAATGATTTTTAAATTGGACTTTACTTTTTTTTTTTTTTTTTTTTTAACGTGAATAATGTGAAACAGTGAATAATGGCGATCACATGACAGAGGAGCGGAGAAAACAGCCCTGATCATGTCTCCAGGGTCTCAGCTACCCCCGTTATTTTGTGACGCTGGGGGGTGCGATTGACTTATTTCTCAGTGCGGTCATTAAGTGGTTAATTCTACGTATTGATTTTGTAATGTTCATTGTTATAGACTACATATATATATATATTTTTTTTTTTTCTCCACTTTTGTTACTTTTTTTCTGTGTTTTAATAAAACGGTTTCAGAATTAGGGGCTGACTTGTAGGATTGTGCCGCTTGGTCTGACATTTTGTGACGAGGATAGTGTTCTGCGGATCTGTGGGGGTCCCGGCTGTCGGATGTTCATCGATCAGTAAGTTACCACCTAACCAGATGGATCAGTGATAACATGTCACTGCACAACCCTTCATGGCCCACACACAGGAGATAGCGGTCAGCAATCCCATCGTCTGGCCCCAGCTCCATCCCCTATAGCACAGACAGGGGCACCAGGCCCAGCCTGCTCGTGTCCTCTATCAGACAGCAGATAGAGGACATTAAAAGGTTAATCATTGGATTTCCCACACCCTGGAGACATCAGGACCCCTCCCCCACACACATAGGATCAATGGCTGATCCTGCTGACAGCAGCCCAATGTGCATGGAAGCCTCAGCGTAACGCGTACAATAGACAGCGCAGAGCGCACAGGAACCATCACCCTCCGCTACACTGACCTCAGGAAGGAGACGAGAACACACACACCTCCACCTGCAGAGCCGGCACCGCCGTGTGCTGACAGGACCTGAGTGACGTCACCATCATGTGATCAGTCACATGATCAGGGGCGGAGCTCCAGGGTTCTCTGCTCAGTGTCTGCAGGACTCTGCTGTGCTGGATGATGTATAGTATTATAGAGGAGGACGGAGCAGAGCCGAGTGTGTAATGTGCGGAGCGGAGCCGAGTGTGTAATGTGCGGAGCCGAGTGTGTAATGTGCGGAGCGGAGCCGAGTGTGTAATGTGCGGAGCGGAGCCGAGCGTGTAATGTGCGGAGCCGAGTGTGTAATGTGCGGAGCGGAGCCGAGTGTGTAATGTGCGGAGCGGAGCCGAGTGTGTAATGTGCGGAGCGGAGCCGAGTGTGTAATGTGCGGAGCGGAGCCGAGCGTGTAATGTGCGGAGCGGAGCCGAGCGTGTAATGTGCGGAGCCGAGTGTGTAATGTGCGGAGCGGAGCCGAGTGTGTAATGTGCGGAGCGGAGCCGAGCGTGTAATGTGCGGAGCGGAGCCGAGTGTGTAATGTGCGGAGCGGAGCCGAGCGTGTAATGTGCGGAGCGGAGCCGAGTGTGTAATGTGCGGAGCCGAGTGTGTAATGTGCGGAGCGGAGCCGAGCGTGTAATGTGCGGAGCGGAGCCGAGCGTGTAATGTGCGGAGCGGAGCCGAGCGTGTAATGTGCGGAGCCGAGCGTGTAATGTGCGGAGCCGAGTGTGTAATGTGCGGAGCCGAGCGTGTAATGTGCGGAGCGGAGCCGAGTGTGTAATGTGCGGAGCGGAGCCGAGTGTGTAATGTGCGGAGCGGAGCCGAGCGTGTAATGTGCAGAGCCGAGCGTGTAATGTGCAGAGCCGAGCGTGTAATGTGCGGAGCCGAGCGTGTAATGTGCGGAGCCGAGCGTGTAATGTGCGGAGCCGAGCGTGTAATGTGCGGAGCCGAGCGTGTAATGTGCGGAGCGGAGCCGAGCGTGTAATGTGGGGAGCGGAGCCGAGCGTGTAATGTGCGGAGCGGAGCCGAGCGTGTAATGTGCGGAGCCGAGCGTGTAATGTGCAGAGCCGAGCGTGTAATGTGCGGAGCCGAGCGTGTAATGTGCGGAGCGGAGCCGAGCGTGTAATGTGCGGAGCCAAGCCGAGTGTGTAATGTGCGGAGCCGAGTGTGTAATGTGCGGAGCCGAGCGTGTAATGTGCGGAGCCGAGTGTGTAATGTGCGGAGCCGAGTGTGTAATGTGCGGAGCCGAGTGTGTAATGTGCGGAGCCGAGCGTGTAATGTGCGGAGCCGAGTGTGTAATGTGCGGAGCCGAGCGTGTAATGTGCGGAGCGGAGCCGAGCGTGTAATGTGCGGAGCGGAGCCGAGCGTGTAATGTGCGGAGCGGAGCCGAGCGTGTAATGTGCGGAGCGGAGCCGTGTGTGTAATGTGCGGAGCGGAGCCGAGTGCGTAATGTGCGGAGCGGAGCCGAGTGCGTAATGTGCGGAGCGGAGCCGAGTGTGTAATGTGCGGAGCGGAGCCGAGTGTGTAATGTGCGGAGCCGAGTGTGTAATGTGCGGAGCAGAGCCGAGTGTGTAATGTGCGGAGCCGAGTGTGTAATGTGCGGAGCGGAGCCGAGTGTGTAATGTGCGGAGCGGAGCCGAGCGTGTAATGTGCGGAGCGGAGCCGAGCGTGTAATGTGCGGAGCGGAGCCGAGCGTGTAATGTGCGGAGCGGAGCCGAGCGTGTAATGTGCGGAGCGGAGCCGAGCGTGTAATGTGCGGAGCGGAGCCGAGCGTGTAATGTGCGGAGCGGAGCCGAGCGTGTAATGTGCGGAGCGGAGCCGAGCGTGTAATGTGCGGAGCGGAGCCGAGCGTGTAATGTGCGGAGCCGAGCCGAGCGTGTAATGTGCGGAGCCGAGCCGAGCGTGTAATGTGCGGAGCCGAGCCGAGCGTGTAATGTGCGGAGCCGAGCGTGTAATGTGCGGAGCCGAGCCGAGCGTGTAATGTGCGGAGCCGAGCGTGTAATGTGCGGAGCCGAGCCGAGCGTGTAATGTGCGGAGCCGAGCCGAGCGTGTAATGTGCGGAGCCGAGCCGAGCGTGTAATGTGCGGAGCCGAGCCGAGCGTGTAATGTGCGGAGCCGAGTGTGTAATGTGCGGAGCGGAGCCGAGCGTGTAATGTGCGGAGCGGAGCCGAGCGTGTAATGTGCGGAGCGGAGCCGAGCGTGTAATGTGCGGAGCGGAGCCGAGCGTGTAATGTGAGGAGCGGAGTCGAGCGTGTAATGTGCGGAGCGGAGCCGAGCGTGTAATGTGCGGAGCAGAGCCGAGCGTGTAATGTGCGGAGCGCAGCCGAGTGTGTAATGTGCGGAGCGCAGCCGAGTGTGTAATGTGCGGAGCGCAGCCGAGTGTGTAATGTGCGGAGCCGAGCGTGTAATGTGCGAAGCCGAGCGTGTAATGTGCGGAGCCGAGCGTGTAATGTGCGGAGCGGAGCCGAGCGTGTAATGTGCGGAGCGGAGCCGAGCGTGTAATGTGCGGAGCTGAGTGTGTAATGTGCGGAGCGGAGCCGAGTGTGTAATGTGCGGAGCGGAGCCGAGCGTGTAATGTGCGGAGCGGAGCCGAGCGTGTAATGTGCGGAGCGGAGCCGAGTGTGTAATGTGCGGAGCGGAGCCGAGTGTGTAATGTGCGGAGCGGAGCCGAGTGTGTAATGTGCGGAGCCGAGTGTGTAATGTGCGGAGCGGAGCCGAGTGTGTAATGTGCGGAGCGGAGCCCAGTGTGTAATGTGCGGAGCGGAGCCGAGTGTGTAATGTGCGGAGCGGAGCCGAGTGTGTAATGTGCGGAGCGGAGCCGAGTGTGTAATGTGCGGAGCGGAGCCCAGTGTGTAATGTGCGGAGCCGAGTGTGTAATGTGCGGAGCGGAGCCGAGTGTGTAATGTGCGGAGCCGAGCCGAGTGTGTAATGTGCGGAGCCGAGTGTGTAATGTGCGGAGCGGAGCCGAGTGTGTAATGTGCGGAGCTGAGTGTGTAATGTGCGGAGCGGAGCCGAGTGTGTAATGTGCGGAGCGGAGCCGAGTGTGTAATGTGCGGAGCGGAGCCGAGTGTGTAATGTGCGGAGCGGAGCCGAGTGTGTAATGTGCGGAGCTGAGTGTGTAATGTGCGGAGCGGAGCCGAGTGTGTAATGTGGGGAGCGGAGCCGAGTGTGTAATGTGCGGAGCGGAGCCGAGTGTGTAATGTGGGGAGCGGAGCCGAGTGTGTAATGTGCGGAGCGGAGCCGAGTGTAATGTGCGGAGCGGAGCCGAGTGTGTAATGTGCGGAGCTGAGTGTGTAATGTGCGGAGCGGAGCCGAGTGTGTAATGAGCGGAGCCGAGTGTGTAATGTGCGGAGCGGAGCCGAGTGTGTAATGTGGGGAGCGGAGCCGAGTGTGTAATGTGCGGAGCGGAGCCGAGCGTGTAATGTGCGGAGCGGAACCGAGCGTGTAATGTGGGGAGTGGAGCCAAGTGTGTAATGTGGGGAGCGGAGCCAAGTGTGTAATGTGCGGAGCCGAGCGTGTAATGTGCGGAGCGGAGCCGAGCGTGTAATGTGCGGAGCGGAGCCGAGCGTGTAATGTGCGGAGCGGAGCCGAGCGTGTAATGTGCGGAGCGGAGCCGAGTGTGTAATGTGCGGAGCGGAGCCGATTGTGTAATGTGCGGAGCCAAGCCGAGTGTGTAATGTGCGGAGCCGAGTGTGTAATGTGCGGAGCCGAGCGTGTAATGTGCGGAGCCGAGTGTGTAATGTGCGGAGCCGAGTGTGTAATGTGCGGAGCCGAGTGTGTAATGTGCGGAGCCGAGTGTGTAATGTGCGGAGCGGAGCCGAGTGTGTAATGTGCGGAGCCGAGCGTGTAATGTGCGGAGCCGAGCGTGTAATGTGCGGAGCCGAGTGTGTAATGAGCGGAGCCGAGCGTGTAATGTGCGGAGCGGAGCCGAGCGTGTAATGTGCGGAGCGGAGCCGAGCGTGTAATGTGCGGAGCGGAGCCGTGTGCGTAATGTGCGGAGCGGAGCCGAGTGCGTAATGTGCGGAGCGGAGCCGAGTGCGTAATGTGCGGAGCGGAGCCGAGTGCGTAATGTGCGGAGCGGAGCCGAGTGCGTAATGTGCGGAGCGGAGCCGAGTGTGTAATGTGCGGAGCGGAGCCGAGTGTGTAATGTGCGGAGCCGAGTGTGTAATGTGCGGAGCGGAGCCGAGTGTGTAATGTGCGGAGCGGAGCCGAGTGTGTAATGTGCGGAGCCGAGCGTGTAATGTGCGGAGCGGAGCCGAGTGTGTAATGTGCGGAGCGGAGCCGAGTGTGTAATGTGCGGAGCGGAGCCGAGTGTGTAATGTGCGGAGCCGAGCGTGTAATGTGTGGAGCGGAGCCGAGTGTGTAATGTGCGGAGCCGAGCGTGTAATGTGTGGAGCGGAGCCGAGTGTGTAATGTGCGGAGCCGAGCCGAGTGTGTAATGTGCGGAGCCGAGTGTGTAATGTGCGGAGCCGAGTGTGTAATGTGCGGAGCCGAGCGTGTAATGTGTGGAGCGGAGCCGAGTGTGTAATGTGCGGAGCGGAGCCGAGCGTGTAATGTGCGGAGCGGAGCCGAGCGTGTAATGTGCGGAGCGGAGCCGAGTGTGTAATGTGCGGAGCCGAGCCGAGTGTGTAATGTGCGGAGCCGAGTGTGTAATGTGGGGAGCGGAGCCGAGTGTGTAATGTGCGGAGCGGAGCCGAGTGTGTAATGTGCGGAGCCGAGTGTGTAATGTGCGGAGCGGAGCCGAGTGTGTAATGTGCGGAGCTGAGTGTGTAATGTGCGGAGCGGAGCCGAGCGTGTAATGTGCGGAGCGGAGCCGAGCGTGTAATGTGCGGAGCGGAGCCGAGCGTGTAATGTGCGGAGCGGAGCCGAGCGTGTAATGTGCGGAGCGGAGCCGAGCGTGTAATGTGCGGAGCGGAGCCGAGCGTGTAATGTGCGGAGCGGAGCCGAGCGTGTAATGTGCGGAGCGGAGCCGAGCGTGTAATGTGCGGAGCGGAGCCGAGCGTGTAATGTGCGGAGCCGAGCCGAGCGTGTAATGTGCGGAGCCGAGCGTGTAATGTGCGGAGCCGAGCCGAGCGTGTAATGTGCGGAGCCGAGCGTGTAATGTGCGGAGCCGAGCCGAGCGTGTAATGTGCGGAGCCGAGCCGAGCGTGTAATGTGCGGAGCCGAGCCGAGCGTGTAATGTGCGGAGCCGAGTGTGTAATGTGCGGAGCGGAGCCGAGTGTGTAATGTGCGGAGCGGAGCCGAGCGTGTAATGTGCGGAGCGGAGCCGAGCGTGTAATGTGCGGAGCGGAGCCGAGCGTGTAATGTGCGGAGCGGAGTCGAGCGTGTAATGTGCGGAGCGGAGCCGAGCGTGTAATGTGCGGAGCGGAGCCGAGTGTGTAATGTGCGGAGCGCAGCCGAGTGTGTAATGTGCGGAGCGCAGCCGAGTGTGTAATGTGCGGAGCGCAGCCGAGTGTGTAATGTGCGGAGCCGAGTGTGTAATGTGCGGAGCCGAGTGTGTAATGTGCGGAGCCGAGCGTGTAATGTGCGGAGCCGAGCGTGTAATGTGCGGAGCGGAGCCGAGCGTGTAATGTGCGGAGCGGAGCCGAGCGTGTAATGTGCGGAGCGCAGCCGAGCGTGTAATGTGCGGAGCGGAGCCGAGCGTGTAATGTGCGGAGCCGAGCGTGTAATGTGCGGAGCCGAGCGTGTAATGTGCAGAGCCGAGCGTGTAATGTGCAGAGCCGAGCGTGTAATGTGCAGAGCCGAGCGTGTAATGTGCAGAGCCGAGCGTGTAATGTGCGGAGCCGAGCGTGTAATGTGCGGAGCCGAGCGTGTAATGTGCGGAGCGGAGCCGAGCGTGTAATGTGCGGAGCGGAGTCGAGCGTGTAATGTGCGGAGCGGAGTCGAGCGTGTAATGTGCGGAGCGGAGTCGAGCGTGTAATGTACGGAGCGGAGTCGAGCGTGTAATGTGCGGAGCGGAGACGAGCGTGTAATGTGCGGAGCGGAGACGAGTGTGTAATGTGCGGAGCGGAGACGAGTGTGTAATGAGCGGAGCGGAGACGAGTGTGTAATGAGCGGAGCCGAGTGTGTAATGTGCGGAGCCGAGTGTGTAATGTGCGGAGCGGAGCCGAGTGTGTAATGTGCGGAGTGTAGCCGAGTGTGTAATGTGCGGAGCGGAGCCGAGGGTGTAATGTGCGGAGCGGAGCCGAGTGTGTAATGAGCGGAGCCGAGTGTGTAATGAGCGGAGCCGAGTGTGTAATGTGTGGAGCCGAGTGTGTAATGAGCGGAGCGGAGCCGAGTGTGTAATGTGCGGAGCGGAGCCGAGTGTGTAATGTGCGGAGCGGAGCCGAGTGTGTAATGTGCGGAGCGGAGCCGAGTGTGTAATGTGCGGAGCGGAGCCGAGTGTGTAATGTGCGGAGCGGAGCCGAGTGTGTAATGTGCGGAGCGGAGCCGAGTGTGTAATGTGCGGAGCGGAGCCGAGTGTGTAATGTGCGGAGCGGAGCCGAGTGTGTAATGTGCGGAGCGGAGCCGAGTGTGTAATGTGCGGAGCGGAGCCGAGTGTGTAATGTGCGGAGCGGAGCCGAGTGTGTAATGTGCGGAGCGGAGCCGAGTGTAATGTGCGGAGCGCAGCCGAGTGTGTAATGTGCGGAGCAGAGCCGAGTGTGTAATGTGCGGAGCGCAGCCGAGTGTGTAATGTGCTGAGCGGAGCCGAGCGTGTAATGTGCGGAGCCGAGTGTGTAATGTGCGGAGCCGAGTGTGTAATGTGCGGAGCCGAGTGTGTAATGTGCGGAGCCGAGTGTGCAATGTGCGGAGCGGAGCCGAGTGTGTAATGTGCGGAGCGGAGCCGAGTGTGTAATGTGCGGAGCCGAGTGTGTAATGTGCGGAGCGGAGCCGAGTGTGTAATGTGCGGAGCCGAGTGTGTAATGTGCGGAGCGGAGCCGAGTGTGTAATGTGCGGAGCCGAGTGTGTAATGTGCGGAGCGGAGCCGAGTGTGTAATGTGCGGAGCGGAGCCGAGTTTGTAATGTGCGGAGCGGAGCCGAGTGTGTAATGTGCGGAGCGGAGCCGAGTGTGTAATGTGCGGAGCGGAGCCGAGTGTGTAATGTGCGGAGCGGAGCCGAGTGTGTAATGTGCGGAGCGGAGCCGAGTGTGTAATGTGCGGAGCGGAGCCGAGTGTGTAATGTGCGGAGCGGAGCCGAGTGTGTAATGTGCGGAGCGGAGCCGAGTGTGTAATGTGCGGAGCGGAGCCGAGTGTGTAATGTGCGGAGCCGAGTGTGTAATGTGCGGAGCAGAGCCGAGTGTGTAATGTGCGGAGCAGAGCCGAGTGTGTAATGTGCGGAGCGCAGCCGCGTGTGTAATGTGCTGAGCGGAGCCGAGTGTGTAATGTGCGGAGCAGAGCGTGTAATGTGCAGAGCCGAGCGTGTAATGTGCAGAGCCGAGCGTGTAATGTGCGGAGCGGAGCCGAGTGTGTAATGTGCGGAGCGGAGCCGAGTGTGTAATGTGCGGAGCAGAGCGTGTAATGTGCAGAGCCGAACGTGTAATGTGCGGAGCCGAGCGTGTAATGTGCGGAGCGGAGCCGAGTGTGTAATGTGCGGAGCGGAGCCGAGCGTGTAATGTGCGGAGCCGAGTGTGTAATGTGCGGAGCGGAGCCGAGTGTGTAATGTGCGGAGCGGAGCCGAGCGTGTAATGTGCGGAGCCGAGCGTGTAATGTGCGGAGCGGAGCCGAGCGTGTAATGTGCGGAGCGGAGCCGAGCGTGTAATGTGCGGAGCGGAGCCGAGCGTGTAATGTGCGGAGCCGAGCGTGTAATGTGCGGAGCCGAGCGTGTAATGTGCGGAGCCGAGCATGTAATGTGCGGAGCGGAGCCGAGCGTGTAATGTGCGGAGCGGAGCCGAGCGTGTAATGTGCGGAGCCGAGCGTGTAATATGCAGAGCCGAGCGTGTAATGTGCGGAGCGGAGCCGAGCGTGTAATGTGCGGAGCGGAGCCGAGTGTGTAATGTGCGGAGCGGAGCAGAGTGTGTAATGTGCGGAGCGGAGTCGAGCGTGTAATGTGCGGAGCCGAGCGTGTAATGTGCGGAGCCGAGCGTGTAATGTGCGGAGCCGAGCGTGTAATGTGCGGAGCGGAGCCGAGCGTGTAATGTGCGGAGCGGAGCCGAGCGTGTAACGTGCGGAGCGGAGCCGATCGTGTAATGTGCGGAGCGGAGCCGAGCGTGTAATGTGCGGAGCGGAGCCGAGCGTGTAACGTGCGGAGCGGAGCCGAGCGTTTAACGTGCGGAGCGGAGCCGAGCGTGTAACGTGCGGAGCCGAGCTTGTAACGTGCGGAGCCGAGCGTGTAACGTGCGGAGCCGAGCGTGTAACGTGCGGAGCCGAGCCGAGCTTGTAATGTGCGGAGCGGAGCCGAGCGTGTAATGTGCGGAGCGGAGCCGAGTGTGTAATGTGCGGAGCCGAGTGTGTAATGTGCGGAGCGGAGCCAAGTGTGTAATGTGCGGAGCGGAGCCGAGTGTGTAATGTGCGGAGCGGAGCCGAGTGTGTAATGTGCGGAGCGGAGCCGAGTGTGTAATGTGCGGAGCGGAGCCGAGCGTGTAATGTGCGGAGCGGAGCCGAGCGTGTAATGTGCGGAGCCGAGTGTGTAATGTGCGGAGCCGAGTGTGTAATGTGCGGAGCGGAGCCGAGTGTGTAATGTGCGGAGCGGAGCCGAGTGTGTAATGTGCGGAGCCGAGCGTGTAATGTGCGGAGCAGAGCCGAGTGTGTAATGTGCGGAGCCGAGCGTGTAATGTGCGGAGCAGAGCCGAGTGTGTAATGTGCGGAGCCGAGTGTGTAATGTGCGGAGCGGAGCCGAGTGTGTAATGTGCGGAGCGGAGCCGAGTGTGTAATGTGCGGAGCGGAGCCGAGTGTGTAATGTGCGGAGCGGAGCCGAGCGTGTAATGTGCGGAGCCGAGTGTGTAATGTGCGGAGCGGAGCAGAGTGTGTAATGAGCGGAGCCGAGTGTGTAATGTGCGGAGCCGAGCCGAGCGTGTAATGTGCGGAGCCGAGCGTGTAATGTGCGGAGCCGAGCGTGTAATGTGCGGAGCGGAGCCGAGCGTGTAATGTGCGGAGCGGAGCCGAGCGTGTAATGTGCGGAGCGGAGCCGAGCGTGTAATGTGCGGAGCGGAGCCGAGCGTGTAATGTGCGGAGCGGAGCCGAGCGTGTAATGTGCGGAGCCGAGCGTGTAATGTGCGGAGCCGAGCGTGTAATGTGCGGAGCGGAGCCGAGCGTGTAATGTGCGGAGTCGAGTGTGTAATGTGCGGAGCGGAGCCGAGCGTGTAATGTGCGGAGCGGAGCCGAGCGTGTAATGTGCGGAGCGGAGCCGAGCGTGTAATGTGCGGAGCGGAGCCGAGCGTGTAATGAACGGAGCCGAGCGTGTAATGTGCGGAGCCGAGTGTGTAATGTGCGGAGCGGAGCCGAGTGTGTAATGTGCGGAGCGGAGCCGAGTGTGTAATGTGCGGAGCGGAGCCGAGCGTGTAATGTGCGGAGCGGAGTGTGTAATGTGCGGAGCGGAGCCGAGTGTGTAATGTGCGGAGCCGAGCGTGTAATGTGCGGAGCAGAGCCGAGTGTGTAATGTGCGGAGCAGAGCCGAGTGTGTAATGTGCGGAGCCGAGTGTGTAATGTGCGGAGCGGAGCCGAGTGTGTAATGTGCGGAGCGGAGCCGAGTGTGTAATGTGCGGAGCGGAGCCGAGCGTGTAATGTGCGGAGCCGAGTGTGTAATGTGCGGAGCCGAGTGTGTAATGAGCGGAGCCGAGTGTGTAATGTGCGGAGCGGAGCCGAGCGTGTAATGTGCGGAGCCGAGCGTGTAATGTGCGGAGCGGAGCCGAGCGTGTAATGTGCGGAGCGGAGCCGAGCGTGTAATGTGCGGAGCGGAGCCGAGCGTGTAATGTGCGGAGCGGAGCCGAGCGTGTAATGTGCGGAGCGGAGCCGAGCGTGTAATGTGCGGAGCGGAGCCGAGCGTGTAATGTGCGGAGCGGAGCCGAGCGTGTAATGTGCGGAGCGGAGCCGAGTGTGTAATGTGCGGAGCCGAGCGTGTAATGTGCGGAGCCGAGCGTGTAATGTGCGGAGCCGAGCGTGTAATGTGCGGAGCGGAGCCGAGCGTGTAATGTGCGGAGTCGAGCGTGTAATGTGCGGAGCCGAGCGTGTAATGTGCGGAGCGGAGCCGAGCGTGTAATGTGCGGAGCGGAGCCGAGCGTGTAATGTGCGGAGCGGAGTCGAGCGTGTAATGTGCGGAGCGGAGCCGAGCGTGTAATGTGCGGAGCGGAGCCGAGTGTGTAATGTGCGGAGCGCAGCCGAGTGTGTAATGTGCGGAGCGCAGCCGAGTGTGTAATGTGCGGAGCGCAGCCGAGTGTGTAATGTGCGGAGCGCAGCCGAGTGTGTAATGTGCGGAGCCGAGTGTGTAATGTGCGGAGCCGAGTGTGTAATGTGCGGAGCCGAGCGTGTAATGTGCGGAGCCGAGTGTGTAATGTGCGGAGCGGAGCAGAGTGTGTAATGAGCGGAGCCGAGTGTGTAATGTGCGGAGCCGAGCCGAGCGTGTAATGTGCGGAGCCGAGCGTGTAATGTGCGGAGCCGAGCGTGTAATGTGCGGAGCGGAGCCGAGCGTGTAATGTGCGGAGCGGAGCCGAGCGTGTAATGTGCGGAGCGGAGCCGAGCGTGTAATGTGCGGAGCGGAGCCGAGCGTGTAATGTGCGGAGCGGAGCCGAGCGTGTAATGTGCGGAGCGGAGTCGAGCGTGTAATGTGCGGAGCGGAGCCGAGCGTGTAATGTGCGGAGCGGAGCCGAGTGTGTAATGTGCGGAGCGCAGCCGAGTGTGTAATGTGCGGAGCGCAGCCGAGTGTGTAATGTGCGGAGTCGAGCGTGTAATGTGCGGAGCCGAGCGTGTAATGTGCGGAGCCGAGCGTGTAATGTGCGGAGCGGAGCCGAGCGTGTAATGTGCGGAGCGGAGCCGAGCGTGTAATGTGCGGAGCGCAGCCGAGCGTGTAATGTGCGGAGCGGAGCCGAGCGTGTAATGTGCGGAGCCGAGCGTGTAATGTGCGGAGCCGAGCGTGTAATGTGCGGAGCCGAGCGTGTAATGTGCAGAGCCGAGCGTGTAATGTGCAGAGCCGAGCGTGTAATGTGCAGAGCCGAGCGTGTAATGTGCGGAGCCGAGCGTGTAATGTGCGGAGCCGAGCGTGTAATGTGCGGAGCGGAGCCGAGCGTGTAATGTGCGGAGCGGAGTCGAGCGTGTAATGTGCGGAGCGGAGTCGAGCGTGTAATGTGCGGAGCGGAGTCGAGCGTGTAATGTACGGAGCCGAGTGTGTAATGTGCGGAGCGGAGCCGAGCGTGTAATGTGCGGAGCGGAGCCGAGCGTGTAATGTGCGGAGCGGAGCCGAGCGTGTAATGTGCGGAGCGGAGCCGAGCGTGTAATGTGAGGAGCGGAGTCGAGCGTGTAATGTGCGGAGCGGAGCCGAGCGTGTAATGTGCGGAGCAGAGCCGAGCGTGTAATGTGCGGAGCGCAGCCGAGTGTGTAATGTGCGGAGCGCAGCCGAGTGTGTAATGTGCGGAGCGCAGCCGAGTGTGTAATGTGCGGAGCCGAGCGTGTAATGTGCGAAGCCGAGCGTGTAATGTGCGGAGCCGAGCGTGTAATGTGCGGAGCGGAGCCGAGCGTGTAATGTGCGGAGCGGAGCCGAGCGTGTAATGTGCGGAGCTGAGTGTGTAATGTGCGGAGCGGAGCCGAGTGTGTAATGTGCGGAGCGGAGCCGAGCGTGTAATGTGCGGAGCGGAGCCGAGCGTGTAATGTGCGGAGCGGAGCCGAGTGTGTAATGTGCGGAGCGGAGCCGAGTGTGTAATGTGCGGAGCGGAGCCGAGTGTGTAATGTGCGGAGCCGAGTGTGTAATGTGCGGAGCGGAGCCGAGTGTGTAATGTGCGGAGCGGAGCCCAGTGTGTAATGTGCGGAGCGGAGCCGAGTGTGTAATGTGCGGAGCGGAGCCGAGTGTGTAATGTGCGGAGCGGAGCCGAGTGTGTAATGTGCGGAGCGGAGCCCAGTGTGTAATGTGCGGAGCCGAGTGTGTAATGTGCGGAGCGGAGCCGAGTGTGTAATGTGCGGAGCCGAGCCGAGTGTGTAATGTGCGGAGCCGAGTGTGTAATGTGCGGAGCGGAGCCGAGTGTGTAATGTGCGGAGCTGAGTGTGTAATGTGCGGAGCGGAGCCGAGTGTGTAATGTGCGGAGCGGAGCCGAGTGTGTAATGTGCGGAGCGGAGCCGAGTGTGTAATGTGCGGAGCGGAGCCGAGTGTGTAATGTGCGGAGCTGAGTGTGTAATGTGCGGAGCGGAGCCGAGTGTGTAATGTGGGGAGCGGAGCCGAGTGTGTAATGTGCGGAGCGGAGCCGAGTGTGTAATGTGGGGAGCGGAGCCGAGTGTGTAATGTGCGGAGCGGAGCCGAGTGTAATGTGCGGAGCGGAGCCGAGTGTGTAATGTGCGGAGCTGAGTGTGTAATGTGCGGAGCGGAGCCGAGTGTGTAATGAGCGGAGCCGAGTGTGTAATGTGCGGAGCGGAGCCGAGTGTGTAATGTGGGGAGCGGAGCCGAGTGTGTAATGTGCGGAGCGGAGCCGAGCGTGTAATGTGCGGAGCGGAACCGAGCGTGTAATGTGGGGAGTGGAGCCAAGTGTGTAATGTGGGGAGCGGAGCCAAGTGTGTAATGTGCGGAGCCGAGCGTGTAATGTGCGGAGCGGAGCCGAGCGTGTAATGTGCGGAGCGGAGCCGAGCGTGTAATGTGCGGAGCGGAGCCGAGCGTGTAATGTGCGGAGCGGAGCCGAGCGTGTAATGTGCGGAGCGGAGCCGAGTGTGTAATGTGCGGAGCGGAGCCGATTGTGTAATGTGCGGAGCCAAGCCGAGTGTGTAATGTGCGGAGCCGAGTGTGTAATGTGCGGAGCCGAGCGTGTAATGTGCGGAGCCGAGTGTGTAATGTGCGGAGCCGAGTGTGTAATGTGCGGAGCCGAGTGTGTAATGTGCGGAGCGGAGCCGAGTGTGTAATGTGCGGAGCCGAGCGTGTAATGTGCGGAGCCGAGTGTGTAATGTGCGGAGCCGAGTGTGTAATGAGCGGAGCCGAGCGTGTAATGTGCGGAGCGGAGCCGAGCGTGTAATGTGCGGAGCGGAGCCGAGCGTGTAATGTGCGGAGCGGAGCCGTGTGCGTAATGTGCGGAGCGGAGCCGAGTGCGTAATGTGCGGAGCGGAGCCGAGTGCGTAATGTGCGGAGCGGAGCCGAGTGCGTAATGTGCGGAGCGGAGCCGAGTGCGTAATGTGCGGAGCGGAGCCGAGTGTGTAATGTGCGGAGCGGAGCCGAGTGTGTAATGTGCGGAGCCGAGTGTGTAATGTGCGGAGCGGAGCCGAGTGTGTAATGTGCGGAGCGGAGCCGAGTGTGTAATGTGCGGAGCCGAGCGTGTAATGTGCGGAGCGGAGCCGAGTGTGTAATGTGCGGAGCGGAGCCGAGTGTGTAATGTGCGGAGCGGAGCCGAGTGTGTAATGTGCGGAGCCGAGCGTGTAATGTGTGGAGCGGAGCCGAGTGTGTAATGTGCGGAGCCGAGCGTGTAATGTGTGGAGCGGAGCCGAGTGTGTAATGTGCGGAGCCGAGCCGAGTGTGTAATGTGCGGAGCCGAGTGTGTAATGTGCGGAGCCGAGTGTGTAATGTGCGGAGCCGAGCGTGTAATGTGTGGAGCGGAGCCGAGCGTGTAATGTGTGGAGCGGAGCCGAGTGTGTAATGTGCGGAGCGGAGCCGAGTGTGTAATGTGCGGAGCTGAGTGTGTAATGTGCGGAGCGGAGCCGAGTGTGTAATGAGCGGAGCCGAGTGTGTAATGTGCGGAGCGGAGCCGAGTGTGTAATGTGGGGAGCGGAGCCGAGTGTGTAATGTGCGGAGCGGAGCCGAGCGTGTAATGTGCGGAGCGGAACCGAGCGTGTAATGTGGGGAGTGGAGCCAAGTGTGTAATGTGGGGAGCGGAGCCAAGTGTGTAATGTGCGGAGCCGAGCGTGTAATGTGCGGAGCGGAGCCGAGCGTGTAATGTGCGGAGCGGAGCCGAGCGTGTAATGTGCGGAGCGGAGCCGAGCGTGTAATGTGCGGAGCGGAGCCGAGTGTGTAATGTGCGGAGCGGAGCCGATTGTGTAATGTGCGGAGCCAAGCCGAGTGTGTAATGTGCGGAGCCGAGTGTGTAATGTGCGGAGCCGAGCGTGTAATGTGCGGAGCCGAGTGTGTAATGTGCGGAGCCGAGTGTGTAATGTGCGGAGCCGAGTGTGTAATGTGCGGAGCGGAGCCGAGTGTGTAATGTGCGGAGCCGAGCGTGTAATGTGCGGAGCCGAGTGTGTAATGTGCGGAGCCGAGTGTGTAATGAGCGGAGCCGAGCGTGTAATGTGCGGAGCGGAGCCGAGCGTGTAATGTGCGGAGCGGAGCCGAGCGTGTAATGTGCGGAGCGGAGCCGTGTGCGTAATGTGCGGAGCGGAGCCGAGTGCGTAATGTGCGGAGCGGAGCCGAGTGCGTAATGTGCGGAGCGGAGCCGAGTGCGTAATGTGCGGAGCGGAGCCGAGTGCGTAATGTGCGGAGCGGAGCCGAGTGTGTAATGTGCGGAGCGGAGCCGAGTGTGTAATGTGCGGAGCCGAGTGTGTAATGTGCGGAGCGGAGCCGAGTGTGTAATGTGCGGAGCGGAGCCGAGTGTGTAATGTGCGGAGCCGAGCGTGTAATGTGCGGAGCGGAGCCGAGTGTGTAATGTGCGGAGCGGAGCCGAGTGTGTAATGTGCGGAGCGGAGCCGAGTGTGTAATGTGCGGAGCCGAGCGTGTAATGTGTGGAGCGGAGCCGAGTGTGTAATGTGCGGAGCCGAGCGTGTAATGTGTGGAGCGGAGCCGAGTGTGTAATGTGCGGAGCCGAGCCGAGTGTGTAATGTGCGGAGCCGAGTGTGTAATGTGCGGAGCCGAGTGTGTAATGTGCGGAGCCGAGCGTGTAATGTGTGGAGCGGAGCCGAGTGTGTAATGTGCGGAGCGGAGCCGAGCGTGTAATGTGCGGAGCGGAGCCGAGTGTGTAATGTGCGGAGCCGAGCCTAGTGTGTAATGTGCGGAGCCGAGTGTGTAATGTGGGGAGCGGAGCCGAGTGTGTAATGTGCGGAGCGGAGCCGAGTGTGTAATGTGCGGAGCCGAGTGTGTAATGTGCGGAGCGGAGCCGAGTGTGTAATGTGCGGAGCTGAGTGTGTAATGTGCGGAGCGGAGCCGAGCGTGTAATGTGCGGAGCGGAGCCGAGCGTGTAATGTGCGGAGCGGAGCCGAGCGTGTAATGTGCGGAGCGGAGCCGAGCGTGTAATGTGCGGAGCGGAGCCGAGCGTGTAATGTGCGGAGCGGAGCCGAGCGTGTAATGTGCGGAGCGGAGCCGAGCGTGTAATGTGCGGAGCGGAGCCGAGCGTGTAATGTGCGGAGCCGAGCCGAGCGTGTAATGTGCGGAGCCGAGCGTGTAATGTGCGGAGCCGAGCCGAGCGTGTAATGTGCGGAGCCGAGCGTGTAATGTGCGGAGCCGAGCCGAGCGTGTAATGTGCGGAGCCGAGCCGAGCGTGTAATGTGCGGAGCCGAGCCGAGCGTGTAATGTGCGGAGCCGAGTGTGTAATGTGCGGAGCGGAGCCGAGTGTGTAATGTGCGGAGCGGAGCCGAGCGTGTAATGTGCGGAGCGGAGCCGAGCGTGTAATGTGCGGAGCGGAGCCGAGCGTGTAATGTGCGGAGCGGAGTCGAGCGTGTAATGTGCGGAGCGGAGCCGAGCGTGTAATGTGCGGAGCGGAGCCGAGTGTGTAATGTGCGGAGCGCAGCCGAGTGTGTAATGTGCGGAGCGCAGCCGAGTGTGTAATGTGCGGAGCGCAGCCGAGTGTGTAATGTGCGGAGCCGAGTGTGTAATGTGCGGAGCCGAGTGTGTAATGTGCGGAGCCGAGCGTGTAATGTGCGGAGCCGAGCGTGTAATGTGCGGAGCGGAGCCGAGCGTGTAATGTGCGGAGCGGAGCCGAGCGTGTAATGTGCGGAGCGCAGCCGAGCGTGTAATGTGCGGAGCGGAGCCGAGCGTGTAATGTGCGGAGCCGAGCGTGTAATGTGCGGAGCCGAGCGTGTAATGTGCGGAGCCGAGCGTGTAATGTGCAGAGCCGAGCGTGTAATGTGCAGAGCCGAGCGTGTAATGTGCAGAGCCGAGCGTGTAATGTGCGGAGCCGAGCGTGTAATGTGCGGAGCCGAGCGTGTAATGTGCGGAGCGGAGCCGAGCGTGTAATGTGCGGAGCGGAGTCGAGCGTGTAATGTGCGGAGCGGAGTCGAGCGTGTAATGTGCGGAGCGGAGTCGAGCGTGTAATGTACGGAGCGGAGTCGAGCGTGTAATGTGCGGAGCGGAGACGAGCGTGTAATGTGCGGAGCGGAGACGAGTGTGTAATGTGCGGAGCGGAGACGAGTGTGTAATGAGCGGAGCGGAGACGAGTGTGTAATGAGCGGAGCCGAGTGTGTAATGTGCGGAGCCGAGTGTGTAATGTGCGGAGCGGAGCCGAGTGTGTAATGTGCGGAGTGTAGCCGAGTGTGTAATGTGCGGAGCGGAGCCGAGGGTGTAATGTGCGGAGCGGAGCCGAGTGTGTAATGAGCGGAGCCGAGTGTGTAATGAGCGGAGCCGAGTGTGTAATGTGTGGAGCCGAGTGTGTAATGAGCGGAGCGGAGCCGAGTGTGTAATGTGCGGAGCGGAGCCGAGTGTGTAATGTGCGGAGCGGAGCCGAGTGTGTAATGTGCGGAGCGGAGCCGAGTGTGTAATGTGCGGAGCGGAGCCGAGTGTGTAATGTGCGGAGCGGAGCCGAGTGTGTAATGTGCGGAGCGGAGCCGAGTGTGTAATGTGCGGAGCGGAGCCGAGTGTGTAATGTGCGGAGCGGAGCCGAGTGTGTAATGTGCGGAGCGGAGCCGAGTGTGTAATGTGCGGAGCGGAGCCGAGTGTGTAATGTGCGGAGCGGAGCCGAGTGTGTAATGTGCGGAGCGGAGCCGAGTGTGTAATGTGCGGAGCGGAGCCGAGTGTGTAATGTGCGGAGCGGAGCCGAGTGTGTAATGTGCGGAGCGGAGCCGAGTGTAATGTGCGGAGCGCAGCCGAGTGTGTAATGTGCGGAGCAGAGCCGAGTGTGTAATGTGCGGAGCGCAGCCGAGTGTGTAATGTGCTGAGCGGAGCCGAGCGTGTAATGTGCGGAGCCGAGTGTGTAATGTGCGGAGCCGAGTGTGTAATGTGCGGAGCCGAGTGTGTAATGTGCGGAGCCGAGTGTGCAATGTGCGGAGCGGAGCCGAGTGTGTAATGTGCGGAGCGGAGCCGAGTGTGTAATGTGCGGAGCCGAGTGTGTAATGTGCGGAGCGGAGCCGAGTGTGTAATGTGCGGAGCCGAGTGTGTAATGTGCGGAGCGGAGCCGAGTGTGTAATGTGCGGAGCCGAGTGTGTAATGTGCGGAGCGGAGCCGAGTGTGTAATGTGCGGAGCGGAGCCGAGTTTGTAATGTGCGGAGCGGAGCCGAGTGTGTAATGTGCGGAGCGGAGCCGAGTGTGTAATGTGCGGAGCGGAGCCGAGTGTGTAATGTGCGGAGCGGAGCCGAGTGTGTAATGTGCGGAGCGGAGCCGAGTGTGTAATGTGCGGAGCGGAGCCGAGTGTGTAATGTGCGGAGCGGAGCCGAGTGTGTAATGTGCGGAGCGGAGCCGAGTGTGTAATGTGCGGAGCGGAGCCGAGTGTGTAATGTGCGGAGCCGAGTGTGTAATGTGCGGAGCAGAGCCGAGTGTGTAATGTGCGGAGCAGAGCCGAGTGTGTAATGTGCGGAGCAGAGCCGAGTGTGTAATGTGCGGAGCGCAGCCGCGTGTGTAATGTGCTGAGCGGAGCCGAGTGTGTAATGTGCGGAGCAGAGCGTGTAATGTGCAGAGCCGAGCGTGTAATGTGCAGAGCCGAGCGTGTAATGTGCGGAGCGGAGCCGAGTGTGTAATGTGCGGAGCGGAGCCGAGTGTGTAATGTGCGGAGCAGAGCGTGTAATGTGCAGAGCCGAACGTGTAATGTGCGGAGCCGAGCGTGTAATGTGCGGAGCGGAGCCGAGTGTGTAATGTGCGGAGCGGAGCCGAGCGTGTAATGTGCGGAGCCGAGTGTGTAATGTGCGGAGCGGAGCCGAGTGTGTAATGTGCGGAGCGGAGCCGAGCGTGTAATGTGCGGAGCCGAGCGTGTAATGTGCGGAGCGGAGCCGAGCGTGTAATGTGCGGAGCGGAGCCGAGCGTGTAATGTGCGGAGCGGAGCCGAGCGTGTAATGTGCGGAGCGGAGCCGAGCGTGTAATGTGCGGAGCCGAGCGTGTAATGTGCGGAGCCGAGCGTGTAATGTGCGGAGCCGAGCATGTAATGTGCGGAGCGGAGCCGAGCGTGTAATGTGCGGAGCGGAGCCGAGCGTGTAATGTGCGGAGCCGAGCGTGTAATATGCAGAGCCGAGCGTGTAATGTGCGGAGCGGAGCCGAGCGTGTAATGTGCGGAGCGGAGCCGAGTGTGTAATGTGCGGAGCGGAGCAGAGCGTGTAATGTGCGGAGCGGAGCCGAGCGTGTAATGTGCGGAGCCGAGCGTGTAATGTGCGGAGCCGAGCGTGTAATGTGCGGAGCCGAGCATGTAATGTGCGGAGCGGAGCCGAGCGTGTAATGTGCGGAGCGGAGCCGAGCGTGTAATGTGCGGAGCCGAGCGTGTAATATGCAGAGCCGAGCGTGTAATGTGCGGAGCGGAGCCGAGCGTGTAATGTGCGGAGCGGAGCCGAGTGTGTAATGTGCGGAGCGGAGCAGAGTGTGTAATGTGCGGAGCGGAGTCGAGCGTGTAATGTGCGGAGCCGAGCGTGTAATGTGCGGAGCCGAGCGTGTAATGTGCGGAGCCGAGTGTGTAATGTGCGGAGCGGAGCCGAGTGTGTAATGTGCGGAGCGGAGCCGAGTGTGTAATGTGCGGAGCGGAGCCGAGTGTGTAATGTGCGGAGCGGAGCCGAGTGTGTAATGTGCGGAGCGGAGCCGAGTGTGTAATGTGCGGAGCGGAGCCGAGTGTGTAATGTGCGGAGCGGAGCCGAGTGTGTAATGTGCGGAGCGGAGCCGAGTGTAATGTGCGGAGCGCAGCCGAGTGTGTAATGTGCGGAGCAGAGCCGAGTGTGTAATGTGCGGAGCGCAGCCGAGTGTGTAATGTGCTGAGCGGAGCCGAGCGTGTAATGTGCGGAGCCGAGTGTGTAATGTGCGGAGCCGAGTGTGTAATGTGCGGAGCCGAGTGTGTAATGTGCGGAGCCGAGTGTGCAATGTGCGGAGCGGAGCCGAGTGTGTAATGTGCGGAGCGGAGCCGAGTGTGTAATGTGCGGAGCCGAGTGTGTAATGTGCGGAGCGGAGCCGAGTGTGTAATGTGCGGAGCCGAGTGTGTAATGTGCGGAGCGGAGCCGAGTGTGTAATGTGCGGAGCCGAGTGTGTAATGTGCGGAGCGGAGCCGAGTGTGTAATGTGCGGAGCGGAGCCGAGTTTGTAATGTGCGGAGCGGAGCCGAGTGTGTAATGTGCGGAGCGGAGCCGAGTGTGTAATGTGCGGAGCGGAGCCGAGTGTGTAATGTGCGGAGCGGAGCCGAGTGTGTAATGTGCGGAGCGGAGCCGAGTGTGTAATGTGCGGAGCGGAGCCGAGTGTGTAATGTGCGGAGCGGAGCCGAGTGTGTAATGTGCGGAGCGGAGCCGAGTGTGTAATGTGCGGAGCGGAGCCGAGTGTGTAATGTGCGGAGCCGAGTGTGTAATGTGCGGAGCAGAGCCGAGTGTGTAATGTGCGGAGCAGAGCCGAGTGTGTAATGTGCGGAGCGCAGCCGCGTGTGTAATGTGCTGAGCGGAGCCGAGTGTGTAATGTGCGGAGCAGAGCGTGTAATGTGCAGAGCCGAGCGTGTAATGTGCAGAGCCGAGCGTGTAATGTGCGGAGCGGAGCCGAGTGTGTAATGTGCGGAGCGGAGCCGAGTGTGTAATGTGCGGAGCAGAGCGTGTAATGTGCAGAGCCGAACGTGTAATGTGCGGAGCCGAGCGTGTAATGTGCGGAGCGGAGCCGAGTGTGTAATGTGCGGAGCGGAGCCGAGCGTGTAATGTGCGGAGCCGAGTGTGTAATGTGCGGAGCGGAGCCGAGTGTGTAATGTGCGGAGCGGAGCCGAGCGTGTAATGTGCGGAGCCGAGCGTGTAATGTGCGGAGCGGAGCCGAGCGTGTAATGTGCGGAGCGGAGCCGAGCGTGTAATGTGCGGAGCGGAGCCGAGCGTGTAATGTGCGGAGCCGAGCGTGTAATGTGCGGAGCCGAGCGTGTAATGTGCGGAGCCGAGCATGTAATGTGCGGAGCGGAGCCGAGCGTGTAATGTGCGGAGCGGAGCCGAGCGTGTAATGTGCGGAGCCGAGCGTGTAATATGCAGAGCCGAGCGTGTAATGTGCGGAGCGGAGCCGAGCGTGTAATGTGCGGAGCGGAGCCGAGTGTGTAATGTGCGGAGCGGAGCAGAGTGTGTAATGTGCGGAGCGGAGTCGAGCGTGTAATGTGCGGAGCCGAGCGTGTAATGTGCGGAGCCGAGCGTGTAATGTGCGGAGCCGAGCGTGTAATGTGCGGAGCGGAGCCGAGCGTGTAATGTGCGGAGCGGAGCCGAGCGTGTAACGTGCGGAGCGGAGCCGATCGTGTAATGTGCGGAGCGGAGCCGAGCGTGTAATGTGCGGAGCGGAGCCGAGCGTGTAACGTGCGGAGCGGAGCCGAGCGTTTAACGTGCGGAGCGGAGCCGAGCGTGTAACGTGCGGAGCCGAGCTTGTAACGTGCGGAGCCGAGCGTGTAACGTGCGGAGCCGAGCGTGTAACGTGCGGAGCCGAGCCGAGCTTGTAATGTGCGGAGCGGAGCCGAGCGTGTAATGTGCGGAGCGGAGCCGAGTGTGTAATGTGCGGAGCCGAGTGTGTAATGTGCGGAGCGGAGCCAAGTGTGTAATGTGCGGAGCGGAGCCGAGTGTGTAATGTGCGGAGCGGAGCCGAGTGTGTAATGTGCGGAGCGGAGCCGAGTGTGTAATGTGCGGAGCGGAGCCGAGCGTGTAATGTGCGGAGCGGAGCCGAGCGTGTAATGTGCGGAGCCGAGTGTGTAATGTGCGGAGCCGAGTGTGTAATGTGCGGAGCGGAGCCGAGTGTGTAATGTGCGGAGCGGAGCCGAGTGTGTAATGTGCGGAGCCGAGCGTGTAATGTGCGGAGCAGAGCCGAGTGTGTAATGTGCGGAGCCGAGCGTGTAATGTGCGGAGCAGAGCCGAGTGTGTAATGTGCGGAGCCGAGTGTGTAATGTGCGGAGCGGAGCCGAGTGTGTAATGTGCGGAGCGGAGCCGAGTGTGTAATGTGCGGAGCGGAGCCGAGTGTGTAATGTGCGGAGCGGAGCCGAGCGTGTAATGTGCGGAGCCGAGTGTGTAATGTGCGGAGCGGAGCAGAGTGTGTAATGAGCGGAGCCGAGTGTGTAATGTGCGGAGCCGAGCCGAGCGTGTAATGTGCGGAGCCGAGCGTGTAATGTGCGGAGCCGAGCGTGTAATGTGCGGAGCGGAGCCGAGCGTGTAATGTGCGGAGCGGAGCCGAGCGTGTAATGTGCGGAGCGGAGCCGAGCGTGTAATGTGCGGAGCCGAGCGTGTAATGTGCGGAGCCGAGCGTGTAATGTGCGGAGCGGAGCCGAGCGTGTAATGTGCGGAGTCGAGTGTGTAATGTGCGGAGCGGAGCCGAGCGTGTAATGTGCGGAGCGGAGCCGAGCGTGTAATGTGCGGAGCGGAGCCGAGCGTGTAATGTGCGGAGCGGAGCCGAGCGTGTAATGAACGG
The DNA here is from genome assembly GCF_046119375.1 of Phyllobates terribilis. NCBI lineage: Eukaryota > Metazoa > Chordata > Amphibia > Anura > Dendrobatidae > Phyllobates > Phyllobates terribilis. Next base: position 597,216,239 of record NW_027362761.1, read on the forward strand.
AGCCGAGCGTGTAATGTGCGGAGCCGAGTGTGTAATGTGCGGAGCGGAGCCGAGTGTGTAATGTGCGGAGCGGAGCCGAGTGTGTAATGTGCGGAGCGGAGCCGAGCGTGTAATGTGCGGAGCGGAGTGTGTAATGTGCGGAGCGGAGCCGAGTGTGTAATGTGCGGAGCCGAGCGTGTAATGTGCGGAGCAGAGCCGAGTGTGTAATGTGCGGAGCAGAGCCGAGTGTGTAATGTGCGGAGCCGAGTGTGTAATGTGCGGAGCGGAGCCGAGTGTGTAATGTGCGGAGCGGAGCCGAGTGTGTAATGTGCGGAGCGGAGCCGAGCGTGTAATGTGCGGAGCCGAGTGTGTAATGTGCGGAGCGGAGCCGAGTGTGTAATGAGCGGAGCCGAGTGTGTAATGTGCGGAGCGGAGCCGAGCGTGTAATGTGCGGAGCCGAGCGTGTAATGTGCGGAGCGGAGCCGAGCGTGTAATGTGCGGAGCGGAGCCGAGCGTGTAATGTGCGGAGCGGAGCCGAGCGTGTAATGTGCGGAGCGGAGCCGAGCGTGTAATGTGCGGAGCGGAGCCGAGCGTGTAATGTGCGGAGCGGAGCCGAGTGTGTAATGTGCGGAGCCGAGCGTGTAATGTGCGGAGCCGAGCGTGTAATGTGCGGAGCCGAGCGTGTAATGTGCGGAGCGGAGCCGAGCGTGTAATGTGCGGAGTCGAGCGTGTAATGTGCGGAGCCGAGCGTGTAATGTGCGGAGCGGAGCCGAGCGTGTAATGTGCGGAGCGGAGCCGAGCGTGTAATGTGCGGAGCGGAGCCGAGCGTGTAATGTGCGGAGCGGAGCCGAGCGTGTAATGTGCGGAGCGGAGCCGAGCGTGTAATGTGCGGAGCCGAGTGTGTAATGTGCGGAGCGGAGCCGAGTGTGTAATGTGCGGAGCGGAGCCGAGCTTGTAACGTGCGGAGCCGAGCGTGTAACGTGCGGAGCGGAGCCGAGCGTGTAACGTGCGGAGCGGAGCCGAGCTTGTAATGTGCGGAGCGGAGCCGAGCGTGTAATGTGCGGAGCGGAGCCGAGTGTGTAATGTGCGGAGCCGAGTGTGTAATGTGCGGAGCGGAGCCAAGCGTGTAATGTGCGGAACGGAGCCGAGCGTGTAATGTGTGGAGCGGAGCCGAGCGTGTAATGTGCGGAGCGGAGCCGAGTGTGTAATGTGCGGAGCGGAGCCGAGTGTGTAATGTGCGGAGCGGAGCCGAGCGTGTAATGTGCGGAGCGGAGTCGAGTGTGTAATGTGCGGAGCGGAGCCGAGCGTGTAATGTGCGGAGTCGAGTGTGTAATGTGCGGAGCCGAGTGTGTAATGTGCGGAGCGGAGCCGAGTGTGTAATGTGCGGAGTGTAGCCGAGTGTGTAATGTGCGGAGTGTAGTCGAGTGTGTAATGTGCGGAGCGGAGCGTGTAATGTGCGGAGCCGAGCGTGTAATGTGCGGAGCATGTACATACAACGCGTTTCCACAAATATAAAAAAATACCTGAGGAAGACATTTTAAGTGCTTAGTTCGGACCAGCTTTTATAAGAGGTGTTACTATAATGGTCAGGGTGTGGGCGTGGTTAATTTTGACACACCCATTCCAAAAAGGCACTACAACATGAAAAGTGAAATCAGACACCAATTGGATGCTGATTTTTTTAATCTGTGTCTTCACCACAATATCATACCAGCAGGATTACACATTTATTTTAAAAGTACGTTCGAGGATGATGATATCTTCTCGGACGAATGGTATGATATACTGGATGATTGTTCTTATAATTTAATAAAATTGTTGATAAAAAAAAAAACGTAACATGCTGGCTAAAACCTTTTCAATATTATGTGAAAAGGATTTAAAAGAACTATCCTCTTACAAAACCTATCCATTGTATGAGGCCTTGAATAAGGATACTGATAGAAATCTGGAAGTATATGAAAATGGTTTAATAGAAACCAAAACAAAAAAAGTAAGACGGGATTTCTTTGATTTAAAGCAACGAAAAAAGGAGAAGGAATTCCCCAAGAAACCAGTTCCCCAAAACATGGATACTAAGAATAATCCTACAAATAAACAAGATGAAATAGTGAAGGGACTGCGGACATTTTAGAACATGAAAACAAAAGCAATATTGGGTGAGGGAATTAAAACTACTATTAATAACAAGAAATATACGCCACAGGAAGCAGGAGCTATACCTCAAAAAATTAATAAAAATAACAATTGGGGGAGAAGGTTCACCTCTTCCACCCCCAGGATAGCTCCAATCACCATTTCCCAGAGATGGCTCAAATGATGGAGTTAGCAGGGAAAGGAGTAAAGAAAGGGAGGAATCCAATACCAGCCAGTTTGAATTACCCTCTGAAAATTCCATATTGAGCCTAATGGGGACTCAGGAGACACTGTGTCCCCAGAGGACAACCAGGAAGTTCCATTTGTGTGTAGCCAATTCACTACACACGAGACTTCCGCCTCGCCTAATTTGTTTACTACAGTGATGCAGGCACCATCACCCTCACCAGCGAACGCTAATATTTCTTTTTTAGAGCTGGTAGTGAAACGCCCCCCCACAGGGCCGGCGTCAGCACCCGGCGCACTCGGGCAAATGCCGGGGCCCTGAGCAGACAGAGGGGCCCACTGGCGGTCGCGCACCCCGCTGGGCTATGGGCGGAGGAGAGCGGTGTCAGCGCCCGCCCTTCTCCGCCGCTTGCTCAGGGCCCCGGCAGCTGGATACTTACCTCTCCCCGTGCCTCCGCAGATCAGCTGTCTTCCTGCTCTGCGCTCCCTGTGACGTCTCAGGTCAGAGGGCGCGGTGACGTCTTTACACCGCGCCCTCCCCTGAGCCGTCACAGGGAGCGCAGAGCGGGAAGATACCGGCGTCGCTGGAGTCCAGACCAGAGCAGCGGCAGCAGGTGAGGAGAAGGAAGGTGAGTATTTGATTTTTTTTTTTTTAATGTATGGAGGCATGGGGCAGTATAAAGGGGAAGGGGGGGGGGTGGAATCCTCCATGGAGCATTATAAAGAGAGGGGGGACTGGACATCCTGCATGGGGCATTATAAAGAAGGGGGGGGGGTGACATCCTGCATGGGGCATTATAAGGTGGGGAACAGCCTGCATGGGGCATTATAAAGGGGGGGGGGCAGCCTGCATAGTGCATTATGTGGGGGGGGAACAGCCTGCATGGAGCATTATAAGGGGGGGGCAGCCTGTATGGGGCATTATGTGGGGGGTAAGAGCCTGCATGGAGCATTAAAAGGGGGGGGGGGGGCTGTATGGGGCATTATGTTGGGGGTAACAGCCTGCATGGAGCATTATAAGGGGGGACAGCCTGTATGGGGCATTATGTGGGGGGTAACAGCCTGCATGCAGCATTATATGGGGGCCAGTATCCTGTATGGAGCGTTATAAGGGGACCGGTATCCTGTATGGAGAGTTATATGGGGGCCAGTATCCTGTATGGAGTTTTATAAGGGGACCAGTATTCTGTATGGAGCGTTATATGGGGGCCAGTATCCTGTATGGAGCGTTATATGGGGGCCAGTATTCCGTATGGAGCCTTATATGGGGGCCAGTATTCCGTATGGAGCCTTATATGGGGGCCAGTATTCCATATGGGGCCTTATATGGGGGCCAGTATTCCGTATGGAGCCTTATATGGGGGCCAGTATTCCGTATGGAGCCTTATATGGGGGCCAGTATTCCGTATGGAGCCTTATATGGGGGCCAGTATTCCGTATGGAGCCTTATATGGGGGCCAGTATTCCGTATGGAGCCTTATATGGGGGCCAGTATTCCGTATGGAGCCTTATAAGGGGACCAGTATTCCGTATGGAGCCTTATATGGGGGCCAGTATTCCGTATGAAGCATTATATGGGGGCCAGTATTCCGTATGAAGCGTTATATGGGGGCCAGTATTCCGTATGGGGGCCAGTATTCCGTATGAAGCGTTATATGGGGGCCAGTATTCCGTATGGGGCCTTATATAGGGGCCAGTCTTCTGTGTGGAGCGATTCACCGGTTTCTGAGCTATTGTGGAATTTACAATAGATATCACTCATGTAATGTAAGAAGTGAAATCTTTGCATTGTACTATATATATATATATATATATATATATATATATATATATATATATATATATATATATATATATATATTTCTCCGCCGTATCTCTGCATCATGAATCGTGGTATGTGTTAAAGGGGCCCACTGAGACTCTTTCGCCCGGGGCCCAGAAAAACCTGAAGCCGGCCCTGGCCCCCCATTAACAGAGATATTATTACCCAGTATCGAGAACGATTCACAGATAGCAGCACCAATGTCTGTGCAAGAAGGGGGGATAAACACGATTTTGAAATATTTCCCCCAAACCTCCACAAAATCGCTAAAAAGAAAAGGAGGCCCAGGGGGTCCAGAGGAGGGAGAAAAAGAGAAAAAAAGTGCAAACTGTAGAAAAGGAAAAGAAGCTATAGCAGAAGAAAATAAAAACAAGAAAAATACAATTCAGATTTTTAATCTTTCTGAACACTGTTTGACAAAATCGGAATTAACTGTCATTTCTAAAGGTCTAGGCTTTTGTCCAACACAAGCAAAAGCCTTTGACCTTTTTATAGATTTAAATAAGTATATCCGTAAGCTTACAATAGCACGTCATTTTTCTATACAGGAATGTTCAGAAAATGATAAAGCTGAACATATAATGGAAAAACCTGATGAAAATTTGGATAGTTTTTTACATAAAGAAGTATGCATACAGTCCAAATTCAACCCGGTTCATCACCGGGGTAGTAATTTGGAGACATTTTTCTCGTTGGTAAATGTAGAATTTCGCAATATTAATGCAAAAACTGCTGGTATAAAAAATAAAAATGTGAATGAAAAATCCAAAAAGAAAAATGATAACATAAAAACACATGGTTATAAGCAAAACATCTCTAGGGAAGAAAGGAGGGCTATGAAAAATCTAAAGGAAAATACTAAGATAGTAATAAGGGAAGCAGACAAGGGAGGGGGATTGTACTTCAAGATAGGGAGATATACCTGAAAGAAGCTCATAGAATACTTGCTGATGAAAAATATTATAAAAAATTGTGCAAGGATCCCCCTAAAAAGTTTTTGGAGGAATACCATGATCTAATTAACGAAGCATTTGGAAAAAATATTATAAATAAAAAAGAAAGAAGATTTCTGATAAATAAGAATCCTAATACAGCTATATTTTATCACCTGCCAAAGGTACACAAATGTCTAAATAACCCACCGGGCCGGCCTATAATAGCAGGCATCGGTTCCCTTACAAGTCAGCTGTCCCATTACATTGACTTGTTTCTGCAGGATATAGTTAAAACCTTACCCTCATACAGTGGGTACAGAAAGTATTCAGACCCCTTTAAATTTTTCACTCTTTATTTCATTGCAGCCATTTGGTAAATTCTAAAAAGTTCATTTTTTTTCTCATTAAAGTACACTCTGCACCCCATCTTGATGGAAAAAAAACAGAAATGTAGAAATTTTTGCAAATTTATTAAAAAAGAAAAACTGAAATATCGCATGGTCATAAGTATTCAGACCCTTTGCTCAGTATTGAGTAGAAGCACCCTTTTGAGCTAGTACAGCCATGAGTCTTCTTGGGAATGATGCAACAAGTTTTTCACCCCTGGATTTGGGGATCCTCTGCCATTCTTCCTTGCAGATCCTCTCCAGTTCCGTCAGGTTGGATGGTGAACGTTGGTGGACAGCCATTTTCAGGTCTCTCCAGAGATGCTCAATTGGGTTAAGGTCAGGGCTCTGGCTCGACCAGTCAAGAATGGTCACAGAGTTGTTCTCAAGCCACTCCTTTGTTATTTTAGATGTGTGCTTAGGGTCATTGTCTTGTTGGAAGGTGAACCTTCGGCCAAGTCTGAGGTCCAGAGCACTCTGGGAGAGGTTTTCATCCAGGATATCTCTACTTGGCCGCATTCATGTTTCCTTCAAGTGCAACCAGTCATCCTGTCCCTGCAGCTGGAAAACACCCCCCATAGCATGATGCTGCCACCACCATGTTTCACTGTTGGGATTGTATTGAGCAGGTGATGAGCAGTGCCTGGTTTTCTCCACACATACCATTTAGAATTATTACCAAAAAGTTCTATCTTCGTCTCATCAGACCAGAGAATCTTATTTCTCATAGTCTGGGAGTCCTTCATGTGTTTTTGAGTAAACTCTATGCGGGCTTTCATATGTCTTGCATGAGGAGAGACTTCCGTCTGCCACTCTGGCATAAAGGCAGAGTGGAGGGCTGCAGTGATAGTTGACTTTGTGGAACTTTCTCCCATCTCCCCACTGCAACTCTGGAGCTCAGCCACAGTGATCTTGGGGTTCTTCTTTACCTCTCTCACCAAGGCTCTTCTCCCACGATTGCTCAGTTTGGCTGGACGGCCAGGTCTAGGAAGACATCTGGTGGTCCCAAACTTCTTCCATTTAAGGATTATGGAGGCCACTGTGCTCTTAGGAACCTTGAGTACTGCAGGAATTGTTTTGTAACCTTTGCCAGATCTGTGCCTTGCCACAATTCTGTCTCTGAGCTCCTTGGGCAGTTCCTTTGAGCTCATGATTCTCATTTGATCTGACATGCACTGTGAGCTGTGAGGTCTTATATAGACAGGCGTGTGCCTTTCCAAATCAAGTCCTATCAGTTTAATTAAACACAACTGGACTCCAATGAAGAAGTAGAACCATCTCAAGGAGGATCACAAAGAAATGGACAGCATGTGACTCAAATATGAGTGTCTGAGCAAAAGGTCTGAATACTTATGATCATGTGATATTTCAATTTTTCTTTAATAAATTTGCAAAAATTTCTACAGTTCTGTTTTTTTTCAGTCAAGGTGGGGTGCAGAGTGTACTTTTATGAGAAAAAAAATGAACTTTTTAGAATTTACCAAATGGCTGCAATGAAACAAAGAGTGAAAAATTTAAAGGGGTCTGAATACTTTCCGTACCCACTGTATCTAATGGATTCAAATCAGTTACTAAGTGAATGTAAAAACACCATATGGGAGGATGACTTTCTTTTCATCACTATGGACGTAAACGCCTTGTATTCGAATATCCAACACGATCTGGGAATAAAAGCGGTGGAGCACTATCTGAATGGCGTTCTAGATATGCCAGACCCTCAGAGGGAATTCCTTCTGAAAGGTCTTAAGTTTATATTGGAACATAATGTCTTCATTTTCCAAGATCAACTCGGTACAGCGATGGGGATGCGAGTAGCCCCAAGTTTCGCAAATTTGTTTATGGGGCTATTCGAATCCTCATCGCCAATAAACCAACAACGTTACACTGATAATATAGTGCTATACCGTCGTTTTATTGATGATTTAATGATTATATGGAGGGGGAGTGAGGATAAAGCGGAGCAGTTTATCAGCGAGATGAATACAAACCAATGGGGGATTACATTCACCGCTAAAACTAGTAAGGAAAAAATTGACTTTTTAGACCTGGAATTATCACACAAAGACAAACGGATCATCAGTAAAACCTTTTTTTAAAAAAACGGATATAAATGGTTTTTTACATTATTACAGTGCGCACTATAAAAAATGGAAATCTAATATTCCCTACAGTCAGTTTCACAGGATCAGAAAAAATTACACGACTACAGATGACTATATTAAACAGTCCAAAATTCTAATCAACAGGTTTGATGATAAAAAATATCCCAAAAAAATTGACCAGGAGTGCTTATGCAGCAAATTTACAGAAAACTCAGGACGAATGTTTGGTAAAATATAAGGATAAAAATAATAAAAACTGTGAGGAAGTTAAAAAAAAAGAAAACAATAGATGGCAGTATAATTTTATAACAGCCTTTAATAGGAATAATAATGACATCAGAAAGATATTGAATAAATATTGGTATCTACTCAAAAGGGATACATATCTGAAAAAAATCCTACCTCAAAGACCGAATATCACCTTTCGCAGGGGACAAACCATGAGAGGCATTATTGCTCCCATTAATTTAAAATCAGCACCACAGGGAGGTCAGAAAATCATCCAAATAAATGGGAACATAGACAGAAAGAACATTTATAGAAAAATCGGTGTAACACGATGTCATTCGAAAAAATGCTGCTGTTGTGAAATTATTGACCACAATGTGGACACAATCCTCTGCAACAATACGGGTGAAAGTTTCCCAATCACACAGAAGCTGTCTTGTGACAGCCAGTTTGTGGTGTATGTCATTACATGTGCCTGTGGCGTTCAGTACGTGGGACGTACCATGCAGACTTTAAGAACACGTATGAATGGACACAGGCATAATGCGAAAAACGGCTTTATGAAACACAGCCTATCTAGACATTTGTGCTTGAAACACAATAAAAAGTTCAACATAAAAGTTACACCAGTGGAACAAATCCCTGAGAATTGTCCAAACCGCACTGAGAGATTAAACCGTAAAGAATCCTTTTGGATATTTAAAATGGGCACTTTACACCCAGATGGGCTGAATGATATTATTGAGGGGATATAGGAGGAATTAATATACCTCTGGATACTGTTATTAACACTAGAACTACTGATGGAGTCATTTTGACTCCTTTCGTTTTTTATTTCTCTTCTGTGACTACATTTTTCAGAATTCCGGCTTGAAACTCGGTGACTTTTCCTCAAATATGATGTGAAAAAAAGATTTTGTGAGAATAAATAATTTTGGTGAAAAATTTGCGCGTTTTTTTCAAAATTTACCAAGAACTACTGAAGGGAGTCATTTTGACTCCCTACTATATTTTGAGGTCCTTTTGTCACTAAATGTTGCTATAAAGTTTTGTGCATAATTTTTTCACTCTGTCTTATTTACCCTGATGTTCATATAGATGTAGTTCAATTTACATGTCAACTTTTCACATTTTCCTTGTGTTTTACCTGCTTGTATTACTGTGTAATGCTGAACAAAATAGCTTGTTTACTCTAGGCTCTTATCTTATGCTAATGAAGGGTGGTGTTTTTCTAAGGTCCTAGCAGGAGACAGTATTCTGGATAGTAACTTTACTTTCAGTTCAGCTGAAGAGACAAAGAGAACAGACGCAGACATACGAGCTCTGAAGACTCATACAGGTATGAATTGTTATGAAATAGTTTAGCTGTCTGTCAACTGATTCAGCCCACCTACTTTTGAAGGTGGCAGAACAGTTATTATTTCTTTTAGTTTTCATTTCATTTCTATTTTTCAGCAGGGAACTATATAGAATTATGGAATTTGTGAGGAATATGGAGAGAAGACGTTTGATAAAGCCTCAGGATATTCTGGCTACTTTGCAATCCATACCGGAGGATGAATCGGAATCCGAATTGCAGGAACATGTATTTGATTCTGACAGTGATGAAGATTTCATTCCTCAGAACATATCAAGTGAATCTGAAGACTCAGAAGGAACAAATCCAGAAGGTAAGTAGTTATGTGTATTTATTTGTTCTTCCACACACTGAGTTAGGGTCTGTGCACACTAGCAGAATTCTGGCTGAATAGCCATCTGGATATTCTTGCCGCAATACAGGCCGTACCTGCCCGCTCATGCCTGAAGCTCCGCTCCGAACCCCGGGCTGGAGCCGCTGTCAGGGGCAGAGCAGCGCTTGCTTACGCGCGAGCACGGCTCCGTCCCAGACAGCGGCTCCAGCCCGGGGTTCGGAGCGGAGCTTCAGGTATGAAACTCCGCTCTGTACCTGAGCGGGCAGGTACGGGCCGGATTGTGGTGAGAATATCCGGTCGGATATTCCGCCGCTAATCCAGCCAGTGTGCACGGACCCTTACAAAACAAAAATTCTAAATATTCATCAACTTTTTTACAGATATTCCAAGCACATCAACTGGGGATCGGGCTCATGCAGTTATGTTGCCTCGTGACCATCCTCCTGGTCATGGACAGAAAAAATCAGCAAAACGTCCCAGAAATGAAAGAACAGATAACGATGGCGGCGAAGGTAATGCAACAACAAACACCAGAGAAGGCGAATCTGAAGGAATACTAGTTTCAGCGGATGGTATTCAATGGAAACCTGTTGAAATTGGAGAACACTTGCCTGGTAGGCGTGACAGCCAAAATATTCTTCGAGAAGCACCTGGCCCTACAGGATGCGCCAGAAGAAATATCATTATCGATAGTCCTTTGAGCGCATGGCGTTTATTTTTTGATTCATATATATTGACACATATAAAGAACTGTACGCTTGCAGAAGCATGCAGGAACAATAATTTACAGTTTACTCTATCTGATGAGGAGCTAGATGCATTCATTGCGATATTCTATGCTCGTGGAATATCTGGCACGAACCGTCACTCGATTAGCAGTATTTGGTGTAATGACTGGGGAATACCGTTTTGCAAAGCGACAATGTCTAGGGACCGCTTTGTTGAAATTATGAGGTTTCTCAGATTTGATGAGAAATCTACTCGATCGGAGAGACTGCAAACGGACAAGTTTGCTCTATTTTCTACTGTGTGGGACAGGTTTATTGAAAATTGTATTGCGTGTTACAAACCTGGCCCATACATAACGGTGGATGAGCAACTTTTCCCAAGCAAAACTAGGTGTCCATTCACGCAGTACATGCCTTCCAAACCAGATAAATATGGCCACAAATATTGGCTAGCTGTTGATAAGAGGAGCAAATATCTGGCAAATGGCTTCCCTTATCTAGGCAAAGATGACACACGCTGTGCTGAGGACCGTTTAGCTGACCATGTGGTAATGAAGTTATTGGACCCGTTTTTGAAAAAAGGTCGCAATGTTACAACCGATAATTATTTTACTTCAGTAAAATTAGCTAAACAGCTAAAAAGCAAAGGAACAACCATCGTGGGAACACTGAACAAGATAAGGCGAGAAGTGCCTAAAGAAATAAAATCCATGAAAGAGGAATTGTACAACACTAAAGTGTTTAGAAATGAAGACAATTTTACACTTACAGTATATCAAGGAAAGCCCAACAAAAATGTTGTCATTTTGAGTTCCGTCCATCCAGATGTTGTTGTTGCGTCTGATTCCGCTAAAAAAACTCCAGAAACGGTAAAGTTTTACAATGAAACAAAATATGGAGTAGATGTAGTGGATCAGATGGCACGAAAATATACCACACGAACATGCACAAGGAGATGGCCTGTTCATGCATTTGAAAATGCCTTAGACTTTGCGGGTATAAATGCATGGATAATATTCAAGGAGATTACCCACCAAAAAATGTCACGCAAGGCATTTTTGCAAACGCTTGTGAGAGAGTTGAGTGGTCCTTATGTCACAGATAGGGAAAAGGGTTCCACGTCCCAAGTTTCTACATGCTCAGAAGTGATGGTTCAAACAAAATTTTGCCAGATCAAAGAAAAGTGCAAGAAAAATAGATCTGTCGGAAATTGTAAGACTTGTGGTAAGTCTTTGTGTGGGCAATGTACTGCCATAAATCAAAGGCAATGCCTAAAATGCGAAACACCAAATGTTTAGAAGGTGAATTCTGCGCCATATTTTCATTTTTATGCTCCTCCACCTACATTTTCTCTGCTTTTTGTTCTTCAGTTGTTGTTTATATGTGTGCACTTGAGTAAAAAAAAATGTTTGAAAAACGTCTATTATAATTATTGTTATTTTCTGTAGAAAAATAAGAAAAGCAGAAAAAAAACAATCAAAAGCATTACTGTTGGATCTCACAATAATAATACATTACAAAAAATATAATTATTAATAAATAACCACAAATGAAACTCTAAAAATAAACGAAAACAAGCAAGGAGTCAAAATGACTCCTTTCAGTAGTTCTAGGCGGGGTCACGAGTCCAGTAGTCCTAGTGTTAATGGTTTTACATATGTTATAATTTTTATTAGTCTTCCTATATATATTTTTTATAAATGTTTTTAACAGTGTTTTTTAAAAAAAATCTTTGTAACATACAGCAATCATGTAAGCAGTTATATATCACATTTTATTTTTTCTGTATTTATTTATATTTATTCATATAGGGATTTTTTTTTCCTTTTTACCAACTACTGACTTGTAGTGCCTTTTTTGGAATGGGTGTGTCAAAATTAACCATATGTGGCCCACACCCTGACCATTATAGTAACAACTCTTATAAAAGCTGGTCAGAACTAAGTAGCACTTATAACAAAATACCTGAGGAAGACATTTTATTTGTCGAAACGCGTTGTATGTACATGTTTTTGGAGAAATAATAAAAATCCATATAGGATAATACTATAGCTTGTACTTACAAGTTATTCGAGAGCGCAAATAGCCTGGAGGAAATCTTTTTCGAATATATTTTTCCTATGATAACTCTGCCTGAGTTAAACAATAGCCACCAGGGATCGGCAGCATACGGCTTAATAAGGAAGATCATTACTGGATGTTCTGTGGTTCAAAAGGGACCTATAAGCAAGTGACTAAGGCCTAATAAAGGTGAGTGCAACTAACACCTATCTATCATTTGATCATACACATACATTTAGATCGGTGCGCTCTCTGCTTTCTTTTCCCTCTCTCCTGCTGGACATATACACTGTGTTCCAAATTATTATGCAAATAATATTTTCTCAGATTTTCCCAAATTACCTATATGAATTGCAGTCATTGTAATTTTCCAGTCAAATAACTATTAGAGTACAATTGAAAGGTTTTTGTACAAACTGCCTATGATAACAGGATATTTTTAAAAAAATAAAACACTCAAACTGCACTCAAAATGCATGTTCCAAATTATTATGCACAGCAGAGTTTTCAACCTTTTCATTTTAATAAAGAACAAAAAAATGGTCATTTTTGAAATTATAAACATTAGCAGGTTATTACACACTGAAATCAAACAGTTTTCCCCTGAAAACTTTATTCTAGGTGATGTTACATTTGCACATAGGACCCCTTGTTCGAAAGGAGCTTCTGAACTCTCTCGTCCATTGAATTTGTCAGGTTTTGGATGGTTTCTGCTTCAATTGTTTTGCATGAGGACAGAATACCCTCCCAGAGCTGTTGCTTAGATGTGAACTGCCTCCCGCCATCATAGACACTCCTTTTGATGATGCTCCAGAGGTTCTCAATGGGGTTGAGGTCAGGGGTGCATGGGGGCCACACCATAAGTGGAACATGCATTTTGAGTGCAGTTTGAGTATTTTATTTTTTTTAAAATATCCTGTTATCATAGGCAGTTTGTACAAAAACCTTTCAATTGTACTCTAATAGTTATTTGACTGGAAAATTACAATGACTGCAATTCATATAGGTAATTTGGGAGAATCTGAGAAAATATTATTTGCATAATAATTTGGAACACAGTGTAGTTTACTGCAAGGATTCCTTGTAACAGTATTGGAAAAGACTCTTGCTGGTTTACCGGGAGTGTGAGAGCAGCGAAGATCTGAAATGGAGCACTTTATTAACAGAGCTGACCGTAGAAGGAATAGACATGTATTGCATTGCATGAGAGCTTTGCTGACAGTTTCACAGTCACTGTTATGTTCTGCTACCAAAGCTAAGGAAAGAGAGGAGATCTGTCCCTACTATGAGACTCAGCTGAATCCCTACGATGTAACAGGGAACCTGATCCTGCGATCAGACCTGCTAAAGTCCTAATCTAGTCTGTACGAAGACCTATAGATGTGGGGAGGGAATCCCTACAAGTACTAAGGACTGGGAGGAATATGGGACACCTCCTAACAGAAATAGTAGCAGACAGACGAACAAACAAAATAGATAGAACATAGAGGTCCGTAGACCAAGCAAACTAACAGAGTTAGATACAGAGCACAGGCTAGCTAGAAAGTAGATATACAATGAAGTCCAGCAAAGCCAGAAGGGCGGAGCAGGACTAAATAGGCCAACAAGGTCATGTGACCAGCAAAGGAAAAAAAACCTAACAGCAAGGTTCTAACAGTACCCCCCCTTCTAAGAGGATCCTCCGGATCCCCTAGGACCAGGCTTATCAGGAAATCTCCTGTGAAACGCTCTGATAAGTCTGGACGCGGAAACATCATCTGACCTCACCCAAGAGTTATCCTCGGGTCCGAAACCTTTCCAGGCCACAAGATACTGCAAACTACCTCTATACCGTCTAGAGTCAAGGATGCGAGAAATTTCATATTCCCCGTCCTCCACCACCGGAGGAACAGAGGCAGAGGCGTCACCATCCGACACAACAGCTTTTTTTAACAGAGAGACATGAAAGACCGGATTAATTCTCCAGGAGGTAGGAACCTCCAACCTAACAGCAGATTGGTTGACAACCTGAAGCACCTTAAAGGGCCCTACAAACTTGGGACCCAATTTCTTAGAAGGAATCCTCAACCGCAGATTCCTAGAGGACAACCAAACCATGTCACCAACAGCGAACAAAACCTCCTGTCGTTTCCTATCAAAGTAGTCTTTAGATTTTCTGTTGGCCTCCTGAAGATTACCACGCACATCCGTCCAAACTCTTTCCAAATCACCGGAAAAATTCTCCTCCTCAGGCACGGCAGATCCCAACTTGGAGAACGACCCAAACGACGGATGTCTCCCAGAACAACAAAAAAAAGGCGAACAACCAGCAGAAGAAGATGTATGATTGTTCAGAGCAAATTCGGCAAGTGGCAGAAACTCAGACCACCCCTCTTGATTGTCTGCCACAAAACAACGCAAGAACTGCTCAACATCCTGGTTTTTCCTTTCTGTCTGGCCATTAGATTCAGGATGATATCCGGACGAAAACGACAAATGAATTCCCAACCTGTCACAAAAGGCACGCCAAAAACGAGCCACGAACTGAGGACCCCTATCAGAAACAATGTCAGTAGGAACGCCATGAAGTCTGACAATTTCCTTGACAAAGGCCTTAGCGAGAGTTTTAGCGCAGGGCAGTTTGACGAAGGGAACCAAGTGACACATCTTGCTAAAGCGGTCCACGACCACCCAGATGACAGTAAAACCCTCAGAGGGGGGAAGGTCAGTTATAAAGTCCATAGCCAAATGTGTCCAAGGAGCACTGGGGACCTCCAAAGGACAAAGCAACCCCGCAGCAGGAGTATGTGAGGACTTAGATCTAGCACATATAGTACATTGGCGCACCCACTTAATGACTTCCTTCTGCCATCCAGGCCACCAAAAACTGCGACCCACCAGTCTCTTGGTCTCAGAGATTCCGGGATGACCTGCCAACCGAGATTCGTGACACTCAACAAACAAATCTCTCCTAAAGGTCTCAGGCACAAACAACCTCCCATGAGGAGTGTTAGATGGGGCATTCTCCTGAGCTTTAAGAATCTCATCTTCCAAAACGGAGTCTAAAGCAGCTATCACAACACCTTCTTGTAAAATGTTTTCCTCTTTCTCAGCACCGACTATGGGAGAAAAACTGCGAGACAAGGCATCCGCCTTAACATTCTTAGTACCAGGGATGTAAGTAACGGAGAAATTAAACCGCGAGAAAAACAGTGCCCACCTAGCCTGACGGGCATTCAGGCGCTTGGCAGCATCAAGATATATCAGATTTTTATGATCCGTAAGAACCTGAACGGGAAATTCCGCACCTTCCAAGAAGTGGCGCCAGTGTTCAAATGCGAGTTTAATAGCCAATAATTCCCGATTACCAATATCGTAATTCAATTCAGTCTCCGCTGATGCGACACGGTCAGGATCATCATATAATAGTCCCAAAGCAGAAAAAAAACTATCCACTGATCTGAAGCATGAATCACTAGGTTGCAAAGAAAAGGCCCACTCCTGAGGCTCTTTGCGCAAAAGTGACATTATGAACCCTACGCGCTGGGATTCATCCCCAGAGGACTTAGGTCTCAAACGAAAATACAATAAGCAAGCATTTTTAAATGAAAAAAATTCTCGGTGTTCACCAAAAAACAAATCCGGCAAACATACCTTAGGCTCCAAGAAATGAGCTCCAGGACAGTTACTCACGTGCTGACGGAGCTCGGCCACCTCCAGAGAGAGTCCCTGCAGGCGATGAGCCAAATCCTGAACCGACACCATGATGGAACAGAAAAATCTTTCCTTAGAGAATTTGCTGGCTGGACTTACTGTTATGTTCTGCTACCAAAGCTAAGGAAAGAGGAGATCTGTCCCTACTATGAGACTCAGCTGAATCCCTACGATGTAACAGGGAACCTGATCCTGCGATCAGACCTGCTAAAGTCCTAATCTAGTCTGTACGAAGACCTATAGATGTGGGGAGGGAATCCCTACAAGTACTAAGGACTGGGAGGAATATGGGACACCTCCTAACAGAAATAGTAGCAGACAGACGAACAAACAAAATAGATAGAACATAGAGGTCCGTAGACCAAGCAAACTAACAGAGTTAGATACAGAGCACAGGCTAGCTAGAAAGTAGATATACAATGAAGTCCAGCAAAGCCAGAAGGGCGGAGCAGGACTAAATAGGCCAACAAGGTCATGTGACCAGCAAAGGAAAAAAAACCTAACAGCAAGGTTCTAACAGTCACTGTCTCCTGCTAGACTTCAGCTGCAGGCTAAGTCTAGCAGGACACCATACATGGCAGATCCGGAGGCGGCCATGTGACCTCCGGAGGCGGTCACGTGACCTCCGGCTGCCATGACAACGACAGGTCCTGTCAGACATCAGGGGGCCGTCTGAGAGGTAAGTGGACGACCCCCTCTCCTCTCACTATCTTCTAAATGCCGCGATCACTATAGATCGCGGCATATAGAAGATAGCAAAGGGTTAACATCATTGGGACCTGATCCAATCAGGTCCCAATGATGTCCCCTGTCAGAGCTGTCGCTCTGCACCGCACCCGCAGTGCTTGCAGGACCCTGGGGGTCCTGAGGGCTGCGGGACCACCGACCGTTTATAAACGTCGGCGCTGCACAGAGCCCAGCAAGCGCCGACGTTTATATACAGTGGGCGGTCGGGAAGCGGTTAAGAATAGTAAGGGCCGCCTGATGGCCCTATAAAAATAGGCTTTATGACTTTCAGAGTCCCTCCATCATAAATAAAAAAGGATGTGTCTGATGATGTGTCAGACACCACATTGCCAGATAAGGTTGTAAAATGTTAAAATGACATTTCCCGGTGAATGCATTTGTCTTAAAAAATAACGTAAAAAAACAAAACAATAGGATCTTTCTTTAGTATAAAAAACAGCGTCACCAATTTAACCTCAATGTAATCACATTGTTCAGCTCATGCACCTTCTCCTCCATCTCCGAAATGATCACATCAGTCACAAGCTGACAGCACTGCAGCACTGCCTTGGCCAAGCGGCAACAGGCTGTGCTGAAGATAACATGCTTAATTGACAAACCGCCCAGCGCTGCAGAGTTGTTGAAAGCTGTAACACAGCAGCCTGATCTGTGGCTCTCACCGCTGAACATATAGCCAGGCATGGTCGCGTGTGACAATGGGCGGAACCTGGTGACGGCGAAATGACAGCCGGGGTAGATACGGTTTCCCTCTATGCCAGTCCTTTCACCGAGCTAAAGAATATGGCTGTGGTGAAATACAACTCCCACTGAGAAGCTGTTTCAGATTAAAAAACATTGTGCCCACCAGAGGATTTGATTCTGAGGGCTCACCTTTCTCACCCGCTCAAGAGCCCCATAGCAGCTGCAAAGTTTGCGCTATCATGAACTCTCCTGATGTAGAAGCCAAGGCACACCAGAGGATTTTCTGGTGGGACCGTCCAAACCTGCTGAGCAGTCCTGGCTAAGAAAAGTGTGTGAGAAGGTTCCCGGCCACTCTATGGCTGCTTTTTTACTGAGGAGGAAACACACGCAAACACAGGGAGAACATACAAAGTCCTTGCAGATGTTGTCCTTGCTGGGATTTGAACCCAGGATCCCAGCGCTGCAAGGCTTCAGTGCTAACCACTGATCCAATGTGCTGCCGTTCACCCTCTAATATCTAACAGGCTGGAGAAACTTGCACCTGCTGCCATGCTATCTTCAGCTCCTTTGTGAGAAAATGGATTTGGGCAGCCACTCAGTCTACCAAATAAAATTCCTGAGAAGGAAATTGGGGATGGCTTCGCTACTGGTACTGGGGGCAGTGTTAATACCATGGCGTCATACCATAGTTTGCTGGAAATATTCCAGGCTGGTAGGAGGCATGCAAATTCCCACAGAAAAGTACCAGCAGTAATGTTCAGGCCACATTTCAAGTGCAAGCAGCTTTAGAGGACTTTCTGGGAGAAATGACATGCAGGGTATATAGGGTTTCCCTTTATGCCAGTCCTTTCACCGAGCTAAATACAACTCTCAGTCAAAAAAGTTGTGGACTGGCTCCATACTGTCCCTGGCCACATTCACCTGTCCACGTGTTTGTGGTTAAGCGGTCCTTCCCAGTAAGTGCACTGGGGAGGGCACGGGTAATGTTGTGGGACCCGTGCTTGTGGAAGGCGGAGGCGATACCGGGAAATATAGTGGCATCTGGGGACAGAGTATGGACACCCGGCCGCCACCGGTATGAGGTTGTGAAAAGCTTCCGCCTCCACGAGCTTAAAGGGACATATTTCAAGTGCAAAGAGCTGCCCAGAAATCTGGCAGTTTAGTGTTGCGGCCTGTGGGTGGGTGGCTGGCTGCATACTTGCACTTGCATTCCAAGTAACAGAAAACTAAGCAGATGGTGGCCTCTATCACCATCATGGCCTCACCTCGGCACCATGAACTCTCCTGAAGGAGAAGCCAGGGCCCGTCAGAGGAGTCTCCGATTCTCTGGTGGGCCCCTCCAACCCTGCCGAAAAGCAGCCCTGGCTAAGAAAAGTGTGGGGGAAGGTTCCCGGACACTCTATGGCTGCTTTTTTAATGTGGATCGGCCATGCTTATGCATGTTATTTCTCAAAACGCATTACAGATCAGGCCATTGTCCAACTCTGTATTCAAGAAATTAAATACGCAAAGAAAGATGTGTGTGTGTGTCAAAGCACCACCGACAAGTGCAAGTTGATATTGGACGGGCTGCCATTGCTTCTGCAACAAGCTCAATTACAGGACTTCCTGGGAGAAATGACACGCAGGGTAGATACGGTTTCCCTCTATGCCAGTCCTTTCACCGAGCTTAATACAACTCTTAGCAAAAAAAGTTGTGGACTGGCCACATTCACCTGTCCACGTGTTTTTGGTTAGGCGGTCCTTCCCAGTAAGTGCCCCTGGGAGGGCACGGGTAATGTTGTGGGACCCGTGCTTGTGGAAGGTGGAGGCGATACCGGGAAATATAGTGGCGGCTGGGGACTGTGTATGGACACTCGGCCGCCGCCGGCATGAGGTTGTGAAAAGCTTCTGCCTCCACGAGCCTAAAAGGCCACATTTCAAGTGCAAGCATCTGTCAAATATTTGGCAGTATAGTATTTCAGCCTGTGGGTGGGTGGCTGGCTGCCTGCATACTTGCGCTTGCATTCCAAGGAATGGGGTAGGGACAACTGAACGCTGCAGTGGGACAAGGACGTGGACGGTGATTGTTGCAAGTCTGCAACGACAGGTGCATGGCGGTAGGCATCTTCGCATGCGCCAAGGATCACTTATGATGGGCACACTTTTAGGCAGTGACCTGGGAATCAGAGATGCTTCCAGAGGTCTTCCCCATGCTGTTCCCATGTCTTTCCAGCACTGTATGCATGTGTCTGATGATATCTCACACACCACATGGCCAGATAAGGTTGTAAAACGAAAAAATTACATTTCCCAGTGAATGCATTTGTCTTGGTTGAAAGCAATTCAAAAGTGCAAAAACGCATCAAAAACGCTATGTGTGACCATAGCCCAAGGTGTGGAGGAGTATATTTGTTTTTGGTTATTTATTTTGCCTTATATACAAGTCATTACCCTGGAAAGGATGTTCCTTAACATATTTCCCAGTAAAATCTATTTTGGTTTCTTTTTTGTATGTTTTATTGTGAGTCCGTAAAAGTGGCATAATACTCTGACCACGTTGCTGACAGCAGTGATCTGGGAGTCAGGGATGCTTCCAGGGGTCTTCCCCGTGTCATTTGAGCACTGTTCCCATCGATTTGGGCAATTTTTAGGCCCTCTGCAGACCGCCGGGGGGAGCTGCCTGCAAAATGCTCGAGTTTTCCATAGACTTACATTGGGCTCGTTGCTCGGGTCGAGCACCCGAGTATTCCAATGTGCTCGACCTGAGCAACGAGTACCCGAGCATTTTAGTGCTCGCTCATCACCAGACGCAACCAATCCACAGTAAGACAGATTGTATACAAATGGAGTATATCCAAGGACACTATTACCCTCTTCATGAGTGGTCGACAAACAAAGATTACTCCAAGAGCAAGGTGTATAATATTCTGTGAGGTCACAAAGGAACCCAAGGTCACCTATAATCAACTAAAGGCCTCTCTCACATCAGCTGTTAACTAATCAAACAACCCCTTCTCACTTACTATACTTCCCCATGCAAAATAAAAACAGACTGTAGTCGCCTATGGTGCTGGGATTGGGTTTATGGGGTTTGCATGACATTGTTATGTCACATAAGCTTTCAGTCAGTCGCCACTAATGGGCCACTTTACTTTTACTTCCTTTGGACGAAACTGCCATCCGAGAAAGTCAGAACTGCTGCTCTCTCCCTTCCGCCCTATGTAAATTTCGACCGAAAGAAGTGAGGGTAAAATGACCTATTAGTGGCTGATGATTGGCTGCAGCTAAAGTTTAGGAATGGACAAGTCGGAGTAGTGACTATTGCTATTGAAATGTTATGAAAAACTTGAAGCAAGCAGTTCATGGGAGAAAACCCTCAAACATAACAGAGTTGAAGCTGGAAGGAATGGAATAAAATTGCTCCAAGCCGATGTTCAGGACCAATCAACAATTACTAGAAATGTTTAGTTGCAGTTACAACTGCACATGGGGTCAGAACAAATACTGAAAGCAGAGGTTCACATATTTTTTCCAATGACAGATACATGATATTGGATTTTTTTTCTTTATTAAAAAATGACTAATATTTTGTCTCATTTGTTTGAGCTGGTTTTCTCTCTCTACTTTTTGGATTTTCGTAATATAGAAAATTCTGAAAGGTTCGCAAATTTTCAAGCACCACTGTACATAGTGTAGATATTGTATTCTCTCTGCTCGGATTGAGGAGTTGAATAACTTGTCAAGGAAGCTCTTCCATTTTTTTTTTTTTATTATTGAATTTTATTTAATTTTTCAAATATACGCTTCTTATGATGATACTGAAGTTGAGATTTCTTCACCTTTCTTCGGGCCACCATTCCAGACTTGTGTAGAGAGCGTCGCACGGTGCTTGCATGGACGTCTGTGATCTCACTATTACGAAGCATACGAGCCACCTCCACTGCCGTGTTTGTCGCACCTGAACTGATGGACTTTGTGATGAGCTGACTTATTGAGTTCGATATTTTGCCTGGACGTCCACCTCTTGGCTTTTTAATGGATGGACGGACTTCATTTCGTATTCTTCCAACTGTCATGGCGCTCACATGATTCAGTTTGCCAATTTTCTTGGCCGAGAGACCGTTTTCGATGAGCTAGATGATGGAGTTTCTCTTTTCTTGGGAAATCTTCTTCATGGCGGCTCCTCGATTCGAACCAGTGACCTTTTGCTTCGAAAACAACCCAATAACACACTGAGCTATTTGGGAATGTGAGAACAAGTTGTTATTTGTATTACACAAGAAGAAAAACATTTTTACACCACAAGGAGCAAAACAGTAATAATGCAGTGACATGACAAGAATTTGCTTAACTAATCATATGCTAAATAGCTGCAAGTCAAATTTATGTCTCACGTTCAAAACAGTAGTGGATGGTGAGATATGGAGCCTGAAAGTCAAAAGTGAAAAACATTGTTACCCTTTCACTCATCAGTGTACAGGTACAGAAAACATCATGATAGCAAGTATTAGATTACTGAATCAAACCAAAATGTATCATTGGCAGGAAATGAACTCAACACTGTAATTCATAACCTACGTCGAATAATATACCTGGACAATGACAAGACTTTGACACACAAGGGAGGGGAGGAAGAGGTACAGTAGATCTATTCGAACCTCTAATGCCAGGACTATGTTTCTTAGTCCCAACCACTAACCATTTTCTTGTAACCAATATAAATCCCAGATTACATTGAAATGTTCCATTGTATTAGTCAATAAGGCCGTGAGATGTTCAATACTTCGCACGTCTTGAATACGTGCATGTAACTCATTAGTTGAAGGGGGTTGAGTCAACTTCCATTTATACGCCATCAAACATCTAGCTGCTGTGGTCATGTAAAGCAGAAGTTGTTGTGTTTTACAATTTACCTTAAATGGCGGGATATTGAGTAGCTATAACTGAGTGTTAAGTGGTATCTGAAGTCCCACAACCTTAAAAATTTGAGCTTTAACAAAATTCCAGAAACCTTGAATGCCCATACAACTCCAAAATAGATGAGGTAAGTCCCCCTTAGTGTTTCCACATCTCCAACAGTAGTCAGAAATACTAGTGTTAAGTTTAAGTTTATGTAATAGAGAGGGAGTGTGATACCAAAACATGAGTAGCTTATATTAGTTTACCCTGTAGATGAAACATTTGGAGGTCTTAGCTGCACTCCTCCAGACTCCCTGCCAGGTATCAAGCAGCAGGGATTCCCCCAGAAAACTCTCCCATTTATTTATGTACGGGTGAATCGGACGGTCTTCTACATATGGGTTAAGCAATAATCAGTAAACATCAGATATAAGTCCTTTCATGGAAATACCCTCTCTAGATAACTTTTCAAAATATGTAGGTTGAGAGACCTTAAGAAAGGAGAAGAGTGCATATATATTGTCTAATTTGCATATATCGATAACAGGAATTTAATGGGATGTTAAAGCGAGATTGTAAAGTGTCAAAAGTTAGTAAAACCCTAGAGTGTATATCAACTTTATCTGTAAAACAAAAAAATGGCTTATTATACCACGGTCTAACGATGTTGTTTTTCAAACTCTCCGGTATTGCAGGGTTAAATAGAAATTAGGTAATCGGAGAATGTTTAGACATTAATGGGAATTATTTCAAGCATAAATGCCAAATAATTTTAGTGCAGGTTATTGGGCCCAGCATAGGGGAATCTAGTTCGTTCGGTGTGGTTGCCTAAAGGAAAGAATTCGGTTGAATCGGATCTCTATCTCCATCCATCTCGAAAAAGCTCTAAAAGTAGACCAATTTGGTATATGACAAAGAGGAGTTGCCCAGTGTGAAGAATATTTAAGATATAATCCCATGTCAATCATTGTGCCCTGTTTGGTGGGGGATTATTGAGATCTGCAATGTACAGCTGTGGGAGGGACTGAGGGACAGTGAGAAACAAAGCCCCCACCTTCTCCTATGCAGCTGCCACAGGAAGACTGCTTGGAGATCCAAGCCAGATGGCCATCCCTTTGTGTCAGACAATTATAATTCAATACAGAGTTATGGGAATACTATATGTCCCAGTTATTCATAACCTAGATTTTCGAGATCCCAAGAGAATGGGGAATGTCACTCTGGCTTCCAGTCCCGTCTAGCGCGTAGGGATGGGGAGATACCAGGCACAGCCTTTCGGAAACCCCTAAGGCCACTGTGTTTGGTCTCCATATAGAGCAGGGGCCCGGCTGGATCAGATGACACCAGAACAGGCTCCCTAGGACCGTCCATTAAGGAAGTATAACCCATTTTAATTTTTGGAGTTTATAGCTGAGGGAGGCCAGGGGTGGAGATTGAGGTCCAGCCAGGGGGCAGTAGGGGGAGTGACCCAGAGAGGTTAAAAGCTCCTACAGCTATAGCTCAGTGCTTTTTCTCTGGGGAGGTCATAACGACACATCGTGTAAGGGAAGTCACAAAGGAAGAGAGAGGGACTCACAAGCCTCCCATGTGGCAGCCCCTCCCCCGCAAGCCAGGCCTTCCATCTGACTCTCAATAACTGCTTATACCTTTTGTACCACCGCTATTGTGTTTGCATCTCTGACCATTCTGCGGGGTCTCTCTGCTGCCATTCATCACACCCAGTATTATTTAATCACATCTGGGATCCCAGTCCGCCTCGCTCTTTACTAGTTAGTAAAATTTGGTTCTTAATTCTATGTCGCTTACTGGCCCAAATGAAGTGGAGAATAGAAGACTGCAGGATTCTTAACTCCGTATATGGAATGGCAAGATGTAGGGTTTCAAATAAGTATAAAAGTTTGGAGAGTATGGTCCTTCTGACTGCCGATATTCTCCCAAACATAGATATCAGAAGGCTGTTCCATTTGTTGAGTAGTTGTTTGAGTTCAATAATTGATTAAAATTGTGTTGCTATAATGATTTGTAACTTGGGGTCAAGTGTACTCCCACATGTCAGGGATGTGCACTTCCACCTATAGGAGTAGTTTTCTGTTAATGATCGTAATGGTGTACTAGGGAGATTTAGAGGTAGGGCTTCCGTCTATTATTAACCTTATATCCTGAAAGGTAACTGAATTGTCCTAAGAGGGCCTGTAGGTAAGGGAGGGTAATATGTAATTGGGTAAATATCAATTAAACATCGTCTGCAAATAAAGAGAATTTAAATTCTTTTTACCATCACTCCATGTATGTTAGAGTTTAGGTGTATGGCAGCGACGAGGCGTTCTATACATATTAAAAAAAGTAAAAGGTAACAGGTAACAACCCTGACAGATACCACTATGAATTTTAAAGGATTGACATAGTGCGTGTGGCAGCTTTACCGTAGCCGATGGTTGTGAATAAAGACTTTTTAATACTGTAAAATGGTCCTGAAATACCGAATTGTGTTAAGGTTTCAAACACAAAAGACCAGCTCAGACGGTCGAAGGCCTTTTCAGCCTCTAAACTGAGTAATAATGTTGTAGTCTTTGATTTGTTTACTACGCCAAAAAGTCTCAAACATTACTGTAAGTAACACACTACGCCGTCATGGATTAAAATCCGGCAGGGCACGCAATGTCCCCCTGCTCATGCCAGCGCATGTCCAGGCCCATTAGAAGTTCACCAGTGACCATCTGGATAATCCAAAGAAGGCACGGGAGAAGGTCATGTGGTCAGATGAGACCAAAATAGAACTTTTTGGTATCAACTCCACTCACTGTGTTTGGAGGGCGAAGCATGGTGGCGGAAACATCATACTTTAGGGATGGTTTTCAGCAAAGGGGACAGGGTGACTGCACTGCATTGAAGGGAGGATGGATGGGGTCATGTATTGCGAGATTTTGACTAACAACCTCCTTCCCTCAGTAAAAGCATTGAAGATGGGTTGAGTCTTCCAGCATGACAATGACCTGAAACACAGCCAGGGCAACTAAGCAGTGGCTCCATAAGAAGCATTTCAAGGTCCTGGAGTGGCCTAGCCAGTCACCAGACCTGAACCCAATAGAAAATCTTTGGATGAAGCTGAAACTCAATGTTGCCCAACAACAGCCCCGAAACCTGAACGATCTGGAGAACATCTGTATGGAGGAATTGGCCAACAACCCTCCTGCAGTGTGTGCAAACCTGGTCAAGAACTACAGGAAACATCTGACCCCTGTAATTGCAAACAAAGGTTTCTGTACCAAATATTAAGTTCTGTTTTACTATTGTATGAAATACTTACTTCATGTAATAAAATGCTAATTAATTATGTAAAAATCATACAACGATTTTCTGGTTTTTACATTCTCACACAGTTAAAGTGACCTACGATAAAAATGACAGAACTCTCCATTCTTTGCAGGTGGGAAAACTTGCAAAATCGGCAGAAAATCAAATACTTATATTCCTCACTGTATGTGACGCTAGTCACTACTCAAGGACCTAACGTGAGGCAGGATAGTCAAGAGGTCTGGGGTCAGTAACTGGGACGTGCAGTAAAGAGAGGGGTGAGACAAAAGTGTAGTCAGGTAACAGTCCGAGGTCAGAGAATCAGGAAGGTAGCGGATAAAGACAAAAAGGTCAGTCAGACAGATGATGAAATAGGTAAATCCCAGGTGAGCAACGGAGTTCAGAATACAACTCACAGCACAGTGCAAACACGCACCACTTTAGCAAAGTAACAATTGGCAAAGGTCTGATATATGACAGTGCTAAATAGCCGTGTAATAACCTAGAATGGATGACTCCTAGAAGAGATCCCACAGACCCAGCAAGATCTCTCTCTCCTCCATGTGTAGTGCAGGGTCTGTCGCTCTCTCTCCCCCATGTGTAGTGCAGGGTCTGTCGCTCTCTCTCCCCCATGTGTAGTGCAGGGTCTGTCGCTCTCTCTCCCCCATGTGTAGTGCAGGGTCTGTCGCTCTCTCTCCCCCATGTGTAGTGCAGGGTCTGTCGCTCTCTCTCCCCCATGTGTAGTGCAGGGTCTGTCGCTCTCTCTCCCCCATGTGTAGTGCAGGGTCTGTCGCTCTGTCTCCCCCATGTGTAGTGCAGGGTCTGTCGCTCTGTCTCCCCCATGTGTAGTGCAGGGTCTGTCTCTCTCTCTCTCCCCCATGTGTAGTGCGGGGTCTGTCGCTCTCTCTCCTCCATGTGTAGTGCGGGGTCTGTCGCTCTCTCTCCTCCATGTGTAGTGCGGGGTCTGTCGCTCTCTCTCCTCCATGTGTAGTGCGGGGTCTGTCGCTCTCTCTCCTCCATGTGTAGTGCGGGGTCTGTCGCTCTCTCTCCTCCATGTGTAGTGCGGGGTCTGTCGCTCTCTCTCCTCCATGTGTAGTGCGGGGTCTGTCGCTCTCTCTCCTCCATGTGTAGTGCGGGGTCTGTCGCTCTCTCTCCCCCCCATGTGTAGTGCGGGGTCTGTCGCTCTCTCTCTCCCCCATGTGTAGTGTGGGGTCTGTCACTCTCTCTCTACCATGTGTAGTGCAGGGTCTGTCACTCTCCCCCATGTGTAGTGCAGGGTCTGTCGCTCTCTCTCCTCCATGTGTAGTGCGGGGTCTGTCTCTCTCTCTCCTCCATGTGTAGTGTGGGGTCTGTCAATCTCTCTCTACCATGTGTAGTGCAGGGTCTGTCGCTCTCCCCCATGTGTAGTGCAGGGTCTGTCGCTCTCTCTCCTCCATGTGTAGTGCGGGGTCTGTCGCTCTCTCTCCTCCATGTGTAGTGCGGGGTCTGTCGCTCTCTCTCCTCCATGTGTAGTGCAGGGTCTGTCGCTCTCCCTCATGTGTAGTGCAGGGTCTGTCGCTCTCTCTCCTCCATGTGTAGTGCGGGGTCTGTCGCTCTCTCTCCTCCATGTGTAGTGCGGGGTCTGTCGCTCTCTCTCCTCCATGTGTAGTGCGGGGTCTGTCGCTCTCTCTCCTCCATGTGTAGTGCGGGGTCTGTCGTTCTCTCTCCTCCATGTGTAGTGCGGGGTCTGTCGCTCTCTCTCCCCCCCATGTGTAGTGCGGGGTCTGTCGCTCTCTCTCTCCCCCATGTGTAGTGTGGGGTCTGTCACTCTCTCTCTACCATGTGTAGTGCAGGGTCTGTCGCTCTCCCCCATGTGTAGTGCAGGGTCTGTCGCTCTCTCTCCTCCATGTGTAGTGCGGGGTCTGTCTCTCTCTCTCCTCCATGTGTAGTGTGGGGTCTGTCAATCTCTCTCTACCATGTGTAGTGCAGGGTCTGTCGCTCTCCCCCATGTGTAGTGCAGGGTCTGTCGCTCTCTCTCCTCCATGTGTAGTGCGGGGTCTGTCGCTCTCTCTCCTCCATGTGTAGTGCGGGGTCTGTCGCTCTCTCTCCCCCCCATGTGTAGTGCAGGGTCTGTCGCTCTCTCTCCCCCATGTGTAGTGCAGGGTCTGAGGTTCTCTCTCCTCCATGTGTAGTGCGGGGTCTGTCGCTCTCTCTCCTCCATGTGTAGTGCGGGGTCTGTCGCTCTCTCTCCTCCATGTGCAGTGCGGGGTCTGTCGCTCTCTCTCCCCCCCATGTGTAGTGCGGGGTCTGTCGCTCTCTCTCCTCCATGTGTAGTGCGGGGTCTGTCGCTTTCTCTCCCCCATGTGTAGTGCAGGGTCTGTGGCTCTCTCTCCTCCATGTGTAGTGCGGGGTCTGTCGCTCTCTACCCCATATACAGTGCGGGGTCTGTCGCTCTCTCTCCTCCATGTGCAGTGCAGGGTCTGTCGCTCTCTCTCCCCCCCATGTGTAGTGCGGGGTCTGTCGCTCTCTCTCCCCCCCATGTGTGGTGCGGGGTCTGTCGCTCTCTCTCCTCCATGTGTAGTGCGGGGTCTGTCGCTCTCTCTCCCCCATGTGTAGTGCAGGGTCTGTCGCTCTCTCTCCTCCATGTGTAGTGCAGGGTCTGTGGCTCTCTCTCCTCCATGTGTAGTGCGGGGTCTGACGCTCTCTCTCCCCCATGTGTAGTGGGGGGTCTGTCGCTCTCTCTCCTCCATGTGTAGTGCGGGGTCTGACGCTCTCTCTCCATGTGTAGTGGGGGGTCTGTCGCTCTCTCTCCTCCATGTGTAGTGCGGGGTCTGTCGCTCTCTCTCCTCCATGTGTAGTGCGGGGTCTGTCGCTCTCTCTCCTCCATGTCTAGTGCAGGGTCTGTCGCTCTCTCTCCTCCATGTGCAGGGTCTGTGGCTCTCTCTCCTCCATGTGTAGTGCGGGGTCTGTCGTTCTCTCTCCTCCATGTGTAGTGCAGGGTCTGTCGCTCTCTCCCCCATATACTATGTAGAGTCACACACACACCTCCACCTGCAGAGCTGGCACCGCCGTGTGCTGCCAGGACCTGTGTGACGTCACCGTCATGTGATCAGTCACATGATCAGGGGCGGAGCTCCAGGGTTCTCTGCTCAGTGTCTGCAGGACTCTGCTGTGCTGGATGATGTATAGTATTATAGAGGAGGACGGAGCAGAGCCGAGTGTGTAATGTGCGGAGCGGAGCCGAGTGTGTAATGTGCGGAGCGGAGCCGAGTGTGTAATGTGCGGAGCGGAGCCGAGCGTGTAATGTGCGGAGCGGAGCCGAGTGTGTAATGTGCGGAGCGGAGCCGAGTGTGTAATGTGCGGAGCGGAGCCAAGTGTGTAATGTGCGAAGCGGAGCCGAGTATGTAATGTGCGGAGCGGAGCCGAGTGCGTAATGTGCGGAGCGGAGCCGAGTGCGTAATGTGCGGAGCGGAGCCAAGTGTGTAATGTGCGAAGCGGAGCCGAGTGTGTAATGTGCGGAGCGGAGCCGAGTGTGTAATGTGCGGAGCGGAGCCGAGTGTGTAATGTGCGGAGCGGAGCCGAGTGTGTAATGTGCGGAGCGGAGCCAAGTGTGTAATGTGCGAAGCGGAGCCGAGCGTGTAATGTGCGGAGCGGAGCCGAGTGTGTAATGTGCGGAGCGGAGCCGAGTGTGTAATGTGCGGAGCGGAGCCAAGTGTGTAATGTGCGAAGCGGAGCCGAGTGTGTAATGTGCGGAGCGGAGTCGAGTGTGTAATGTGCGGAGCGGAGCCGAGTGTGTAATGTGCGGAGCGGAGCCAAGTGTGTAATGTGCGAAGCGGAGCCGAGTGTGTAATGTGCGGAGCGGAGCCGAGTGCGTAATGTGCGGAGCGGAGCCGAGTGCGTAATGTGCGGAGCGGAGCCAAGTGTGTAATGTGCGAAGCGGAGCCGAGTGTGTAATGTGCGGAGCGGAGCCGAGTGTGTAATGTGCGGAGCGGAGCCGAGTGTGTAATGTGCGGAGCGGAGCCGAGTGTGTAATGTGCGGAGCGGAGCCAAGTGTGTAATGTGCGAAGCAGAGCCGAGCGTGTAATGTGCGGAGCGGAGCCGAGTGTGTAATGTGCGGAGCGGAGCCGAGTGTGTAATGTGCGGAGCGGAGCCAAGTGTGTAATGTGCGAAGCGGAGCCGAGTGTGTAATGTGCGGAGCGGAGTCGAGTGTGTAATGTGCGGAGCGGAGCCGAGTGTGTAATGTGCGGAGCCGAGCGTGTAATGTGCGGAGCGGAGTCGAGTGTGTAATGTGCGGAGCGGAGCCGAGTGTGTAATGTGCGGAGCCGAGCGTGTAATGTGCGGAGCGGAGTCGAGTGTGTATTGTGCGGAGCGGAGCCGAGTGTGTAATGTGCGGAGCCGAGTGTGTAATGTGCGGAGCGGAGTCGAGTGTGTAATGTGCGGAGCGGAGCCGAGCGTGTAATGTGCGGAGCGGAGCCGAGTGTGTAATGTGCGGAGCGGAGCCGAGTGTGTAATGTGTGGAGCGGAGCCGAGCGTGTAATGTGTGGAGCCAAGCGTGTAATGTGCGGAGCAGAGCCGAGTGTGTAATGAGCGGAGCCGAGTGTGTAATGTGCAGAGCGGAGTCGAGTGTGTAATGTGCGGAGCGGAGCCGAGTGTGTAATGAGCGGAGCCGAGTGTGTAATGTTCGGAGTGGAGCCGAGTGTGTAATGTGCGGAGCCGAGTGTGTAATGTGCGCAGAGCGGAGCCGTGTGTGTAATGTGCGCGGAGCCGAGTGTGTAATGTGCGGAGCGGAGCCGAGTGTGTAATGAGCGGAGCCGAGCGTGTAATGTGCGGAGCGGAGCCGAGTGTGTAATGAGCGGAGCCGAGTGTGTAATGTGCGGAGCGGAGCCGAGTGTGTAATGTGCGGAGTGGAGCCGAGTGTGTAATGTGCGGAGCCGAGTGTGTAATGTGCGCAGAGCAGAGCCGTGTGTGTAATGTGCGCAGAGCCACGCATAAAAAGTGTGTGTAGCAGAGCTGTACACTCCATACAGGTGGCCTTTATGGAAGAGTGGGCAGAAAAAGCCTTTACCTACACACAAAAATTGTAAGGCTCGTTTTGAGTTTGCCCAAAGACATGTGGGAGATTCCCCAAATGTATGTAGGTGGTGTGGTCAGATGAGACCAAAATTTAACTTTTTGGCCACCAAGGTAAGCGCTATGTGTGGTACCAAATCAACACAGCTCATCACCCCATGAACACCATCGTTTTTCAGCAGCAGGGACAGGGAAAATGGTCCGAGTCGAGGGTAAGATGGATGGTGCAAAATACAGAGATATTCCTGAGCAAAACTTGTTTCAGTCTGTCAGCGATTTGAGACTGGATTTTATCCTCTGATCTCCCTCTCTGCAGGTGTTTAATCACCCTAGCACTAAAGCTGGCTGATTAACCCCTCATCACTTCGTGTGCTGGAACATTTTTCCTGTTTATATGACTGCCACTAACAATCTCAGTGCTACATATCCTCCCCTCCATTACTTTGCTAGTGACTTTGTCACAATTCTTATATATGTTCATTACGTATTATCTGATCACCTATAGAGGATGTCTGGTCAGTTAGAGTAGTGGTCGGGCTACATAGGGGCAGTCGGTGAGGAGCAGGGGCGCCATACCATTACAAACTTAGGGTGCCAGCCTCCACTCTCAGGAAGGGAATTATGAAGGGCAAAACTAGTCCTCATTTCGTCTCTTTGTTTTTAAATTATTGTTTTTCTGTGCAAATGTGTGTGCATTTACAGTCCTGCTCATTGTTATTGGCACCCATGAAGTGTAAGTATACAATGTGGAATATCTCCTGATGAAAATGAATCAAGTGAAACAGTTTTTTTGTATAGAGACAAAAGAGCAAATGATAAACAATAATTTAAAACCAAAAACAATGGGAGGGAAAAATAGAAAAACCTAAAGCTTGCTGTGACACTGGTATTGGCACCATTTACATTAATTTACTATGGAAACACATTTTGACTGGGCTGATTCAATTGTGATTAATTGTTGGTGCCCATGTGACATGAATTAGCCAATAAGTCATGACTTCAGTATTTTAAAAAGCCACATGGTAGGCCCTCTTCCTTTGTCACAATGTTGAAGACAAAGGAGCTGTCTGAGGACATCATAACTGCTATTATTAGCAAACACAAGACTTCCAAGGGTATAAGGCCATCTCCAAAGACCCTGGTATCCCAGTTTCACCGTTATTAAGAAATTTGCCAAGCATGGAACCATCAAGAACCTCCCTATACGTGGCGGAAAGAGGAACATTGACAAGAGATGTCTTTGAAGGTTGGTGCGAATGGTGGAAAATACACCACATCAAACATCCAAAGACCTGAAGGCCAACCTGGAACAGTCTGGGGTCATGGTTTCAACAAGTACCATACGCCGCACACTAAACCAAGCAGAGCTTTATGGGCGAAGGCCAAGGAAGAAACCATTGCTGAAGAAAAGACATAAAAAGAAATTACTGATCTTTGCCAAAGAGTACCTTGACAAACCACAATCCTTCTGGGAAAATGTTCTGTGGACAGATGAAACAAAAATAGAGTTTTTTGGCAATGCAAAGCAGCAGTTTGTTTACAGATGGCGCAATGAAGCTTATAAGGAAAAGGACACCTTATTGTTGGAAAAGAAAAAATAGAATTAGACTTACCGGTAATTCAGTTTCTAAGACCCTCCATGACAGCACCCCAGGAGGATGGCTCCTCATCCTAATTAGGGACAGGAAACCCAAGAGGTTAAATAGCCCCTCCCCACTGCCATCCTCAGTGTTTTTCTAAAGGACCACACAGTATGAATGCTTCAAATATTTTATTTACACCAAGAAATTACAAAAATAAGGGCGGCAACTACCCATGCTGGCGTGGAGGGTCTTAGAAACCAAATTACCGGTAAGTCTAACTCTATTTTTTTTCAATCCCCTCAACGACAACACCTCAGGAGTAGAACCAAAAAATAACGTTTAGGGAGGGACAATAGCTTGAAGGACTTTCCTTCCAAAGGTTAGATCCCTATTAGACATTAAATCTAGCCTATAATGTTTTGCAAAGGTATGGACTGATGACCAAGTAGCTGCTCTGCAAATCTGCTCCACGGATGCAGTAGCTCTCTCAGCCCAGGAGACAGACATGCTCTGGTGGAATGAGCCTTTAATGATTCTGGAGGGGATAACTCTTGGGTCTTGTATGCTTCACAGATCGTTTTCTTGATCCAATTTGCTAGAGTATTCTTAGAGATCTTTTTCCCCTTGTTGGGACCACCATATTGGACAAAGAGATTTGGATTTTTCCTCCATGTTTTGGTTTGACGTAAGTAACATAGAATAATCCTCCTGACATCCAGAGTATGGAGTACTTCTCCGCTATTTGACAGATCCTGACAAAAGGAAGGGAGGATTATGGGTTGAGACGTATGAAAGTCTGTTGCGACTTTTGGCAGAAACGCATGTTCCAGTTGGAAAACTATCCTATCTTCTAAAATCTTCAGATAGGGTTCTCTGATTGAAAGTGCCTGGATCTCACTTACTCTTCTAGCTATTGTTATGGCTACCAGGAATGCCGCTTTCCATGACAGCTTATCCATTTGTATTTCAGCGATTGGTTCAAAGGGCTGCATAGTAAGACCTTTAAGCACAATATTCAGATCCCACACTGGGAGCAGCTGTCATGAATCTCTTTATCCATCTGTGATTTGCCAGATTCTTGACAAAGTAGGAGCTCTCAAAGCCGATATCTGGACCTTGAGGGTACTTGGTCGTAATCCCTTTGACAGGCCTTCTTGTAGGAAATCCAGAATTTTTGCTATATCCGGATGGAAAGGGTCTAGTGGATGGGACCCATACCATAACCTAAAAGTCTTCCAGATTTTAGCATATATGGAGTTAGTGACCGGCTTCCTGCTTTTCTAAAGAATCTGGATCACCCCCTCTGAGAGGCCTCTGGCTCTTAAGATTGAGGCTTCAAAAGCCCGGCCACTAGATTTAAGCTCTGAGGGTCTGGATGAATGATCGGACCCTGATGTAATATGTCGTGGACTGGAGGAAGAACAAGAGGACCTTCTATCTTTAGGCTGTTCAGAGTCCCAAACCATCCTCTTTCCAGCCAGTTTGGAGCTATGAGGATTGTTTTGACCCGTTCTGCTTTGATCTTTTGTAATGTTCTTGACAGTAATGGGAACGAAGGGAAGCATAGGCGAGACTGGCTTTCCAAGGGTGGGCAAAAGGATCTACCACCACTCAAGCGTCTTTGGGATCCAGGGAAAAGAATCGTTTTACTTTTGCATTCTGTTGATTTGCAAATAGATCCACTTCTGGATAATCACACCTGTCTGAGAGCATATGGAATATCTCTGTATTCAAGCTCCATTCCCCGGGATGCATATCCCTTCTGCTCAAGCAATCTGCCGGGGAGTTGTCGGAGACTTTAAGGTGAAGGGCTGACAATGAGAGAAGATGATGTTCTGCCAAGGTGAAGATTCTTGTTGAGATTTGTTGCAGATTTTTGTATCTCGTGCTCCCCTGATGTCTTAAGTGAGCCACTGTAGTTATGTTGTCCAAATATATCTTGACATGGGTCCCCTGAAGCAGAGATGTTGCTGCTTTGAGGGTCTCTTCCACCGCCTTTAGCTCCCTAAAGTTTGAGGACTGACAAGCAATCACTGGTGGCCAGATTCCTGGTAGACTCCATACTAAATAAGGAAGGAGTCACTGACTGTGGTGGCCCCTCCCCGGGCCGTGGCAATTGGTGATCCTCCTTCGCTGCCCCTTACTGACCAGTGATCCTGAAGTCCCCGGAAGGGTCCAATGAAGCGGAAGGGATGGCTGCCATAAGCAGTCCCATGGATACATAAACACTGGGACATCCCACCTTCCTTCCTTTCTTTGTTGGTCCCGGAGTCGAACGTCGCTATGGACAATTCAGGATCAGGTCTGATAGCTGAGGCCCTCCGGGCTGGGTTTGCACAGGGGGGCGAGCGCTGATTACAGGCCCTCATGTCTGGGCTCAGCGCTCAACCCCCTGGCTGTTATGTTCTGCTACCAGAGCTAAGGAAAGAGAGGAGATCTGTCCCTACGATAGAACTCAGCTTAATCCCTACGATGTAACAGGGAACCTGATCCTGCGATCAGACCTGCTAAAGTCCTAAGCTAGTCTGTACGGAGACCTATAGATGTGGGGAAGGAATCCCTACAAGTACTAAGGACTGGGAGGAATATGGGACACCTCCTAACAGAAATAGTAGCAGACAGAAGAACAAACAAAATATATAGAACATAGAGGTCAGTAGACCAAGCAAACTAACAGAGCAAGACACAGAGCACAGGCTAGCTAGAAAGTAGATATACAATGAAGTCCAGCAAAGCCAGAAGGGCGGAGCAGGATTAAATAGGCCAACAAGGTCATGTGACCAGCAAAAGAAAAAAAAACTAAGAGCAAGGTTCTAACAGTACCCCCCCTTCTAAGAGGATCCTCCGGATCCCCTAGGACCAGGCTTATCAGGAAATCTCCTGTGAAACGCTCTGATAAGTCTGGACGCGGAAACATCATCCGACCTCACCCAAGAGTTATCCTCGGGACCGAAACCTTTCCAGGCCACAAGATACTGCAAACTACCTCTATACCGTCTAGAGTTAAGGATGCGAGAAATTTCATATTCCCCGTCCTCCACCACCGGAGGAACAGAGGCAGAGGCGTCACAATCCGATACAACAGCTTTTTTCAACAGAGAGACATGAAATACCGGATTAATTCTCCAGGAGGTAGGAACCTCCAACCTAACAGCAGATTGGTTGACAACCTGAAGCACCTTAAAGGGCCCTACAAACTTGGGACCCAATTTCTTTGAAGGAATCCTCAACCGCAGATTCCTAGAGGACAACCAAACCATGTCACCAACAGCGAACAAAACCTCCTGTCGTTTCCTATCAAAGTAGTCTTTAGATTTTCTGTTGGCCTCCTGAAGATTACCACGCACATCCGTCCAAACTCTCTCCAAATCACCGGAAAAATTCTCCTCCTCAGGCACGGCAGATCCCAACTTGGAGAACGACCCAAACGACGGATGTCTCCCAGAACAACAAAAAAAAGGCGAACAACCAGCAGAAGAAGATGTATGATTGTTCAGAGCAAATTCAGCAAGTGGCAGAAACTCAGACCACCCCTCTTGATTGTCTGCCACAAAACAACGCAAGAACTGCTCAACATCCTGGTTTTTCCTTTCTGTCTGGCCATTAGATTCAGGATGATATCCGGACGAGAACGACAAATGAACTCCCAACCTATCACAAAAGGCACGCCAAAAACGAGCCACGAACTGAGGACCCCTATCAGAAACAATGTCAGTAGGAACGCCATGAAGTCTGACAATTTCCTTGACAAAGGCCTTAGCGAGAGTTTTAGCGCAGGGCAGTTTGACGAAAGGAACCAAGTGACACATCTTGCTAAAACGGTCCACGACCACCCAGATGACAGTAAAACCCTCAGAGGGGGGAAGGTCAGTTATAAAGTCCATAGCCAAATGTGTCCAAGGAGCACTGGGAACCTCCAAAGGACAAAGCAACCCCGCAGCAGGAGTATGTGAGGACTTAGATCTAGCACATATAGTACATTGACGCACCCACTTAATGACTTCCTTCTGCCATCCAGGCCACCAAAAACTGCGACCCACCAGTCTCTTGGTCTCAGAGATTCCGGGATGACCTGCCAACCGAGATTCGTGACACTCAACAAACAAATCTCTCCTAAAGGTCCCAGGCACAAACAACCTCCCATGAGGAGTGTTAGAAGGGGCATTCTCCTGTGCTTTAAGAATCTCATTTTCCAAAACGGAGTCCAAAGCAGCTATCACAACACCTTCTTGTAAAATGTTCTCCTCTTTCTCAGCACCGACTATGGGAGAAAAACTGCGAGACAAGGCATCCGCCTTAACATTCTTAGTACCAGGGATGTAAGTAACGGAGAAATTAAACCGCGAGAAAAACAGTGCCCACCTAGCCTGACGGGCATTCAGGCGCTTGGCAGCATCAAGATATATCAGATTTTTATGATCCGTAAGAACCTGAACGGGAAATTCCGCACCTTCCAAGAAGTGGCGCCAGTGTTCAAATGCGAGTTTAATAGCCAATAATTCCCGATTACCAATATCGTAATTCAGTTCAGTCTCCGAAAATTTTTTTGAAAAAAAGGCACAGGGATGTAATCCATCCCCGTTATCCTGAGACAATACTGCGCCAACCCCCACAGAGGAAGCATCAACCTCAACCAAAAACGGCCTAGTAACATCAGGCTGTATAAGGATGGGAGCAGAGGTGAACCTCTCCTTGAGATACACAAAAGCTTCAATGGCCTCAGAAGACCACTGAACCGCATCAGCACCTTTCCTGGTGAGATCAGTCAGAGGTTTGACAATACTAGAAAAATTTTTTATGAATTTTCTATAGTAATTGGCGAAACCCAAAAACCTCTGTATCGATTTCAAACCAATAGGCCTAGGCCATTCCTGCACAGCCTGAACCTTAACCGGATCCATCTCAAAACCTTTGCTGGAGATAATGTAGCCCAAAAAACTAAGTCTCTGTACAGCGAACTCACATTTCTCCAGCTTAGCAAAAAGCGAATTGTCCATTAATAACTGTAATACCTCACGCACGCTCCGCCAATGAGACTCCAGATCCGGCGAATAAATCAAAATGTCATCCAAATACACAACCACATTTTTACCGATCAAAGGTCTAAGGATGTCATTAATCAGATTCTGAAAAAATGCAGGAGCATTAGTAAGACCAAAAGGCATAACCAGATTCTCAAAATGACCCACAGGAGTGTTAAAAGCAGTCTTCCATTCGTCACCCTCCTTCATGCGCAACAGATTGTATGCCCCCTTAAGGTCAATTTTAGAGAACCACTTGGCCCCCATTAACTGGTTAAACAGATCAGGAATCAATGGCAGTGGGTAAGGATTGCGTACAGTAATTTTGTTAATCTCACGAAAATCCAGACAAGGACGTAAACCGCCGTCCTTTTTTTTT
This sequence comes from Phyllobates terribilis, assembly GCF_046119375.1. Taxonomy (NCBI): domain Eukaryota; kingdom Metazoa; phylum Chordata; class Amphibia; order Anura; family Dendrobatidae; genus Phyllobates; species Phyllobates terribilis. The sequence goes on from NW_027362761.1 coordinate 597,253,821, forward strand.
ACAAAAAAAAATCCAACCGCCACAGGAGACTTAGAGGGCCTAATGTGACCGGCGGCCAAACTTGTCTGTATGTATTCCTCCAAAGCCTTCCTCTCAGGAATAGTAAGGTTAAATAAACGACTTTTAGGAAGAGTCGCTCCAGGGACAAATTCAATAGAACAATCATAGTCTCTATGGGGAGGCAAAACCTGCGATTCCTTCTCAGAAAAAACTCTCCAAAAATCCTGAATAGGAACAGGCAATTCTCCCCTATCCAAAGCTGCAATACGCCCGTTACAACACTTGTCATAACATTTATGGCTCCAGGATTTAATTTCACTGGTAGACCAATCCAGTACAGGATTGTGAAATTTTAACCAGGGCAATCCCAATATTACTGGAGAAGGCAAGTTATTCAACACTACCAAATCCAATTTCTCATGGTGAACACCATTAATAGTGAGAGGAAATTCACAGACCTTGAGAGTAATATTCTTCAAAGGGGAACCATCCACAGAAACCACAGCAATGGGGGATGATAAAGGTTCAGGTTTTAAATTGAGTCTTTCCACGAATCCCCCATCAATAACATTCAGAGTAGACCCACAATCGACAAACACCCGAAATTCCATTAATTTTTCCTGAGCAATCGTGGAAGCAGCTAAAAATACACCCTTGGAATTTAAACAGGCAATACGGGCATGACTGACCATTTTTTTTTCTTTCTTCATACGAAGCTCACAGCCTTTTATCAAATGACCAGATTTTCCGCAATAGAAACACAAGCCTTCAAAAAATCGACGGTCTTTTTCTTGAGAGCGAGGTGCCACCGATCCAATCTCCATCGGTTCACCACTGTTAGTACACACATTCTCATAACCAGAAACTGACATAGCAGAGGATTTGCTCTCATTAACCCTTGCACGCAGTCTTCTATCCACCCGTATAGCTAATTGCATAGCCTGTTGCAAATCTTCAGGTGTAGGATAAGCAATTAGCAGGTCTTTAACCCTTTCACTGAGCCCAGCAAGAAATAGACTTTTCAGAGCAGAATCGTTCCACCCTGTTTGAGTAGACCAACGACGGAAATGAGTACAATATTTTTCCACATTACCTGATCCCTGTTTTAAACGTCTCAACTCAGTCTCAGCTGATGCGACACGGTCAGGATCATCATATAATAGTCCCAAAGCAGAAAAAAAAACTATCCACTGATCTGAAGCATGTATCACTAGGTTGCAAAGAAAAGGCCCACTCCTGAGGCTCTTTGCGCAAAAGTGACATTATGAACCCTACGCGCTGGGATTCATCCCCAGAGGACTTAGGTCTCAAACGAAAATACAATAAGCAAGCATTTTTGAATGAAAAAAATTCTCGGTGTTCACCAAAAAATAAATCCGGCAAACATACCTTAGGCTCCAAGAAATGTGCTCCAGGACAGTTACTCACGTGCTGACGGAGCTCGGCCACCTCCAGAGAGAGTCCCTGCAGGCGATGCACCAAATCCTGAACCGACACCATGATGGAACAGAAAAATCTTTCCTTAGAGAATTTGCTGGCTGGACTTACTGTTATGTTCTGCTACCAGAGCTAAGGAAAGAGAGGAGATCTGTCCCTACGATAGAACTCAGCTTAATCCCTACGATGTAACAGGGAACCTGATCCTGCGATCAGACCTGCTAAAGTCCTAAGCTAGTCTGTACGGAGACCTATAGATGTGGGGAAGGAATCCCTACAAGTACTAAGGACTGGGAGGAATATGGGACACCTCCTAACAGAAATAGTAGCAGACAGAAGAACAAACAAAATATATAGAACATAGAGGTCAGTAGACCAAGCAAACTAACAGATTAAGACACAGAGCACAGGCTAGCTAGAAAGTAGATATACAATGAAGTCCAGCAAAGCCAGAAGGGCGGAGCAGGATTAAATAGGCCAACAAGGTCATGTGACCAGCAAAGGAAAAAAAACCTAAGAGCAAGGTTCTAACACTGGCCCCAGCTCTAAATCCCCAGATCACCCTGCCCCAGGCCCTGAACCCCTCATGGGAAAAGCGTATCCCCCAGACCCAGTCCCCTCGCCCCTTGAGCCCACTTACCCACTCCATCCGGATCAAGTTCAACCTGTGAAGCGGTTTCTCCCACTCCACGTGCGGCGGTCGGACCCCCTGGGACTGGGGACTGCGCTTCTGCCGTTTCCCAGGCCCTGTCCCCCGTTCTCTCCCGGCCGCTGCAGCTGCACAGCTGCAGGAGGCAAATCATGCCACGCACCCCGGCGCAGGGGAGAGGGCGGCTGCTGCGGCGGCTCAGCGGGCGTGCGCCAGCACAAGGGAGCGGGCGGCTGCGATGGCGCGGCGGGCGCGTGATGTCACAAGAGAGCGGGCAGCTGCGGCGGTTCGGCGGGCGTGCGCTGCCATGGCAGAGCGGTCGGCTGCGGCGTCTCAGCGGGCGTGCGCCAGCGTAGGGGAGCAGGAGGCAGATGCGGCTCAGTGGTCGCGCGCAGGGGATCGGGCACGCGACTCCTCTGGGCCGGAGAGGCACTCTAGTGGGGGCGTGGTTGTAGAGCCGGCAGCGCTCGATGCACATGTGCTCCGCTGCGCTAATAAATGTGTGTGGGCTTTCCTCAGGGTCGGCGGCGGGCGCAGAGTGGATTCAGGGCTCTTGCCCGCCGCCGGCTCTGGAGACAACACAGAGCCCATTGTTCCCCACCCTCCAAAACACTCCTGTCCCACAACCCGCCAATCAGAAGAGAGAGAGCGGAGGTCCAGCCGGCACTTTAGGCACAGCACCGCACAGTCACACAGAAGAAGCTGCCAGCCACATAGTAATCAGTCCCTGCCCCCTCAACACACAACAGGGGCTGTGGCAGAGCAGAGCTCTGGGCGGGAATCCTCTGCCAGGGGCTGTGCTCTGCCTCCCCCCCAAACACCGCCCCCTGCAGAAACTCCTCTAATAAAAATAACAGAAAAAGTTCCCAAAGCAGAACACAAGACACTACATAACCAGGGGACATTGCGGCCCCGGTAATCACCGCTGCCCATCTATCGCCCATTCCCAGTATCAATACCCCCCTGATGGACACTACGCGGAGCTTCAGCGCCCATCCTCGCCTCCTCCATATACCCCTATAATAGCGCAGCGACGCATGCGCCTGACACCGTAATAGCATCGCAGCGCCCATTTGATCATTTATTAGTTAATGTTCCCCTGACGCCCTCCAGCTGGCCACAAATAGCACCGACATGTCCCGGCGGTACGCTGGTAAATGGCGCAGAACCCCCCATACATCCTCACGGACAAAGAGACACCAGGCGTACTCGCTCCAGGCGAACTCGCCGTAGTTCCTCAGAGGACAGGTCAACACCATCACACACAAGGCACCGGCGAAGGAAGCGGTCGTCCCAAACAAAGCGGAGATCAGCATCCCACAGGAGGGGTCACAGGTCAAGGTCCTCAAGGTGGCGCTCACCATCCTCCATTTCAGAGATGTCGAGCCCCAACAGCCGCTTGCACCGATCCCTTCCTCCGGGGGACAGAAATGATACAATGTCACCCTCCAGAGCTTACAGCCTGCACGATGCAACGATTTCATGCAGGTCTACTAGCAGAGGCACACCGCTCACCCCGATCGAGACTGGTGCTTGAGTTCCTCCACACATCGGAGACCCTCCGCCAGCCGCAGGAATGGGTGAGTGCAATATAAGTATAACTGAAATGGTAAATAGTAACATCAACTTAATAGCGGCCCTTAAGGCCCTAGTCGAACAACTATCCGCGCCACCAGGCGCAATACATAATTCTACGAAAACAACTTCACCATTAGCCAGCGTACACAAGGACGCATTCTTTTGCGGGATTAGCCCACTAGGTTCACACATAGACGAGGAAACAAGAATTAAAATATGGAATAATGACTACATCGACATTTGGTCACTCGTATCCACGGACCAACATACTATAGACAAAGAGAGAAGGATAGCTAACAGACCATTCGATAGAAACAGACAAAAGGTCACAAAGACAATGAGTAACTGGTTACAGGCGTTCTCAGTGCTAGGTTGTATAATGGGCCAAAAGCATCCGGAACGCTGCTTGTAACTATTCATATACCAGGACACGGTGTATAATTCATACAAAGCCCACAACGGTTCAGCATGGTGGTGCTACGACGAAGAGTTCCGGAGGCGGTTGGCCCTGCAACCACATCTAGACTGGGGGGTAAAAGCTACAGACGTATGGTTGCGACTAATGCTTTCACAGAAACACCATCCCTTTCCAACAACGGCTACTGGACAACCGGCAACAGCAGGCCAAAATTCAGTGGTCGTACGTTGACCAGGGGCCTGCTGGCAGTTTAACGAGGGACACTGTCGTTTTTAAGCCTTATGCAGATACAAGCATGAATGCTCAGCCTGCAGAAGAGCCCACCCCGCGGCAAGATGTTCTCGTCCCGCAAGCAATTTATCAATTAAACTCCCGCAGTCAGAATCCAAGGACCCCAGTGAGTGTAAACGCGATGGGCCCCTGGCTAGACCAATATCCTAAGAAAGACACGGCGGGGCAGTTACGTTTTTGGTTTCACATACGTTTTTTTCATCCCTTTCAAACAACCTTAAATATGCAAGAGAGCACCCCGAAATACTTAAGCAAAAAATACAAAAGGAAGTAGCCCTAGGCAGAGTAGCGGGTCCTTTCCCAACACCACCATTCAGTAACCTAAGAGTTTCCCCTCTGGGAATAATCCCCAAAAAAGAGACAGGCTCATTCCGTCTAATCCATCATTTATCTTACCCAAAAGGAGATTCTGTGAATGACGGTATTTCGTCTGAAGACGCCTCAGTCTCCTATGCGTCGTTCGACAGAGCAGTACGCGATGCGGGGCCAGAAGCGCTGCTCGCTAAATCCGACATAGAATCCGCCTTTCGCCTACTTCCGTTACACCCAGATTGCTACCACCTGTTGGGATGCCAAGTGGACAATGAATACTTCTACGACACTTGCCTCCCAATGGGTTGTTCAATATCTTGTTACTACTTCGAGCTATTCAGTTCCTTCCTAGAATGGGTACTGAGGTATGAAACCGGCAGTAGGTCCGTCATGCATTACCTAGATGACTTCCTATTCGTCGGACCCAAAGATTCAAATCAATGCCAATCATTACTCAACGAATTCACAAACATATCCCGTCGGTTTGGAGTCCCATTATGCCCAACAAAAACAGTAGGCCGCACAACAAAGCTGTCGTTCTTAGGCATCGAAATCGACACCACGGCAAGGTTGTTCCGCCTCCCAACTGAAAAAATAAAAAAAAACATTACACCTGATCGAGGGATATGGAAAGTAACACTACAGCAAATGTAAGTGTTACTAGGGCTCCTCGTGTTTGCGAGCCGGGTGATGCCAGTCGGAAGGGTTTTTTCTCGTCGTTTATCCCTCGCAACAAAAGGTGCATTAAAACCGAGTCAGAGAATCAGAATCAGCAGGCAGCTTCGGGCGGATTTAGAGGTGTGGAAAACCTTCTTACAATCATTCAACGGTCACACGATATTTATGTCAGCTGAGCAGTCCAACATTGAATTAAGATTATTCACCGGGGTGGCAGAATCGGGCGGATATGCAGCGATACTAGATAACCAATGGTGCACAGGCTTATGGCCTCCGTATTGGTCGGAACAAGGGTTGACAAAAAACACACACTCCTGGAACTCTTCCCAATAGTGGTAGCAATAGAAATATGGGGCGCGCACCTGGCGAACAAAAATATACGCTTCATGACAAATAACACCAGCCTAGCGCACTGCATAAATAAGATGGCATGGCATCATCGTCTCTCCCAGTGCTAGGCCTACTACGCTGGCTAGCATACCTGTGCCTAAAACACAATATATGGGCCCGCATCAGCCATGGCGCTGAGGGGTCTAACGCTGCGGCTAACGCTTTATCGCAATTCAATTGGCAGGTTTTCAGAGAGCTCCTCCCCAACGCCCACCCATCGGGCACCAGTTGCCCCCCATCCGTCTGGGATATAGTGGCAAACAGCTGATGCCATTAATCAGATCGTCAGTCGCCCCGTCGACATGGCAAGCTTATGGTAAGGCATGGGAAGAGTGGACACGACTAGTGGCAGGCAGACGGGTTGACCAATGTGAACAAGCCAGATTGCAAGTCAACATAGAATTTCTCCACCAGCTAATGATAAGGGGCATATCAGGGGCGTCGGAGCAGCGGTGGCTGACCGGAGTGGCATTTCACTTCCAACTACTGAATTGGGGAGATGTGACAAAAAGATTCATCATCAGACAATCCATAAAAGGGTGGAAAAGGGCTCAGCCAAGTCAGGAGTGTTCATTATATATGGAGGTAGCTGCTCTTAGTAAGCACCTGTTCACACCTAGTTTTTGTAGTGGAAGTGCCGTCATTTTCTTTGTTACTAGATTTAGCGTTGACTGAGCACTCCACCCCCACCCCCATGCCGCAGGTGGTTTTAAATGCATCAGGATCTGTCTTTCCCATACATAAGCAGACGGAGGTCTCTTAGAGAGGTATTCACATTATAGGTCCTGACATTGAGAAACGCCTTACCGCGGCTGTCAGGTACACATGAATTGGCCAATTTATGCGCTAAGATTTCTCATTTATTTACAGCAGTAATGCTATTCATTTTCCATACTTCATATTTACATGCGCAAAAAAAATTTTTCAAAAACATTTTTTCATTTATTTCTATTTTCTACAGCAGTTAAGCTATTCATATTTCATATTTCATATCTATATACTCAGTGTTACAGTGTGCTACTTTATTTGTTCATTATATATGGAGGTAGCTGCTCTTAGTAAGCACCTGTTCACACCTAGTTTTTGTAGTGGAAGTGCCGTCATTTTCTTTGTTACTAGATTTAGCGTTGACTGAGCACTCCACCCCCACCCCCATGCCGCAGGTGGTTTTAAATGCATCAGGATCTGTCTTTCCCATACATAAGCAGACGGAGGTCTCTTAGAGAGGTATTCACATTATAGGTCCTGACATTGAGAAACGCCTTACCGCGGCTGTCAGGTACACATGAATTGGCCAATTTATGCGCTAAGATTTCTCATTTATTTACAGCAGTAATGCTATTCATTTTCCATACTTCATATTTACATGCGCAAAAAAAATTTTTCAAAAACATTTTTTCATTTATTTCTATTTTCTACAGCAGTTAAGCTATTCATATTTCATATTTCATATCTATATACTCAGTGTTACAGTGTGCTACTTTATTTGTTCATTATATATGGAGGTAGCTGCTCTTAGTAAGCACCTGTTCACACCTAGTTTTTGTAGTGGAAGTGCCGTCATTTTCTTTGTTACTAGATTTAGCGTTGACTGAGCACTCCACCCCCACCCCCATGCCGCAGGTGGTTTTAAATGCATCAGGATCTGTCTTTCCCATACATAAGCAGACGGAGGTCTCTTAGAGAGGTATTCACATTATAGGTCCTGACATTGAGAAACGCCTTACCGCGGCTGTCAGGTACACATGAATTGGCCAATTTATGCGCTAAGATTTCTCATTTATTTACAGCAGTAATGCTATTCATTTTCCATACTTCATATTTACATGCGCAAAAAAAATTTTTCAAAAACATTTTTTCATTTATTTCTATTTTCTACAGCAGTTAAGCTATTCATATTTCATATTTCATATCTATATACTCAGTGTTACAGTGTGCTACTTTATTTGTTCATTATATATGGAGGTAGCTGCTCTTAGTAAGCACCTGTTCACACCTAGTTTTTGTAGTGGAAGTGCCGTCATTTTCTTTGTTACTAGATTTAGCGTTGACTGAGCACTCCACCCCCACCCCCATGCCGCAGGTGGTTTTAAATGCATCAGGATCTGTCTTTCCCATACATAAGCAGACGGAGGTCTCTTAGAGAGGTATTCACATTATAGGTCCTGACATTGAGAAACGCCTTACCGCGGCTGTCAGGTACACATGAATTGGCCAATTTATGCGCTAAGATTTCTCATTTATTTACAGCAGTAATGCTATTCATTTTCCATACTTCATATTTACATGCGCAAAAAAAATTTTTCAAAAACATTTTTTCATTTATTTCTATTTTCTACAGCAGTTAAGCTATTCATATTTCATATTTCATATCTATATACTCAGTGTTACAGTGTGCTACTTTATTTGTTCATTATATATGGAGGTAGCTGCTCTTAGTAAGCACCTGTTCACACCTAGTTTTTGTAGTGGAAGTGCCGTCATTTTCTTTGTTACTAGATTTAGCGTTGACTGAGCACTCCACCCCCACCCCCATGCCGCAGGTGGTTTTAAATGCATCAGGATCTGTCTTTCCCATACATAAGCAGACGGAGGTCTCTTAGAGAGGTATTCACATTATAGGTCCTGACATTGAGAAACGCCTTACCGCGGCTGTCAGGTACACATGAATTGGCCAATTTATGCGCTAAGATTTCTCATTTATTTACAGCAGTAATGCTATTCATTTTCCATACTTCATATTTACATGCGCAAAAAAAAATTTTTCAAAAACATTTTTTCATTTATTTCTATTTTCTACAGCAGTTAAGCTATTCATATTTCATATTTCATATCTATATACTCAGTGTTACAGTGTGCTACTTTATTTGTTCATTATATATGGAGGTAGCTGCTCTTAGTAAGCACCTGTTCACACCTAGTTTTTGTAGTGGAAGTGCCGTCATTTTCTTTGTTACTAGATTTAGCGTTGACTGAGCACTCCACCCCCACCCCCATGCCGCAGGTGGTTTTAAATGCATCAGGATCTGTCTTTCCCATACATAAGCAGACGGAGGTCTCTTAGAGAGGTATTCACATTATAGGTCCTGACATTGAGAAACGCCTTACCGCGGCTGTCAGGTACACATGAATTGGCCAATTTATGCGCTAAGATTTCTCATTTATTTACAGCAGTAATGCTATTCATTTTCCATACTTCATATTTACATGCGCAAAAAAAATTTTTCAAAAACATTTTTTCATTTATTTCTATTTTCTACAGCAGTTAAGCTATTCATATTTCATATTTCATATCTATATACTCAGTGTTACAGTGTGCTACTTTATTTGTTCATTATATATGGAGGTAGCTGCTCTTAGTAAGCACCTGTTCACACCTAGTTTTTGTAGTGGAAGTGCCGTCATTTTCTTTGTTACTAGATTTAGCGTTGACTGAGCACTCCACCCCCACCCCCATGCCGCAGGTGGTTTTAAATGCATCAGGATCTGTCTTTCCCATACATAAGCAGACGGAGGTCTCTTAGAGAGGTATTCACATTATAGGTCCTGACATTGAGAAACGCCTTACCGCGGCTGTCAGGTACACATGAATTGGCCAATTTATGCGCTAAGATTTCTCATTTATTTACAGCAGTAATGCTATTCATTTTCCATACTTCATATTTACATGCGCAAAAAAAATTTTTCAAAAACATTTTTTCATTTATTTCTATTTTCTACAGCAGTTAAGCTATTCATATTTCATATTTCATATCTATATACTCAGTGTTACAGTGTGCTACTTTATTTGTTCATTATATATGGAGGTAGCTGCTCTTAGTAAGCACCTGTTCACACCTAGTTTTTGTAGTGGAAGTGCCGTCATTTTCTTTGTTACTAGATTTAGCGTTGACTGAGCACTCCACCCCCACCCCCATGCCGCAGGTGGTTTTAAATGCATCAGGATCTGTCTTTCCCATACATAAGCAGACGGAGGTCTCTTAGAGAGGTATTCACATTATAGGTCCTGACATTGAGAAACGCCTTACCGCGGCTGTCAGGTACACATGAATTGGCCAATTTATGCGCTAAGATTTCTCATTTATTTACAGCAGTAATGCTATTCATTTTCCATACTTCATATTTACATGCGCAAAAAAAATTTTTCAAAAACATTTTTTCATTTATTTCTATTTTCTACAGCAGTTAAGCTATTCATATTTCATATTTCATATCTATATACTCAGTGTTACAGTGTGCTACTTTATTTGTTCATTATATATGGAGGTAGCTGCTCTTAGTAAGCACCTGTTCACACCTAGTTTTTGTAGTGGAAGTGCCGTCATTTTCTTTGTTACTAGATTTAGCGTTGACTGAGCACTCCACCCCCACCCCCATGCCGCAGGTGGTTTTAAATGCATCAGGATCTGTCTTTCCCATACATAAGCAGACGGAGGTCTCTTAGAGAGGTATTCACATTATAGGTCCTGACATTGAGAAACGCCTTACCGCGGCTGTCAGGTACACATGAATTGGCCAATTTATGCGCTAAGATTTCTCATTTATTTACAGCAGTAATGCTATTCATTTTCCATACTTCATATTTACATGCGCAAAAAAAATTTTTCAAAAACATTTTTTCATTTATTTCTATTTTCTACAGCAGTTAAGCTATTCATATTTCATATTTCATATCTATATACTCAGTGTTACAGTGTGCTACTTTATTTGTTCATTATATATGGAGGTAGCTGCTCTTAGTAAGCACCTGTTCACACCTAGTTTTTGTAGTGGAAGTGCCGTCATTTTCTTTGTTACTAGATTTAGCGTTGACTGAGCACTCCACCCCCACCCCCATGCCGCAGGTGGTTTTAAATGCATCAGGATCTGTCTTTCCCATACATAAGCAGACGGAGGTCTCTTAGAGAGGTATTCACATTATAGGTCCTGACATTGAGAAACGCCTTACCGCGGCTGTCAGGTACACATGAATTGGCCAATTTATGCGCTAAGATTTCTCATTTATTTACAGCAGTAATGCTATTCATTTTCCATACTTCATATTTACATGCGCAAAAAAAATTTTTCAAAAACATTTTTTCATTTATTTCTATTTTCTACAGCAGTTAAGCTATTCATATTTCATATTTCATATCTATATACTCAGTGTTACAGTGTGCTACTTTATTTGTTCATTATATATGGAGGTAGCTGCTCTTAGTAAGCACCTGTTCACACCTAGTTTTTGTAGTGGAAGTGCCGTCATTTTCTTTGTTACTAGATTTAGCGTTGACTGAGCACTCCACCCCCACCCCCATGCCGCAGGTGGTTTTAAATGCATCAGGATCTGTCTTTCCCATACATAAGCAGACGGAGGTCTCTTAGAGAGGTATTCACATTATAGGTCCTGACATTGAGAAACGCCTTACCGCGGCTGTCAGGTACACATGAATTGGCCAATTTATGCGCTAAGATTTCTCATTTATTTACAGCAGTAATGCTATTCATTTTCCATACTTCATATTTACATGCGCAAAAAAAATTTTTCAAAAACATTTTTTCATTTATTTCTATTTTCTACAGCAGTTAAGCTATTCATATTTCATATTTCATATCTATATACTCAGTGTTACAGTGTGCTACTTTATTTGTTCATTATATATGGAGGTAGCTGCTCTTAGTAAGCACCTGTTCACACCTAGTTTTTGTAGTGGAAGTGCCGTCATTTTCTTTGTTACTAGATTTAGCGTTGACTGAGCACTCCACCCCCACCCCCATGCCGCAGGTGGTTTTAAATGCATCAGGATCTGTCTTTCCCATACATAAGCAGACGGAGGTCTCTTAGAGAGGTATTCACATTATAGGTCCTGACATTGAGAAACGCCTTACCGCGGCTGTCAGGTACACATGAATTGGCCAATTTATGCGCTAAGATTTCTCATTTATTTACAGCAGTAATGCTATTCATTTTCCATACTTCATATTTACATGCGCAAAAAAAATTTTTCAAAAACATTTTTTCATTTATTTCTATTTTCTACAGCAGTTAAGCTATTCATATTTCATATTTCATATCTATATACTCAGTGTTACAGTGTGCTACTTTATTTGTTCATTATATATGGAGGTAGCTGCTCTTAGTAAGCACCTGTTCACACCTAGTTTTTGTAGTGGAAGTGCCGTCATTTTCTTTGTTACTAGATTTAGCGTTGACTGAGCACTCCACCCCCACCCCCATGCCGCAGGTGGTTTTAAATGCATCAGGATCTGTCTTTCCCATACATAAGCAGACGGAGGTCTCTTAGAGAGGTATTCACATTATAGGTCCTGACATTGAGAAACGCCTTACCGCGGCTGTCAGGTACACATGAATTGGCCAATTTATGCGCTAAGATTTCTCATTTATTTACAGCAGTAATGCTATTCATTTTCCATACTTCATATTTACATGCGCAAAAAAAATTTTTCAAAAACATTTTTTCATTTATTTCTATTTTCTACAGCAGTTAAGCTATTCATATTTCATATTTCATATCTATATACTCAGTGTTACAGTGTGCTACTTTATTTGTTCATTATATATGGAGGTAGCTGCTCTTAGTAAGCACCTGTTCACACCTAGTTTTTGTAGTGGAAGTGCCGTCATTTTCTTTGTTACTAGATTTAGCGTTGACTGAGCACTCCACCCCCACCCCCATGCCGCAGGTGGTTTTAAATGCATCAGGATCTGTCTTTCCCATACATAAGCAGACGGAGGTCTCTTAGAGAGGTATTCACATTATAGGTCCTGACATTGAGAAACGCCTTACCGCGGCTGTCAGGTACACATGAATTGGCCAATTTATGCGCTAAGATTTCTCATTTATTTACAGCAGTAATGCTATTCATTTTCCATACTTCATATTTACATGCGCAAAAAAAATTTTTCAAAAACATTTTTTCATTTATTTCTATTTTCTACAGCAGTTAAGCTATTCATATTTCATATTTCATATCTATATACTCAGTGTTACAGTGTGCTACTTTATTTGTTCATTATATATGGAGGTAGCTGCTCTTAGTAAGCACCTGTTCACACCTAGTTTTTGTAGTGGAAGTGCCGTCATTTTCTTTGTTACTAGATTTAGCGTTGACTGAGCACTCCACCCCCACCCCCATGCCGCAGGTGGTTTTAAATGCATCAGGATCTGTCTTTCCCATACATAAGCAGACGGAGGTCTCTTAGAGAGGTATTCACATTATAGGTCCTGACATTGAGAAACGCCTTACCGCGGCTGTCAGGTACACATGAATTGGCCAATTTATGCGCTAAGATTTCTCATTTATTTACAGCAGTAATGCTATTCATTTTCCATACTTCATATTTACATGCGCAAAAAAAATTTTTCAAAAACATTTTTTCATTTATTTCTATTTTCTACAGCAGTTAAGCTATTCATATTTCATATTTCATATCTATATACTCAGTGTTACAGTGTGCTACTTTATTTGTTCATTATATATGGAGGTAGCTGCTCTTAGTAAGCACCTGTTCACACCTAGTTTTTGTAGTGGAAGTGCCGTCATTTTCTTTGTTACTAGATTTAGCGTTGACTGAGCACTCCACCCCCACCCCCATGCCGCAGGTGGTTTTAAATGCATCAGGATCTGTCTTTCCCATACATAAGCAGACGGAGGTCTCTTAGAGAGGTATTCACATTATAGGTCCTGACATTGAGAAACGCCTTACCGCGGCTGTCAGGTACACATGAATTGGCCAATTTATGCGCTAAGATTTCTCATTTATTTACAGCAGTAATGCTATTCATTTTCCATACTTCATATTTACATGCGCAAAAAAAATTTTTCAAAAACATTTTTTCATTTATTTCTATTTTCTACAGCAGTTAAGCTATTCATATTTCATATTTCATATCTATATACTCAGTGTTACAGTGTGCTACTTTATTTGTTCATTATATATGGAGGTAGCTGCTCTTAGTAAGCACCTGTTCACACCTAGTTTTTGTAGTGGAAGTGCCGTCATTTTCTTTGTTACTAGATTTAGCGTTGACTGAGCACTCCACCCCCACCCCCATGCCGCAGGTGGTTTTAAATGCATCAGGATCTGTCTTTCCCATACATAAGCAGACGGAGGTCTCTTAGAGAGGTATTCACATTATAGGTCCTGACATTGAGAAACGCCTTACCGCGGCTGTCAGGTACACATGAATTGGCCAATTTATGCGCTAAGATTTCTCATTTATTTACAGCAGTAATGCTATTCATTTTCCATACTTCATATTTACATGCGCAAAAAAAATTTTTCAAAAACATTTTTTCATTTATTTCTATTTTCTACAGCAGTTAAGCTATTCATATTTCATATTTCATATCTATATACTCAGTGTTACAGTGTGCTACTTTATTTGTTCATTATATATGGAGGTAGCTGCTCTTAGTAAGCACCTGTTCACACCTAGTTTTTGTAGTGGAAGTGCCGTCATTTTCTTTGTTACTAGATTTAGCGTTGACTGAGCACTCCACCCCCACCCCCATGCCGCAGGTGGTTTTAAATGCATCAGGATCTGTCTTTCCCATACATAAGCAGACGGAGGTCTCTTAGAGAGGTATTCACATTATAGGTCCTGACATTGAGAAACGCCTTACCGCGGCTGTCAGGTACACATGAATTGGCCAATTTATGCGCTAAGATTTCTCATTTATTTACAGCAGTAATGCTATTCATTTTCCATACTTCATATTTACATGCGCAAAAAAAATTTTTCAAAAACATTTTTTCATTTATTTCTATTTTCTACAGCAGTTAAGCTATTCATATTTCATATTTCATATCTATATACTCAGTGTTACAGTGTGCTACTTTATTTGTTCATTATATATGGAGGTAGCTGCTCTTAGTAAGCACCTGTTCACACCTAGTTTTTGTAGTGGAAGTGCCGTCATTTTCTTTGTTACTAGATTTAGCGTTGACTGAGCACTCCACCCCCACCCCCATGCCGCAGGTGGTTTTAAATGCATCAGGATCTGTCTTTCCCATACATAAGCAGACGGAGGTCTCTTAGAGAGGTATTCACATTATAGGTCCTGACATTGAGAAACGCCTTACCGCGGCTGTCAGGTACACATGAATTGGCCAATTTATGCGCTAAGATTTCTCATTTATTTACAGCAGTAATGCTATTCATTTTCCATACTTCATATTTACATGCGCAAAAAAAATTTTTCAAAAACATTTTTTCATTTATTTCTATTTTCTACAGCAGTTAAGCTATTCATATTTCATATTTCATATCTATATACTCAGTGTTACAGTGTGCTACTTTATTTGTTCATTATATATGGAGGTAGCTGCTCTTAGTAAGCACCTGTTCACACCTAGTTTTTGTAGTGGAAGTGCCGTCATTTTCTTTGTTACTAGATTTAGCGTTGACTGAGCACTCCACCCCCACCCCCATGCCGCAGGTGGTTTTAAATGCATCAGGATCTGTCTTTCCCATACATAAGCAGACGGAGGTCTCTTAGAGAGGTATTCACATTATAGGTCCTGACATTGAGAAACGCCTTACCGCGGCTGTCAGGTACACATGAATTGGCCAATTTATGCGCTAAGATTTCTCATTTATTTACAGCAGTAATGCTATTCATTTTCCATACTTCATATTTACATGCGCAAAAAAAATTTTTCAAAAACATTTTTTCATTTATTTCTATTTTCTACAGCAGTTAAGCTATTCATATTTCATATTTCATATCTATATACTCAGTGTTACAGTGTGCTACTTTATTTGTTCATTATATATGGAGGTAGCTGCTCTTAGTAAGCACCTGTTCACACCTAGTTTTTGTAGTGGAAGTGCCGTCATTTTCTTTGTTACTAGATTTAGCGTTGACTGAGCACTCCACCCCCACCCCCATGCCGCAGGTGGTTTTAAATGCATCAGGATCTGTCTTTCCCATACATAAGCAGACGGAGGTCTCTTAGAGAGGTATTCACATTATAGGTCCTGACATTGAGAAACGCCTTACCGCGGCTGTCAGGTACACATGAATTGGCCAATTTATGCGCTAAGATTTCTCATTTATTTACAGCAGTAATGCTATTCATTTTCCATACTTCATATTTACATGCGCAAAAAAAATTTTTCAAAAACATTTTTTCATTTATTTCTATTTTCTACAGCAGTTAAGCTATTCATATTTCATATTTCATATCTATATACTCAGTGTTACAGTGTGCTACTTTATTTGTTCATTATATATGGAGGTAGCTGCTCTTAGTAAGCACCTGTTCACACCTAGTTTTTGTAGTGGAAGTGCCGTCATTTTCTTTGTTACTAGATTTAGCGTTGACTGAGCACTCCACCCCCACCCCCATGCCGCAGGTGGTTTTAAATGCATCAGGATCTGTCTTTCCCATACATAAGCAGACGGAGGTCTCTTAGAGAGGTATTCACATTATAGGTCCTGACATTGAGAAACGCCTTACCGCGGCTGTCAGGTACACATGAATTGGCCAATTTATGCGCTAAGATTTCTCATTTATTTACAGCAGTAATGCTATTCATTTTCCATACTTCATATTTACATGCGCAAAAAAAATTTTTCAAAAACATTTTTTCATTTATTTCTATTTTCTACAGCAGTTAAGCTATTCATATTTCATATTTCATATCTATATACTCAGTGTTACAGTGTGCTACTTTATTTGTTCATTATATATGGAGGTAGCTGCTCTTAGTAAGCACCTGTTCACACCTAGTTTTTGTAGTGGAAGTGCCGTCATTTTCTTTGTTACTAGATTTAGCGTTGACTGAGCACTCCACCCCCACCCCCATGCCGCAGGTGGTTTTAAATGCATCAGGATCTGTCTTTCCCATACATAAGCAGACGGAGGTCTCTTAGAGAGGTATTCACATTATAGGTCCTGACATTGAGAAACGCCTTACCGCGGCTGTCAGGTACACATGAATTGGCCAATTTATGCGCTAAGATTTCTCATTTATTTACAGCAGTAATGCTATTCATTTTCCATACTTCATATTTACATGCGCAAAAAAAAATTTTTCAAAAACATTTTTTCATTTATTTCTATTTTCTACAGCAGTTAAGCTATTCATATTTCATATTTCATATCTATATACTCAGTGTTACAGTGTGCTACTTTATTTGTTCATTATATATGGAGGTAGCTGCTCTTAGTAAGCACCTGTTCACACCTAGTTTTTGTAGTGGAAGTGCCGTCATTTTCTTTGTTACTAGATTTAGCGTTGACTGAGCACTCCACCCCCACCCCCATGCCGCAGGTGGTTTTAAATGCATCAGGATCTGTCTTTCCCATACATAAGCAGACGGAGGTCTCTTAGAGAGGTATTCACATTATAGGTCCTGACATTGAGAAACGCCTTACCGCGGCTGTCAGGTACACATGAATTGGCCAATTTATGCGCTAAGATTTCTCATTTATTTACAGCAGTAATGCTATTCATTTTCCATACTTCATATTTACATGCGCAAAAAAAATTTTTCAAAAACATTTTTTCATTTATTTCTATTTTCTACAGCAGTTAAGCTATTCATATTTCATATTTCATATCTATATACTCAGTGTTACAGTGTGCTACTTTATTTGTTCATTATATATGGAGGTAGCTGCTCTTAGTAAGCACCTGTTCACACCTAGTTTTTGTAGTGGAAGTGCCGTCATTTTCTTTGTTACTAGATTTAGCGTTGACTGAGCACTCCACCCCCACCCCCATGCCGCAGGTGGTTTTAAATGCATCAGGATCTGTCTTTCCCATACATAAGCAGACGGAGGTCTCTTAGAGAGGTATTCACATTATAGGTCCTGACATTGAGAAACGCCTTACCGCGGCTGTCAGGTACACATGAATTGGCCAATTTATGCGCTAAGATTTCTCATTTATTTACAGCAGTAATGCTATTCATTTTCCATACTTCATATTTACATGCGCAAAAAAAATTTTTCAAAAACATTTTTTCATTTATTTCTATTTTCTACAGCAGTTAAGCTATTCATATTTCATATTTCATATCTATATACTCAGTGTTACAGTGTGCTACTTTATTTGTTCATTATATATGGAGGTAGCTGCTCTTAGTAAGCACCTGTTCACACCTAGTTTTTGTAGTGGAAGTGCCGTCATTTTCTTTGTTACTAGATTTAGCGTTGACTGAGCACTCCACCCCCACCCCCATGCCGCAGGTGGTTTTAAATGCATCAGGATCTGTCTTTCCCATACATAAGCAGACGGAGGTCTCTTAGAGAGGTATTCACATTATAGGTCCTGACATTGAGAAACGCCTTACCGCGGCTGTCAGGTACACATGAATTGGCCAATTTATGCGCTAAGATTTCTCATTTATTTACAGCAGTAATGCTATTCATTTTCCATACTTCATATTTACATGCGCAAAAAAAATTTTTCAAAAACATTTTTTCATTTATTTCTATTTTCTACAGCAGTTAAGCTATTCATATTTCATATTTCATATCTATATACTCAGTGTTACAGTGTGCTACTTTATTTGTTCATTATATATGGAGGTAGCTGCTCTTAGTAAGCACCTGTTCACACCTAGTTTTTGTAGTGGAAGTGCCGTCATTTTCTTTGTTACTAGATTTAGCGTTGACTGAGCACTCCACCCCCACCCCCATGCCGCAGGTGGTTTTAAATGCATCAGGATCTGTCTTTCCCATACATAAGCAGACGGAGGTCTCTTAGAGAGGTATTCACATTATAGGTCCTGACATTGAGAAACGCCTTACCGCGGCTGTCAGGTACACATGAATTGGCCAATTTATGCGCTAAGATTTCTCATTTATTTACAGCAGTAATGCTATTCATTTTCCATACTTCATATTTACATGCGCAAAAAAAATTTTTCAAAAACATTTTTTCATTTATTTCTATTTTCTACAGCAGTTAAGCTATTCATATTTCATATTTCATATCTATATACTCAGTGTTACAGTGTGCTACTTTATTTGTTCATTATATATGGAGGTAGCTGCTCTTAGTAAGCACCTGTTCACACCTAGTTTTTGTAGTGGAAGTGCCGTCATTTTCTTTGTTACTAGATTTAGCGTTGACTGAGCACTCCACCCCCACCCCCATGCCGCAGGTGGTTTTAAATGCATCAGGATCTGTCTTTCCCATACATAAGCAGACGGAGGTCTCTTAGAGAGGTATTCACATTATAGGTCCTGACATTGAGAAACGCCTTACCGCGGCTGTCAGGTACACATGAATTGGCCAATTTATGCGCTAAGATTTCTCATTTATTTACAGCAGTAATGCTATTCATTTTCCATACTTCATATTTACATGCGCAAAAAAAATTTTTCAAAAACATTTTTTCATTTATTTCTATTTTCTACAGCAGTTAAGCTATTCATATTTCATATTTCATATCTATATACTCAGTGTTACAGTGTGCTACTTTATTTGTTCATTATATATGGAGGTAGCTGCTCTTAGTAAGCACCTGTTCACACCTAGTTTTTGTAGTGGAAGTGCCGTCATTTTCTTTGTTACTAGATTTAGCGTTGACTGAGCACTCCACCCCCACCCCCATGCCGCAGGTGGTTTTAAATGCATCAGGATCTGTCTTTCCCATACATAAGCAGACGGAGGTCTCTTAGAGAGGTATTCACATTATAGGTCCTGACATTGAGAAACGCCTTACCGCGGCTGTCAGGTACACATGAATTGGCCAATTTATGCGCTAAGATTTCTCATTTATTTACAGCAGTAATGCTATTCATTTTCCATACTTCATATTTACATGCGCAAAAAAAATTTTTCAAAAACATTTTTTCATTTATTTCTATTTTCTACAGCAGTTAAGCTATTCATATTTCATATTTCATATCTATATACTCAGTGTTACAGTGTGCTACTTTATTTGTTCATTATATATGGAGGTAGCTGCTCTTAGTAAGCACCTGTTCACACCTAGTTTTTGTAGTGGAAGTGCCGTCATTTTCTTTGTTACTAGATTTAGCGTTGACTGAGCACTCCACCCCCACCCCCATGCCGCAGGTGGTTTTAAATGCATCAGGATCTGTCTTTCCCATACATAAGCAGACGGAGGTCTCTTAGAGAGGTATTCACATTATAGGTCCTGACATTGAGAAACGCCTTACCGCGGCTGTCAGGTACACATGAATTGGCCAATTTATGCGCTAAGATTTCTCATTTATTTACAGCAGTAATGCTATTCATTTTCCATACTTCATATTTACATGCGCAAAAAAAATTTTTCAAAAACATTTTTTCATTTATTTCTATTTTCTACAGCAGTTAAGCTATTCATATTTCATATTTCATATCTATATACTCAGTGTTACAGTGTGCTACTTTATTTGTTCATTATATATGGAGGTAGCTGCTCTTAGTAAGCACCTGTTCACACCTAGTTTTTGTAGTGGAAGTGCCGTCATTTTCTTTGTTACTAGATTTAGCGTTGACTGAGCACTCCACCCCCACCCCCATGCCGCAGGTGGTTTTAAATGCATCAGGATCTGTCTTTCCCATACATAAGCAGACGGAGGTCTCTTAGAGAGGTATTCACATTATAGGTCCTGACATTGAGAAACGCCTTACCGCGGCTGTCAGGTACACATGAATTGGCCAATTTATGCGCTAAGATTTCTCATTTATTTACAGCAGTAATGCTATTCATTTTCCATACTTCATATTTACATGCGCAAAAAAAATTTTTCAAAAACATTTTTTCATTTATTTCTATTTTCTACAGCAGTTAAGCTATTCATATTTCATATTTCATATCTATATACTCAGTGTTACAGTGTGCTACTTTATTTGTTCATTATATATGGAGGTAGCTGCTCTTAGTAAGCACCTGTTCACACCTAGTTTTTGTAGTGGAAGTGCCGTCATTTTCTTTGTTACTAGATTTAGCGTTGACTGAGCACTCCACCCCCACCCCCATGCCGCAGGTGGTTTTAAATGCATCAGGATCTGTCTTTCCCATACATAAGCAGACGGAGGTCTCTTAGAGAGGTATTCACATTATAGGTCCTGACATTGAGAAACGCCTTACCGCGGCTGTCAGGTACACATGAATTGGCCAATTTATGCGCTAAGATTTCTCATTTATTTACAGCAGTAATGCTATTCATTTTCCATACTTCATATTTACATGCGCAAAAAAAATTTTTCAAAAACATTTTTTCATTTATTTCTATTTTCTACAGCAGTTAAGCTATTCATATTTCATATTTCATATCTATATACTCAGTGTTACAGTGTGCTACTTTATTTGTTCATTATATATGGAGGTAGCTGCTCTTAGTAAGCACCTGTTCACACCTAGTTTTTGTAGTGGAAGTGCCGTCATTTTCTTTGTTACTAGATTTAGCGTTGACTGAGCACTCCACCCCCACCCCCATGCCGCAGGTGGTTTTAAATGCATCAGGATCTGTCTTTCCCATACATAAGCAGACGGAGGTCTCTTAGAGAGGTATTCACATTATAGGTCCTGACATTGAGAAACGCCTTACCGCGGCTGTCAGGTACACATGAATTGGCCAATTTATGCGCTAAGATTTCTCATTTATTTACAGCAGTAATGCTATTCATTTTCCATACTTCATATTTACATGCGCAAAAAAAATTTTTCAAAAACATTTTTTCATTTATTTCTATTTTCTACAGCAGTTAAGCTATTCATATTTCATATTTCATATCTATATACTCAGTGTTACAGTGTGCTACTTTATTTGTTCATTATATATGGAGGTAGCTGCTCTTAGTAAGCACCTGTTCACACCTAGTTTTTGTAGTGGAAGTGCCGTCATTTTCTTTGTTACTAGATTTAGCGTTGACTGAGCACTCCACCCCCACCCCCATGCCGCAGGTGGTTTTAAATGCATCAGGATCTGTCTTTCCCATACATAAGCAGACGGAGGTCTCTTAGAGAGGTATTCACATTATAGGTCCTGACATTGAGAAACGCCTTACCGCGGCTGTCAGGTACACATGAATTGGCCAATTTATGCGCTAAGATTTCTCATTTATTTACAGCAGTAATGCTATTCATTTTCCATACTTCATATTTACATGCGCAAAAAAAATTTTTCAAAAACATTTTTTCATTTATTTCTATTTTCTACAGCAGTTAAGCTATTCATATTTCATATTTCATATCTATATACTCAGTGTTACAGTGTGCTACTTTATTTGTTCATTATATATGGAGGTAGCTGCTCTTAGTAAGCACCTGTTCACACCTAGTTTTTGTAGTGGAAGTGCCGTCATTTTCTTTGTTACTAGATTTAGCGTTGACTGAGCACTCCACCCCCACCCCCATGCCGCAGGTGGTTTTAAATGCATCAGGATCTGTCTTTCCCATACATAAGCAGACGGAGGTCTCTTAGAGAGGTATTCACATTATAGGTCCTGACATTGAGAAACGCCTTACCGCGGCTGTCAGGTACACATGAATTGGCCAATTTATGCGCTAAGATTTCTCATTTATTTACAGCAGTAATGCTATTCATTTTCCATACTTCATATTTACATGCGCAAAAAAAATTTTTCAAAAACATTTTTTCATTTATTTCTATTTTCTACAGCAGTTAAGCTATTCATATTTCATATTTCATATCTATATACTCAGTGTTACAGTGTGCTACTTTATTTGTTCATTATATATGGAGGTAGTTGCTCTTAGTAAGCACCTGTTCACACCTAGTTTTTGTAGTGGAAGTGCCGTCATTTTCTTTGTTACTAGATTTAGCGTTGACTGAGCACTCCACCCCCACCCCCATGCCGCAGGTGGTTTTAAATGCATCAGGATCTGTCTTTCCCATACATAAGCAGACGGAGGTCTCTTAGAGAGGTATTCACATTATAGGTCCTGACATTGAGAAACGCCTTACCGCGGCTGTCAGGTACACATGAATTGGCCAATTTATGCGCTAAGATTTCTCATTTATTTACAGCAGTAATGCTATTCATTTTCCATACTTCATATTTACATGCGCAAAAAAAATTTTTCAAAAACATTTTTTCATTTATTTCTATTTTCTACAGCAGTTAAGCTATTCATATTTCATATTTCATATCTATATACTCAGTGTTACAGTGTGCTACTTTATTTGTTCATTATATATGGAGGTAGCTGCTCTTAGTAAGCACCTGTTCACACCTAGTTTTTGTAGTGGAAGTGCCGTCATTTTCTTTGTTACTAGATTTAGCGTTGACTGAGCACTCCACCCCCACCCCCATGCCGCAGGTGGTTTTAAATGCATCAGGATCTGTCTTTCCCATACATAAGCAGACGGAGGTCTCTTAGAGAGGTATTCACATTATAGGTCCTGACATTGAGAAACGCCTTACCGCGGCTGTCAGGTACACATGAATTGGCCAATTTATGCGCTAAGATTTCTCATTTATTTACAGCAGTAATGCTATTCATTTTCCATACTTCATATTTACATGCGCAAAAAAAATTTTTCAAAAACATTTTTTCATTTATTTCTATTTTCTACAGCAGTTAAGCTATTCATATTTCATATTTCATATCTATATACTCAGTGTTACAGTGTGCTACTTTATTTGTTCAAGTCAGGAGTGCAGACGTCCCGTGTCACTAAAACTGCTGTCAGAAATCATATCCCTAACACCATTAACATGCCACTCACAAATATGAAGCGAAACTACTGTCTACTGCATTTGCGATCACCTTCTTCGGGGCGCTAGGCATAAGCGAATTAGTCCCTCAATCCAAAATTACCACCAGTGGAGGCTTATTACACCAGGATGTAGTCATAGCCAATAATGCTATACGCCTACGCATACGCAAATCGAAAATGGACCCAGCGGGCAGGGGCACTTGGGTGCTTTTACAACCCACAAATGGTACACTGTGTCCGGTAACAATAGTAAAAACATATACAGCCATCAGGCCACAAAGTAATTTCTTCCTATCACACAGTGACGGAATGCCATTATCAAGCTACCAGTTCCAATATTTATTTAATAAATGCCTAACATCAGCAGGGAACCACCCCAAAGATTACGGGAGACACTCATTCCGCATAGGCACGGCCACGGAAGCAGCAAGAGCAGGACTGTCAGAAACGGAAGTGCAGAGGATAGGGAGATGGCGATCCGCGTATTTCACCAGATACATAAGACCGGACTTGTTATCCTAACGTGGTTTGTTTCTTTTACAGGTGACACAAAGCCAACAGTGTGGGTAATAGGCCACTCGTACATATACTGGGCAGAAAAAAGGGCGAAAGTCCACCCAGGCGGGAGGAATATGGGGTTTCATAACACATATTTCAACTGGAGAGGTATTAGAGGCCTGCGATGGCCACAGGTACTAATGGAGGTGATCGAGATAGGGAGAGAGGCAAGAGGTCTAGTCATATTAGTGATACACGCCGGGGGGAAATGACCTCGGTCATTACAAGAGCGCAGAACTAATGGCAATAATGAAACTAGACACTGAGCGCTTCAGAGCATTTTTCACAAAACTAACTATAGTATGGTCAGAGATTGTGCCGAGAGCGGTATGGCGAGGTGCGTGTGACGCGACCCATGGGCCGTGTGCAAGGGATACCCGGAGCCGGATCTGTATGGGGGTAGTAGTCCTTGTAGCGGTGACCCGGTCCGTGCCCAGGGTGTCAAACTAAGTGGCAGTCTATGGCAGTAGATGTTGTTAAGTGTCGACTACGCCACCCGTTGAGTGCGGCTTTGAAGCCGCCGCTGCAGAGCAGTCCGCTGAGGCCGGTGGTATATGTGCAGCAGTGATGGTATAACCCCCAACGGGAGGGGTATGGCCTCAGGGCAGCAGGTGTGGATGATGGGGGTTGTGATGGTGCAGTAAGAAGACTCAGAGTCGGGAGATGCAGTTCAGGGTTTTTACTTACTGGTGTCCTTTTAGTCACTCTGGCCTTGAGTGACCACCCGAGCCGTGCTGCGTCCACCAGGTCCTGGACTCGGCCAACCCCCAGGCAATTCCAGAGCGTGGTCCTGAGCTCCTTTCTGACTCTCCCTTCTTCTGGCCGTTCCCACCAGGGATCCACTTTTGGCCGGCTCCCTCGGGTCTCTTGGTGGTCAAGCCTCCTCTGGGCTCCCTGACCCTATACTTGGTGTGCCTTTCTAGTGGATTTGGTGAGGGTCGTGGCAGATCCTGACCACGACCTCCGGTTCCTGGCTAAGGTTTGTTTTGGCCTCTGCCAGCTTGGGATCCGGTACCCTTGTCCGCCAACCCTTCACCCTTCTGTCCTTATTCTGGGATCTTGGGGTTCTCTTCTTGTTTCCTCTCTGGGTCCTTCTGACTCCTCTCTCTCTCTCTCTCTGTAGGCCTTGCTCTGGAGTTGGGCCCAGCCGGAGCCACAGCTCCCTGTCAGCCCTCCTGGCTGAGCTCCTCTGCTCTGCTTCTCCTCAGGCTGAACTCACCCTGATCTAAGATGGTGCCCACCTTATATACTCCCTCTATGTGTGAGCCCAGGTGACCAGCACCCAATGAGCTCCTAGCTTTACCCAGACTACTCCCCCTATCTGCCCCTACACTACTGGGATGTTCCACCCCCCTCCCACTCCAGCCAGGGACAGACGCTGTCGTACCTGCACATATACTGGTGGGAGTACCGTTGTTCTGTCCCCCGGAAATGGGATGTATGTAGTGCATGCAGCCTACTAAGCTCAGTTCCACACTCCATCCTTACCCGGGAGTGGAATACCACACCTCTGGGTTGAGGTGCAATACCCCTGTAGCAGCCGAATCCTCAGGGTGCTACATTCCCCCCTGGTAAATCACAGCACGCCCTCGGGCTGTAAAAGAATAAAAACATCCACAAACATACAAATTTTTTTCAAAAACATCATAAACATATAGAACATTATATATATCATCAGCATAAAACTTTTCATATAAAACTTTTCATAGTAAACATTCTTGTTCCTCCGGCCACGGTGCAAATTGTGACCGGGTAAAGTGCAACAGTCTCTTCTGGAAAAACACAGTTTCCTATAAAACCGGTAGGGGGCGCCTTAGAAAGCGCAACTATATACAAAGGGAGGTGGCCGCTCTCAGTCCTCGACCAGTGGGATTAAGGAAAGAATGACCGCTCTCAGTCCTCGGTCAGTGGGAAGAAGGAACATATTTAAATTAGCAGCATGACATATACCCTTACGGGTAACTATTTTACAGTTTCAGTTCACCTCTTAATGGTGACGATGCCCTCCTGCTCCTTCCTGAGGGTAGGCTTCAGACCCGTCCGGGTCCTCTTGACCTTCCTCACACCGCAGCTCCTCCTCAGTCAGGCGATGTACATGAAGGGCATAGGGTCCTTTGGCACACTGGTGCCGGGTGAAGGTGACCTCATCTCCCAGGTAAAGGTCACGACCTCTGTGTCCCTCCGGCAGATGGCTTTCTACGTCTCTGCGGGTGACAAAGATGTCGCCGGGGGTTCTGTGGTCCCGTATAAAACCCCACCCGTGCTCCATTTGGAATTTTATTACAGTCCCGGTGGCACGGGGACCGTGGGCTGCACGGGGGTTCCTTCGGGTCCGGCTTTTCTGCTCTGCACTTTTTATTTGCAGCCGCTGCTCACGGACCCGCCTCTCTCTTCGTTCTCGGTCAAAGACGTCCAACTGCTGTCGACAGCACTCCGCACGCTCAGCTGCGGCCGCCCGGGTCTCCTGAGTGAACCCGATGAGGTCTCCTCCTGCGGGGTCCCACTCGAACTGCGCCTCCTCCAACGAGAGTGGGGTGATCTTGGCGGGCGCCGGAGCCGGGATCAGGGGCTCATCCAGAGGTCTTTCTCTCCGGAGTCGGGGATGGTGGTACTCCGGTGGCCACACAGGGGGCTGCCCATCCGGGCAAGTGTGCTGGGCAAATAGGTCTTCACCCAGGTGTGGCGCTGTGGACGTTGAGGGCGCGGTGGTGGTAGCGGCGCCCACGTTCACCAGGCCTTGCGACCAGGCTTGGGGCACCCTGAATGTAAAGGGCACCGTGAAAACGGCGGCGCCCGGGGTTACTTGGCCCAACGACCAGGCCGGTGGCTCGGCAGAGGTAGAGGGCGCTGTTGGTACTGCGGCGCCCAGGGGTACTCTGCCCTGTGACCAGGTCGATGGCGCTTCCTGTTTGGTCGCACTCTGATTTGAGGCGCGTGACGTCACGAGGAGCGCGGCCGCGGCTTCTGTTTGAGGCCTAGTCGGGAGCGGTGACGGTGCAACGACGGGCACGGCAGGGGAAATTTCGGGCTCTGCGACGGGGAGCTGGGGCAGGCTTACGGCTTCTCGGCTCGGGGTAGTGACGTCCCCTTTACCTGCCTCCGTTTTTTTAGCTCCTTCCTCGGCGTCGTCTCCGGCCTTGATTCCTCCTGCGCCATCCTCAGAGGCGGTCTGACTCCTCGTCTCGGGTGGCGTGCTCCGTTGGCGGGTTCCTGCCTGCAGGGCCATCTCTCTGCTCCACTCCGTCAGCGTTTCTCGCTGCACCTGGGCCATCCTCCGTGCGAGGCGCTCCAGCTCGGTCTGCGCACACTCCCGGTCTTGGGGGAGCTGTGCCAGGATCTCCACCAGGCCTAGTGGGGTTGTCGCTTGCAGCAGGCTCCTGACCGCTGGGTCGGTGCTGCCTGCCTCCCCCTCCATCTCCGGGTACGACTCCTCCAGGCTGCACCCATCTTCTCTGTTTTGTTCTGTATCCGCCCCCATTGAGGGCGGTCCTGGGGCAACTTGGTGATTGTCAGTTCCAGGGGCAGACCCCCCACGCTGATGGACATCTCAATCATTGCAGTCTCTGCTGGTGGGGGCGGTCTTCGTTTTTGGCGCCATTCTTGGTCCTGGCCCACGATGGGAGGTGGCCTCTTGCCACCCTCTGGCACGCCCATAATGGCGTCCGCTCTGCCAGGGCGGGAAATCTTCTCAGATGGCGGGAACCGCTTCCCAATGGCGGGAAACTCTGTGGATGGCGGGAAAAGACTGCAGATGGCGGGCAAACGGCGGGAAACGATCCGAGATGGCGTCCGATGGCGGGGACCCTCCGGAATTGGCGGGAGACTTCTTTTTACGGTAAATATGAACTTTTCTTCAGGCACGCAGTACCCGGTGGTTGCGGGCACGTCATCCTGCCGACTACGCCAAAAGTTGACGCGCCCCCTGGGCCGTGTGCAAGGGATACCCGGAGCCGGATCTGTATGGGGGTAGTAGTCCTTGTGGCGGTGACCCGGTCCGTGCCCAGGGTGTCAAACTAAGTGGCAGTCTATGGCAGTAGATGTTGTTAAGTGTCGACTACGCCACCCGTTGAGTGCGGCTTTGAAGCCGCCGCTGCAGAGCAGTCCGCTGAGGCCGGTGGTATATGTGCAGCAGTGATGGTATAACCCCCAACGGGAGGGGTATGGCCTCAGGGCAGCAGGTGTGGATGATGGGGGTTGTGATGGTGCAGTAAGAAGACTTAGAGTCGGGAGATGCAGCTCAGGGTTTTTACTTACTGGTGTCCTTTTAGTCACTCTGGCCTTGAGTGACCACCCGAGCCGTGCTGCGTCCACCAGGTCCTGGACTCGGCCAACCCCCAGGCAATTCCGGAGCGTGGTCCTGAGCTCCTTTCTGACTCTCCCTTCTTCTGGCCGTTCCCACCAGGGATCCACTTTTGGCCGGCTCCCTCGGGTCTCTTGGTGGTCAAGCCTCCTCTGGGCTCCCTGACCCTATACTTGGTGTGCCTTTCTAGTGGATTTGGTGAGGGTCGTGGCAGATCCTGACCACGACCTCCGGTTCCTGGCTAAGGTTTGTTTTGGCCTCTGCCAGCTTGGGATCCGGTACCCTTGTCAGCCAACCCTTCACCCTTCTGTCCTTATTCTGGGATCTTGGGGTTCTCTTCTTGTTTCCTCTCTGGGTCCTTCTGACTCCTCTCTCTCTCTCTCTCTGTAGGCCTTGCTCTGGAGCTGGGCCCAGCCGGAGCCACAGCTCCCTGTCAGCCCTCCTGGCTGAGCTCCTCTGCTCTGCTTCTCCTCAGGCTGAACTCACCCTGATCTAAGATGGTGCCCACCTTATATACTCCCTCTATGTGTGAGCCCAGGTGACCAGCACCCAATGAGCTCCTAGCTTTACCCAGACTACTCCCCCTATCTGCCCCTACACTACTGGGATGTTCCACCCCCCTCCCACTCCAGCCAGGGACAGACGCTGTCGTACCTGCACATATACTGGTGGGAGTACCGTTGTTCTGTCCCCCGGAAATGGGATGTATGTAGTGCATGCAGCCTACTAAGCTCAGTTCCACACTCCATCCTTACCCGGGAGTGGAATACCACACCTCTGGGTTGAGGTGCAATACCCCTGTAGCAGCCGAATCCTCAGGGTGCTACACGTGAGACAGCACGGCCATCGAACGGACAAGGCGGCTAATAAATATTCGGATGGCAAAATTTGTTAACGGAAGAGGTGGTGTAGTAATACGACACCGAGAACTGGAAGGAGATAAAGCAGGCCTCATACGGCCCGATGGTGTTCACTTAACGGACATTGAACTGGACATATTCCTGCCAGGACTGCAGGATGGAGTGGAACAAGCGTTAATGATGATGGGGGGGGTCGGAGTCCTGCATACGAGTATGCAGGATCCTCCGTGGCCTGGAAATAGAAAGGACATGTTGGAGAGTTACACTTGTTGGCCAACTTGCCGGTGTGGAGACACAGGGCCTGCTGCAACAAGCTGAATTATTTTGGAAATAAAATGCCTTTCTAATGGAATAAGTATAAAGAATGAATAAAGCTGTGACCGATCCTCACCCATCCAGTTGTAAGAGTTACATTATTGTATTGGCAAGGAAAGGGGGGTGGTAGGGGGGCTGAATGTCTGGATTGGTTTGGGGGTCCTCACAGTCTGGTAGACTCCATACTAAATAAGGAGGGAGTCACTGACTGTGGTGGCCCCTCCCCGGGCCGTGGCGATTGGTGATCCCCCTTCTCTGCCCCTTACTGACCAGTGATCCTGAAGTCCCCAAAGGGTCCAATGAAGCGGAAGGGACGGCTGCCACAAGCCGTCCCATGGATACATAAACACCGGGACATCCCACGTTACTTCCTTTCTCTGCTGGTCCCGGAGTCGAACGTCCCACCCACCCTCCCTGGTGTGAAGACTGCAAAAAGGACAATCGTAGACTTTTCAAGTCACAGCGACCTGGAAATAGAAAGGACATGTTGGAGAGTTACACTTGTTGGCCAACTTGCCGGTGTGGAGACACAGGGCATGCTGCAACAAGCGGAATTATTTTGGAAATAAAATGCCTTTCTAATGGAATGAGTATAAAGAATTAATAAAGCTGTGACCGATCCTCACCCATCCAGTTGTATGAGTTACATTATTGTATTGTCAAGAAAAAGGGGGGCTGAGCGTCCGGGTTTAGTTGGGGGTCCCCACAGTCTTGTGAATAGCTGAGGAGCTGACAAAATCCCAAAGGGCAGGACGTTGAATTGGTAATGAAATATCTTTTGCCCTTGCCTGATTGCAAACCTG
The DNA here is from genome assembly GCF_046119375.1 of Phyllobates terribilis. Classification (NCBI taxonomy): domain Eukaryota; kingdom Metazoa; phylum Chordata; class Amphibia; order Anura; family Dendrobatidae; genus Phyllobates; species Phyllobates terribilis. The sequence goes on from NW_027362761.1 coordinate 597,284,075, forward strand.
AGAAATTTCCGGAAAGAGGGATGTATAGGCACTTGATAGTACGCCTCTTGCCATGGTTGCCATAACGTAATCCTTGCCTATTAGAGGAATCGTGGATTTTATAGATTCCATTTTGAAACTTCTGTACTTGACATAATGATTCAGATGTTTCAAATTCAGAATTATTCTGTAGGTCCCCGAGGGCTTTCTTATAAGGAAAAGTCGAGAGTAGTGGCCACTTCCCTGTTCCATGTGAGGTACTGGCGATACCACACCAGATTTCTGCAGATCTTGAAGACCTGATAACAGGATGTTGTTTAGATTTTGGGATGATAGAGATGTTATCTCTAATCTCTGAGGAGGATGAGAAGAAAACTCTATTTTTGCTCCCACTCCAGCAGTTTGCAGAATTCTTTGGTCTGAGGATATTTCTTGCCACTGTGGGAGAAAGTGCGTAATTCTGCCTCCTACATGTATGGCATCATGGTCTTTCTTGTCGCTGGTTTTGGAAGATATTTTTTCCTCTTCCCTCTTTAGGAAAACTCCAGCGACCCGATTTTCCTTTTCATTTATACTGCAGGTTTTGGGCCTGTGATGAATGAAAGGGTTTTTTTGTTATGGTTTACATGTATAAGGGCCCCATAGGTTGATCGCTTTGGTTGTTGATTGAGGGGGCTATGGGGGGCTCATACTATATATAGGGGGGTGTCAGCATACATAATTCTGCTCAATATTAAGTCATACCATTAATCTAAAGAAATAGTTATTAATATGTTAATATTGAGCAGAATTACTCCACAACAGTCAATGTCTCTCACGTGGCCCCTTGGGAAAAGTAATCTCCCACCCCTGCTCTATTATGTATAGTTATGTTATGTATACTGCTGTACATAAGGGAAAAATTTGCGCAGTGCTCTTAGTGCATCACTCTGTCATTTTCCATTTACAGATGTGGACAAGAGCACCTGTGTGTTACTCACATGGCCTATCAAAGGGGGTCATGTGACATGTCACGTGATACATCGGGTACCCTGGGGGGGGGGCACGCCTTCTAAACTGCCCGGGGCCCAGGCTACTGGTAATCCGCCCCTGGATGCATCTTCCTCTTGCTGAGAATGTCCACCTGGTTATAGAGAGGCGACGCCAGTCTCTGCAGGAATTTAACCCCTGTGTGTCTTGCAGAGTTTAACTCCCTGGCCTATCCTCTGCCAGCAGGGGATATATTAGGCAGCTACAGACTTGACGCTGTGCCTAAACTTAGGTTCCTAGTGGACTCCATTTTATCGACCCGGCTTGTATACCCATTCTGTCTGACCTCTCTGCTTCTGACCTGTGCTGCCGCGCCGACCTCGGACTATCTGACTATGTCTCTGCCTTGTCCCGTTAGTCAGCTGCTGCAGGTCTGGGGACTGCCCTGGAGTGGCACCTGGTGGCTACCCTGCGGCCCAAGCCTATCCTCACCATCAGAGGCTCTAGAGAAGACCAAGTAACCACTTAATCACACCCCTCCAGGGTAAGCCTGCCCCATGGCACAATGGGTCCACACCCACCGCCGTCACAGTTTTCTTATAAAAGTCACTGCTATTGACGATGCAGTTCTCACCCAGAGCGTGGTGAAGTATGTGACTAAGGAGGTGTCCCTGCTTGTTGGAACTTTATACTTTGAATCTGTGTAGTTTCTAGTTCTTGAAAACTTGTCCACGGCCATGGTCTTGGGCCCAGGTTACGTAAACATAATCCGGTCATTGACTGGCACCAGGGTGATATTGTGCGCTGGAGTCCTGAGTGTCAGGAGGAATGTATGTTCTTATCTGTGAATCTGTCTAAATCCGCACCCGGTGGTTTACCTGATATATTTAGAAATTTTGTTGATGTATTTTCTGTATATGAATCAGAGAGATTACCCCCAGAAAGAGATCATGATTGTCCCATATACCTGGTACCTAACTCCCAAAGGTAAAATACTGTATGTTATCTTTCTGGTCCAGAACATCTGGCCATGAAAGATTATATAGCAGACAGTCTGCAAAAAGGGTTCATCAGACTGTCCACATCACCAGTAGGGGCAACGTTCTTTTTTGTCGGTAAAAAAGATGGTGGTCTCAGACTTTTGTATTGACTATCGGAAACGTAACAAAACTACTGTAAAGAATCAGTAATCTCTGCCGCTCATCCCCGATCTCTACAACCAGCTGCCTGGAGCCCGATGCTTAACCAAGCTTCATCTCATAACCTGATCCATATCAGAGAAAGAGATGAGTGGAAGATGGCATTTAATACACCTGAGGATCACTATGAGGATCTTGTAATGTCTTTTGAGCTAGTTAGTAATGCTCCGGCTGTTTTACAAAATTTTGTTAATGACATCTTCAGAGATATCAGTGGTCAATATGTGGTTGTCTACTAGGATGACAGCTTCGTTTATTCACCCGATATTATATCACACATCTGACATGTATGTACTGAACTACAAAGACTCAGCGACAATTCTTTATTAGCTAAACTTGAAAAATGTGTGATTCTGGTTCAAGAAGTAATTTTACTGGGGTATATTTTGTGTGCCAATGGACCCCTCTAAAGTTCAATCCATAAAAGATTGGGTTCAACCCAAGTCTCTAAAAGTATTGGGGCACTTTCTTGGTGTTACACTCGTTCCTGGACTGTCTGGCGTGAGCGTGGATTGTGGTCTCACTGGGCCACGAACTGAAGAGTGCCTGTAGGGGGCATGATTTAGTGCCACTCCCAGACTGACCTCGGATACAGGACAACTGATGGTGCCATGATCCAAGGAGTATCCGGGAGGGGCGCAACCAGGTGCTACACCAGGGCAGAACTCAGACACTTGGCTGCTGGCCCTCACCAAGGTACGTAAGTACTGACAGGGCAGCCACTTGGGACAGGTTCACACCGTGCTGGCAGGATGGCCACTACTGATATATAGACACGAGTAGGACCCAGTTCAGACTGAGTGGACAGGCAAGGAAACCGCAGATGCGGCAAGGACTCGGTTCACAAAGAATAGACAGAATAAGGTACTCGCAGGATGCATACAAGGATAGGTGTGGACAAGACAGATAGGAACAAGTTCACACAGGGTACTTACAAAGAAGTAGCAAGTGTACTCACTAACACTAATGTTGCACAGCGTCAACAGAATAGGGGTAGGCACTTGTTCAGACACTGCAGGTATCAGGAATAAGTACAGGTTCAGACACTGCAGGTTACAGACACAAGAGATGAAGGGAAAGATCAGACACATGCACGCAGGATAAGGGATACACAGGTCAGACAGGAACTGATATAGGTACCAATTCAGACTGGAATTGACACAGGGATAAACAGGTACAAGATTCAGGCTACAGGCCTGGATATTCAGCCCTCAGCGTGGCAGTAACAAACTAGAAAGGACACAGTTAAAGGTTCAGCATACAGGCCTGGGTCCACAGCCCCCAGGGTGGTGGAAACAGGGATAGAAGCAGGACAGGACCTGGCAACTCAGCAGTTGCACATGCGCACACGCAAAGAAGGTTTTGCTCAGGCACCTCCCAATGGGTGGAGGTGCCTTAAGTACCCAATGCCTCTTAGCAATAGGCTGGGGACACATTAGGAAAGAGCTTACTGTACCTGCACGGCCTGGTGAGTAAATAGATATCCCTGCATGGCGGGGGAGCATGGGAAGACATGCAGGCATGCCGGCCGTGATGTTACACTTGGATTTGCTAATTACTATTGTAAGTTTATTGAGAATTTTTCCAAGATTGCCAAACCATTAACTGATTTAACCAAGAAGGGGGTAGATGTGATCTACTGGAAGCCTATTTCGTACATGAATTCTTCAGGATTCCCATGATTCAGTGCTTGCGGGTCAATGTAACCATCATGGTTATGTCCTGAAGAAGTTTGGAATAACTTCGAAATGCGTTGATTAAGAACCATTAATAAAAATTCGCAGTACTATTATCTCATGACCTGGATCTCCATTATTGATCAGCATCGCGGAAAATTCACAACTTTTCTCCTTTTTCCTGCATGACTGGTCGGAAAACCCATGGAACTGCAGCAGCCGACGGTCTATGCTTTTACATGGTTGTGTACTCACAACCTCATGAGGTTAGCATAACCTTAATTATTATTTCTTTTACTCAGATAAGACCCTATTTATACTTCTTTTGCTCCTAGTTTCTTCTGTGTTAATGACACACGCAATGAGAAGATTTGGTCTTCCTGTAGACTGTTGTCTCCCAGCTAATACTATTATCTCTGTATTAATGATTATGCTTAAAGCTGCACAGCGATATTGTATTTCTATTCGCGTAATCCACAACAATTAGTATTGTCCACAGTTTCTGGAAACTTTGTCAGAAGTTTATTGCTACTTCAACTAGCTCAGATCCAGCAAGGTGTCTGGCATTTCCTTAGCTTTTCCTGACCCCCATGCTGCATCACTGTCCACAGTTTAGACACAGAAAAGTGAAAAGTCGAGCTAATGAAATTGTCTGCTTGTATAAACAAACACCACTTATTGTGGACCTATATCTGTCCTGACCAGCCCGTCATTGACATATTTAGATAATTTTTAACTAGTCAGAAGGGACGTTTTGAATTTGGATATTTTAGGATAAGATTACAGGCAGCCCTCAGGTTACAAACTAGATACGTTTGTTCGTAACCCAAATTTGTATTTGTTATGTCAAAAGGGCTGCAAGAAAACCCCTAAAACTAATAACTAATTGCTGACCTCTCCAGGTTGCCCTGCCACCTGGTCATCTTCTACCACCATTGCATGCTGCATCTTTGGCCTATTAACTATAGTCCAGGACTTCCTGTCATGGGCAGGCAGTAGGTCACTGTATATCATAAGATTGTGGCTGATCCTTGTAATTCCCCGTTCCCAGTGCAGATCCTTGTAATTTCCACTGCTCCTAGTGCAGATCCTTGTAATTCCGTCTGCTCCTAGTGCAGATCCTTGTAATTCCGTCTGCTCCTAGTGCAGATCCTTGTAATTCCCCCTGCTCCTAGTGCAGATCCTTGTAATTCCCCCTACTCCTAGTGCAGATCCTTGTAATCTGCACTGCTGTAGGTACAGTTCCCTGTGGTTCCCACTGCTTCCAGGACTGATCCTTGTAATTCCTCCTGTTCCCAGTGCAGATCCTTGTAATTTCCACTGCTTCCAGTTCAGATCCTTGTAATTTCCACTGCTTCCAGTTCAGATCCTTGTAATTCCCCCTGCTCCTAGTGCGGATCCTTGTAATTCCTCCTACTCCTAGTGCAGCTCCTTGTAATTCCCCCTCCTTTGAGTGCAGATCCTTGTAATTCCCCCTACTCCTACTGCAGCTCCTTGTAATTCCCCCTCCTCTGAGTGCAGATCCTTGTAATCCGCACTGCTGCAGGTACAGGTCCCTGTGGTTCCCACTGCTTCCAGAACTGATCCTTGTGGTCCCCGCTGTTGACTTTTCTGTCACTTAACCAGTTTTTTTTTTTACCCACGTACATGATCTTTTCATTACTAACAAACTTTCTTTCCTCTGCATCACCGAAATCTGGCTCACTTCCTCTGACACAGCCTCTCCAGCTGCACTTTCTTATGGTGGATACCATCTTTCAGTCTCCTTTTTTTGAGATGCACTCTGTGTGCATCTACTCTCCCTCCAGCCTTCAACTAGCTGTCATTTACCACCCCTCAGTGCGAGCCACCACTTTTTCATCCACTTCACCACCTGGCTACTTCATTTCCTCTCCGTTAACATGACCACTAATATCATGGGCGACTTCAACACCCCAATTGACACTTCTCACACAGCTGTCTCCAAGCCTCTATCCCTCACTTCCTCCTACGGCCTTGCTCAATGGTCCTCTGCAGCCACTCACAAAGATGGCAACAAACTGGACCTCATCTTCACCAGCCTCTGTTCCCTATCTAATCTCTCTAACTCACCTCTCCCGCTTTCTGTCCGCAACCTACTTACATTCTCTTCCCTCTCCAGGTGCACAATCCCCACTTCACAAATTTACACACCCTCGCAGAAGTCTTAAACACCTTGATCTACACTCACTCTCTGAATCCCTTTTCCCTCTGGCAGATATGTTTCTTACACAATCCAGATGCTGTTGCTGCCGCTTTGTATAACTCGTCAACAGCTGCAGCTCTCTAATCTGTCTGCCCCCTCACACATACCAAAGTTCGCACAATCAACAGGCAACCCTGGCACAACAGCCTGACTAAAGAACAGAGACGGGCTTCCAGGGTTGCTGAGCGGAGATGGAAAAGGTCCCACTCCAATGATCAGTTCATTGCATTCAAACAGTCCCTCACTACTTTCAAGTCCACACCCTGCTGCAAAACAAACCTACTTCTCATCTCTCATATCCTCCTTGTCTCATAACCCTAAACAGCTATTTAACACTTTATATTCTCTCCTCTGTCCCCCAGCACCTCCTCCCTCTCCTTTCATCTCTGATGAAGACTTTGCCTCATTCTTCAAGCAGAAGATTGATAACATCAGAGAAAGCTTTGGCCTACAGCCCCTCCTCATAACTACTCAGCTTTCTTCCTCCAAACCAGCTTCTCCACCATTACAGAAGATAAACTTTCCTCTCTACTCACCAACTCACATCTCACCACCTGTGCACTTGACTCGATCTCTTCCCACCTCATCCCAAACCTCACCATAGTCTTCATCACAACCCTAACCCATCTCTTCAACCTATCACTAGCAACTGGTGTCTTCTCCTCATTCTTTAAACATGCCTCAATCACACCCATCCTCAAAAAGCTCTCCCTTGACCCATCCTCTGTGTCTAGCTATCGCTCCTTATCACTTCTCTCCTATGCCTCAAAACTATTAGAACAGCATGTCCATCTTCAACTGTCCTCCCACCTCTCCTCCTGCTCCCTCTTTTACCGGTTACAATCTGGCTTCCGAGAGCATCATTCAAACGATACTGCCCTAGCTAAAGTCACCAATTACCTACTAACCACCAAAGCCAAGCGACTCTACTCTGTCCTCCGCTTTTGACACAGTGGACCATTCCCTCTTATTACAGACTCACTCATCTCTTGGCATCATAGACTTAGCCCTATCTTGGATCTCTTCATACCTAGCAGACCAGACATTTAGCGTCTCCCACTCACACACCACCTTCTCAACTCGCCCCCAAGGTTCAGTCCTAGGACCCCTGCTCTTCTTCATCTACACCTTCGGCCTGGGAGAGCTTATAGATTCCCAAGGCTTTCAATATCATCTCTATGCTGATGACACACAGATCTACCTCTCTGGACCTAATATCACCTCCTTACTAGCCAGAAAACCACAATGTCTGTCCACTATTTCATCCTTCTTCTCTGCTCTATTTCTAAAACTTAACATGGGCAAAAAAGAATTCATCATCTTTCTCCCACCTCACTCAACCCCCCTAACACACCTCTTATCTCCTCTTCCCACAATTGCATACAAGATTTCTCCCGTGCATCCCCCATACTCTGGAACTCTCTACCCGAACATCTCAGACTCTCGCCTACCATGGAAACCTTCAAAAGGAACCTGAAGATCTACCTCTTCCAACAAGCCTACAACCTGCAGTAACCCTCGTTCCACTATACCGCTTCTCAACCAGCTCTACCCTCACCTACTGTATCCTCAACTATCCCTTGTAGATTGTGAGCCCCCACGGTCAGGATGCTCTCCCCTCCTGTACCAGTCGGTGACTTGTATTGTTCATGAATATTGTACTTGTTTTTTATTATGAATATCCCTTTCACATGTAAAGCGCCATGGAATATATGGCGTTATAATAATAAACAATAATTATTCTTTCAGGGAGCACCTGGTCATGGCCGGTTTATGGTGAAATTATGTTTTTCCCACTTTCGGATTATGGCCTTAACAGAGCTCACTGGAACATATAGTAGTTTAGAAATTCTACTGCCATCAGTATGTTTTGCAGCAATAAGTTTGCTAAGGTCTTGAGACAGCTCACTGGTTTTACTCATCATGAGATGTTTCCTGTGTGACACTTTGGTAATGAGACACCTTTTTATAGGCCATGAGATGAACCAGTTGACATTCTTTTCCCCTAAGTGGCAGGATTGCTTTCAAATTACTGATAGATTTCATCCGCTGTCATGACTTTCCAGGGCTTTTTGTACCTCTCTTTCTTGGTGTGTTCAATACTTTTTCCTTGTGTAACTTCTCATTCTTACACATGACAATTTATGGACATCTATGGTTTGATTTCTTTGCCTGTGTGGATTGGATGGGTTGTTACCAACATCTAGTGAGAATTTCATGTCAATAGCACCTTTAGAAATAGATTTACTTATAAAATAGGTGACGTATTAAATACTTATTTCACCCGCTGTGTATAGTCATAACTACCTATGTATTGTCTGCATACATTGCGCAAGCTTGTGCATACTTTTTAATTTCTATTGTAATTATTTTACATATTTATGTATATATTTCATAGCCCGTGATCAAGGTCTGATGTGGGCCAAAACATTGGTCACCATTCGTCTTTGGACCTATACATGCTGATAATTCAATAAATCAACTAAAGCCTACTCATTAATTCAAGTCTGCATAAACATGGACATAATAGCTGCCAGAAATCAACAAATAGGCAAGAAAGAGTTTAATGGCGGATAGAGAGTCTATTAAGCTCCATTAATTGCAGGAGAAATGCTGGGGAAGCTAGAAAAACCTGTCTCTTTAAGCAGACGGGAACCTACATACATGGCATAGGAAGAAGCAACCGCTTTTCGGGTATAAAGCAGCTAAATTTTTCTATACACTGATTTATACATTTCATGTTTGTCACCAATAGTATTAAATAAGAACACGTTGTCTGAATGTGACCATTTATACCATTAACAATTGAAGACAATTCAAAAATATTCTTAGCTTCTTCATTACCTGCATTACATCCAATTTTCACTTACTGAAATCCGCCCTTGTTTAGGAGTGCTAATTTGGGGCAGGTCAAATACCGCTGTGGTGCTTGGTTTAAAGTCTAATTGCACCAAGGTGAACCACTTCATCTAAATCACATTGTGGGTGTTTATATGTACATCAAGCTGCGATTCCCAAGTAAAACATTTTCCACATTCTTTACATAAGTATGGTTTCTCTTTGTGAATTATCTCATGTGAAATTAGAGCTGACTTTTGAGTAAAACACTTTCCACATATAGTACATGAGTACGGCTTCTCCCCTGTGTGAATTCTTTGATGTCTAACAAGATCTGATTTATGGGTAAAACATTTCCCACATTCTGAACATGAGTACGGCTTCTCCCCTGTGTGAGTTTTTATATGTGCAACAAGCTGTGAGTTCCGAGTAAAACTTTTCTCACATTCTGGACATGAGTACGGCTTCTCCCCTGTGTGATGAGCTCTTACATGTACATCAAGACTTGATTTACTGCTATAACTTTTCCCACATTCTAAACATAAAATAGCCTTCGTGCCTGTGTGAGTTTTCTGATGATCAACCAAATATGAATTCTGACTAAAAGATTTCCCACATAGATTACACGAAAATGGCTTCTCCTCTGTGTGAATTCTCATATGCCTGACAAAATTGTATTTGTGAACAAAGCGGTTTCCACATTCTGAACAAGAGAACGGCTTCTCCCCTGTGTGAGTTCTTTGATGAACATATACAGCAGACTTTTGCCTAAAACACTTTCCACATAATGAACAAGAAAATGGCTTCTCCCCCGTATGAATTATTTGATGTCTAACAAGCTCTGATTTGTAGGAAAAACATTTCCCACATTCTAAACATAAATTAGGTTTCGCCTCTATGTGAGTTTTCTGATGGTCAACCAGAGCTGAATTATCAGTAAAACATTTCCCGCATTCTGAGCTTGAATACGGCTTCTCCCCTTTGCCAGCTCTTTCGTGTTGAACAACCCTTATGTGACTTTCATTTCGCTCAACATTCTGCAGTGAATCAGGAGATAGGACTTGTTTAAAAGCATCAGATGACAGATCTTGGATTTGAAGGGCTAAGGTTATATCTGGGATAATGGCATGCTCTTCATATGTACAATGTACACCACAACTACCTGTGAAAAAAACAAAACGGATTTTGTAAATTTTAAAACAAAAAAAAAAATTTAAATCTGTTTTTCACTGGCCCCTAACTGCAGTATCATTGTACTTGCCAGATAATAATGGTCTTATTACCAAGATGACTCTTCTACAATTCCAAAGTGTAATCACATAGAAAAGTAGTTGATAATATGGATTAGTGTTTCATAGCCGTTACCACAAGAACAGTGTCCATGACTGCTCTACATGCAGCCACATAAGTGAAATAATGCTTTGCGATACCAAAAACTAAGTGTCTAAAGACTCTATAAAAATGGAGGAAGCAGCAACAGAAATGTTCAACCAAGAACATATTTCCCACATTTGAGCCCATTGGAATTTAAAAAAAAATTCCCAAATCTGTACATTTCCTGTACAAAATGACAGCATGCCGAAAAAACGTTCCCAATTTTCAAAGCTCTTATCCTGTGCATCCCCTTGACGAAATGATTTTACCAGAACAATCTTCTAGAAAACCCCTCACCCCCAATTTCATTAATTTATGAAATTTCAAGGACCCAAACATACTGATAATAGGAAATTGAACTCTGCCTCACTCACACAGGCAGAATTAATGTCCATCTATAATATAAAGGCGCTACCTGTGTTATCACCAGTACCGGTATTACATGATCATTAATATTTAATTTGCATTTTAAATGAAAGGCTTAATATACCGCTGGATAAAATGCCAGAACAAAGAGCATAAAAAATGCATTTCATTCATAGAAGAAGAAAAATCGGTGGCTTCTCTTCTGACTCCGCAGTCACTACTCACCTGGGCGGTTATCTGTAGGAGGCTCCTCTTTACACCGCTGATCGCCCCTCACATTTCTCTCTGGAGCATTAATATTGTTCAGATCTTTATCCGGATCCAAAAGCTGCAAAACAAATATTGTAAAAGTCCCCGATGATTGGAGAAGTCACCGGGAATAATGGTGAGAAGATCCGGCCATGTCTGTGGTCAGCTGTGATCCTGCCGTCTCCACCGCTCTCATTACACAAGTATAAAACATCTAATACTGGAGGAGAAGACAAGACTGAACACAAGGAGGTCACAGCCGTCTACACATCATAAAGGATGGGTGGATCTGTGGATGTTCGTGTTCAGTCAAACTGTAGTTCAAAGTTTGGTTTAGCATCCGAACTTGAACCCGAAACCAATAGAAGTGAATGGAGACCTGAACTTTGGTGCTTTAACATGGCTGTAAAATGGTCATAGTAAGGGTCAGGAGGCAAAGATCCAAGTGGAGGAGGTGGTGGAGTGTAGGGGAGGAGGTGGAAGGTGGCGGTGTAGGTGGAAGAGGCAGGGGAGGAGGAATCTAAAACTGGTTTTGTGGTTTTTTTTTTAGGGAACTGATTTAAAAGAACATAGAATTAAAAAAAAAAACAACACAATCTAGAACCAGGAGGCGGAGGTCCAAGTGGAGGAGGAGGTGGACGTGGCAGTATAGGTGGACGAGGCAGAGGAGGAGGTAGCAAACACTGTTTTTTTATTTGGGTAGGCCCCAAAATTAAACGAATGGCAAATAGAATTAAACAATGGTTAGGTGCAGCAGGTATAGCTGTCTAGTCAGCCAAAGGTATGGACAATTCCTGTGGGATTCACGCCTGGTTCATTTTAATGAATGTTAGCTTCCCCAAGTTGGAAGTGGTCAGGCGGAAGTGCTTGTCTGGGATCAGCCACCCTGCCTTGCTAAACACACGTTGTGACACTACATTTGCCACAAGGCAGGACAGGACCTCCAAGGCATAAAGGTCAAGCTCAAGCCATCTGTCCAATTTGGAGACCCAGAAGTTAAATGGGGCAGACCTATCAGTTAGTACGTGGAGATGTGTGGACATGTACTTTTCCACCATGTTATAACGCTGCTTTCTGCCCATATCAGATGGTGGTGCCGAATGTTGTGACGTGCTGGAAAAGTTTTGTCACATTTCGGCCATGCCATGGTGGTGGTGCCCATTTAATCTATCCTAAACTCTGCTGCCCGACTAATCCACCTGTCTCCCCACTATTCCCCGGCCTCTCCTCTCTGTCAATCCCTTCACTGGCTCCCCATTACCCAGAGACTCCAGTTCAAAACCCTAACCATGGCATACAAAGCCATCCACAACCTGTTTCCTCCATATATCTGTGTACTAGTCTCCCGGTACATACCTGCACGCAACCTCTGATCCTCACAAGATCTCCTTCTCCCCTTTTATCTCCTCCTCCCACAATCGCATACAAGATTTCTCCCGTGCATCCCCCCTACTCTGGAACTCTCTACCCCAACACATCAGACTCTCGCCTACCATGGATACCTTCAAAAGGAATCTGAAGACCTACCTCTTCCGACAAGCCTACAACCTGCAGTAACCCTCACTCCACCATACCGCTGCACGACCAGCTCTACCCCCACGTACTGTATCCTCACCCATCCCTTGTAGACTGTGAGCCCTCGCGGGCAGGGTCCTCTCTCCTCCTGTACCAGTCACTGACTTGTATTGTTCAAAATTATTGTAATTGCTTGTGCTATGTATACCCCTTTCATATGTAAAGCGCCATGGAATAAATGGCACTATAATAATAAATAATAATAACGCCACACCAGGGAGCTCCTTTTAGCTGGCTTTGGTGTGCTCATTTAGTTGGCACGGTGGGCAATTGCAGCTGACGTACTGGCTATAGGCCGCCCGCTGTGCTTTTGCACCCTGCTCTCTCTTCTGGTGTGCTACTGGGGCAGCTTGACCACCTCCTTTTCCTCCAAACTGTACACGTCACTAGGGTGGCCTTCGCTCCATGTGGGGTCTAGGGCCTCATCATCCCCCACATCATCTTCCACCCACTCCTCACACCTGGCCTGCAGTTTGGAATTCTCTGAGATGTGAAGCGGTGATCTACTGACTGTGTGCACTAGCCTTCCTACGTACTTATCCTTCAACATTAACAAGCGGTTGGGCATCGGTGCACTCAGTCTCTTCCACTTGTACTGCAGGGCCAGGTGGATGGGCCACGGAATGCCAGCCAGTGGACTCATCAAAATGCAGAAAAGACTGATGCATAACTTGGAGCTCAGACTGGTTGGCTGATTTTCAAGGGTGTGAGGTGGAAGCTGGATGGCCATGGTCCTCAGGTGCCAACTTTCCACTTTCTGCAGGAAACCGGGTGGAAGATAATGCAAAGGAACTGGAGGCACTCTCAGCCATCCAATCTAACATAGCCTCAATATGAACTGGCCTCAACATTCAAGTAGTGGTACTCAGCCCTACGAAATGACGCAGAAAGTCCTACCGCCTGCATGCATCAGAGAAAGTATTTCATTTGGGCACATAGCAGGCACAGAATGACCAAGTCCCCTCCATGCAGCAGCTACATCATCACCACCACCAGCAGCTACACCAGTACCATCAAGACCACATCCATGTCCCCTATTTGATGCTCTCCTCATTTTTTAAGTGGTTTTTACTCACACTACTCCCACAGACACAAGTGCAGAGTAGAAGAATTTGTTTTTATGCACACTACTCCCACAGACACGGGTGCAGAATAGAAGAATTTGTTTTTACGGACACTACTCCCACAGACACGGGTGCAGAGTAGAGCTGTTATGAAACTGCAACTCCACACTAGGGCAGAAGAGGGAAAAGCTGTCCCTGCACTAGGTCTAGACTGAAGCCCTACGGTGGAGGGGGCAACCTATTCCTAGCGAATAGACCCACCGACGTTTCCTAGACTAAACTCAAAAGAAGACCTAAAGGAGGAGGGGAAGGAGACCCTGAAAGAACTAAGGACTGGGAAAAAACAAACAGGTGACCTCCTAACAAGAAACTAGAGGAAGCTGCAGAAACAAAAAAGGGAATAAAGGAATCTTCAACAGGCAGAACTAGAGGATCCTAGAACTGCACAAAACTAAACACAGAAAGTACTACTACCAAACCTCCTAGCCAGAACTCTCACGGATAAACACTGTTGTCTGACAAGGACTAGGAGGCAGGTGCTGGGTAATAAAGGGTGATACAATCACCTGACCTTAGTCAAAACCAACACCAGGGGAAAAAGACCAACAACCAGAAAACCACAACAAAATGGCGGATGGTCCCAAAGAAACAGATTCTAACAGTACCTCCCCTTTTATGAGGATCCTCTGGATCCTCTCGGCTGAGCCTTATTCGGGAATCTCCTGTGAAAAGCTTTAATCAGCCTTGAGGCCGAGACGTCCTCAGCTTTCATCCAAGAATTATCCTCGGGACCGAATCCTTTCCAGGACACGAGATACTGTAACCTTCCTCTAAGCCACCTAGAATCTAAAATGTGTGAAATTTCAAATTCGCTGTCCTCATCAACTGGAGGGACAGTCGGCATCACCTCCTTATCTGGCGTGTCCGCTTTCTTCAGTAACGATACATGAAAAACTGAATTCTCCAGGATGAGGGAATGTCTAATCTCACCACTGCCGAGTTGACCACCTGAACCACTTTGAAGGGTCCTACAAACTTAGGCCCCAGTTTTTTAGAAGGGATCTTCAAAAGCAGGTTCTTAGAGGACAACCAGACCATGTCCCCAACAACAAAGTCTCCCTTCTTTTCTTGTCAAAATATTTTTTGGACCTCCTATTCGCCTCTTTAAGATTATGGCGTACCCCGGTCCAAACCCTTTCCAAATTTTCCGAGAAACTCTCCTCCTCCGGCACCGCCACCCTAATCTTAGAAAATGGGACAAAAGATGGATGCCTCCCTGTACAGCAAAAAAAAGGAGAACACCCAGCCGAGGAAGACGTATGGTTATTAAGAGCAAACTCAGCTAGTGGTAGATATTCAGACCACATCTCTTGATTATCTGCTACAAAACATCTTAAAAACTGCTCAACATCTTGGTTCTTCCTTTTGGTCCGTCCATTGGACTCCGGATGATACCCAGACGAGAGGGACAAATAAACCTTTAATCTGTCACAGAAAGCACACAAAAAGAGAGCCACAAACTGAGGTCCTCTATCGGAAACAATGTCCGTGGGAACTCAGGGAGCCTGACAATCTCTTTCACAAACGCCTTAGCTAGAGTCTTGGCGCAGGGTAGTTTATTGAATGGGACCAGATGGCACATCTTACTAAACCGATCCACAACAACCCAGATGACAGAAAACCTCCCAGAGAACGGCAGATCGGTAATAAAATCCATAGTAAGATGCGTCCATGGCGAACTAGGGACCCCCAAAGGGCACAGCAACCCCGCAGCTGGGGCATGTGAGGCCTTCGACCTAGCGCACACAGTACACTGACGCACCCACTCGATGATTTCTCTTTGTCACCCTGGCCACCAGAAACTTCGACCAATCAAGCTTCTAGTTTCCGAAATCCCTAGATGACCCGCCAACTGAGACTCATGACATTCAGCAAACAAAGCTCTCCTCAAGGCTCTAGGCACAAATAATTTACCATAAGGAGTGTTTGTTGGTGCAGCACTCTGGGCCCCCAGGATGCTATTCTCCAACTCAGAACCCAATGCTGCTACCACCACACCCCTCTGCAAAATACATTCCTCCATCTCCGTATTAACTGCTGGAGTGAAACTAAGAGACGGGGCATACACTTTAACATTCTTTGTCCCAGGAATATATGTTACGGAGAAATGGAACCGGGCAAAAAACAGTGCCCACCTAGCTTGACGGGCATTCAAACGTTTAGCAGCATCCAGATATATCAGATTTTTATGATCAGTAAAAACCTGTATCGGATGTCTAGCCCCCTCAAAAAAATGTTGCCAATGTTCGAAAGCGAGTTTAATAGCCAGCAGTTCTCGGTTCCCTACATCATAGTTGAGCTCCGTCTCCGAGAATTTTTTAGAAAAGAAAGCACAGGGATGCACCCCATCCTTTCCCTCCTGGGACAGAATTGCCCCCACCCCTACTGATGAGGCATCAACCTCTACCAGAAATGGCTTGGTCTCATCTGGCTAGATCAAAACAGAGGCAGAGCTATACCTCTCTTTGAGATGCTCAAAAGCCTTAACTGCCTCAGTGGACCATTGGACCGTATTAGCACCCTTCTTGGTGAGATCAGTTATAGGTTTAGCGATAAGAGAAAAATTCTTTATGAACTTTCTGTAATAATTAGCAAACCCTAAAAATCTCTGAATGGTCTTTAAACATTCAGGCCTAGGCCACTCCAGTACTGTCTGAACCTTCACCGGGTCCATCTCAAACCCATCACCGGAGACAAAGTACCCCATAAAACTAATTTTCTGTACTGCAAACTCGCACTTCACTAGCTTAGCAAAGAGAATGTTTCCACTCAAAATCTGTAGAACTTCGTGGACTCTCTGCCAATGCGACACCAGATTGGGTGAATAGATCAAAATATCATCCAAATAAACAATAGCGCTTCTACCGATCAACGGCCTCAGAATGTCATTAATGAAATTTTGAAAAAAAGCAGGCACATTTGTAAGGCCAAAATGCATCACCAGACACTCAAAATGACCCTCCGGGGTATTAAAAGCTGTCTGTATTATATGCCCCTCGAAGGTCAATCTTAGAAAACCACTTCGCTCCGGTTAGTTGATTAAACAAATCCGAAATCAGCAGCAACGGGTAAGGATTGCGCACAGTGATCTTATTAATCTCCCGAAAATCCAAACACAGCCTAAGACCCCCATCCTTCTTTTTAACAAAAAAGAATCCTATAGCCACAGGGGACTTAGAGGGTCTTCTATGACCTGCAGCTAAACTAGTCTGTAAGTACTCCTTTAAAGCCTCCCTCTCGGGAATCGTCAGATTAAATAAACGACTCTTAGGGAGTATAGTACCTGGGACGAACTCAATAGCGCAATCGCACTCTCTATGGGGCGGTAGAGCTTGCGACTCAACATCTGAAAATACCCTCCAGAAATCCTGAATGGCTTCAGGTAGCTCCCTCTTCAAAACTGCAGCAATGTGAACATTACAACACTTACCATAACACCTCTGACCCCAGGATCTTATAGTACTAGACGACCAGTCCAACAATGGATTGGGCACCCTTAACCAGGGTAAACCCAGGACCACTGGAGCCGGCAAATTAGCAAGTACAAATAAGTCTATATGCTCTTTATGTTCCATATTCATAATTAGTGGGAACCTGGTGACCTTCCGAGAAATGCGCCCATGCTCCAGGGGAGTGTTATCAATCGCCACAACAGGGAAAGGAGACGACAAAGGGTCAGAAACAAAGTTATACTTGGCTACAAATTGTTGATCAATCAAATTAAGAGCAGCGCCACAATCAACCATTACCTGAAAATCAATGGAATGACCATGATAGGTGGTATTACCAGATAAAAACACTCCTGCGGAATGTAAAAATGCTATACGAACAGCAGAGTTGCTCCTGCTGAACCTTTTTTTTCCCTTCCTTATGCGAGCCTCGCATTGCTTAATAAAATGGTCAGCCTTACCACAATACAAACATAGCCTCCCAGCGAACCTCCTCTCCCTCTCCTGGGAACGGGAGGACATCGCCCCAACTTGCATCGGTTCCCCGCTGACGGCGTGACTATCCTGAGAGACGGGGTCCAACATTAAAAGAGCCTTTTCTTCACTCTGCCTGGCTCTCAATCTTCTAACCACACGGATAGCTAGCTGCATAGCTGTTTCCAAAGTGGCAGGTGCAGGATATGCAATGAGCAAATCTTTAACCCTTTCATTCAAACCTGCCAGAAACTGACTCTTGAGTGCTGGGTCATTCCATTTGACCTCTGCGGACCATTGTCTGAACATGGTGCAATACTTCTCAGCCTCACCAGAACCCTATTTAAGCCGTCTGAGCTCTGCCTCAGCTGATAAGACCCGATCAAGATCATCATATAACAACCCCAATGCAGTAAAAAATGCTTCTACTGACGTCAAACAAGAATCATTAGGATGTAAATAAAATGCCCAGATTTGGGGTTCGCCTTGCAATAAAGACATAATAATCCCCACACGCTGTAATTCACTTCCTGAGGACCCAGGTCTAAACCGAAAATATAGTAAACATGCATTTTTAAACGTAAAAAATTCCTGCCGTTTACCAGAAAAAAACTCACGTAATCCTACCTTCGATTCATCAGGGCGTGCTCCAGGGCAATTACTCATGTGCTGTTGCAGACTGGCTACTTTCAGAGTTAACCCTTGCAGGAGCTGAGCAAGCTCCTGGACGCTGTTCATACTGAAGGAATCCGGATGAGGATTTCTTATATATATATATATATGTATTTTTGGGCCGGACAAATTGTTACGAAACAGCAACTCCACACTAGGGCAGAAGAGGAAAAAGCTGTCCCTGCACTAGGTCTAGACTGAAGCCCTACGGTGGAGTGGGCAACCTATTCCTAGCGAATAGACCCACCGATGTTTCCTAGACTAAACTCAAAAGAAGACCTAAAGGAAGAGGGGAAGGAGACCCTGAAAGAACAAAGGACTGGGAAAAAAACAAACAGGTGACCTCCTAACAAGAAACTAGAGGAAGCTGCAGAAACGAAAAAGGGAATAAAGGAATCTTCAGCAGGCAGAACTAGAGGATCCTAGAACTGCACAAAACTAAACACAGAAAGTACTACTACCAAACCTCCTAGCCAGAACTCTCGCGGATAAACACTGCTGTCTGACAAGGACTAGGAGGCAGGTGCTGGGTAATAAAGGGTGATACAATCACCTGACCTTAGTCAAAACCAACACCAGGGGAAAAAGACCAACAACCAGAAAACCACAACAAAATGGCGGATGGTCCCAAAGAAACAGATTCTAACAAGAGCAATTTGTTTATACACACACTACTCCCACAGACATGGGTGCAGAGTAGAGCCATTTGTATTTACACACACTACTCCCACAGAAATGGGTGCAGAGTAGAGCAATTTGTTTATACGCACACTACTCCCACAGAAATGGGTGCAGAGTAGAGCAATTTGTTTTTACACATACTACTCCCAAAGAAACGTGTGCAGAGTATAAAAAAGTTAGTTAAGCACATTACTCCCACAGACACGCGTGCAGAGTAGAGCAATTTGTTTTCACGCACACCACTGCCACAGGTGCAGAGTATAACATTTTTTTTAGGCACACCACTCCCACAGACATGGATGCAGAGTAGAAAATATTGGTTAGGCACACTACATTCCATAGACACAGGTGCAGAGTAGAACAATTTGTTTTTATGCACACTACTCCCACAAACACGGGTGCAAAATAGACCATTTGTTTTTATGCACACTATTCCCACAGACACAGGTGTAAAGTATAATAAAAAAAATTAGTCACACTGCTCCCACAGACAAGGGTGCATAGTAGAAAAAATTGGTTAGGCTCACTATTCCCACACAAGGGTGCAGAGCACACACAGAGAGGCATTATGGAAAACTGCTCACACACAAAACCTAATACTGTCCCTCACTGCAGCTGCGTCCTGTCCTTACGCTAAGCAGAGCAGAAAGGCGGCGCCACCCATGATCCAGCACTTATACAATACTTGGCATGGCTGTGATGGCTCCGGAAGTGCCCACAGCCTAGAAACTGGTTGATTGTTGAAAGGCTGCAGTGAAGCCATACTTAATTAGGCATCTGAACAGTAAACTGGACTTCCAGTAAAAAGTCTATGTTCGGGATTCGGTACCAGACGCTAGGTGTCCGGTACGAACCCTGAACTTTACAGGTTGGATTCGCTGATCCCTACTTGGAGAAGTCCCCGAGAATAATGGTGATAAGATCCAGACATGTGATGTCTGTGGTCAGCTGTGATCCTACCATCTCCACCGCTCTCATTACACAAGTATAAAACATCTAATACTGGAGGAGAAGACAAGACTGAACACAAGGAGGTCACAGCCGTCTACACATCATAGGGGAGATCTCCATCTACCTGATGGTCCTGTGCAGGAGGAGGAGTGGGACATCTCTCTGGGGTTGTCCTCTTACTGGAGAGACCTGCAGGAGACACAGACAGGACTGACATCATTATTACATACAGAGAATTATAGGCCGCGTGGATTTAGTCCTGTCTATTACCTGGTGATGTGCGGGGCCGGTGCTCCTCCATCATCACCTCCTTGTACCGATCCTTGTGTCCTTCTAGATACTCCCACTCCTCCATGGAGAAATAGACGGTGACGTCCTGACACCTTATAGGAACCTGACACACACAATGATACCGTCATCACCCAGAATCCTCCAGTGCCGTCTTGTATAATGTCCCAGCATTCCCAGCAGTGTCACCTCTCCAGTCAGCAGCTCAATCATCTTGTGGGTGAGTTCTAGGATCTTCTGGTCATTGATGTCCTCATGTATCTGGGGGTGAGGTAGAGGCCCCGGGATTGGGCTCAGGGTTCCTCCCCGTCCTTCAGACACAGGGTCCTGACAGCGATCACTAGAGGTCTTCTTCACTACTGTGTAATCCTGAGTGTGGAGACATTAATAATCACTACAGACATTTCCAGAGTCCATCACCTCTCCGGTCATATCACCTGTTATTCCCATAGATAATGATGTCATGTGATGACATCACAACCTCTCACCTCTCCAGTCATATCACCTGTTATTCCCATAGATAATGATGTAATGTGATGACATTGTAGCGCCCCGAGGGTTCGGTTGCTACAGGGGTATTGCACCTCAACCAGAGGTGTGATATTTCACTCCCGGGTAAGGATGGAGTGTGGACCAGGGCTCAGTAGCTGCATACACACACTCACCCCATTTCCGGGGGACAGCTCGACGGTGCTCCCATATAATTGAAGGCACAACTGACCATGTCCCTGGCTGGAGTGGGGAGGGGGGAGAGAACCCAGTGATGTAGGAGCATAGGGGACGGTTTCTGGAGCATAGGAAGGAGCTCATTGGGTGCAGGTCACCTGAGCTCAACACAGAGAAGCACATAAAAGGTGGGAGCCATCTTTAGTCAGTGTTCAGTTCAGTCGGTTCAGTACAGTGGAGAAGTGACAGGGAGCAGGGGCTCTGTAGGAGCTCTGCTCAGAAGGCAGGCCTAGAGAAAGGGCCAGAGCCAGAGAGGAGAAGAGAAGAAGGAGAAGGAAAGAAAGAGGAGAGCCAGAGGAGTAGAAAGGCTCCAGAAACAAGGAGGCAGAAGGGACCCTAAGAGAGAGCAGAACGGACAGTAACCGTTGCAAACCCGCGTGATATCGGGTGAAGGGTCAGGTCGTGGAAGGGTACCGGATTCCCAAGTTGGTGGAGGTAAATTATCCCTCAGCCAAAAACCAGAGGTCGTGATCATCTATTGGTGCGACCCCCCGCCAAACCTGCTAGGAAGGCACCATATAGGATAGCGGGAAACGGGGGCCAACGTTTGCCCGCATAGATCCGCGGCAGCTGGACAGAAGTTTGGTCACTGGTGGGGCACGAGAGGCCAGAGAAAGGACAGAAGGGGGTCCTGTGCCATACTCCTGAATTGCCTGGGGGTTAACCGAGCCCCTCACCTGGTGGACGCAGCACGGCTTGGGCAGTCATTGCTGACAGAAGTGACATGGATAACAACTGTGAGTAAAAACCCTGGACTGCATCATTGGACTCTGTGTGATTTATGCTGCGCCAGCACCATCACCCCCAGCATCCACCTACATTGCCCTGAGGCTACACTCTTCCCGTGGGGAGTTATCCTATCCCTGTGCTGCACACCAACACCAGCCTCAGCGGTCTGCCTTGCAGCGGCGGTCATCCTGACCGCAATCCACGGGTGGCGTAGTCGGACATTCATAGCTCTACAAATAGACTGCCACAGCATTTGGTCTGACCACCCTGAGCCACGGGATCGGGTTGCCACTACTACTCCCATCATCGTACCGAAGCCCGGTTCCGGGTGCCCCACGGCCCAGGGGGCGAGTCAGCATCACAACCTCTCACCTCTCCAGTCATATCACCTGTTATTCCCATAGATAATGATGTCATGTGATGACATCACAACCTCTCACCTCTCCGGTCATATCACCTGTTATTCCCATAGATAATGATGTCATGTGATGACATCAGAACCTCTCACCTCTCCGGTAAGATGGAAGATTATCTCCAGGGTGAGGTTTAATATCCTCTCCACCTTCTTGTCTCTGTCCTTAGTCATCTTTGATGGATCAAACAGGAAAAATTCAACAGAAGATCCTTTGTTCTAAAGAGGATCAGATCTTAAATATAAACAAGTAAAAACATAAAAATTAACAACATAATAAATGGAAACATTTGAGAGGATAAAGTGGTGCTTGAAAGTTTGTGAACTATTCAGAATTTAATATTCCTGCATAATTTTGCCCTAAATTTCCATCAGATTTTAGTACTAAAAGTAGATTAACAATCAAATTAAACAAATAAGTCAAAATATTAAACTTTGAAAATAATCCAATATCTCATATCTGTGAGTTGCTAAAGTATGTGAAAATTTAGGATTAACAACTAATTTGAAGGTGGAATTAGAGTCTGATGTTTGCAATCAATGGGATGAAAATCAGATGTGAGTGGGGGACATGTTTAATTTAAAGATCAGAGATCTATCAAAGTCTGATCCTCACAACATGTTTGTGGAAGTGAATCATGGAACAAACAAAGGAGATTTCTTAAGACATAAAGATGTTGATGCTCAGACTGGAAAACGTTGCAAAACCATCTCTATAGGGTTTGAACCAATCCACCATCAAACAGATAGTGTACAAATGGAGGATATTCAAGGCCATTATTACCCTCCCCAGGAGCGGTCGGCCAACAAAGATCACTCCAAGAGCAAGGTGTATAGTGGTCCATGGTTACAAAGGAACCCAAGGTAACCTCTCAGCAACTAAAGGCCTCTCTCACATTAGCTAATGTTAAAGGGGTTGTCCACTACTTGGATAACCCCTCAATACAATATTAACTCATGTAAATTAAAATTAGCCTGAACTCATCTCAAGTTCTAGCACAGGGTCTCACGGGACTTGTGTGACATTGTTACAATCAGCGGCTGCTAATGAGCCACTTCTCTCTAATTTCCATGACACTAAACTGACATCTAGAGGTAGTTAAGACTGCTGCTGTTCTCTCACTTCCTCCGGATCTCAGTGTTGTCTGAAGGAAGTAAGAGGATAGCGGCCCGTTAGCGACTGATGATTGATTGCAGTTAAAGTTTAGGAATAGCCAAAGTCAAAGTACAGACTTTATTTCTAAAGAAATGTTGTGGACCTGAGTTCATGGGAGAAAGCCCACTAACATAAGAGTTGAAGCTGTTTTGTAGGGAGCTATAGGCTAAAATTCCTCCAAGCCTATATGGAGGACTGTCCAACAATTACCGAAAACATTTAGTTGCAGTTATTGCTGCACAAGGGGTCACACCAGATACTGAAAGCAAAGGTTCACATACTTTTGCCACTCACAGACATGTGATATCATCCTTATTTAAAAAAAAATTACAAAGTCTAATATTCTGAAGAACTTTAGAGAGGAGCAAAGGCACAGCCAATAAGTCCATACCGTTCAAAAAGAAGACCACTCAGGGGGTGGTTGCACTCCGCTCGTGGTGTTGTGTAAAGGTACAACACCTGTTTATCCGAATGAATATCCGATGCTGGAGGAGATATCGTCCAGATGTGAAATCACCAGAGTGGAGAGAATCACGTTGGACGGGCTGCGATGCGGGAAATAAGGAGCCTTGGAACTTCAGATGAGGTTTTTATTAGTACCAACGCATTTGAGCACCTTTCTCAAGGTCAAAAGAGCAAATGCCAAGGTCATTTGGTTTTTTGACCTTGAGAAAGGCACCGGTCTGCCGAAACGTGTTGGTGCTAATAAAAACCTTATCTGAAGCTTCAAGGCTCCTTATTTCCCGCAACGCAGACCACCTAAAGAAAATCTCTCATTTTGGTGAAAAGTCTAATAGTTTGTCTCAATTGTTTAATCTGTTTTTCTTCATTCACTTTTCGGATTTTC
This sequence comes from Phyllobates terribilis, assembly GCF_046119375.1. Taxonomy (NCBI): domain Eukaryota; kingdom Metazoa; phylum Chordata; class Amphibia; order Anura; family Dendrobatidae; genus Phyllobates; species Phyllobates terribilis. The sequence goes on from NW_027362761.1 coordinate 597,308,033, forward strand.
ATTGTCGAAGAATGTCACGCCTTAACATGAAAACTACATCCACATGGTCACTCGACAGATATACTGACATTACCGCCACCAATGTTGTCCGTGCTATTAATGTAAATTGGAACTGAAAAGGATCATAAACCCCAGCGTGAGAAAACCGGGGGATTTACCAAGTGTCAATGCTTTAGAAAAAGACATGGATCGCACCTGCAAAATTCACATGTTGATCTAATGGCACCAGGGAAAAATGAACATGACGTTCTTAGTGTAACCTTCTGGTCAGACTGAGCGAAGCTGCTGCCACGTCACGGCGATGCTCTTAATGGGTTCCTAAAGGAGGTTCATTGTGACATGGCAGAGGCTTCATACAGTCTGATCAGAATTTTAAACTATGCACGGTCTGTCGCTCTCTCCTCCATGTGTAGTGCGGGGTCTGTCGCTCTCTCCTCCATGTGTAGTGCAGGGTCTGTCACTCTCTCTCCCCCATGTGTAGTGCAGGGTGTTATGCACACGCCCGGGCTAAGCGGCGTGTGCGTGGGATTGGTAGTGATTCCACTGGACCGTGCCGGAGAGTGAATGCCTGGAGGGGCGTGACTAAGTATTCACCCGATCCGACCAGGGTCGCACGACGGCATACGACGCCAGTGCACCAAGGAGGAACCGAGCAGAGGGACCAGGTGCTACTCCAGGACAGACCCCGGACACGGCTGTTGACCCACACAGGGGAATACAGGAACAGGCTGGTAGGCTGCACACAGACTGGTGGGTATAGGCAGGCACGACTGGTATGCAGGCAGGCGGGTATGCAGGCAGGGGGGTAAAGGCAAGCACAGCTAGAGTGCAGACAGGGAGGCACTAGCAGGTAGGAACACAGGCGGGATAGGACCCAGTACACACCGGGACTCAGGAACAATACAGGCAGAGGGTTACAGGCAAGCACTGCTAGAGTGCAGACAAGGCTGAGCAGGGAGGACAGGGCTCTGTTCACACGGAACAGACAGGAAGGGAAAGACAGAGCCAGATACTCACACAGTACTTGCAGAGAAAACAAGCAGGAGTTAGGTACGAGTTCAGACTCTGCAGAAAAAGGAAGGGAACGGACATAGAGGCAAAACAGGTAAAGGACTGGAGAGTGTTCAGACTGGAACTGAGTGTACGGAGGAGACCGACACTGCAGCGGGATACAGGAGCGGGTCTGGGAATACGGCCCCCAGAGAGGCGGAACGAACAGGCAAGGAGCGTGTTCAGACAGGACAGACCAGAAACAGGAGCGGGTCTAGGAAATCGGCCACTAGAAGGCGGAACGAACAGGCAAGGAGCGTGTTCAGACAGGACAGACAAGAGAACACAGAAAGGACTCAGTTCGAACACGGGAACTAATACCGCAAAGCAGGAGACATACAGGACTTCGTTCAGACACGGGAACTAATACCGCAAAGCAGGAGACATACAGGACACAGTACAGACACGGGAGCTGATACCGCAAAGCAGGAGACATACAGGACTTCGTTCAGACACGGGAACTAATACCGCAAAGCAGGAGACATACAGGACACAGTACAGACACGGGAGCTGATACCGCAAAGCAGGAGACATACAGGACTCAGTTCAGACACGGGAACTGATACAAAAAGCAGGAGACATACAGGACTCAGTTCAGACACGGGAACTGATACAAAAAGCAGGAGACATACAGGACTTAGTTCAGACACGGGAACTAATACCGCAAAGCAGGAGAAATACAGGACTCAGTTCAGACACGGGAACTGATACAAAAAGCAGGAGACATACAGGACTTAGTTCAGACAGGCCTGGAAATACAGCCTCCAGGAAAGGCAGACAAGGAAACAAAGACGGGACCTGGCACCTTCAGAGTGCAAGCACACACTGAAGGAAAACACTATGCTCAGGCAGGGATAGAAGGGAGCTGCTGAGCTATATACCAAGTGACAGACAGCAATAGGCTGAGGACGCACAAGGGGTGTGACCCACAGCAGGTACAAAAGGCAGGAAGTGATCGGGCGCCGCCCTTAAGCAGCAGAAACAGACACAAACAGACAGCATGGAGGGAAGCCAGAGAGACATTCTGGACAGGAGATCAAGTGCGCCCTCTTGCACAGTGGGAGATGGACCACCATGCAAGGACGCCGCCAGGTATGTTACAGTACCTCCCCCCTTACGCCCCCTCTTCTTCAGGCCTGCCAGAATCTTCCGCAGGGAATTCGAGGACCAGTCGTTCACTGGGTTGGAGGGGGACAGAGACTTAAGGGTAATCTCTGCTTCGAGGTACATCTTGTCAAGCTCACAGGAAGAAATAGACGGGTTATCAGGTACATAATGAGGAAAAGTCACTGTCTCTTTGTTATCTGGTGGTATCCCGGAGGATTCAGGAAACAACTGGAGGTCCTCCGCCGGGTCAGAAGAGTGCAGAGGCTCAGAGAAAACAACTGCTTCAGAGTACACTAGGTCGGACTCACTGGAGGAAGCAGGCGAGGTATCGGGTACCGAGTATAGGAAAGTCTCTGTCCATTCACCACCAGGTGGCACCCCGAAGGGTTCTGAACACAACTGGAGGTCCTCCGCCTGGTCGGAGGGGTGTAGAGACTCGGGAGTAACCTCTGCTTCGGAGTACACTAGGTTGGACTCACTGGACGAAGCGAGCGAGGTATCAGGTACAGGATATAGGAAAGTCTCTGTCCATTCACCACCAGGTGGCACCCCGAAGGATTCTGAACACAACTGGAGGTCCTCCGCCTGGTCGGAGGGGTGTAGAGACTCAGGAGTAACCTCTGCTTCGGAGTACACTAGGTTGGACTCACTGGACGAAGCGAGCGAGGTATCAGGTACAGAGTATAGGAAAGTCTCTGTCCATTCACCACCAGGTGGCACCCCGAAGGATTCTGAACACAACTGGAGGTCCTCCGCCTGGTCGGAGGGGTGTAGAGACTCAGGAGTAACCTCTGCTTCGGAGTACACTAGGTTGGACTCACTGGACGAAGCGAGCGAGGTATCAGGTACAGAGTATAGGAGAGTCTCTGTCCTTTCGCTACCAGGTAGCACCCCGAAGGGTTCAGGAGACAACTGGAGATCCTCCGCCTGGTCGGAGGGGTGTAGAGACTCGGAGGTAACTACCACTTTGGGGTACCCATTGTCAGGCTCACAGGACGAAGCGGACAAAGTATTGAGTACCGGGTGTAGAGAAGTCTCTCTCCATTTGTCATCGAGTGGTATCCCGGAGGATTCAGGAGGCAACAGGGGATCCTCCGCCAGGTAGTAGAGGTGCACAGACTCAGAGGTAACCACAGCTTTGGAGCATCCTTGGACATGCACACCGGTTAAAGAGAGAGAAGCATCTGATGCCGGGTGCAGGAAGTTCTCCTGTGTGGAGTCTGGATGGGCAGAAGTCTCTTCGGGCAGGAGAACTGGTGCACTACCCACGCACATTACCCATTGGGGTTTCTCCGGGATACAGGGAGATGAAGCTTCAGTAGGGACTTCAAGGTTGGGGTCAGGAGGTCTCAGGGAGGACAGACCCTGGCGTGACGGCTTGCCTCTACGTGTAGCACGTCTGGACTGCCTCTTGAGGTTGAGAGAAGTATTCCGGAAAGCGTAGTCACCCTGTGAGGATTCTGGGTGGGCAGTAGTCTCATTGGGCTGGAGGACTATTGCGCTACCCACACACATTACCCATCGGGGCTGCTCCGGGATATTGGGAGGTGAAGCTTCAGCAGGAGCCTCCGGGTTAGGATCATCGAAGACCATTAGAAAGGCCACCAGGAAGGCCATTAGGTCCCGGAGGATCGGATCCTGTGTTTCATATAGGGGGTTGATCCATTCCAAGGCATCACCCGCCAGGTAAGACATCATAAAGGCCACTTTAGCCCAATCGGAAGGAAAGTAGAGAGGGTAGGCCTTAAAGTGTAGCATGCATTGCTCCACAAATGCACGACACTGTCTTGGATCCCCATAGTAACGTGGCGGATCCGCAGGAACGAGAGCTGATAGATCCATCTGGACGGTGCGTAATTTCGCCTGGAACTCAGCTAAGAGAAAAAAAATTTATTTATTTATTTTAATGCATATATTCGCTGGAAAACTTCTCAGAGGGCGAAGGCCGTGGGGCTCAACGGGAACCATGGCCTGAGCATGCTGTTATGCACACGCCCGGGCTAAGCGGCGTGTGCGTGGGATTGGTAGTGATTCCACTGGACCGTGCCGGAGAGTGAATGCCTGGAGGGGCGTGACTAAGTATTCACCCGATCCGACCAGGGTCGCACGACGGCATACGACGCCAGTGCACCAAGGAGGAACCGAGCAGAGGGACCAGGTGCTACTCCAGGACAGACCCCGGACACGGCTGTTGACCCACACAGGGGAATACAGGAACAGGCTGGTAGGCTGCACACAGACTGGTGGGTATAGGCAGGCACGACTGGTATGCAGGCAGGCGGGTATGCAGGCAGGGGGGTAAAGGCAAGCACAGCTAGAGTGCAGACAGGGAGGCACTAGCAGGTAGGAACACAGGCGGGATAGGACCCAGTACACACCGGGACTCAGGAACAATACAGGCAGAGGGTTACAGGCAAGCACTGCTAGAGTGCAGACAAGGCTGAGCAGGGAGGACAGGGCTCTGTTCACACGGAACAGACAGGAAGGGAAAGACAGAGCCAGATACTCACACAGTACTTGCAGAGAAAACAAGCAGGAGTTAGGTACGAGTTCAGACTCTGCAGAAAAAGGAAGGGAACGGACATAGAGGCAAAACAGGTAAAGGACTGGAGAGTGTTCAGACTGGAACTGAGTGTACGGAGGAGACCGACACTGCAGCGGGATACAGGAGCAGGTCTGGGAATACGGCCCCCAGAGAGGCGGAACGAACAGGCAAGGAGCGTGTTCAGACAGGACAGACCAGAAACAGGAGCGGGTCTAGGAAATCGGCCACTAGAAGGCGGAACGAACAGGCAAGGAGCGTGTTCAGACAGGACAGACAAGAGAACACAGAAAGGACTCAGTTCGAACACGGGAACTAATACCGCAAAGCAGGAGACATACAGGACACAGTACAGACACGGGAGCTGATACCGCAAAGCAGGAGACATACAGGACTCAGTTCAGACACGGGAACTGATACAAAAAGCAGGAGACATACAGGACTCAGTTCAGACACGGGAACTGATACAAAAAGCAGGAGACATACAGGACTTAGTTCAGACACGGGAACTAATACCGCAAAGCAGGAGAAATACAGGACTCAGTTCAGACACGGGAACTGATACAAAAAGCAGGAGACATACAGGACTCAGTTCAGACACGGGAACTAATACCGAAAAGCAGGAGACATACAGGACTTAGTTCACACACGGGAACTAATACCGCAAAGCAGGAGAAATACAGGACTCAGTTCAGACACGGAAACTGATACAAAAAGCAGGAGACATACAGGACTCAGTTCAGACACGGGAACTGATACAAAAAGCAGGAGACATACAGGACTCAGTTCAGACACGGGAACTAATACCGAAAAGCAGGAGACATACAGGACTTAGTTCAGACAGGCCTGGAAATACAGCCTCCAGGAAAGGCAGACAAGGAAACAAAGATGGGACCTGGCACCTTCAGAGTGCAAGCACACACTGAAGGAAACCACTATGCTCAGGCAGGGATAGAAGGGAGCTGCTGAGCTATATACCAAGTGACAGACAGCAATAGGCTGAGGACGCACAAGGGGTGTGACCCACAGCAGGTACAAAAGGCAGGAAGTGATCGGGCGCCGCCCTTAAGCAGCAGAAACAGACACAAACAGACAGCATGGAGGGAAGCCAGAGAGACATTCTGGACAGGAGATCAAGTGCGCCCTCTTGCACAGTGGGAGATGGACCACCATGCAAGGACGCCGCCAGGTATGTTACACAGGGTCTGTCGCTCTCTCTCCCCCATGTGTAGTGCAGGGTCTGTCGCTCTCTCCTCCATGTGTAGTGCGGGGTCTGACGCTCTCTCTCCTCCATGTGTAGTGCGGGGTCTGACGCTCTCTCTCCTCCATGTGTAGTGCGGGGTCTGTCGCTCTCTCTCCTCCATGTGTAGTGCAGGGTCTGTCGCTCTCTCTCCCCCATGTATAGTGCGGGGTCTGTCGCTCTCTCTCCCCCATGTGTAGTGCGGGGTCTGTCGTTCTCTCCTCCATGTGTAGTGCAGGGTCTGTCGCTCTCTCTCCTTCATGAGTAGTGCGGGGTCTGTCGCTCTCTCTCCCCCATGTGTAGTGCAGGGTCTGTCGCTCTCTCTCCTCCATGTGTAGTGCGGAGTCTGTCGCTCTCTCTCCTCCATGTGTAGTGCGGAGTCTGTCGCTCTCTCTCCTCCATGTGTAGTGCGGAGTCTGTCGCTCTCTCTCCTCCATGTGTAGTGCGGGGTCTGTCGTTCTCTCCCCCATGTGTAGTGCAGGGTCTGTCGCTCTCTCTCATCCATGAGTAGTGCGGGGTCTGTCGCGCTCTCTCCCCCATGTGTAGTGCGGGGTCTGTCGTTCTCTCCTCCATGTGTAGTGCAGGGTCTGTCGCTCTCTCTCCTCCATGAGTAGTGCGGGGTCTGTCGCTCTCTCTCCCCCATGTGTAGTGCGGGGTCTGTCGCTCTCTCTCCTCCATGTGTAGTGCGGAGTCTGTCGCTCTCTCTCCTCCATGTGTAGTGCGGGGTCTGTCGCTCTCTCTCCCCCATGTATAGTGCGGGGTCTGTCGCTCTCTCTCCCCCATGTATAGTGCGGGGTCTGTCGCTCTCTCTTCCCCATGTGTAGTGCGGGGTCTGTCGCTCTCTCTCCTCCATGTGTAGTGCGGAGTCTGTCGCTCTCTCTCCTCCATGTGTAGTGCGGAGTCTGTCGCTCTCTCTCCTCCATGTGTAGTGCGGGGTCTGTCGCTCTCTCTCCTCCATGTGTAGTGCGGGGTCTGTCGCTCTCTCTCCTCCATGCGTAGTGCGGGGTCTGTCGCTCTCTCTCCTCCATGTGTAGTGCGGGGTCTGTCGCTCTCTCTCCCCCATGTGTAGTGCGGGGTCTGTCGCTCTCTCTCCCCCATGTATAGTGCGGGGTCTGTCGCTCTCTCTCCCCCATGTGTAGTGCGGGGTCTGTCGTTCTCTCCTCCATGTGTAGTGCAGGGTGTGTCGCTCTCTCTCCTCCATGAGTAGTGCAGGGTGTGTCGCTCTCTCTCCTCCATGTGTAGTGCAGGGTCTGTCGCTCTCTCTCCTCCATGTGTAGTGCAGGGTCTGTCGCTCTCTCTCCTCCATGTGTAGTGCGGGGTCTGTCGCTCTCTCTCCCCCATGTGTAGTGCGGGGTCTGTCGCTCTCTCTCCCCCATGTGTAGTGCGGGGTCTGTCGCTCTCTCCCCCCCATGTGTAGTGCGGGGTCTGTCGTTCTCTCCTCCATGTGTAGTGCAGGGTGTGTCGTTCTCTCCTCCATGTGTAGTGCAGGGTCTGTCGCTCTCTCTCCTCCATGTGAAGTGCGGGGTCTGTCGCTCTCTCCCCCATGTGTAGTGAGGGGTCTGTCGCTCTCTCCCCCATGTGTAGTGCAGGGTCTGTCGCTCTCTCTCCTCCATGTGTAGTGCGGGGTCTGTCGCTCTCTCTCCCCCATGTGTAGTATGGGGTCTGTCGCTTTCTCTCCTCCATGTGTAGTGCGGGGTCAGTCGCTCTCTCTCTCCCATGTGTAGTACAGGCTCTGTCGCTCTCTCTCCCCCATCTGCAGTGCAGGGTCTGTCGCTCTCTCTCCTCCATATGTAGTGCAGGGTCTGTCGCTCTCTCTCCTCCATATGTAGTGCAGGGTCTGTCGCTCTCTCTCCTCCATATGTAGTGCAGGGTCTGTCGCTCTCTCTCCCCCATGTGTAGTGCAGGGTCTGTCGCTTTCTCTCCTCCATGTGTAGTGCGGGGTCAGTCGCTCTCTCTCCCCCATGTGCAGTGCGGGGTCTGTCGCTCTGTCTCCTCCATGTGTAGTGCGGGGTCTGTCGCTCTCTCTCCTCCATGTGTAGTGCGGGGTCTGTCGCTCTCTCTCCTCCATGTGTAGTGCGGGGTCTGTCGCTCTCTCTCCCCCATGTGTAGTGCAGGGTCTGTCGCTCTCTCTCCCCCATGTGTAGTGCAGGGTCTGTCGCTCTCTCTCCTCCATGTGTAGTGCGGGGTCTGTCGCTCTCTCTCCTCCATGTGTAGTGCGGGGTCTGTCGCTCTCTCCTCCATGTGTAGTGCGGGGTCTGTCGCTCTCTCTCCTCCATGTGTAGTGCGGGGTCTGTCGCTCTCTCTCCTCCATGTGTAGTGCGGGGTCTGTCGCTCTCTCTCCTCCATGTGTAGTGCGGGATCTGTCGCTCTCTCTCCTCCATGTGTAGTACGGGGTCTGTCGCTTTCTCTCCTCCATGTGTAGTGCGGGGTCTGTCGCTCTCTCTCCTCCATGTGTAGTGCAGGGTCTGTCGCTCTCTCTCCCCCATGTGTAGTGCGGGGTCTGTCGCTCTCTCTCCCCCATGTGTACTGCGGGGTCTGTCGTTCTCTCCTCCATGTGTAGTGCAGGGTCTGTCGCTCTCTCTCCTCCATGAGTAGTGCGGGGTCTGTCGCTCTCTCCTCCATGAGTAGTGCGGGGTCTGTCGCTCTCTCTCCCCCATGTGTAGTGCGGGGTCTGTCGCTCTCTCTCCTCCATGTGTAGTGCGGAGTCTGTCGCTCTCTCTCCTCCATGTGTAGTGCGGGGTCTGTCGCTCTCTCTCCCCCATGTGTAGTGCGGGGTCTGTCGCTCTCTCTCCCCCATGTGTAGTGCGGGGTCTGTCGCTCTCTCTCCCCCATGTGTAGTGCGGGGTCTGTCGCTCTCTCTCCCCCATGTGTAGTGCGGGGTCTGTCGCTCTCTCTCCCCCATGTGTAGTGCGGGGTCTGTCGTTCTCTCCTCCATGTGTAGTGCGGGGTCTGTCGCTCTCTCTCCTCCATGAGTAGTGCGGGGTCTGTCGCTCTCTCTCCCCCATGTGTAGTGCGGGGTCTGTCGCTCTCTCTCCTCCATGTGTAGTGCGGAGTCTGTCGCTCTCTCTCCCCCATGTGTAGTGCAGGATCTGTCGCTCTCTCTCCTCCATGTGTAGTGCAGGGTCTGTCGCTCTCTCTCCCCCATGTGTAGTGCAGGGTCTGTCGCTCTCTCTCCTCCATGTGTAGTGCAGGGTCTGTCGCTCTCTCTCCTCCATGTGTAGTGCGGGGTCTGTCGCTCTCTCTCCTCCATGTGTAGTGCGGGGTCTGTCGCTCGCTCTCCCATGTGTAGTGAGGGGTCTGTCGCTCTCTCCCCCATGTGTAGTGCAGGGTCTGTCGCTCTCTCTCCTCCATGTGTAGTGCGGGGTCTGTCGCTCTCTCTCCCCCATGTGTAGTACGGGGTCTGTCGCTTTCTCTCCTCCATGTGTAGTGCGGGGTCAGTCGCTCTCTCTCTCCCATGTGTAGTACAGGCTCTGTCGCTCTCTCTCCCCCATGTGTAGTACAGGCTCTGTCGCTCTCTCTCCCCCATGTGCAGTGCAGTGTCTGTCGCTCTCTCTCCTCCATATGTAGTGCAGGGTCTGTCGCTCTCTCTCCTCCATATGTAGTGCAGGGTCTGTCGCTCTCTCTCCCCCATGTGTAGTGCAGGGTCTGTCGCTTTCTCTCCTCCATGTGTAGTGCGGGGTCAGTCGCTCTCTCTCCCCCATGTGCAGTGCGGGGTCTGTCGCTCTCTCTCCTCCATGTGTAGTGCGGGGTCTGTCGCTCTCTCTCCTCCATGTGTAGTGCGGGGTCTGTCGCTCTCTCTCCTCCATGTGTAGTGCGGGGTCTGTCGCTCTCTCTCCTCCATGTGTAGTGCGGGGTCTGTCGCTCTCTCTCCTCCATGTGTAGTGCGGGGTCTGTCGCTCGCTCTCCTCCATGTGTAGTGCGGGGTCTGTCGCTCGCTCTCTCTCCTCCATGTGTAGTGCGGGGTCTGTCGCTCTCTCTCCTCCATGTGTAGTGCGGGGTCTGTCGCTCTCTCTCCTCCATGTGTAGTGCGGGGTCTGTCGCTCTCTCTCCTCCATGTGTAGTGCGGGGTCTGTCGCTCTCTCTCCTCCATGTGTAGTGCGGGGTCTGTCGCTCTCTCTCCTCCATGTGTAGTGCGGGGTCTGTCATTCTCTCCTCCATGTGTAGTGCGGGGTCTGTCGCTCTCTCTCCTCCATGTGTAGTGCGGAGTCTGTCGCTCTCTCTCCCCCATGTGTAGTGCGGGGTCTGTCGCTCTCTCTCCCCCATGTATAGTGCGGGGTCTGTCGCTCTCTCCCCCATGTGTAGTGCAGGGTCTGTCGCTCTCTCTCCTCCATGAGTAGTGCGGGGTCTGTCGCTCTCTCTCCCCCATGTGTAGTGCAGGGTCTGTCGCTCTCTCTCCTCCATGAGTAGTGCGGGGTCTGTCGCTCTCTCTCCCCCATGTGTAGTGCGGGGTCTGTCGCTCTCTCTCCTCCATGTGTAGTGCGGAGTCTGTCGCTCTCTCTCCCCCATGTGTAGTGCAGGGTCTGTCGCTCTCTCTCCTCCATGTGTAGTGCGGGGTCTGTCGCTCTCTCTCCTCCATGTGTAGTGCGGGGTCTGTCGCTCTCTCTCCTCCATGTGTAGTGCGGGGTCTGTCGCTCTCTCTCCTTCATGTGTAGTGCGGGGTCTGTCGCTCTCTCTCCTCCATGTGTAGTGCGGGGTCTGTCGCTCTCTCTCCTCCATGTGTAGTGCGGGGTCTGTCGCTCTCTCTCCTCCATGTGTAGTGCGGGGTCTGTCGCTCGCTCTCTCTCCTCCATGTGTAGTGCGGGGTCTGTCGCTCTCTCTCCTCCATGTGTAGTGCGGGGTCTGTCGCTCTCTCTCCTCCATGTGTAGTGCGGGGTCTGTCGCTCTCTCCCCCCCATGTGTAGTGCGGGGTCTGTCGCTCTCTCTCCTCCATGTGTAGTGCAGGGTCTGTCGCTCTCTCTCCTCCATGTGAAGTGCGGGGTCTGTCGCTCTCTCTCCCCCATGTGTAGTGCGGGGTCTGTCGCTCTCTCTCCTCCATGTGTAGTGCGGGGTCTGTCATTCTCTCCTCCATGTGTAGTGCGGGGTCTGTCGTTCTCTCTCCTCCATGTGTAGTGCGGGGTCTGTCGCTCTCTCTCCTCCATGTGTAGTGCAGGGTCTGTCGCTCTCTCTCCCCCATGTGTAGTGCAGGGTCTGTCGCTCTCTCTCCTCCATGTGTAGTGCGGGGTCTGTCGCTCTCTCTCCCCCATGTGTAGTGCAGGGTCTGTCGTTCTCTCCCCCATGTGTAGTGCGGGGTCTGTCGTTCTCTCCCCCATGTGTAGTGCGGGGTCTGTCGTTCTCTCTCCTCCATGTGTAGTGCGGGGTCTGTCGCTCTCTCTCCCCCATGTGTAGTGCAGGGTCTGTCGCTCTCACTCCCCCATATACAGTGAAGGGTCACACTTACCTCCACTGCAGAGCTGGAACCGCTGTGTGCTGACAGGACCTGTGTGACATCACGATCATGTGATCAGTCACATGATCAGGGGCGGAGCTCCAGGTTCTCTGCTCAGTGTCTGAAGGACTCTGCTGCGCTGAATGATGTATTATTATTTACTAGATGGTGGTCCGATTCTAATGCATCGGGTATTCTAGAATATGTATGCGGCCGACCGGGCGCAATTAGCAGAGCGTTGTTTAAATTTGGCGCCAAAATCGCTGATTGGTCGCTACTGGCGACCGCGACCAATTAGCAGAGCGGCGTTTAAATTTGCCGCCCATATCGCTGATTGGTTGCGGTGGCCGGCCGCGACCAATCAGCGATATGAGCCGCAAATTTAAACGCCGCTTTGCTGATTGGCCGCGGTGGCCGGCCGCAACCAATCAGCGATATGGGCGGCAAATTTAAATGCCGCTCTGCTGATTGGTCACGGTCTCCGGCCGCGACCAATCAGCATTATTGACGCCAAATTTAAACCCCGCTCTGCTGATTGGTCGCGGCCGGCCACCGCGACCAATCAGCAGAGCGGGGTTTAAATTTGGCGTCAATAATGCTGATTGGTTGCGGCCGGCCACCGCGGCCAATCAGCAAAGCATCGTTTAAATTTGCCACCCATATCGCTGATTGGGGTTTAAATGTGGCGCCAATAATGCTGATTGGTCGCGGACCGCGACCAATCAGCAGAGCGGCGTTTAAATGTTGCTTCCATATCGCTGATTGGTCGCGGGCGTCGACCGCGACCAATCAACGTTGTATTAGTGAGGACCGAGGAGCGGCGCTGCTTGTGCGGCTACTTCCGCTGCGAGAAGCCGGGAGATGAGCGCCTCTCACCGGTCATCTCCCTGCTGCATCGCCGCTGACCTCCGTCCTGCAGATGAGCCACTAACGGCCGCCATCTTTTTCTCAAATCCCGCGTCACTGATTGGCCGCGGCCGGACCAATCAGCGACGCGGGATTTCCTGGACAGACAGAAAGACAGACAGACGGGATAAGACGATTATATATATAGATTGTTATAGCGCCATTTATTCCATGGTGCTTTACATGTGAAAGGGGTATACGTAGCAAAAACAATTACAATAATCTTTAACACAATGTGACAGCGACTGGTACAGGAGGAGCGAGGACCCTGCCCGCGTGGGCTCACAGTCTACAAGGGATGGGTGAGGATACAGTAGGTGAGGGTAGAGCTGGTTGTGCAGCGGTATGGTGGAGCGGTGGTTACTGCAGGTTGTAGGCTTGTCGGAAGAGGTGGGTCTTCAGGTTCCTTTTTGAAGGTGTCCATGGTAGGCGACAGTCTGATGTGTTGCGGTAGAGAGTTCCAGAGTAGGGGGGATGAACGGGAGAAATGTTATATGCGATTGTGGGAAGAGGAGATAAGGGGGGAGTAGAGAAGGAGATCTTGTGAGGATCGGAGGTTGCGTGTGACGCGCCCCCTGGGCCATATTCTTTAGGGGAATACCCGGAGCCGGATCAGATGGGGGTTGTAGTCTTCCGAGTGGCTGTGACCCGGTCCGTGCCCAGGGTGTCAAACTCAGTTGTATGTGGCAGTCCTACAGATGTTATTAAGTTCTTTATTGTCGACTACGCCACCCGTTGTATTGCGGTCACTATGGCCGCCGCTGCAGCAGGGTCCGCTGAGGCTGATGGTATAGGTGCAGCTTGTGATAGATAACCCCCAACGGGTGGGGTATAGCCTCAGGGGGTCAGGTGCAGAGGATGGGGGTTGTGGTGGTGCAGCATAGGTGTTAAAGGAAGACAGAGTCGGGTTATGCAGTTAAGGGTGTTTACTCACTGCTGATGTTCCGGTCACTCTAGCTTCAAGTGACCACCCGAGCCGTGCTGCATCCACCAGGTCCTGGATCCAGCCAACCCCCAAGCGAGTCCGGAGCGTGACCCTGAGCTCTCCTTCTGTCCTTTCTCTGGCCGTCCCCACTATTGATCCACCCAGGTCCAGCTCCCTCGGGCCTTCTGCTGGGAGACCCTTGGCCTTGGGTTCCCTGACCCTCCACGTGGTATGCCTTCGTGGTGGATATGGTGGGTGGCCGTGGCAGACGCTGCCCACGGCCTCCGGTCTCTGGCTGGGGTATGTTTTTGCCCCCACCAGCTTGGGTTCCGGTACCCTGATGCCGACTCTTCACCCGTGGATTGGATTTGGGGTCTTAGAGTCCTCTCTTCTGCTTCCCCCTCTGGGTCTCTCTTTCTTTCTCCTCTCTCTCTCTTGGGCTGCTCTGCTCCTCTGCTTCTTACTCTGACAGACTGACCCTGATCTTTGATGGTGCCCACCTTATATACACCCTCTATGTGTGAGCTCAGGTGACCAGCACCCAATGAGCTCCTATCTTTACCCAGGCTGCTCCCCCTATCTGCCCCTACACTACTTGGGATGTACCACCCCCCTCCCACTCCAGCCAGGAACAGACTCGGTCGTACCTGCACATTTCTAAGTGGGAGTACCGTCGGTCTGCTCCTCGGAAATGGGATGTGTGTAGTGCATGCAGCCTACCGAGCTCAGATCCACACTCCATCCTTACCCGGGAGTGGAATATCACACCTCTGGGTTGAGGTGCAATACCCCTGTAGCAGCCGAATCCTCAGGGTGCTACATTCCCCCCTGGTAAATCACAGCACGTCCTCGGGCTGTAAGACAAAACACCAAAAACATACAAAATTTTTTGCATAACATATAAAACATATAAAACAATATATATATATATACCAATATAAAACATTCTCGTCGCCTCTGGCTCCTCCTCCGGTCACTGTGCAACGTGTGACCGGGTAAAGTGCGACAGTCTCTCTGGAAAACTGGTTTTCCTATAAAACCGGTAGGGGCGCTTTAGGACGCGCAACTATATACAGGGATAGTGGCCGCTCTCAGTCCTCGGCCAGGTATTAGGGAGGAATGACCGCTCTCAGTCCTCGGTCAGTGGGATTAAGGGAAATACGGGTAACAGTTCACACATGCTGGTCCCAACGGGGACTATATTAGCAACAACAGTTTCAATTTCAGTTTACGGTTTCAGTTTACGGTTTCAGTTTCACGGTTTCAGTTTACTGTGCCCCGACGGGCAACTATATACAGCTTCTGCTTCGCTGTCCTTAGCGACGGCGTCCTCCTGCTCTTGCTTTTTGGTTACCTTTGGCTCTAGTTTCAGACCCGTCCGGGTCCTCTTGTTCTTCCTCCTCACACCGCAGCTCTTCCTCCGTCAGGCGATGCACATGGAGGGCGTAGGGACCTTTGGCACACTTGTGCCGGGTGAAGGTGACCTCGTCCCCGATGTAAAGGTCACGACCTCTGTGTCCCTCCGGTAGGTGGGACTCAACGTCTCTCCTGGTTACGAAGACGTCGCCTAGGGTGTGGTGGTCTCGGATGAAGCCCCACCCATGCTGCAGGTTAAACTTTATCACAGTCCCGGTGGTGCGGGGACTATGCGCTGCACGGGGGTCTCTCCTGGCCCGGCTCTTCTGCTCCGCGCTCCTTATTTGAGCTTGCTGTTCCCGGACCCGCCTCTCTCTCCGCTCCCTCTCGAAGTCCTCGAGCTGTTGGCGGCAGCACTCAGCACGCTCCGCTGCAGCTGCCCGAGTTTCTTGAGTGAACCCCATAAGATCTTCTCCGGTGGGGTCCCACTCAAACTGCGCTTCCGCTAGCGGGGGCGAGATCCTCTTTACGGGCTTTGGAGCCGGGATGAGGGGTTCATCCAGGGGTCTCTCTCTCCGGAGTCGGGGATGGTGGAACTCCGGTGGCCATATAAATGGCTGCCCATCCGGGCACGTGTGCTGGGCGTACAGGTCCTCTCCCAGATGCGGCACTCTTGGTCTTATGGGCGCGGTGGTGGTGGCGCCCGGGTTGCCCGGGCCTTGCGGCCAGGCCTGGGGTATCTGGAAGGTAAAGGGCACCGTAAGGACGGCGGCGCCCTGGGCTACTTGGCCCTGTGACCAGGCCGGGGGCTCCGCGGAGGTAGGGGGCGCTGTTGGTATTGCGGCGCCCGGGGGTACTAGGCCTTGCGACCAGGCTGGTGGTACTTCCTGCTTGGTCACGCTCGGGGTCGAGGCGTGTGACGTCACAGGGGTCGCGGCTCCCGTTTGAGGCCTAGTCTGCGGCGGTGACGTTGCAGCGACGGGCACGGCAGGATAGACTTCGGGCTCTGCGACGGGGAGCTGGGGCAGGTACGCGGTTTCCCGGTTTGGGGTATAGACGTCCCCTTTACCTGCCTCCACTCGTTCGGCTCCCTTCTCGGCGCCGTCTCCGGCCTTCAGTCCTCCCGCGCCATCCTCAGAGGCGGTCTGTTTCCTCGTCTCGGGTGGCGTGCTCCGCTGACAGGTCTCGGTCTGCTGGGCCATCTCACGGCTCCACTCCGCCAACGTCTCTCGCTGCACCCGGGCCATCCTCCGTGCGAGGCCCTCCAGAGCGGTCTGCGCACACTCACGGTCTCGGGGGAGCTGTGCTAGGACCTCCACTAGGCCTAGTGGGGTCGTTGTTTCCAGCAGGCTCCTGACCAACGGGTCGGTGCTGCTCTGCTCTCCTACAGTCGTCTCCAGCAGGCTCCTGGCCAGCGGGCCGGTGCTGCTCTGCTCTCCTTCCTCTGTTTCTAGCAGGCTCCTGGCCAACGGGCCGGTGCTGCTCTGCTTTCTCGCCATCTCCGGGTAAGCTCCTCCGATATTCTTCTCCAGGCTTCTTGCCTCCGGGTGCGCTCGCTCTCGACTGCTCCAAGCGACACCCATCTTTGTTCTCTCCTTTCGTCTCCTCCCCCTTCGAGAGCGGTCCCGGGGCCACTTGGTGATTGTCAGCTCCAGGGGCAGTTCTTTCACGCTGACAGACACCTCTAGCATCACAGTCTCTGTTGGTGGGGGCGGTTTCCACTTTTGGCGCCATTTTCGGTCCTGGCCCACGATGGGAGGTGGCCTCTCACCACCCTCTGGCACGCCCATAATGGCGTCCGCTCTGACAAGGCGGGAAACCTTTGGAAATGGCGGGAACCGCTTCCCAGTGGCGGGAAACTCTGCAGATGGCGGGAAAAAGCTGTTAATGGCGGACAACCGGCGGGAATCGATCTGTGATGGGGTCCGATGGCAGGGACCCTCCGGAACCGGCAGGAGACTTCTTTTTGAGGTAAACTCGTTCTTTTCTTCAGGCACGCAGTACCCGGGTGTTGCGGGCACGTAATCCTGCCGACTACGCCAAAGTTGACGCGCCCCCTGGGCCATATTCTTTAGGGGAATACCCGGAGCCGGATCAGATGGGGGTTGTAGTCTTCCGAGTGGCTGTGACCCGGTCCGTGCCCAGGGTGTCAAACTCAGTTGTATGTGGCAGTCCTACAGATGTTATTAAGTTCTTTATTGTCGACTACGCCACCCGTTGTATTGCGGTCACTATGGCCGCCGCTGCAGCAGGGTCCGCTGAGGCTGATGGTATAGGTGCAGCTTGTGATAGATAACCCCCAACGGGTGGGGTATAGCCTCAGGGGGTCAGGTGCAGAGGATGGGGGTTGTGGTGGTGCAGCATAGGTGTTAAAGGAAGACAGAGTCGGGTTATGCAGTTAAGGGTGTTTACTCACTGCTGATGTTCCGGTCACTCTAGCTTCAAGTGACCACCCGAGCCGTGCTGCATCCACCAGGTCCTGGATCCAGCCAACCCCCAAGCGAGTCCGGAGCGTGACCCTGAGCTCTCCTTCTGTCCTTTCTCTGGCCGTCCCCACTATTGATCCACCCAGGTCCAGCTCCCTCGGGCCTTCTGCTGGGAGACCCTTGGCCTTGGGTTCCCTGACCCTCCACGTGGTATGCCTTCGTGGTGGATATGGTGGGTGGCCGTGGCAGACGCTGCCCACGGCCTCCGGTCTCTGGCTGGGGTATGTTTTTGCCCCCACCAGCTTGGGTTCCGGTACCCTGATGCCGACTCTTCACCCGTGGATTGGATTTGGGGTCTTAGAGTCCTCTCTTCTGCTTCCCCCTCTGGGTCTCTCTTTCTTTCTCCTCTCTCTCTCTTGGGCTGCTCTGCTCCTCTGCTTCTTACTCTGACAGACTGACCCTGATCTTTGATGGTGCCCACCTTATATACACCCTCTATGTGTGAGCTCAGGTGACCAGCACCCAATGAGCTCCTATCTTTACCCAGGCTGCTCCCCCTATCTGCCCCTACACTACTTGGGATGTACCACCCCCCTCCCACTCCAGCCAGGAACAGACTCGGTCGTACCTGCACATTTCTAAGTGGGAGTACCGTCGGTCTGCTCCTCGGAAATGGGATGTGTGTAGTGCATGCAGCCTACCGAGCTCAGATCCACACTCCATCCTTACCCGGGAGTGGAATATCACACCTCTGGGTTGAGGTGCAATACCCCTGTAGCAGCCGAATCCTCAGGGTGCTACACGTGCAGGTAAGTACCGGGAGACTAGGTCACAGATGTATGGAGGAGACAGGTTGTGGATGGCTTTGTATGCCAAGGTTAGGATTTTGAACTGGAGTCTCTGGGTAATGGGGAGCCAGTGAAAGGATTGACAGAGAGGAGAGGACAGGGAATAGTGGGGGGACAGGTGGATTAGTCTGGTGTTACCGGTCCAGGTGGTGGAACCACTGTGCCGTGGTACAAAGAGGGACCAGAGGGGCTTAACTAAGTGCCTGTCTGGACTGAACCTGGCTACACGGTGGCTTAGTCGACTCCGTCAACCAATGAGGGACCGGGAAGGTGGACCAGGTGCCACTCTGGGACCGACCTCGTGTGAGAGCAGGCAACTCCCACGGGACTGACAGCCGAAGCTGACAGGCATGGCAGATGAGCACGGCTGGTAGGCAGGCAGCGCACGTAGACAGGCAGGCTTGGCTGGCAGACTGACAGGTGGACACAGCTGATAGGCACGGCAGATAGCCAGGCTGGCGGGCACGGCAGAGAGCCAGGCTAGCGGGCACAGCTGATAGACAGGCTGGCGGGCAACACTGGAATTTGAGGACTAGAGAAAGTGTAAGAACACTAACAACAACTTTGCACAGGCACCTCCATTGTGGAGGAGGTGCCTTAAATAACCAAAGTCCTCCGGCCGGGGACATTTTAGTACTTTACCAAAGTACAGTGCCCAGGACATCTGCGCCCCTTGCGCGCACCCTGGGCTATCGCGGCGAGGGCATCAGAGGGAGAGGTGGAGGACACCGGACCAAGGCCGCTGCAAGTGGATCAGCGTCTCTGCCGGGCAGGAGGCACAGACACCAACGCCAGAGTACACCCCGCCTTCCCCCTTTATGCCCCCTCTTCTTCAAGCCCGCAAGAAATTTCTCCAGAAGAAGAGGAGTATGAATGTTCTCCTTGGACTCCCATGACCTCTCCTCAGGACCAAACCCATTCCAATCCACAAGAAAGAAAGTCTTTCCTCTTACCCTTTTGGTGGCCAAATTGCTCTCTACCTCAAAAACGTCCTCAGCGGAGACTGGAGCTGGAGTAGTACCCAGATCGTCACAGAAGGAATTGAGGACTACAGGCTTGAGGAAAGACACGTGAAAGGAATTGGGGATCCGTAGCGAGCCAGGGAGTTTCAACTTGTACGCCACTGGATTTATTTGGCTTCGAATCTCAAAAGGACCAATGAACCGCAGACCCAACTTGTATGAAGGTATCTTGACACGAACATACTTGGAGGATAGCCAGACCTTGTCCCCCGGACGGAATAGAGGCGGGTCCAGACGTCTCTTCACGGCATGTCTCTTCATCTGCTCAGAGGACTGCAGCAGCGCAGTTTTAGTCGCCTCCCAATTCACAGAAAAGTCTTTGACGAGAGACTCCGCAGCAGGATTATCAACAGAAGTGGAAACCGGAAACTGAATATTGGGATGCTGTCCATATACCACAAAGATCAGAGATTTGGCTGAGGATTCACTGACATGGTTATTGTAGGAAAATTCAGCCCAAGGCAGAAGCTCCACCCAGTCGTTACGGTGAACGTTGACGAAGTGCCGAAGGAAGCAAGTGAGGATCTGATTGATATGCTCAACCTGACCATTGGACTGAGGATGATAAGCCA
Source organism: Phyllobates terribilis (assembly GCF_046119375.1). Lineage (NCBI taxonomy): Eukaryota > Metazoa > Chordata > Amphibia > Anura > Dendrobatidae > Phyllobates > Phyllobates terribilis. Next base: position 597,327,452 of record NW_027362761.1, read on the forward strand.
AAGAGAAATCCAATGCGACATTCAGCAGCTTGCGCGTGGCTTTCCCGAAGTGAGAAGTAAACTGAACTCCTCTATCCAAGACAATATGAAGAGATAGGCCGTGGACACAGAAGATGTGAAGGATGAAGTCTTTGGCTAGCACTGGTGCCGAAGGAAGGCTTGGCAAGGGAATGAAGTGAGCCATTGTGGAAAAACGGTCAGCGACCACCAAAATGACAGTACAACCGGCCGATACAGGAAGATCCGTGATGAAATCCATTGCAATATGTTGCCACGGAGCGGAAGGCACGGTTAGAGGAAGAAGTCGACCAATCAGAAGATGCCTAGGCGTCTTCTTTCGGGCACAGGAAGAGCAAGCAGAGACAAAATCTGCGACGTCCTTGTGCAGCGTCGGCCACCAATAATGTCGGGAAATTAGCAGAAGCGTCTTCCTCTGACCAGCATGAACTGCCAGTTTGGACGAATGACCCCAGAGTAAGATCCTCCTCCTATTCGGAGCCGCCTCAAAGGTCTTACCAGAAGGAAGATAAGACAGGTCAAAAGGGGCGACAGTCAATATTCTGAAGGTCTCATTGATATGTAAAGGCTCCTCCTCTTGGTCGGTATACAGGGAAGATCGGGAGAGCGCATCTGTCTTAATATTCTTGTCTTCTGGACGGAAGTGGAGAGTGAAGTTGAAGCGAGCAAAGAACAGAGACCATCTGGCCTGACGAGGATTAAGTCGTTGAGCGGACTGCAAGTACGCGAGATTCTTGTGGTCCGTGTAGATGACCACCGGATGCAAGGCCCCCTCCTGCAAGAACCACCACTCCTTCAGCGCCAGTTTGATGGCAAGCAGTTCATGATCTCCAATGAAATAATTGCGTTCCGAAGGAGTGAAGAGCTTGGAAAAGAAGCCGCAGGTCACCATTCGCCCGGATGAGGACTTCTGGGTGAGAACTGCTCCGGCCCCAGAGGAAGAGGCTTCAACCTCCAGGAAATACCGCTTGTTACAGTCGGGACGGTGAAGCACTGGGGCAGAAGAGAATGCTTGTTTCAAGGATAAGAAGGCACTTTCCACCTCAGGAGTCCATTCCTTGGGATTAACCCCTTTGCGGGTCAGGGCAGATATGGAGCAGTCCGGGAGGAAAAATGAGGAATGAACAGGCGGTAATAATTAGCAAACCCCAGAAACAGCTGAATAGCCTTCAGGTCGGGGCCACTTTAGAACGGCAGACACTTTCTCGGGATCCATCTGTAGCCCGGACTCCGAGATAATGTATCTCAGGAAGGGAAGAGAAGTCTGCTCAAAAACGCATTTCTCGAATTTGGCATATAGACGATTCTTCCTGAGCCTTTGCAATACCTGTCGAACGTCTCTTCGATGTGAGGGCTGATCAGAAGAGAACACCAGGATATCGTCCAGGCATACTACCACACATGAATATAGAAGATCTCGGAAGATGTCATTCACCAGTTCTTGGAAGCCTGCTGGTACATTGCAGAGTCCGAAGGGCATCACGCGATACTTGTAGTGGCCATCCCGTGTGTTGAATGCCGTCTTCCACTAGTCCCCCTGGCGAATCCGGATCAGGTTGTATGCGCCATGCAGATCGAGCTTAGTAAAGACCTTTGACGCCTTTAAGGCGATCAAACAACTCGGAGATGAGATGCAGAGGATACTTATTTTTGATAGTAATCTGATTTAGGCCCCTATAGTCGATACAAGGGCGAAGAGAGCCATCTTCCTACTTAACAAAGACGAATCCTGCTCCAGCTGTAGAGGTGGATTTCTGGATAAATCCCCTAGTAAGATTCTCTTTGATGTAATCGTACATGGCACGGGTCTTGGCCAACGACAGGGGGTAAATTCGACCTCGGGGTGGAGAAGCACCAGGAATGAGGTCAATAGGGCAGTCATACGGCCTATGAGGAGGTAGTGTCTCAGCCTCCTTCTTGTCAAAGACGTCAGCGTATGACCAGTAGGGTGCCAGCAAACCAGGCAAATTAGCTGGAGTGGACAGAGGTCGAGCAGGACGGACAGGAACCAAGCAGATCTTGTGACACTCTTGGCCCCAGTGGAGCACCTCTCCCGAACTCCAATCAAAAACTGGCTCGTGTCTGAAGCCAGGGCAGTCCAATCGGTATAGATTGAGAGAGGCCGGACAGCTCGTAGAAAAAGATTTTCTCTGAGTGTAGCATTCCTATCTGAAGAACTACAGGCTCGGTGACGAACAAGATGGATTCTGAAAGGGGTCTCCCATCCACCGAATAAACCGCTAATGGATCTGAAAGTCATTGAATAGGGATCTGATACTGCTCCACAATAGCCTGTTAAACCAGATTCCCTGCGGCATCGAATCCAGATAGTCAGTCTCGAAAAAATGTGTCTTAACATAGGTTATCGATACAGACAGAGTCAGGGATGGAGAGGAAGAATTTTTGTCCAGGACAACCTCTCCAAGCGATCCTAGGCATTGGAGTTTCCTGGTCTCGCTGAGAGCGGATTAGATGCTCCTAGCTGCCACAGTAAAAACATCTTCCCTCGGTGCGGCGGACCTCCTGGCGAGACTTGACCATCTTGACCTGGTCTACCTGCATACCCTCTGGGGTGGATGCCGAGGCAGAGGCTTGTTGAGAGACTAGCCTTTGGAAGGTTGGTGCTAGGCGCAGAGATTTTCTCTCACGGATCACCTCCTTAGAATGCTCCTGGAACCTGATGTCGATCCGTGTGGCCAAGGACACCAGGTTGTTCAGAGAGGTGGGAATGTCACGACCGGCCAGTATGTCCTTGATCCACCGAGAAAGGCCCTCCCAAAAGGTAGACACCGGGGTCTCGTTGTTCCAGGCTAGTTTGGATGCGAGGGTACGGAAATGCACAGCGTACTGGCCCACTGTGAGGTTTCCTTGGCGTAGACGAAGAAGAGAGGAGTCAGTCGAAGATGTGCTGCTCGGTTCATCGAAAACCCTCCAGAAAGCCGCAAGAAAAGCCTGGAGGTTAGACACCAGAGGATCCCCTCTCTCACATAGTGGGCTGAGACACGTCAACGCTTCTCCGGTGAGATGAGACATGATGAATGCCACTTTAGCTCGGTCAGAAGCGAACTGATGAGCCAGGAGCTCAAAGTGCAGTGTGCACTGGTTGATGAAGCCCCGACATAGTGCGGGATCACCACTGAAGCGTGGTGGAGCAGAAAGTCTGGGTCCTGAGTTGGGTACCACACCACTACTGGGTTAAGGTATCACCGGAGCGGCTGCTGCTTGGTTAGAGGAGGACACAGCCAGGGTGGACAGTGCATCCAAACGGGAGTTAACAGTCCGCAGATAGGACAGGATTGTATCCTGTTGAGATCTCTGGCAGGAGACCTCTTGGTACAGGTCAGAAAGCGAGGAAGCCTGGGAGCCACCGGATTTCATGGCCTGTGCAAACTGTTACGGGTCTGGGTGGTGGAACCACTGTGCCGTGGTACAAGGAGGGACCAGAGGGACGTAACTAAGTGCCTGCCCGGACCGACCCTGGCTACACGGTGGCTTAGTCGACTCCGTGAACCAAGGAGGGACCGGGAAGGTTGACCAGGTGCAACTCTGGGACCAACCTTGTGTGAGAGCAGGCGACTCCCATGGGACTGACAGCCGAAGCCGACAGGCACGGCAGATGAGCACGGCTGGTAGGCAATTAGGCAGCGCAGGTAGACAGGCAGGCTTAGCTGGCAGACTGACAGGTGGACACGGCTGATAGACAAGCTGGCGGGCAACACTGGAACCTGAGGGCTGTAGAGAGTGTAAGAACACTAACAACAACTTTGCATAGGCACCTCCATTTTGGAGGAAGTACCTTAAATAACCAAAGTCCTCCGGCCATTGGTCGGGGACATTTCAGGACGGCTCGTGCGGCCCCCCTTAAGAGGCAGGGCGTGCGTGCGCACTAAGTACAGTACCCGGGGATCTGTGCACGGTGTGCGCAGCCCGGGCAGAAGCGGTGAGGGAGTCAGAGGGAGAAGTAGAGGACGCTGGACCAGGGCCGCGGCGGTAAGTGGATCGCAGAGACGCCGACGCCACATCTGGCAGCAGAGTTTAGGATAGATTGGAGGGGTGTGAAAGTGTTAGAGGGGAGGCTACAGAGCAGGAGGTTTCAGTAGTTGAGGCGGGAGATGATGAGGGCGTTCACTAGTGTTTTTGCAGATTCGTGGTTGAGAAATGTGCGATTCCAGGACATATTTTTGAGTTGGAGTCAGCAGGAAGTGGAAAGGGCTTGGGTATGTGGTTTGAAGGAGAGATAAGAGTCCAGGGTTACCCCGAGGCAGCGAGCTTGCGGGACTGGGGAGAGTGGGCAGCCATTGACTAAGATGGATAGGTCAGTTGGGGAGGTTGAGTGAGATGGGGGAAAGATGATGAATTCTGTTTTATCCATGTTAAGTTTTCAAAATCTATCAGAGAAGAACGATAAAATAGTGGACAGACTTTGTGGGATTCTGGTTAGTAAGGAGGTGATATCAGGTCCAGAGATGTAGATCTGTGTTGTCAGCATAGAGATGATACTGAAAGCCGTGGGACTCTATGAGCTGTCCCAGGCGAAAAGTGTAGATGGAGAAGAGCAGGGGGTCCTAGAACTGAACCTTGGGGGACACCAACAGATAGGGGTCGAGTTGAGGAGGTGGTGTGTGAGTGGGAGACATTGAATGTCCGATCTGTCAGGTATGAGGAGATCAAAGATAGGGCCAGGTCTGTGATGCCAAGAGATGAGAGAGTCTGTACTAAGAGGGAATGGTCCACTGCGTCAAAGGCAGAAGACAGGTCTAGGAGGAGATGGACAGAGTAGTGTCGCTTGGATTTGGCAGTTAGTAGGTTGTTGGTGACTTTAGTCAGGGCAGCTCCAGTGGGGTGATGGGGTCGGAAGCCAGATTGTAAGCTGTCAAACAGAGAGCAGGAAGAGAGGTGGGAGGACAGTTCAGAATGGACGTGTTGTTCCAGTAGTTTTGAGGCGTAGGGGCAAAGTGATATGGGGCGATAGTTAGTCAGAGAGGATGGGTCAAGGGATGGCTTTTTGAGGATGGGTGTAATCGAGGCATGTTTGAAGCATAAGGGGAAGACACCAGTTGTTAGTTACAGGTTGAAAAGGTGGGTTAGGGTTGGGATGAGGATTGTGCTAAGGTTAGGGATGAAGCGGGACGGGATTGGGTCAAGTTCACAGGTGGTGAGTTGTGATTTGGAGAGTAAAGAGGAAAGTTGATCTTCCGTAATGGTGGAGAAGCTGGCTTTGGAGGAGGAGGGTTGAGTAGATATGAGGAGGGGCTGTGGGAACTTTAGGCAAAAGCTTTGTCTGATGGTGTCAATCTTCTGCTTGAAGAATGAGGCAAAGTCTTCGGCTGAGATGAGAGGGAGGAGGCGCTGGGGAAGGAGGAGAGAATTGAAAGTTTTGAATAGCTGTTTAGGGTTGTAAGACAGGGAAGATATGAGAGATGAGAAGTAGGTTTGTTTTGCAGCAGTAAGTGTGGACTTGAAAGAAGTGAGGGACGGTTTGAATGCGATGAAGTGCTCATTGGAGTGGGACTTTTTCCGTCTCCGCTTAGCAACCCTTGAGGCGCTTTCGCAGTTCTTTAGTCAGGTTGGTGTGCCAGGGTTGCCTATTGAGTAGTATGCGAGCTGTGGTATGTGTGGGAGGGGCGACCGAATTGAGAGGGCCTGTGAGAGGGAGAAGGGATTCAGAGAGTGAGTGTAGGTCAAGGTGTTTGAGATTTCTGCGAGGGTGCGCAAGTTTGTGAGGTAGGGATAGTGGACCTGGAGAGGAGAGGGTAGAGAATGTAAGTAGGTTGTGGTCAGAAAGAGGGAAAGGTGAGTTAGATTAGATAGGGAGCAGAAGAAGGTGAAGATGAGGTCCAGTGTGTGGCCATCTTTGTGAGAGGGGGTGGAAGACCATTGAGCAAGTCCGAAGGAGGAAGTGAGGGATAGAAGCTTAGTAACAGCTGAGAGGGAAGTGTCAATGGGGATGTTGAAGTCGCCCATGATGATAGTGGGGATGTTGGCAGAAAGGAATTGAAGTATCCAGGTGGTGAAGTGGTCTAAGAAGGTGGTGGCTGGTCCTGGGGGGCGGTAAATGACAGCCGGTTGGAGTAGATGCGCATACAGTGCACCTCAAAAGAGGGGAGAGTAACGGAGGGTGGCAGTGGGATTTGGGTGAAGGCGCAGGTATCTGACAGGAGAAAACATACTCCTCCACCATACTTGCCGCTGGAGCGGGGTGTGTGGGAAAGGTGGAATCCGCCATAGGAAAGTGCAGCTGACAAGGCCGTGTCAGAGGAGGCAAGCCAGGTTTCAGTGATGGCGAGGAAGGAAAGTTTGTTAGTAATGAAAAGGTCATGGATGTAGGAAAGTTTGTTGTAGACAGAGCGAGCGTTCCATAGAGCTTCTGTTAGTGTGACTGGGGAAGCGGGGACTGGGAAGATGGATATAAGGTTTGAAAAGTTGCGAGAGTTTGTGACATATCGTGGATAGGAGGAAGTGGAAGTGACTGTGAGGATGTGGTGAGGAGGACCAGGATTTGGAGAGATATCGCCTGCAGTAAGAAGGAGCAGAGAAAGTGTTAGTAGGTGGGAGCAGGAGAGAGCATGAGGTGGCTGTCTGTGTTTGGAGGTGCAGGATTGAATCTTGAGGAATAGTTCTGTGGAGGTGGTGAGATGGATGGGGAGGATGGAGGGAGAGATGAAGAGTTCTTTGCTAGGTGTAGGGATTAGGGGGGTTAGTAGAAAGTGGAGGACTATAGGGGAGAGAGAGAGAAAACAAACAGTGGAGCGGAGCCGAGTGTGTAATGTGCGGAGCGGAGCCGCGTGTGTAATGGTGCACAGAGCGGAGCCGTGTGTGCGGAACGGAGCCGTGTGTGTAATGTGCGCGGAGTGGAGTCGAGTGTGTAATGTGTGCGGAGCGGAGCCGTGTGTGTAAGGTTTATGTAGCAGTTAATCTTTTTAGGAAACTAACCATTTTGACTCCACAACGTTAGGACGTGAATATTTTTCATTTTTACTGTAATAGGATGCGTTCCTCTGTGTTTTGTGCAGTTTTTTTCCCTGCAAGGTAATATCCAATATGTACTTTTAATTTACTGGGCGCATGATAGGGGCAGATGGGAGGAGTGCCCTTTCATTTTTGGAGCTATCCTGACTCCATCTTGATTTTTGTACCTGTAACTCTGTAACTTTCTGAAATGGAGTTTGAGTCAGTATGTGTGTTTTGTCCATGTACTTTGCTTGCAAAAAGAAGCCTGTGATCAGATAAGAAGGTTTTAGAAATGTCTTTGTCTAAAGACTAAAGCCCTGTCTCACATAGCGAGATCGCTGCTGAGTCAAGGTTTTCGTGACGCAACAGCGACCTCACCAGCGATGTCGTTATGTGTGACACTTTGCAACGATCAGGCCCCTGCTGTGAGGTCGCTGATCGCTGCAAAATGTCCTGGACCATTTTTTGGTCGTTGCTCTCCCGCTGGTCAGCACACATCGCTGTGCGTGACCAGCGGGAGCAGCGATCAGGCTGGTAACTATGGTAAACATCGGGTTACTAGGGGCACACGCACACCTAGTAACCCGTTGTTTATCATGGTTACGAGCCTGCTAAAGTGAGCAGTAACCTCCCGCTCACTGTAGCAGAGTGGTAACCATGATAAACAACGGGTTACTAGGAGCGCGTGTGCCCCTAGTAACCCGATGTTTACCATAGTTACCAGCCTGTGTAGATGTATTCTCTCTCTCTCTGTTTGGATTGATGAACTTCTCAAGGCAGCTCCACAGTGTTTGAGTGTAAAGCAATGTCAAAGAATGTGTCAACCTTTTATATGACAGCTAAAGCCAATTACCACCACCCATGTTGTCAATGTAAACTGGGACCAGAGAGGATCAAAAGAATATCAGTAATGGAGTTACATGGTGATGGAGAAACCTATATGAAAAGCTTTAGGGAAAACTCAAAAGGTTTCACACATTTGCCAGTTTTGATCAAATCAGGGAGTCGATCAATTGGAGACAAGAGCACACAACTAGTTTCTGTCTGTGTCCCAGGCTTGTCTGCTCTCAGATGCCCAGTCACAAGTTTTTATTACAACTACAAAGATAAGGAAACTGGGAATGGCTTACATTACATTACCTAAAAAGGAAGATATTTAAGTTAGGAATAACAAAGTCGTAAATGATGTATTCTGCTGAATTCCTTAGAAACTGTCTATATCTAGTTTACTATACTTTCAGAAACAAAGGAAAACTTTAATACAAAGACAGATACGCCTTATGTCATTTGCTTTTACGAATAACACTTATAAAGCTAATATTAAAATACAAAAATTATCAAAGATATGTGTATATTTAATTGTCTAAATAATAATCAAAGCAAAGTATAAAATATTTACCATAACAATGGCTACATATTTTTACAGAGAAACAAAGCAATCACACAAATGCTGTTATATTAATCTGGAATTCTTGATACACTACATCCTGTATAGGTTCACACTGCAGATGTGCAGACGTGCTGGCAGATGGGACAGTATTCCAAAAGACCGTGACTTTTTGACAATGATTTTTACTTATTTTCTGGAATTTAATATTCCATGTGTTTCACTCCGTAAATATTCCCTAAGTTTGAACTGTATAAAGCATATGGAGGGCACCATCCAATGTGTGGGTTCAATATGCAGCATACCATGCAAACATTGAGAGTATCCAAGAAAAAGAGGTACGCTAGTATGCAGTCATCACCGAATGTAGTCCATTAATATACGAAAAAATACATACATTTTATTTAATGCAGATACATACAACAATGTCAAAGACACACCAAGTACATTAAAACACAAGTAAAAATACAGTGGGATTACCCACTGATTAGAAGCCCGTCTACTTCAGAAACCATCCCAAAGCATGATCACAATAAATGAGATGCATAATAAATATATGAGAACAAGCTAGATAAAGGCTATCTCTGGTGATCAATATTGCACAAGAAATAAATAACTAATAGTCACCAAAAATACAATGTAGAAGTAGTAGCCTGTGGAGTACAAATAGAGAACAGGGTATTGTGCTACTGTAGCTGAGCAATGCAATAATTAATCAATAAAGAATCTCAAGCAGATACAAGTAGGGATATATCATTCGTCCTGCTACCAAATAAAAATAAAAAAAATGTGCCAAAAAGCAATGACCCTGTTAAAGCTACTAGTGCCGCCAATACAAATGAGAGTCAATCAAGCAATACGACCAGCATATCCTGGATAGGAGAAAGCCTATCACCGGGATGGTGTAGATGGACAATCAGTACCCAACGCGTGTCGCCACGCACGGCGGCTTCATCAGGGGCTTGTACTCCACAGGCTACTACTGCTACATTGTCTTTTTGAATTTTTTCACAATCAACCGTATAGAGAGTGAGTATAATATTAATAGCAATGTTAGCGTCCCAAAATAAAATGTATAAGTCTGTGTATAGATATAGCAACAGGGTCATTAAAAATATAAGTGAATGTCAAATAGACGGATAATTGGTAAGTATAAGAAACCCTCAGCAAATATCGAAAAGGCAGACATACCATGTGATAGGGAATAACACAGGAAAAGAAACCCCAGGATTCAGACGTATGTTTCGCCAGATGGCTTTCTCAAGGAGTATGGAGGAATAAGGAAATGTAGGACTATATATATATGCCATCCCAACCAATAGCATTGACCGATTCAATCAAGGTGGATGTTAAAATGAGGAATGGGGCTGGACATCTCTGGTGCTTGGTAGGGTGTTGAGAATGATATGCGCACTCTGAGTGATAAGCACCCATGTGGTAGGGAGAGGGAAATTATCATTGGGGGCAGCGAGAGCAAGAAACAGGCAGGTAATCTCTAATAGAGACAAAGGTGCGCTCCAGCGTGGAATGCACGCCGAGACACGCCACCGCCGACCGGTAGTGAAGTGCTGCTGCCATGCTTTTCCAAGGTGGGGCGCAACCCAGAAGTGCCGCCCACCGTGAGTGGCATATCGCAGATATGTGCTCCACCACGGAGCACATAACAAAGAAGTGGAGGCATAACCATTATGCCATGTAGCATTTAGTTCACATGATCTAACCCAGACAATTGGGGAGGAGGGTGTCGCAGCTAGCATAAAAGATAGGGGCCAGCTAAGGAATGCCATTTTCTTCATGTACTATGTAGGTATAGGAGCTCAGTGCATCAAAAGAGGGTCAGTATTAAACCCCTCAGTGCTAATTGTGCAACTTAAACCGAATTCTGAATTCCAAGTATGTGTGTCACTGAAAGTGTGATTCATGTATTTTGAGGCATGCACGCCAATTTTTTCATTTTTTTTAACAGAAATTTCCATAATCCTGAAACTTAAGTACAACCGTCTATCTACAAATGTGTGCACATTGGTTAAAATATTGTTTTTAGCCCGCTTCATTGCTTTAATAGTTTAATAGTAGATGTGTACTGTAGGGTTTCATCTCTCTGGTAGACATTGGATAAGCACAAGCACAGGATTTTTATCAAAACAGCATAAAGCTTACTGCCCATCATAAACTTTACAGCTCCAAAATGAAAACAGCGTTTCTCCAGTACAAATGAATAACAAACAGTCCTTTCTTCAGGCACAATGAAGCAAAGTAAATGTAGTAGCCTCTCCAATCGTGGTATTCCAGGCAGTAGCAGCTCAAGCAGTTTAAATGCTTTCACCAAACAAACACACCTGAGTTCATCTCCAGCACTAACTCTTCTGAGCTAACCCAGCTGCTTTTATTAGGCCTATAAACCCCGAGCTGGATTATGGGAATAACCCTTTTCCACCCAGGCTCTTTTGTTCACTTCTAAATCCCTGACCCAAAATCAAATCAAATTTCTCTCACTAACCTAGTGTTACTGGAACAGACTTTACATCACCAAGGCCAACCACTTTGGTGACACATATCTGCCATCCAGGACCTTACCTCTTGCTGTCTTACATACCCATCCCCTCTGCCCAAAGCCAGGGGGGGCTGGGCACCTTCTGCCAACAAACGTGTACCCTCGACAGAGAATCCACATTTCCATATAGCTTACTGGGTCTATGCTCTACATGAAAATTGCAATCCTGCAGACCGGCACTGTACGTAGGATGTGCAAATAATGAGCAGCGCCAGCCTACAGTGCAGTCCATCTCTGAGGCCGTAGGACAATGAGCTGCTACTTGTCTTTGGGGCATGAAACCTCCAAGAGACGATGATATAAGATGGACTCCTTGAAACTGGCTCTGATCCTTCCTTGGCTCTTGGACACCCCTGGCCTGGACCAGTTGCTTAACAAGAAACCAAAAAAACGTATTCTAAGTCCAGACAATTGTAGATAAGAAATCAAATTATTAATATGGAACTACACAACAAAAATAAAAACACATGATAAAAACACGAAATATAAAAAGAGGAGATCTGGGTGTATCCATGATTTCAAAACTAGAGGCCAACATGCAAACAGTTACTGATGGTAATATTACATGAATACTTAATAAAGTGCAGAGGGCAAAGGTAAATGAAAAATAATTAACAATACATAATAATAAAATTAATCAAATTCAGTAGATCATACTAATAATATAGACTAAGAGAAAAGTGCAATGTGCATAGACATCTATATAGATAAGTAAATAAACCGGAGGTATATATAAATAGATAAAGTGGTCAAAAATACATATACAAATGTAATCCGAAAGGAAATTAGACCACAATTGCATGTATGGATAATGGCCAATCAAATCATAAGGGGTACAACATACCACAAAGGTGGACACACCACAGATCCCCTCACACCACTCCAACACGCGTTTTGCTGTCGCTTCGTCAGGGAGTGAAGTGGAGAGGATCTGGGTCAGATTATAAAAGTCGCACACAGCTGGTAATACTTACAATTAAGGCAGCGCCATAGTTACATGGCGCCGCAACTCCCGCAGGTGCGCCGCTGATCCGTGCACCGGAAGTCCGGGAGACAACCAGGACAACCAAGATGCCGGACGGCAGAGCGCATGCGCGGAGGGGCACACGGCGCTGCAACAGCCATGTTAGAAAGGGGCAGAAAGGTGGGTGTCAGAAAATATGCCAGTAACGAGTGGCCCAATGTGTAAACAAAAGCGGCACACTATGTTACCGCAGCCATGTTGGAAAAGGGAAAAGATGCCCATAGAAGACAAACAATATTTCTAATAAAAATAAAAGTTATACAAAATAGGGAAACAAACGAGGGAATGTGATAGTGACACGAAAGGATAAGAGTGAAATGTGAGAGCAATGTAAATAACAAAAAATATACAAGACAACAGTAACATCACAAAATAGTGTATAGACACGTACGAAACACACATATACAAAACAAGGACGAATCAGACTAATAGAAACAAAAAGGACAAACACAAAAAGACATGAACGACAAATAAAAAAAGTGATAAATGTGAAAATGTATAACTGAAAAATAAAAAAGTGAAAAAAGGAAAGTATTATGATGTATCAGTGAAGTATGAAATATAAAAAATAAAAAATTAACCTCGTGATGTGATTATTAGAACAATGTGAAAATGATAAGGATTATAAAAAAGTGATGGAACATAAAAATGTGTGTTGCACAATAATACAAAAAACAACAATGAAAGAATGTGATGCACATCAATATGTGAGGAAAGTAAAAAACTCTGAAAGTAAAAAACTATGATGGACGCAAACAAATAATAATGTCAAAAATGGATATGAGTATAAGAATATATATATATATATATATATATAAAGTTGATAAGTGCAAATGCATATGTGTATAATAGACCATTGCATGAGTGTCAATATATAGAATTGATAAATGCACCCCATATATAAAGTTTATGCATACATAACAAAGACTGGCAAAAACCCCATATAAAAAATGCTCAATTTATTAGATACAAGACAGCAAAAAACTTTATTTATGTAAAAAAATATATATCATATGACCCAAATCCAAAAACTAATCAATTAAAAAATAGATGACCAGACGAAGATGAACTTGTTGTCGCCACATAATGTGGGATGTTCTGAGACGTTGTTCCTGTTCCAAATTAAATAGTAAAATTCAAATACGTGCACAGAAGAGCCACCACTGATACATGGGAGCATCAGGGCAGATCTGACTTTTATTAGATCATCGGTCACTTACATAGGTTGTTAATAGTTATACATGGTAACAATATAATTGGCTCAGCTTATCTCTACATATGTGCTGGCATTACATATACAGGGTGGTCCAAAAGTAGGTGGACAGAAAGTGTAATAAGGTTATGAAGGGGGAGATTTATCAAACATGGTGTAAAGTGAAACTGGCTCAGTTGCCCTTAGCAACCAATCAGATTCCACTTTTCTTTCCTCACAGACTCTTTGGAAAATGAAAGGTGGAATCTGATTGGTTGCTAAGGGCAACTGAGCCAGTTTTACAGATCTAGTTTTCACAGATAGATCTCCCCCAAATCTGTTTTCTTTTCAGATAATTAAGATAAGACATAATGGCAAATAATTTAAATACAGATCAAAGAAAATGGATTTTAACAGAGTATTGGAAACCTCAAAATGCTGAAACCGTTAGAGCAAATTGGATGTAAACATTTGGTACTCAAGCCCCAAAGAGACAAACCATTTACCGCATTCGTGACAAATTCAATGCCACTGGCTCAATCCTTAATGCTCCAAAAACTGGCCGACCCAAAACAGTCTGTACAGAAGATAATAAACAACTTGCTGCTGAAACATTTGTTCAGAGTCCAAAAAAGTTCACAGAAGAAGAGCCTCTCTGGAATTGGGAATTTCACGAGCTTCTATCACACGAATCCTGAAATCTATTGGGTGGAAAGCTTACCATCCACGTCTAATTCATGGGTTATTGGAGGATGATGCAGACCGGCGGCTGCAATTTAGTGTTTGCTAAATCTCCCCCTTCATAACCTTATTACACTTTCTGTCCACCTACTTTTGGACAACCTTGTATACATGTCATTGGCTAAAGGAAATTCTGTCTGTACTCAGCTTTTGGGTTTAGGAATCTCTCTACCTTCTAGTTTCCTTTCTCTTTCTTATGTTTTCTCTAAGTCCTTAGACAAAGACATTCCTAAAACCTTCTTATCTGATCACAGGCTTTTTTGCAAGCAAAGTACATGGAGAAAATACACATACTGACTCAAACTCCATTTCAGAAAGCAAGGAGTTACAGGTACAAAAATCAAGATGGAGTCAGGATAGCTCCAAAACATAACACACACGGCTCTGCTCCATGTCATATTACACACATGGCTCCGCTCCGCACATTACACACGTGGCTCCACTCATTACACACGGGGCTCCGTTCCGCACATTACACGCTCGGCTCCGCTCCGCACATTACACACTCGGCTCCGCACATTACACACTCGGCTCCGCTCCGCACATTACACACTCGGCTCCGCACATTACACACTCGGCTCCGCACATTACACACTCGGCTCCGCTCCGCACATTACACACTCGGCTCCGCTCCGCACATTACACACTCGGCTCCGCACATTACACACTCGGCTCCGCTCCGCACATTACACACTCGGCTCCGCACATTACACACTCGGCTCCGCTCCGCACATTACACACTCGGCTCCGCTCCGCACATTACACGCTCGGCTCCGCTCCGCACATTACACACTCAGCTCCGCTCCGTACATTACACACTCGGCTCCGCACATTACACACTCGGCTCCGCTCCGCACATTACAGACTCGGCTCCGCTCCGCACATTACACACTCGGCTCCGCACATTACACACTCGGCTCCGCACATTACACACTCGGCTCCGCTCCGCACATTACACACTCGGCTCCGCTCCGCACATTACACGCTCGGCTCCGCACATTACACGCTCGGCTCCGCTCCGCACATTACACACTCGGATCCGCTCCGCACATTACACACTCGGCTCCGCACATTACACACTCGGCTCCGCTCCGCACATTACACACTCGGCTCCGCTCCGCACATTACACACTCGGCTCCGCACATTACACACTCGGCTCTGCTCTGCACATTACACACTCGGCTCCGCACATTACACACTCGGCTCCGCTCCGCACATTACACACTCGGCTCCGCTCCGCACATTACACACTCGGCTCCGCACATTACACACTCGACTCCGCATATTACACACTCGGCTCCGCTCCGCACATTACACACTCGGCTCTGCTCCGCACATTACACGCTCGGCTCCGCTCCGCACATTACACACTCGGCTCCGCTCCGCACATTACACACTCGGCTCCGCACATTACACACTCGGCTCTGCTCTGCACATTACACACTCGGCTCCGCACATTACACACTCGGCTCCGCACATTACACACTCGGCTCCGCACATTACACGCTCGGCTCCGCTCCGCACATTACACGCTCGGCTCCGCTCCGCACATTACACACTCGGCTCCGCTCCGCACATTACACACTCGGCTCCGCTCCGCACATTACACACTCGGCTCCGCTCCGCACATTACACGCTCGGCTCCGCTCCGCACATTACACGCTCGGCTCCGCTCCGCACATTACACGCTCGGCTCCGCACATTACACACTCGGCTCCGCACATTACACACTCGGCTCCGCTCCGCACATTACACGCTCGGCTCCGCTCCGCACATTACACGCTCGGCTCCGCACATTACACACTCGGCTCCGCACATTACACGCTCGGCTCCGCTCCGCACATTACACGCTCGGCTCCGCTCCGCACATTACACGCTCGGCTCCGCACATTACACACTCGGCTCCGCACATTACACGCTCGGCTCCGCTCCGCACATTACACGCTCGGCTCCGCACATTACACACTCGGCTCCGCACATTACACGCTCGGCTCCGCTCCGCACATTACACGCTCGGCTCCGCTCCGCACATTACACGCTCGGCTCCGCTCCGCACATTACACGCTCGGCTCCGCTCCGCACATTACACGCTCGGCTCCGCTCCGCACATTACACACTCGGCTCCGCACATTACACACTCGGCTCTGCTCTGCACATTACACACCCGGCTCCGCACATTACACACTCGGCTCCGCTCATTACACACTCGGCTCCGCACATTACACACTCGGCTCCGCTCCGCACATTACACGCTCGGCTCCGCTCCGCACATTACACGCTCGTCTCCGCTCCGCACATTACACGCTCGTCTCCGCTCCGCACATTACACACTCGGCTCCGCTCCGCACATTACACGCTCGGCTCCGCTCCGCACATTACACACTCGGCTCTGCTCCGTACATTACACACTCGGCTCCGCTCCGCACATTACACACTCGGCTCCGCACATTACACACTCGGCTCCGCTCCGCACATTACACACTCGCCTCCGCACATTACACACTCGGCTCTGCTCCGTACATTACACACGCGGCTCCGCTCCGCACATTACACACGTGGCTCCGCACATTACACACGGGGCTCCGTTCCGCACATTACACGCTCGGCTCCGCTCCGCACATTACAAGCTTGGCTCCGCTCCGCACATTACACGCTCGGCTCCGCTCCGCACATTACACGCTCGGCTCGGCTCCGCACATTACACACTCGGCTCCGCACATTACACACTCGGCTCGGCTCCGCACATTACACACTCCGCTCCGCACATTACACACTCGGCTCCGCTCCGCACATTACACTCGGCTCCGCACATTACACACTCGGCTCCGCTCCGCAAATTACACGCTCGGCTCCGCTCCGCACATTACATGCTCGGCTCCGCTCATTACACACTCGGCTCCGCTCCGCACATTACACACTCGGCACCGCTCCGCACATTACACGCTCGGCTCCGCTCCGCAGATTACACACTCGGCTCGGCACATTACACACTAGGCTCTGCTCCGCACATTACACGCTCGGCTCCGCTCCGCACATTACACTCTCGACTCCGCTCCGCACATTACACACTCGGCTCCGCACATTACACACTCGGCTCCGCTACGCACATTACACACTCGGCTTAGCTCCGCACATTACACACTCGGCTCCGCTCCGCACATTACACACTCGGCTCCGCTCCGCACATTACACGCTCGGCTCCGCTCCGCACATTACACACTCGGCTCCGCTCCGCACATTACACACTCGGCTCCGCACATTACACACTCGGCTCCGCTCCGCACATTACAGACTCGGCTCCGCTCCGAACATTACACACTCGGCTCCGCACATTACACACTCGGCTCTGCACATTACACACTCGGCTCCGCACATTACACTCGGCTCCGCACATTACACACTCCGCTCCGCACATTACACACTCCGCTCCGCACATTACACACTCGGCTCCGCTCCGCACATTACACTCGGCTCCGCACATTACACACTCGGCTCCGCTCCGCAAATTACACGCTCGGCTCCGCTCCGCACATTACATGCTCGGCTCCGCTCATTACACACTCGGCTCCGCTCCGCACATTACACACTCGGCACCGCTCCGCAAATTACACGCTCGGCTCCGCTCCACACATTACACACTCGGCTCGGCACATTACACACTAGGCTCTGCTCCGCAGATTACACGCTCGGCTCCGCACATTACACGCTCGGCTCCGCTCCGCACATTACACTCTCGACTCTGCTCCGCACATTACACACTCGGCTCCGCACATTACACACTCGGTTCCGCTCCGCACATTACACACTCCGCTCCGCACATTACACACTCGGCTCCGCTCCGCACATTACACTCGGCTCCGCACATTACACACTCGGCTCCGCTCCGCAAATTACACGCTCGGCTCCGCTCCGCACATTACATGCTCGGCTCCGCTCATTACACACTCGGCTCCGCTCCGCACATTACACACTCGGCACCGCTCCGCACATTACACGCTCGGCTCCGCTCCGCACATTACACACTCGGCTCGGCACATTACACACTAGGCTCTGCTCCGCACATTACACGCTCGGCTCCGCACATTACACGCTCGGCTCCGCTCCGCACATTACACTCTCGACTCCGCTCCGCACATTACACACTCGGCTCCGCACATTACACACTCGGCTCCGCTCCGCACATTACACACTCGGCTCCGCTCCGCACATTACACACTCGGCTCCGCTCCGCACATTACACACACGGCTCTGCTCCATGTCATATTACACACATGGCTCCGCTCCGCACATTACACACGTGGCTCCACTCATTACACACGGGGCTCCGTTCCGCACATTACACGCTCGGCTCCGCTCCGCACATTACACACTCGGCTCCGCACATTACACACTCGGCTCCGCTCCGCACATTACACACTCGGCTCCGCTCCGCACATTACACACTCGGCTCCGCTCCGCACATTACACACTCGGCTCCGCACATTACACACTCGGCTCCGCTCCGCACATTACACACTCGCCTCCGCACATTACACACTCGGCTCTGCTCCGTACATTACACACGCGGCTCCGCTCCGCACATTACACACGTGGCTCCGCACATTACACACAGGGCTCCGTTCCGCACATTACACGCTCGGCTCCGCTCCACACATTACAAGCTTGGCTCCGCTCCGCACATTACACGCTCGGCTCCGCTCCGCACATTACACGCTCGGCTCCGCTCCGCACATTACACGCTCGGCTCGGCTCCGCACATTACACACTCGGCTCCGCACATTACACACTCGGCTCCGCACATTACACATTCGGCTCGGCTCGGCACATTACACACTCCGCTCCGCACATTACACACTCGGCTCCGCTCCGCACATTACACTCGGCTCCGCACATTACACACTCGGCTCCGCTCCGCACATTACACGCTTGGCTCCGCTCCGCACATTACATGCTCGGCTCCGCTCATTACACACTCGGCACCGCTCCGCACATTACACTCGGCTCCGCACATTACACGCTCGGCTCCGCTCCGCACATTACACACTCGGCTCGGCACATTACACACTAGGCTCTGCTCCGCACATTACACGCTCGGCTCCGCACATTACACGCTCGGCTCCGCTCATTACACTCTCGACTCCGCTCCGCACATTACACACTCGGCTCCGCACATTACACACTCGGCTCCGCTCCGCACATTACACACTCGGCTCCGCTCCGCACATTACACGCTCGGCTCCGCTCCGCACATTACACGCTCAGCTCCGCTCCGCACATTACACACTCGGCTCCGCACATTACACACTCGGCTCCGCTCCGCACATTACACACTCGGTTTTGCTCCGCACATTACACACTCGGCTCCGCTCCGCACATTACACACTCGGCTCCGCACATTACACACTCGGCTCCGCTCCGCACATTACACACTCGGCTCCGCTCCGCACATTACACACTCGGCTCCGCACATTACACACTCGGCTCCGCTCCGCACATTACACACTCGGCTCCGCACATTACACACTCGGCTCCGCTCCGCACATTACACACTCGGCTCCGCTCCGCACATTACACACTCGGCTCCGCACATTACACACTCGGCTCCGCTCCGCACATTACACACTCGGCTCCGCTCCGCACATTACACGCTCGGCTCCGCTCCGCACATTACACACTCGGCTCCGCTCCGTACATTACACACTCGGCTCCGCACATTACACACTCGGCTCCGCTCCGCACATTACAGACTCGGCTCCGCTCCGCACATTACACACTCGGCTCCGCACATTACACACTCGGCTCCGCACATTACACACTCGGCTCCGCTCCGCACATTACACACTCGGCTCCGCTCCGCACATTACACGCTCGGCTCCGCACATTACACGCTCGGCTCCGCTCCGCACATTACACACTCGGATCCGCTCCGCACATTACACACTCGGCTCCGCACATTACACACTCGGCTCCGCTCCGCACATTACACACTCGGCTCCGCTCCGCACATTACACACTCGGCTCCGCACATTACACACTCGGCTCTGCTCTGCACATTACACACTCGGCTCCGCACATTACACACTCGGCTCCGCTCCGCACATTACACACTCGGCTCCGCTCCGCACATTACACACTCGGCTCCGCACATTACACACTCGACTCCGCATATTACACACTCGGCTCCGCTCCGCACATTACACACTCGGCTCTGCTCCGCACATTACACGCTCGGCTCCGCTCCGCACATTACACACTCGGCTCCGCTCCGCACATTACACACTCGGCTCCGCACATTACACACTCGGCTCTGCTCTGCACATTACACACTCGGCTCTGCACATTACACACTCGGCTCCGCACATTACACACTCGGCTCCGCACATTACACGCTCGGCTCCGCTCCGCACATTACACGCTCGGCTCCGCTCCGCACATTACACACTCGGCTCCGCTCCGCACATTACACACTCGGCTCCGCTCCGCACATTACACACTCGGCTCCGCTCCGCACATTACACGCTCGGCTCCGCTCCGCACATTACACGCTCGGCTCCGCTCCGCACATTACACGCTCGGCTCCGCTCCGCACATTACACGCTCGGCTCCGCACATTACACACTCGGCTCCGCACATTACACACTCGGCTCCGCTCCGCACATTACACGCTCGGCTCCGCTCCGCACATTACACGCTCGGCTCCGCACATTACACACTCGGCTCCGCACATTACACGCTCGGCTCCGCTCCGCACATTACACGCTCGGCTCCGCTCCGCACATTACACGCTCGGCTCCGCACATTACACACTCGGCTCCGCACATTACACGCTCGGCTCCGCTCCGCACATTACACGCTCGGCTCCGCTCCGCACATTACACGCTCGGCTCCGCACATTACACGCTCGGCTCCGCTCCGCACATTACACGCTCGGCTCCGCTCCGCACATTACACGCTCGGCTCCGCTCCGCACATTACACGCTCGGCTCCGCTCCGCACATTACACGCTCGGCTCCGCTCCGCACATTACACGCTCGGCTCCGCTCCGCACATTACACACTCGGCTCCGCACATTACACACTCGGCTCTGCTCTGCACATTACACACCCGGCTCCGCACATTACACACTCGGCTCCGCTCATTACACACTCGGCTCCGCACATTACACACTCGGCTCTGCTCCGCACATTACACGCTCGGCTCCGCTCCGCACATTACACGCTCGTCTCCGCTCCGCACATTACACGCTCGTCTCCGCTCCGCACATTACACACTCGGCTCCGCTCCGCACATTACACGCTCGGCTCCGCTCCGCACATTACACACTCGGCTCTGCTCCGTACATTACACACGCGGCTCCGCTCCGCACATTACACACGTGGCTCCGCTCATTACACACGGGGCTCCGTTCCGCACATTACACGCTCGGCTCCGCTCCGTACATTACACACTCGGCTCCGCTCCGCACATTACACACTCGGCTCCGCTCCGCACATTACACACTCGGCTCCGCACATTACACACTCGGCTCCGCTCTGCACATTACACACTCGGCTCCGCACATTACACACTCGGCTCCGCTCCGCACATTACACACTCGGCTCCGCACATTACACACTCGGCTCCGCTCCGCACATTACACACTCGCCTCCGCACATTACACACTCGGCTCTGCTCCGTACATTACACACGCGGCTCCGCTCCGCACATTACACACGTGGCTCCGCACATTACACACGGGGCTCCGTTCCGCACATTACACGCTCGGCTCCGCTCCGCACATTACAAGCTTGGCTCCGCTCCGCACATTACACGCTCGGCTCCGCTCCGCACATTACACGCTCGGCTCGGGTCCGCACATTACACACTCGGCTCCGCACATTACACACTCCGCTCCGCACATTACACACTCGGCTCCGCTCCGCACATTACACTGGGCTCCGCACATTACACACTCGGCTCCGCTCCGCAAATTACACGCTCGGCTCCGCTCCGCACATTACATGCTCGGCTCCGCTCATTACACACTCGGCTCCGCTCCGCACATTACACACTCGGCACCGCTCCGCACATTACACGCTCGGCTCCGCTCCGCAGATTACACACTCGGCTCGGCACATTACACACTAGGCTCTGCTCCGCACATTACACGCTCGGCTCCGCACATTACACGCTCGGCTCCGCTCCGCACATTACACTCTCGACTCCGCTCCGCACATTACACACTCGGCTCCGCACATTACACACTCGGCTCCGCTCCGCACATTACACACTCGGCTCCGCTACGCACATTACACACTCGGCTTAGCTCCGCACATTACACACTCGGCTCCGCTCCGCACATTACACACTCGGCTCCGCTCCGCACATTACACGCTCGGCTCCGCTCCGCACATTACACACTCGGCTCCGCTCCGCACATTACACACTCGGCTCCGCACATTACACACTCGGCTCCGCTCCGCACATTACAGACTCGGCTCCGCTCCGAACATTACACACTCGGCTCCGCACATTACACACTCGGCTCTGCACATTACACACTCGGCTCCGCACATTACACACTCGGCTCCGCACATTACACACTCCGCTCCGCACATTACACACTCGGCTCCGCTCCGCACATTACACTCGGCTCCGCACATTACACACTCGGCTCCGCTCCGCAAATTACACGCTCGGCTCCGCTCCGCACATTACATGCTCGGCTCCGCTCATTACACACTCGGCTCCGCTCCGCACATTACACACTCGGCACCGCTCCGCAAATTACACGCTCGGCTCCGCTCCACACATTACACACTCGGCTCGGCACATTACACACTAGGCTCTGCTCCGCAGATTACACGCTCGGCTCCGCACATTACACGCTCGGCTCCGCTCCGCACATTACACTCTCGACTCTGCTCCGCACATTACACACTCGGCTCCGCACATTACACACTCGGTTCCGCTCCGCACATTACACACTCCGCTCCGCACATTACACACTCGGCTCCGCTCCGCACATTACACTCGGCTCCGCACATTACACACTCGGCTCCGCTCCGCAAATTACACGCTCGGCTCCGCTCCGCACATTACATGCTCGGCTCCGCTCATTACACACTCGGCTCCGCTCCGCACATTACACACTCGGCACCGCTCCGCACATTACACGCTCGGCTCCGCTCCGCACATTACACACTCGGCTCGGCACATTACACACTAGGCTCTGCTCCGCACATTACACGCTCGGCTCCGCACATTACACGCTCGGCTCCGCTCCGCACATTACACTCTCGACTCCGCTCCGCACATTACACACTCGGCTCCGCACATTACACAGATGGCTCCGCTCCGCACATTACACACTCGGCTCCGCTCCGCACATTACACACTCGGCTTCGCTCCGCACATTACACACTCGGCTCCGCTCCGCACATTACACACTCGGCTCCGCTCCGCACATTACACGCTCGGCTCCGCTCCGCACATTACACACTCGGCTCCGCACATTACACACTCGGCTCCGCTCCGCACATTACAGACTCGGCTCCGCTCCGCACATTACAGACTCGGCTCCGCTCCGCACATTAGACACTCGGCTCGGCTCCGCACATTACACACTCGGCTCCGCACATTACACACTCGGCTCCGCACATTACACACTCGCTCGGCTCCGCACATTACACACTCCGTTCCGCACATTACACGCTCGGCTCCGCTCCGCACATTACACACTCGGCTCCGCTCCGCACATTACACACTCGGCTCCGCTCCGCACATTACACACTCGACTCTGCACATTACACACTCGGCTCCGCACATTACAAACTCGGCTCCGCTCCGCACATTACACACTCGGCTCCGCTCCGCACATTACACACTCGCCTCCGCACATTACACACTTGGTTCTGCTCCGTACATTACACACGCGGCTCCGCTCCGCACATTACACACGTGGCTCCGCACATTACACACGGGGCTCCGTTCCGCGCATTACACGCTCGGCTCCGCTCCGCACATTACACGCTCGGCTCCGCTCCGCACATTACACGCTCGGCTCGGCTCCGCACATTACACACTCGGCTCCGCACATTACACACTCGGCTCCGCACATTACACACTCGGCTCGGCTCCGCACATTACACACTCCGCTCCGCACATTACACACTCGGGTCCGCTCCGCACATTACACACTCGGCTCCGCTCCGCACATTACACACTCGGCTTAGCTCCGCACATTACACACTCGGCTCCGCTCCGCACATTACATGCTCGGCTCCGCTCCGCACATTACACGCTCGGCTCCGCTCCGCACATTACACACTCGGCTCCGCTCCGCACATTACACACTCGACTCCGCACATTACACACTCGGCTCCGCTCCGCACATTACAGACTCGGCTCCGCTCCGCACATTACACACTCGGCTCCGCTCCGCACATTACACACTCGGCTCCGCACATTACACACTCGGCTCCGCACATTACACACTCGGCTCCGCACATTACACACTCGGCTCTGCACATTACACACTCCGCTCCGCACATTACACACTCGGCTCCGCTCCGCACATTACACTCGGCTCCGCACATTACACACTCGGCTCCGCTCCGCAAATTACACGCTCGGCTCCGCTCCGCACATTACATGCTCGGCTCCGCTCATTACACACTCGGCTCCGCTCCGCACATTACACACTCGGCACCGCTCCGCAAATTACACGCTCGGCTCCGCTCCGCACATTACACACTCGGCTCGGCACATTACACACTAGGCTCTGCTCCGCAGATTACACGCTCGGCTCCGCACATTACACGCTCGGCTCCGCTCCGCACATTACACTCTCGACTCTGCTCCGCACATTACACACTCGGCTCCGCACATTACACACTCGGCTCCGCTCCGCACATTACACACTCGGCTCCGCTCCGCACATTACACACTCGGCTTCGCTCCGCACATTACACACTCGGCTCCGCACATTACAGACTCGGCTCCGCTCCGCACATTACAGACTCGGCTCCGCTCCGCACATTACAGACTCGGCTCCGCTCCGCACATTACACACTCGGCTCCGCTCCGCACATTACACACTCGGCTCCGCACATTACACACTCGGCTCCGCACATTACACACTCGGCTCGGCTCCGCACATTACACACTCGGCTCCGCACATTACACACTCGGCTCCGCTCCGCACATTACACACTCGGCTCCGCTCCGCACATTACACGCTCGGCTCCGCACATTACACGCTCGGCTCCGCTCCGCACATTACACACTCGGCTCCGCACATTACACACTCGGCTCTGCTCTGCACATTACACACTCGGCTCCGCACATTACACACTCGGCTCCGCTCCGCACACTACACACTCGGCTCCGCACATTACACACTAGGCTCCGCTCCGCACATTACACGCTCGGCTCCGCTCCGCACATTACACACTCGTCTCCGCTCCGCACATTACACACTCGGCTCCGCTCCGCACATTACACGCTCGGCTCCGCTCCGCACATTACACGCTCGGCTCCGCTCCGCACATTACACGCTCGGCTCCGCTCCGCACATTACACACTCGACTCCGCACATTACACACTCGGCTTCGCTCCGCACATTACACACTCGGCTCCGCACATTACACACTCGGCTCCGCTCCGCACATTACACACTCGCCTCCGCACATTACACACTCGGCTCTGCTCCGTACATTACACACGCGGCTCCGCTCCGCACATTACACACGTGGCTCCGCACATTACACATGGGGCTCCGTTCCGCACATTACACGCTCGGCTCCGCTCCGCACATTACAAGCTTGGCTCCGCTCCGCACATTACACGCTCGGCTCCGCTCCGCACATTACACTCTCGACTCCGCTCCGCACATTACACACTCGGCTCCGCACATTACACGCTCGTCTCCGCTCCGCACATTACACACTCGGCTCCGCTCCGCACATTACACGCTCGGCTCCGCTCCGCACATTACACACTCGGCTCTGCTCCGTACATTACACACTCGGCTCCGCTCCGCACATTACACACTCGGCTCCGCACATTACACACTCGGCTCCGCTCCGCACATTACACACTCGCCTCCGCACATTACACACTCGGCTCTGCTCCGTACATTACACACGCGGCTCCGCTCCGCACATTACACACGTGGCTCCGCACATTACACACGGGGCTCCGTTCCGCACATTACACGCTCGGCTCCGCTCCGCACATTACAAGCTTGGCTCCGCTCCGCACATTACACGCTCGGCTCCGCTCCGCACATTACACGCTCGGCTCGGCTCCGCACATTACACACTCGGCTCCGCACATTACACACTCGGCTCGGCTCCGCACATTACACACTCCGCTCCGCACATTACACACTCGGCTCCGCTCCGCACATTACACTCGGCTCCGCACATTACACACTCGGCTCCGCTCCGCAAATTACACGCTCGGCTCCGCTCCGCACATTACATGCTCGGCTCCGCTCATTACACACTCGGCTCCGCTCCGCACATTACACACTCGGCACCGCTCCGCACATTACACGCTCGGCTCCGCTCCGCAGATTACACACTCGGCTCGGCACATTACACACTAGGCTCTGCTCCGCACATTACACGCTCGGCTCCGCTCCGCACATTACACTCTCGACTCCGCTCCGCACATTACACACTCGGCTCCGCACATTACACACTCGGCTCCGCTACGCACATTACACACTCGGCTTAGCTCCGCACATTACACACTCGGCTCCGCTCCGCACATTACACACTCGGCTCCGCTCCGCACATTACACGCTCGGCTCCGCTCCGCACATTACACACTCGGCTCCGCTCCGCACATTACACACTCGGCTCCGCACATTACACACTCGGCTCCGCTCCGC
The DNA here is from genome assembly GCF_046119375.1 of Phyllobates terribilis. NCBI lineage: Eukaryota > Metazoa > Chordata > Amphibia > Anura > Dendrobatidae > Phyllobates > Phyllobates terribilis. The sequence goes on from NW_027362761.1 coordinate 597,354,200, forward strand.
ACATTACAGACTCGGCTCCGCTCCGAACATTACACACTCGGCTCCGCACATTACACACTCGGCTCTGCACATTACACACTCGGCTCCGCACATTACACTCGGCTCCGCACATTACACACTCCGCTCCGCACATTACACACTCCGCTCCGCACATTACACACTCGGCTCCGCTCCGCACATTACACTCGGCTCCGCACATTACACACTCGGCTCCGCTCCGCAAATTACACGCTCGGCTCCGCTCCGCACATTACATGCTCGGCTCCGCTCATTACACACTCGGCTCCGCTCCGCACATTACACACTCGGCACCGCTCCGCAAATTACACGCTCGGCTCCGCTCCACACATTACACACTCGGCTCGGCACATTACACACTAGGCTCTGCTCCGCAGATTACACGCTCGGCTCCGCACATTACACGCTCGGCTCCGCTCCGCACATTACACTCTCGACTCTGCTCCGCACATTACACACTCGGCTCCGCACATTACACACTCGGTTCCGCTCCGCACATTACACACTCCGCTCCGCACATTACACACTCGGCTCCGCTCCGCACATTACACTCGGCTCCGCACATTACACACTCGGCTCCGCTCCGCAAATTACACGCTCGGCTCCGCTCCGCACATTACATGCTCGGCTCCGCTCATTACACACTCGGCTCCGCTCCGCACATTACACACTCGGCACCGCTCCGCACATTACACGCTCGGCTCCGCTCCGCACATTACACACTCGGCTCGGCACATTACACACTAGGCTCTGCTCCGCACATTACACGCTCGGCTCCGCACATTACACGCTCGGCTCCGCTCCGCACATTACACTCTCGACTCCGCTCCGCACATTACACACTCGGCTCCGCACATTACACACTCGGCTCCGCTCCGCACATTACACACTCGGCTCCGCTCCGCACATTACACACTCGGCTCCGCTCCGCACATTACACACACGGCTCTGCTCCATGTCATATTACACACATGGCTCCGCTCCGCACATTACACACGTGGCTCCACTCATTACACACGGGGCTCCGTTCCGCACATTACACGCTCGGCTCCGCTCCGCACATTACACACTCGGCTCCGCACATTACACACTCGGCTCCGCTCCGCACATTACACACTCGGCTCCGCTCCGCACATTACACACTCGGCTCCGCTCCGCACATTACACACTCGGCTCCGCACATTACACACTCGGCTCCGCTCCGCACATTACACACTCGCCTCCGCACATTACACACTCGGCTCTGCTCCGTACATTACACACGCGGCTCCGCTCCGCACATTACACACGTGGCTCCGCACATTACACACAGGGCTCCGTTCCGCACATTACACGCTCGGCTCCGCTCCACACATTACAAGCTTGGCTCCGCTCCGCACATTACACGCTCGGCTCCGCTCCGCACATTACACGCTCGGCTCCGCTCCGCACATTACACGCTCGGCTCGGCTCCGCACATTACACACTCGGCTCCGCACATTACACACTCGGCTCCGCACATTACACATTCGGCTCGGCTCGGCACATTACACACTCCGCTCCGCACATTACACACTCGGCTCCGCTCCGCACATTACACTCGGCTCCGCACATTACACACTCGGCTCCGCTCCGCACATTACACGCTTGGCTCCGCTCCGCACATTACATGCTCGGCTCCGCTCATTACACACTCGGCACCGCTCCGCACATTACACTCGGCTCCGCACATTACACGCTCGGCTCCGCTCCGCACATTACACACTCGGCTCGGCACATTACACACTAGGCTCTGCTCCGCACATTACACGCTCGGCTCCGCACATTACACGCTCGGCTCCGCTCATTACACTCTCGACTCCGCTCCGCACATTACACACTCGGCTCCGCACATTACACACTCGGCTCCGCTCCGCACATTACACACTCGGTTTTGCTCCGCACATTACACACTCGGCTCCGCTCCGCACATTACACACTCGGCTCCGCACATTACACACTCGGCTCCGCTCCGCACATTACACACTCGGCTCCGCTCCGCACATTACACACTCGGCTCCGCACATTACACACTCGGCTCCGCTCCGCACATTACACACTCGGCTCCGCACATTACACACTCGGCTCCGCTCCGCACATTACACACTCGGCTCCGCTCCGCACATTACACACTCGGCTCCGCACATTACACACTCGGCTCCGCTCCGCACATTACACACTCGGCTCCGCTCCGCACATTACACGCTCGGCTCCGCTCCGCACATTACACACTCGGCTCCGCTCCGTACATTACACACTCGGCTCCGCACATTACACACTCGGCTCCGCTCCGCACATTACAGACTCGGCTCCGCTCCGCACATTACACACTCGGCTCCGCACATTACACACTCGGCTCCGCACATTACACACTCGGCTCCGCTCCGCACATTACACACTCGGCTCCGCTCCGCACATTACACGCTCGGCTCCGCACATTACACGCTCGGCTCCGCTCCGCACATTACACACTCGGATCCGCTCCGCACATTACACACTCGGCTCCGCACATTACACACTCGGCTCCGCTCCGCACATTACACACTCGGCTCCGCTCCGCACATTACACACTCGGCTCCGCACATTACACACTCGGCTCTGCTCTGCACATTACACACTCGGCTCCGCACATTACACACTCGGCTCCGCTCCGCACATTACACACTCGGCTCCGCTCCGCACATTACACACTCGGCTCCGCACATTACACACTCGACTCCGCATATTACACACTCGGCTCCGCTCCGCACATTACACACTCGGCTCTGCTCCGCACATTACACGCTCGGCTCCGCTCCGCACATTACACACTCGGCTCCGCTCCGCACATTACACACTCGGCTCCGCACATTACACACTCGGCTCTGCTCTGCACATTACACACTCGGCTCTGCACATTACACACTCGGCTCCGCACATTACACACTCGGCTCCGCACATTACACGCTCGGCTCCGCTCCGCACATTACACGCTCGGCTCCGCTCCGCACATTACACACTCGGCTCCGCTCCGCACATTACACACTCGGCTCCGCTCCGCACATTACACGCTCGGCTCCGCTCCGCACATTACACGCTCGGCTCCGCTCCGCACATTACACGCTCGGCTCCGCTCCGCACATTACACGCTCGGCTCCGCACATTACACACTCGGCTCCGCACATTACACACTCGGCTCCGCTCCGCACATTACACGCTCGGCTCCGCTCCGCACATTACACGCTCGGCTCCGCACATTACACACTCGGCTCCGCACATTACACGCTCGGCTCCGCTCCGCACATTACACGCTCGGCTCCGCTCCGCACATTACACGCTCGGCTCCGCACATTACACACTCGGCTCCGCACATTACACGCTCGGCTCCGCTCCGCACATTACACGCTCGGCTCCGCTCCGCACATTACACGCTCGGCTCCGCACATTACACGCTCGGCTCCGCTCCGCACATTACACGCTCGGCTCCGCTCCGCACATTACACGCTCGGCTCCGCTCCGCACATTACACGCTCGGCTCCGCTCCGCACATTACACGCTCGGCTCCGCTCCGCACATTACACGCTCGGCTCCGCTCCGCACATTACACACTCGGCTCCGCACATTACACACTCGGCTCTGCTCTGCACATTACACACCCGGCTCCGCACATTACACACTCGGCTCCGCTCATTACACACTCGGCTCCGCACATTACACACTCGGCTCTGCTCCGCACATTACACGCTCGGCTCCGCTCCGCACATTACACGCTCGTCTCCGCTCCGCACATTACACGCTCGTCTCCGCTCCGCACATTACACACTCGGCTCCGCTCCGCACATTACACGCTCGGCTCCGCTCCGCACATTACACACTCGGCTCTGCTCCGTACATTACACACGCGGCTCCGCTCCGCACATTACACACGTGGCTCCGCTCATTACACACGGGGCTCCGTTCCGCACATTACACGCTCGGCTCCGCTCCGTACATTACACACTCGGCTCCGCTCCGCACATTACACACTCGGCTCCGCTCCGCACATTACACACTCGGCTCCGCACATTACACACTCGGCTCCGCTCTGCACATTACACACTCGGCTCCGCACATTACACACTCGGCTCCGCTCCGCACATTACACACTCGGCTCCGCACATTACACACTCGGCTCCGCTCCGCACATTACACACTCGCCTCCGCACATTACACACTCGGCTCTGCTCCGTACATTACACACGCGGCTCCGCTCCGCACATTACACACGTGGCTCCGCACATTACACACGGGGCTCCGTTCCGCACATTACACGCTCGGCTCCGCTCCGCACATTACAAGCTTGGCTCCGCTCCGCACATTACACGCTCGGCTCCGCTCCGCACATTACACGCTCGGCTCGGGTCCGCACATTACACACTCGGCTCCGCACATTACACACTCCGCTCCGCACATTACACACTCGGCTCCGCTCCGCACATTACACTGGGCTCCGCACATTACACACTCGGCTCCGCTCCGCAAATTACACGCTCGGCTCCGCTCCGCACATTACATGCTCGGCTCCGCTCATTACACACTCGGCTCCGCTCCGCACATTACACACTCGGCACCGCTCCGCACATTACACGCTCGGCTCCGCTCCGCAGATTACACACTCGGCTCGGCACATTACACACTAGGCTCTGCTCCGCACATTACACGCTCGGCTCCGCACATTACACGCTCGGCTCCGCTCCGCACATTACACTCTCGACTCCGCTCCGCACATTACACACTCGGCTCCGCACATTACACACTCGGCTCCGCTCCGCACATTACACACTCGGCTCCGCTACGCACATTACACACTCGGCTTAGCTCCGCACATTACACACTCGGCTCCGCTCCGCACATTACACACTCGGCTCCGCTCCGCACATTACACGCTCGGCTCCGCTCCGCACATTACACACTCGGCTCCGCTCCGCACATTACACACTCGGCTCCGCACATTACACACTCGGCTCCGCTCCGCACATTACAGACTCGGCTCCGCTCCGAACATTACACACTCGGCTCCGCACATTACACACTCGGCTCTGCACATTACACACTCGGCTCCGCACATTACACACTCGGCTCCGCACATTACACACTCCGCTCCGCACATTACACACTCGGCTCCGCTCCGCACATTACACTCGGCTCCGCACATTACACACTCGGCTCCGCTCCGCAAATTACACGCTCGGCTCCGCTCCGCACATTACATGCTCGGCTCCGCTCATTACACACTCGGCTCCGCTCCGCACATTACACACTCGGCACCGCTCCGCAAATTACACGCTCGGCTCCGCTCCACACATTACACACTCGGCTCGGCACATTACACACTAGGCTCTGCTCCGCAGATTACACGCTCGGCTCCGCACATTACACGCTCGGCTCCGCTCCGCACATTACACTCTCGACTCTGCTCCGCACATTACACACTCGGCTCCGCACATTACACACTCGGTTCCGCTCCGCACATTACACACTCCGCTCCGCACATTACACACTCGGCTCCGCTCCGCACATTACACTCGGCTCCGCACATTACACACTCGGCTCCGCTCCGCAAATTACACGCTCGGCTCCGCTCCGCACATTACATGCTCGGCTCCGCTCATTACACACTCGGCTCCGCTCCGCACATTACACACTCGGCACCGCTCCGCACATTACACGCTCGGCTCCGCTCCGCACATTACACACTCGGCTCGGCACATTACACACTAGGCTCTGCTCCGCACATTACACGCTCGGCTCCGCACATTACACGCTCGGCTCCGCTCCGCACATTACACTCTCGACTCCGCTCCGCACATTACACACTCGGCTCCGCACATTACACAGATGGCTCCGCTCCGCACATTACACACTCGGCTCCGCTCCGCACATTACACACTCGGCTTCGCTCCGCACATTACACACTCGGCTCCGCTCCGCACATTACACACTCGGCTCCGCTCCGCACATTACACGCTCGGCTCCGCTCCGCACATTACACACTCGGCTCCGCACATTACACACTCGGCTCCGCTCCGCACATTACAGACTCGGCTCCGCTCCGCACATTACAGACTCGGCTCCGCTCCGCACATTAGACACTCGGCTCGGCTCCGCACATTACACACTCGGCTCCGCACATTACACACTCGGCTCCGCACATTACACACTCGCTCGGCTCCGCACATTACACACTCCGTTCCGCACATTACACGCTCGGCTCCGCTCCGCACATTACACACTCGGCTCCGCTCCGCACATTACACACTCGGCTCCGCTCCGCACATTACACACTCGACTCTGCACATTACACACTCGGCTCCGCACATTACAAACTCGGCTCCGCTCCGCACATTACACACTCGGCTCCGCTCCGCACATTACACACTCGCCTCCGCACATTACACACTTGGTTCTGCTCCGTACATTACACACGCGGCTCCGCTCCGCACATTACACACGTGGCTCCGCACATTACACACGGGGCTCCGTTCCGCGCATTACACGCTCGGCTCCGCTCCGCACATTACACGCTCGGCTCCGCTCCGCACATTACACGCTCGGCTCGGCTCCGCACATTACACACTCGGCTCCGCACATTACACACTCGGCTCCGCACATTACACACTCGGCTCGGCTCCGCACATTACACACTCCGCTCCGCACATTACACACTCGGGTCCGCTCCGCACATTACACACTCGGCTCCGCTCCGCACATTACACACTCGGCTTAGCTCCGCACATTACACACTCGGCTCCGCTCCGCACATTACATGCTCGGCTCCGCTCCGCACATTACACGCTCGGCTCCGCTCCGCACATTACACACTCGGCTCCGCTCCGCACATTACACACTCGACTCCGCACATTACACACTCGGCTCCGCTCCGCACATTACAGACTCGGCTCCGCTCCGCACATTACACACTCGGCTCCGCTCCGCACATTACACACTCGGCTCCGCACATTACACACTCGGCTCCGCACATTACACACTCGGCTCCGCACATTACACACTCGGCTCTGCACATTACACACTCCGCTCCGCACATTACACACTCGGCTCCGCTCCGCACATTACACTCGGCTCCGCACATTACACACTCGGCTCCGCTCCGCAAATTACACGCTCGGCTCCGCTCCGCACATTACATGCTCGGCTCCGCTCATTACACACTCGGCTCCGCTCCGCACATTACACACTCGGCACCGCTCCGCAAATTACACGCTCGGCTCCGCTCCGCACATTACACACTCGGCTCGGCACATTACACACTAGGCTCTGCTCCGCAGATTACACGCTCGGCTCCGCACATTACACGCTCGGCTCCGCTCCGCACATTACACTCTCGACTCTGCTCCGCACATTACACACTCGGCTCCGCACATTACACACTCGGCTCCGCTCCGCACATTACACACTCGGCTCCGCTCCGCACATTACACACTCGGCTTCGCTCCGCACATTACACACTCGGCTCCGCACATTACAGACTCGGCTCCGCTCCGCACATTACAGACTCGGCTCCGCTCCGCACATTACAGACTCGGCTCCGCTCCGCACATTACACACTCGGCTCCGCTCCGCACATTACACACTCGGCTCCGCACATTACACACTCGGCTCCGCACATTACACACTCGGCTCGGCTCCGCACATTACACACTCGGCTCCGCACATTACACACTCGGCTCCGCTCCGCACATTACACACTCGGCTCCGCTCCGCACATTACACGCTCGGCTCCGCACATTACACGCTCGGCTCCGCTCCGCACATTACACACTCGGCTCCGCACATTACACACTCGGCTCTGCTCTGCACATTACACACTCGGCTCCGCACATTACACACTCGGCTCCGCTCCGCACACTACACACTCGGCTCCGCACATTACACACTAGGCTCCGCTCCGCACATTACACGCTCGGCTCCGCTCCGCACATTACACACTCGTCTCCGCTCCGCACATTACACACTCGGCTCCGCTCCGCACATTACACGCTCGGCTCCGCTCCGCACATTACACGCTCGGCTCCGCTCCGCACATTACACGCTCGGCTCCGCTCCGCACATTACACACTCGACTCCGCACATTACACACTCGGCTTCGCTCCGCACATTACACACTCGGCTCCGCACATTACACACTCGGCTCCGCTCCGCACATTACACACTCGCCTCCGCACATTACACACTCGGCTCTGCTCCGTACATTACACACGCGGCTCCGCTCCGCACATTACACACGTGGCTCCGCACATTACACATGGGGCTCCGTTCCGCACATTACACGCTCGGCTCCGCTCCGCACATTACAAGCTTGGCTCCGCTCCGCACATTACACGCTCGGCTCCGCTCCGCACATTACACGCTCGGCTCCGCACATTACACGCTCGGCTCAGCTCCGCACATTACACACTCGGCTCCGCACATTACACACTCGGCTCCGCACATTACACACTCGGCTCGGCTCCGCACATTACACACTAGGCTCCGCTCCGCACATTACACTCGGCTCCGCACATTACACACTCGGCTCCGCTCCGCAAATTACACGCTCGGCTCCGCTCCGCACATTACATGCTCGGCTCCGCTCATTACACACTCGGCTCCGCTCCGCACATTACACACTCGGCACCGCTCCGCACATTACACTCGGCTCCGCACATTACACACTCGGCTCCGCTCCGCAAATTACACGCTCGGCTCCGCTCCGCACATTACATGCTCGGCTCCGCTCATTACACACTCGGCTCCGCTCCGCACATTACACACTCGGCACCGCTCCGCACATTACACACTCGGCTCCGCACATTACACACTCGGCTCCGCTCCGCACATACACACTCGGCTCCGCTCCGCACATTACACACTCGGCTTCGCTCCGCACATTACACACTCGGCTCCGCTCCGCACATTACACACTCGGCTCCGCTCCGCACATTACACGCTCGGCTCCGCTCCGCACATTACACACTCGGCTCCGCTCCGCACATTACACACTCGGCTCCGCACATTACACACTCGGCTCCGCACATTACACACTCGGCTCCGCACATTACACACTCCGCTCCGCACATTACACACTCGGCTCCGCTCCGCACATTACACTCGGCTCCGCACATTAAACACTCGGCTCCGCTCCGCAAATTACACGCTCGGCTCCGCTCCGCACATTACATGCTCGGCTCCGCTCATTACACACTCGGCTCCGCTCCGCACATTACACACTCGGCACCGCTCCGCAAATTACACGCTCGGCTCCGCTCCGCACATTACACACTCGGCTCGGCACATTACACACTAGGCTCTGCTCCGCAGATTACACGCTCGGCTCCGCACATTACACGCTCGGCTCCGCTCCGCACATTACACTCTCGACTCTGCTCCGCACATTACACACTCGGCTCCGCACATTACAGACTCGGCTCCGCTCCGCACATTACAGACTCGGCTCCGCTCCGCACATTACAGACTCGGCTCCGCTCCGCACATTACACACTCGGCTCCGCTCCGCACATTACACACTCGGCTCCGCACATTACACACTCGGCTCCGCACATTACACACTCGGCTCGGCTCCGCACATTACACACTCGGCTCCGCACATTACACACTCGGCTCCGCTCCGCACATTACACACTCGGCTCCGCTCCGCACATTACACGCTCGGCTCCGCACATTAAACGCTCGGCTCCGCTCCGCACATTACACACTCGGCTACGCTCCGCACATTACACACTCGGCTCTGCACATTACACACTCGGCTCTGCTCTGCACATTACACACTCGGCTCCGCTCCGCACACTACACACTCGGCTCCGCACATTACACACTAGGCTCCGCTCCGCACATTACACGCTCGGCTCCGCTCCGCACATTACACACTCGTCTCCGCTCCGCACATTACACACTCGGCTCCGCTCCGCACATTACACGCTTGGCTCCGCTCCGCACATTACACGCTCGGCTCCGCTCCGCACATTACACGCTCGGCTCCGCTCCGCACATTACACACTCGACTCCGCACATTACACACTCGGCTTCGCACATTACACACTCGGCTCCGCTCCGCACATTACACACTCGGCTCCGCACATTACACACTCGGCTCCGCTCCGCACATTACACACTCGCCTCCGCACATTACACACTCGGCTCTGCTCCGTACATTACACACGCGGCTCCGCTCCGCACATTACAAACGTGGCTCCGCACATTACACATGGGGCTCCGTTCCGCACATTACACGCTCGGCTCCGCTCCGCACATTACAAGCTTGGCTCCGCTCCGCACATTACACGCTCGGCTCCGCTCCGCACATTACACGCTCGGCTCGGCTCCGCACATTACACGCTCGGCTCAGCTCCGCACATTACACACTCGGCTCCGCACATTACACACTCGGCTCGGCTCCGCACATTACACACTCGGCTCCGCTCCGCACATTACACTCGGCTCCGCACATTACACACTCGGCTCCGCTCCGCAAATTACACGCTCGGCTCCGCTCCGCACATTACATGCTCGGCTCCGCTCATTACACACTCGGCTCCGCTCCGCACATTACACACTCGGCACCGCTCCGCACATTACACACTCGGCTCCGCACATTACACACTCGGCTCCGCTCCGCACATTACACACTCGGCTCCGCTCCGCACATTACACACTCGGCTTCGCTCCGCACATTACACACTCGGCTCCGCTCCGCACATTACACACTCGGCTCCGCTCCGCACATTACACGCTCGGCTCCGCTCCGCACATTACACACTCGGCTCCGCTCCGCACATTACACACTCGGCTCCGCACATTACACACTCGGCTCCGCTCCGCACATTACAGACTCGGCTCCGCTCCGCACATTACACACTCGGCTCCGCTCCGCACATTACACACTCGGCTCCGCACATTACACACTCGACTCCGCACATTACACACTCGGCTCCGCACATTACACACTCGGCTCGGCTCCGCACATTACACACTCCGCTCCGCACATTACACACTCGGCTCCGCTCCGCACATTACACTCGGCTCCGCACATTACACACTCGGCTCCGCTCCGCAAATTACACGCTCGGCTCCGCTCCGCACATTACATGCTCGGCTCCGCTCATTACACACTCGGCTCCGCTCCGCACATTACACACTCGGCACCGCTCCGCACATTACACGCTCGGCTCAGCTCCGCACATTACACACTCGGCTCGGCACATTACACACTAGGCTCTGCTCCGCACATTACACGCTCGGCTCCGCACATTACACGCTCGGCTCCGCACATTACACACTCGGCTCCGCACATACACACTCGGCTCCGCTCCGCACATTAGACACTCGGGCTCCGCACCGCACATTACACGCTCGGCTCCGCTCCGCACATTACACACTCGGCTCCGCTCCGCACATTACACACTCGGCTCCGCACATTACACACTCGGCTCCGCTCCGCACATTACAGACTCGGCTCCGCTCCGCACATTACAGACTCGGCTCCGCTCCGCACATTACAGACTCGGCTCCGCTCCGCACATTACACACTCGGCTCCGCTCCGCACATTACACACTCGGCTCCGCTCCGCACATTACACACTCGGCTCCGCACATTACACACTCGGCTCCGCTCCGCACATTACACACTCGGCTCCGCACATTACACACTCGGCTCCGCTCCGCAAATTACACGCTCGGCTCCGCTCCGCACATTACATGCTCGGCTCCGCTCATTACACACTCGGCTCCGCACATTACACACTCGGCACCGCTCCGCACATTACACACTCGGCTCGGCACATTACACACTCGACTCCGCACATTACACACTCGGCTCCGCTCCGCAAATTACACACTCGGCTCCGCTCCGCACATTACACACTCGGCTCCGCACATTACACACTCGGCTCCGCTCCGCACATTACACACTCGGCTCCGCTCCGCACATTACACACTCGGCTCCGCTCCGCACATTACACACTCGGCTCCACACATTACACACTCGACTCCGCACATTACACACTCGGCTCCGCACATTACACACTCGGCTCGGCTCCGCACATTACACACTCCGCTCCGCACATTACACACTCGGCTCCGCTCCGCACATTACACTCGGCTCCGCACATTACACACTCGGCTCCGCTCCGCAAATTACACGCTCGGCTCCGCTCCGCACATTACATGCTCGGCTCCGCTCATTACACACTCGGCTCCGCTCCGCACATTACACACTCGGCACCGCTCCGCACATTACACGCTCGGCTCCGCTCCGCACATTACACACTCGGCTCGGCACATTACACACTAGGCTCTGCTCCGCACATTACACGCTCGGCTCCGCACATTACACGCTCGGCTCCGCTCCGCACATTACACTCTCGACTCCGCTCCGCACATTACACACTCGGCTCCGCACATTACACACTCGGCTCCGCTCCGCACATTAGACACTCGGCTCCGCACCGCACATTACACACTCGGCTTCGCTCCGCACATTACACACTCGGCTCCGCTCCGCACATTACACACTCGGCTCCGCACATTACACGCTCGGCTCCGCTCCGCACATTACACACTCGGCTCCGCTCCGCACATTACACACTCGGCTCCGCACATTACAGACTCGGCTCCGCTCCGCACATTACAGACTCGGCTCCGCTCCGCACATTACAGACTCGGCTCCGCTCCGCACATTACACACTCGGCTCCGCTCCGCACATTACACACTCGGCTCCGCTCCGCACATTACACACTCGGCTCCGCACATTACACACTCGGCTCCGCACATTACACACTCGGCTCCGCTCCGCACATTACACACTCGGCTTCGCACATTACACACTCGGCTCCGCACATTACACACTCGGCTCCGCTCCGCACATTACACACTCGGCTCCGCTCCGCACATTACACGCTCGGCTCCGCACATTACACGCTCGGCTCCGCTCCGCACATTACACACTCGGCTCCGCTCCGCACATTACACACTCGGCTCCGCACATTACACACTCGGCTCCGCTCCGCACATTACACACTCGGCTCCGCTCCGCACATTACACACTCGGCTCCGCTCCGCACATTACACACTCGGCTCCGCACATTACACACTCGGCTCTGCTCTGCACATTACACACTCGGCTCCGCACATTACACACTCGGCTCCGCTCCGCACATTACACGCTCGGCTCCGCTCCGCACATTACACACTCGGCTCCGCACATTACACGCTCGGCTCCGCTCCGCACATTACACACTCGGCTCCGCTCCGCACATTACACGCTCGGCTCCGCTCCGCACATTACACGCTCGGCTCCGCTCCGCACATTACACGCTCGGCTCCGCACATTACACGCTCGGCTCCGCTCCGCACATTACACGCTAGGCTCCGCTCCGCACATTACACCCTCGGCTCCGCTCCGCACATTACACGCTCGGCTCCGCTCCGCACATTACACGCTTGGCTCCGCACATTACACACTCGGCTCCGCTCCGCACATTACACGCTCGGCTCCGCTCCGCACATTACACGCTCGGCTCCGCTCCGCACATTACACGCTCGGCTCCGCTCCGCACATTACACCCTCGGCTCCGCTCCGCACATTACGCGCTCGACTCCGCTTCGCACATTACGCGCTCGGCTCCGCTCCGCACATTACGCGCTCGGCTCCGCTCCGCACATTACGCGCTCGGCTCCGCTCCGCACATTACCCGCTCGGCTCCGCTCCGCACATTACACACTCGGCTCCGCTCCGCACATTACACACTCGGCTCCGCTCATTACACACTCGGCTCCGCTCCGCACATTACACACTCGGCTCCGCTCATTACACACTCGGCTCCGCTCCGCACATTACACGCTCGGCTCCGCTCCGCACATTACACGCTCGGCTCCGCTCCGCACATTACACGCTCGGCTCCGCTCCGCACATTACACGCTCGGCTCCGCTCCGCACATTACACGCTCGGCTCCGCTCCGCACATTACACGCTCGGCTCCGCTCCGCACATAAAAACGCTCGGCTCCGCTCCGCACATTACACGCTCGGCTCCGCTCCGCACATTACACCCTCGGCTCCGCTCCGCACATTACACGCTCGGCTCCGCACATTACACGCTCGGCTCCGCTCCGCACATTACACGCTAGGCTCCGCTCCGCACATTACACCCTCGGCTCCGCTCCGCACATTACACGCTCGGCTCCGCTCCGCACATTACACGCTTGGCTCCGCACATTACACGCTCGGCTCCGCTCCGCACATTACACGCTCGGCTCCGCTCCGCACATTACACGCTCGGCTCCGCTCCGCACATTACACGCTCGGCTCCGCTCCGCACATTACACGCTCGGCTCCGCTCCGCACATTACACGCTCGGCTCCGCTCCGCACATAAAAACGCTCGGCTCCGCTCCGCACATTACACGCTCGGCTCCGCTCCGCACATTACACGCTCGGCTCCGCTCCGCACATTACACCCTCGGCTCCGCTCCGCACATTACACGCTCGGCTCCGCTCCGCACATTACGCGCTCGGCTCCGCTCCGCACATTACGCGCTCGGCTCCGCACATTACGCGCTCGGCTCCGCTCCGCACATTACGCGCTCGGCTCCGCTCCGCACATTACACGCTTGGCTCCGCTCCGCACATTACACGCTCGGCTCCGCACATTACACACTCGGCTCCGCTCATTACACTCTCGGCTCCGCACATTACACACTCGGCTCCGCTCCGCACATTACACACTCGGCTCCGCTCCGCACATTACGCGCTCGGCTCCGCTCCGCACATTACACGCTCGGCTCCGCTCCGCACATTACACGCTCGGCTCCGCTCCGCACATTACACGCTCGGCTCCGCTCATTACACACTCGGCTCCGCACATTACACTCGGCTCCGCTCCGCACATTACACACTCGGCTCCGCTCCGCACATTACACACTCGGCTCCGCTCCGCACATTACACACTCGGCTCCGCTCATTACACACTCGGCTCCGCTCCGCACATTACACACTCGGCTCCGCTCATTACACACTCGGCTCCGCTCCGCACATTACACGCTCGGCTCCGCTCCGCACATTACACGCTCGGCTCCGCTCCGCACATTACACGCTCGGCTCCGCTCCGCACATTACACGCTCGACTCCGCTCCGCACATTACACGCTCGGCTCCGCTCCGCACATTACACGCTCGGCTCCGCTCCGCACATTACACGCTCCGCACATTACACGCTCGGCTCCGCTCCGCACATTACACCCTCGGCTCCGCTCCGCACATTACGCGCTCGGCTCCGCTCCGCACATTACGCGCTCGGCTCCGCTCCGCACATTACGCGCTCGGCTCCGCTCCGCACATTACACGCTCGGCTCCGCTCCGCACATTACACGCTCCGCACATTACACGCTCGGCTCCGCTCCGCACATTACACCCTCGGCTCCGCTCCGCACATTACGCGCTCGGCTCCGCTCCGCACATTACGCGCTCGGCTCCGCTCCGCACATTACGCGCTCGGCTCCGCTCCGCACATTACACGCTCGGCTCCGCTCCGCACATTACACGCTTGGCTCCGCTCCGCACATTACACGCTCGGCTCCGCTCCGCACATTACACACTCGGCTCCGCTCATTACACACTCGGCTCCGCACATTACACACTCGGCTCCGCTCCGCACATTACACACTCGGCTCCGCTCCGCACATTACACACTCGGCTCCGCTCATTACACACTCGGCTCCGCTCCGCACAGTACACACTCGGCTCCGCTCATTACACACTTGGCTCCGCTCCGCACATTACACGCTCGGCTCCGCTCCGCACATTACACGCTCGGCTCCGCTCCGCACATTACACGCTCGGCTCCGCTCCGCACATAAAAACGCTCGGCTCCGCTCCGCACATTACACGCTCGGCTCCGCTCCGCACATTACACGCTCGGCTCCGCTCCGCACATTACACGCTCGGCTCCGCTCCGCACATTACACGCTCGGCTTCGCTCCGCACATTACACCCTCGGCTCCGCTCCGCACATTACACGCTCGGCTCCGCTCAATACGCGCTCGGCTCCGCTCCGCACATTACGCGCTCGGCTCCGCACATTACGCGCTCGGCTCCGCTCCGCACATTACGCGCTCGGCTCCGCTCCGCACATTACACGCTTGGCTCCGCTCCGCACATTACACGCTCGGCTCCGCACATTACACACTCGGCTCCGCTCATTACACTCTCGGCTCCGCACATTACACACTCGGCTCCGCACATTACACACTCGGCTCCGCTCCGCACATTACACACTCGGCTCCGCTCCGCACATTACGCGCTCGGCTCCGCTCCGCACATTACACGCTCGGCTCCGCTCCGCACATTACACGCTCGGCTCCGCTCCGCACATTACACGCTCGGCTCCGCTCATTACACACTCGGCTCCGCACATTACACTCGGCTCCGCTCCGCACATTACACACTCGGCTCCGCTCCGCACATTACACACTCGGCTCCGCTAATTACACACTCGGCTCCGGTCCGCACATTACACACTCGGCTCCGCTCATTACACACTCGGCTCCGCTCCGCACATTACACGCTCGGCTCCGCTCCGCACATTACACGCTCGGCTCCGCTCCGCACATTACACGCTCGGCTCCGCTCCGCACATTACACGCTCGGCTCCGCTCCGCACATTACACGCTCGACTCCGCTCCGCACATTACACGCTCGGCTCCGCTCCGCACATTACACGCTGGGCTCCGCTCCGCACATTACACGCTCCGCACATTACACGCTCGACTCCGCTCCGCACATTACACGCTCGGCTCCGCTCCGCACATTACACGCTCGGTTCCGCTCCGCACATTACACGCTCCGCACATTACACGCTCGGCTCCGCTCCGCACATTACACGCTCGGCTCCGCTCCGCACATAAAAACGCTCGGCTCCGCTCCGCACATTACACGCTCGGCTCCGCTCCGCACATTACACGCTCGGCTCCGCTCCGCACATTACACCCTCGGCTCCGCTCCGCACATTACACCCTCGGCTCCGCTCCGCACATTACGCGCTCGGCTCCGCTCCGCACATTACGCGCTCGGCTCCGCACATTACGCGCTCGGCTCCGCTCCGCACATTACGCGCTCGGCTCCGCTCCGCACATTACACGCTCGGCTCCGCTCCGCACATTACACGCTCGGCTCCGCACATTACACACTCGGCTCCGCTCATTACACTCTCGGCTCCGCACATTACACACTCGGCTCCGCACATTACACACTCAGCTCCGCTCCGCACAATACACACTCGGCTCCGCTCCGCACATTACGCGCTCGGCTCCGCTCCGCACATTACACGCTCGGCTCCGCTCCGCACATTACACGCTCGGCTCCGCTCCGCACATTACACGCTCGGCTCCGCTCATTACACACTCGGCTCCGCACATTACACTCGGCTCCGCTCCGCACATTACACACTCGGCTCCGCTCCGCACATTACACACTCGGCTCCGCTCCGCACATTACACACTCGGCTCCGCTCATTACACACTCGGCTCCGGTCCGCACATTACACACTCGGCTCCGCTCATTACACACTCGGCTCCGCTCCGCACATTACACGCTCGGCTCCGCTCCGCACATTACACGCTCGGCTCCGCTCCGCACATTACACGCTCGGCTCCGCTCCGCACATTACACGCTCGGCTCCGCTCCGCACATTACACGCTCGACTCCGCTCCGCACATTACACGCTCGGCTCCGCTCCGCACATTACACGCTCGGCTCCGCTCCGCACATTACACGCTCCGCACATTACACGCTCCGCTCCGCACATTACACCCTCGGCTCCGCTCCGCACATTACGCGCTCGGCTCCGCTCCGCACATTACGCGCTCGGCTCCGCTCCGCACATTACGCGCTCGGCTCCGCTCCGCACATTACGCGCTCGGCTCCGCTCCGCACATTACGCGCTCGGCTCCGCTCCGCACATTACACGCTCGGCTCCGCTCCGCACATTACACGCTTGGCTCCGCTCCGCACATTACACGCTCGGCTCCGCTCTGCACATTACACACTCGGCTCCGCTCATTACACACTCGGCTCCGCACATTACACACTCGGCTCCGCTCCGCACATTACACACTCGGCTCCGCTCCGCACATTACACACTCGGCTCCGCTCATTACACACTCGGCTCCGCTCCGCACAGTACACACTCGGCTCCGCTCATTACACACTCGGCTCCGCTCCGCACATTACACGCTCGGCTCCGCTCCGCACATTACACGCTCGGCTCCGCTCCGCACATTACACGCTCGGCTCCGCTCCGCACATAAAAACGCTCGGCTCCGCTCCGCACATTACACGCTCGGCTCCGCTCCGCACATTACACGCTCGGCTCCGCTCCGCACATTACACGCTCGGCTCCGCTCCGCACATTACACGCTCGGCTCCGCTCCGCACATTACACCCTCGGCTCCGCTCCGCACATTACACGCTCGGCTCCGCTCCGCACAATACGCGCTCGGCTCCGCTCCGCACATTACGCGCTCGGCTCCGCTCCGCACATTACGCGCTCGGCTCCGCTCCGCACATTACACGCTTGGCTCCGCTCCGCACATTACACGCTCGGCTCCGCACATTACACACTCGGCTCCGCTCATTACACTCTCGGCTCCGCACATTACACACTCGGCTCCGCACATTACACACTCGGCTCCGCTCCGCACATTACACACTCGGCTCCGCACATTACACACTCGGCTCCGCTCCGCACATTACACGCTCGGCTCCGCTCCGCACATTACACGCTCGGCTCCGCTCCGCACATTACACGCTCGGCTCCGCTCATTACACACTCGGCTCCGCACATTACACTCGGCTCCGCTCCGCACATTACACACTCGGCTCCGCTCCGCACATTACACACTCGGCTCCGCTCATTACACACTCGGCTCCGGTCCGCACATTACACACTCGGCTCCGCTCATTACACACTCGGCTCCGCTCCGCACATTACACGCTCGGCTCCGCTCCGCACATTACACGCTCGGCTCCGCTCCGCACATTACACGCTCGACTCCGCTCCGCACATTACACGCTCGGCTCCGCTCCGCACATTACACGCTCGGCTCCGCTCCGCACATTACACGCTCCGCACATTACACGCTCGGCTCCGCTCCGCACATTACGCGCTCGGCTCCGCTCCGCACATTACGCGCTCGGCTCCGCTCCGCACATTACGCGCTCGGCTCCGCTCCGCACATTACGCGCTCGGCTCCGCTCCGCACATTACACGCTCGGCTCCGCTCCGCACATTACACACTCGGCTCCGCTCATTACACACTCGGCTCCGCACATTACACACTCGGCTCCGCTCCGCACATTACACACTCGGCTCCGCTCCGCACAGTACACACTCGGCTCCGCTCATTACACACTCGGCTCCGCTCCGCACATTACACGCTCGGCTCCGCTCCGCACATTACACGCTCGGCTCCGCTCCGCACATTACACGCTCGGCTCCGCTCCGCACATTACAAGCTCGGCTCTGCTCCGCACATTACACACTCGGCTCCGCACATTACACACTCGGCTCCGCTCCGCACATTACACACTCGGCTCCGCTCCGCACATTACACACTCGGCTCCGCTCCGCACATTACACGCTCGGCTCCGCTCCGCACATTACACACTCGGCTCCGCACATTACGCGCTCGACTCCGCTTCGCACATTACGCGCTCGGCTCCGCTCCGCACATTACGCGCTCGGCTCCGCTCCGCACATTACACGCTCGGCTCCGCTCCGCACATTACACGCTCGGCTCCGCTCCGCACATTACACGCTCGGCTCCGCTCCGCACATTACACACTCGGCTCCGCTCCGCACATTACACACTCGGCTCCGCTCCGCACATTACACACTCGGCTCCGCTCATTACACACTCGGCTCCGCTCCGCACATTACACACTCGGCTCCGCTCATTACACACTCGGCTCCGCTCCGCACATTACACGCTCGGCTCCGCTCCGCACATTACACGCTCGGCTCCGCTCCGCACATTACACGCTCGGCTCCGCTCCGCACATTACACGCTCGGCTCCGCTCCGCACATAAAAATGCTCGGCTCCGCTCCGCACATTACACGCTCGGCTCCGCTCCGCACATTACACGCTCGGCTCCGCTCCGCACATTACACCCTCGGCTCCGCTCCGCACATTACACGCTCGGCTCCGCTCCGCACATTACGCGCTCGGCTCCGCTCCGCACATTACACACTCCGTTCCGCACATTACACGCTCGGCTCCGCTCCGCACATTACACACTCGGCTCCGCTCCGCACATTACACACTCGGCTCCGCTCCGCACATTACACACTCGACTCCGCACATTACACACTCGACTCCGCACATTACACACTCTGCTCCGCTCCGCACATTACACACTCGGCTCCGCTCCGCACATTACACACTCGCCTCCGCACATTACACACTCGGCTCTGCTCCGTACATTACACACGCGGCTCCGCACATTACACACGTGGCTCCGCACATTACACACGGGGCTCCGTTCCGCGCATTACACGCTCGGCTCCGCTCCGCAAATTACACGCTCGGCTCCGCACATTACACACTCGGCTCCGCACATTACACACTCGGCTCCGCACATTACACACTCGGCTCGGCTCCGCACATTACCCACTCCGCTCCGCACATTACACACTCGGCTCCGCTCCGCACATTACACATTCGGCTCCGCTCCGCACATTACACACTCGGCTTAGCTCCGCACATTACACGCTCGGCTCCGCTCCGCACATTACACGCTCAGCTCCGCTCCGCACATTACACGCTCGGCTCCGCTCCGCACATTACACACTCGGCTCCGCTCCGCACATTACACACTCGACTCCGCACATTACACACTCGGCTCCGCTCCGCACATTACAGACTTGGCTCCGCTCCGCACATTACACACTCGGCTCCGCTCCGCACATTACACACTCGGCTCCGCACATTACACACTCGGCTCCGCACATTACACACTCGGCTCCGCACATTACACACTCCGCTCCGCACATTACACACTCGGCTCCGCTCCGCACATTACACTCGGCTCCGCACATTACACACTCGGCTCCACTCCGCAAATTACACGCTCGGCTCCGCTACGCACATTACATGCTCGGCTCCGCTCATTACACACTCGGCTCCGCTCCGCACATTACACACTCGGCACCGCTCCGCAAATTACACGCTCGGCTCCGCTCCGCACATTACACACTCGGCTCGGCACATTACACACTAGGCTCTGCTCCGCAGATTACACGCTCGGCTCCGCACATTACACGCTCGGCTCCGCTCCGCACATTACACTCTCGACTCTGCTCCGCACATTACACACTCGGCTCCGCACATTACACACTCGGCTCCGCTCCGCACATTACACACTCGGCTCCGCTCCGCACATTACACACTCGGCTTCGCTCCGCACATTACACACTCGGCTCCGCTCTGCACATTACACACTCGGCTCCGCTCCGCACATTACACGCTCGGCTCTGCTCCGCACATTACACACTCGGCTCCGCTCCACACATTACACACTCGGCTCCGCACATTACAGACTCGGCTCCGCTCCGCACATTACAGACTCGGCTCCGCTCCGCACATTACAGACTCGGCTCCGCTCCGCACATTACACACTCGGCTCCGCTCCGCACATTACACACTCGGCTCCGCTCCGCACATTACACACTCGGCTCCGCACATTACACACTCGGCTCCGCACATTACACACTCGGCTCCGCACATTACACACTCGGCTCCGCTCCGCACATTACACGCTCAGCTCCGCACATTACACGCTCGGCTCCGCACATTACACACTCGGCTACGCTCCGCACATTACACACTCGGCTCCGCACATTACACACTCGGCTCCGCTCCGCACATTACACACTCGGCTCCGCTCCGCACATTACACACTCGGCTCCGCACATTACACACTCGGCTCTGCTCTGCACATTACACACTCGGCTCTGCACATTACACACTCGGCTCCGCTCCGCACATTACACACTCGGCTCCGCACATTACACACTCGGCTCCGCACATTACACGCTCGGCTCCGCTCCGCACATTACACACTCGTCTCCGCTCCGCACATTACACACTCGGCTCCGCTCCGCACATTACACGCTCGGCTCCGCTCCGCACATTACACGCTCGGCTCCGCTCCGCACATTACACGCTCGGCTCCGCTCCGCACATTACACACTCAACTCCGCACATTACACACTCGGCTCCGCACATTACACACTCGGCTCCGCTCCGCACATTACACACTCGGCTCCGCACATTACACACTCGGCTCCGCTCCGCACATTACACACTCGGCTCCGCACATTACACACTCGGCTCCGCTCCGCACATTACACACTCGCCTCCGCACATTACACACTCGGCTCTGCTCCGTACATTACACGCTCGGCTCCGCTCCGCACATTACACGCTCGGCTCCGCTCCGCACATTACACGCTCGGCTCGGCTCCGCACATTACACGCTCGGCTCAGCTCCGCACATTACACACTCGGCTCCGCACATTACACACTCGGCTCCGCACATTACACACTCGGCTCGGCTCCGCACATTACACACTCGGCTCCGCTCCGCACATTACACTCGGCTCCGCACATTACACACTCGGCTCCGCTCCGCACATTACATGCTCGGCTCCGCTCATTACACACTCGGCTCCGCTCCGCACATTACACACTCGGCACCGCTCCGCACATTACACTCGGCTCCGCACATTACACACTCGGCTCCGCTCCGCAAATTACACGCTCGGCTCCGCTCCGCACATTACATGCTCGGCTCCGCTCATTACACACTCGGCTCCGCTCCGCACATTACACACTCGGCACCGCTCCGCACATTACACACTCGGCTCCGCACATTACACACTCGGCTCCGCTCCGCACATTACACACTCGGCTCCGCTCCGCACATTACACACTCGGCTTCGCTCCGCACATTACACACTCGGCTCCGCTCCGCACATTACACACTCGGCTCCGCTCCGCACATTACACGCTCGGCTCCGCTCCGCACATTACACACTCGGCTCCGCTCCGCACATTACACACTCGGCTCCGCACATTACACACTCGGCTCCGCTCCGCACATTACAGACTCGGCTCCGCTCCGCACATTACACACTCGGCTCCGCTCCGCACATTACACACTCGGCTCCGCACATTACACACTCGACTCCGCACATTACACACTCGGCTCCGCACATTACACACTCGGCTCGGCTCCGCACATTACACACTCCGCTCCGCACATTACACACTCGGCTCCGCTCCGCACATTACACTCGGCTCCGCACATTACACACTCGGCTCCGCTCCGCAAATTACACGCTCGGCTCCGCTCCGCACATTACATGCTCGGCTCCGCTCATTACACACTCGGCTCCGCTCCGCACATTACACACTCGGCACCGCTCCGCACATTACACGCTCGGCTCCGCTCCGCACATTACACTCTCGACTCCGCTCCGCACATTACACACTCGGCTCCGCACATTACACACTCGGCTCCGCTCCGCACATTAGACACTCGGCTCCGCACCGCACATTACACACTCGGCTTCGCTCCGCACATTACACACTCGGCTCCGCTCCGCACATTACACACTCGGCTCCGCTCCGCACATTACACGCTCGGCTCCGCTCCGCACATTACACACTCGGCTCCGCTCCGCACATTACACACTCGGCTCCGCTCCGCACATTACACACTCGGCTCCGCACATTACACACTCGGCTCCGCTCCGCACATTACAGACTCGGCTCCGCTCCGCACATTACAGACTCGGCTCCGCTCCGCACATTACACACTCGGCTCCGCTCCGCACATTACACACTCGGCTCCGCACATTACACACTCGGCTCCGCACATTACACACTCGGCTCCGCTCCGCACATTACACACTCGGCTTCGCACATTACACACTCGGCTCCGCACATTACACACTCGGCTCCGCTCCGCACATTACACACTCGGCTCCGCTCCGCACATTACACGCTCGGCTCCGCACATTACACGCTCGGCTCCGCTCCGCACATTACACACTCGGCTCCGCTCCGCACATTACACACTCGGCTCCGCACATTACACACTCGGCTCTGCTCTGCACATTACACACTCGGCTCCGCACATTACACACTCGGCTCCGCTCCGCACATTACACGCTCGGCTCCGCTCCGCACATTACACACTCGGCTCCGCACATTACACACTCGGCTCCGCTCCGCACATTACACGCTCGGCTCCGCTCCGCACATTACACGCTCGGCTCCGCTCCGCACATTACAAGCTCGGCTCCGCACATTACACGCTCGGCTCCGCTCCGCACATTACACGCTAGGCTCCGCTCCGCACATTACACCCTCGGCTCCGCTCCGCACATTACACGCTCGGCTCCGCTCCGCACATTACACGCTTGGCTCCGCACATTACACACTCGGCTCCGCTCCGCACATTACACGCTTGGCTCCGCACATTACACACTCGGCTCCGCTCCGCACATTACACGCTCGGCTCCGCTCCGCACATTACACGCTCGGCTCCGCTCCGCACATTACACGCTCGGCTCCGCTCCGCACATTACGCCCTCGGCTCCGCTCCGCACATTACGCGCTCGACTCCGCTTCGCACATTACGCGCTCGGCTCCGCTCCGCACATTACGCGCTCGGCTCCGCTCCGCACATTACACGGTCGGCTCCGCTCCGCACATTACACGCTCGGCTCCGCTCCGCACATTACACTCTCGGCTCCGCTCCGCACATTACACACTCGGCTCCGCTCCGCACATTACACACTCGGCTCCGCTCCGCACATTACACACTCGGCTCCGCTCATTACACACTCGGCTCCGCTCCGCACATTACAAACTCGGCTCCGCTCATTACACACTCGGCTCAGCTCCGCACATTACACGCTCGGCTCCGCTCCGCACATTACACGCTCGGCTCCGCTCCGCACATTACACGCTCGGCTCCGCTCCGCACATTACACGCTCGGCTCCGCTCCGCACATTACACGCTCGGCTCCGCTCCGCACATTACACGCTCGGCTCCGCTCCGCACATAAAAACGCTCGGCTCCGCTCCGCACATTACACGCTCGGCTCCGCTCCGCACATTACACGCTCGGCTCCGCTCCGCACATTACACCCTCGGCTCCGCTCCGCACATTACACGCTCGGCTCCGCTCCGCACATTACGCGCTCGGCTCCGCTCCGCACATTACGCGCTCGGCTCCGCACATTACGCGCTCGGCTCCGCTCCGCACATTACGCGCTCGGCTCCGCTCCGCACATTACACGCTTGGCTCCGCTCCGCACATTACACGCTCGGCTCCGCACATTACACACTCGGCTCCGCTCATTACACTCTCGGCTCCGCACATTACACACTCGGCTCCGCTCCGCACATTACACACTCGGCTCCGCTCCGCACATTACGCGCTCGGCTCCGCTCCGCACATTACACGCTCGGCTCCGCTCCGCACATTACACGCTCGGCTCCGCTCCGCACGTTACACGCTCGGCTCCGCTCATTACACACTCGGCTCCGCACATTACACTCGGCTCCGCTCCGCACATTACACACTCGGCTCCGCTCCGCACATTACACACTCGGCTCCGCTCCGCACATTACACACTCGGCTCCGCTCATTACACACTCGGCTCCGCTCCGCACATTACACACTCGGCTCCGCTCATTACACACTCGGCTCCGCTCCGCACATTACACGCTCGGCTCCGCTCCGCACATTACACGCTCGGCTCCGCTCCGCACATTACACGCTCGGCTCCGCTCCGCACATTACACGCTCGGCTCCGCTCCGCACATTACACGCTCGACTCCGCTCCGCACATTACACGCTCGGCTCCGCTCCGCACATTACACGCTCGGCTCCGCTCCGCACATTACACGCTCCGCACATTACACGCTCGGCTCCGCTCCGCACATTACGCGCTCGGCTCCGCTCCGCACATTACGCTCTCGGCTCCGCTCCGCACATTACGCGCTCGGCTCCGCTCCGCACATTACGCGCTCGGCTCCGCTCCGCACATTACACGCTCGGCTCCGCTCCGCACATTACACGCTCGGCTCCGCTCCGCACATTACACACTCGGCTCCGCTCATTACACACTCGGCTCCGCACATTACACACTCGGCTCCGCTCCGCACATTACACACTCGGCTCCGCTCCGCACATTACACACTCGGCTCCGCTCATTACACACTCGGCTCCGCTCCGCACATTACACGCTCGGCTCCGCTCCGCACATTACACGCTCGGCTCCGCTCCGCACATTACACGCTCGGCTCCGCTCCGCACATTACACGCTCGGCTCTGCTCCGCACATTACACACTCGGCTCCGCACATTACACACTCGGCTCCGCTCCGCACATTACACACTCGGCTCCGCTCCGCACATTACACACTCGGCTCCGCTCCGCACATTACACGCTCGGCTCCGCTCCGCACATTACACGCTCGGCTCCGCACATTACACGCTCGGCTCCGCTCCGCACATTACACGCTCGGCTCCGCTCCGCACATTACACACTCGGCTCCGCTCCGCACATTACGCGCTCGACTCCGCTTCGCACATTACGCGCTCGGCTCCGCTCCGCACATTACGCGCTCGGCTCCGCTCCGCACATTACACGCTCGGCTCCGCTCCGCACATTACACGCTCGGCTCCGCTCCGCACATTACACACTCGGCTCCGCTCCGCACATTACACACTCGGCTCCGCACATTACACACTCGGCTCCGCTCCGCACATTACACACTCGGCTCCGCTCATTACACACTCGGCTCCGCTCCGCACATTACACATTCGGTTCCGCTCATTACACACTCGGCTCCGCTCCGCACATTACACGCTCGGCTCCGCTCCGCACAATACACGCTCCGCTCCGCTCCGCACATTACACGCTCCGCTCCGCTCCGCACATTACACGCTCCGCTCCGCACATTACACGCTCGGCTCCGCTCCGCACATAAAAACGCTCGGCTCCGCTCCGCACATTACACGCTCGGCTCCGCTCCGCACATTACACGCTCGGCTCCGCTCCGCACATTACACGTTCGGCTCCGCTCCGCACATTACACCCTCGGCTCCGCTCCGCACATTACACGCTCGGCTCCGCTCCGCACATTACACGCTCGGCTCCGCTCCGCACATTACACACTCGGCTCCGCTCCGCACATTACACACTCGGCTCCGCACATTACACACTCGGCTCCGCTCCGCACATTACACACTCGGCTCCGCTCATTACACACTCGGCTCCGCTCCGCACATTACACACTCGGTTCCGCTCATTACACACTCGGCTCCGCTCCGCACATTACACGCTCGGCTCCGCTCCGCACAATACACGCTCCGCTCCGCTCCGCACATTACACGCTCCGCTCCGCACATTACACGCTCGGCTCCGCTCCGCACATAAAAACGCTCGGCTCCGCTCCGCACATTACACGCTCGGCTCCGCTCCGCACATTACACGTTCGGCTCCGCTCCGCACATTACACCCTCGGCTCCGCTCCGCACATTACACGCTCGGCTCCGCTCCGCACATTACGCGCTCGGCTCCGCTCCGCACATTACGCGCTCGGCTCCGCACATTACGCGCTCGGCTCCGCTCCGCACATTACGCGCTCGGCTCCGCTCCGCACATTACACGCTTGGCTCCGCACATTACACGCTCGGCTCCGCACATTACACACTCGGCTCCGCTCATTACACTCTCGGCTCCGCACATTACACACTCGGCTCCGCACATTACACACTCGGCTCCGCTCCGCACATTACACACTCGGCTCCGCTCCGCACATTACGCGCTCGGCTCCGCTCCGCACATTACGCGCTCGGCTCCGCTCCGCACATTACACGCTCGGCTCCGCTCCGCACATTACACGCTCGGCTCCGCTCCGCACATTACACGCTCGGCTCCGCTCATTACACACTCGGCTCCGCACATTACACTCGGCTCCGCTCCGCACATTACACACTCGGCTCCGCTCCGCACATTACACACTCGGCTCCGCTCCGCACATTACACACTCGGCTCCGGTCCGCACATTACACACTCGGCTCCGCTCATTACACACTCGGCTCCGCTCCGCACATTACACGCTCGGCTCCGCTCCGCACATTACACGCTCGGCTCCGCTCCGCACATTACACGCTCGGCTCCGCTCCGCACATTACACGCTCGGCTCCGCACATTACACGCTCGACTCCGCTCCGCACATTACACGCTCGGCTCCGCTCCGCACATTACACGCTCCGCACATTACACGCTCGGCTCCGCTCCGCACATTACACCCTCGGCTCCGCACATTACGCGCTCGGCTCCGTTCCGCACATTACGCGCTCGGCTCCGCTCCGCACATTACGCGCTAGGCTCCGCTCCGCACATTACGCGCTCGGCTCCGCTCCGCACATTACACGCTCGGCTCCGCTCCACACATTACACGCTCGGCTCCGCTCCGCACATTACACGCTTGGCTCCGCTCCGCACATTACACGCTCGACTCCGCTCCGCACATTACACACTCGGCTCCGCTCATTACACACTCGGCTCCGCTCCGCACATTACACACTCGCCTCCGCTCCGCACATTACACACTCGGCTCCGCTCATTACACACTCGGCTCCGCTCCGCACAGTACACACTCGGCTCCGCTCCGCACATTACACACTCGCCTCCGCTCCGCACATTACACACTCGGCTCCGCTCATTACACACTCGGCTCCGCTCCGCACAGTACACACTCGGCTCCGCTCATTACACACTCGGCTCCGCTCCGCACATTACACGCTCGGCTCCGCTCCGCACATTACACGCTCGGCTCCGCTCCGCACATTACACGCTCGGCTCTGCTCCGCACATTACACACTCGGCTCCGCACATTACACACTCGGCTCCGCTCCGCACATTACACACTCGGCTCCGCTCCGCACATTACACACTCGGCTCCGCTCCGCACATTACACGCTCGGCTCCGCACATTACACGCTCGGCTCCGCTCCGCACATTACACGCTCGGCTCCGCACATTACACACTCGGCTCCGCTCCGCACATTACACACTCGGCTCCGCTCCGCACATTACACGCTCGGCTCCGCTCCGCACATTACACGCTCGGCTCCGCTCCGCACATTACACACTCGGCTCCGCTCCGCACATTACACGCTCCGCTCCGCACATTACACACTCGGCTCCGCTCTGCACATTACACACTCGGCTCCGCTCCACACATTACACGCTCGGCTCTGCTCCGCACATTACACGCTCGGCTCCGCTCCGCACATTACACGCTCGGCTCCGCTCCGCACATTACACGCTCGGCTCCGCTCCGCACATTACACGCTCGGCTCCGCTCCGCACATTACACGCTCGGCTCCGCTCCGCACATTACACGCTCGGCTCCGCTCCGCACATTACACGCTCGGTTCCGCTCCGCACATTACACGCTCGGCTCCGCTCCGCACATTACACGCTCGGCTCCGCTCCGCACATTACACGCTCGGCTCCGCTCCGCACATTACACGCTCGGCTCCGCTCCGCACATTACACGCTCGGCTCCGCTCCGCACATTACACACACGGCTCCGCTCCGCACATTACACACTCGGCTCCGCTCCGCACATTACACGCTCGGCTCCGCTCATTACACACACGGCTCCGCTCCGCACATTACACACTCGGCTCCGCTCCGCACATTACACGCTCGGCTCCGCTCATTACACACACGGCTCCGCTCCGCACATTACACGCTCGGCTCCGCTCCGCACATTACACGCTCGGCTCCGCTCCGCACATTACACGCTCGGCTCCGCTCCGCACATTACACGCTCAGCTCCGCTCCGCACATTACACACACGGCTCCGCTCCGCACATTACACACTCGGCTCCGCTCCGCACATTACACGCTCCGCTCCGCTCATTACACACTCGGCTCCGCTCCGCACATTACACACTCGGCTCCGCTCATTACACACTCGGCTCCGCTCCGCACATTACACGCTCGGCTCCGCTCATTACACGCTCGGCTCCGCTCCGCACATTACACGCTCGGCTCCGCTCCGCACATAAAAACGCTCGGCTCCGCTCCGCACATTACACGCTCGGCTCCGCTCCGCACATTACACGCTTGGCTCCGCTCCGCACATTACACCCTCGACTCCGCACATTACGCGCTCGGCTCCGCTCCGCACATTACGCGCTCGGCTCCGCTCCGCACATTACACGCTTGGCTCCGCTCCGCACATTACACGCTCGGCTCCGCACATTACACACTCGGCTCCGCTCCGCACATTACACACTCGGCTCCGCTCATTACACACTCGGCTCCGCTCCGCACATTACACGCTCGGCTCCGCTCCGCACATTACACGCTCGGCTCCGCTCATTACACTCGGCTCCGCTCCGCACATTACACACTCGGCTCCGCTCCGCACATTACACACTCGGCTCCGCTCCGCACATTACACACTCGGCTCCGGTCCGCACATTACACACTCGGCTCCGCTCATTACACACTCGGCTCCGCTCCGCACATTACACGCTCGGCTCCGCACATTACATGCTCGGCTCCGCTCCGCACATTACACGCTCGGCTCCGCTCCGCACATTACACGCTCGGCTCCGCACATTACACGCTCGACTCCGCTCCGCACATTACACGCTCGGCTCCGCTCCGCACATTACACGCTCCGCACATTACACGCTCGGCTCCGCTCCGCACATTACACCCTCGGCTCCGCACATTACGCGCTCGGCTCCGCTCCGCACATTACACACTCGGCTCCGCTACGCACATTACACGCTCGGCTCCGCTCCGCACATTACACACACGGCTCCGCTCCGCACATTACACACTCGGCTCCGCTCCGCACATTACACACTCGGCTCCGCTCCGCACATTACACGCTCCGCTCCGCACATTACACACTCGGCTCCGCTCCGCACATTACACGCTCGGCTCCGCTCCGCACATTACACACTCGGCTCCGCTCCGCACATTACACACTCGGCTCCGCTCCGCACATTACACACTCGGCTCCGCTCCGCACATTACACACTCGGCTCCGCTCATTACACACTCGGCTCCGCTCCGCACATTACACACTCGGCTCCGCTCATTACACACTCGGCTCCGCTCCGCACATTACACGCTCGGCTCCGCACATTACACGCTCGGCTCCGCTCCGCACATTACACGCTCGGCTCCGCTCCGCACATAAAAACGCTCGGCTCCGCTCCGCACATTACACGCTCGGCTCCGCTCCGCACATTACACGCTTGGCTCCGCTCCGCACATTACACCCTCGGCTCCGCACATTACGCGCTCGGCTCCGCTCCGCACATTACGCGCTCGGCTCCGCTCCGCACATTACACGCTTGGCTCCGCTCCGCACATTACACGCTCGGCTCCGCACATTACACACTCGGCTCCGCTCCGCACATTACACACTCGGCTCCGCTCATTACACACTCGGCTCCGCTCCGCACATTACACGCTCGGCTCCGCTCCGCACATTACACGCTCGGCTCCGCTCATTACACACTCGGCTCCGCACATTACACTCGGCTCCGCTCCGCACATTACACACTCGGCTCCGCTCCGCACATTACACACTCGGCTCCGCTCCGCACATTACACACTCGGCTCCGGTCCGCACATTACACACTCGGCTCCGCTCATTACACACTCGGCTCCGCTCCGCACATTACACGCTCGGCTCCGCTCCGCACATTACACGCTCGGCTCCGCTCCGCACATTACACGCTCGGCTCCGCTCCGCACATTACACGCTCGGCTCCGCACATTACACGCTCGACTCCGCTCCGCACATTACACGCTCGGCTCCGCTCCGCACATTACACGCTCTGCACATTACACGCTCGGCTCCGCTCCGCACATTACACCCTCGGCTCCGCACATTACGCGCTCGGCTCCGCTCCGCACATTACGCGCTCGGCTCCGCTCCGCACATTACGCGCTAGGCTCCGCTCCGCACATTACGCGCTAGGCTCCGCTCCGCACATTACGCGCTCGGCTCCGCTCCGCACATTACACGCTCGGCTCCGCTCCACACATTACACGCTCGGCTCCGCTCCGCACATTACACGCTTGGCTCCGCTCCGCACATTACACGCTCGGCTCCACTCCGCACATTACACACTCGGCTCCGCTCATTACACACTCGGCTCCGCACATTACACACTCGGCTCCGCTCCGCACATTACACACTCGCCTCCGCTCCGCACATTACACACTCGGCTCCGCTCATTACACACTCGGCTCCGCTCCGCACAGTACACACTCGGCTCCGCTCCGCACATTACACACTCGCCTCCGCTCCGCACATTACACACTCGGCTCCGCTCATTACACACTCGGCTCCGCTCCGCACAGTACACACTCGGCTCCGCTCATTACACACTCGGCTCCGCTCCGCACATTACACGCTCGGCTCCGCTCCGCACATTACACGCTCGGCTCCGCTCCGCACATTACACGCTCGGCTCCGCTCCGCACATTACACGCTCGGCTCTGCTCCGCACATTACACACTCGGCTCCGCACATTACACACTCGGCTCCGCTCCGCACATTACACACTCGGCTCCGCTCCGCACATTACACACTCGGCTCCGCTCCGCACATTACACGCTCGGCTCCGCTCCGCACATTACACGCTCGGCTCCGCACATTACACGCTCGGCTCCGCTCCGCACATTACACGCTCGGCTCCACACATTACACACTCGGCTCCGCTCCGCACATTACACACTCGGCTCCGCTCCGCACATTACACGCTCGGCTCCGCTCCGCACATTACACGCTCGGCTCCGCTCCGCACATTACACACTCGGCTCCGCTCCGCACATTACACGCTCCGCTCCGCACATTACACACTCGGCTCCGCTCTGCACATTACACACTCGGCTCCGCTCCACACATTACACGCTCGGCTCTGCTCCGCACATTACACGCTCGGCTCCGCTCCGCACATTACACGCTCGGCTCCGCTCCGCACATTACACGCTCGGCTCCGCTCCGCACATTACACGCTCGGCTCCGCTCCGCACATTACACGCTCGGCTCCGCTGCACATTACACGCTCGGCTCCGCTCCGCACATTACACGCTCGGCTCCGCTCCGCACATTACACGCTCGGCTCCGCTCCGCACATTACACGCTCGGCTCCGCTCCGCACATTACACACACGGCTCCGCTCCGCACATTACACACTCGGCTCCGCTCCGCACATTACACGCTCGGCTCCGCTCATTACACACTCGGCTCCGCTCCGCACATTACACGCTCGGCTCCGCTCATTACACACACGGCTCCGCTCCGCACATTACATGCTCGGCTCCGCTCCGCACATTACACGCTCGGCTCCGCTCCGCACATTACACGCTCGGCTCCGCTCCGCACATTACACGCTCAGCTCCGCTCCGCACATTACACACACGGCTCCGCTCCGCACATTACACACACGGCTCCGCTCCGCACATTACACACTCGGCTCCGCTCCGCACATTACACGCTCCGCTCCGCACATTACACACTCGGCTCCGCTCTGCACATTACACGCTCGGCTCCGCTCCGCACATTACACACTCGGCTCCGCACATTACACACTCGGCTCCGCTCCGCACATTACACACTCGGCTCCGCTCCGCACATTACACACTCGGCTCCGCACATTACACGCTCGGCTCCGCTCCGCACATTACACACTCGGCTCCGCTACGCACATTACACGCTCTGCTCCGCTCCGCACATTACACGCTCGGCTCCGCTCCGCACATTACACACACGGCTCCGCTCCGCACATTACACACTCGGCTCCGCTCCGCACATTACACACTCGGCTCCGCTCCGCACATTACACGCTCCGCTCCGCACATTACACACTCGGCTCCGCTCCGCACATTACACGCTCGGCTCCGCTCCGCACATTACACACTCGGCTCCGCTCCGCACATTACACACTCGGCTCCGCTCCGCACATTACACACTCGGCTCCGCTCCGCACATTACACACTCGGCTCCGCTCATTACACACTCGGCTCCGCTCCGCACATTACACGCTCGGCTCCGCTCCGCACATTACACGCTCGGCTCCGCTCCGCACATTACACGCTCGGCTCCGCTCCGCACATAAAAACGCTCGGCTCCGCTCCGCACATTACACGCTTGGCTCCGCTCCGCACATTACACCCTCGGCTCCGCACATTACGCGCTCGGCTCCGCTCCGCACATTACGCGCTCGGCTCCGCTCCGCACATTACACGCTTGGCTCCGCTCCGCACATTACACACTCGGCTCCGCTCCGCACATTACACACTCGGCTCCGCACATTACACGCTCGGCTCCGCTCCGCACATTACACGCTCGGCTCCGCTCCGCACATTACACGCTCGGCTCCGCTCCGCACATTACACGCTCGGCTCCACTCCGCACATTACACGCTCGGCTCCACTCCGCACATTACACGCTCGGCTCCGCTCCGCACATTACACACTCGGCTCCGCACATTACACACTCGGCTACGCTCCGCACATTACACACTCGGCTCCGCTCCGCACATTACACACTCGGCTCCGCTCCGCACATTACACGCTCGGCTCCGCTCCGCACATTACACGCTCGGCTCCGCACATTACACACTCGGCTCCGCACATTACACGCTCGGCTCCGCTCCGCACATTACACGCTCGGCTCCGCACATTACACACTCGGCTCCGCACATTACACGCTCGGCTCCGCTCCGCACATTACACGCTCGGCTCCGCTCCGCACATTACACGCTCGGCTCCGCTCCGCACATTACACACTCGGCTCCGCACATTACACACTCGGCTCCGCTCCGCACATTACACACTCGGCTCTGCTCCGCACATTACACGCTCGGCTCTGCTCCGCACATTACACGCTCGGCTCTGCTCCGCACATTACACGCTCGGCTCTGCTCCGCACATTACACGCTCGGCTCCGCTCCGCACATTACACACTCGGCTCCGCTCCGCACATTACACGCTCCGCTCCGCACATTACACGCTCCGCTCCGCACATTACACACTCGGCTCCGCTCCGCACATTACACGCTCGGCTCTGCTCCGCACATTACACGCTCGGCTCCGCTCCGCACATTACACGCTCGGCTCCGCTCCGCACATTACACGCTCGGCTCCGCTCCGCACATTACACACACGGCTCCGCTCCGCACATTACACGCTCGGCTCCGCTCCGCACATTACACGCTCGGCTCCGCTCCGCACATTACACGCTCGGCTCCGCTCCGCACATTACACGCTCGGCTCCGCTCCGCACATTACACGCACGGCTCCGCACATTACACGCTCGGCTCCGCTCCGCACATTACACACTCGGCTCCGCTCCGCACATTACACGCTCCGCTCCGCACATTACACACTCGGCTCCGCTCTGCACATTACACGCTCGGCTCCGCTCCGCACATTACACGCTCGGCTCCGCACATTACACACTCGGCTCCGCTCCGCACATTACACACTCGGCTCCGCTCCGCACATTACACACTCGGCTCCGCACATTACACACTCGGCTCCGCTCCGCACATTACACACTCGGCTCCGCTCCGCACATTACACGTTCGGCTCCGCTCCGCACATTACACGCTCGGCTCCGCTCCGCACATTACACGCTCGGCTCCGCTCCGCACATTACACACACGGCTCCGCTCCGCACATTACACACTCGGCTCCGCTCCGCACATTACACACTCGGCTCCGCTCCGCACATTACACGCTCCGCTCCGCACATTACACGCTCGGCTCCGCTCCGCACATTACACACACGGCTCCGCTCCGCACATTACACGCTCCGCTCCGCACATTACACGCTCGGCTCCGCTCCGCACATTACACACACGGCTCCGCTCCGCACATTACACACTCGGCTCCGCTCCGCACATTACACACTCGGCTCCGCTCCGCACATTACACACACGGCTCCGCTCCGCACATTACACGCTCCGCTCCGCACATTACACACTCGGCTCCGCACATTACACACTCGGCTCCGCTCTGCACATTACACGCTCGGCTCCGCTCCGCACATTACACACTCGGCTCCGCTCCGCACATTACACACTCGGCTCCGCTCCGCACATTACACACTCGGCTCCGCACATTACACGCTCGGCTCCGCTCCGCACATTACACACTCGGCTCCGCTCCGCACATTACACGCTCGGCTCCGCTCCGCACATTACACGCTCGGCTCCGCTCCGCACATTACACGCTCGGCTCCGCTCCGCACATTACACACTCGGCTCCGCTCCGCACATTACACACTCGGCTCCGCTCCGCACATTACACGCTCGGCTCCGCTCCGCACATTACACGCTCGGCTCCGCTCCGCACATTACACGCTCGGCTCGGCTCCGCACATTACACACTCGGCTCCGCACATTACACGCTCGGCTCCACTCCGCACATTACACACTCGGCTCCGCTCCGCACATTACACGCTCGGCTCCGCTCCGCACATTACACGCTCGGCTCCGCTCCGCACATTACACGCTCGGCTCCGCTCCGCACATTACACGCTCGGCTCCGCTCCGCACATTACACGCTCGGCTCCGCTCATTACACGCTCGGCTCCGCTCCGCACATTACACGCTCGGCTCGGCTCCGCACATTACACGCTCGGCTCCGCTCCGCACATTACACGCTCGGCTCCGCTCCGCACATTACACACTCGGCTCCGCTCCGCACATTACACACTCCGCTCCGCTCCGCACATTACACACTCGGCTCCGCTCCGCACATTACACACTCGGCTCTGCTCCGTACATTACACACTCGGCTCTGCTCCGTACATTACACACTCGGCTCCGCTTCGCACATTACACACTCGGCTCCCCACATTACACGCTCGGCTCCGCTCCGCACATTACACACTCGGCTCCGCTCCGCACATTACACACTCGGCTCTGCTCCGTACATTACACACTCGGCTCCGCTTCGCACATTACACACTCGGCTCCGCTCCGTACATTACACACTCGGCTCCGCTTCGCACATTACACACTCGGCTCCCCACATTACACACTCGGCTCCGCTCCGTACATTACACACTCGGCTCCGCTTCGCACATTACACACTCGGCTCCGCACATTACACACTCGGCTCCGCTTCGCACATTACACGCTCCGCTCCCCACATTACACGCTCGGCTCTGCTCCGCACATTACACGCTCGGCTCCGCTCCGCACATTACACACTCGGCTCCGCACATTACACACTCGGCTCTGCTCCGCACATTACACACTCGGCTCCGCTCCGCACATTACACACTCGGCTCCGTACATTACACACTCGGCTCCGCTTCGCACATTACACACTCGGCTCCGCTCCGCACATTACACACTCGGCTCCGCTCCGTACATTACACACTCGGCTCCGCTCCGTCCTCCTCTATAATACTATACATCATCCAGCACAGCAGAGTCCTGCAGACACTGAGCAGAGAACCCTGGAGCTCCGCCCCTGATCATGTGACTGATCACATGACGGTGACGTCACACAGGTCCTGGCAGCACACGGCGGTGTGTTGTGTATACAGCGCAGGAGATGAGTATGGGCTTTTTTCCTTTTAGCGGGGGTTGGCGGGGGGATCAGGGCTGTGGAGTCGGTGTCCATTTTGGTGGAGTCGGTATAAAATGGAGCGACTCCGACTCCTAAAATATATAATATATTGGGTACAGTCGTTCAATGCAGTTTGTGGGGAATATTTTTTTCATAAGTATTTGGGACAGTTGTGTAATGTCCTATGTCTGTCCGTCCTGTTCCTGATCTCGGGGTCTGGACTTGTAGCTGAGATGATTCTGTGCTGCGGGACATTGATCACTTGCACATGGGCGGTGTATGGGGGAGTCGGGTCGGGGGTTCGGTTGCTCTGGGGGGATGAGCAGCAGTGGAGGCTTCTATGATAACTGCAGATGTGATCAGTATCGTCACCCGGCGCTGTGTACCGTTAGTACAGAGGTGACGGCTTCTGCTCCTCTCATTGATCTTGGAGTCTCCTCCGTTGTAGTCCGGCTCCTACAGAACATTCTGCGGCACATTGTCCTCGGCTTTGCCTCCATCTTCTGCTGCTTTCTGCTGTCCGGCTCTGTGGACTGTGGTCAGTGGAGGCTGCAGCGCACAGAGGCCACCACCTCTCCTGTCTGCTCTTCTGGCTCAGCTGCTCTCACAGCAGCACTGGGGGGTAAGTGTCAGTCTTAGGCCACGGCCCCACTATCAGTATTTGGTCAGTATTCAGTCAGTATTTTTTCTCAGGAGTGGGAGCCAAAACCAGGAGTGGGTGATAAATGCAGAATTGGTGACTTGTTTCTATTATACCTTTTCTCTGATTATTCCTCGCCTGGTTTTGTCTCCCACTCCTGAGAAAAAATACTGACCAAATACAGATAGTTGGGCTGTGGCCTTAGGAGAAATAACGCTATGCATCATGGGAAAGTGCTGTAAGCTGAGGAGCCCGAAGCTCCCTGGAGGAGACGTGAGCCGTCATGTGAAGACATCACATCATTACACTGCTGGAACATAGTTTTTAAGGTTGAAGGAAGACTAAGTCCATCTAGTTCAACCCATAGCCTAACATGTTGATCCAGAGGAAGGCAAAAAAAAACCATGTGGCAAACACCAAGCTCCACATTGGGGAAAAAAATTCCTTCCCGACTCCATACGACAATCAGACTAGTTCCCTGGATCAACGCCCTATCAAGGAATCTAGTATATATAACCTGTAATATTATACTTTTCAAGAAAGGTATCCATGCCCTTCTTAAATTTTTGTAGTGAATCACTCATTACAACATCATGTGGCAGAGAGCTCCATAGTGTCACTGCTCTTACAGTAAAGAATCCGCGTCTGTGATTATGATTAAACCTTCTTTCCTCCAGACGTAGAAGATGCCCCCTTGTCCCCGTCTCAGGCCTCAGAGTAAAAAGATCAGTAGAAAGGTCTTTGTACTGTCCCCTCATATACTTGTACATAGTAATAAGATCACCCCTAAGCCTTCTTTTTTCCACAGTAAATAACCCGAAGTGTAATAACCTGTTTTGGTATTGCAGACCCCCCAGTCCTCTAATAACCTTGGTCGCTCTTCTCTGCACCCGCTCTAGTTCAGCTATGTCTTTCTTATACACCGGAGACCAGAACTGTACACAGTATTCTAAGTGTGGTCGCACTAGTGACTTGTATAGAGGTAAAATTATCTTCTCCTCATGAGCATCTATGCCTCTTTTAATGCATCCCATTATTTTATTTGCCTTTGCAGCAGCTGCCTGACACTGGCCACTAAACGTGAGCTTGTCGTCCACCAATACACCCAGGTCTTTTTCAGTTACAGTTTTGCCCAGTGTCCTGACAAGTCTCTCATCTGCTCAATCCAAGCAGACACAGAACACATCATCTGCACCTTATACGCCCTCAATGGTTTCCATTTATTAATATTTGTGTTTTTCACTTTCAGAATTTTCTTTAATATTGTTTCATTCACTTTACAATAAATGATCTTAAGTTGTTTTTTTTTTTTTCTAACAAGGAAATTTTTCCTGATTTACCCATAAAGACAGACACAAGATGGCAGAGAGGATACTAAACCTCACCCTGGAGATAATCTTCCATCTTACCGGAGAGGTGAGAGGTTGTGATGTCATCACATCACATCATTATCTGTGGGAATAACAGGTGATATGACCGGAGAGGTGAGAGGTTGTGATGTCATCACATGACATCATTATCTATGGGAATAACAGGAGATATGACCGGAGAGGTGAGAGGTTGTGATGTCATCACATGACATCATTATCTATAGGAATAACAGATGATATGACCGGAGAGGTGAGAGGTTGTGATGTCATCACATGACATCATTATCTATGGGAATAACAGGTGATATGACCGGAGAGGTGAGAGGTTGTGATATCATCACATGACATCATTATCTATGGGAATAACAGGTGATATGACCGGAGAGGTGATGGACTCTGGAAATGTCTGTAGTGATTATTAATGTCTCCACACTCAGGATTACACAGTAGTGAAGAAGACCTCTAGTGATCGCTGTCAGGACCCTGTGTCTGAAGGATGGGGAGGAACCCTGAGCCCAATCCCGGGGCCTCCACCTCACCCCCGGATACATGAGGACATCAATGACCAGAAGATCCTAGAACTCACCCACAAGATGATTGAGCTGCTGACTGGAGAGGTGACACTGCTGGGAATGCTGGGACATTATACAGGACGGCACTGGAGGATTCTGGGTGATGACGGTATCATTGTGTGTGTCAGGTTCCTATAAGGTGTCAGGACGTCACCGTCCATTTCTCCATGGAGGAGTGGGAGTATCTAGAAGGACACAAGGATCAGTACAAGGAGGTGATGATGGAGGAGCACCGGCCCCGCACATCACCAGGTAATAGACAGGAAATCCACATGGCCTATAATTCTCTGTATGTAATAATGATGTCAGTCCTGTCTGTGTCTCCTGCAGGTTTCTCCAGTAAGAGGGCAACCCCAGAGAGATGTCCCGCTCCTCCTCCTGCACAGGACCATCAGGTAGATGGAGATCTCCCCTATGATGTGTAGACGGCTGTGACCTCCTTGTGTTCAGTCTTGTCTTCTCCTCCAGTATTAGATGTTTTATACTTGTGTAATGAGAGCGGTGGAGACGGCAGGATCACAGCTGACCACAGACATGGCCGGATCTTCTCACCATTATTCCCGGTGACTTCTCCAATCATCGGGGACTTTTACAATATTTGTTTTGCAGCTTTTGGATCGGGATAAAGATCTGAACAATATTAATGCTCCAGAGAGAAATGTGAGGGGCGATCAGCGGTGTAAAGAGGAGCCCCCTACAGATAACCGCCCAGGTGAGTGGTGACCGCGGGATAAGAAGAGAAGTCACAGTTTCCGCTCAGTCACCAAATTAAACTGATTTCTCAGCTATCAGGTTTTTTCAGTCAGTCCTTCATCCAAAACACTGTTATAGGTGATAACACAGGCTGCAGTTATATTATAGATGTAGATTGCAGCTCGAGATGAATTCTGCCTATGTGAATGACATTAATATTTTCAGAATTTGCTTTTTGTTCAAGGAAAATTTTGTTTGGACTAAGAAACCATTAACTTATATTCAATCTGTTTTATTAAACATCAATTAAGCATTAATTATTAATCATTTTACATTTTGCAAATCAAGAAAAATATATTGTATTCGATTTTGAAGAAAATATAACAAAATAGAATTATAGAAAAATGATCAAATGGGGTCATTTTTTTCAAATAACAATTCAAATGGTAGTATATTGAACAATATAATATTTGTAAGGTAACCGCCTATAAGAGAATCATATATTTTGAGGAAAATTCTATATTATATCTGAAAAGCCCATATAAGAAGAAAAAAGAAAAGAATGGAGAAAAAAGAGAAGAAAAGGCAAAGAGACAAGGGGGAGGTCCTTATGACTGAGTGACTAATTATGAACACAATCACATGTATCTGTTGAAACTATTAGAACAGGGTATGAAAATCAGGTGAGTCCTGGAACAGAATCCATCCGCTCTAGGTTTTCCGACACCCGGGGCAAGACTTCATTTTGGCGCCCCCTCTTATACACAGCTCAAGCTTTTTGAGTAGTCGTCATGTGACCACTCGTATGCGACAAGCTGCTGTTCCTAATTTTCTGAATCTCTAGTGGAAAAATGTCTGTCTCTGCTTTAGTGAGAGAAGCAGTAAGAGAATCTAGTTGTAATGTGACCCTAAGTATGAAAATCTCATATGAGTGATGACTGTTGGACCAGGCAAGCAGAGCCCAATCCTGACAGTATATTACACGCTTTTAGGATTGGCATATTACAATGTATAATGTTATAATTTAAGGGGTTGTCCCGGTTTGTAGTGAAAGCCATGGATCATGTTATTTGACAAGTACTGGATTGTTACACGTGTAAAGGATCAGAAGCAATAACAGCACAGGAATACATCACCACCATCAGTACCGAAACAAAGCAACCAAACCCCCATCAGTATAGAAATACATCACCAAAACCACCATCAGCACAGAATTACATCATTCAGTATATGAATACATCACCAAAACCACTATCAGTAC
Organism: Phyllobates terribilis; assembly: GCF_046119375.1. Taxonomy (NCBI): domain Eukaryota; kingdom Metazoa; phylum Chordata; class Amphibia; order Anura; family Dendrobatidae; genus Phyllobates; species Phyllobates terribilis. The sequence goes on from NW_027362761.1 coordinate 597,396,524, forward strand.
AAAAATGCATCACCTAAACCACCAATACAGGACTACATAACCAGAACCACCAACAGTTCATAAATAAATCACCAGAACAACCATCTATACATTATCACATCACCAAAACCAACAGTCAGTACATGAATACATCATCAGGACCACACTTAGTACATGAATGCAGCACCAGAATCACCATCAATACACAAATACATCGCCAAAACCAGCATCAGTACAGAAACACAGCAACTGAAACCCCATCAGTATAGAAATACATAATCAGTACATGAATACATCACCAAGACAACCATCAGTGCATAAATACATAACCAGAACTGACTCGCCCCCTGGGTCGTGGGGTACTCGGTGCCGGGCCGCTCGTTGCTTGGGGAGATGTCACAGTAGCGGTGACCTGGTCCGTGACCCAGGGCGGTCAGTAAAAAGGGGAATTTTATAGTTTTTATGTATGCAATTCGTAACGCCACCTGTGGTATGCGGCTATAGGTAGCCACCGCTGCCGCGCAAGTCCTCTGAAGCTGGTGTTTAATGCAGCAGAGTTGGTTTGGCTCTCCACAGGTAGAGCTTAGCTCCAGGGCAGTGTAGATGTTGTAGTGCAGTAAATGATGCTGGGCGGTGTAGTGCAGGGGTGATGGCGCAGTTAATAATCAGTCCACAACTCAATGGCGGTTTCCTCTTATGTTTACTGGCGGTGGTTAGGCAGACCGGGACACGGGTGCTGGCTAGAAGCGGAAGTCCGGGCAGCCTGGAAGCAAGTAAGGAATCCACCTCGCCAGGTGGAGTTGTAGGCCTTCCCTTTTGCACTAATCTCTCTGGCCCTGCAGCCTGTAGCTGTGCTGTGGCCCTCGTCCCTGAGTACAACGTCCTTGTGCTCACCCGTATGGCAGGCAGCTCCGGCCTTGCTGATGCGTCGCTCCCACGTGGCGGTGCTGGGCCCTGCAGTGGTGCTGAGCCTCCGGGCGTCTGGTGGGGCCAGGAGACATGCAGTCTCCTGCCCTCCGGTTTCTGCTGCTGGGCCTTCGGTGCCCCACAACCTCGGACTCTGGTGTCCGGCTCTTCCGTGCTCCTATCCGCAGGGGTGAACTGCCGCGCAGCTCCACTCCCTAGGTCTTTCCTCTTCCACGTCCTGACTTCAACTCCCTCCCACTAAGTCTAACTAACCCCGCCTCCAGATCCCAGTTGCTAAGGGGAGGAGCTCCCCCTGCTGGTCTGGAGCCAGGGACGTGTTGCATGTTAGTATACCTGACTAGGGGACCCCTGCTTGCTTCCAGGCATGGCATCACCCCTTGTGAGGGAGGCAATGCCACTGTGGCAACCGGACTCCTGGGGTGCCACAGTACCACCATCAGTACATAATTACAGCACCAGAACAATGATCAGAACATGAATATGTCACCAAAATCACCATCAGTACATAAATACATCGCTAGGACACACAGCAGTAGAGTAATACATCACAAGGACCACCATCTGTACAGAAATACATCACCAGAACCACCGTGAATACAGCTCTACATCACCAGAACCACCATCAGTTTATAAATCACAAGAACAACCAATACAAGAACACATCACCAGAACCCATAATCAGTACATGAATACATCACCAGGACCTTCATTAGTACACGAATGCAGCACCAGAACCACCATCAATACATGAATACATCACCAGGACCACCATCAGTACAGGAACAAATCCCCAGAACCACCATTGGTACATGAATATGTCACCAAAATCACCATCAGTACATGAATGCATCACCAGGACCACCATCAGTACAGAAATACATCACCAGAACCACCATGAGTGCATAATTACAGCAACAGAATCACAATCAGTGCTTGAATACATCACCAAGCTTACTACAGCTATTAATTGTAATGTCAGGTCAGCTCCATATACCTTTGTATTGCATGAACCTACAATTTCCAGTGTGTCCTTGTGAAGACTCGGGGTTTTCCGTGGGCATAACGCTACTCAGACAACACAGGGTGAGGGTAAAACAGCATGGCAATACTTTATTGAACCACAAAGTGGACAATAAACACACAGAATAGTCCCAGCAAATACCCAAGATGGTACAACATTACACAGTCTCACCCTTCTTTCTCTGTCCGCCTGGGATAGAACAGCTGCGACTTTGGAGACTTCCAGGGCCAACTACCTCAACCAGTGGCTTCTGGCGGGCCCCCACAAAGAGGAGGTAGCGGCAAGCTTAGGAAGCTAGCAGTCCATCGATGTCCAAGGCCAGGAGACCCAATGGTCCCACCCTGGCCTCTCTGAGAGTTTCAATTGGGCCGTCCGACCGATGGATCCCTCCTAGCAACCCCAAACAACATATTCATGAGGCCGGGTGACTTTTTCGTCCTCTCCTGGACTCCCCAAAAGTATCCATGTCTCTCTGATGATTAATGGAGCAAATACTAATCTTTCCAGTCAGGGCCGTTACCCTTAGACTAGAATCATGTAGAATACAAATCTGTGTCTCTTTAGATGCCATGCAATACATCTACTTTCCTGAAAGATGTCTCCAATTCTCCTTCCAAAGTCCTTCTGACTCTCCTTGACTCTGTCTCAAGTCTGACACCTACAGAAGCATATCTCCTTTTTGCATACACATACACAGGTCAAGGGGTTTTTGGAGGGCAGCCTCACATGGCTTAGCTAACATTGTTTTAGCTATCCATTTACATAGTTGGTATCACAGGGGCTATTGCAAATAAACCTTCAGCTGACTTAGTACAATTTGTCATTAGCATAGTAAACATGATTGTTTCCAAACGAATAGAATTCACAGCATTCAGGGTTATACAAATACTGATCTGACCTTTAGAAATACACAAACATATATGTCAATTTAAACACAATAGTGTATTTCTCTTGGATGAACTAATCTAATCGTCTGGCTTATTAAGATTTTACTCTGTATCGTCACAGTCCTTAACAGTGATAAGATGATTCTGGGAATAGTTGTTACCAGCGATCATTAGACTGCAGACCATACAGCAACCACAGTACTGATAAGATGTAGTGAGTATCACAAATGAACATTTAAATCCAGGTACCTTATAGGTGGAAACTTCTCTGATTGGAGTCGTTCTGTTTCTTTTCTTCTTCGTCTTGTCCAAATGCCATGAGGACTTTTCACATTCACGTCACGTCTCTGCAGACTTCCATCTCTTCTGGTCTTTTGCAGCACATCCTGACACGGTGTCCTTAAAAGTAACAGTGTCATTATAATTCTAATTAATAAATATATCTGCGCTACACAGAGCCCCTGAATAATTGCCCCTCAATGTGCTCCCTGCACAAAATATGACCCCTACACTGCCCCTCTTATGGTACATGGACTCGACACTGTCCTTTACCGTACTGGGCCCCCGCTTCACACTGTCCCTTCACACTGTGCCTCCTTCCCCCATACAGCCACACTCTATACAGTTCCCCCTCACACACTCCTACCCTCGCTCTCTGTACTTTCTCTTCATACATTCCCGTTCCCACCTAATGCATACTGTTTCTGCACCCATTCCCACACTCCACTTCTCCTACTGTCTCCTCACACATTCCCCACTCTTTCCACATACTGTCTCTTAACACATATCCCCCCTAACTCAATGTACTTTTTTCTCATATGTCCCTACTTCCCCTGCACCCTATACTGTTTTTGCACCCATTCTCCTACCCCCGCTCCTCATACTGTTTCCTCACACATTTCCCACTCCATCAGTCTCCTCACACATTTCCCACTCCCTCCTCATACTGTCTCCTCACACATTTCCCCCCCTCAGTCTCCATATTGTCTCCTCATGCATCCTCACTCCCCATACTGTTTCTGTACCTCTTCCCACCCCCCCCAATTATACTGTCTCCTCATACAGTACATCTGCCGCTCCGCATACTGTTTCTGCATCCATTCCCCCCAATTCACTCCTCCCCCTACTCATACTGTTTCCTCACCCCACACATTCCACACTTCCCATAAGGTTTCCCCAAACTTCTCCCCCTCCTTAACAATAAATCTTCAGTTTCTTCATCTCCATTGAAGTGCTTACCACCAATGTTCTTTGCACCTATGCGGCATCGTAGAGTGACGTCAGCAGAGTGATCAGATGACCTGATCACGCTGCTGACGTTGTCCTGACTCAGAAGTGCCGACTGTCAGAGCTTCATTTGTACTTGCATCTGAAAGACGTCCGTCCCCCCCCCCCCCCCCCCAGATACGCCCCTGGAAAGGAAGTCTGGTCCCATAAGTTTAATAAATTTAGGGTGTGGGATTCTAAATGGATTGTCCTTTCATCAGAAGGACATGAACTTGATAATAAGAAAAAGGATAAAGTATTTCCAGCATTCTGCCTTTCTTATAGGTCAAGAAATGTACAGAGTTTGTTTTTGTTAGTTTTGTTCTAATCAGAAAGAGTAGGACATATCTGCTTGGTTGTACATTTCTATTGCTGACTCCTCCATTGTTATAGAGGCTTTAGACACTCACTTTTGTGGTCGTCCTGCAGTCAGGAGTCTGAGCTTATCTGTGAAATTAAGGTTTTAATGTTATAGTCTTAAAAAAATTACAATCTGTTTTTATTTTATTTTTTTTACAGATGATTGTGATTTTATCCTTCATACTTATGAAAAGAATACTGTCATACAAGATATACCATCAGCCCTTCGCATCCAAGATCTGTCGTCTGATGATTTTAAAAAAGTCCTATCTACTGATTCACTGCATGAGATAGAGCAGAATGAAAGTTACCGAAGTGATGTTCAATATCACAGAGCTCACACGGGGGAAATACCGGATTCATGCCCAGAAAGTGGGAATTGTTTTACTCAGACTCCACATCTGGTAGAAAATCACAAAATGCACTCAGAGTCTAAGTCTGTTTTATGTTTAGAATGTGGGAAATGTTATAAAAGTAAATCAACTCTTGTTGAACATCTAAGAACTCACACAGGGGAGAAGCTGTACTCATGTCCAGAATGTGCAAAATGTTTTATCCAGAAATCAGATCTTGTTAATCATGAAAGAATTCACACAGAGGAGAAGCCATTTTCTTGTACCCTATGTGGGAAATGTTTTAGCCGAAAAGCAGCTCTAGTTGAACATCATAGAACTCACACAGGGGAGAAACCATTTTCATGTCCAGAACGTGGAGAACGTTTTATCCACAAATCAAATCTTTTTAAACATCAAAATACTCACACAGGGGAGAAGCCATTCTCATGTTCAGAATGTGGAAAATCTTTTAATCGGAAATCAAAGCTTGTTGTGCATCTAAAAATACACACAGGCGAGAAGACTTTTTTTTGTTCACAATGTGGGAAATGTTTTATTTACAAATACGCTTTTCTTAGACATCTGAGAATTCACACCGGGGAGAAGCCGGTTTTAGAATGTTTAGAATGTGGGAAATGTTATAGCACTAAATCAGCTCTGGCTGATCATCTAAGAACTCACACGGGGGAGAAGCCGTACTCATGTCCAGAATGTACAAAAAGTTTTACTTGGAAATCAACGCTTGCTTCACATATAAAAACTCACACAGGGGAGAAGCCGTATTCATGTTCAGAATGTGAGAAATGTTTTATCCAGAAAACAAATCTTGTTAGACATCAAATAATTCACACGGGGGAGAAGCCATTTTCTTGTGCTCTGTGTGGAAAATGTTACAACCATAAGTCATCTCTAATTGTTCATCAAAGAATTCACACAGGTAAACAATTTTAATGTCCAGAATGTGAAATTTGTTTTGCCTGGAGATCACAGCTAGCTATACATCTAAAAACTCACACAGGGGAAACGCTTTGTTGACAAATTTGCTTTTGTTAGACATCTGAGAATTCACACTGGGGAGAAGCCATATTCATGTTCTGAATGTGGAAAGTGCTTTAAGCAAAAGTCTATTCTAACTGGACGTCAAAGAACCCATACCCAAAAAATACATATCCACAAATTAATTATATTTAGATATTTAGAACTCATGGGAAAGTATACATTTTTTTTTCAATTGTTTCATTGGGAAACAGAGCAAAAAATAATACAGGTTACTTTCTATGGAAAGTCCCATGTCAGATAAAAGAAATTATTAGTAAGACATGTTTTGCCAATAAACATCTGTTATCCAAACAGCAAATACTATTCAGATAAAAAATATCTATATATCATCCATGTGCACAGAATTATACATTAATGTATAAGTGTATCCTAAAACTTGTGCGGCAGCTCACTCGGCTGCTTAGCAAGGTAGTCACAGGAATTCTTTTTGTTTAAATTTTCAACTGGTTTGTTAAACCAGGCTTCATAAACCAGTCTAACCAAAAGAATATAGACATAGTCAATCTTCTTGATATAAACCGAACAGCACTCACTATAGTCCTTATAACTGTGCAGTTCGCCCCCACAGGAAACGGGATTCAGCTCTGTTTACCAAGGGCCCAGCTCTACAGGTCAGTTCCCCTCCAGAGTACACAGAACAATCATGAAGTTCAAAGGCTTCACTTTTACCTCCTGGAACAACCCTCTCTAGGGTGGAGATATGGTGAACAGCCGTCCCGCTCACCTCTACAGCTGTTCATAATAGACCTGGGCCTATCATGGCCTATTAAGCCCTCTTCCGGCCTAGCAAGTAGTACCTCAAGAGTGTCAATTGCCCATTTGATGGTACAGGAATGCTTCTTGTTTCAATTTTTAGCTGGTTTATAAAATCAGGCTTCATAAACCAGTCCAAAACAAAAGATATAGACATATTCAGTCTTCTTGATATAAACCGAACAGCTCTCACTATAGTCCTTATAACTGCGCGGTTTGCCCGCACAGGAAACAGGATTCAGCTCTGTTTACCAAGAGCCCAGCCCTGGAGGTCAGCTCCCCTCCAGAGTACACAGAACAATCATTAAGTCCAAAGGCTTCACTTTTACCTCCTGGATCTCTCCCTATGGTGGAGACGGGGTCGGACTGGCCTGGCAGAGTACTGGTGAAATGTCGGGTGGGCCCCAGAGAGAGAAGAAAAAGGAGACTCCATTCTGGTTGTCTCACTACAGAGATGACTAGATCCGAGTTGTTGCACTGAGGCTCGTGATTTATGTGCACACCATACTGTTTATAAGGACGTCCCCTGTACAGCAACTCCATTCTAGCTCTCTCACTACAGAGATGATTAAATCAGAGTTGCTGCACATAGTACTGTGTCCACAGAAATCATGAACTTATGTACAACAACTCTAGTGCAGCAACTCCGATCTAGTCATCTATTTAGTGAGACAGCTAGAATGTAGTTTCTGTACAGAGGACGTCCTTCTAGAAAGAGCTGCGTGCACAGAAATCCTAAAACTGAGTGCAGCAACTCCGATTTAGTCAACTCTGTAGTGAGACAGCTAGAATGGAGATGTAGAGGACGTCCTTATAGACAGTACTGTGTAAAATGAAATTATGAACCACAGTGCAGCAACTCCAATCTAGTCATCTCTGTAGTGAGACAGCCAGAATGGAGTTGCTGTACGGAGGACGTCCTTATAGACAGTACTGTGCACAGAAATCATGATCCCTCAGTGCAGCAACTTCGATCTAGTCATCTCTGTAGTGAGACAGTCTGAAAGGAGTTGCTGTACAGAGGACGTTCCTTATAGATTGTGCACAGAAATCATGAACCTATCTATAAGGGCGTCCTCTGTACAGCAACTCCTTTCAGGCTGTCTCACTACAGAGATGACTACATTGGAGTTTCTGCACTGTGGTTCATAATTTCATTTTACACAGTACTGTCTATAAGGACGTCCTCTACATCTCCATTCTAGCTGTATCACTACAGAGTTGACTAAATCGGAGTTGCTGCACTCAGTTTTAGGATTTCTGTGCACACAGCTCTTTCTATAAGGACGTCCTCTGTACAGAAACTCCGTTCTAGCTGTCTCACTAAAGAGATGACTAGATCGGAGTTGCTGCACGAAGGTCCATGATTTCTGTGCCACCAGTACTGTCTATCATGTCTCATTCAGACATCCATACACGTCTCAGAATACAATGCATGTACTGGCCCCGGGACTCCTGACCCAAGCATGAGGCTTCATCTATTTCTATGAGGCTGTCACGCTCTGGATGGCAGAGCCTCAGCTAGTCCATGCATTGCATTCTGGGATCAGACCGAGGTGCATTGACATCTGAATGAGTCCTTATACAGATTACATTAAGGCTTCCATACACATAAAGCTAAAGTCGGCGGGATCAGCCAACAATCTGACGTGTAATGGGGCTTCCCGCCTCTCTCTCGATAATTGATGTCAGGGGAGAGAAGGATCCAGCGTGTAGGAGTTCCAGTAGTTGATCCTCTTGTTCTCTCTGAAGATAAGCCGCCACCAGAGGAGCGTGACGCCTGCTCTCTAATAGAGAGCACAAGAACGCTAGGCTAAGCACTCCTGTATGTGATAGTCATGAGAGAGCTGTCAACCAAACGATTGTAGAGATTGGGTATCCATGAGATAGACAAGTGTCTGAATGACGCTGCTTGGGAAAATGGGGAATTTTAATCCCTGTTACAGAATTAAGCTGGATGTCTGACCATGGCTCCACTCAATCTATGTGGCTGCCGGAAAAAAAAAACAGCATCGCTAGAGAGCCCCATAGGGTGATAATGGCGGCCAGACTGAGCGTGGGCACTGCTGCTCAATTCTACAAGAGACAAAAGTGCCGGATAGGATGGGTGATAATGGCGTTGTTCGGTGAAAACACGTTCTCTACTCATGCTTGATAGCATTGTTAGAAGATAATACTGTTTTGTCTCATCAATAGTATGTACACCTATTTATGTACTCTAGATTTTAGTTACTGCAAATTATGTCCTCCTCGGCTGAAAACACTCCTCAAAATTTGTAAGAGGAGCACTTTTACCCCTCGGTCAAATATGTAATGTGACCTCTACCAGATTCTGTCCTATCCAACAGCGGCAGCACCAGCAGTCAGACCCTCCGTGACAAGCAACCTATGCCTCTTTACAAAAAACACTCTGATAAAAAAGTTTTGCCCCATATATGACCTGGATGACTAACCATGTTCGGGCCACATGGAAAGCCAAGTCACATAAGCGAGTATGGCTTAAAGGTTGCTGAAGACTAAAGAAGTTGTCAGTGAGATCTGAAGGATTTAGTGAGGGTCTACATGTGAAGACTTTGTTGCAGATCGTTACCCCCAACATATCGCAATGTGTGAACACGCTCTGATACAGATCCACCTGCAGTTACTCTTCACTAATGTCACACAAAGATTTATAATTATAGAAATGAAAATTCAGCCCATAGTTCTCTTAAGAGTTTTATTAAAACACATATTCATGCATATAAATGTAGAACAACGAACTTTACAAATCAATACGTAGAATTAAGTCACGTTGGACATTAGGGCCAATGAAAACGAAAACCTTTTGTATCCGAGTCTCCAGCTCTTTAGTTGTAAAAATTGTTGAAAAATTTGATTATTTTTTTTTAACATAAAATTCTTTTCTGGTTGAATACATTGGAGGACAAAAGAGCGCGAGTATACGCCCTGCCACTAGTGGGCATTCCATCTTAAAACCCAAAGATATGCCATGATCAGGGAGGTGGTATATACGTGAGCGATCCAGGAGAGACGCCCCCCCATCCCCCAAGCTGAAATGACCACGGGAGGCATCCTGCGCGGCTCCCAGCAAGATGATGGGGTGCCTAGAAAAAATGAAAATAGGCCTAGGAGGGCGGCTCTTGCTAACCAGCAAACGTGCAGTAGCTGTGAAACCACGCGGTGTCCCCAAATGGCAATGGTGACAGAAGGCACCTAGGATGGATGTTTGCCAAGGAAAGGAATTGTGCCAGGACTGGGGAAAAGAGGCGGCAAGGGAGCCGGCAACAATGCCAACATCGCCTGGAGCCCAGGAAAATACTGAAAACTGCTTGAGAGGACACAAAGCTGGGTGCGGGAGGTTGGAGTGGTACCATGGCACCGAGTAGGCAGAACAAAATTTGCAATCTAGTTGTGATAAAAGCTTTATTTTGAGAGACTACCTGGCAACTTGGCACCCTTGGAGCAGAAGCCAGGGGAGGTTGACCACAGCCTAGAAGAAAAAAAAGGGGCTGCCGGTCAGAAGGAAGGAGACCTGGGTGGGCCCCATAATCCAGATAATACTTCCTATGATGGCGCAGAATAAAAACCATAGAGAAGAATCAATAAAATATGGAAATGCGGGAAAGGGAGAAAAAGGAAATAAAAAAGGTGGGAGACCCCCAGGGGACAATACCTAGCAAGCCAATAGAAATGGAGAGAGGAGGAGGGGGGTTTTGGAGGAATTATACTCCTCTATCTGACATCAGACGTCCGCAGTGTCACTCCTTCTGTGGCCTCGCATGGATTGTAGAGAATCATAGAATGGTAGAGTTGGAAGGGACCTCCTGGGTCATCTGGTCCAACCCCCTGCTCAAAGCAGGATTCACTAAATCATCTCAGACAGATGTCTGTCCAGCCTCTGTTTGAAGACGTCCATTGAAGGGGAACTCACCACCTCTCATGGCAGCCTGTTCCACTCATTAATCACCCTAACTGTCAAAAAGTTTTTTCTAATATCTAATCTGTGTCTCCTCCCATTTAGTTTCATCCCATTGCTTCTAGTCTTTCCTTGTGCAAATGAGAATAAAGATGATCCTTCTACAATGTGACAGCCCTTGACATATTTGTAGACAGCTATTAAGTCTCCTCTCAGTCTTCTTTTTTGCAAGCTAAACATTCCCAAATCCTGCAACCGTTCCTCATAGGACATGGTTTGCAGACCAGTCACCATTCTGGTCGCTCTTCTCTGAACTTGCTCTGAGACACCAACACTCCACTTATCTGAGGAAACAATACAGCCTGTTACATGGAGACATTTATATACTGTATATACACATGGTATATAAGATAAGATATACTTTATTTATCCCGGAGGAAATTGCGGTATCACAGCAGCAGAACACAGATCTCGAACATGACACATATGATAACATAACATTTGGAATGCTTTAGACCTTGCTTTTCAGACATTTGTTAAACACCCCCATAGCTGTTGGAACAAACGATCTCCTGTATTTTTCCTTTTTACACCTTAGTTGTATTAGGCGATTGCTGAATGTGCTCTTCTGTTTCGCAAACAGTTCATAAAGCGGGTGTGTGTTGTTGCCCATTATAGCTCTGCACTTCTTCTTAATCCTATCCTCTACCACCTCTTCAAAAGTCCCAAGCTGTAGGCCCACCGTCGCGCTAGCCTTCTTTATAAGTTTGTTGAGCTTGTTGGCGTCAGCAACACGCACACTGTTACCCCAGCAAATTATTGCCGCAAAGGTGGCACTAGCCACAATGGATTGGTAGAACACCTCAAGCATTTTGCCACACACATTAAAAGACCTTAACTTCCTTAGGAAGTACAATCTACTCATCCCCTTCTTGTAGACCTTCTCCATGTGGCACTTCCAGTCTAGCTTGCTATCCAGGTAAACCCCCAAATATTTGAAACTGTCCACCATCTCCACATCCTGACCGTCAATGGTAACAGGTAGGCATACCTTCTTGCACCTTCCATAGCTCATCACCAACTCCCTTGTTTTCTTAACATTTAGTTCTAGATGGTTAGCCTGGCACCATACTACAAAGTCCGCAACCACCCTTCTATATTCCTCTTCATCCTGGTCCTTCCCAATACCGCCAACTATCACAGAGTCACCCGAGTACTTCTGGAGGTGACAACGGTCTGATTTATGCTGAAAGTCAGCTGTGTACAATGTAAAGAGGAATGGCGACAGCACTGTTCCCTGCGGGGCTCCGACACTGCTCAGTACACTATCTGATGTAGCCGTCCCCCACCTAACAAACTGTGGCCTATCCGACAGGTAGTCAATTATCCAATTCACAAGTCCCTCATCCACCGCCATTTTAATCAACTTTCCACGCAGTAAGATTGGCTGTAATGTGTTGAACGCACTAGAGAAATCAAAGAACAAAGCACGCACTGTGGTTCCATCATTGTCCAAAAAGGAATGTACTGTTTGTAGCAGATACGCTACAGCATCGTCCACCCCCAGTCCCTGCCGGTACGCAAACTGAAGAGCATCAGTATGCGCCATCACCCTCGGGCACAAGTGAGCAAGTACTATTCTCTCCAAGGACTTCATCGCATGCGATGTTAAGGCCACCGGTCTATAGTCCCCCGGGGAAGCCGGGAAGGTAGTCTTGGGAACCGGCACCAGGCAGGAAGTCTTCCATAACACTGGTACCCTCTTTGATTGTAAGCTCTGGTTAAAGAGATGCTGGAAGACAGTACACAACTCATTTGCACACACTCTGAGGACACGTGGACTGAGACCGTCAGGCCCTGCTGCTTTGCCAATGGCCAGCTTACTAAACTGGTCCCTCACGTCATTTTTGGAGACCGAGAAATGATCTATTTCACCCCCTGTTAATTTAGCTAGTTGTTCCCTGGCCTCCTCCCCCTTCCCTGCTGCTACCGCACCTTTATTGCTGAATCTATGGAAGAACTCATTCATTTCATTAGCCATTCTAAGTCCACCACCCCCCTGCTCCGACCTTTCCTTAAACCCAGTCACTAGCTTCATTCCAGCCCACACCTCTCTGGAGCTTTTTTGTGCAAATTGATTTTCTAATTTAACTCTGAATGCCTCACGGGCAATCTTAATTTTCCCCTTTAGGTCTCGCTGTATAATTTTCAATGCCTCCTTGTCCTTCCTTTTAAAAGCCAGTTTTTTCATGTTTAGTAAATGTTTCAACTCTTTTGTAATCCATGGCTTATTGTTTGCATAACACCGAATCTCTTGAACAGGTACTACAATGTCCATACAGAAGTAACTCTGCCGGTAATCTCATTAACATCACAATCCTCTTTCATGGTACACAACACCTCCCAGTCTGTACAATCAAAGCAGTCTTGTAACACCTCCTCTGCTGCTGGACACCACTTCCTTATCTTTTTAATTGTCACTGGTTGTTTTCGGACGTCTGGTTGGTAAGCAGGAGACAATAGTATGAGGTTGTGGTCAGATTTCCCCAGGGGGGGTAATGCAGCCGATGAATAAGCATTCTTAACATTAGCAAAGAGGAGATCCAGTGTGTTGTTGTCCCGTGTAGGACATTTGACATATTGATAGAACTTTGGTATTGCAGATGAGATCTTTACTCGATTGAAATCCCCAGAAATTACATTTAGAGAGTTTGGGTGTTTAGTCTGAAGCCGGGCCATCACCCCTGACAACACATCCCCAGCAGCCTCTGGGTTCGCACATGGTTGTATATACATCACAACTACAATAACAAGAGTGAATTCTCTAGGCAGATAGTAAGGCCTGAGGCCCACTGCTAACAGTTCAATATTTGGACAGCAATGTTTCTCCTTAACAGTTACATGCCCCTGATTGCACCATCTGTTGTTAATGTAGAGTATCACTCCTCCACCTTTTTTCTTGCCGCATGTAACTCTCTCTCTATCAGCCCGAACCATTTGAAACCCTGGTACCGAGACACATGAATCTGGGACCTCCTCATGCAGCCAGGTTTCTGTAAAGCACATGAGACTGCATTCCCTAAACTCCTTCTGGGTCTTACTCAGAGCCAGCAGTTCATCCGACTTATTTCCCAGCGATCGTACGTTACCCATGATAATGGATGGGACCACTGGTTTAAACCTTCTCCTCCAGGACTTGATCTTCTTGCCTGCTCTGCAGCCTCTGAAAGGTCTCATTATTTCCCGTGGAACATTCAGTATTGCCACTGCTGGAGAAGACTTTATCCTGCGCAGTTCCAGAAGACGATCCCTAGAATACACTGCTCGTTTAGCAACAGACCTAGGGTCCACCATCTCGTCATTGTTTCCACCCGTCACACCAGTCCTCTCCATGGCAAATCGTATGCAGTGACCTCCACCGCTCACATATGGCTGTATCCCTGTCACAGGCTGTGGGTAGCAGCATGCATCCTTCAGTAGCATTAGCTGAGATGGTCCGTATTGCGTGCCCCAGAGTGTCTGTACCTGCAGGAGACTTGTAAGTGGTGGAAGAAGATCCAGGTGCAGATCTCGTGCTGTGTGCCCAGCAGCAGTTGATAGTGTGGGAAGTGTTGTATCTTCCATCCCCAATAGACGAGTATACAGGAACGTTGCAATCCAGAGAAGGTAATAAAATAATAAAATAAAATAACTGTAACAAAACTGTAACTGAAATAAAGTAGAAGCTTCTGCTGCTGCAATGGGCTGCCAGTAGTCCGGCGCCGTATTGTCTCCACAATCTAGCAGAGAGGCAGACAGGCATGTCCACACCCTCCGGAGTCAGAAAGTGAATATACTATTCACTTACCTCCAATTCTAATCTGACAATCCATCTGTTTCACCCACATGTATGTGATGTCTCCTGCACCCAATATCTGCTGTATTCATTGATCCCTGTTATATCAGTCTGTCTGTCCTGGTTACTGTTTATTAATTGTAGCATCGGCGTCTCTGCCCCCTGACAGGCAGAGAAGCCGTCCCCCTTACCGCCGCGCTCCTGGCCCGGCATCTTCCTGCCCTCCTGCTGCTGCTGCCGGCGCGCGCAGCTTCCCGAGCACTGTGCTTAGAGCGCGCGCTCCCTCCCTCTTAAAGGGGCCGCGCGCGCCGTCCTAAGGAGTCCCCGACCAATGGCCAGAGGACCTCTCATATAAAAGGCACCTCCTCCAAAATGGAGGTGCCCGTGCAAGTTTGTAGCTCTGTGTTCTAAACTCTGCTTCAGCCCTCAGGTCCCTCTGCTAGTCTGACTACCAGTCCGCCAGCCTGACTACCAGTCCAGTCCGCTAGCCTGACTGTTACGGGTCCGGGTGGTGGACCCTCTGTGCTGAGGTGCAAGGAGGGACCCAGAGGGGCGTGACTAAGTATCTACCCGAACCGACCCCGGTCGTACGGCAGCTAACGACACTGTGACCAGGGAGGATCCGGGCTGAGGGACCAGGTGCTACTCTGGGGACGACCTTGTAAGAGAGCAGGTGGCTCCCACGGATCAGATGGCTGGGACTGACCGGTATGGCGGATGGACATGGCAAGCAGGCGGAAGTCTCTGGTAGCTGACAGGTGGTCACAGTTCGAGAAAGCAGGGCATGTAGCAGTCTTTAGGTTTACCAGGAAAGTGGTCACAGCAAGTGACAGCAGGGTCTCCAGGCAGGCAGGCAGGAAACAGGCGGGTGCTCCCAGGTGAGCGGGCAGACAGACGAGGCAGGTAACTGGTGGGCGCTCCCAGGTGAGCGGTCTGACGGACACAGCAGATAACAGGCGGGTGCTCCCAGGTGAGAAGGCTGGCAGGCGCGGCAGGTAACGGGCAGATAACAGGCTGGCAGGCAGAATCGAGGAGTCAGGCTAGCAGCGGGACCTGAGGGCTGAAGCAAAGATCAAACACAGTGCAAACAACTTTGCTCGGGCACCTCCATTTTGGAGGAGGTGCCTTATATATGGGAGGTCCTCCGGCAATTGGCCGGGGACTCCTTAGGACGGCGCGCGCGGTCCCTTTAAGAGAGGGGGAGCGCGCGCGCGCCCTAAGCACACTGCAGGGGAAGGAGTGCGCGCCGGCAGCAGTGGGGAGAGAAGCGCTGGAGGACGCCGCGCCAGGAGCGGGGAGGTGAGAGGGACGGCGTCTCTGCCTAGCAAGGGGCAGAGACACCGATGCTACACTGACTACCAGTCCAGTTCGCCAGCCTGACTACCAGTCCAGTCCGCCAGCCTGTCTACCTGTGTCCGCCAGCCAAGTACACTCTCCAGCCCGACGGTCTGCCTACGGTCCTAAACCACCAGTCTGTCTATGGGCCAGGCATGCCTGCCTACCCGGAGAACGTACCAGTTACCTGCCATGCCTACTAGCCAGACTACCTGGAGGCTCCTGCCAGTTACCCGTGGTGTCTGCCAGTCAGCCTGCCTGTCGTGCTCATCTGCTGTACCGGTCAGTCCCTGCCTTCTGACCCGTGGGAGTCACCTGCTCTCATACAAGGACTGGTCCAGAGTAGCACCTGGTCTCTCTGCTCCATCCTTCCCTGGTTCACGGAGTCGATTGAGCCGCCGTGCGACCTTGGTCAATCCGAGTTGATACCTAGTTACACCCTTCTGGTCCCTACTTGCGCTGCAGCACAGAGGTTCTACCACCCGGATCCGTAACAGTTTGCGCAGGCCATGGAACCCGGTTGTCCCCAGGCTCCTTCGCTTGCTGACCTGTACCAGGAGGTTTCTCGTCAGAGATCCCAACAGGAAACCATCCAGACCTACCTGCGGTCTGTCAACTCTCGCCTGGTCACGCTGTCCGTCCCACCAGTATCCGCCTCTGCCTACCAGTGCCACGGCATCCAGCTCAGGACCCCGGCTCTCTGCGCCTCCTCGTTTTGGAGGTGACCCCGTCTTATGTCGGGATTTTCTGAACCAGTGCACACTGCACTTTGAACTACTGGCACATCAGTATCCCTCCGACCGGGCCAAGGTGGCGTTTATCATGTCTCACCTCACCGGGGAAGCATTGGCATGGCTAAACCCTCTATGGGAGAGAGGGGATCCCCTGGTGTCCGATCTTCCGGCTTTCCTCACTGCCTTCCGGAAGGTCTTTGATGAGCCCGGACGAAGGACTTCTACTGCCTCCTCATTGCTCCGACTCCGCCAAGGGAGTCTCACCGTGGGCCAGTATGCCATACAGTTCCGTACCCTCGCTTCTGAGCTTGCCTGGAACGAGGCCCTGGTGTCCACCTTCTGGGAGGGTCTTTCCGGATGGATCAAAGACGAGCTAGCCGGCCGGAACATTCCTACCACCCTGGATGACCTGGTATCACTAGCTACCCGGATTGACATCCGTTTCCTGGAACGAGCTAAGGAGACTACCCGGGAGAGAAGACTTCCTCGTCTTGCTCCTGTTTTCCAGAAACCTGCCTCCCAACCTGCAACTCCCCGGGCACGCTCGCCCAAACCCATGCAGATCGACCAGAACAAGATGGTCAAGTCTCGCCAAGAAACACGACGTGCCGAGGGGAGCTGTTTCTACTGCGGTAGTAAGGAGCATCTGATCCGTTCCTGCCCGGAGAAGCCGGGAAACTCCAGTGTCTAGGACCACTCGGAGAGGTCATCCTAGGCAAGAGTAAATCCTCTCCGTTCTTGACTCTATCCATTTCTATTTCCTGTGGAGAGACCCGCTTCTTTGAAACCGCCCACCTGGATTCTGGAGCCGCTGGGAATCTCATTTCTCAGTCCCTTGTAGAGAAGTATCAGATTCCCACCAAACCTCTGGCTGAACCATTGGCAGTCGCTTCCGCGGATGGAAGACTCCTTCCGGTGACCATCTTGCTCGTCACAGAGCCTATAACCCTTCAGGTGGGAATGTTGCACTGGGAGAGAAACTCCTTCCATGTGCTATCCGGACTCTCTCACTCCCTTTTGCTAGGTCTACCCTGGCTACAGAGACATGAACCCGTTCTGAATTTGTGATCCGGTGAGGTGCTCCGTTGGGGGCAGGATTCCATAAGACCTGCCTGGTTCCGGTTCGCCCGGTTCGACCTCCGTCTACCCCGGCTAATTTACCTGGTCTACCGGCACCTTACTGGTCCTATGCAGATGTCTTTGACAAGAAGGAGGCAGAGACACTGCCACCTCATAGGCCATATGATTGCCCTATCGACCTGGTACCCGATGCCTCTCCACCCCGTGGGCGTATCTACCCCTTGTCGCTGGCCGAAACCCGGGCCATGTCGGAGTACGTCATAGAAAATCTGGCTAGGGGATTCATCCAGAAATCTACCTCCCCGGCTGGAGCTGGATTCTGCTTCGTTAAAAAGAAAGACGGTTCACTACGCCCCTGTATCGATTATAGGAGACTTAACCAGATTACTATAAAAAATAAATACCCCCTGCCACTCATCTTAGAGCTGTTTGACCGCCTTAAAGGCGCGAAGATCGTCTCCAAGCTCGATCTTCGTGGGGCGTATAACTTGGTCCGGATCCGCCAGGGAGACGAGTGCAAGACGGCATTCAATACCCGGGACGGCCACTATGAATACCGTGTGATGCCCTTCGGCCTCTGTAATGCTCCAGCCGTCTTCCAAGAAGTAGTTAACGACATCTTCCGTGACCTCTTATATTCATGCGTGGTGGTGTACCTGGACGACATCTTGGTCTTCTCTCCGGATCTACCCACACATCAGAGGGATGTTCGTCAGGTCCTGCTTAGACTCAGGCAGAATCACCTATATGCAAAATTTGAGAAATGCCTCTTCGAGCAGACCTCTCTTCCGTTCCTGGGCTATATTATCTCTAAGACTGGTCTACGGATGGACCCGAGAAGGTCTCTGCCATCTTAAAGTGGCCCCGACTGGAGGGGTTGAAGGCGATTCAGCGATTCCTGGGCTTCGCTAACTATTACTGCCTCTTCATCCCGCATTTCTCTTCCCGGACAGCACCCATCTCTGCGCTCACCCGTAAGGGTGCTATTCCTAAGGAATGGACGTCCGAAGCGGAGGAGGCCTTCCTCTCCATAAAACAAGCCTTCTCTTCTGCCCCGGTGCTGCACCGTCCGGATTACAACAAACAGTTCTTTCTGAAGGTTGATGCTTCCTCTTCCAGAGCCGGAGCGGTGCTCACCCAGAAATCTCCGTCCAGGAGAATGGTAACCTGCGGCTTCTTCTCCAAGCACTTCTCCTCGTCTGAGCGCAACTATTCAGTAGGAGACCGAGAACTGCTAGCCATCAAATTGGCGCTGGAGGAGTGGCGTTACCTGCTAGAGGGGGCTCTGCACCCGGTGGTCATCTATACTGACCACGAAAACCTGGCATATCTACAAAATGCCCAAAGACTCAATCCGCGTCAGGCCAGGTGGTCTTTGTTCTTCGCCCGTTTCAACTTTACCCTACATTACCGCCCTGCGGGCAAGAACGTTAAAGCCAACGCTTTGTCCCGATTCTTCCTGTCTTCCGATCAAGAGGAGGAGCCTATGCATGTCATCGATCCCTCCAAAGTGATGAATATGGCTCCCTTGGACCTGTCTCATCTCCCACCCGGTAAGACGTTTGTAGCGGTTCCGGATCATAAGAAGGTTCTTCACTGGGGTCATTCATCTAAACTAGCCGGCCATGCTGGCCAGCGGAGGGCCTTCCTGCTCATTACCCGGCATTACTGGTGGCCTTCCCTGCGTAAGGATGTTGTAGACTTCGTCACGGCCTGTTCATCCTGTGCCCGCAACAAGGTTCCCAGACGTCTTCCAGCCGTCCGTCTCCTGCCTCTTCCCGTACCTGCTGCCCCGTGGCAACACATTGCTATGGACTTTATTACTGATCTCTCTGTTTCTGCCGGTTGTACTGTCATTTGGGTGGTCGCTGACCGCTTTTCTAAAATGGCCCACTTTATCCCTCTGCCTGGTCTCCCGTCTGCATCTGTGCTGGCTAAGGACTTCATCCATCACATTTTTCGTCTCCACGGCCTACCCCTCCACATTGTGTCTGATCGAGGGGTCCAGTTCACTTTGTGCTTCTGGAGATCTACGTGTAAGCTGCTGGATGTCTCTCTGGATTTCTCCTCTGCTTATCATCCTCAGTCCAATGGCCAAGTGGAACGTATCAACCAGATCCTTACCAGCTTCCTCCGGCACTTCGTCAACGCTCACCATAAAGATTGGGTAGAGCTCCTACCGTGGGCCGAGTTCTCCTATAATAACCATGAGAGCGAATCTTCTTCCAAGTCCCCGTTCTTTGTGGTCTACGGTCAACACCCCCGGATTCTGTTTCCCGTCTCCGCTTCAGTGGACAATCCTGCCGCGGAGTCTCTGGTCAGCGAATTTTCCACCATTTGGAAAGATCCGCACTTCTTCAATCCTCCGAGCGGATGAAGAGACATGCTGATAAGAGACATCTGGATCCGCCTCAATTCCATCCGGGAGACAAGGTTTGGCTCTCCTCCAAACATGTTCATCTCAAAATACCCTCCTATAAGTTGGGTCCACGGTTCATCGGTCCATTTGAAGTCCTCAAGCAAATCAATCCAGTGGCCTACAAGTTAAAACTCCCGGCCACCTTACGGATTCCCAACTCCTTCCACGTATCTCTCCTCAAACCGGCAGTTCTTAATTCTTTTTCCGACGATCCAGGTACCTCCCCAGCTCCGGTCTCCGCTGAGGACGTCTATGGGGTAGAGAACATTCTGGCCACCAAGAGGGTATGAGGAAAAAACTTTTTTCTGGTGGATTGGAAGGGGTTTGGCCCAGAGGAGAGAACTTGGGAACCCAGGGAGAACATCCACGCCCCGCTTCTTCTTAAAAAAATGTTTTTGGGCCTAAAAAAGAGGGGGGGGGGTAAAGGGAGGGGGTACTGTAGCATCAGCGTCTCTGCCTGTCAGGTCCCCCTTACCGCCGCGCTCCTGGCCCAGCGTCTTCCGACCCTCCTGCTGCTGCTGGCGGCGCGCGCAGCTTCCCGAGCACCGTGCTTAGGGCGCGCGCGTGCTCCCTCCCTCTTAAAGGGGCCGCGCGCGCCGTCCTAAGGAGTCCCCTGCAAATGGCCGGAGGACCTCTCATATAAAAGGCACCTCCTCCAATATGGAGGTGCCCGTGCAAGGTTGTAGCTGTTTCTAAACTCTGCTACAGCCCTCAGGTCCCGCTGCTAGTCTGACTAACAGTCTGCCAGCCTGACTACCAGTCCAGTCCGCCAGCCTGACTACCAGTCCAGTCCGCCAGCCTGACTACCAGTTCAGTCCGCCAGCCTGACTACCAGTCCAGTTCGCCAGCCTGACTACCAGTCCGCCAGCCTGATTACCAGTCCGCCAGCCTGTCTACCTGCGTCCGCCAGCCAAGTACACTCTCCAGCCTGATGGTCGGCCTACGATCCTAACCCGCCAGTCTGTCTATGGGCCAGGCTTGCCTGCCTACCCGGAGAACGTACCAGTTACCTGCCGTGCCTACCAGCCAGCCTACCTAGAGGCTCCTGCCAGTTACCCGTGGTGTCTGCCAGTCCGTCTTCCCGGATCACCCGTCAGCCTGCCTGCCGTGCTCATCTGCTGTATCAGTCAGTCCCTGCCTTCTGACCCGTGGGAGTCACCTGCTCTCATACAAGGACTGGTCCAGAGTAGCACCTGGTCCCTCTACTCGGTCCTTCCCTGGTTCACGGAGTCGATTGAGCCGCCGTGCGACCTTGGTCAGTCCGAGTTAATACCTAGTTACGCCCCTCTGGTCCCTCCTTGCGCCGCAGCACAGAGATTCCACCACCCAGATCCGTAACATTAATTCTTGTAACATCCCTCATAATCATAGCACTGAATTCACACCTGTGTATCTGTGTCTCCCAGTATATTTTCCTAGTTGTAATTTCCTGTATTTCTTTGATCCCCATTCACACCTCACTATCTATCCATTTTGGCCTGTCTGCAGTCCTCCTTCTAATACGCCCATATTAGCCCCTCTGTCTTAATTAACCCCTGCTGTGATTCTCTGATCTCTGGCTCTTCCCCTCTGCTCACACCTGGTCTAATCATAGATGTATAAATGTGCACAGATAGGTCTGTTTATCTGCAGCAAGTGTTTTAGCAATAAATGTATTATTATTATTAAAGGAATATACCAGGAATAAACCAGAAGGGAACAGTAAGCACTGCTTATCACATTTACCCAGCTTTACTTTGAACCTACTCCTATCCTTTCATTATGCTTACATATGCTCTTACAGCTTTTGCTCCACTAATCCTCACTCTCCTTCGCTATCCCCAAACCCCAGCACCCTCTAACCAAATAATCATCTCTCCGTCCCTCTTACCTCCCCACCTGACTTCATCTGCTGACCTGCTGCTCCTCAACCTCAGATCTATTCTACTTAAACACAAAACAAGCCGGCGACTCACCTTCTCCCACCTGCTCTCCCTCTCTCTGCTTCTCCTGATTGCTGGTGACATATCCCCTAATCCTGGACCCCCACAGCTGCCACTTCCCACTTTTTCCCCATCCTATCGCTCCAAGCCCAAAATTAACTACTGCAACCTCTGCTACCTAAAACCCGTCCCCCTGCTCCCTCTCTCTGGAGCACTCTGGAATGCCCGCTTTGTCTGCAATAAGCTCCATGTGATTCATGACCACTTTACCTCCTGCAATTTCTCCTTCCTGGGCCTCACCGAAACATGGCTGACACCCTCTGACACTGCCTCCCCTTCTGCGCTGTGTTACGGTGGCCTCCACTTCACCCACACTCCTCGCCCTGGCAACAGACATGGTGGAGGAGTGGGTCTTCTCCTTTCTAACAACTGCACCTTTAACCCAATCCCTCCTCTACCCTCCCTTATTCTCCCTTCTTTTTAAGTCCACTCTGTCCGCATCTACTCTCCCTCCAATCCTCCAAGTGGCTGTCATATACCGACATCCAGGCTCGGTCACTGCATTTATTCACCAATTCTCCACCTGGCTTCTTCAATTTCTCTCTGCTGACATACCCACCATCATCATGGGTGACTTCAACATCCTCATTGACACCCACCAGTCAGTAGCCTCAAAACTGCTGTCACTTACTTCATCTTTTGGACTTACTCAGTGGTCCTCGTCAGCCACCCACACATACATTAGACCTTATTTTCACCTGTCTCTGCTCACTATCTAACAACCTCCCCTCTCCCCCTATCTGACCACCATCTACTCACTTTTCTCATCTCTGTCCTCCTCTCCTGTCACCCATGTCCAGCAACTAGCACACCCACGCAAAACCTTGCACATCTAGACACTCACACACTCTCTGACTCTATTCTACCACTGACATCCATATCTTCACTCCATGACACAGAGAGCGCCACTGCCTTCTACAATGCCACTCTCGCATCAGCTATTGATGCGGTTGCCCCTCTCGTGCACGGCAGAGTGCGACAAATCAATAGACAATCCTGGCACAATAATCTCACTAAAAAGCTTCAGCAAGTGTCCAGGGTTGCAGAGCAGAATTGGAAGAAAACACATTCACATGATAACTTCACTGCATTCAAACAAACAACATTCACTTTCAAATCAGCCCTCACCTCTGCTAAACAAGCCTACTTCACAACTCTTGTATCTTCCTTATCCTACAATCCCAAACATTTATTCAACACTATTAACTCCCTCCTCCACTGCCCCCTCAGAAACCCCTCATCTCTGCTGAGGACTTTTCCACACACTTCAAAAATAAGATCGACCAAACAAGGCAAGTCTTTATTGTTTAACCACCACAACCCCTTTGCATACCAGACCAATGCCCTTCCCCTATAACCCCCCTCTCCAACATCACTGAAAGAGAGCTTACTTGCCTCCTCTCCAAATCAAACCTGACCACTTGTGCACTCGACCCCATCCCATCCTACCTCCTCCCCAACCTCACTACCACACTTATCCCAGCCATAACCCACCTCTTCAACCTATCACTAACTTCTGGTACCTTCCCTTCTGCTTTCAAACATGCCACAATCACGCCTATCCTCAAAAAGCCATCCATCGACCTGACCGCTATATCAAGCTATCGCCCCATATCACTGCTCCCATTTGCTTCAAAACTCCTTGAGCAACATGTTCATGCTAAACTTTCCTCCCATCTCTCATCTAATTTGCTCTTCAACAACCGTCCCCATCATTCCACTGAAACTGCCCTGACCAAAATTACTAATGACCTACTTACAGCCAAAGCTAACAGACAATTTTCTATACTCCTCCTTCTAGACCTGTCCTCTGCCTTTGACACAGTCGACCACTGTCCCTTACTACAGATTTTCTCTTCCTTTGTCGTCAAAGACCTTGCCCTATCCTAGATCTCCTCAAACCTTTCCAACTGCGCATTTAGCGTCTCCCACTCCCATACTACCTCCTCATCCCTCCATCTCTCTGTTGGAGTCCCTCAATGCTCTGTCCTAGGACCACTACTCTTCTCAATCTATACCCTTGGCCTGGGACAACTCATAAATTCCCATGGCTTCCAGTACCATCTGTACGCTGATGACACTCAGATCTACCTTTCTGGCTCAGACGTCACCTCTCTGCTGTCCAGAATCCCAGCTTGTCTATCAGCCACATCCTCCTTCTTCTCCTCTCGCTTCCTCAAGCTCAATGTGGACAAAACTGAACTCATCATCTTTCCTCCATCACACATATCTTTCCCACCTGATCTATCTATGACAATAATCGACATCACGCTTTTCCCTGAACCGGATATCCGCTGCCTCGGAGTAACCCTTGACTCTGCCCTGTCCTTCAAACCACACATTCAAGCTCTTTCCACCTCTTGTCGCCTCCAGCTCAAAAATATTTCCAGAATCCGTCCTTTCCTCAACCCTCAAACTACTAAAATGCTCGTGCAGGCCCTCATCATCTCCCGCCTCGACTACTGCAACATCCTCCTCTGTGGCCTCCCTGCTAACACTCTCGCACCCCTCCAGTCCATCCTTAACTCTGCTGCGCGACTGGTGCATCTCTCGCCTCGTTACTCCTCTGCTACCCCCCTTTGCAAATCCCTTCACTGGCTCCCAATTGCCCAATGTATCCAGTTCAAACTACTAACACTGACCTACAAAGCCATCCATAACCTCTCTCCTCCGTACATCTCTGAACTAATCTCCCGATATATTCCCTCACGTAACCTCCGGTCCTCCCAAGACCTCCTTCTCTCCTCCACACTTATTCGTTCCTCACCCAATCGCCTCCAAGACTTCTCCCGAATATCCCCCATCCTCTGGAATTCTGTGCCCCAACACGTCCGATTATCCGCCACACCAGGATCCTTCAGACGGAACCTGAAAACCCATCTCTTCAAGAAAGTCTTCAGCCTGCCATGACCCCGCTGCCACCTCGACATTGGAGCTACTGCAACTCCCAACCTACTGTGTCCTTCCCTTTTCCTGTAGAATGTAACCCCGCAACAGCCGGGTCCTCCTCCCTCTGTAAAGGTCTATCATTGTTAGTTAGTTAACTGTAAGTGATATCTGTATTTGGTATGTAACCCCTCCTTATGTGGAATCAATGGCACTATAGAAATAAATAATAATTAGATTTTTTTTATGCAGTTTGGATGCTCCCGGTGGCCGGTTGTAAACCTGCAGTCCTGTGTCGCTCAATACTATTAATGAGAACAGCTTTATGTATAAAACAGGTCTCATCCTCTGCGTGCAGCCCCTCCAGGAAGAATCTGATGTAAATAACATCCATCCCTCCCTCCAGATCCCCCAACATCAGCCCCACACGCAGACCCACACAGGTAGAACTACACTTCCCTGCGCAGGGTGCGGACCCCTCCACATGCAGCCCAGCGCAAGGCACATCACACATTATCCTAAGCAGCACCATGTAACATCACCCCTTCAGTACACAGTCCCATGCAAGTAACAGGACTCCGTCCTTCCCCACGCATCCAAAATCCTGTTCAATGTGCAGGAACATCCACCTATCTGCGCCCCCAAAACCCCTCAGCTCCTCAGTGTCATCTCTGCTGGTATCAACTCTGTAAACAATGGAGAAAGAGGCCCCACCCCTTCTGGTGACATCATCAAATGGCATGGTCACATGGACATGACGTCACCAAAGGTCCTGCACCACTTGGATTTAATCTCTATGGTGGAGGTAATAGGTATGTATCTGTCCTCAGCTCCAGACGTCTCCTCACCCCGATCTACAGGGAGACGCCCTAATTATAGCCGCCGTCACCCCATCACCCTGTGAGATATAGGAAGATAATAATAATGGAGGAGAGAGCGACAGACCCCGCACTGTATATGGGGGAGAGAGCGACAGATCCTGCACTACACATGGAGGAGAGAGAGAGCGACAGACCCTGCACTACACATGGGGGAGAGAGAGCGACAGACCCCGCACTACACATGGGGGAGAGAGCGACAGACCCTGCACTACACATGGAGGAGAGAGAGCGACAGACCCCGCACTACACATGGAGGGAGAGAGAGCGACAGACCCCGCACTACACATGGAGGAGAGAGAGCGACAGACCCCGCACTACACATGAAGGAGAGAGAGCGACAGACCCTGCACTACACATGGGGGAGAGAGAGCGACAGACCCCGCACTACACATGGGGGAGAGAGAGCGACCGACCCTGCACTAAACATGGAGGAGAGAGAGAGACAGACCCCACACTACACATGGAGGAGAGAGAGCGACAGATCCTCCACTACACATGGAGGAGAGAGAGCCACAGACCCCGCACTACACATGGGGGAGAGAGAGCGACAGACCCTGCACTACACATGGGGGAGAGAGTGACAGACCCCGCATTACACATGGAGGAGAGAAAGCGACAGACCCCGCACTACACATGGAGGAGAGAGAGCGACAGACCCTGCACTACACATGGAGGAGAGAGAGAGCGACAGACCCCGCACTACACATGGGGGAGAGAGCGACAGACCCCGCACTACACATGGAGGAGTGAGAGCTACAGACCCTGCACTACACATGGAGGAGAGAGAGCGACAGACCCCGCACTACACATGGAGGAGAGAGAGCGACAGACCCCACACTACACATGGAGGAGAGAGAGTGACAGACCCTGCACTACACATGGAGGAGAGAGAGCGACAGACCCTGCACTACACATGGAGGAGAGAGAGCGACAGACCCCGCACTACACATGGGGGAGAGAGAGCGACAGACCCCGCACTACACATGGAGGAGAGAGAGCGACAGACCCCGCACTACACATGGAGGAGAGAGAGCGACAGACCCTGCACTACACATGGGGGAGAGAGAGCGACAGACCCTGCACTACACATGGAGGAGAGAGAGCAACAGACCCTGCACTACACATGGAGGAGAGAGAGCGACAGACCCTGCACTACACATGGAGGAGAGAGAGCGACAGACCCCGCACTACACATGGAGGAGACAGAGCGACAGACCCTGCACTACACATGGAGGAGAGAGAGCGACAGACCCCGCACTACACATGGAGGAGAGAGAGCGACAGACCCTGCACTACACATGGGGGAGAGAGAGCGACAGACCCCGCACTACACATGGAGGAGAGAGAGAGCGACAGACCCTGCACTACACATGGGGGAGAGAGAGCGACAGACCCCGCACTACACATGGGGGAGAGAGAGCGACAGACCCTGCACTACACATGGGCGAGAGAGAGCAACAGACCCCTGCACTACACATGGGGGAGAGAGAGCGACAGACCCCGCACTACACATGGAGGAGAGAGAGAGCGACAGACCCCGCACTACACATGGAGGAGAGAGAGAGCGACAGACCCTGCACTACACATGGGCGAGAGAGAGCAACAGACCCCTGCACTACACATGGGGGAGAGAGAGCGACAGACCCCGCACTACACATGGGGGAGAGAGAGCGACAGACCCTGCACTACACATGGGCGAGAGAGAGCAACAGACCCCTGCACTACACATGGGGGAGAGAGAGCGACAGACCCCGCACTACACATGGAGGAGAGAGAGCGACAGACCCCGCACTACACATGGAGGAGAGCGACAGACCCTGCACTACACATGGGGGAGAGATAGCGACAGACCCTGCACTACACATGGAGGAGAGAGAGCGACAGACCCTGCACTACACATGAAGGAGAGAGAGCGACAGACCCCGCACTACACATGGAGGAGAGAGCGACAGACCCTGCACTACACATGGAGGAGAGAGAGCGACAGACCCCGCACTACACATGGAGGAGAGAGCGACAGACCCCGCACTACACATGGAGGAGAGAGAGTGACAGACCCCGCACTACACATGGAGGAGAGAGAGCGACAGACCCCGCACTACACATGGGGGAGAGAGAGCGACAGACCCCGCACTACACATGGAGGAGAGAGAGCGACAGACCCCACACTACACATGGAGGAGAGAGAGCGACAGACCCCGCACTACACATGGAGTAGAGAGAGCGAAAGACCCTGCACTACACATGGGGGGGAGAGAGCGACAGACCCCGCACTACACATGGAGGAGAGAGAGCGAAAGACCCTGCACTACACATGGAGGAGAGAGAGCGACAGACCCTGCACTACACATGGAGGAGAGAGAGAGCGACAGACCCCGCACTACACATGGAGGAGAGAGAGCGACAGACCCTGCACTACACATGGAGGAGAGAGAGCGACAGACCCCGCACTACACATGGGGGAGAGAGAGCGACAGACCCCGCACTACACATGGGGGAGAGAGCGCGACAGACCCTGCACTACATATGGGGGAGAGAGAGCGACAGACCCTGCACTACACATGGAGGAGAGAGAGCGACAGACCCGCACTACACATGAGGGAGAGAGAGCGACAGACCCTGCACTACACATGGAGGAGAGAGAGCGACAGACCCCGCACTACACATGGAGGAGAGAGAGCGAAAGACCCTGCACTACACATGGAGGAGAGAGAGCGACAGACCCTGCACTACACATGGAGGAGAGAGAGAGCGACAGACCCCGCACTACACATGGGGGAGAGAGAGCGACAGACCCCGCACTACACATGGAGGAGAGAGAGCGACAGACCCTGCACTACACATGGAGGAGAGAGAGCGACAGACCCTGCACTAACAAGTTGTTAAACTCATCCATCCAAGCAGAGAGAATAAAACATCTTCACTTAACATCCTCTAAAATGTCCTCTTATTATCTCAGCTCTTTTTAATATATTTTAACAACATTTAATAAATGATCTTTTCCTAATAGGAAATATTCACTGATTCACTCATCAAGGATGAATAAGGGCAGAGACAAGATGGCGGAGAGGATATTAAACCTCACCCTGGAGATAATCTTCCATCTTACCGGAGAGGTGAGAGGTTCTGATGTCATCACATGACATCATTATCTATGGGAATAACAGGTGATATGACCGGAGAGGTGAGAGGTTCTGATGTCATCACATGACATCATTATCTATGGGAATAACAGATGATATGACCGGAGAGGTGAGAGGTTGTGATGTCATCACATGACATCATTATCTATGGGAATAACAAGTGATATGACCGGAGAGGTGAGAGGTTCTGATGTCATCACATGACATCATTATCTATGGGAATAACAGGTGATATGACCGGAGAGGTGATGGACTCTGGAAATGTCTGTAGTGATATTATTAATGTCTCCACACTCAGGATTACACAGTAGTGAAGAAGACCTCTAGTGATTGCTGTCAGGACCCTGTGTCTGAAGCACGGGGAGGAACCCTGAGCCCAATCCCGGGGCCTCCACCTCACCCCCGGATGTATGAGGACATCAATGACCAGAAGATCCTAGAACTCACCAACAAGATGATTGAGCTGCTGACTGGAGAGGTGACACTGCTGGGAATGCTGGGACATTATACAGGACGGCACTGGAGGATTCTGGGTGATGACGGTATCATTGTGTGTGTCAGGTTCCTATAAGGTGTCAGGACGTCACCGTCTATTTCTCCATGGAGGAGTGGGAGTATCTAGAAGGACACAAGGATCGGTACAAGGAGGTGATGATGGAGGAGCACCGGCCCCGCACATCACCAGGTAATAGGACTAAATCCACACGGCCTATAATTCTCTGTATGTAATAATGATGTCAGTCCTGTCTGTGTCTCCTGCAGGTCTCTCCAGTAAGAGGACAACCCCAGAGAGATGTCCCGCTCCTCCTCCTGCACAGGACCATCAGGTAGATGGAGATCTCCCCTATGATGTGTAGACGGCTGTGACCTCCTTGTGTTCAGTCTTGTCTTCTCCTCCAGTATTAGATGTTTTATACTTGTGTAATGAGAGCGGTGGAGACGGCAGGATCACAGCTGACCACAGACATGGCCGGATCTTCTCACCATTATTCCCGGTGACTTCTCCAATCATCGGGGACTTTTACAATATTTGTTTTGCAGCTTTTGGATCCGGATAAAGATCTGAACAATATTAATGCTCCAGAGAGAAATGTGAGGGGCGATCAGCGGTGTAAAGAGGGGACTTCTACAGATAACCGACCAGGTGAGTAGTGACCGTGGAATAAAACAGACTTAAAGCAGGTATAAATCAGGCTTATAAAGATTGTGCATCTTCTTGATATTTGGGTTTTTGATGCAAGGTCGTGATTGGATCTTTTTTGTAAGTTCGGGTTTGTTGTGTCATAACTTTTGCCCCCTTTTGTTTTCAGCTGCTTTTGTTTCTGCACTTGCAATTTGAATTCCTTAGGATCTTGTCCCCTCAAGTTTGTTATTTGGGAGTTACTGGGTCTTACTGGGGTTGACCACTACTTGGACAACTGCGTCTCAATCACTGCATTCCCCTTTTAAACAAAAAAAATATATATATATATTTACAGTGTCTTGTGAAAGTATTTGGCCCCCTTGAACTTTTCTACCTTTTGCCGCATTTCTGGCTTCAAACATAAATATATAAAATTCTATTTTTTTTGGTAAGAATCAACAACAAGTAGGACACAATCGTGAAGTGGAACAAAATTTATTGGATATTTTAAACTTTTAAAAAAAATTAAACTGAAAAGTGGGGCGTGCAATATTATTCGGCCCCCTTGAGTTAATGCTTTGTAGCGCCACCTTTTGTTGCGATTACAGCTGCAAGTCGCTTGGGGTATGTCTCTATCAGTTTTGCACATCGAGAGGCTGAAATTCTTGCCCATTCTTCCTTGCAAAACAGCTCGAGCTCATTGAGGTTGGATGGAGGGCGTTTGTGAACAGCAGTTTTCAGCTCTTTCCACAGATTCTCGATTGGATTCAGGTCTGGACTTTGACTGGGCCATTCTAACACCTGGATACATTTATTTTTGAACCATTCCATTGTAGATTTTGCTTTATGTTTGGGATCATTGTCTTGTTGGAAGATAAATCTCCTTTCCAGTCTCAGATCTTTTGCAGACTCCAACAGGTTTTCTTCCAGAATGGTCCTGTATTTGTCTCCGTCCATCTTCCCATCAGTTTTAACCATCTTTCCTGTCCCTGCTGAAGAAAAGCAGGCCCAAACCATGATGCTGCCACCACCATGTTTGACAGTGGGGATGGTGTTTTAAGGGTGATGAGCTGTGTTGCTTTTACGCCAAACATATCGTTTTGCATTGTGGCCAAAAAGTTCGATTTTGGTTTCATCTGACCAGAGCACCTTATTCCACATGTTTGGTGTGTCTTCCAGGTGGCGTGTGGCAAACTTCAAACGAGATTTTTTATGGATATCTTTGAGAAATGGCTTTCTTCTTGCCACTCTTCCATAAAGGCCAGATTTGTGCAGCGTACGACTGATTGTTGTCCTATGGACAGACTCTCCCACCTCAGCTGTAGATCTCTGCAGTTCATCCAGAGTGATCATGGGCCTTTTGGCTGCATCTCTGATCCGTCTTCTCCTTGTTCGAGATGAAAGTTTAGAGGGACGGCCGGGTCTTGGTAGATTTGCAGCGGTCTGATACTCCTTTCATTTCAATATGATCGCTTGCACAGTGCTCCTTGAGATGTTTAAAACTTGGAAAATCTTTTTTTGTATCCAAATCCGGCTTTAAACTTCGTCACAACAGTATCTCGGACCCGCCTGGTATGTTCCTTGGTCTTCATGATGCTCTCTGCACTTGAAACAGAACCCTGAGACTATCACAGAGCAGGTGCATTTATAGGAGACTGGATTACACACAGGTGGATTCTATTTATCATAACCAGTCATTTAGGACAACATTGGATCATTCAGAGATCCTCACTGAACTTCTGGAGTGAGTTTGCTGCACTGAAAGTAAAGGGGCCGAATAATATTGCACTCCCTACTTTTCAGTTTTGAATTTGTTAAAAAAGTTTAAAATATCCAATAAATTTCATTCCACTTCACGATTGTGTCCCACTTGTTGTTGATTCTTACCAAAAAATTTGAATTTTATATCTTTATGTTTGAAGCCAGAAATGTGGCAAAAGGTAGAAAAGTTCAAGGGGGCCAAATACTTTCACAAGGCACTGTATGTACAGCTCTGGCAAAAATTAATAGACCACTGCAAAATTTTCATTTTCTCAGATTTTTCTCTTTATAGGTATATTTTTGAGTAAAATGTACATTGTTGTTTTATTCTATAAACTACTGACAACATGTCTCCGAAATTCAAAGCTAAAAATTTTGTATTTATTTGCAGCAGATGAGAAATCGACATAATAATAAAAAAGAAACCGTGCTTTCAGACCTCAAATAATGCAAAGAAAACAAGATCTTATTCATTTAGAAACAACAATCCTCATGTTTTAACTCAGGAAGAGTTCAGAAATCAATATTTGGTGGAATAACCATGATTTTTAATCCCAGCTTTCATGCGTCTTGGCTGCTTTCCACCAGTCTTTCACTCTGCTTTTGGGTGACCTTATGCCACTCCTGGCACAAAAATGTAAGCAGTTCTTCTTTGTTTGATGGCTTGTGACTATCCATCTTCCTGTTGATTACATTCCAGAGGTTTTCAATGGGGTTCAGGTCTGGAGATTGGGCTGGCCATGACAGGGTCTTGATGTGGTGCTCCTTCATCCACACATTGATTGACCTAGCTGTGTGGCATGGGGCATTGTCCTGCTGGAAAAAAACAGTCCTCAGAGTTGGGGAACATTGCCTGAGCAGAAGGAAGCAAGTGTTTTTCAAGGATAACCTTGTGTGCAACTTGATTCATACGTCCTTCGCAAAGATTAACCTGCCCAATTCCAGCCTTGCTGAAGCATTCCCAGATCATCACCGATCCTCCACCAAATTTGACAGTGGGTGCAAGACACTGTGGCTTGTACGCCTCTCCAGGTCTCCGTCTAACCATTAGATGAGCAGGTATTGGGCAAAGCTGAAAATTAGACTCATCAGAGAAGATTACCTTACTCCAGTCCTCTATGGTCCAATCCTTATGGTCTTTGGCACTCTTCTGCCTGGCTCTCTTTTGCTTCTCATTGATGAAAGGCTTTTTTTCTAGCTTTACATGACTTGAGGCCTCTAGGAGCCTGTTATGTACTTTTCTTGCCGTGCACTTCACCCCAGCTGCCATTTGCCATTCCTTCTGTAGGTCACTTGATGTCATCCTACGGTTGCTGAGTGACATTCAAATAAGATGATGGTCATCCCGGTCAGTGGAGAGTCGCTTTCGCCCTCTGCCGGTCTTTAGCTTTGTTGTCCCCAATGTCTGCTGCTTGACCTTCTTGTAATGGACTGTTGTCTTCGAAATTTTAAGGATGGAGGCAACATGACGCTCACTGTATCCCTCTGCTAGTAAAGCCAGAATTGAGTCCTTCTTTTCCTCACTCAAGACTTTTCTTTTCAGCTCCTTTGGCGTGGTTAAAAGTTATTTTTTCATTCAAATTACTTTTGGGCTATTCCTAGCACTTGTTTTGCCATCCAACTTGTCCTATTGCAAGAGGATTGTGAAGACCACAGCAGTGTTTTTTATACTTTCCCTCGTTACATAAGATTTGGTTCAGGTGATCACCTAATCAGAAGCACATTAAGTAGAATGAGGTGGACGGTGGTCGGAATTCAACTGACACTGGAATGGAATGGCTGTCAGACATGTAGAGATGGGGATTTTTAGAAAACTGTGCAGTGGTCTCTTAATTTTTGCCAGAGCTGTATATATATATTTATACATATACTCATGTCTGGTCATTTTAAGTTTGGAAGGTATTCCCTAGCCGTGGAATAAGAGAGAACTTCTCGATCACTGGGACTCCCTCATGTTAATGGAGCAGTGGTCCTTCATGCACACTGCCTCTACATTAATTCTTATGGCAGTGCCGAAGACCAGCCAAACAGTGCAGTAGGCTATCTCCAGTGGTCCCATTAAGAATGAATGAAGCAGCAGTGTGCATGATCCTCCTACACTCCATTTACACTGTGCGCATCAGATCCCCGATACTTGACATCAGTGGGGGTCCCAGCTGTCAGACTTTAAGCAACCTCTGTGGATAGGGGATAGCTTCCAATCTTGACAATACTCCTTTAATGATCTACAATTACTACTGTCAAAAGGTCTCATTTTATAATATTATCTTTGGTGGCATCCGCAGTGTCACCATGTTTTTATAATATGAGCTTCTAAATGAATCTTGAACACGTGATCTGTTAACAATTGTTGTTTTTTTTATGATTATGCATAAACTCCAAAAATTAAACCTTAAAATTGATTTTAATTTGCGTTTTTTTTTTTTGGCAGATTACTATTCTAGAAACTCCGAGGGACATCTATCTTCGGATATTAAACCTGATGACCATGGTACAATACATCATACAAATGAAGAGTGTGCCATTATCCCAGATATACCCTCAGCCCTTCACATCCAAGAGTTGCCATCTAATCCCTTTAAACAGATTTTATATCCTGATTCATCGAAGCAAAATAAAAGTAACTTCAGGGGTGTTCAGCATGAAAGAATTCACACAGGAGAGAAGCCATTTTCATGTTTAGAATGTGGGAAATGTTTTACTTGGAGATCCCGGCTTGTTCTACATTCACGAACTCACACAGGGGAGAAGCCATTCTCATGTTCGGAATGTAAGAAATGTTTTACCCATAGATCAGATCTTGTTAGGCATCAAAAAATTCACCCAGGGGCAAGGACATTTTCATGTACCCTGTGTGAGGAGCGGTTTAACGAAAGGTCACTTCTAATTGACCATCAAAAAACTCACAAAAAAAAAACATTTTCATGTCCAGACTGTGGGAAATGTTTTATGCTTCAATCAAAGCTTTTTAAACATCAAAAAACTCACACAGGGGAGAAGCCATTCTCTTGTTCAGAATGTGGGAAATGCTTTACGCAAAAATCAGTTCTTGTTAGACATCAAATAATTCACACGGGGGAGAAGCCATTTTCATGTACTCTTTGTGGAAAGTGTTTTAATCAAAAGTCAGTTCTAAATACACATCAAAGAACGCACACAGAAAAAAAATTATTTCCATGTCCACAATGTGGAAAATGTTTTAGCCACTTGTCAAATCTGTATAAACATGAAAAAAATCACACAGGAGAGAAGCCATATTCTTGTTCAGAATGTGGGAAATGCTTCACCCGAAAATCAATCCTTATTAGACATCTGATAATTCATACAAGGTAGAAGCCATTTTCGTGGAACCTAAGCGGAAAATGTGTTAAGCAAAAGTCAATTCTAATTGCACATCAAGGAACTCGCACAGGAAAAACATCTACAGAACGTGAAAAATGTTTTATCCACAAATCAAATGTTTTTTTAAGCAGCAAATAACTCACATAAGGGAAAAGCCAGTTTTTCAATTGTTTCATTGACAAACAGTACAGTCGTGGCCAAACGTTTCGAGACTGACAAATTCTGATTTTCACTTTTTGCTGCTTTATTGTTTTGACAAAAGCATAATGCTGCCTCCACCATGCATCACTGTGGGGATGGTGTTCTTCTGGAAATGCTCAATGTTGGCTTTGCAGCAAACATACCTTTTGAAATTATAGCCAGAAAGTTCACCCTTGGTCTCATCAGACCATAACACGTTTTCCCATATGCTTCTGGCAGACATGATGGAGGTTTTGGCACAACACAGCCTGGCATGCTTGTTTCTCTGTGTAAGAATAAGCTTCTGTCTTGCCACTCGACCCCACAGTCCGGCATTATGAAGAAACAGTAGATAGTTGTCACATGCAGGACACAAACAGTATTTGCCAGAAAGTTCTGTAGCTCCTTTAATGTTGCTGTCAACCTCTCGGCAGCCTCTTGGAGCAATTTTCTTTTGTGTTTGAAGCAATTTTTGAGGGACGTCCAGTTCTAAGTAATGTCACTGTTGTGCCAAATTCAAGCCACTTCTTGATGACATCTACACAATGCTCCATGACTGATAACTTTTAAAAATGAAATCCCTTTGCTGTGTTGTCAGCTGTTTGGCTTCTACTGTAAAATTTAACTAAGAAAATGTCAGGAAAATCCTGCTAGAACAGTGAAACTTCATAAAGAGTTAATCAGAATCCCTGTAAATGGTGGCATTTTTTAAGATGTTGTTCTAAAGTATTCTAGTTTACTGAGATAATGACTTTTGTGTTTTCATTGGGTGTAAGCCATAATCATCAACATTAACAGAACTAAACACTTGAAATAGATCACTGTGTGTGTAATGACTCTATATAATATAGGAGTTTTACTTTTTGTATTGAAGAACTGAAATAAATTAACTTTTTGATGATTTTCTAATTTAGTGAGAAGCACCTGTATGTGTGGATACTAGTGATGAGCGGGCATGCTCAGTACTGCTTGATATTCGATTGAGCATCGGGGTGCTCCGGTATACTCGATCAAGTATCGCTGCTGCTCGAGCGGCATGCTCGAGTCTCTGCCCTGCATGTTTTGCAGTTGTTAGACAGTCAATAAACATAGCCATATTGGCTACTGGCATTACTGTAATTGGCTGGCCACATCATGTCATCAGGTCTTATATAAGACCCGATGCTTGGCACACTCTGCTCTGGAAGTAGTTCAGGGAGAGTTGTCATAGAAGGGAGAGCTTATTTTAAAACAGGCACGTAGGCAAGATTTAATATTGCTCTTGCAGTACTTGTATACTGCTGCTGCACCATTATAACAAAAGTCCCTTTCAGGGCTACATACTGTCCTTTTTCTTGTAAAACTGCTGTTACCTGCATTCAATGTAGGGATAGCTAGTGGAGGAGGAATAGTTTTGGATTAGAGGCATATAGGCAGGGTTTATTGCCTTACAGTCCTTCTATAGGTATACTGCTGCTGCAACCTAAAAACAAAAGTCCTTTTCAGGGCTACATATTTTCTTTTACCTATTAATAACGGCAAGTTTGCAGGCATATATTATAAGCCTAATTTAAAATGAGCAAGGCGTGCGGTAAGAGACGGGGAAGTGGACGTGCTGCTGATGGTGCACACCGAGGCTGTGGGCAAGTTAAAACTGTGCCTGCTTCGGGAGAACAACAGTCACGCTCATTCACGAGACCTAGCTTCCTTTCCCTTTTTGCAGGAGGGGCACGGGATACCATTCTTGAATCCAGAACAATGCAAACTGGTGATTGGTTGGATGGCAGATAATACTTCCAGTATGTTTCTGTGCTGCAGTGCAAGGAGGGACCAGAGGGGCGTGACTAAGTACCTACTCGGCCTGACCAAGGTCGCACGGCAGCTCAATCGACTCCGTGAACCAGGGAGGGACCGGGCAGGTGGACCAGGTGTCACTCTGGGACCGACCTTGTATGAGAGCAGGTGACTCCCACGGGTCAGATGGCAGGAACTGACCGGTACAGCGGATGAGCACGGCAGGCAGGCTGACGGGTGGTCCAGGTAGACAAGCAGGCTGATTCGGCTGATAGCCAGACGGGTGCTCTGGGTAAGCAGGCTGGCGGGCACGGCAGGTAACAGGCAGGTGCTTCCAGGTAAGCAGGCGGGTAGAGCCCATAGACAGACTGGCGGACTGGACTGTAGACAGACTGTCAGGCTGGATAGTAGTCAGACTGGCGGACAGGACTGAGGGCTGAAGCAACAGTAAGAATCACAGAGCAACAGAGGAGGTGCTTTAAATAGGGAAAGTCCTCTGGCCATTGGCCGGGGTCTTTTTAGGACGGCGCGCGTGGCCCCATTAAGAGGGAGGGAGCGCGCGCCCTAAGCACAGTGCCCGGGAAGCTGCGTGCACCAGCAGCAGCAGCAGGGAGGCCAGAAGACACCGGACCAGGAGCACGGCGGTAAGGGGTATGACGTCTCTGCCTGGCAGGGGGCAGAGACGCCGATGCTACAGTACCCCCCCCCCTTTACGCCCCCTCTTTTTTAGGCCTGCAAGAAATTCTTTAAGAAGAAGAGGGGCATGGATGTTCTCCCTCGGTTCCCAAGACCTCTCCTACGGGCCAAACCCCTTCCAATCCACCAGAAAAAAGGTTTTTCCTCTTATCATTTTTGGTGGCCAAAATGTTCTCTACCTCATAGACGTCCTCAGCGGAGACCCGAGCTGGGGTGGTACCTGGATCGTCAGAAAAAGAATTAAAAACAACTGGTTTGAGGAGAGATATGTGGAAGGAGTTGGGAATCCGTAAGGTGGCCAGGCGTTTTAGCTTGTAAGCCACGGGATTGATTTGGTTGAGAACCTCAAATGGACAGATGAACCGCGGACCCAACTTATACGATGGTATTTTGAGATGAACATGTTTTTTAGGAGAGCCAGACCCTGTCTCCCGGACGGAATTGAGGCGGATCCAGACGTCTCTTATCAGCATGTTTCTTCATCCGCTCGGAGGACTGAAGAAGTGCGGATCTGGTGTCTTCCCAAATAGTAGAAAATTCGCTGACCAGAGACTCCGCGGCAGGATTGTCCACTGAAGTGGAGGGAGACGGGAAACGGAATCCGGGGGTGTTGACCGTAGACCACAAAGAATGGGGATTTGGAAGATGACTCACTCTCATGGTTGTTATAGGAGAACTCGGACCATGGTAGGAGCTCAACCCAATCGTTATGGTGAGCGTTGACGAAGTGCCGGAGAAAGCTGGTAAGGACCTGGTTGATACGTTCCACTTGACCATTGAACTGAGGATGATAAGCAGAGGAGAAATCCAAGGAGACATCTAGCAGCTTACACGTAGCTCTCTAGAAGCGCAAAGTGAACCGGACCCCGCGATCACACACAATGTGGAGGGGTAGGCCGTGAAGACGAAAGATGTGATGGATGAAGTCCTTAGCCAGCTCAGATGCAGACGGGAGACTAGGCAGAGGGATGAAGTGGGCCATGTTAGAAAAGAGGTCAGCGACCACCCAAATGACAATACAACCGGCAGAAACAGTGAGATCCATAATAAAGTCCATAGCAATGTGTTGCCACGGAGCGGAAGGTACGGGAAGAGGAAGGAGACGGCCGGCTGGAAGATGCCTGGGAACCTTGTTAGGGGCACAAGAGGAACAAGCCGTGACGAAATCCGCAACATCCTTGCGTAGGGAAGGCCACCAGTAATGCCAGGCGATGAACAGGAAGGTCTTCCTCTGGCCAGCATGGCCGGCTAGTTTAGATGAATGGCCCCAGAGAAGAACCTTCTTACGATCCGGAACCGCTACAAAAGTCTTACTGGGTGGAAGACGAGACCGGTCAAACAGAGCCACAGTCATTACTTTGGAGGGGTCGATAATATGCAGAGGCTCCTCCTCTTGGTCGGAAGACAGGAATGAGCGGGATAGAGAGTCGGCTTTAATGTTCTTGTCCGCAGGACGGTAATGTAGAGTAAACCAGAATCGGGCAAAGAACAGAGACCACCGGGCCTGACGTGGATTGAGTCTTTGGGCGTTTTGTAAATAGGCCAGGTTTTTGTGGTCAGTGTAGATGACCACCGTGTGCAGAGCCCCTTCCAGCAGGTAGTGCCACTCCTCCAGCGCCAATTTGATAGCAAGCAGCTCATGATCTCCTATGGAGTAGTTGCGTTCGGACGAGGAGAAGAGCTTGGAGAAGAAGCCGCAGGTTACCATTCTCCCGGACGGGGATTTCTGGGTGAGCATCGCTCCGGCTCCGGAGGAGGAAGCATCAACCTCCAGGAAGAACTGCTTGTTGCAATCCGGACTGTGCAGCACAGGGGCGGAGGAGAAAGCTTGTTTTAGGGAGACGAAGGCCTCCTCCATTTCGGAAGTCCATTCCTTGGGATTTGCTCCCTTAAGGGTGAGCGCGGAGATGGAAGCGGTCCAGGAAGAGAAATGAGTGATGAAGAGGCAGTAATAATTTGCGAAGCCCAGGAATCACTGAATCGCCTTCAACCCCCCCGGTCGGGGTCACTTTAAAGGTGGCAGAAACCTTCTCGGAATCCATCCGAAGACCAGTCTCGGAGATAATATATCCCAGGAACGGAAGGGAAGTCTGCTCGAAGAGACATTTCTCAAATTTTGCGTAGAGGCGATTCTGCCAGAGCCTTAGCAGAACCTGGCGAACATCCCTCTGGTGTGTGGGCAGATCCGGAGAGAAGACCAAGATATCGTCCAGGTACACCACCACGCAAGAATAGAGAAGATCTTGGAAGATGTCGTTAACCAGCTCCTGGAAGACGGCTGGGGCATTACAGAGACCAAAGGGCATCATTCAATATTCATAGTGGCCGTCCAGGGTGTTGAATGCCGTCTTCCACTCGTCTCCCTGGCGGATCCGGACCAAATTGTACGCCCCACGAAGATTGAGCTTGGTGAAGATCTTCAGGCCTTTAAGGCGGTCGAACAGCTCCGAGATGAGAGGCAGGGGGTACTTATTCTTGATGGTAATCTGGTTAAAACCCCTGTAGTTGATACACAGACGTAGCGAGCCGTCTTTCTTCTTAACGAAGAAGAATCCTGCTCCAGCTGGGGAGGTAGATTTCTGGATGAATCCCCTAGCAAGATTCTCTTCTATGTACTCGGGTCTCAGCCAGCGACAAGGGGTAGATTCGCCCGCGGGGAGGTGAAGCACCAGGTACCAGGTCGATTGGGCAATCATACGGCCTATGAAGTGGTAGTGTCTTAGCTTCCTTCTTGTCGAAGACGTCCGCATAGGAACAGTAGGGTGCTGACAGACCAGGTAGATTAGCCGGAGTAGATGGGGGTCTAGCTGGACGAACCGGAACCAGGCAGGACTCATGGCAATCCTGCCCCCAACGGAGCACCTCACCAGATCGCCAATTCAGGACGGGTTCATGTCTCTGTAACCAGGGTAGACCAAGAAAGAGGGAGTGAGAGAGACCCGACAGCACATGAAAGGAGATCCTCTCCGGGTGCAGCATTCCCACCTGAAGGGTTAACCCATTATCTACCAATGTCCTTTTTTTGGGACGCCTAATTTTTGCTTCTAGCAACTAAGATTTTCTAATTAGGTCCAAAAAAACAAAAAATGAAAATTGCTAATTTGGCAAGTAATGGGTTAAAGGCTCTGTGACAAGCAAGATGGTCTCCGGAAGAAGTCTCCCATCCACGGAAGCGACTGCCAATGGTTCAGCCAGACATATGGTAGGAATCTGATACCGCTCCACAAGGGCCTGAGAAATGAGATTCCCTGCAGCTCCGGAATCAAGGTGGGCGGTCTCAAAGAAGCGGGTCTCACCACTGGAAATAGAAACAGATAGAGTCAAGGACGGAGAGGATTTACTCTTGCCTAGGACCTCTCAGAGCGGTCCTAGACACTGGAGTTTCCCGGCTTCACCGGGCAGGAACAGATCAGATGCTCCTTACTGCCACAGTAGAATCAACTCACTTCGGCTCGGTGCGTCTCCTGGCGAGACTTGACCATCTTGGTTTGGTCAATTTGCATGGGTTCAGGCGAGCGTGCCCGGGGAATTGCTGGTTGGGAGGCAGGCTTTTGGAATACAGGAGCGAGATGCGAAAATCTTCTCTCCCGGGTAGTCTCCTTAGCTCGTTCCAAAAAACGGATGTCAATCCGGGTAGCTAGTGCCACCAGGTTGTCCAGGGTAGAAGGGATGTCACGACCGGCTAGCTTATCCTTGATCCATCCGGAAAGACTCTCCCAGAAGGTGGACACCAGGGCCTCATTGTTCCAGGCAAGCTCAGATGCGAGGGTACAGAAATGTATGGCATACTGGCCCACGGTGAGACTCCCTTGGCAGAGACGGAGAAGTGAGGAGGCAGTAGAAGTCTTTCGTCCGGGCTCATCGAAGACCTTCCGGAAGGCAGTGAGGAAAGCCGGAAATCGGACACCAGGGGATCCCCTCTTTCCCACAGAGGGTTTAGCCATGCCAATGCCTCCCCAGTGAGGCGAGACATGATGAACCCCACCTTGGCCCGGAGGGAAACTGATGTGCTAGGAGTGCAGCGTGCACTGATTTAGAAAACCCCGACATAAGACGGGGTCACCACCAAAACGTGGAGTCCCTGAGAGCCGGGGACCAGAGCTGTATGCCATGGCACTAGAAGGCTGAGGCGCCGCCGGAGCAGGTGCCGCTCGGCTCGAGACGGACACAGATGGGGTGGGCAGCGTGTCCAGGCGGGAGTTGACAGACTGCAGGTAGGTCAGGATAGTTTCCTGTTGGGATCTCTGACGAGAAAACTCCTGGTACAGGTCAGAGAGCGAAGGAGCCTGGGGGCCACCGGGTTCCATGGCCCGTGCAAACTGTTACGGATCCGGGTGGTGGAACCTGTTACGCTCACGCCCGGACTGACTGGCGTGAGCGTGGTCCCACTGGGCTACGAACCGAGGAGTGCCTGGAGGGGCATGACTAGGGGCCTCGCTAGATCCGACCACAAACACACGGTGGCTTAATCAACTCTGTGGTCTGAGGAAGGACATGGGAGGTGGCCCAGGTGTTACTCCAGGTGTCAGACCTCGGTCACAGCTGTTGACCCACACCGGGGAATGCAGGAACTGGCAGGCAAGGCTGGTATGCAGACAGGTGGGTACTGTCAGGCATGGCTGGTATGCAGACAAGTGGGTACTGGCAGGCATGGCTGGTATGCAGACAGGCGCATACTGGCAGGTAGGAACGCAGGCTGGATAGGGATCAGTACAGACTGTGATACAGGAACAGAGCCGCAGGTGCGGTGGACAAGCAGAGCAGAACCGCAGGCGCGGAGGACAAGCAGAGCAGAGCGAAACCGCAGGTGCGGAGGACAAGCAGAGCGAAACCGGAGCGAAAACTAGGAAATCAAATCTTTTTACACATCTAAAAACTCGCAAAAGGGAGAAACCATTATGTTCAAAATGTGGAAAATGTTTTTGTTGGAAGTCTCAGCTTGTTACACACCTAAAAACTCACAAGGGGGAGAAGCCACATTAATGCCCAGAATGCGGCATTAAGAATTCATACGGGGGAGAAGCCATTCTCATGTACTGTGTGTGGAAAGTATTTTAACCATAGGTGAGTGCTAATTGAACATCAGAAAACTCACACAGGAGAAACAAATCATATATTTTTAAACATCAAAAAATGCACACAGGGGAGAAGCCATATTTATGTTCAGAATGTGGGAAACGTTTTGTTCACAAATTTTCTTTTGTTAGACATCTGAGAATTCACATAAAGGAGAAGCCATTTTAACATACTTTATGTAGAAAGTATTTCAAAAGGTTGGTGCGGCACCTAAAATGTCTTTTCTAAATATCTATCTTTATAGAAGCAGAAAACTAGATAAACTCACCGTTGTAGGCATCCACCAAGGTTACGGAGATCCAGCAAGCCCCTCTGTCATGGGCAAATGAATCCAATATAACAAAAAAACAAGCCAGCATCTCCAGTAAAATCTTGGCAGCTTTATTACATTTCCATTAAAACCAGGTCACAAACAGGACAGTGTTCTAGTGTTGATGCGTTTCGACTTTAGCAGTTTTAATCGTAACATGTCCTTCTTATGTTGCTTCCTCATTTTAAAACATTAACACACTCCCCCTACAGTGACATCACTAGAATTAATTATATGCAAACAGGTGTAATGGATTAATAAATTCAAATATCAAAACATACACAATATTCCGAAATTTAAACAATGTTTCACATAGCAAACGAAAGATAATGAAAATAAAGGCAAAAAAAAAATGTTTTTAAATATTTTTATCTTTCCACATAATTGTTGTTTTTGCAATATTCTGTTCAGCATTCTTCATCGTTTTTTTTTTTTGTTTTAATCTCTTTATCTTAATCTGTCCTGAATCATATATTGTTGTTCATAAAAAATGCAGAGTCTGAACAGATACAAACCATTTCACCATAGAGGATAACATTCAAAATGTGTCTGGGATGACAGCGATCCACATTTAATGTTGATTCTCATTGTGAAAGAAGGGGGCGCACATAGAAGCGGTGACTGAAACCAAATGCTGCCGCCCCTGATGACGATTCATTTGAGGGTGGTGCTAGAAGCTTTGGGGCTGCACTCGTGTCAGTCACTGCTTCTATCTCCGCCACCGGACTATGTCTTCTTTCACAGAAGCTGCTGCACTCCCCTCTAACATGGATTCTATCACCATGGATCCAGGACATATTCAAAGGGCGGCGATGCAGGAAATTATTGTAACTGTAGCGCTGTGGGAGAGGTGAGTGCAGCACTGGCACTTTGCT
The DNA here is from genome assembly GCF_046119375.1 of Phyllobates terribilis. Classification (NCBI taxonomy): domain Eukaryota; kingdom Metazoa; phylum Chordata; class Amphibia; order Anura; family Dendrobatidae; genus Phyllobates; species Phyllobates terribilis. Next base: position 597,440,458 of record NW_027362761.1, read on the forward strand.
CCAATCTCCGCCGCCGCAGCTTCTAACTATGAAAGATGTCGTCAGGGGGTAGAGATGGAAGCTGTGACTGACACCAGCGCCGTCCCCGATGACTATTAATTTGAGTGTGGTGCTAGAAGCTGTGGGGCGTCACTGGTGTCAGTCACATCAACCATGGACACAGAATATTAAACTTTATACATATATAACTGTATGTGTCATAGAAAAATGAAACAAATTCATTTTTATTAAACTAATTAATTGAAAATTAAACATCTCCGGAAAGGGGACATATCACTCTCCCACTAAACATATGGGATTAATTATAGCCGGGGAACAGATAAACTAATTATAACTGGGGAAGTGGGAGGGAGCTGACAATTGAACCTCCATTGAAGTAGGGGCCTCATGCAGTGAACATGTAGTGACAACAGGAGATTTGTTCTGGGAAAAAGACACCAAGACTGAGATGCATTTACGCAGAGGTGGAGAAGAACATTTCCCAGGGATAGAGCTTCCTCTGATCAAAGCACTGTTCTGAGACATTTTGGAGCCATTGATTAGTGAAGAATATTGGCGCTTGCATCAATCCAATATTTATGGGAGATATATTTTTTATGTCGCAGCGAAGGGATGAACATAACTCATTCATTCATATCATCGTGAGGCCGACAGAAACCCTCCAACTTATTATTGGTGTGATGGATGGTGCTTTCCATGTCATGTGTCATCTCTGTAGACAGGTAAAAGCGCGATAAGAAACATGACGACAATTTATACCTCCTGGGACCTCCAGGGGAAAAGATATCCTGGAAGTTGGTGATCTCATAAAACTCTAAAGGACCTAGCACATCCTATAACCAGCCCCCATATGAGCTCACCAAGGGGAGGCATGTGGGCGTAACCTTGATCTAATAAAAAGCAGAATTTGGGTTTGGTCATTTGTCAGTCCTGGAATGTACATCTTGTTATGGTTCTGTCCATTTTCCTATGGAGTACCTCCCTTCGCTAAGCTCCGAGCCATTTTTGTGACAAAAGTTTAGTAATTTTATTTTGTTATCCCTTTTATTTAGCCCCTTACTGGCCTGGGGCGTATTAGTACGCCCCTGGCCATCACCCCCGGTTCAGTGAAGGCTCCGGCGCTGAGCCCGCACTGAACCGAGCACATGTCAGCTGATTATTACAGCTGACATGTGCCCGCAACAGCCGCAGGTGGAATCGCGATCCACCCGCGGCTGTTAACATGTTAAATGCTGCTGTCAATGTCTGACAGCGGCATTTAACATTGCCGTGCCGGAAGCGCGGCATTAGCCCCGCCCATCGATGACCTAGTCACGTGATCGCGGGTCACCGATGGGTGGTCATGACAACCCTGGGTCTGCAGCAGACTCTAGTGGTTGTCATGTAAAGATTGCTATGAGCACCACCTAGTGGTCGGTGCTCATAGTACAGGAGCATTTCTGCTACATAGAGGTGATCTGCTGATCACCTCTATGTAGCAGAGGCGATCAGACAGTTGCTGCTTCTAATCTCCTATGGAGACTATAGAAGCAAGCAAAAAGTGTAAAAAAAATGTTTTTAAAAATATTAAAAAAAATATAAAAAAGTTTAAATCACCCCCTATTGCCCCAATCAAAATAAAATAAAAAATAAACCCCACATACACATATTTGGTATCACCGCATTCAAAATCGCCCGATCTATCAATATAAAAAAAGAATTAATCTGATCAGTAAACGACGTAACGAGAAAAAAAATCCAAACGCCAGAATTATGGTTTTTTGGTCGCTTCAACATTGCAATAAAATGCAATAACGGGCGATCAAAACATTGTATCTATCCCAAAATGGTATTAATAAAAACGTCAGCCCAGCACTCAAAAAATAATAAGCCCACACCCGGCCCTAGCTCCCGAAAAATGGAGACACTACGGGTCTCGGAAAATGGCGCCATTTTTTATTTTTTACCACTTAAGTAAAAAAGAACCTGTACATGTTTGGTGTATATGAACTCGTAATGACCTGGAGAATAATAATGGCAGGTCAGATTTAACATCCAGTGAACGTGGTAAAAAAAACAAAAAAAAAAACAACTGTGGAATTGTATTTTTTTTGCAATTTCACCGCACTTGGAATTTATTTCCCATTTTCCAGTACATGATATGGTAAAACCAGTAATGTCGTTCAAAAGTACAACTCGTCCCGCAAAAAATAAGCCCTCACATGGTCATATTGACCAAAAAAATAAAAACGCTATGGCTCTGGGAACAAGGGGAGCACAAAACGAAACTGCAAAAACAGAAAATCCCAAGGTTGCGAAGGGGTTAATGTAATTCTATATAGCGTATTGTTTTGCTCCCATTTTGTATCATCTTTTGTATATTTTTATAGACACCGCCTACCTTTCTGGATTAAATATATAAAATTTAATAGCTCTGTTCCTCTTGCTCTGTAACCGCACCCGTGGAGCCATATGCTACCTGTAACGGTTGTCCAATCAGCCTGTATAAACAAGTGGTGGTGACAGCTAGTGGTTCCTATTTGTTATTGTGGAGTTGGCAGTGACTGTACCCGAGTATATACATATATTCCAAGCATTGGAATTAGAGGTGTATATACCATACGCTCACTGTGAGTTCCCTCGTACATCATTCGTCAACTACATCATTGTCCTGACTATTGGAGGCAGCAGAGTTGCATCCCCTCACAAACTGGTTACAGCGGTGGGATCTGTGTGACTCCCCCCGGCTGTTATTCCTGACAGTATGTATCCTAAAACTTGTCACTAATCGAATGAGCTTTTGCTTTAAAACTTACACGATTATATATGGGCTTGTCCTAGTCTTTTCCTTTTGATGGTACCATATTGCCCCAGAAGCTGGGCAGTTGAGTAAGCAGGTCAGTATGATGTGTCTAACAATACCACTTTGTGGAAATTTAATGATCCTTTTGCACCATCTTATTGCTATAGTTTTGCATAGTATGAAAAAGTCTGAGGTTTACGGTCACCGTTTACACTGTGTACAAGAGAATAGCCCACCACAGAAATAAGGTGTCTAATAGGCACGAATACTTCGACGGCACAATATCTGATACCTCGGCAAACACCTGGCGACTATGACACCTTGATGAGGAAACTCAACCCATTTAAAAAAAAAAAACTTTATATTTTGGGGGCAGCATTGATGCACAGTGTTGACTACAGTTCCTGGAGGCAGCATTAATGCACAGTGATGGCTCCCGGTGGCAGCACTGATGCATGGCATTGGCTCAAGCGTCCAATGGCAGCATTGATGCACAGTGATGGCTCCCGGTGGCAGCACTGATGCATGGCATTAGCTCAAGCGTCCAATGGCAGCATTGATGTACAGTGTTGGCTCCAGCTCCCGGTGGCAGCGCTGATGCTCAGTGTTGGCTCCAGCTCCCGGTGGCAGCGTTGATGCACAGTGTTGGCTCCAGCTCCCGGTGGCAGCGTTGATGCACAGTGTTGGCTCCAGCTCCCGGTGGCAGCGTTGATGCACAGTGTTGGCTCCCAGTGGCAGCATTGATGCACAGAGTTGGCTCCCAGTGGCAGCATTGATGCACAGAGTTGGCTCCCAGTGGCAGCATTGATGCACAGAGTTGGCTCCCAGTGGCAGCATTGATGCACAGAGTTGGCTCCCAGTGGCAGCATTGATGCACAGAGTTGGCTCCCAGTGGCAGCATTGATGCACAGAGTTGGCTCCCAGTGGCAGCATTGATGCACAGTGTTGGCTCCCAGTGGCAGCATTGATGCACAGTGTTGGCTCCCAGTGGCAGCATTGATGCACAGAGTTGGCTCCCAGTGGCAGCATTGATGCACAGAGTTGGCTCCCAGTGGCAGCATTGATGCACAGAGTTGGCTCCCAGTGGCAGCATTGATGCACAGTGTTGGCTCCCAGTGGCAGCATTGATGCACAGTGTTGGCTCCCAGTGGCTGCATTGATGCACAGTGTTGGCTCCCAGTGGCTGCATTGATGCACAGTGTTGGCTCCCAGTGGCAGCATTGATGCACAGTGTTGGCTCCCAGTGGCAGCATTGATGCACAGTGTTGGCTCCCAGTGGCAGCATTGATGCACAGTGTTGGCTCCCAGTGGCAGCATTGATGCACAGTGTTGGCTCCCAGTGGCAGCATTGATGCACAGTGTTGGCTCCAGATCCCGGTGGCAGCTTTCAGTATGATGTGTCTAACAATACCACTTTGTGGAAATTTAATGATCCTTTTGCAACATCTTATTGCTATAGTTTTGCATAGTATGAAAAAGTCTGAGGTTTACGGTCACCGTTTACACTGTGTACAAGAGATCTGACCACCACAGAAATAAGGTGTCTAAAAGGCACGAATACTTCGACGGCACAATATCTGATATCTCGGCAAACACCTGGCGACTATGACACCTTGTTGAGGAAACTCAACCCATTTAAAAAAAACTTTATATTTTGGGGGCAGCATTGATGCACAGTGTTGACTACAGTTCCTGGAGGCAGCATTAATGCACAGTGATGGCTCCCGGTGGCAGCACTGATGTATGGCATTGGCTCAAGCTTCCAATGGCAGCATTGATGCACAGTGTTGGCTCCCAGTGGCAGCGTTGATGCACAGTGTTGGCTCAAGTTCCCGGTGGCAGCGTTGATGCACATTATTGGCTCAAGTTCCCGGTGGCAGCATTGATGCACAGTATTAGCTCTAGCTCCTGGTGGCAGCGTTGATGCACAGTGTTGACTACAGTTCCTGGAGGCAGCATTAATGCACAGTGATGGCTCCTGGTGGCAGCACTCATGCATGGCATTGGCTCAAGTGTCCAATGGCAGTATTAATGCACAGTGTTGGCTCCCAGTGGCAGCATTAATGCACAGTGTTGGCTCCAGCTCCCGGTGGCAGCGTTGATGCACAGTGTTGGCTCCCAGTGGCAGCATTGATGCACAGTGTTGGCTCCCAGTGGCAGCATTGATGCACAGTGTTGGCTCCCAGTGGCAGCATTGATGCACAGTGTTGGCTCCCAGTGGCAGCATTGATGCACAGTGTTGGCTCCAGCTCCCAGTGGCAGCATTGATGCACAATGTTGGCTTCCAGTTGCAGCATTGATGCACAGTGTTGGCTCCCAGTGGCAGCATTGATGCACAGTGTTGGCTCCCAGTGGCAGCATTGATGCACAGTGTTGGCTCCCAGTGGCAGCATTGATGCACAGTGTTGGCTCCAGTTCCCGGTGACAGTGTTGATGCACCGTATTGGCTCCAGCTCCCTATGGCAGTGTTGATGCACCGTATTGGCTCCAGCTCCCGGTGGCAGCATTCATTCACATTGTTGGCTCAAGCTCCCGGTGGCAGCATTGCTATACAGTGTTGGCTCCAGCTCCCGGTGGCAGCATTCATGCACAGTGTTGGCTCCAGCTCCCGGTGGCAGCATTCATGCACAGTGTTGGCTCCAGCTCCCGGTGGCAGCATTCATGCACAGTGTTGGCTCCAGCTCCCGGTGGCAGCATTCATGCACAGTGTTGGCTCCAGCTCCCGGTGGCAGCATTCATGCACAGTGTTGGCTCCAGCTCCCGGTGGCAGCATTGATTTACATTTTCCCTTAACCCTTTCACGACCTTGCGAATTTTCATTTCTGCGCGTTCACATTTTGCTCCTCCATTTTCCGAGCCATAACTTCTTTATTTTTCAGTCAATATGGCCGTATGAGGGCTTGTCTTTTGCAGGACTAGTTGTATTTTTGAATGACAACATTACATATCAAAAGCAATATATCATAAATAAAGACAATAATCGTAAATATAAAGGCAAGGTAATAATGATAGCCAAGAGATCAAAGTATACACAAATTCACAGACTTAGCACCATCCAAAATAAGGGGTCAAATTGCCCACCCACCCATACATGCATTTCACATAATATGCTTCGTAAGGAAAGGCCAGATGTTTTGTCTGCTAATTCACCAGCCTGATTTCAACAAGCAAAAACTCATCGGCTGAAAAGCTCATTTCAGTCATACCTGGACTGTGTACATTCTGCTGCAGAGTTTCAACGCTCCTTGATGACAACTTGTTTGAACGAAGGCAGTGAAAAAAAGCTGTGGGGTGGTGCTGCTGTCACTCACCCTGCTTCTATCACCACCTCCTACTGAGGTCTCATTTCAGGGAAAAGGTGGCAGGGATAGAAGCAGGGACTGTGGCAGAGACCACTAAAGATGTGGGCACAAAAAAAGTTGCGGCAACCATTGAAGCTACGGTCACTTCTCCATCACCCTCCTAAAACAGGTCATTATCGGGGACAGCAGGGAAAGAAGCTGTGGTAAGTGACCGCAGCAGTGACCCCTGATGATGTCCTGGTTCAGGAGTGGTGATAGAAGCTGCGAGGAAGTGACTGCGGTCATCCTCCTGTAACATCCCTTGTGAGACTCCCCTCTAATGAAATGTCACAGAAAGTAAAATACAAAAAACTGATATAGCGATTAGAAGATTATTTTTCATTGTGAGCATATTAACATTTCTCCTTCCTTAACCCCTTCACGACTTGCGATTTTCCATTTTTGCGCTTTAGTTTTTTGCTCCCCTTCTTCCCAGAGCCATAACTTTTTTATTTTTTAAGTCAATATGGCCGTATGAGGGTTTGTATTTTGCAGGACGAGTTGTACGTTTGAAAGAAACCATTGATTTTACCCTGGAAAATAGTAAAAAAAAAATTCCAAGTCTGGTGAAATTTCAAAAAAAAAAAGTGCAATTCCACATTTGTTTTTATCTTTACCATGTTCAGTAAATGCTAAAACTGACCTGGAAATATAATTCCCTGGTCAGTACGAGTACGCAGACACCAAACGTGTATAAGTTATTTTTTATATTAGTGGTGAAAAAAAATACGAAACTTGTAAGAAAAATTTTTTTTGCTTATGTCGCCATTTTCCGAGAACCGTAGCATTTTTCGGGATCTGGGGCCGGGTGATGACTTATTCCTTGCGTCCTGAGCTGACGTTTTTATTGATACCATTTTGCAGTAGATAGGACGTACTGATTGGCTCTTTTTGCATTTGTTGCGACGGCCAAAATATCGTTTTTGATTTTTTTCTCTTTACGCCGTTTACCAATCGGATTATTTTATTTAATATTTTGATAGATTGGACATTCCTTAACGCAGCAATACCAAATACGTGGTTTTTTTTTTTTTTTTATTGTTTTATTTTCCATAGGGCAAAAGGTAGGTGATTTGAACTTTTTTTTATTTTTAAAACTTTTTTTTTTGCTGTGTCTGATCGCAGTGCTTCAGCCCTGCTATGTGTAGCAAAAATCACGATCAACTATGAATGCCTGCCATGGGTCACACCGTTCACAGATTTATAGTGACAGGCTTGGGGGGGGGGGGGGGTCTTTTGCAAATCCCCAGCTGTCATGACCACTAGGCGTTGCCCCTTGTCTCAAAACTTTTTGACAGGATTGAAGGTGCTACTGTCTGGACTATAAAAAAAAAAAGTTTAGAACCTAATCCGTATTAAAGAAGGTGACGAATCGAAGTCGGCATTCGGCACCCGCGATGTTATTTATTTCTCTCTACTAATGAATATGTAAATGATGATTTCACATCATATCTGAACAGTGTTAGGGCTACAGCGCTGACATCACATCGACAGCGTGCGTCACATCGCTGAGCTTCAGTGGTGGCGAGAACCTGCTCTCCGAGTTATTTTGAATATTTTAGATCAATTTGGGTCAACTTTCCTGAATAGTAGAAAACCCCTAAATATATGAAAATGGCTAGTTCATCTAAGTATTTGGCAAATTTCAAATTATTTTCATTAATAAAATGTAAAAATATCAATGTAAATTCACCAGTAACAAAAAGAACAAGTCCTGAAAATACGATCTGAGAATTAATGAGAATCGAATTGGCTCAAGAGTAAGAACTAGTGTTCAGCATTTCAAATTCGTGTTCGGGGTTCCGACTTGTTCTTGCCAAAAAATCGTCTCTGCCCATGAACATCCCTGATTTGCCACACTGTCAGGCAGATGTTATCAATGTGGCAAATCAGGGATGTTCATGGGCGGAGACGATTTTTTGGCAAGAACAAGTCTGAACCCCGAACACGAACAAATTCGATCAACACTAATAAGAACCTCAAAAGAAGAACACGTCACATTAGAAAGAAGATGCGGAGACCACAAAGGTAACACTGAAGATGAAGACCTAATGTATCAGAAATGTATGACATAGTTACACTCACGGCTCCGCTCCCCGCACATTACACGCTCGGCTCCGCACCTTACACACTCGGCTCCGCTCCGCTCATTACACGCTCGGCTCCGCTCCGCACATTACACGCTCGGCTCCGCTCCGCACATTACACGCTCGGCTCCGCTCCGCACATTACACGCTCGGCTCCGCTCCGCACATTACACGCTCGGCTCCGCTCATTACACGCTCGGCTCCGCTTCGCACATTACACGCTCGGCTCCGCTCCGCACATTACACGCTCGGTTCCGCTCCGCACATTACACGCTCGGCTCCGCTCCGCACATTACACGCTCGGCTCCGCTCCGCACATTACACGCTCGGCTCCGCTCCGCACATTACACGCTCGGCTCCGCTCCGCACATTACACACTCGGCTCCGCACATTACACACTCGGCTCCGCTCCGCACATTACACGCTCGGCTCCGCTCCGCACATTACACACTCGGCTCCGCACATTACACGCTCGGCTCCGCACATTACACGCTCGGCTCCGCTCCGCACATTACACGCTCCGCACATTACACGCTCGGCTCCGCTCCGCACATTACACGCTCGGCTCCGCTCCGCACATTACACGCTCGGCTCCGCACATTACACACTCGGCTCCGCTCCGCACATTACACACTCGGCTCCGCTCCGCACATTACACACTCGGCTCCGCTCCGCACATTACACACTCGGCTCCGCACATTACACACTCGGCTCCGCTCCGCACATTACACGCTCGGCTCCGCACATTACACACTCGGCTCCGCTCCGCACATTACACGCTCTGCTCCGCACATTACACACTCGGCTCCGCTCCGCACATTACACACTCGGCTCCGCTCCGCACATTACACACTCGGCTCCGCTCCGCACATTACACACTCGGCTCCGCTCCGCACATTACACACTCGGCTCCGCACATTACACACTCGGCTCCGCACATTACACACTCGGCTCTGCTCCGCACATTACACACTCGGCTCCGCACATTACACACTCGACTCCGCACATTACACACTCGACTCCGCACATTACACACTCGGCTCCGCTCCGCACATTACACGCTCGGCTCCGCACATTACACGCTCGGCTCCGCTCCGCACATTACACGCTCGGCTCCGCTCCGCACATTACACACTCGGCTCCGCACATTACACGCTCGGCTCCGCTCCGCACATTACACGCTCGGCTCCGCTCCGCACATTACACACTCGGCTCCGCTCCGCACATTACACACTCGGCTCCGCACATTACACACTCGGCTCCGCTCATTACACACTCGGCTCCGCTCCGCACATTACACACTCGGCTCCGCTCCGCACATTACACGCTCGGCTCCGCACATTACACGCTCGGCTCCGCTCCGCACATTACACGCTCGGCTCCGCTCCGCACATTACACGCTCGGCTCCGCTCCGCACATTACACGCTCGGCTCCGCTCCGCACATTACACGCTCGGCTCCGCTCCGCACATTACACGCTCGGCTCCGCTCCGCACATTACACGCTCGGCTCCGCACATTACACGCTCGGCTCCGCACATTACACGCTCGGCTCCGCACATTACACACTCGGCTCCGCTCCGCACATTACACACTCGGCTCCGCTCCGCACATTACACGCTCGGCTCCGCACATTACACGCTCGGCTCCGCTCCGCTCATTACACGCTCGGCTCCGCTCCGCTCATTACACGCTCGGCTCCGCTCCGCACATTACACGCTCGGCTCCGCTCCGCTCATTACACACTCGGCTCCGCTCCGCTCATTACACGCTCGGCTCCGCTCCGCACATTACACGCTCGGCTCCGCTCCGCACATTACACGCTCGGCTCCGCACATTACACGCTCGGCTCCGCTCATTACACGCTCGGCTCCGCTCCGCACATTACACGCTCGGCTCCGCTCCGCACATTACACGCTCGGCTCCGCTCCGCACATTACACGCTCGGCTCCGCTCCGCACATTACACGCTCGGCTCCGCTCCGCACATTACACACTCGGCTCCGCTCCGCACATTACACACTCGGCTCCGCTCCGCACATTACACACTCGGCTCCGCACATTACACACTCGGCTCCGCTCCGCACATTACACACTCTGCTCCGCTCCGCACATTACACGCTCGGCTCCGCTCCGCACATTACACGCTCGGCTCCGCACATTACACGCTCGGCTCCGCACATTACACGCTCGGCTCCGCTCCGCACATTACACGCTCGGCTCCGCTCCGCACATTACACGCTCGGCTCCGCTCCGCACATTACACGCTCGGCTCCGCACATTACACACTCGGCTCCGCACATTACACACTCGGCTCCGCTCCGCACATTACACACTCGGCTCCGCTCCGCACATTACACACTCCGCTCCGCACATTACACACTCCGCTCCGCACATTACACACTCGGCTCTGCTCCGCACATTACACGCTCGGCTCCGCTCCGCACATTACACACTCGGCTCCGCTCCGCACATTACACACTCGGCTCCGCTCCGCACATTACACACTCCGCTCCGCACATTACACACTCCGCTCCGCACATTACACACTCGGCTCCGCTCCGCACATTACACGCTCGGCTCCGCTCCGCACATTACACACTCGGCTCCGCTCCGCACATTACACACTCGGCTCCGCTCCGCACATTACACGCTCGGCTCCGCTCCGCACATTACACACTCGGCTCCGCACATTACACACTCGGCTCCGCTCCGCACATTACACACTCGGCTCCGCTCCGCACATTACACACTCGGCTCCGCTCCGCACATTACACACTCGGCTCCGCACATTACACACTCGGCTCCGCTCCGCACATTACACACTCGGCTCCGCTCCGCACATTACACACTCGGCTCCGCTCCGCACATTACACACTCGGCTCCACTCCGCACATTACACACTCGGCTCCGCACATTACACACTCGGCTCCGCTCCGCACATTACACACTCGGCTCCGCTCCGCACATTACACACTCGGCTCCGCTCCGCACATTACACACTCGGCTCCGCTCCGTCCTCCTCTATAATACTATACATCATCCAGCACAGCAGAGTCCTGCAGACACTGAGCAGAGAACCCTGGAGCTCCGCCCCTGATCATGTGACTGATCACATGACGGTGACGTCACACAGGTCCTGTCAGCACACGGCGGTGCCGGCTCTGCAGGTGGAGGTGTGTTGTGTTCTCGGCTCCGGTCGCTGCTGCTTTTCCTCTCTGACAGTTGCTGGATGTTCCGGTGTGTGGAGGAGAGGTCGCGGTGCGGAGCTGGTGGCGGCTCCTCTGCTCTGTACACGGGGGCGGCCATGATCCGCAACTCCTGCTCCTTGTGCTCTCTGTACAGGATGGCGCCTGCTGGGCCTCACTCATCAGTGTCTGACGGGAAAACTGCCCACTGCAACCAATCAGAGCTCAGATTCCATTTCATCCAATCAGAGCTCTGCTTTCATTTTACTTCAGCAGTATAAGAAATGCCTGAGGCTGTTTGGCTTCATTCCTGTTAGATGGTTGTTCTGTGTGGAGGGCGGTCGTGTTGTCCCCGGTGTCGGTTGTTCTGTGTGGAGGGCGGTCGTGTTGTCCCTGGTGTCGGTTGTTCTGTGTGGAGGGCGGTCGTGTTGTCTCTGGTGTCGGTTGTTCTGTGTGGAGGGCGGTCGTGTTGTCTCTGGTGTCGGTTGTTCTGTGTGGACGGCGGTCGTGTTGTCTCTGGTGTCGGTTGTTCTGTGTGGAGGGCGGTCGTGTTGTCTCTGGTGTCGGTTGTTCTGTGTGGAGGGCGGTCGTGTTGTCCCCGGTGTCGGTTGTTCTGTGTGGAGGGTGGTCGTGTTGTCTCTGGTGTCGGTTGTTCTGTGTGGAGGGCGGTCGTGTTGTCTCTGGTGTCGGTTGTTCTGTGTGGAGGGCGGTCGTGTTGTCCCCGGTGTCGGTTGTTCTGTGTGGAGGGCGGTCGTGTTGTCTCTGGTGTCGGTTGTTCTGTGTGGAGGGCGGTCGTGTTGTCTCTGGTGTCGGTTGTTCTGTGTGGAGGGCGGTCGTGTTGTCTCTGGTGTCGGTTGTTCTGTGTGGAGGGCGGTCGTGTTGTCCCCGGTGTCGGTTGTTCTGTGTGGAGGGCGGTCGTGTTGTCCCCGGTGTCGGTTGTTCTGTGTGGAGGGCGGTCGTGTTGTCCCCGGTGTCGGTTGTTCTGTGTGGAGGGCGGTCGTGTTGTCTCTGGTGTCGGTTGTTCTGTGTGGAGGGCGGTCGTGTTGTCTCTGGTGTCGGTTGTTCTGTGTGGAGGGCGGTCGTGTTGTCTCTGGTGTCGGTTGTTCTGTGTGGAGGGCGGTCGTGTTGTCTCTGGTGTCGGTTGTTCTGTGTGGAGGGCGGTCGTGTTGTCTCTGGTGTCGGTTGTTCTGTGTGGAGGGCGGTCGTGTTGTCTCTGGTGTCGGTTGTTCTGTTTGGAGGGCGGTCGTGTTGTCTCTGGTGTCGGTTGTTCTGTGTGGAGGGCGGTCGTGTTGTCCCCGATGTCGGTTGTTCTGTGTGGAGGGCGGTCGTGTTGTCCCCGGTGTCGGTTGTTCTGTGTGGAGGGCGGTCGTGTTGTCCCCGGTGTCGGTTGTTCTGTGTGGAGGGCGGTCGTGTTGTCCTCGGTGTCGGTTGTTCTGTGTGGAGGGCGGTCGTGTTGTCCTCGGTGTCGTTCGTTCTGTGTGGAGGACTGTCGTGTTGGCCCCAGTGTCTACACACATCTCGTTTTTTCATGACCATTTTCACAATCCTTGTGGTTGCTTTACACGTTGTTTTGCTATTTTCAAGTCTTATGAGAACAATAATAATAAATCTGATATACAAAGCGCTGCACTGTGAGGTAAACTCTTGGGCAGGTTAGGGCTGTGTTAGGCCTTAATATGGAGGCTTTCTACAAGACATCGGAGTGTGATACTCACCAGAATCTGTCCATAAATCCATAACGTAATTGTTATCACAACCTAAAATGGGGGCAAAATCCTCAAGTCATCAGTAAGATAAAATTTCCCTAAATAGCTTTATAGGTGAAACAGAGAGAACTGATAGATCGACCACTACGCTGGTGACTGGGATATAAACTAATATAGAGAGAAATGGGGATAGGAAATTTGACAATAATATTGAAATGGCGGCTAGAACCGCAAATGTACCTTACATAAGACAATAGTGTGACGGTCCAGAAAGAACAAGGTTTCTTCTATAAAGTATCCTAAAATCCAACGCTTATAGTATATCCAGTTTATTACATTAGCTCATCCCGTCTGGATCACGTGGTTATCATCCCCAATATGGGTTTCGCCTGTGCTTCATCAGAAGTTGTATATGGGCTGGGAAAGTAAGGACCACATATACTACCAGAGGAACCAGTCATGTTACTAATCTAATCGTCTTTGTACAAATACACTAATAGATAATTACCATCACATTATACCCTATGGTTTTCTCTCAGGACTTTTGGTAACACAGTACACAAAATTGAGGCTATCCATCGGTGTACTTACCCCCAGTTTTACGGACATTAACACACAAGTCAGGCTGGTACATACCTGGTACTCGTCACCTCATCCCCAGTCCTCATTTAGAACTATTTTTTTTCTTAAATTCCGCTGCTTTTACATATCTGCGATATCGGAGTTTCTCACTCTGATTCGTGCTACCTGTTGCTCAGGGAAACGTGAACCATCTGACAGGTTATGTTCCACGCTGTACACATTAGAGAATACGTCATCTGCAGTTTTATATTTCTCTAAATGTTTCTTCTTATTCAGTCTAGTATTTGTATTTTTTTACTATGAATTTCTCTTGTCGTTTCACCTTCCTTTCGTTTAGGTTCCAACATTCAATATAAGAGAATTTTCCTGATTCACCCATGAAGGATGAATAAGGACAGAGACAAGATGGCGGAGAGGATATTAAACCTCACCCTGGAGATAATCTTCCATCTTACCGGAGAGGTGAGAGGTTGTGATGTCATCACATGATATCATTATCTATGGGAATAACAGGTGATATGACCGGAGAGGTGAGAGGCTCTGATGTCATCACATGACATCATTATCTATGGGAATAACAGGTGATATGACCGGAGAGGTGGTGGACTCTGGAAATGTCTGTAGTGATATTATTAATGTCTCCACACTCAGGATTACACAGTAGTGAAGAAGACCTCTAGTGATCGCTGTCAGGACCCTGTGTCTGAAGGACCGGGAGGAACCCTGAGCCCAATCCCGGGGCCTCCACCTCACCCCCGGATACATGAGGACATCAATGACCAGAAGATCCTAGAACTCACCCACAAGATGATTGAGCTGCTGACTGGAGAGGTGACACTGCTGGGAATGCTGGGACATTATACAGGACAGTACTGGAGGATTCTGGGTGATGACGGTATCATTGTGTGTGTCAGGTTCCTATAAGGTGTCAGGACGTCACCGTCTATTTCTCCATGGAGGAGTGGGAGTATCTAGAAGGACACAAGGATCGGTACAAGGAGGTGATGATGGAGGATCACCGGCCCCGCACATCACCAGGTAATAGACAGGACTAAATCCACACGGCCTATAATTCTCTGTATGTAATAATGATGTCAGTCCTGTCTGTGTCTCCTGCAGGTCTCTCCAGTAAGAGGACAACCCCAGAGAGATGTCCCGCTCCTCCTGCACAGGACCATCAGGTAGATGGAGATCTCCCCTATGATGTGTAGACGGCTGTGACCTCCTTGTGTTCAGTCTTGTCTTCTCCTCCAGTATTAGATGTTTTATACTTGTGTAATGAGAGCGGTGGAGACGACAGGATCACAGCTGACTAAAGATACAGGTGCTTCTCACTAAATTAGAATATCATCAAAAAGTTAATTGATTTCGGTTCTTCAATACAAAAAGTGAAACTCCTATATTCTATAGAGTCATTACACACAGAGGGATCTATTATATAGAGTCATTACACGCAGAGGGATCTATTACATAGTCATTACACGCAGAGGGATCTATTACATAGAGTCATTACACACAGAGGGATCTATTATATAGAGTCATTACACACAGAGGGATCTATTACATAGTCATTACACGCAGAGGGATCTATTACATAGAGTCATTACACACAGAGGGATCTATTACATAGAGTCATTACACACAGAGGGATCTATTATATAGAGTCATTACACACAGAGGGATCTATTATATAGAGTCATTACGCACAGAGGGATCTATTATATAGAGTCATTACGCACAGAGGGATCTATTATATAGAGTCATTACGCACAGAGGGATCTATTTCACGTGTTTATTTCTGTGTATGTTGATGATTATGGCTTACAGCCAATGACAACACAAAAGTCATTATCTCAGTAAATTAGAATACTTTATAACAACAGCTTGAAAAATTATTTTAAAATCCGAAATGTTGTCCTACTGAAATGTATGTTCAGTAAATGCCCTCAATACTTGGTCGGGCTCCTTTTGCATCAATTACTGCATCAATGCGGCAATGTGGCATGGAGGCGATCAGCCTGTGGCTGCTGAGGTGTTATGGAAGCCCAGGTGGCTTTGATAGCAACCTTCAGCTCGTCTGCATTGTTGGGTCTGGGGTCTCTCATCTTCCTCTTGACAATACCCCATAGATTCTCTATAATAAATTCTCTATCGGGTTAAGGTCAGGCGAGTTTGCTTCCAATCAAGCACAGTGTAAGGCAGCGCTAGTCATCATACTGGGGGATACTCGCTGCATCTGGTCAATTAAAGCACACCAGCCACATTTTCCAGTTTTCACACTCCAGCAGTTTATTATACATGATAACTGCTATAACCGAGTCCAACTCAGTGGCTCGCCGACATATTACATATAACATCCAGGAGCCTTTCAAGTGGCAGACAGGCCCACTTGGCTCCAGTTACAGCCCCCAGCAAAGTCATTTATAGAAATGTCCACATCAAGCAGTGTTTTACCTTTGCCGGGTTTTAGCTGCTTCTGCCACCACTATGGTTTTACAGCTTCCTAGATGGGTGTCTCCAGCCCTCGTTCCTTCAAAGGCTACTGGTATGTTTTCTCACCTAACATCCAAGCCTCTGGCCCTCCAAGGCTACTGGGATTGCTTACACCTAAGGATCCAGCCCCCGCCTTTCAGGCTTCACCAGGCTTTAATAGGCCTCACTAGGCCTCACACTCTCTAGCGGTGTCCCACACGGGAACAGGCCTCACGCCTTACACACCCCGTCTCAAAACTAGCAGGGTTTATATATCTTCCAATGCACACAGGCCCTGTGCTGATGTCGCAGTCATGTGATCAGACTTTCTGTGTGCACAGTCATGTGACCAGTCACCTGAGGGGGAGGTACATGGTCAGCCAAAACACATCCTGGACCATTACCGTAATGCCGCAAGTCGCTGCATTACAACAGTGATACTGTTGTGTGTAAACCAGGTATTGGTACTTTTGGCAGTGTGGACAGGGGCCAAGTCCTGCTGGAGAATGACATTTCCATCTCCAAAAAGCTTGTCGGCAGAGGGAAGCATGAAGTGCTGCAAAATGTCCTGGTAGACGGCTGCGCTGACTTTGGTCTTGATGAAACACAGTGGACCTACACCAGCAGATGACATGGCTCCCCAAACCATCACTGATTTTGGAAACTTCACACTAGACCTCCAGCCGCTTGGATTGTGGCCTCTCCACTCTTCCTCCAGACTCTGGGACCTTGATTTCCAAATGAAATGCAAAATTGACTTTGCATTTACTTAGTGTGTCAATGACTGCCTTCTGGACATCTGTCAAGTCAACAGTCTTCCCCATGATTGTGGAGCCTACTGAAAAAGACTAAGGGACCTTTCTAAACATGTAGGAAGCCTTTGCAGGTGTTTTTTGCTAATTATTCTAATTTACTGAGTTAATGACTTTTGTGTTTTCATTGGCTGTAAGCCATAATCATCAACATTAACAGAAATAAACACGTGAAATAGATCACTCTGTAATGACTAGATGTAATATGAGTTTCACTTTTTGTATTAAAGAACTGAAATAAATTTTACTTTTTGATGATATTCGAATTTAGTGAGCTGCACCTGTATGTCCGGATCTTCTCACCATTATTCCTGGTGACTTCTCCAATCATCGGGGACTTTTACAATATTTGTTTTGCAGCTTTTGGATCCGGATAAAGATCTGAACTATATTAATGCTCCAGAGAGAAATGTGAGGGGCGATCAGCGGTGTAAAGAGGAGACCCCTACAGATAATCGCTCAGGTGAGTGGTGACCGCGGAATAAAGCAGGGAAGTCAGATTCATTTTTGTCACCGGCTGAATTGGAATGTGATATGGTCATAGATGACAACACAAGTTGTGCGTTTACGATGCACGAGACAGTTATTACGACAATTGACAAACCTAACCGTCCTTATGAAAGGCAAGTGTCACCTCCTAGATATCCATTATGCCCTGATAGGATATTGGGTCCCAGAAAAATAATGAATTTTGGCTGTGGGTTTCCAGAAAGATTGTTCTGCTAAAGCTGTTTCATCAGGGAATTGTGCAGGATATGAGCTTTGATATCAATAAGAAATAGTATTTTCAGCATTCTCACTTTCCTCTGGGACAGAAAATGTACAAGTTTTGGTATTTTTTTTTTTAATCCCATTGGGCTCAAATGTGGTAAAATATGTTCTTGGTTTTATATTACACAGGTATGCAAATTGTTTCAAATCCAATGACTGATTCTTATGTTTTCTTGTGCCCTGATTTCCAAAAAACACTTCTAGTTTTAACCATCACTTATGGATTTTGCTCAAAGCACGTGTGAAATTACATATAAGCGAGATGAGCAAGAAAAATCTTTATTGTAGCCAAAAATGTACATATTATGTATAAAAATTTATTGAACATTCCTTCTGCAACTTTATTGAAAATTAATTCTTGCGCCTTTTCCTTTTCTCTTCCAAGCTTCTCTTGATACCTATTCTCTTATAGACGGCCTGCGGATCTTCTCTGTGAAGCATCCAGCACTAGGCCCACATCATGTTCACGTTCCATCTCCTTGATATCCCGATGAAATCTTTTTTTCCTTGCTCTTCGCTAACCGCACCAAGGTTTGCAGGATAATAGTCTAATTGGGGATGTAAAAAATGTAACTTCAAATTAATCAGACAGCCCAAGGCTTTGAAACATTTCAGCATGGATTTAAATTTTGGATCTTTGTTGTTACCTAGGGCTTTCTTCACGACTTCTCAAGAATCCCAAGCCCTTCTCTCAACAGCTTTCATTTTTGTTTCGAACACAGCATCCTTCATGAGTTTCTGAATGTCCTGACCCACAAAATGTCTTCCTTCAGTTTTGCTTTCAACAGTACCTGAAACTTGGTACACAGGTACTTAAAAGTCTCTCCTTTCGGTAGAGCTTCCACAAACTGCTTCATCAGTGCAAGCTTAATGAGGAGTGGTGGCAGGAGAACTTTAGTGGGATCAACGAAACTTTCCGCAACTATGTTCTTGAATCCAGGTTGCAAAGATGTTCTCGTTGGCCAACTTTTATGGCTCCAGTGATGAGTCCTATCCTGGCTGTCCTATTCACACAATAAGCATGGGTACTTTGTGTGTCCTCCTTGCTGCTCAAGAGCAAAGAAAAGTGACAACTTTGAGATCACCACATATTAACCATCCTTGATCCTCATAGTTAAGTTTCTTGAGAATAAAGTAAATTCTCATAGCTTTTCTTCAAGTACACATAATGCCCTACAGGAACTGAAGCATACTTGCTGCCATTGTGCAGTAGCACAGCTTTCAGACTTTTTTTTTTTTTTTTTGGATGAATCAATAATCTCCACTCACTCACATTGTAATCAATGTTAAACTTTTCAATCAGCCCAGGAACATCAGTACAATACACTAGAGCACTATCTTGAGAGAAGTATGGAAGGAATTCCTTTTCTCTGCTTCTGTACCATGAAGAACAGGTACCAGATGCAAGCAGGTTCTTTTTCTTTAGTCCAGAGCCTAAAAGTTCTGCAGAATTCTTGGAAAGGTCCAAGTCTCTGACTAAATCATTTAATTCGAGCTGTGAATAAAGCTGTGGCTCGTTGGAACTAGCATGAAAGTCTTCATCAAAATCCTGCTCTTCATGTTCTGAATCAGGTGGATCTTCAAGTTTCTCCAAAGGTGAAGGGAGAGGTATTCCTGGACCATGAGGCACAGGGCGAATCGCTGATGGCAGGTCCGGGTATATAATTTCTTTCTTATATTTAAGGTTGTATCCCTCCACATTGCACATACAAAGGTAGGAGTCATCACTATGATTTTGCGGTTCCCTCCAGATCATCGACACACCAAAGGAAAGCTCTTTCTTCCCTTTAGACAACTGTCACAGTTCTTCTACACAAACAGAGCACACGACAGTCCTTGACTTGTCGTGATCACCTTGTTTTACACCAAAGTGCGAATGATAAACTTTTCTAACGAAGTTCGTAATGTTCCTTCATTGTTTCTTCACTGCGAAACGACCGCAAATGTAGCCAAAGTTGTCGGGTGAATTACGACACCCTCTTGTAGCCATTTCAATCACGTTGTTAGAAACAAAAGCGTAATCCACCACAACCACTAAATACTGAAAGGGATCTTGGTAAGCAATGCACCACCACACTCTTATGAACTTCTGAAGAAAAAAGGAAAAGAACATATGACATAGGACCCAAATAATGAAAAAATACAAAATGTTTATTAGAGATAGTACATTAAAATACATGAAGCTTATGGGCACAGAGTGCCATGTGTACAATAGACGATAGGGACCCCACCGAGAACCCTCACAACAGTAGGAACAAAATATAGGCCAGCAGGTAAGGATATAGATTCTTTAGGACACTAAACTCCTAGCCAGTATTGAGAGAGCAAGGTGTCATAGAAAGTAGACAGGGTTATTGCAATAGTAAACTAGGCAGATATGGAGATGTGTCTAAATGCTAAAAAATAGACCGCATGGCAGAAAGTTCAGGAGGTGATGACTTAGTAAAATATAGTCCTAGTCATAACATACCAGAGGGGGAGGGGGGTCCACCCCTACGCACGTTTCGGACGCAGCCTTCTTCAGGGGGCACGTCCTATGTCGTATGTTCTTTTCCTTTTTTCTTCAGATGTTTATCTACGATACCCTTATACTGACTATCCTTTGTCCGCTCAATATGGTCTGAAATATTTTCTATAATGCGGACTGCTCTGTGGTATATATTCTCTACTCTTATGAACTTGTCTAGAAGAAAAGCTGTCTTTGCTCCCCATAGCAACCAATCACAGTGCAGCTTTCACTTCTTATACTGCTGAGGTAAAATGGAAGCTCTGCTCTGATTGGTTGCTATGGACACCATCACACTGTTATGAACTGCGAATAAAAAAAATCTGTCTTTACTGCCCCTAACAACCAATCACAGTGCATCTTTCGTTTCTTAAGCTGCTGAGGTAAAGTGAAAGATATGCTATGATTGGATGCTACTGACACCAACACACTCTTTGGAAGCTGGGTTAAGAAAATCTTCTCTGCCCACCGCAGTCAATCACCGCACAGGGTCCATTAATTTCTAACCAATCTAATGACCCCAAAATAATCCACCAAAGGTCTCGCAAATGGGGTCAAAGTATGGTGCAAGAAGAAGCTTATGGAGTCAGTGTTTGTGAAGAAACTGTACATCATGGAATTTTTTCAATATTTTTTACTGAGTTCAGACACCTCATACTTTTCAAACAATTTTACCCTTGCAGACCTGTGTAATTTTATATCTCAATATATCGGACTTTTACTGACACCATGATTCCAAATATGTTAACATTTTTTCTCCTTCCCCCAATGACAGCACCACGGAGAGAGGACAGGAAACCTACAGATAAAGAGTGGTACCCCTCTCCCGTATCAGTTGGTTTCCTGTTCTTGACAGGGAGCCTGCAGTACCTGAAGAAAGAAGATCGCAAGAGGAATTCCAGGCCCGGTCAGTCCGATCCAGGCAGCGGGGGTTCCCTGCCTCGGCTGATGCGGTGCCCTGAAGCGCCACCGTTGGGTCAGTGGGCCCTTAGGGTGAGCGGGGAGGTGCAACAGCACCAAGGAGCCATGTCAGCAGCAGGGGTCCCTGCCTTAGCTGGAGCGGTGATGTCGCGGCGAGTCACCGCTCTCTCCCTTGGTGCCAACACGCCGCCATGTGGATCGCTGGACTTCCGGGATCCACTGCGCAGGCGCGGTGACGCGCCGGGAGCGTCACAATGATGTAATGCCGCACCGCCAAGGCCATGCCGGGCATCTAACGCCGCATGTGCGTGGGGGACCCTCCGGCGCTCGTCTACACAAGGAGGAGCACGTGACCGGGTCTGCCAGAAGTCGATCCGGAGGAAGAGGGGCGGGGGGGTAGGCCGCCAGGGGTTTAAAAAAGCACCTAACATGGAGGAAGTGATCCAGTCAACTCTGGTGGCCCCCTTTTAGCAATGAGCAACCAGGAGCATTTGGAGGCATAGACTCTACAGCAGCCGCGGTGGCAGAGGCAGCAAGTGAACCCTTCCCATCACAGTCGTGGCAGCAGTGCAAATGGACGTTCTGCCAGGTCTTCCCAGCACAGCACGGACTCCAGCTTGGCATCAGCCTCCAGAGGAAATCCATGTACAGATATGATTCCTCCTTCTAACCCGGTATCCGTTCCATCAGATTGGTAAGTGATCTTCGTGAAAGTTCACTTTGTAATTAGGGTCCCCCCTTTTGTCTTCTCCTATGCAGGGAAATAAGTGTGTGCAAGACCAAGCATAGGACCTGTGCACTTTGCACAGAAGAGCTTCCCACTTCATGGGAAAAAAGGCGTCCGAGCTTAGGTCCATAATAAAAACAGAGGTAGAAAATACCTTTAAATCGAGAGGAAAAACATAAAAAAAAAAAATACCCCTTGAATCCGGGTCTAGTAGTCCAGAAGAGCGGGAGAGGGATTCAAGATCATCAGATTCATCTTCATCATCAACTACAGTTTCATTCATTCCCCAACCCAAGCTTCATAGTGACTCCCTGGCGATTCTCAAACGAGGAGCAATTAGTCTTGGAACAGGAGGTTCTAGGCCTAGTAACAAAGGCAGCCCTACAGGAGGTCCCTGCCCCCACGAAAGAGGCAAAGGGTTTTCACTTCCCACTGTTTCTGAGGAGGAAACCAGATGGATCGTTCAGTACAATTTATAAATCTAAAGAAACTGAACAAATATCTGAAGATCCAGACCTTCAAGATGGAAACAATTAAAAACATTGGTAAAAATTTTTGTTTCCGGACTGTTTTATGACTGTTCTGGACCTCAAGGACACATATTATCATGTGCCCATTCACAAGGACTACCCAAAATTCCTCAGAGTAGCAGTGTCAATAGGGGGAATAATCAAACACTACCAATACACCGTTCTCCCTTTTGGTCTAGCTGCCGCTCCACGGGTATTCACCAAGATAATTGCAGAGGCAATGGCACATCTGAGGGTGCAAGATATCCTGATTGTCCCATACGTAGACGATTTCCTGATAATAGGCAGTTCCTCCCAACATTGCAAGAACCAGCTGAGGAAGGTTATGAGTTCCTTGACAGACTTGGGTTGGCTTTTAAATCTAAAAAAATCCAAAAACCGAACCAAATCAGGTGCAGGAGTTTCTAGGTATCGTACTAGATTAAAAAAACAAGAGTGCCGCCTTCCGGGGGCAAAAGTACACAAGATTATGGCTCAGGTATCTTAGCCTTCCGCAGAGTCATAGAGGGATGGTCCATGTCCCTCCTAGGCTCCATCACAGCCTGTATTCTGGCTGTTCAATGGCCCCAGATGTACACTAGGGATCTGCAGTGTTAGGAGCTGAAATTTCTATAGGAGGGCATTTAGAAGGTCAGCTAACTTTGTCGCCAAAAACTGTCCTTTCTCTAGGATGGTGGAGGAGAGTAGACAAGTTAACCCAAGGTATTCCGTGAACACAATCACTCAGATATTGACCACAGAAACAAGCCCCAAGGGTTGGGGGGCACATTTGAAGAACAAAATAGTGCAAGGGGTCTGGACAGAGGACCTGAGGTCAGTATTCACAAAGTTGAAGGAGCTGCTAGCGGTAAAATAGCCCTTATAGAATTCTTAGACACTTTTTATAGTCATCACGTAAGAGTATTCTCAGACCAGGGAGGAACGCGGTCCCGTTCTTTGATGGAGGTGACAGACCTCATCTTCCAGATAGCCGAGAACAATTTGGGGTCTGTGTCAGCACTACACATAAAAGTAACACAAAATCGCAAAGCAGACTTTCTGAGCTGAACCCAGCTAAGACAGGGCGAGTGGGAACTGAAACAGACCATCTTCAACCAGATTGCAGAAATGTGGGGATGCCCTACCATAGATCTGTTTGCCAATAATCGGAACAAAAAAGTAGACACATTCTGCTCAATAGATCCCAAGGGGAACCCTGTAGCGTTAGATGCCTTCATGATCCCATGGAACTAAACCCTAGCTTATGCTTTTCCTCCGATTGCCTTGATATCGGCAGTCCCCTTTCCTTCTAGGCAAGGAGCACGTGGTTTTCTTGGCTGAGGGTGATGTCCATCTCCGACCCCTGGGTACTCCCGGAAATTCCAGACCTTCTTTCCCAGAGGCCGGTTTTTCATCCTCAGGTAACAAACTTACACATGACAGCCTGGAATTTGAGAGGGCTCTCCTGAGAGAGAGAGGTTTTTCCTCGAATCTAATCTCCACATTACTACACAGTAGGAAACTCCTCACCACCAAACTTTATGGAAAAACTTGGAGAAAGTTCCTTTCCTCTTCAGGTTCCAGTGTAGAGGACGGGGTTCCATTGACAGCCATACTAGAATTCTTGCAGAGGGGCTTATAGTAAAGTCTAGCTACAAGCACCCTGAAGGTCCAAGTCACAGAATTAGGGGCACTATACAATTGCGACTTGGCGGGGAATCGCTGGATGTTTAGATTCATCAAAGCATCGGCTAGATCTAGACCCATCCCTAGTCAGAGCTCCCCTTTTTTGTGATCTAAACTTGGTCCTTACGGCTTTAACTAAATCTCCTTTCAAACCCTTAGACGGAACACCCCTAAAAGTTTTATTTCTCAAGACATCACTTTTGGTAGCTCTCACATCAGCTCGTAGGGTCAGCGACATCCTGGCCTTGTCTGTAGGGCCACTCTTTACACAGATCTTGGAGGATAGAGTCATCCTTAAACCTAACCCGGCCTACTTGCCCAAGGTAGCATCTCGATTTCACAGATCCCAGGAGGTCACCCTTCCTTCCTTTTGCCCCAATCCCAAAAACAGGGGGGAAAGAGATCTCCATACATTAGATGACTAATCCAGTACCTAGCTGCCACACAAGAGTGTAGGAAGGAAAAGGGCTCTTTGTGTGCATTCAGGGACCTCGGAAGGGGCTAAAAGCTTCCAAAGGCTCATTGGCAAGATGGATAAGAGACACCATCTCTCTGGCACACTCAAGTGGGGAAGCCGCTCCGGAGAGATTAAAAGCTCACTTGACAAGGGCAGTGGCAACCTCCTGGGCGGAAAAAGTCTGTGTTTCAATAGAACAGATATATAGAGCTGCGACATGGTCATCCCCTCTCTACCTTCGTTAAGCATTATCGGCTGGGCCTAGCTTCTCCTTTAGACCTCACGTTTGGGAGAAGGGTTCTGGAAGCGGTGGTCCCTCCCTAATGATACATTTCTCTGCAATTCTCTCTGTGGTGCTGTCATGGGGAAAAGAGAAAGACGTAGTTACTTACCGGTAACGGGATTTCTCAGAGCCCATGATAGCACGCGTGGGTGTGCACACTTATTTGTTATTTATGCGTAACCACAGAGTGTTGTTGATAAGCGTTATAATGATATATTTTGTGTTAACCTGGAGGTCCTCTCGTGCTCTGTAAACAACTGATGCGGGAGAGAGGTACCGCGTTTTTTATCTGTAGGTTTCCTGTCCTTGAAGGGTGGATCCCCTCTCTCCATGGTGCAGTCATGGGCTATGAGAAATCCCGTTACCGGTAAGTAACTACGTCTTTTTACTTTGTAAGTTATCTTTGAAAAAAGGAAAGAGCTCCTAAGGGGGGTTTGAACATGCAACCGTTTGCTAATTTATGGGGAGACACGGTAGTATAAGACCTACCCCGAAAATAAGCCCTAGCATGATTTTTCGCGAGTGCTTGAAATATAAGCCTTAATCCAAAAATAAGCCCTAGTTACAGTCAGTCGGCATTAGTGGAAGGGCAAACTGGGCAATTGCCCAGGGCCCCCACTCTCATAGGGCTCCTCAACGTTTCTATTCCGAGGTTAAGACTGCTTAAGGACCTTTTAGTGACATCACGGTTATGTGGCCATAATCTCACCAAAGGCCATTTAACTGCGGGAGTCTAGAGAAACTGAAAACGAGACAGGCTGGTATTTAGATGCAGTATGTGTATGTACAGTGGGTACAGAAAGTATTCAGACCCCTTTACATTTTTCACTCTTTGTTTCATTGCAGTCATTTGGTAAATTCTAAAAAGTTAATTTTTTTTTATCATTAATGTACACTCTGCACCCCATCTTGACTAAAAAAAAACAGAAATGTAGTAATTTTTGCAAATTTATTAAAAAAGAAAAACTGAAATATCACATGGTCATAAGTATTCTGACCCTTTGCACAGAGACTCATATTTAAGTCACATGCTCTCCATTTCTTTGTGATCCTCCTTGAGATGGTTCTACTCCTTCATTGGAGTCCAGCTGTGTTTAGTTAAACTCATAGGACTTGATTTGGAAAGGCACACACCTGTCTATATAAGACCTCACAGCTCACAGTGCATGTCAGACCAAATGAGAATCATGAGCTCAAAAGGAACTGCCCAAGGAGCTCAGAGACAGAATTGTGGCAAGGCACAGATCTGGCCAAGGTTACAAAGGTTAACTGTTTGAGGGATCAGAAACCATGAAGCTGTTAAAGGGGTTACCCAGAACTAAATTATTTTTTTTACTATGAGCGAAAAACTAACAGGCTGCTAACTACCTGCCTATTCTATCCGGCGTTGGCTCAGAGCTGCCAGCTACTCAGCTTCTCTATGTGAACAGAAGCAGCTCTTCTACTTGCGGTCTGCTTTGTCGACTGGGTTTGACTGCCGACGTCATTCTGATTGATGCGCACGGAGCTGACTGTCATTCAGCTGACATGGTCAGTCACGCTCCTTCAACAGAGCAGAGCGGAAGAGAAGGTGCTGCTCTGTTGACGTGACGCCAGAGAATCGCCAGTAGTAGGAGCGGTCAGTGTCAGCTCTGTAGTGCAAAACAAGTAGGTCGAAACTATCTGCCTGGTAGTTTTCAGGCCCAGCGTTAAAAAATGGGTAAAAAAAATGGACAGAGGGAGCACGGGCTGCGCTACTCACAATATTCCACTGGCACCAATGCCCTGTTGGGGACACCAGGATATCCCAACTCCATGAACCCCCTTTTATCACATAACCATACACAAACAAGCATAGCAACTCTTGAGAAAGATCCAGGCTTGGGTCGAAACATTGAAAATGATCGCTACTGTCTATTCTATATGAACAATTCTTTAAAATTGAATTAAAAACGAACACTATTTTCACTCACTTATGAGTGCGGCTGATTATCTTTTACGTGGTTACTTGGATGTCCAGTCAGCACCGCCCAACCGACTGAGTGCGCATCTTTTTTCTACATAAAAAAAAAAAATGGGTATAGTCCTAGATAACCCCTTTAAAAGAAGTAACCTGCTCATTCTTTAAGCATCTTCTGCAACAATATAAAGTGAAGAGAAAAGAAGCCAATGGTTGACTAAGCCGCCACCGAGCTGCTTCAGGAAGAAGACTGAAAAAACTCGGCAGCTCCACCGGCGATACAAAGACTTTGTGTGCACATAACCTTAGATGACAGAAGCCTCCGCTGCCATGACATCTGCTTCTCGCGATCTTATGGGGGAACCTAATGGGAGCAAGTAGACTAGATGTTTCTGTCTGTGAGTGACAACAGCATCTAAATGGTTGAGAGCAGTAATCGAGCTGAATTTTGCCATTATTGTAACCAGCAGGTGGCTGCTACGTAAAACAGCCGGTGTGCTGCCCCAGCCATTGTAGGGACACTTACTCAGTACACTATATTGTGCTCGTATTCATTATGTACAGTTATGGTTGTTGCACAGAGTTCTGTGTGCTGTTGCTGTTGGGCATTGTTCTAGTAGGTTTATGTATCTGCCTTTTTCTCTATCTCCTCCTATGCTTTTACTTCACATCCTGTTTCTCCTGGGCAGTGCCACCTTGGCAGAAAAGTGCTTCAAAGCTGGAGAGAGGATGTCCTGTTCCTTCTATCCTCTGTCCCTCCTTCTTCTCTAGACATCTTCACCTCCTCATTTCTCAAGGTACAGTTAATAAACTACCTAAAAGTTCTTGTATTGCATCTTCCTCTGTGAATTATCAGTGTGCAGCTGGTCAGGCGTGAGAAGGGAGGATAGCCAGTAAAGGATCTTCAATTGCTCGAAAAGAGATAATCCTAAAATTGGTGACAGAATGCCCGGCATAGGATGTGTATGAAGCGGGCCTGGCCATACACCCCCTGGCAACCTGGGATGAAAATGTGCATCTCAGGTCATTAAGGGGTTAAACTGTATGGCCACCTTTACATTTCCACTTATAGCACTTGGTCCTGCTTTTTTAGCAAAACCCAGAAATAATCTACTGAAGAATAGAAAAGTATGAAAAAAAGCCTCCCTTTTCTTTGTATCGACCCCCCCCCTTCAGATAATTGAAAAACAAAATGAAAACTTCATGTGCTTATCACCAGGTTTTTGCTATGTGAGCTGACACCAGCATGCTGTATGGGGCAGAAACCCTGATTCATGCGATGTATCACTTAGTTTACTGGGTGCAGCTGTTGTGATGGAATCACAGTTTTCTGTGCTGCAGATCTAGCAGAGCTCTGAATGCTGAGTTGTGTATAACCCCACCCACACCAGTGATTTGGCAGCTTTCTGTGTTCATTGTATAATGACAGAAAGCCGCTCGTCATAGATGGAATGGTAAAACGAGATCAATATCTAAACTGTCTCTTGAGAGGGGACAACATGTCACTCTCACATTAAGGATTGAAGCATGGCTTCATCATAACATGAAGGGGGGGGGAGCTAACGCTTCCATCCAATCCCTGTTCAGCTAATCAATGTTCCCTGCTGTGAACATTGAAGTGGGTTATCTGCTGTAGAGCAAAAATGGAGTCCATACTAGATGCTGGGAGGCGACAAATTTATCACTTCTGGAGAGAACTCTTCTGGTCTTCAAAGGAATATCAGATATATATAATCTTTTTTTCCAGTACGATTACAGCCAAGCTCCGCAATCATCCTTTGGAATTGGGAAGCGTCCAGCTATCGTCAGTCAATTGCGTGATTGTCCTGACGATTTGAGGCAGCTTGTTCTTGACAAATTGGTGGCAGCCGTGGGATATCTGCTTGATTTCCCTGTCTGTCCCCTGACACTGCCAGTCAGTGATGGTCGCGGGCTGGACCAGGAAGCACGAGACACCTAGTCCTGTAGTGATAATCTCCTGCTGATTTAAAATTATTGATTTTTATTGAAACAGCCTTGTAAATGACACCGTTGGAATCAGGGTCTCTGCTCCTACATTATGCTGTACTCAGATTACATAACAAAAACCTGCTGACAAATTCCCTTGAAGATGTTAAAGTGAAAAATTGGAAGACAATTGTGGCCAAATGTCTACTGATCTTTGCTTTAAGATCTATTTGTTACATAATGGGATTTTAAGTGAATGGAACAAAACTGCAATAGCCTAAATATATGAGGTGCTGGTGTAAAGAGCATTGTAACCAGTAACATTAATTAATATAACCTTTTCAATAACTCTTGTAAAATCTAAATATTAGTTTCAATGTTTGTTTTTTTTTTTTTATTTAAACATTTTTAAATAATTTATTTTTATATTTTGGGCAGATGACTGTACTAGAAGCTTGGAGGGACAACTGTCTTCAGATTTTAAAGCAGAAAATCATGAGATCATACAAGAAAATGAAGAGCACACTATTATTCCAGATATACCCTCAGCCCTCCACATTCAAGATCTGCCATGTAATTCCTTTAAACCAGTCTTTTCTCCTGATTCACCACAGAATGTTGAGCAAACTAAAAGTCACAAAAGGGCTGTTCAAGAGCAAAGAACTCACACAGGGGAGAAGCCGTATTCATGTTCAGAATGTGGCAAATGTTTTAAATGGAAATCACGACTTGTTACACATCAAAAAACTCACATTGGGTTGAAGCCATTTTCATGTTCAGAATGTGGAAGATGTTTTACCTGGAAATCAAAGCTTGTTGCACATCAACGTAATCACACAGGGGAGAAGCCGTATTCATGTTCCGAATGTGGAAAATGGTTTAGTTGGAAATCACAGCTTGTTATACATCTAAAATCTCACACCGGGGAGAAGCCGTACTCATGTTCAGAATGTGAGAAATGTTTCATACAGAAATCAGATCTGGTTAGACATCAAATAATTCACACAGGGGAGAAGCAATTTTCATGTTCCGAATGTGGAAAATGTTTTACTAGGAAATCAAATCTTTTTACACATCTAAAAACTCACAAAGGGGAGAAACCGTTTTCATGTTCAGAATGTGGGAAACGTTTTTGTTGGAAGTCTCAGCTTGTTACACACCTAAATACTCACAAAGGGGAGAAGCCGTACTCATGTCCAGAATGTGGGAAATGTTTTTGTTCTAAATCACAGCTTGTTACACATCTAAAAACTCAAAAAGGGGAGAAGCCGTATTCGTGTTCAGAATGTGAAAAATGTTTCATTTGGGAGTCACAGCTTGTTAGACATCAAAGAATTCACACAGGGGAGAAGCCATTCTCATGTACTGTGTGTGGAAAGTGTTTTAGCCAAAGGTCAATTCTAATTGAACATCAGAGAACTCACACAGGAGAAACATTTTCATGTCCAGAATGTAAAAAATGTTTTATCCACAAATCAAATTTTTTTAAACATCAAAAAACGCACACAGGGGAGAAGCCGTACTCATGTTCAGAATGTGGGAAACGCTTTGTTCACAAATTTTCTTTTGTTAGACACATGAGAATTCACACAGAGGAGAAGCCATTTTAACTTATTCTTCATGGAAAGTGTTTTAAGCAAACGTCCGTTCTAATTCAACTTGAAATAACTAACACAGAAAAAAAGAAACATTTTCATCTCCAGAATGTGGGAATTGTGTCCTCAAATCAAATCTTTTTAAAGAACTCACACAGGGGAGAACCCATTTTTTTTGTTTCATTCAGAAATGGTAGCAGAAAAAAATGCAACAGTTGCTTAAAAGGTAAAGTCCCATGCCATGCAAGATGACAAGAATTGGCAATATCCAAGGAGTAGCTGGTATAAAAGATCTGATCATCATAGAAATAAGGTGTCCAAAAGGCACGAATACTGCGACAGGACAATATCTCATGCCTGGAATCAGTGCAGATCTGGCAAATATGACATTGTGATGAGGAAACTCAACCCATTTTTTTTTTTAAAAAGTCTTATAAGTTGGATGCAGAATTGGCGCCCAGTGTTGGCCCCCCCCAGCTGCCATAGTGTCTCATCGACACCCAGATGCATTGACAAAGTATAACTAAGGGTTCATGGATTTACCAGAAGTAACGAATTCACAAAATTATGAGCCAATAACATGCACTCACCTGCTTACATGAGTATTGGGTGGTAAAAGGAGCTCTCGTACTGGATTTTTCATTAGTTTGCAGTGAAAAAATATAATTAGGAGTAAAAAGTTTAAAATTCACGCCTATTGCATGTGCTGTTTGGGACACTGACAACATGACACTAGGAGCTCTGCTACTCTCATTTCACAGTTGGTGCACATGGCCGCCTATGGTGTCATTGACCAGGACCTCCGAGCAGAATAAAGCAAATGTGGTATGACTGCATAATGTACAAACAAAATAATACGGCCGGCTCTGTAAGCGCCAAGATGTGCAAAACATTGAATGTATGAAATTTGAACTGAATTACTGATATATGGAATATACTTCTATAAATGAAGGTACTACAGTGGCCACGAGAGCCCAACAACCCTGGCAAGGTTACCTTTCTTTCGGACCCTAAACCTAATATTTATCAAATATGCCTCTCCTGTGCCAAGAGCCTACAAATCTAAAGGACGGGTAGGATCCAGCACTAATTAAATACCGCCTTAAGCTGATGGGAGGATTGCACAGTCCGAAAAGGAGGCAGTCTCAATCTCCAATAGTATACTACAAAAAACTGACCGGTACCTCCGAACAGAATAAAGCAAGTGTGAACAGGTGCATTCTGTGATGACTGTATATTATACAGCCTATGGTGCTTTCCCTTGGCCTCTGCCGCCATTCCTGGTATCTTGTTACTGGCTGCAGTGCCTATGTAATGTGCCAGTCGGTGATCTCTGCAAATCCGAGCGGGGATTTCCGTCTACAAGGCCAAAGCCGGTGTGCTCAGCCTCGTGCTGTTGATACATATAACGTATACCGGGTACAGCTAGGGAGACTCAGTGCTCCACCTGAGGACAGTGAGTAAAGCCTGGCTTGTTTTTTTATAACAAATTTCACCCTTGGATTGGTGTTTTTTGAAAGGTGACTACCCATGTAAGTGATTGCTCGGTGTCCTTTTATATAATTTGCATGTTTATCTCCTTTGTATCTTTTTGATATCTTGTATATTTCTTTGTATTTTGATAATATACAGTACTATCTTATATAAACTATATATATATATATATATATATATATATATATATATATATATATATATATATATATATATATATATTGTTTTGTTTTGTGAAAAAATGGTGTGTGACAAAATTTTCTAGTTTTTTTACTCCAGCAAAGTGGAGTAAAGCCTCGCCCCACTGTGTTTTAATTGATGTGATTTGCCACGGTGCTATAAGATCAATTCAATCAGTAAGATCAATCAGCGCTAGTGTCACTGTCCCTGACTTCAGATGAACCCAACAGGAAGTTAGGGCTGCTACTGCTGTCTCACTTCCTCTTGATGTTCGATTTTTTTTTTTTTTTCTATTTTTGCATTTTCTTTTTTTGCTCCCCTTGTTCCCAGAGCCATAGCCTTTTTATTTTTCGGTCAATATGGCCGTGTGAGGTCTTATTTTTTGCAGGATGAGTTGTACTTTTGAACGACATTACTGGTTTTACCATATCGTGTACGGGAAAACGGGAAAAAAATTCCAAGTGCTGTGAAATTGCAAAAAAAGTGCAATACCACAGATGTTTTTTTAAATTATTTTTTTACCACGTTCACTGAATGCTAAAACTGACCTGCCATTATGATTCTCCAGGTCATTGCGAATTCGTAGACACCAAACATGTATAGGTTCTTTTTTATTTAAGTGGTGAAAAAAATTTCCAAAGTTTGCTTAAAAATAAAAAAAAATGGCGCCATTTTCCGAGACCCGTAGCGTCTCCATTTTTCAAGATCTGGGGCCGGGTGAGGGCTTATTTTTTGCGTGCCAAGCTGAAGTTTTTATTGACACCATTTTGGGGTAGATCCGATGTTTTGATCTCCCATTATTGCATTTTATTGCAATGTTGCGGCGACCAAAAAACGTAATTCTGGCAGAATTTTTTTCTCCTTACGCTGTTTACCGATCGGATGAATTCTTTTTTTTATATTGATCCGGCGATTCTGAACGCGGCGATATCAAATATGTGTATGTGGGGTTTTTTTTTTGCTTTTTTTTATTTTGAATGGGGCGAAAGGGGGGTGATTTAAACTTTTTAGATTTTTTTTAAAAAAAATGTATATTTTTTTTTTTTACTTTTTTTTTTCACTTTTTGCTTGCTTCAATAGTCTCCATAGAAGACTAGAAGCAGCACTTGTCTGATTGCCTCTGCTACATAGAGGTGATGAGCAGATCACATCTATGTAGCAGAAATGCTCCTGTGCTATTAGCGCCGACCACTAGGTGGCGCTCATAGCGATCAGCTCATGACAACCACTGGAGTCTGCTGCAGACCCCGGGTTGTCATGCCCACGCATCGTTGACCCGCGATCACGTGACGGGGTCACCGATGGGCGGGAAAAGTGACGCGCTTCTTGCGCGGCGATGTTAAATGCATTTAACATGTTAACAGCTGCGGGTGGATCGCGATTCCACCCGCGGCTGTTGCGGGCACATGTCAGCTGTAATAATCAGCTGACATGTGCCCGGTTCAGTGCGGGCTCAGCGCCGGAGCCCGTGCTGAACAGGGGGTTACAGCCTGGTGCGTACTAATATGCCAGAGGCTATAAAGGGGTTATAGGATATTTGGAATTGTGTTCCCCTGTTGACAGTTTAAGTGGTTGCTATAATTTAAAATGTTCTGAAATGTTCTCATTTAATAGTATAGTATAAATCCATCTTCGCTAAAATAGGTTTGAGACGAATTACAGATAGAGAGCTCGGATCTATAACTACGACATGTAATCTTCTCTGCTCATAGAGAGAAGCTCTGTTAGCATCCTCAGCATCTCTCCTACATTTAATGGACACAGAAGGCTCACATTGCCCTCAGGTGCAGCCATGCAGTCTTCTCCAAAATGCCTTGTAGCTATCACAATGAAAGCTGTGGCAGGGAAAGTTGCAGCCATTTATTGATCTATAACCCCCAAAGTGCACTGTTCAGCAATAGAGAGAAAGAGAAGGCCATAAAGCATTGGACAAATACTCCATGCAAACTGTGTTGTACATCTGCAGCACTGAAAATGATGAGTGTAGTAGTCAGTCTGCAAATAATATAGAGATTCAATTGATAGAGGGAAAGAGGAGAGATGATAGCAGCGCCGGACTCTGTGTGATTGATCATTGATATGGTGAAGCTGTCACCTGTTCTGCTGCATTTTGAATTACAAATTTATTCTTCATGCACTAGAAAGCATCAAGCTACTCTGTTCAATATTTTTTTCCAGTAAAAATAAATCCCTGTCAGAGAAGATGCGCTTGCTTCTCACAAGAGACTGTGCTCAGTTTTTACAATGTTTGTGCAATTGTTTTTAAAATGGGAGTGGAACAATTGTTTTGTAAAAAAAATAAATAAATAAAATGGAAACATTATACTTGTTCACAAAATTTATGATAAAGTGGCACCAGTCATCTGGGCTTTGCTACTACTGTGAAGAAATGGCAATAGGGAGACCCCGCAGAATCTCGCTGTTGCCACCACTTGTGATGGATCCACACCCCGCCTCCCACCTGACATCATAATTATGTCAGACAGAGCACGTGGTACGGACCTGCCCTCTGCACCTACGTGACGTTCCGCACCCCCTTTGAGGATGTGTAAGGTCAGATTGGTACAGTTCTGCACAGACACCCCCTGTCCACACGGGTATAGGAAGGCAGCAGGGAGTGAGAAAAGGAGGCCAACTCATTCACTGATGAGCCACCACACTCGCTCACACCACTGACAAGCTGAGAGGCTCTTTCACTAGCTCCAATGAAGCAGAGCCTGGTCGGCCTGGGAGAGCTGCCATCAGTTTCTATTTGATATAACAGACTTATATCGGGCTAGAAACCAGCTCAGTAGCGTGTTCGTTGCACCGAACAATGGATGTAAAGTTCGTGGATTGAGATAAAAGAACAGCCCAGGGTTAAATTATATATTTAATCGCTGTAAGGGCACACTAAACAGTACACTATATACATAAGGGTTATACGTACACAGTGATCAGAGTTGCAAGTACGAAAGTATGGGTACAAGGTATATAAAGCAGTTATTACAAGTCATTTAACGGTTAGATGGAAAGGCCTGGCTTTCGGGGGAAGGGCTGCCACATGGGAGGTTTGTGGGCCTTCTCTTTGTTGTTGCAGGACTTTTCCCACACGACTTGACATCACAACCGCCCCAGAAAAAAGACGATGGGGCCAGGGTTCTTAGCGTTCTTAACCCCTCCATATCACTCCCACTCCTGCCTCCTGGCTGCGCCCAAATCTCCTCCCCTGGTCTCTCATAGCTAAGAAACTTCCAAAACTAAAATGGGCCATACATCCTTACTGGACGGTCCTAGGGAGCCGGTTCTGGTGTCATTGGATCCCGCCGGGCCCCTGCTACGCGTGGATACCAAACACCTAGGTCCTAGGGGCCCCTGCAATGCTGTTCCAGGTATCTTCTCATCCGTAGGTGCTGGAGTGTGCTGAGAACTAGGGTGATATTCCCCATTATCCCAGGTTCCCAAAAATCGGGTTGGTTTATCTCTGAGAGATATTGTATTCCCATAACTCGGTGTTGAGTTATAGTTTCTTAAACAAAGGGACGCATGGCCAGGCTGCTGCAGCTGCACAGCTACTGGTGGGGGATTTTGTCACTCACGGCCTGTCGGCCCCCTTCTTTGCAAGCTGCAGTGTCGAATTACACTGTACATGGAGATCTCTATAAAACCTGCCAAACAGGGCACAGTGATGGACAGGGGATTATCTTGAATATTCTTCACAACTACGAAACAGGTCACATATTTTGACTTTGGGAAACATATTAGTGGGGAGGATGCTATGGGTGTAATGAAATATATGGCTCATTACTCAATTCTGTCACAGTAGGATGATGTTCTATTTGACAACGACCTCGTCAGTTTGAGTCAGAGTTCTGCACAGTCCACCTCCTCCGCCACCATAGTACTTAATCTTTTACACTGTAGATTTTGAACTTTGGCAGTGACATCTCTATCTTTTCAGCCATTCAGTCCCCTAACCTTTAACACCCTAGGGTTTAAGGAAGATATTTCACAACTTCCAGTTAATTTTTAAACGAGATTAACAGTCAGGTTTTGTACTCTAATTCCATGAGGATATAGGAGATGGAGGGCACTATGCAAATGCCTAGCTGTGTTGCCACGCTGAGGCAACTGTCGGCACAGTCGATGGTGTGGTGCACAGGACCTGGGTAGCAGATGAGATGATGTTATCAGAGGAAGAGAATGGTGACCTTGTGTATACACAGAGAAAGTGAAATCTTTTGGCGTGTAGGATCTTCTTCTTCTGTGATCAGCTCAGGAGCAGATGATGCCGCATGTGTGTGACACCTCGCCCTCCCTGAGCGGTGGGGTACTCGGAGCCGGGTCAATGTAGATGTCACGGGGATGCAGTCGTGGCCCCGACCCGTTCCGTGCCCAGGGCTGTCACATAAAAATATTGGGCTTTCAAGGATGAGTGGTTATTCGACTACGCCACCTGCGGTTCCTGGTGATGGCCACCAGCGCTGCGACAGTCCTCTGAGGCCGGTGTTCTATCAGCACAGTTGGTACTACTCCCCACAGGCGGAGTAGGCCTCAGGGCAGTGGGTAGGAGGACTATGTTGAAGTATGGTGGGTGCAGTGCCGCGCAGGAATAAACAAGCGGAGGCGGTGTATGAAGTCATCCGGGTCTTTACTCACTTTAGATAAACTTTCAGCCGCAAAGCTTCTCTCTGCTACACACTGCGTACTGCGGCCACCGGGAAGGGGGTTCAGCACTTCCCAGGTAGATCAGGAGCACCTGTCGAGACCCCTCTGGGGTGTGTTCCTCTCCTTGGTAAGTTCTCCCACTAAGTCTTCTCCTGACTGTGTGTGGTACGAACGTGGTGTAAGGCCGGGTCCCACTGGGTAAACGCAGTTTAAGAGATACAGGTGGCGACTCCGCTCCGTCCGTATCCCCCTGGGATCCACTAAGCCTCCGGGCTTTTCTGACTGAGACGTGAAGTGACAAAGTCAGATATCGGGAGCCGGTCACCCCTTTTGCAGCAGGAATCCCTCTGACCAGGCCAGAGTGAAGAATACAGGTGGCGACTCCGCTCCGTCCGTATCCCCCTGGGATCCTTTTGCCTGTGGAGCCTATCTCCTCTGCTCCCCTCCTAGGCCTTCTTAGGACAGGACCTTGACCGGGTAGAGACACTGGTTAACTCTGACCCGCTCCTCGTCTCAAGGCCAGAGTACGAGGACCGCAAACCTTCAGTCAGCTACAGCCTCTTGCTGGACCCTGACAGAAGACCCTCAATCAAAGACCTTGAACTTAAGATGGCCGTTGATTATATATCAATCAATAAGTGCTTCCTAAAAGTGTGTCCTCCACCCTCACCCACTACTAGGTTCCTCTTATCTTTGGTTCCCCTCCATCTCCTCTATCCTGGGCCGGGGCAGCACCCTGGTGCATTTAGGCCCCCTACAGGACAGGAGTGGTGTAGTGTTGAGTGGTGAAGTGGGGTCCTGAGTGATGCTCCATCCTTACCTGGAAGAGGAGATACCACAACTCTATCTGAGGTGCAGTACCCCTGTGGCGATTGAACCCTCAGGGGCGCCACATGTGCTCTTGGTGGAAGATGATCAATGGTGCCTTAAAGCTCTGATTGTGGTTGCGGTGAGTCCTATATTCGGGCATCTTGGGTGTGGAAGACCTTTTCCACATTTCTGACTTGACTCTTGTGCAGTCTACCTGTTCTGCAGCAGGAAAATAAACTGTGGACTTTCATTCTTCTAGCACTTCTCATGCTTGTCTTTCTGATAGCCAGGCCCCATCCTCAAGTAGTACCTGGTCAGTGTCCTCATCACCATCATCGTCATCCACAATTACCGCTTGTCATATTACGACAACTTATCATTCTTCATAACCCTACCAGATATCCATCCTTGATTGTGTGTTGAGGAAAGAGGCATACGCTCTCAGTCATTTGCTTGTATGCCAACTCAACTACAACTTAGTCAAGTTGCTGGTGGTGCTATACCACTTAGTGAAGTCTAATGCTTTTAAAGAAATTCTGGCATGTTCTCAGCCCTACTAAAGGATACCCAGCTACCATTATTTCTCACAAAAAGGGGTGCCCACTTTGTGCTCTTACATGCAGAAAACACAAGGGCCACTCTCTAAACTTGTCTTCAAGCTCCAAAGTGCACTGCACTGTAGACAACTGGAGCAGCAAATATGGACAGGGACAGTACTTGTCTTTCAGTACTCCCTGGTTGGATGTTTTTAGGTGTAGCGATACACCACTGCAACCAGGATAGGTAGTGAAGCTTCCACGGCTGGGAGCTACATCTGATTCCACTGCTAGTAGAAGAGGATTGGCTTGCACACAGTAGTAGAGGCAAGGTGCAGGTGGAAGGAGGTCATGAGCTCCTGGGACTTCTAGAAAGGTAAATTCATCGCACACTCTTGTGTTGAATGCAATTTTGTCACGAGTTTACCGCGACAGAGAAGAGCCAGAACATCGCAGCGTCTGATTACACGTGCTCCTGCACTGATTAGAAGCTCTTCTCCCTCATATTAAACGGTGCAGGTTTCTTCTAGGAGTGCTGGGGTTAATCTGCTCAGTTAAGAGCTCCTGGAAGCTTACATGCATTAAGGCTTTTGGCTGTTCACTGTTGGCCACTCCCCTCTCCTATACATACTGGACTCTGGCAAGCAGGCGTTTCCAGAGCTAGCTGCATTGCTGCATGGTTCAGGAGTTTGTGGAGAGTTGTTGTTTGAGAAGGCGTTTGGTGGATTTATCTAAGACGGTAGCGTGGTTTTGGTTGTGTGCAAATCCTATCCTCCTACTTTGGTTTCTCCCCCATCCTCCACTCCCCGGTGTTTTCCTCTGTTGTTTGTGTATGCATATTTGTATGGTTGGTATTTTCATTTATCCCTGTTTGCATTACCTTGTTAGTCTAGACTGGTGTTTAGCCATACACTGCTACTCCCCTCTTCCCTGGGTGGGGAAAGAGAACATATTCAGGAGCCCAGCAAGGTACGTGGCCCCAGCGTCTTCACCTGTAGAAGTAATCCAGGGAACAGGGATAGCTAGGGTTAGGGACAGGGAAGGAGCCCCTGGTCCTGGGATACCTGACAACAGAGTCGTGACTAATTTATTTTTATTTTCAAAATTCAAATGCAGGTAGACGTAAGCTCAGAGTAAGAATAAGATGCCAACTATGAATGCGACATAACGTTTCGACCCAGTCCTGGATCTTGTTCACAAAGTCACTCTAAAGGGGAGGGGGGGGGGGGAATAAGCATACTGTTATAGAACACATATAGCCGATATATACAATCAGTAGACTCTATATACAGTATTGTGTTGTCTATATGTGTTCTCTAACAGTATGCTTATTACTTCCCCTTTAGAGCGACTGTGTGAACAAGACCAGGGACCGGGTCGAAACGTTATATCACATTCATAATTTTCATTTTATTCTTACTCTGAGCTTATGTCCACCTGCACTTTGAATTTTGAAAATAAAAAGAAATTGCATTCAACACTAGAGTGTTTTGTCTGATTGTTCTTCACCTGGTTTTGGCTGCCACTCCTGAGAAAAAATACTGACCAAATACTGATCAAATACTTATAGTGGGGCCGTGGCCTTAGTCACATGCCGACAAGCTGCTCTTCCTAATTCTCTTTGAGAGAAGCAGGAAGAAAAGCTCTTTGTCAGGTGACCTTAAGTATGAGAATCTCATGTGAGTGAAGTGGCCATGTGATGACTGATTGAACCTGCAAGCATTGCTGAATCCTGACAGTGAGTATATTGCACGCTGTCAGGATTGGCTACAGGGCTTCATTTTATAATTAAAGGCCTTGTCCAGGTTTGAGATGAAAGTCTGCAGTAACTCTATGTGACTGCAGGCTTCTGAATTCTCACAGCACACGTACTGCAAACTTTTAGGATTCTCCCTTGCCGTGGCAAGAGTGGACGATCATGTGAGCACAAGTATGAGATTTGTATACATCTGGCCACATTCTGACTAGACTTGTCTGGCCTCGCTCAATTCATTTTCATTGAGTGAGGCCACGCATGTCTAATCAGCATGTGAACGGATGTATGTAAAT
This sequence comes from Phyllobates terribilis, assembly GCF_046119375.1. Taxonomy (NCBI): domain Eukaryota; kingdom Metazoa; phylum Chordata; class Amphibia; order Anura; family Dendrobatidae; genus Phyllobates; species Phyllobates terribilis. Next base: position 597,480,483 of record NW_027362761.1, read on the forward strand.
TGCCGGCACCAGAGAATCCGCTACGATGCTGCGGGGGAACGAGCAGAGAGGTAAGTTGTTTTTTTTTGTTTGTTTTTTTACTGATACACTGGGGAGAGGAACAGGACAATGAGAGGTGGTGGGGGAGAACAATGATGTGGATGGGGTAGATGACAATGATGGAGAATTATGATGGAGGGGATGGGGAGAGCAATGATGAGGATGGGGAGAGCAGTGATGAGGAGAAATGATGGGAGAGAGAAATGATGGAGGTGGGGGAGAACAATGATGGAGGTGGGAGGAGATAGGACAACAATGGATATATTTTGATTGGTGCGTGGCTAATAGTATATTAATGGTGGGGTACATATCTATTCAGGAGCGCAGTGCGAGGGAGACGTATGTATGCAATATATGTGACATTGTTTTTTTTTAGGGTTGCAATGATCGTGACAAGACGAGTCATGTTTGGAAGATGTCGGCATGAAGGTCTGACAAGATGAGGAAGAAGCAGCAGAAACCGACTCTAATCAGATGAGACGTCAGCGGTAAGTGCCTGGATGTAAATATTATTCTGTATCTGCACTGTGTGACTTGGAGTGATGATGTTATCTGTAAAACCCCTTAGGCTGCATTCTCACAGTTGTGTGAAATGTCCGTGAGCTGCCAGATTTTTTTATCGGATGGTCCACGGACTCGTAGAGTTTTATAGATCAATTCACACATCCATGAAAATCAGGGATCTGAGAATGAGATCTGTGAGGGTCAGAGAATGTCCTGTTCTAATCCGATGTAGAGGATCAAAATAGGACATGCTCAATGCGTCAGTAAAAGTGGGCAGCACACCGACACTGCACACAGATGCAGGAATGTAGCCGTATTATGTATATGTGGCAGGTCTGGTTGCCACAGTGGCAGCAATGTCATGTCTGAGAGCAGGTGGGAGGTTCCCTGGTTGGGGACAATTAGCATGCAGCACCTCCTGCCTCAATCCAGGGAGGGGAGAAATCTGCCCTTTATAAGCTGGGACTGGGGCAGGGTTAGTGAGTCAGAGACGAGTTCCAGACAGGGTTCCAGTGAAGTTGCAGATAGGGACAGGTCAGCAGCAGGCTGAGGAGTCCCTGTAGGCAGAGGAGGAACACAAGGCCAGGAGGGGAGCTAGCAGAGCTCGTCCTGGCTAGAGACTTAAAAAGCCGGACACTGGAGTTCGAGGCTGTGAGGGTTATAAGCCCAGCAGCAGAAAACCACAACACAGGGGACTTCAAGTCCTCTGGTCCAAGGAAGCCCGGAGGCTCAGCCACACGAGAGGGACCACTACTGCCCCGGAGGGGTGAGAAGTACGGAAGGCCCGAGTCGCCAGTCATACGGGTGAGAACAACACGGTACACTCAGAGACGTGGGCTACCACCACACTACAGCGGGATAGCCAAGAAAGAGTGAAGTCAGCACGGTAGGCCTACAAACTCCCCCTGACCAGCGGGATTTCCCAGTTGCTCTCAGACTGACCAGGCCTCCATTGTTAACCTGTATTCCGGACGGGTCCCTTAATACCACCAACAGTAAAGACCCTGAATTGCATGACAGACTCCGTGTGGTTACTGCTGCTCCCACGCACCATCACCACCAACATCCCTGTTTACTGCCCTGAGGCTATACTCCTCCCGTGGGGAGTTATACTACCCTCTGCTGCACCCACAACACCAGCCTCTGCGGTCTGCCCTGCAGCGGCAGTTCACTCTGACCGCAATCCACGGGTGGCGTAGTCGGACATTTAATCACAAAACCCTATAAACGGACTGCCATTTGGTTTGACCACCCTGAGCCACGGGACCGGGTCCCCGCCACGCAAGGACTACAACCCCCAGCATCCACAAAAGGTCCGGTTCCGGGTATCCCCACACACACACGGCCCAGGGGGCGCGTCAACTTTTGGTGTAGTCGGCAGGATTTTGTGCCCACCACCAACGGGTACTGCGTGCCTGAAGAAAGACTGTAATACTTACCCTGGTGGAGTTTTCCGCCATCCGCAGCAGTTTCCCGCCATCGGGCGCCATCTTTGGGACGCCGCACGGGAAGAAGAGGGGCCTGGACCATGAAAGCACGCGAGAACTGGAGCCCCGCCTTACGCACAGACGCTTTCTCCTGAAAGGAGCCGAGCGGACGCTGACGTCACCAGGACGCGACGCAAGGTCCTCAACCCCGACGATCGCCTGCGGAGCCGCGGCCTACAGAAGAAAAGCAACGGAAGGTAAGCCACGGTTGACTCGGGGGGCAGAAGATGTTGGAAGCAGAGGAAACTGCCACCGCCAGCGCGGCCGCTGCCGCAGTAATGCCGTTCACGATGCCTTATATCCCCGGAGCGGCCTGGTTGCCCCAGTACTCAGGAGTCGCATACCCTGAGCGACTTTAAAGAGAGACTGTGTAGCCTATAGCCTATTCAAAGTATACCCCCTGACAGAGGAACAAAAAGTGAGCATAGTGATAGGCCAGTTAACCGGCGCGGCCCAACGAGAAGTAAAGTCCTGGTCAGTCAGGGACAGGGGGACCGTGAAGGAGATTTTAGCCCGTCTGAAGGACACTTTTGATACCCGCACCTCAGCAGAGATCAAAATGAGATTTTATGGGTGCAAGCAGCGGGCCCAAGACAGTATAAGAGACTATGCTTTGAATTTGCAAGAGGCCCTGAGAGCCATTAGCAGGCAGACCCTGACAGTGTGCGGAATGCAGATAAACTGTTGACTGAACAATTCATTGAGGGTCTGCTGTCCAGCGCCCACCGAACCCAGTTACGCCTAATGGCCCTGCAGAACCCTGAGTTAGACTTTGCACAGTTTAAGGACAGAGCCATCCGGGTACTCCAAGAACCCGCCCCCGGTGGCGTTGCGGCCTCCAGGCGCCCTGCTATCACTTATCACCAGGAGGCGGTGCCCCAGTCTATAGAACCTGCAGGAGCCAATGCACAGACTATGAATAGTACCCCGTCTACAGACCTGCACCATCAGGTCCAAGAACTGACCAAAAGCGTTGCCGCACTAACCAGGACTGTGCAGTCGTTACAGGTATCCTCTCCAGGAAAGATCCAGCTGGCTACCAGTCCGGAGGACGTCCCGTGGCGCCGACAGAAGAGGATCCCACCGTCCAGAGGGAAGCCAACGGACCGCTACGACCAGGATGGACAACCCATCTGCCGCCGCTGCAGCCAGCCAGGACATATTGCGAGGTACTGTAATTTAAACGAGCCCAACCTGGGGCAGAGGGCCAACCCCCAGGCGTAAGATCATCAGGCCCGTCAAACTGGCGTGACAAGTATGTGGGGGGACGACCGGTCTTGCCTGTGGTACTGGATGGCATTCCCATGAGTGCACTGTTGGACACCGGGTCACAGATAACCACCATCCCCTATGTACTTTTCAAGCAGTACTGGAATGACACGGATATTACCCGCTACCCAGATAATGACTTGAGCATCATCGCCAGCAAAGGTCAGCCCTTGCCGCAGGTGGGGTTCAAGGAGGTGACCGTCAAATTTGGTAAAGTTGAACTGCCGGCGCAAGGACTGATTATTGTGGACATTGACCGTCGTGAAAGTCACCCTAAAATAACCTTGGGTACTAACGTTATTGAAAATTGTCTTTCAGAGATAATTGTTATATTACAGCAGTTTGCAATGATTGCCAGCTCCAGCCTGCAGCGTGTCTTACAAAAAGAGATCAGATCCCTGATGAAGCGGCAACAGGTAGAACTGTCTGGTGGTGAGATTGGTAGCGTTAGGATGTGTGACCCGTTCCCTATCGCCATGCCCCCAAAAAGTGAAATGATGATCTGGTGCCGGACTGCAATCGGGTTAAGAGGTAGAGACTACCAAGCTATGGTAGAACCCGTTTACTCAGACAGTAGGCCCACCATTTTGACAGCACGGGGGGTGGTTGATTTCTGCCATGGGAGGGTACCCGTCCACATCCTAAACATTGGGGAAAGAGAAGTACACTTGCCCCGGTATGCCACTCTAGCCAAATTGTTCACCATTAACCAAAACTCTGTAAAAGCCGTAGAACCCTTGCCTCCATCTCCCCCAGAGGAAGGTAACGGCTCCAAGAAACAAATGGAGGACTGGTGCCAGAAGCTGCACGTGGGCACTGACTCCACTCCCCCACACCAGAAACAGGGAGTCTACCGGGTGGTTCAGGAGTACGAAAGAGTCTTTAGCAAACACCTGCTAGACTTTGGGCAAGTAAAGGGGATAGAACACCAAATCCCCACCAGAGACCATCCACCCATAAAAGAAAGATACCGGCCTGTACCCCCTGCACACTATCAGAATTCCAAGGGTATGTTGCGAGAAATGAAGGAGGCTGGGGTGATACGAGACAGTTGTAGCCCCTGGGCAGCTCCTCTAGTTCTTGTAAAAAAGAAAGATGGCACGATGAGGATGTGTGTAGATTATAGAAAGGTCAACAGAATAACACACAAAGATGCGTACCCGTTACCTAGGATAGAGGAGTCTTTGGCTGCATTAAAATCTGCTAACTTCTTCTCTACTTTGGATCTCACTAGCGGGTACTGGCAGGTTCCTGTAGCAGAGGCAGACAAGGAGAAGACTGCCTTCACCACCCCGATGGGTCTCAGTGAATTCGACTGTATGCCGTTTGGACTCTGCAATGCACCAGGGACCTTCCAGAGGCTGATGGAGTGCTGTCTAGGGCACAGAAATTTCGAGACGGTCCTACTCTACCTGGACGATGTCATCGTGTATTCCAAGACCTATGAGGACCATCTAAAGCACCTGGCAGAGGTGTTCGATGCCCTGGCAGGCTTCGGCCTAAAGGTGAAACCCTCCAAGTGTCATCTACTGAAGCCAAAAGTAGAGTACCTGGGACACGTGGTGAGTGCTGACGGAGTAGCCCCAGACCCTGACAAGATCACGGTGATTAGGGACTGGCCAAGACCCTCCAGCATAAAGGAAGTGCGGCAGTTCCTCCGGTTGGTAGGCTACTACCGAAGATTCATCTCCGGGTTCACCAAAATGGCAGCCCCTATGCAGGACCTCCTGTTAGGTCAGTCAAAGACTAAAAGTCAGAAGCCGCCCTTTAAGTGGGACAAGCTGGAGGAGGAGTCTTTCCGCCAGCTGAAGATGGCCCTCACGGGAGATGAGATCCTGGCCTACCCTGATTACGGCCAGCCTTTTATCCTCCACACCGACGCCAGTAACGTGGGGCTAGGAGCCGTACTGTCCCAGATCCAGCAGGGCAGAGAACGAGTAATTGCTTATGCTAGCAGAAAGCTGAGACCCACAGAGAGAAACCCTGAGAATTATAGCTCCTTCAAGCTAGAGTTCCTGGCAGTGGTGTGGGCTGTCACCGAACGCTTCAAGCATTACCTGGCTTCTTCTAAGTTCACTGTGTACACGGACAACAACCCGTTGACACACCTGGACACTGCAAGACTTGGTGCCCTAGAGCAGAGATGGATGGCCCGGCTGTCCAATTATGAATTTACTATCAAATACCGGACAGGGCGCGCAAATGCCAACGCAGATGCATTGTCCAAAATGCCTCACTTGCAGGACAGGGGAGAGGATCCAGAAGAACTGGAAGAAATTGAACTCCCTGCATTCCACCGTCATGGGATCACCCAGTGTTCCCACTGCGTAAAGGAGAGGTGCTCTGCCACCGCTACGTTCAATCCCTTACCCCACCACGGCTGGGCAGAGACACAAGATAGTGACCCCGCAGTCCGCCTGGTAAAAGAGATGCTGACCCAGGCTGATGCCCACCTTGATCCGGATGCTCCAGAAGAGACCAAACAGCTGTGGGAGGAGAGGAGCAAGCTGTTTCTCTACGAGGGGAGGCTGTGCCACAGAACCGTCAACTCTCGAACACATGAGCTGACCTGGCAGGTAGTGGTCCCAAGGCGGGATGCGGCTATGGTCCTAGAAGCATACCATGACGGGGCAGGGCACTTTGGATGGGAGAAGCTGGAGTTCCTGTTGCGTGAGCGGTTCTTCTGGGTAGGCATGAGAGGGGCTATAGAGAGATGGTGCAGAGACTGTGGCCCGTGCAACCTAAGGAGAAAGGACCACGCCAGCCAGAAGACTCCCCTGCGGCCCATCATCACAAAGCAGCCCCTTGAGCTGGTGGCCTTAGACCACGTAAAGCTGGCTCCAAGCAGGTCGGGATACGTCTACGCCCTCGCAATCGTAGATCACTACTCCCGGTTCCTAGTGGTGGTCCCTGTCAAAGACTTAACAGCTCAGATGGCCGCCAGAGCCTTTCAGCAGCATTTCTGCCGCCCACACGGGTATCCAGAGCAAGTGTTGACTGATCAAGGTCCAGCGTTCGAGGCTGAAGTCTTCCAGGAATTCTGCAAACCAACGGGATGTGTGAGAAAATGAACCAGGTAGTAATAGACCTGCTCAAGACGTTGCCCCTGGAGGAATGCAGCCTGTGGCCTGAGAAACTGCCGGATCTGGTGGACTTGTATAACCATATCCCGGTAAATTCTACCAACTGCACCCCAGCTTACTTAATGAGAGCAAGACCTGGTAAGCTGCCAATTGACCTGGAGATGGGAGTCCTGACACCCGAGGACACCTCACCAGAAGCAGACTGGGATACAGAACGGCAGCAGCAGTACAGGAGAGTGTGGAGCGAAGTCTGTCTCAAGCAAGAGAGAGGCAAGAGAGGAATTACAACCAGCATGCTCCTGCTGCTCCCCTGGCACCTGGAGAGCAGGTCTTGAAGAGGAAGAGACGGCTCCACAAGTTGGATGACCAGTGGGAGAAAGACCCGTACACCGTACTGCCCTCAAGCCATGAAAACCCAAAGGTATGTGTTATCAGTAAGGATGGAGGAGAGACCACAGCCACTGTCTCCAGAGATCACCTGAAGAGGTATCCCGAGCAGCTGCAGGGTGCTGATGAAGACCAGGATAGCCCTCAACCCGCAGAGGAAAGGGAAGAAATGGTCAGCACCGTGCTCGGAGACTTTCCCCGGTCCTGGACACAAATCAACAACGCTATAGTGGTACCCGTCCTTACCTTTCTCCAGCCAGCCCCTCAAGAGCCTGCAGAAGAGCAAGTAGTGTTGGAAGAGCAAGTGGCCCAGGAGGCAGAAGAGTCCATACCAGCAGCTCAGGAGAATCAACCCTCTGCTAGTAGTGAACCTGCCATGCCCGTGGTAAGCCAAAGAGTACGCAGAAAGCTGCCCAACCTACCAGTAACATCTGCAAACACCTCTAGTGCAGACACGAGCACACCCAGTACACAGGGGGTGGAAACAGGGGACCCGAATAGAGTACCACCAGACAGTGGGTAACGTAGGTCCACCAGGAGCACTAGAGGTCAGGTACCCGCTCGCTGGAGAATCTAATATGTCGTATTTACCTGTATATATGAAAAAGTTGAAAATGTTTAATGTCTGTGTTACCTGGTTATTAATTATGTTTTTCTAGTTCAATAGACTAACAGGTTATGGACAATGAATAACCAGAACTGTACCTTGTACATAGTTGCACCTGGTAAGGTGCCCCCTTGTGAAGATGACCACAGAACACAAAACCCGTGGAGGTGGCTGAAGACGTGGTCCAACTCCGGATCATCAAAGCCCTGTAGCCACCCCAGGGCCTACGTGGAGGGTTTGGGACGGGTCCCTCAAACTTCACCTTGTTGGGTGACATGGACACCCGGTTACGGAAGCGCCTTGACCTATAAAAACTAAATGTACTTGTATATATGTTTATGTTATTGCTTATTCTCTGTTATGTTGTGTTTTCCTTAAAAATGTTGAGTCCCGGAGTACTAAATTTCACTGGGGGGGAATGTGGCACCCCAGGTCTGGTTGCCACAGTGGCAGCAATGTCATGTTTGAGAGCAGGTGGGAGGTTCCCTGGTTGGGGACAATTAGCATGCAGCACCTCCTGCCTCAGTCCAGGGAGGGGAGAAATCTGCCCTTTATAACTTGGGTCTGGGGCGGGGTTAGTGAGTCAGAGACGAGTTCCAGACCGGGTTCCAGTGAAGTTGCAGATAGGGACAGGTCAGCAGCAGGCTGAGGAGTCCCTGTAGGCAGAGGAGGAACACAAGGCCAGGAGGGGAGCTAGCAGAGCTCGTCCTGGCTAGAGACTTAAAAAGCCGGACACTGGAGTTCGAGGTTGTGAGGGTTATAAGCCCAGCAGCAGAAAACCACCACGCAGGGGACTTCAAGTTCTCTGGCCCAAGGAAGCCCGGAGGCTCAGCCACACGAGAGGGACCACTACTGCCCCGGAGGGGTGAGAAGTACGGAAGCCCCGAGTCGCCAGTCATACGGGTGAGAACAACACAGTACACTCAGAGACGTGGGCTACCACCACACTACAGCGGGATAGCCAAGAAAGAGTGAAGTCAGCACGGTAGGCCTACAAACTCCCCCTGACCAGCGGGATTTCCCAGTTGCTCTCAGACTGACCAGGCCTCCATTGTTAACCTGTATTCCGGACGGGTCCCTTAATACCACCAACAGTAAAGACCCTGAATTGCATGACAGACTCCGTGTGGTTACTGCTGCTCCCACGCACCATCACCACCAACATCCCTGTTTACTGCCCTGAGGCTATACTCCTCCCGTGGGGAGTTATACTACACTCTGCTGCACCCACAACACCAGCCTCAGCGGTCTGCCCTGCAGCGGCGGTTCACTCTGACCGCAATCCACGGGTGGCATAGTCGGACATTTAATCACAAAACCCTATAAACAGACTGCTATTTGGTTTGACTACCCTGAGCCACGGGACCGGGTCCCCGCCACGCAAGCACTACAACCCCCAGCATCCACAAAAGGTCCGGTTCCGAGTATCCCCACACACACACGGCCCAGGGGGCGCGTCATATAGCACAGTCCCTTAAGAGTAGAGTGTACTCACTTATTATGTGCTGTCCTTAGTTATATAGTTTCATCTTTTATTATGTATAACACCCTCCCTTATTACATACCATCCTTTCTAGTTATATATGGTTCTGTCTCTATATAGCTTCCTCTGCTGTTATGTACAGTTTTTGTCAGTCACGGCACCCTCTTTTACTACATAGTCGTCTCTTGTTAGATATAAAATGACTTCTGATGGAGCAGCCGGTGACCAGAAGACCAGTCCATCAGCTCCTCCATCAGAAAAGAAGCTTTCCCTTGCTCCATCAGCCATCATTGCATTATACAGGTGCATCTCACTAAATTAGAATATAATCAAAAAGTTAATTTATTTCAGTTATTCAATACAAAAAGTGAAACTCATATATTATACAGAGTCATTACACACAGAGTGATCTATTATATAGAGTCATTACACACAGAGGGATCTACTATATAGAGTCATTACACACAGAGTGATCTATTATATAGAGTCATTACACACAGGGATCTATTATATAGAGTCATTACACACAGAGGGATCTATTATATAGTCATTACACACAGAGGGATCTATTGTATAGAGTCATTACACACAGAGGGATCTATTTCAAGTGTTTATTTCTGTTAATGCTGATGATTATGGCTTACAGCCAATGAAAACACAAAAGTCATTATCTCAGTAAATTGGAATAATTAACAAAAAACACCTGCAAAGGCTTCCTAGGCGTTTAAAAAGGTCGCTTAGTCAGGGCTGTGTAGTCGGAGTCGTGGAGTCGGAGTCGGTATAAAATGGACCGACTCCGACTCCTAAAATATATAATAAATTGGGTGCAGTAGCTCAATGCAGTTTGTGGGGAATATTTTTTCATAGGAATTTGGGAAAGTTATGAAATGTCCTATAAATGGCTGTTCTATTCCTGATCTAAGGCTACATTCACACACAGCGTTTTTGCTGCTTTTTTGAAGATTCGTTTTTCAGCTGCAAAAGCAGATCAGCTTTTTAAAAAAACGCATCACCTGAAAGGTTTTTGAGCTCATAGATAATGTTTTCAATAGCAAAAGCAGATTAGAAAAACGCCGAACAAACTGACATGCTCATTCTTTGTGAGGATCCGTTTTTGAGCCCAAAAACGGATCCTCACAAAACGATGTGTCTGAATGTCATATCTTGAAACCCATTGACTTTGCTGGGATGCCCAGAGACACTGCATTTTACTGCAAAAAACGGATCCGCAAAAACGCTGTATGTGAATCATGGGCGTAGCCAGCGAGGGGCAGGGGGGGCAGCTGCCCCCCCATAGCAGCAGGGGCACGCACCTATAAAAACTCACTTGTATGCTGCAGTGCTCCCATCCTGCACTGGCTCCAGACTGCAGGGGGCAATCTCCCCTCCTCTGTCCTGTCTTCTGCCGTCTTCACCAGAGAGAGGAGGGGGAGGGGTGCTTGCCCTGCACAGGATCTGATTCCTGGGCCCCGAGCTGGAGAAAGTGAAAGTACTATTGCTCATCTCTGTCACAGGAAGGTAATTAATGCTAATATTGTAGGTGATTATTATGTGCTCTCTGTACAATGTGTGTGAACTATATGTGCGATATGTGCAATATACTATTTGCTGTCTGTAGCTGTCATCTGTCTATCACACTCTATCCCTCCATCTATCCCTCCATCCATCCCTCTATCTATCCATCCATCCATCTATCTAGCTATTCATCTATCCCTCCAGCTATCCATCATTATATTCTATCTAAATATCTTGATTATTGTATCATAAAAATGATTAAATGTCTGATGTTCACATTGTACTACAATAAATTTTTCACTTAAATATAAGCAATATATGTGGTAGTTGGAGTCGTGGAGTCGGAGTCGGTGTAAGGGAAATTGAGGAGTCTGAGTCGCAGGTTTGGCTTACCAACTCCACAGCCCTGCTTAGTCTGTTTCAGTAGGCTCCACAATCATGGGGAAGACTGCTGACTTGACAGATGTCCAGAAGGCAGTCATTGACACACTCCACAAGGTCCCAGAGTCTGGAGGAAGAGTGGAGAGGACACAATCCAAGCTGCTTGAGGTCTAGTGTGAAGTCTCCACAATCAGTGATGGTTTGGGGGCTATGTCATCTGCTGGTGTAGGTCCACTGTGTTTTATCAAGACCAAAGTCAACGCAGCCGTCTACCAGGACATTTTAGAGCATTTCATGCTTCCCTCTGCCGACAAGTTTTTTGGAGATGGAAATGTCATTCTCCAGCAGGACTTGGCACCTGTCCACACGGCCAAAAGTACCAATACCTGGTTTACACACAACAGTATCACTGTGCTTGATTGGCAGCAAACTCGCCTGACCTTAACCCCATAGAGAATCTATTATAGAGAATCTATGGGGTATTGTCAAGAGGAAGATGAGAGACCCCAGACCCAACAATGCAGACGAGCTGAAGGCTGCTATCAAAGCCACCTGGGCTTCCATAACACCTCAGCAGGGCCACAGGCTGATCCCTCCATGCCACATTGCCGCATTGATGCAAAAGGAGCCCGACCAAGTATTGAGGGCATTTACTGAACATACATTTCAGTAGTACAACATTTCGGATTTTAAAACATTTTTCAAGCTGCTGTTATAAATTATTCTAATTTACTGAGATAATGTCTTTTGTGTTGTCATTGGCTGTAAGCCATAATCATCAACATTAACAGAAATAAACATTTGAAATAGATCCCTCTGTGTGTAATGACTATATAATAGATCCCTCTGCGTGTAATGACTCTATATAATAGATCGCTCTGCGTGTAATGACTCTATATAATAGATCCCTCTGTGTGTAATGACTCTATATAATAGATCCCTCTGTGTGTAATGACTCTATATAATAGATCCCTCTGTGTGTAATGACTCTATATAATAGATCCCTCTGTGTGTAATGACTCTATATAATAGATCACTCTGTGTGTAATGACTCTATATAATAGATCCCTCTGTGTGTAATGACTCTATATAATAGATCACTCTGTGTGTAATGACTCTATATAATAGATCCCTCTGTGTGTAATGACTCTATACAATAGATCCCTCTCTGTGTAATGACTCTATATAATAGATCACTCTCTGTGTAATGACTCTATGTAATAGATCCCTCTGTGTGTAATGACTCTATAGAATAGATCCCTCTGTGTCTAATGACTCTATATAATAGATCACTCTGTTTGTAATGACTCCATATAATATAGGAGTTTCACTTTTTGTATTGAAAACTGAAATACATCAACTTTTTGATGATATTCTAATTTTGTGAGATGCACCTGCATATCTAACAAGAGAGGACGCTATGTAGTAAAAAAACGGGAAGCTATATGATCCAATATGTAAGGGACGGTGCTGTACATAACAAGAGAGAGCACTGTGTAATAAGGGGCGGCAATAAACATAATAAAGGCGACTATGTAAGATATATACATATGTGTAGGGTGGGCCCCTAGGGTAAATTCCGCCTGTGGGCCCCAGACACTCCAGTTCAACACTGTCCACGCACATCACATCACCCTCGCCCGCCATACTGTGTCTGCACACATTTTTCCCCTCGCTTCCCATAATGTGTCTGCACCCACCCCCCCACTTGCTCCCCACAGATTAAATTTCCCTCCTCCACACTGACTAAATCCCCCTCCACAATGAATAAATAGCCCCCCTGCACACTGAATAAATCCCCCCTCCACCCTGAATAAATAGCCCCCCTGCACACTAAATAAATAGTCCCCCCCCCCATGCTGAATCTTTGGTGTCTTCAGCTCCATAGCCACAGGAGCACTTACCACCGATGATCTTCTCTCTTCTGGGCGCCAGCGAGTGACGTCAGCGATGTGATCACATGACCTGATCATGCTGCTGACGTCGCTCTAAGCCGACGGTCAGAGCTTCAGTTGTACTCGTGTCTGAAAGACGGAAGTGCAATTGAACGCTGGGAGCCGGCGCACTTCACCTTCTGTGAGTCGGCAGTCAGTTTAACAGCCAGCTCAGAGAATGGCCAAATCGCGGTACGGCGGACTGCAGCCGCTGGGGGAGACACCTCGGACCGCCACATTAGGCAGCCCGACAGCGACCCCCCCAGGCACATGCACTTACTGCTCCTCAATTTTGGTGCAAAACTTCTTAAAAATATATATCTACTTGATGAAAGTTGTGTCTATAGCCAGGAAAGTGTCTGCTCATTTCAACCATTCTTATGTGGTGAAGCATGTCCTCTATGGAACAGTCTGCCTGAACATCACTGGATTTGGACATCGTTACCCGCTGGAATTTCATGCTGCATATTTGCAGTGTCTGTAGTGTGAATCGGTGACTATATCATACAGCAGGCAAACTGGAGCTTGGGTTGCAATGAAATCTACCATTGGCAGCTGATAAGTGACGCGTGACACCTACTGAAACCCTTTAAAAAGTTTACTAAATTTGTCAATCGGAAAAAATGTGGCATCAACAATAACATCCCCCTCATGTTTATCTTGGAAAAAAAACAAGGATGCAACATATAGAAAAACAAAAGAACAATGTCCGCTCACCCTCATGGCAATTTGATGCTCGGAATCGGCAGTGCAGCAGAAGTCCAATAGAAGAAAGTAATGTTCCAGCGTCAGGATAAAGTTTAAAAACTTGTAAATTTATTGTAGAAAAATAAGTAAAAACTTAACCATAGGTCACAAATCAGACCAGAATATGATTAACCGCAAAAGCGTTTCAGACCTGTGTCTTTAATCTTTGCATGATCATATTCTGGTCTGGTTGGTGACCTATGGTGATGTTTTTACTTGGTGAGGAGACAATACAGCAACTTCTACATGTTCACCAATGCCCTGGGACTGTTGAAGACCCTCAATGTCAATGTTATATGCTGCAGGTTGTTGAGGGTAGAAGGTGGAGAATCAGCAGTTGGATGAGAAGGGGGACGCAGTCAGAGGACGAGGCTGACAGTTATAGTGAAACTGATGATGACTATGCTGACCATGAGGACCAACTGTTACTGCGGGGTGAGAAAGTAAACAAACAAGACCATCAGTCATGCTGGAAAACTGTACGCGTGATTGCTTGTGGGATGACAGTCGATACCATCAATAAAATATGTCTATTGGATAGACAAGCTTATAGATGGGGTAATTTCTGAAAGGGACCTTTGCACCGTACCTGAATAAGCTGTGTTCCCTGTTCGGCAAAGCTTTCGCTGAGCAGAAGCATGCGACCACACATCAAATTAGGCAACCCCTCTTCTCTCCCTGCAGACCCTAGGCTCCCCACCTTTGCCAACATTAGGGCTAGAATAAGTATCCAAGGCAGCAGCAGATATATAAATAATAGATAGATAGATATTTTTTTAATAGCCTACGCTCCTATCGTTCTGGAGCCATGGCGATTTATTGAGGAATGCTCATATGACTCATGAGTCATATTCCTATGACTAAGGGCATGGTGTACACCAGAAATGCCTAAGGTTTAATCCTCATGATAATAGTAATCTTTATTTATATAGCTCCAACATATTCCGCCGCGCTTTACAATTCAGAGATTCATATACAACAGTCATAAGTGTCATAGCTAAAGATAATACAATAATTAAAGCAAAAATAATGACAACCCTGCTCGTAAGAGCTTACAATCTACAATGAGATGGGGGTGGCACAAAGTACAGGGGCTTATTTACAATGATGGTCCAGCCATCTTGAGGGGATGAGGGATAGATAAAGGCTGCATGAGCTCATCATCACCAGCCAGTATCTGTACAGTCATGGCCAAAAGTTTTGAGAATGGCACCAAAATGATATTTTCACATGATCTGCTGGCCTCTGGTTTTTATTAGTGTTTGTCTGATGTTTATATCACATACAGAAATATAATTGCAATCATATTATGAGTACCAATAGGTTATATTGACAGTTAGAATGAGTTAATGCAGCAAGTCAATATTTGCAGTGTTGCCCCTTCTTCTTCAAGACCTCTGTAATTCTCCCTGGCATGTTCTCAATCAACTTTTGGACCAAATCCTGACTGATAGCAGTCCATTCTTGCATAATCAATGCTTGCATTTTGCCAGAATTTGTTGGTTTTTGTTTGTCCACCCGTCTCTTGATGATTGACCACAAGTTCTCAATGGGATTAAGATCTGGGGAGTTTCCAGGCCATGGACCCAAAATCTCTATGTTTTGTTCCATGAGCCATTTTGTTATCACCTTTGCTTTATGGCAAGGTGCTCCATCATGCTGGAAAAGGCATTTTTGGGCGCCAAACTGCTCTTGGATGGTTGGGAGAAGTTGCTCTTGGAGGACATTCTGGTACCATTCTTTATTCATGGCTGTGTTTTTAGGCAAGACTGTGAGTGAGCCGAATCCCTTGGCTGAGAAGCAACCCCACACATGAATGGTTTCAGGATGCTTTACAGTTGGCATGAGACAAGACTGTTGGTAGCGCTCACCTCTTCTTCTCCGAATAAGCAGTTTTCCAGATGTCCCAAACAATCGAAAAGGGGATTCATCAGAGAAAATGACTTTGCCCCAGTCCTCAGCAGTCCACTCCCTGTACCTTTTGCAGAATATCAGTCGGTCCCTGATGTTTTTTCTGGAGAGAAGTGGCTTCTTTGCTGCCCTCCTTGAAACCAGCCCTTGCTCAAAGAGTCTCCGCCTGACAGTGCATGCAGAAGCACTCACACCAGCCTGCTGCCATTCCTGAGCAAGCTCGGCACTGCTGGTAGTCCGATCCCGCAGCTGAAACAGTTTTAAGATACGGTCCTGGCGCTTGCTGGTCTTTCTTGGGCGCCCTGGAGCCTTTTTGACAACAATGGAAGCTCTCTCCTTGAAGTTCTTGATGATGCGATAGATTGTTGACTGAGGTGCAATCTTTGTAGCTGCGATGCTCTTCCCTGTTAGGCCATTTTTGTGCAGTGCAATGATGGCTGCACGTGTTTCTTTAGAGATAACCATGGTTAACTGAAGAGAAACAATGATACCAAGAACCAGCCTCCTTTTAAAGTGTCCAGTGATGTCATTCTTACTTAATCATGACTGATTGATCCCTAGCCCTGTCCTCATCAACACCCACACCTGTGTTAATGGATCAATCACTAAAACGATGTTAGCTGCTCCTTTTAAGGCAGGACTGCAATGATGTTGAAATGTGTTTTGGGGGTTAAAGTTCATTTTCTGGGCAAATATTGACTTTGTAAGTACAGTAATTGCTGTTAAGCTGATCACTCTTTGACATTCAGGAGTATATGCAAATTGCCATTACAAAAAATGAAGCAGTAAACTTTGGAAAAATTACTATTTGTCTCATTCTCAATACTTTTGGCCATGACTGTAGTGCTTTTGGGTGCGGTGGAGTTTGGTGGAGACTTATGTTTGGAGAAACTGTATAAGTTGTGGTTCGTCCTAGTTTCTTGGGGTAGAGCATTCCAAAGAATAGGTGCAGCTCGGGAGAAGTCTTGGAGCCGGGAGTGGGAGGTACGGATTAGTGCGGATGTTAGTCGAAAGTCGCTTGTGGAGCATGATGGATCCTCTTGTTTTTTAAATGAATTTCTAATAGAAAGTTGAATTTTATGAAAGGAAGTGCCAGAAAATCCCTTTTTCATCTTCGTTTCTTTTTTAGTCAATATCTTTGTTTTCTTTGTGTTGAGTCGGAGTCCCATGCTCGAGCTTTTCATCTTGACACTCTGTAATAAGTCCTTCATTCCATCTACGCTTGTTGCTATCAATGTTGTATCGTCTGCGTATTTAAGAATGTTGATAATTCATCCAACAATTTAGATTCCTTCTTTTTCGACAAGTTCAGCCTTCCTGAAAATAGCTTCTGCATATAAATTGAAGAGAAATGGTGACAGGAAGCGGCCTTGTTGGACGCCTCGCTCTACTTATACAGAGCCGCGGCTGTAACTGCGCCCCTGGCACTGATTTACAGCAGCTTATTATTAGACCCGGCTATCATTCAGGATGGGGGGCGCGGATACAGCTGCCACTCTGTATACTTGTTAGAACCTTGCTGTTAGGTTTTTTTTCCTTTGCTGGTCACATGACCTTGTTGGCCTATTTAATCCTGCTCCGCCCTTCTGGCTTTGCTGGACTTCATTGTATATCTACTTTCTAGCTAGCCTGTGCTCTGTATCTAGCTCTGTTAGTTTGCTTGGTCTACGGACCTCTATGTTCTATCTATTTTGTTTGTTCGTCTGTCTGCTACTATTTCTGTTAGGAGGTGTCCCATATTCCTCCCAGTCCTTAGTACTTGTAGGGATTCCCTCCCCACATCTATAAGTCTCCGTACAGACTAGATTAGGACTTTAGCAGGTCTGATCGCAGGATCAGGTTCCCTGTTACATCGTAGGGATTCAGCTGAGTCCTATAGTAGGGACAGATCTCCTCTCTTTCCTTATGCAGCCTGATGTTACTAGGCCGTTTTTGGTTGAGGTTGATGCTTCCTCTGTGGGGGTTGGCGCAGTATTGTCTCAGGATAACGGGGATGGATTACATCCCTGTGCCTTTTTTTCAAAAAAATTTTCGGAGACTGAATTGAATTACGATATTGGTAATCGGGAATTATTGGCTATTAAACTCGCATTTGAACACTGGCGCCACTTCTTGGAAGGTGCGGAATTTCCCGTTCAGGTTCTTACGGATCATAAAAATCTGATATATCTTGATGCTGCCAAGCGCCTGAATGCCCGTCAGGCTAGGTGGGCACTGTTTTTCTCGCGGTTTAATTTCTCCGTTACTTACATCCCTGGTACTAAGAATGTTAAGGCGGATGCCTTGTCTCGCAGTTTTTCTCCCATAGTCGGTGCTGAGAAAGAGGAAAACATTTTACAAGAAGGTGTTGTGATAGCTGCTTTAGACTCCGTTTTGGAAGATGAGATTCTTAAAGCTCAGGAGAATGCCCCATCTAACACTCCTCATGGGAGGTTGTTTGTGCCTGGGACCTTTAGGAGAGATTTGTTTGTTGAGTGTCACGAATCTCGGTTGGCAGGTCATCCCGGAATCTCTGAGACCAAGAGACTGGTGGGTCGCAGTTTTTGGTGGCCTGGATGGCAGAAGGAAGTCATTAAGTGGGTGCGCCAATGTACTATATGTGCTAGATCTAAGTCCTCACATACTCCTGCTGCGGGGTTACTTTGTCCTTTGGAGGTCCCCAGTGCTCCTTGGACACATTTGGCTATGGACTTTATAACTGACCTTCCCCCCTCTGAGGGTTTTACTGTCATCTGGGTGGTCGTGGACCGTTTTAGCAAGATGTGTCACTTGGTTCCCTTCGTCAAACTGCCCTGCACTAAAACTCTCGCTAAGGCCTTTGTCAAGGAAATTGTCAGACTTCATGGCGTTCCTACTGACATTGTTTCTGATAGGGGTCCTCAGTTCGTGGCTCGTTTTTGGCGTGCCTTTTGTGACAGGTTGGGAATTCATTTGTCGTTTTCGTCCGGATATCATCCTGAATCTAATGGCCAGACAGAAAGGAAAAACCAGGATGTTGAGCAGTTCTTGCGTTGTTTTGTGGCAGACAACCAAGAGGGGTGGTCTGAGTTTCTGCCACTTGCCGAATTTGCTCTGAACAATCATACATCTTCTTCTGCTGGTTGTTCGCCTTTTTTTTGTTGTTCTGGGAGACATCCGTCGTTTGGGTCGTTCTCCAAGTTGGGATCTGCCGTGCCTGAGGAGGAGAATTTTTCCGGTGATTTGGAAAGAGTTTGGACGGATGTGCGTGGTAATCTTCAGGAGGCCAACAGAAAATCTAAAGACTACTTTGATAGGAAACGACAGGAGGTTTTGTTCGCTGTTGGTGACATGGTTTGGTTGTCCTCTAGGAATCTGCGGTTGAGGATTCCTTCTAAGAAATTGGGTCCCAAGTTTGTAGGGCCCTTTAAGGTGCTTCAGGTTGTCAACCAATCTGCTGTTAGGTTGGAGGTTCCTACCTCCTGGAGAATTAATCCGGTCTTTCATGTCTCTCTGTTAAAAAAAGCTGTTGTGTCGGATGGTGACGCCTCTGCCTCTGTTCCTCCGGTGGTGGAGGACGGGGAATATGAAATTTCTCGCATCCTTGACTCTAGACGGTATAGAGGTAGTTTGCAGTATCTTGTGGCCTGGAAAGGTTTCGGACCCGAGGATAACTCTTGGGTGAGGTCAGATGATGTTTCCGCGTCCAGACTTATCAGAGCGTTTCACAGGAGATTTCCTGATAAGCCTGGTCCTAGGGGATCCAGAGGATCCTCTTAGAAGGGGGGGTACTGTTAGAACCTTGCTGTTAGGTTTTTTTTCCTTTGCTGGTCACATGACCTTGTTGGCCTATTTAATCCTGCTCCGCCCTTCTGGCTTTGCTGGACTTCATTGTATATCTACTTTCTAGCTAGCCTGTGCTCTGTATCTAGCTCTGTTAGTTTGCTTGGTCTACGGACCTCTATGTTCTATCTATTTTGTTTGTTCGTCTGTCTGCTACTATTTCTGTTAGGAGGTGTCCCATATTCCTCCCAGTCCTTAGTACTTGTAGGGATTCCCTCCCCACATCTATAGGTCTCCGTACAGACTAGATTAGGACTTTAGCAGGTCTGATCGCAGGATCAGGTTCCCTGTTACATCGTAGGGATTCAGCTGAGTCCTATAGTAGGGACAGATCTCCTCTCTTTCCTTAGCTTTGGTAGCAGAACATAACAATACTCAGTGGTGACTGAGCTGGCACTGCCCCCGTGACAAACTGGAACACTGCCAGGAGGAATAAAGTTAATTTTCTCCCTGCAGTTTTAGACTAAGTGCAGGCGCTGGGCAGGCTAATAACGCTATTAACCTGCAGATTAACCCCATATCTGCAGGGTAATGGCATTTTTTTCTGGTGACAAGTTCCCTTTAAATATTTTTGTTGTTGTGGGAGACCAACTATCTGGATACCTATTTTTCTTCAAAGCTTTCTGAAGGATTTTATCCATTCATTTAAATAACGATAACCCAAACAGTGGAAGGATAGCTATCTGTTCTTCACCATGGACGTCCCCTCATTATACACGAATATCGATCATGAAATTGATGGTGCATGTGTAGAAACCTTTCTCAATTGGGATCCAACCATCCTGCCCCGCAAAAATCCTATTAGTTTAACCCATTCATGACATCCACCCTACATGTATGGCGCAAGTCAGAAGCTGGTGTATTGAGCGGGCTCACAGGGTGAGCCCGTCCCATATTCGGCAGATCATGGCTGTGTTTTACAGCCTGGGCCTGCCTCTAACAATTGTTAACCTGTATGCTCTGTCAAACTCTGACCAACATTTAATATACGCTGGCATGGGGGTGCATCATTCCACGCATCCATTGGCGCGTTGGTGATGTGATCGCGGGTTGCCGATGGGTTGCTATGACAGCCAGGGGTCTGCTGAAGACCCCAATGCTTGTCATTATGGTGCTCCTCTGACACCCTGCAGCGTCAAGTCCCCTAAGGGGTCTCACAAGAACAGTGAAAAGTAAAAAAAATAAAATAAAGCAATAGTTCATATCATGCCCCTTTAGCTCCATTAAAAATAAAGATAATAAAATAATAAAAACTGGAAAAGTTTGGTATCGCCATAATTGTACTGATGTGCGGAATCATACTGCCAGGTAATTTTTACCACAAAATGTACACCGTAAAAACAATTCCCAAAAAACAATATCAAGGATTTAATCCAGGTGTATAGTGAGCAGTTTGAACCCACAGGTACTGCATAGAATTTGATAACATTAGGTCGTCATATTGAAAAATTTTAAAAAATTTTAACGAAAATGTTACTTTAGGCCCAAATGTTCCACTTTTGCAAGAGGTAACATGAAAAAGTACACCCCAGAGTTTGTTACCCACTTTCTTCTGAGCGCGGTGATACCCCACATGTAGCGAAAAAGTTCTGTTTGACATTTCGTATTTGGAGTGTAAATTTGTCTGGAATAGATTGCAGACACCATTTCTCATTTGCAGAGCCCCTGAGGTACCAAAACAGGAGAAGCCTCTGACAAGTAACCCCCACTTTGGAAATTAGACCCATCAAGGAATTCATCTAGGGAGGTGTTGAGCTTGTTGAACCCACATGTGCTTTGCAGAACTTTTTAAAATGTGGATGTGAAAATTAAAATTGTTTTTTTCTGCTATAACGTTGTGTTAATCCCAAATTTGTAATTTTCACAATGGATAATAGGAGAAAACCGACACCATAATTTGTAACACAATTTCTCCCAAACACGATGATACCCCATATGTAGTAAAAAACTGCTGTTTGGACACACGACAGGCAGTGGCGTACTGCCAATGGCGGCAGCCCACTCCACTGCTATGGGGCCCGTGACCGCGGGGCCCCGAGCTGCGGGGGGACGAGTTGTATAGGTGAGTATTGGTGGATAGTGGTGGGGGGAGGGAGGTTGCGGTGCAGCGGAGCACATCACATGTGCCCGCTGCTAAATGGACATGAATATTCCCTCTTCGCCACTCCCATGGGCGTGGAGAAGAGGGAATATTCATTCTCTTAGTAGTGGGCACGGAGGAGCGCTGAGTCGCAGCTCCTGCTGACAGTGCCTGCTACTAAAGAGAATGCATATTCACGCTTCTCCACGCCCATAGTCCTGGCGTGGAGAGGAGTGAATATGCCGGCAGCAGCAGCTCACCTCGGGATCTGAGCATGCGCGTTGCTCAGATGCCGACATGAGCTGCAGCAGACAGGATGCAGCGCTGGAGGAGAGGTGAGAAAGGAAGGTGTAGCGTCGGCGTCTCTGCCTCCTGCTAGGCAGGGACGCTGTTCCCCTCACCTCTCCGCTCCGTGCCCGGCGTCTTCCTCCCGCTCTGCTGGCAGCGCGCGCTGCTTCCCGGCCACTGTGCTTAGGGCGCGCGCGCGCTCCCCCTCTCTTAAAGGCGCCGCACGCGCCATCCTAAGGAGTCCCCGGCCCATGGCCGGAGGACCTCACCATATATAAGGCACCTCCTCCAAAATGGAGGTGCCCGAGCAATGTTGTTGCATAGTCTATCACTCTGCTTCAGCCCTCAGGTCCCGTTACCAGATACCTGCCAGTTACCTGCCAGATTCCTGCTTGATACCTGCCTGATACTTGTCTATCTACTTGCATTCCTGCGGTCCGACAGTCTGCCTACCAGCCCTGCCAGTCTGTCTATGGATCTGATTGCCCGCTCACCTGGGAGCTCTCATCTGCTACCTGCCTGCTAGCCTACCTGGAGGCTCTGCCGTCACGTGCTGTGACCACCTGCCTGGCCAGAGACTCTTACCCGCTCACCTGGGAGCGCTCATCTGCTACCTGCCTGCTAGCCTACCTGGAGGCTCTGCCGTCATGTGCTGTGACCACCTGCCTGTCCAGAGACTCTTACCCGCTCACCTGGGAGCGTCCGCCTGCTAGCCTACCTGGAGGCTCTGCCGTCACCTGCTGTGACTACCTGCCTGTCCAGAGACTCTTGCCCGCTCACCTGGGAGCGTCCACCTGCTACCTGCCTGCTAGTCTACCTGGAGGCTTAGCCATCACTTGCTGTGACCACCTGCCTGTCCAGAGACTCTTGCCCGCTCACCTGGGAGCGTCCACCTGCTATCCGCCTGCTAGCCTATCTGGAGGCTTAGCCGTCACTTGCCGTGACCACCCGCCTGTCAAGAGACTGTTCCCGTCACTTGCCGTGACCTCCTGCCCTTCTACCCAGAGACTGTCCCCGTCACTTGCCGTGACCTCCTGCCCTTCTACCCAGAGACTGTCCCCATCACTTGCCGTGACCTCCTGCCCTTCTACCCAGAGACTGTCCCCGTCACTTGCCGTGACTACCTGCCCGCCTACCCTGGGAGCCACCCGCTTCCTTACAAGGACTGCCCCTTTGTATCGTTGCTCAGAGGTTCCACCTCCCAGACCCGTTACAGTTTGCTCGGGCCATGGAACCCGGTGGCACCCAAGCTCCCTCGCTCTCGGACTTGTGTCATGAACTTTCCCGTCAGAGGTCCCAACAGGAGTCCATCCTGAGTCATCTGCGTAGTGTTAACTCCCGCCTGGACACATTGTCTACCTCTTCGGGAGCTGCCTCCACACGCACACTTACTACCCCGGCACCGCCGTAGCCCATCAACACCATGGCATCTCTTCCCGGTCCCCGCCTCTCCGCTCCTCGTTTTGGCGGAGATCCCAGCCAGGCACGGGGCTTCATTAACCAGTGCACTCTGCACTTCGAACTGTTGGCACACCAGTTTTCCACCGACCGAGCCAAAGTAGCCTTCATCATGTCCCATCTCACGGGAGAGGCACTGGCTTTTCTAAATCCTCTATGGGAGAGAGGAGACCCCCTGGTGTCCAACCTGCCAGCCTTTCTCACGGCTTTCCGGAAAGTCTTCGACGAACCAGGACGGAAGACCTCATCCGCATCATCTCTGCTACGCCTCCGTCAAGGAAATCTCACCGTGGGCCAATATGCCATACGGTTCCGTACCCTTGCTTCGGAGCTGGCCTGGGATAACGACGCCCTGGTGTCTGTCTTTTGGGAGGGTCTGTCCGGCCGTATTAAAGATGAACTCGCCGGTCGGGACATTCCTACCACTCTCGACGACTTAATAACTCTTGCCTCTAGACATCCGGTTCCAGGAGCGCGCCAAAGAGGTCACCCGTGAGAGGAGGTTTCCACATCTAGCCCCTACCTTCCAGAAACCCGTCACTTCTCCCTTTACTCCCCAGGCGCACTCACCCGAGCCTATGCAGGTCGACCAGACCAAGATGGTCAAGACCCGTCAAGAGTTACGCCGAGCCAAGGGGAGCTGCTTCTACTGTGGCAGTAAGGAGCACCGGATCCGTTCCTGCCCGAAGAGGTCGGGAAACGCCTGTGTCTAGGATCGCTCAGAGAGGTCGTCCTAGAAAAGAGTAAACCCTCTCCATCTCTGTTGCTCTCGGTCTCTATCATCTGCGGGGAGAACTGTTATTTTGAACTAGCCCAACTTGACTCTGGAGCTGCCGGAAATCTCATTTCTCAGTCCCTGGTAGAGAAATACCGCATTCCCACCAAACCTCTAGCTGTACCCTTGTCTGTCGCTGCCGTAGATGGGGGCCTCTTACCACATCCCATCCAACTCATCACCGAATCCATAACCCTGCAGGTGGGAATGCTGCACTCAGAGAGCATCTTCTTTCATGTTCTGCCTGGACTCTCTCACGCCCTCTTGCTAGGCCTACCTTGGCTTCAGAAACATGCACCCGTGCTTGATTGGCAGACCGGAGAAGTCCTTCGCTGGGGACAGGACTGCCATAAGACTTGTTTAGTTCCCGTCCGTCCTTCTCCTACCCCAGCCAATCTACCTGGTCTTCCGGTTCCCTATTGGTCTTATGCGGACGTCTTTAATAAAAAGGAGGCAGAGACATTACCCCCTCATAGACCATACGACTGCCCAATCGACCTGATGCCCGGCGCTACTCCTCCCCGTGGGCTTATTTACCCTTTGTCCGCTGCTGAGACCCGGTCCATGTCTGAATATATTGAGGAGAATCTGGCCCGGGGATTTATCCGGAAATAGACCACCCCGGCGGGAGCAGGCTTCTTCTTCGTCAAAAAGAAGGACGGCTCACTCCGTCCCTGTATAGACTATAGAGGCCTTAACCAGATCACGATGAAGAATAAATACCCCCTTCCGCTCATTCCGGAATTATTTGACCGTCTGAGGGGGGCTAGAATCTTCACCAAGCTGGACCTCCATGGGGCGTATAACCTGGTCCGTATCCGTCAGGGGGATGAATGGAAGACGGCATTCAACACCCGGGACGGCCACTATGAATACCTGGTAATGCCCTTCGGTCTCTGTAACGCTCCCGCCGTCTTTAAAGAGTTGGTCAATGACATCTTCCGGGACCTTCTCTACTCCTGCGTAGTGGTGTACCTGGACGACATCTTGGTCTTCTCTCCGGATCTTCTCACTCACCGGAGGGATGTTCGTCAGGTCCTGCTCAGGCTCAGGCAGAACCACCTCTACGCTAAATATGAGAAGTGCCTCTTTGAGCAGACCGCTCTTCCGTTTTTGGGCTACATAATCTCTCAGACCGGCCTACGAATGGATCCTGAGAAACTGTCTGCCATCCAGAAGTGGCCCCGACTAGAGGGGTTGAAGGCTATTCAGCGGTTCCTGGGCTTCGCCAACTACTACCGCCTCTTCATACCGCACTTCTCTTCCCGGACTGCCCCAATCTCTGCGCTCACCCGTAAGGGCACTAATCCCAGAGAATGGCCGCCCGAAGCAGAGGAAGCCTTTCTTTCCTTAAAACAGGCTTTCTCTTCCGCCCCGGTGCTGCATCGTCCGGACGGCAACAAACAATTCTACCTGGAAGTGGACGCCTCCTCCTCTGGAGCCGGAGCAGTACTTACCCAAAAGTCGTCTTCCGGAAGAATGGTAACTTGCGGCTTCTTCTCCAAACTCTTCTCCCCTTCTGAGCGCAATTATTCTATAGGAGACCGAGAGTTATTGGCCATTAAGCTGGCACTGGAGGAGTCGCGTTACCTGCTCGAGGGGGCTCTTCACCCGGTAATTATTTACACGGACCACAAGAACTTGGCTTACCTCCAGAGCGCCCAGAGACTTAACCCGCGCCAAGCCCGGTGGTCCTTGTTTTTTGCCCGCTTTGATTTCGTTCTTCATTTTTGCCCGACAGACAAAAACATCAAAGCTGATGCCTTGTCCCGATCCTTCCTGGTGTCTGATCTAGAGGAGGAGCCTAAGCACATCATTGATCCCGCCAGAGTAATGCAGGTGGCCCCCGTAAATCTAAATCGTCTCCCTCCCGGTAAGACGTTCGTAACTGTACCTGATCGGAAGAAGATCCTACACTGGGGTCACTCGTCTAAGCTAGCTGGCCACGCCGGTCAGAAAAAGACCCTCCAGCTTATTGCCCGGCATTACTGGTGGCCTACCCTGCACAAGGACGTAATAGACTTTGTTTCAGCCTGTGTGTCCTGCGCCCGCAACAAGGTTCCGAGACATCTGCCAGCCGGTCGCCTCCTTCCTCTTCCAGTACCTGCTGCCCCGTGGCTGCATATAGCTATGGACTTTATAACGGATCTCCCTGTTTCTGCCGGTTGTACGGTCATTTGGGTGGTCGCTGACCGCTTTTCCAAGATGGCTCACTTCATTCCCCTGCCGGGCCTCCCGTCTGCACCCGAGCTGGCTAAAGACTTTATCCGCCACATCTTCCGTCTCCATGGCCTTCCCCTCCACATCGCGTCGGATCGTGGGGTTCAGTTCACCTCACGCTTCTGGAGAGCCACATGTAAGCTGCTGGACATCACCCTGGACTTCTCCTCCGCCTACCACCCACAGTCCAATGGTCAAGTGGAGCGGATCAATCAGAACCTGACCAGTTACCTCCGGCACTTCATTAATGCCCACCATTCGGACTGGGTGGATCTCCTACCATAGGCCGAGTTCTCTTACAATAATCACGAGAGCGAATCTTCCTCCAAATCCCCGTTTTTTGTAGTCTTCGGTCAGCATCCTCGGATCCCATTTCCCGTCTCCACCTCGGTGGACAATCCGGCTGCGGAATCTCTCGTTAGCGAATTCTCCATTTGGGAGAGTACCCGATCCGCACTCCTTCAGTCGTCCGAGCGGATGAAAAGACACGCTGACAAAAAACGCCTGGATCCTCCACAATTCCGTCCTGGAGATAAAGTCTGGCTCTCGTCCAAGTATGTCCGGCTCAAGATTCCTTCCTACAAGTTAGGGCCTCGGTTCATCGGCCCACTGGAAGTTATCAAACAAATCAACCCAGTGGCCTATAAATTGAAACTCCCGGCCAACTTGCGGATCCCTAACTCCTTCCATGTATCTCTCCTCAAACCCGTGGTACTTAACTCTTTTTCCAAGTCTACAGGTACGCCTCCTGCTCCGATTTCCGCTGAAAACGAGTTTGAGGTAGAGAACATTCTGGCCACCAAAAGGGTAAGAGGAAAGACCTTTTTTCTAGTGGATTGGAAGGGGTTTGGTCCTGAGGAGAGAACGTGGGAGCCCCGGGAGAACATCCATGCCCCTCTCATCCTTGATAAATTTCTGTCTGGCCTAAAAAAGGGGGGGCCTAAAGGGGGGGTACTGTAGCGTCGGCGTACCTGCCTCCTGCTAGGCAGGGACGCTGTTCCCCTCACCTCTCCGCTCCGTGCCCGGCGTCTTCCTCCCGCTCTGCTGGCAGCGCGCGCTGCTTCCCGGCCACTGTGCTTACGGCGCGCGCGCGCTCCCCCTCTCTTAAAGGGGCCGCGCGCGCCGTCCTAAGGAGTCCCCGGCCAATGGCCGGAGGACCTCACCATATATAAGGCACCTCCTCCAAAATGGAGGTGCCCGAGCAATGTTGTTGCATAGTCTATCACTCTGCTTCAGCCCTCAGGTCCCTTTACCAGATACCTGCCAGTTACCTGCCAGATTCCTGCTTGATACCTGCCTGATACTTGTCTATCTACTTGCATTCCTGCGGTCCGATAGTCTGCCTACCAGCCCTGCCAGTCTGTCTATGGATCTGATTGCCCGCTCACCTGGGAGCGCTCATCTGCTAGCCTACCTGGAGGCTCTGCCGTCACGTGCTGTGACCACCTGCCTGTCCAGAGACTCTTACCCGCTCACCTGAGAGCGCTCATCTGCTACCTGCCTGTTAGCCTACCTGGAGGCTCTGCCGTCACGTGCTGTGACCACCTGCCTGTCCAGAGACTCTTGCCCGCTCACCTGGGAGTGTCCACCTGCTACCTGCCTGCTAGTCTACCTGGAGGCTCTGCCGTCACGTGCTGTGACCACCTGCCTGTCCAAAGATTCTTACCCGCTCACCTGGGAGCGTCCGCCTACTACCTGCCTGCTAGCCTACCTGGAGGCTCTGCCGTCACGTGCTGTGACCACCTGCCTGTCCAAAGACTCTTGCCCGCTCACCTGGGAGCGTCCACCTGCTACCTGCCTGCTAGTCTACCTGGAGGCTTAGCCATCACTTGCTGTGACCACCTGCCTGTCCAGAGACTCTTGCCCGCTCACCTGGGAGCGTCCACCTGCTACCCGCCTGCTAGCCTATCTGGAGGCTTAGCCGTCACTTGCCGTGACCACCCGCCTGTCAAGAGACTGTTCCCGTCACTTGCCGTGACCTCCTGCCCTTCTACCCAGAGACTGTCCCCGTCACTTGCCGTGACCTCCTGCCCTTCTACCCAGAGACTGTCCCCGTCACTTGCCGTGACCTCCTGCCCTTCTACCCAGAGACTGTCCCCGTCACTTGCCGTGACTACCTGCCAGCCTACCCTGGGAGCCACCCGCTTCCTTACAAGGACTGCCCCTTTGTATCGTTGCTCAGAGGTTCCACCTCCCAGACCCGTTACAGAAGGTGAGTATTAGTGTTTATTTTTTTTTGTGTGTTGTGATTGGGGGATGAGTGGGCCATATATACCAGGATTGGTGGTTTGGGGGGCCACATATACCAGGATTGGGGGTTTGGGGGGCCACACATACCAAGATTGGGGGATTGAGGGGACCACATATACCAGGATTGGGGGATTGAGGGGGCCACGCATACCAGGATTGGGGGATTGAGGAGGTCACGCATACCAGGATTGGGGGATTGAGGAAGCCACGCATACCAGGATTGGAGAATTGAGGAGGTTACACATACCAGGATTGGGGGATTGAGGAGGTCACACATACCAGGATTGGAGGATTGAGGAGGTCACACATACCAGGATTGGGGATTGAGAAGGCCACACATACCAGGATTGGGGGATTGAGGAGGTCACACATACCAGGATTGGGGGATTGAGGAGGCCACACATACCAGGATTGGGGGATTGAGGAGGTCACACATGCCAGGATTGGGGGATTGAGGAGGCCACACATGCCAGGATTGGGGGATTGGGGAGACCACACATATCAGGATTAGGTGATTGAGGAGGCCACACATACCAGGATTGGGAGATTGAGGAGGCCACACATACCAGGATTGGGGGATTGAGGAGGCCACACATACCAGGATTGGGGGATGAGGGGTGCCATACGTACCAGGATTGGGGGATGAGGGGTGCCATACGTACCAGGATTGGGAAATTTACTATGAGCTGCTGCATTTCCCACCCTAGGCTTACACTCGAATACGTTTTTCCAGTTTTTTTTGTAGTAAAATTAGGGGCCTCGGCTTATACTGGGGTCGGCTTATTTAAAATATACGGTATTTTAAAAATCAGTGAGTACGTGGTGCCCATAATACTGCAAGACTGTGGGGTGCATTATACTATATGGGGGCTGCATTTTACCCTATTGGGTGTGTAATATACTGTATGGAGGACTGTGGGGAGTGAATTATATTCTATGGAGGTCCATGGGAAGTTCATTATACTATATGGAGGATTATGGGGGGCGCATTATACTATATGGAGGATTATGGGGGGCGCATTATACTATATGGAGGATTATGGGGGCGCATTATACTATATGGAGGATTATCAGTGGCATATTATACTATATGGAAGGCTATGTGGGGCCATTATAATATTTTGAGGGCTATGTGGGAGGCCATTATACTGTTTGGAGGGCTAGTGCAGGCCATTATACTGTATGTAAGCCCATTATAGTGTATGGAGGGCTCTGTGGGGGTCACAGTTGGGGGATCATACTGTGTTGGTGTCACCATACTTTGCCTTGGGAGTTGAGGTGGGGTACAGTAGGGTCATTATACTGTGCACGTGGAGGTTAATGTGGAGGAATGCACCATGGGGGTATCATACTGTGTTTGGGGGGCACTTTTGTTGGCATCATACTTTATGGGGAAATGAAAGAGGGATCTAGGACTTCAGCAAGAGGAAAACTGCTATGTAAAGGTTGGAAAGTTGTGAGATCTGCTCTTCTGTGACACAGACAAAGATTTATTTATTTATTTGGGGGGGGGGCCCAATTAGAGCTTCTGCTATGGGGCCCCATGATTTCTATGTACGCCCCTGACGGCAGGGCTCGGAAAGGAGTGATTTTTGGAGCATAAATTAGTCTGGAAAAGATTGTGAACGCCATGTCGCATTTGCAGAGCCACTGATGTGCCAAAACAGCAGAAAACCTACACAAGTGACCCCATTTTGGAAACTTGACCCCTGAAGTAATTCATCTAGCGGTGTACTGAGCCTTTTTAACATACAGGTAATTCTTAAAACTTTATAACATTTTAGATGTGAAAATGTAAAAAAAATATATATTTTTTTCCACTAATATACTCTTTTCCAAATTAATGATTTTCACAAGGGTCTAATAGGAGAAAATTTACCCCATAATTTTTTATGCTATTTCTCCCGAATACAGTGACAGCCCATATGTGGTAAAAAAAATATAAAAATTAATGTTTAGGCACATGGCAAAGCTAAGAAAGCAAGGAACGCATTTTAATTTTTGGAACTCAAATTTGGATACATTGTTGCATTTGCTGAACCCCTGAGGTGCCAAAAAAGCAGACACCCGCAAGGGACCGCATTTGGTGAACTAAACCCAATAAGGGTTGTAGTGAATATTTAGAACCCACAAGTACTTCACTGAATTTTATAATATTGGGACATGAAAATCGAACGTCTTAGTGGTAAAATGTAATTTTTTTTATTAGCTCCAAATTTGGCAGTTACACAAAGGTTAATAGGTGAAAGTGGCCTGTATGTCATCAGAAACTACTGTCAGGCCGCACGTCAGGGCCGAGAAGGAAGGAAGAGGTGCTATTTGGCTTTTGGTGCACAGATTTTGCTAGAATAGTTTGCAGGCTACATGTGCCGAGCTGCGAAGGTGCTAAAACAGGAGAAAAATCCCAAAAAGTGACCCCCATTGTAGAAATTGCACCTCTTAATAAATTCATCTGTGTCACGGTGGTAACTCGCATGCCTCCTCAGCTTGTCGAGTTTGTCTCTTCAGCGCTCCTCATCCTCAGAACTGCTGTATGCTGTTTCCACATGGCTGAATGGAGGCGCGTCTGGATCCTGCAGGAAGATAACCCTGCTGTGTCCTGCAGCGTTTGGATTTCCCCCGTCATTCACCAACTAGCAGATGCTATATCAGGCAGTGCCACCCTCCACACTTTGCCTGAGCTTAATTTGGTGTCTGTTGAGAGTCCTGTGAAGTGTTCTCTTATATTATCGCTCCTGTGTTCTCATCTGGTTTGCCTGTTTATCCTGACCTCAGCTATGTACATTGAACCAGCTGCAGTAGGTCCAGACGGTGCCTTAAAGTGTTGCCTGGTCGCTATCCTGCGGCCCAAGCCTATCCTCACCATCAGAGTCATTAGTGAAGACCAGGTAGCCACTCAGTCACATTCAACCACGTTACAGTCTGTGGCTTCAGTGACTCTTTTGGCCCCATAGGTGTTTTGACGTTGTAACATCCAAGCCGTGCTTTATTCTGGAGAATTGCAAACATGCCTATTTAGTGCCCATACATTGTAGTGCCCCCATATATTGTGCCCAGCTTGTGATTCTGGACACATGCATCCTATAAATTGTTAAGTGCACTCTCCCCACTACAATAATGCAAAACGTGGTCGCTTACTGGGGTTTAGGCACCGTGTGGCTCAGAAGGGGGTGGCATTTGGATTTGGGATTGCAGATTTCAATGGATTTCTTTGGGGGTTGTTGGAGATGTGTCACTTTTCCAGAGTCTTTGTTCTCCCAGTAACGTGGGACCCCCTATATTTCCAGTGACAGCTGACGGACCTGAGTGGGGACTGGTTTTGTGCGGGATAAGTTAGGGCTTTCATTGGTAACATTTTGGGGTACATAATATTTTTTGATCGCTTTCAGTATAAGACTGGGATCACATTCTTGTGTTCTATGGAGAGCACTTACCTCAGGGTTTCAAATCCAACAAAAATATGATTCAGACGAAACCTCCAATGGAACCACCCACTATAATGAGGCAGATGGTGACACTTTGGACTTCATTTGTCATCTGTTCCGGTGGTATCCATCTTTTTATGTGTACATAGATCTGCGGTCGTCCACACTTGTGTGCTAAAAAGAGGCCAAAAATGGTAGGACATTGCCGGAACAGAGATCAGACTGAGTCCAAAGTGACTCCATCTGCCTGAGTGGTTCACTCATGGGTTTTGTCTGAATTGTGTTTTTTCGGATTTACATGGAAAACCCGACGTAAGGGCTCAGCGGAGAGCACAGGATAAAGGTGAATCAAATTCCCTCTCTCGCGCTCATCGGCTGTGCAAAACAGAATTTCATTACAGCAACCAAACTGTACCCTCAAAAAGTAAGAAAAAACTCCAGTGTTACAATGTTGGACAAAAAAAAACATTAAAGAGTAAATCTGAAGAATAGAGAAAGAATATAGTGCAGATCCAAGGAGTTGAATGTTGAAGCAACAACAATTTATTAGATGTACTCATGGACGAGATAAAAAAAATTATAATAAAATTCAAAAGGTCGGCCACCTCAAATGCTGATCCATGGCCCGAGCCAGGGTTTCACCTCAGCAAAAATGGCTTATTCTGGAGTGTGATCAGCTTTCAAGTAACTAATGAGTTAATACTCATTGCATCACACAAAATAAATGACCACAATAAATAACAGAAGTTACAATATGAACAGTTTTTCCACTTAACACATGAATCCAAACCTTCTGACAGATTCCTTTTAATGATCTATTATACCACATGGGATGTTACTTTAAAAGTAATGGTTGTATTTTTTTATATTTCTAAATGAAACAAAAAAAAAACCTGGCTAAATCCCTGTGTGAATAATATGTTTATAAAAATGTTTTTTTGTGAGCTGAACATGAAAATGTTTTTCCTGTGTGAGTTCTTTGATGTGTAATTAGAAATGACTTTTGGTTAAAACATTTCCCACATTCTGAACATGAGAATGGCTTCTCGCCTGTGTGAGTTCTGTGATGTTTAAAGATATTTGATTTGCGGATAAAGTATTTTCCACATTCTCAGATGTTTTTCCTGTGTGAGATCTTTGATGTGCAATTAGAAGGGAATTTCATTTAAAACACTCTCCACATAGAGTACATAAATATAGCTTCTCCCCCGTGTGAATTCGTTGATGTCTTACTAGATCTGATTTCCAAATAAAGCATTTCCCACATTCTGAACATGAGAATGGCTTCTCCCCTGTGTGAGTTCTCTGATGTTCAACAACCCTTATGCGACTTTTATTTTGCTATGAATCAGGAGATAGAACTTGTTCAAATCGGTCAGATGACAAATCTTGGATGTGAAGGGCTGAGGGTATATCTGGGATAATGGTGTGCTCTTCATATGTATGATCCAGGATATCACAATCCTCATCAGCTATAAAATCTGAAAATAGCAGACATCCCTCTCCACTCTTCCTCCAGACTCTGGGACCTTGATTTCCAAATGAAATGCAAAATTTACTTTCATCTGAAAACAACTCCTTGGACCACTGAGAGCAGTCCAGGTCTTTTCCTCCTTGGCCCAGGTAAGACGCTTCTGACGTTGTCTATTGGTCACGAGGGGCTTGACACAAGGAATGCGACACTTGTAGCCCATGTCCTGGATACGTCTCTATGTATTTATTTATTTTACTCATTTAGATAGCACCATTAATTCCACAGCGCGTTACAGACATTATCATCGCTGTCCCCATTAAGGCTCACAATCTAAATTCCCTATCAGTATGTCTTTGGAGTGTGGGAGGAAACTGGAGAACTCGGAGGAAACCTCACACAAACACAGGGAGAGCATAAACACTCCTCCCAAATTTTTGAATGGCCTTCTCTTAACAATCCTTTCCAGGCTGCGGTTATCCCGGTTGCTTGTGCACCTTTTTCTACCACACTTTTTCCTTCCACTCAACTTTCCATTAATATGCTTGGATACAGCACTCTGTGAACAGCCAGCTTTTTTAGCAATGACCTTTTGTGGCTTACCCTACTTTTGGAGTGTGTCAATGACTGCCTTCTGGACATCTGTCAAGTCAGCAGTCTTCCCCCTGATCGTGGAGCCTACTGAAACAGACTAAGGGACCTTTTTAAACGCATCGGTAACCTTTGCAGGTGTTTTTTGTTAATTATTCTAATTTACTGAGATAATGACTTTTGTGTTTTCATTGGCTGTAAGCCATAATCATCAACATACACAGAAATAAACACTTGGAATAGATCCCTCTGTGTGTAATGACTCTATATAATAGATCCCTCTGTGAGTAATGACTCTATATAATAGATCCCTCTGTGAGTAATGACTCTATATAATAGATCCCTCTGTGTGTAATGACTCTATATAATAGATCCCTCTGTGTGTAATGACTATATAATAGATCCCTCTGTGTGTAATGACTCTATATAATAGATCCCTCTGTGTGTAATGACTCTATATAATAGATCACTCTGTCTGTAATGACTCTATATAATAGATCCCTCTGTGTGTAATTACTCTATATAATAGATCCCTCTGTGTGTAATGACTATATAATAGATCCCTCTGTGTGTAATGACTCTATATAATAGATCCCTCTGTGTGTAATGACTCTATATAATAGATCACTCTGTGTGTAATGACTCTATATAATAGATCCCTCTGTGTGTAATGACTATATAATAGATCCCTCTGTGTGTAATTACTCTATATAATAGATCACTCTGTGTGTAATGACTCTATATAATAGATCCCTCTGCGTGTAATGACTCTATATAATAGATCCCTCTGTGTGTAATGACTCTATATAATAGATCCCTCTGTGTGTAATGACTCTATATAATAGATCCCTCTGTGTGTAATGACTCTATATAATAGATGAGTTTCACTTTTTGTATTGAAGAACTGAAATAAATTAACTTTTTGATGATATTCTAATTTAGTGAGAAGCACTTGTATAGTTATATTTTATAAGTCTATGCGCAGATGGATCATTTTGAAAAGTATTTTTTTTCCTGAAGCATTTTTTGCAGCCTTTTGAGGATCCATTTCAAAGAAATTAATTTTTTTTTTCCTAAAGACATTTTTCAAATCCTGAAGTGGAAAAAAAAAAAAAAAAAAAAACGCTCATCAAACTCCTCATATGAACAGCAAAGAGGATGAACATTGAAATGAATAAGAAGAGTTTTTCAAGTCTGTTAGGTGATTTTTGTGGCATTTTGCTCCAGCGTTTTTTTGTGGGTTTTTTTGTAGCGTTTTCATGCAATTAAAAGCTGCTTTCTACGGTACCAGCAAAAGCTGCGAAATTTCAGAAATCTCGTGCACACGCTTGTTTTTTTTTTCTGATTAAACTGCAGCATTTATTAAATGTGCAGCATGTCAATTTTCACCCATAGAAAGCAACGAGAAAGTTTAAAAAAAAAAAAAAAAAAAACGCAGCAAAAAAAAACGTAGCAAAGTGTTTTTCTGGCATTTTTACTGCATTTTTGGTGAATAAAACTAACTTTATTAAACATGTACTGTAAGCAAAGCACACAAGTAATCCGCACCCCCCAAAAAAAAAAGGGAATTCGATTTCCAGGTAGTCCCTCGGGACAGCACCAGTGGAGGTCGTCCTTCCTTGACCTATAGCGGGACAGGATCACAGAGAGGTCAAAAGGTCCCTCTCACTTCCACCCTTTAGTGTTTTTCAAAGTACCACAAAAGGATGGATGCAAATCGTCTATACAAGGCACTATAACTCATATGTAAGAAAACCCTTTAACGGTTTCACCTCGATCTCGACCATGGCGACTTGATGGATGAATGATCTGCAGGAAGATCGATCTTGGCTGAGCCTAAAGATAAACATAAGAGAGGGAAAATAAGGGTGCTGTCCTGAGGGACTACCAGGAAATCGAATTACCGGTAGGTCTAATTCCCTTTTTCCAATACGTCCCTCCAGACAGCACCAGTGGAGCAGTACCAAAGACCAGGGTGGGTACAGAAGCACCAAGGACCAAAGTCTCAGCCAAGAACCAGGTTAGATATAGAAATGATCTGAAAGATCAGAAGAAATATAGACGCTAAAGAAATCTGCAAAGATAAATCACCGTAGTGAGCATCTATGTCTAAAATGCCCAAATTCAGTATGAAAGTGCAGCAGAAACTGAAAGTGAGACGCACCCTACTGTACCCCAACACCGATAATGAACCGCAGTGATTGTTAGATTATATACTGCTCAAAAAAATAAAGGGAACACTTAAACAACAGAATATAATTCCAAGTAAATCAAACTTCTGTGACATCAAACTGTCCACTTAGGAAGCAACACTGATTGACAATCAATTTCACATGCTGTTGTGCAAATGGAATAGACAATAGATGGAAATTATTGGCAATTATCAAGACACCCTCAATAAAAGAGTGGTTCTGCAGGTGGGGACCACAGACCACATCTCAGTACCAATGCTTTCTGGCTGATGTTTTGGTCACTTTTGAATGTTGGTTGTGCTTTCACACTCGCGGTAGCATGAGACGGACTCTACAACCCCCAGAAGTTGCTCAGGTAGTGCAGCTCATCCAGGATAGGACATCAATGCGAGCTGTGGCAAGAAGGTTTGCTGTGTCTGTCAGCGTAGTGTCCAGAGGCTGGAGGCGCTACCAGGAGACAGGCCAGTACACCAGGAGACGTGGAGGGGGCCATAGGAGGGCAACAACCCAGCAGCAGGACCGCTACCTCCGCCTTTGTTCAAGGAGGAACAGGAGGAGCACTGCCAGAGCCCTGCAAAATGACCTCCAGCAGGCCACAAATGGGCATGTGTCTGCACAAACGGTTAGAAACCGACTCCATGAGGGTGGTATGAGGGCCCGACGTCCACAGATGGGGGTTGTGCTCACAGCCCAACACCGTACAGGACGCTTGGCATTTGCCACAGAACACCAGGATTGGCAAAGTCTCCACTGGCGCCCTGTGCTCTTCACAGATGAAAGCAGGTTCACACTGAGCACATGTGACAGACGTGACAGAGTCTGGAGACGCCGTGGAGAGCGATCTGCTGCCTGCAACATCCTTCAGCATGACCGGTTTGGCAGTGGGTCAGTAATGGTGTGGGGTGGCATTTCTTTGGAGGGCCGCACAGCCCTCCATGTGCTCGCCAGGGGTATCCTGACTGTCATTAGGTACCAAGATGAGATCCTCAGACCGCTTGTGAGATCATATGCTGGTGCGGTTGGCCCTGGGTTCCTCCTAATGCAGGACAATGCCAGACCTCGTGTGGCTTGAGTGTGTCAGCAGTTCCTGCAAGATGAAGGCATTGAAGCTATGGACTGGCCGTCCGTTCCCCAGACCTGAATCCAATTGAGCACATCTGGGACATCATGTCTCACTCCATCCACCAACGTCACGTTGCACCACAGACTGTCCAGGAGTTGGTGGATGCTTTAGTCCAGGTCTGGGAGAAGATCCCACAGGAGACCATCTGCAACCTCATCAGGAGCATGCCCAGGCGTTGTAGGGAGGTCATACAGGCACGTGGAGGCCACACACAATACTGAGACTCATTTTGACTTGTTTTAAGGACATTACATCAAAGTTGGATCAGCCTGTAGTGTGTTTTTCCACTTTAATTTTGGAGTGACTCAAAAACCAGACTTCCATTGGTTAATACATTTGATTTCCATTGATGATTTTTGTGTGATTTTGTTGTCAGCACACTCAACTTTGTACAGAACAAAGTATTCAATGAGAATATTTCATTCATTCAGATCTAGGATGTGTTATTTGAGTGTTCCCTTTATTTTTTGGAGCAGTGTATATATCGGCCAAGTTTTGGCCACTCACGATTAAGCTCCCACTGTTCAGCACAGCACATGTGTGTCAAGGCTGGCTATTTAAAGCCCAGACCACTAACTGGATTGGAGATAGGGTGGATGACGTCCCGCCCTGCACTTCGTCATCCACTAAAAAAATTCCCTTGTAAACCTGGACCGTTAACCCTCTCTGCACTTAATGTGCAGGAGAAGCTTCCATGTTTTTACATCACTGAGTCTAACAGCCTCAGTGACACATATCTCCCTTCCGGCACCCTGCCAGTGACTTTGTCATAACCCTTAAATTAGACGGGCTCTCAACTCTACAGAAATGCCAAACATGTGGACGCTCAAATGTGGATTAGGCACAGCCTTTGTGCTACCAGTAATGTGGAAGCCCCTATATTTCTGATAACAGATGATGGACCTGAATGGGGACTTATTTTGTGGATTGGGTTGAAGCTTTTGTTGGGAATATTTTACATAACATTTGGGATCACATTTATCCCCCCCCCCCATAGGTAGAGTCTGCAGTATAATCCCCTCATAGGCAGAGTCTGTAGTATTATCCCCCCATAGGCAGAGTCTGTAGTATAATCCCCCCTTAGGCAGAGTCTGTAGTATAATCCCCCCCCCATAGGCAGAGTCTGTAGCATAATCCCCCCATAAGCAGAGTCTGTAGTATAATCCCCCCATAGGCAGAGTCTGTAGTATAATCCCCCCCCCCCCATAGCCAGAGTCTATAATATAACCCCCCCCATAGGCAGAGTCTGTAGTATAATCCCCCTATAGGCAGAGTCTATAATATAATG
The DNA here is from genome assembly GCF_046119375.1 of Phyllobates terribilis. NCBI lineage: Eukaryota > Metazoa > Chordata > Amphibia > Anura > Dendrobatidae > Phyllobates > Phyllobates terribilis. The sequence goes on from NW_027362761.1 coordinate 597,518,792, forward strand.
TTCCGCCCATAGACAGAGTCTGTAGTACAAGCCCTGGCAAAAATTATGGAATCACCGGGCTCGGAGGATGTTCATTCAGTTGTTTAATGTTGTTGAAAAAAAAGTAGATCACAGACATGGCACAAAACTAAAGTCATTTCAAATGGCAACTTTAGGGCTTTAAGAAACACTAAAAGAAATCAAGATTAAAAATGTGGTACTCTGTAAGGGTAATTTTTTTCAGACCAAGCAGAGGGAAAAAATAATCGAATCGCTCAATTCTGAGGAAAAAATTATGGAATCATGAAAAACAAACACACAAAAGAACACTCCAATACATCACTAGTATTTTGTTGCACCACATCTGGCTTTAATAACAGCTTGCAGTCTCAGAGGCATGGACTTAATGAGTGACAAACAGTAATCTTCATCAATCTGGCTCCAACTTTCTCTTATTGCTGTTGCCAGATCAGCTTTACAGGTTGGAGCCTTGTCATGGACCATTTTCTTCAACTTCCACCTCTCTCCAAATGTAGCGTTTATGGTTGTGGCCAAAAAGTTCAATTTTGGTCTCATCACTCCAAATTACATTGTTCCAGAAATTTTGAGGTTTGTCTCTGTGCTGTTTGGCGTATTGTAAACAAGATACTTTGTGGCATTTGCGCAGTAATGGCTTTCTTATGGTGACTCGACCATGCAGCCCATTTTTCTTCTCCTTATTGTGCATCTTGAAACAGCCACACCGCTAGTTTTCAGAGAGTCCTGAATTTCAGCTGATGTTATTTTTCTTTGCATCCCGAACAATTTTCCTGGCAGTTGTGGCCGACATTTTTGTTGGTCAACCTGACCATGGTTTGGTTTTTACAGAGCCCCTGATTTTCCATTTGTTAATCACAGTTTGAACGCTGCTGACTGGCATTATCAATTCCTTGGATATCTTTTTGTATCCCTTTCCTGTGTTACACAGTTCAGCTACATCCGTTGACAATTCTTTTGCTTTCCCCATGACTCACAATCCAGAAACATCAGTGGCTGGATGAAAGATGCAAGAGTCTGTCTGGATCCCAGAAACTCACTCAGCTTTTATGCACACACACTGATTACAAGCAAACAAGTCACAGGTGAGGATGTTACCTTTAGTAGCCATTCAAACCCATTTGTGTCAAATTCTGAGCATGTTATCAGGCCAAAATCACCAGGGTATGTGAACTTTTGATCAGGGTCATTTGGATTTTTTTGGTTGTCATTAAGATTTAAAAAGAGAAAACACAGTAGTTTGACAATAAATGGCTTCACTCAACCAATAACCATGAGTGGAGAAAAAGTTTTATTATCATTCATATTCTCTGAAACAAGGTCAAGAAAGTAAAAATTCTGCCGGGGTATGTAAACTTTTGAGCACAACTGTAGATTGACTGCAGACTAGTGATGAGCAAGCGGGCTCGTTTAATAATTTAACCGAGCACGCTCGGGTGCTTACAGAGTATCTTTGGCGTGCTCATATATTATGTTCGAGTCTCTGCGTCTGCATGATTTATGGCGGTTACACAGCCTGAACACATGTGAGGGTTCCCTAACAAACAGGCAATCCCTGCATGGGTTGAGGCTGTGTAACAGCCATAAATCATGCAGACACAGGGACTCAAAGATAACATACGAGCACACCGAAAATACTAAGCACCCAGGCATTCTTGGTGAAAGGGTTAAACGAGCATCGTCGCTCATCACTACTGCAGACTCATAATACACACTTGGACAACCCCTTTAATGCTCCTAACAAAAATAAAACATGAGATTTAGTCAGTATCACAAAAAAAATTTACACCGAGGTACCTGATAGATAACGTCGCTGATTGGAGTCGTTCTCTTTCTTTTCTTCTCCATCTTGTCCAGTCTCCATGATGACTTTTCTCATCCACAGCTCGTCTCTGCAGACTTCCATCTTCTCCAGTCACATCCTGACACGATGCCCTTATAGCAGTGTCATTATTATGCTCCTCAATAAAAATATCTGCTCTACGCTGATCCCCTGAATAATTGCCCCTCACTATATTCCCTGCACAAAATATGACCCACACACTGTCCCTCTTAAGGTACATGCTCTCCACACTGCCTCCTCCTTTCCATATTGGCCCCCTCTTCACACTGTCCTCTCACACTGTGTCTTCCTTATAGGGCCCAGTCTCTATACTGTGCCCACTCATCACACTCCCCCTTCTTGGCATACTGTCCCCTCCTGGCTGTGCCCTTACACTGTTCTCCCATATTACTCAGTATCTATTCTGTGCCCACTCACACTTTTATCCCCACATACTTTCTCCTCACACTATTACCTGCAGTAATCTCACATTTCCCCCTCCCTCCTCATACTATCTCCTCTCACATAACCCTTGCTAATCATACTTTCTCCTCATATATTTACGCCCCCTCACTCTCCATACTGCCTCCTCACACATCCCCCCGATTCTCATACTGTGTCTGCACCCATCCCATCACCCTTGCTCTCCATACTATGTCTGCACGCAACCCATCACCTTTGCTCCTCATACCGTCTGAACACATCCCATCATCCTCACTCCCCATACTGTCTCCACAAACATTTTTGCTCTCGCTACCCATACTGTATCCGCACCCATCCCCCACTCACCATACTGTGTCTGCACCAACCTGTGTCTGTATCCTCATACAGTATAGACCAAAAGTTTGGACACACCTTCTCATTTAAAGATTTTTCTGTATTTTCATGACTATGAAAATTGTACATTCACACTGAAGGCATCAAAACTATGAATTAACACATGTGGAATTATATACTTAACAAAAAAAGTGTGAAACAACTGAAAATATGTCTTATATTCTAGTTTCTTCAAAGTAGCCACCTTTTGCTTTGATGACTGCTTTGCACACTCTTGGCATTCTCTTGATGAACTTCAAGAGGTAGTCACCGGAAATGGTTTTCACTTCACAGGTGTGCCCTGTCAGGTTTAATAAGTGGGATTTCTTGCCTTATAAATGGGGTTGGGACCATCAGTTGTGTTGTGCAGAAGTCAGGTGGATACACAGCTGATAGTCCTACTGAATAGAATATTAGAATTTGTATTATGGCAAGAAAAAAGCAGCTAAGTAAAGAAAAATGAGTGGCCATCATTACTTTAAGAAATGAAGGTCAGTCAGTCCGAAAAATTGGGAATACTTTGAAAGTGTCCCCAAGTGCAGTTGCAAAAACCATCAAGCGCTTTAAAGAAACTGGCTCACATGAGGACCGCCCCAGGAAAGGAAGATCAAGAGTCACCTCTGCTACTGAGGATAAGTTTATCCGAGTCACCAGCCTCAGAAATCGCAGGTTAACAGCAGCTCAGATTAGAGACCAGGTCAATGCCACACAGAGTTCTAGCAGCAGACACATCTCTTCAACAACTGTTAAGAGGAGACTTTGTGCAGCAGGCCTTCATGGTAAAATAGCTGCTAGGAAACCACTGCTAAGGACAGGCAACAAGCAGAAGAGACAAGTTTGGGCTAAAGAACACAAGGAATGGACATTAAACCAGTGGAAATCTGTGCTTTGGTCTGATGAGTCCAAATTTGAGATCTTTAGTTCCATCCACGGTGTCTTTGTGTGACGCAGAAAAGGCGAACGGATGGACTCTACATGCTTGGTTCCCACCGTGAAGCATGGAGGAGGAGGTGTGATGGTGCTTTGCTGGTGACACTGTTGGGGATTTATTCAAAATTGAAGGCATACTGAACCAGCATGGCTACCACAGCATCTTGCAGCAGCATACTATTCCATCCGGTTTGCATTTAGTTGGACCATCATTTATTTTTCAACAGGACAATGACCCCAAACACACCTCCAGGCTGTGTAAGGGCTATTTGACCAAGAAGGAGAGTGATGGGGTGCTACGCCAGATGACCTGGCCTCCACAGTCACCAGACCTGAACCCAATCGAGATGGTTTGGGGTGAGCTGGACCGCAGAGTGAAGGCAAAAGGGCCAACAAGTGCTAAGCATCTCTGGGAACTCCTTCAAGATTGTTGGAAGACCATTTCCGGAGACTACCTCTTGAAGCTCATCAAGAGAATACCAAGAGTGTGCAAAGCAGTCATCAAAGCAAAAGGTGGCTACTTTGAAGAACCTAGAATATAAGACATATTTTCAGTTGTTTCTCACTTTTTTGTTAAGTATATAATTCCACATGTGGTAATTCATAGTTTTGATGCCTTCAGTGTGAATGTACAATTTTCATAGTCATGAAAATACAGAAAAATCTTTAAATGAGAAGGTGTGTCCAAACTTTTGGTCTGTACTGTACATTCCCCCATCATTCCTCATACTGAGTTCGCACCCATCCTCCCCATTCTGTGTCCTCACTCACCATACTGTGTCTGCACCCATCCCCTTTCATACAATCCCCCTTCGCTCCTCATACTGTGTCCGCACCATCCCCACTCACCATACTGTGTCAGCACCATCCCCCACTCACCATACTGTGTCAGCACCATCCCCCACTCACCATACTGTGTCCGCACCATTCCTCCACTCACCATACTGTGTCCTCACCATCCCCCCACTCACCATATTATATCTGCACCCATCCCCTCATACTGTTTCCTCATGCCCTCCATCTCCCACCTTGCTTCTCATACATCGCCTTCAAATTTCTCCCGCTCCCCATATTGTGTCTACACCTGTCCCTTACTTGCTTCCCAAACTGTGTCCTCAAATCTTCCCCCATTACACTAAATTTCCCCCACACTAAACTAAACCTCACCACAGACACTAAATCTCCTCCCACACAAAATACACCCATCCTAAATACTCCCACGTTACACTGAATCCAATGCATGCCTCTGCAGGGACGGCAAGTGATGTCAGCAGCGTGATCACATCAACTGATCACGCTGCTGACATCGCACTAACCCGACAGCCAGAGCTTCAATTGTACTCTCGTCTTTTGACACGAGTACAATTGTTCATTGAGAGCTGGCGCGCAGTGAACAGCTGGCTCAGAGCACTTCCGACTCCCAGTCCAGGGGGGGGCAGAAAAACGCAGCCGCTGGGGAAGACACATTGGACCGCCACATTAGGCGGCCCGATGGCACCCCCTTGCTGGCTTCGTCTGGGGTAGATGCCCTGCCTGCCCCTCCTCCTTAGATACGCTCTGGCTCCTGGCATGGTCTAACAGACTTGCCATAGCTGTCATGAAGACCTCGGGTTGCCATGGAAATGATCGGGGCTCTTGCGATGACATCACGCAGGGTGCCGATCGCATGGTAGAGGGAGCCCCCTCTCTATCCCAGTCTTCTAAATGATGTGATTGCTATTGATCGTGGTATTTAGGGGGTGATATGGCCAGGGGCGGTGAAGGCACTGTTCCTGGCAGTGACAGCCAGGTCTCAGCTATAACTTATAAAGAAGAATATGACACTCAAGAGCCTCAATGATTTCTTGCAAATTGAATGAAGAGAGGGTAGTACATAAGCACAAATGTTTCAGTCAAATGTGACCTTCTTCAGTGTAAAAAGTAAGGAGTAGCAGACAATTTTAGGAAGAATAGTGTCTGCCAAATTAATGCATGGCTGAGCGGTCCTAAGTTGCAGCTAGGAGACCAGCCCAGGGGGGCATATGTCCCTCTGCCTCCCCTGGGCCAGCCTGCCCCTGATTATGCAGTGGCTAAAATACATCATTTTCAAAAACAGAAAAGTGTACTAAAAAATTTCACAAAGTCGTATATTTATTCACAAGATTCCAACCAGCTCTCTCTCTCTCTGCTCCCTGTGTTCTAAGGCAATATCGTACCATCAATAGGACATGACAAAGACAAAACATATATAAGCATATACATTTTTAAAGCAAAAGCTTTTTATTGATTGGTGACAAGTTTTAGGATAATTATAGTAATGTATAATATTCTGTGCATTGGGTTGATATATCGATGTTATCTGGATTCCGTTTGCTTTTTGAATAACAGATGTTTATTGGCAACTTCATAAATTTCTTAACCATAATTTCTCTTTTATGACATCAAACTTTACCGTGAAAGTGACTATTGTATTATTTCTCGTACCTTTTCTCAATGAAAGCATTAAAAAACTTGCATCTACCTTATGTGAATTCTCTGATGTCTAACAAGAATTGATTTTTGTGTAAAACACTTCCCACAATCTGAACATGTAAATGGCTTCTCCCCTGTGTGAATTATTTGATGTCTGATAAGAACTGATTTTTTGGCAAAGCATTTCCCACATTCTGAACATGAGAATGGCTTCTCACCGGTGTGATTTTTTTGATGTTTAAAAAGATTTGATTTGTGACTAAAACATTTCCCACATTGCGGACATGGAAATGTTTTTTCTTTATGAGTTCTTTGATGCACAATCAGAACTGACTTTTGTTTAAAGCATTTTCCACACAGAGTACATGAGAAAGGCCTCTCTATTGTGTGAATTATTTCATGTCTAGCGAGAACTGATTTTTTGGCAAAGCATTTCCCACATTCTGAACATGAGAATGGCTTCTCCATGATGTGAGTTTTTTGATGTTTAAAAAGATTTGATTTCAGCATGAAGCATTTTCCACATTCTAGACATGAAAATGTTTTCCCTGTGTGAGTTCTTTGATGTGCATTTAAAAGTGACCCTTCGTTAAAACACTTCCCACATACAGTACATGAAAACGGCTTCTCCCCTGTGTGAATTATTTGATGTCTAGCAAGACCTGATTTCTGAGTAAAACATTTCCCACATTCTGAACATGAAAATGGCTTCTCCCCTGTGTGAGATTTTAGGTGTACAAGAAGATGTGATTTCCAATTAAAACATTTCTCACATTCTGAACATGGATATGGCTTCTCCCCTCTGTGATTTTTTAGATGAGCATGAAACTGCGATTTCCAAGTAAAACATCTTCCACATTCTGAACATAAAAATGGCTCTCCTGTGTGAATTCTATGATGTCTTGCAAGATCTGATTTCTGAGTAAAGCATTTTCCACATTCTGAACAAGAATACGGCTTCTCCCCTTTGTGAGTTTTTAGATGTACAACAAGCTTTGATTTCCAAGTAAAACATTTCCCACATTCTGAACAGGAGTACGGCTTCTCCCCTGTGTGAGTTTTTAGATGTGCAACAACTTGTGAATTCCAAGTAAAACATTTCCCACATTCTGAACATGAGTACGGCTTCACCCCTGTGTGTGTTTTTAGATGTGCAACAAGCTTTGATTTCTGCGTAAAACATTTCCCACATTCTGAACATGAATACGGCTTCTCCCCTGAGTGGGATTTTAGATGTGTAACAAGCCGTGATTGCCAAGTAAAACATTTCCCACATTCTGAACATGAGTACGGCTTCTCGCCTGTGTGAGTTCTTTGATGTTGAACACCTTTTCTGTGACTTTTTTTTTGTTTAACATTCTCTGATGAATCAGGAGATAGAACTTGTTGAAAAGGATCAGATGACAGATCTTGCATGTGAAGGTCTGAGGATATATCTGAGATAAGGGCATGCTCTTCATAGGTATGAAATGTAATGCTACGATTATCTGCTTTAAATTCTGAAGATACACGTCCGTCTGAGCTCTTAGTACAGTCGTCTGCCCAAAAAAAAAAAAAAAAGATTGTTTATTATTGCGAAATAATAGAACATTAAAATCAATATTTATATTCTTTAGAAGAATTATTAATTCTGCCTCACATAAAAAAAATGATCAGAAAGATACATAGACCCTAAAATGTTAGTAAAAATACAAATCATTATGGAAAAAAAACAAGCCCTGGAAAAATGAAATGGTTATGGCTCTCTAAATATTTTTTTTTTTAAGTGATTTTCTTATGTAAAAGTAGTAAAACATTAAAAAAAAACACAATAAATAAGGTATCACTTTAATCATATTAAACGGTACTATAATCATATCGCTTTATCATGCACAGAGAATGAAAATAATACAAAAAACAATGCCAGAACTGCAGTTTTCTGTTGTTCCCTACAAAGAAAAAAAAGTTATCAAATAGTCAGGTTTCAGTGAAAATTACAGTTTGTAGATCAAAAAAAAATAATCCGTTTTCCCTGGCTACAGAAAAATTAAAAAGTTAAAAAAAAAAAGTGATTTTTTTTAATTTCTTTAAAGCAAAAATAGTAACTTATAAAAAAAACTAAATACATTTGCAATTCTCGTTATCTTACCGTCTTGCAGCAACAAAAATAGAAACTTGTTAATTATACAGTTGTTTAAAGTGAATCTGTCATCAGGATTTTACTATTTAATCTAAGAGTAGCGTAATGTAGTGGCAGAGACCCTGATTGTAGTGATGTGTCACTTTCTCAGCAACTTGCTGTAGTTTCAATACAATCAGTGTTTTATCAGCAGGAGATTATCATTAGGTGACTAGGTGTTGTTGTGACAGGCAGTTAAGCTAATCTGTGTAACTTTTGACCCCACCACTGATTGGCAGCTTACTGACAGTGTACACAGGAACCTGCCAATCAGGGGTGTGGGCGGAGTCTCTGAAACCGTATGGCGGATTTAGAAAGCTAAATTAATATTAATACTTAGGGGAGCATCAGGAATAAAAAGAGGAGCAAAAACTGGTCACAGGTCCCCTTTAAGAGGTGATACTTATCTTTCACGCTAATGATGTGGTTACGTGCTAATGACGGTCTACCTCTAGGTCTCCTCCTCCGAGTCCCTGGTGAGCAGCATTACTGACACTCAGAGCTGTAATCTCCCATCCTCTCCTGTTAATAGGCTTTATGTCTCCATGTTTTGTATTCTCTAAGCTTATTGGTTTCTTAGCCCCAAAATTTTAAAAATACTTTTCCTTCATCAGAACTGACATCAGATGATGAAGAAATCGGCCGCTCACATAAGTATAATTCATCTCCCGCTGTATATTATCATCTGTCAGGATGACACCGGCAGGATCCTACAATATCCCACCGCTGCCACCAATTTGTCAGGAATTTCCAACACACACAGAGGGACGACACCGGGGAGATCACGCAATATCTCACAGTGCCGTCACGCTGTCCGTATTTCGTCCGGAGTCGCGAGCACGCGATCCAGACTACTCTCTGCGTAGGTATCGGTAAGCGACCAGTGAGCGTATGGCGCAACACCCTGGGTTCCACAGACTGGAATCCGTGTTTAACGCCCTCCATACGGTCACTGTCAGCTTCACGATAGCCCAATTATTAATACTCTCTGCCACCACCGGCCGAGTTTGAAATATAATACAGGCCTGCGTTTTGGTAGCGTACAGTTATATGAAAAAGTTTGGGCACCCCTATTAATCTTAAGCTTAATGTTTTATAAAAATTGGTGTTTTTGCAACAGCTATTTCAGTTTGATATATGTAATAACTGTTGGACACAGTAATGTTTCTGCCTTGAAATGAGGTTTATTGTACTAACAGAAAATGTGCAATCTGCATTCAAACAAAATTTGACAGGTGCATAAGTATGGGTACCCTTATCATTTTCTTGTTTTAAATACTCCTACCTACTTTTTACTGACGTACTAAAGCACTTTTTTTGGTTTTGTAACCTCATTGAGCTTTGAACTTCATAGCTAGGTATATGCAATCATGAGAAAAGCTACTTAAAGTGGCCACTTGCAAGTTGTTCTCCTGTTTGAATCTCCTCTGAAGAGTGGCATCATGGGCTCCTCAAAACAACTGTCAAATGATCTGAAAACAAAGATTATTCAACATAGTTGTTCAGGGGAAGGATACAAAAAGCTGTCTCAGAGATTTAACCTGTCAGTTTCCACTGTGAGGAACATAGTAAGGAAATGGAAGAACACAGGGACAGTTCTTGTTAAGGCCAGAAGTGGCAGGCCAAGAAAAACATCAGAAAGGCAGAGAAGAAGAATGGTGAGATCAGTCAAGGACAATCCTCAGACCACCTCCAGAGAGCTGCAGCATCAACTTGCTGCAGATGGTGTCACTGTGCATCGGTAAACTATACAATGCACTTTGCACAAGGAGAAGCTGTATGGGAGAGTGATGCAAAAGAAGCCGTTTCTGCAAGCACGCCACAAACAGAGTCGGCTGAGGTATGCAAAAGCACATTTGGAGAAGCCAATTTCATTTTGGAAGAAGGTCCTGTGGACTGATGAAACCAAGATTGAGTTGTTTGGTCATACAAAAAGGCGTTATGCATGGCGGGAAAAAAAACACAGCATTCCAAGAAAAACACTTGCTACCCACAGTAAAATTTGGTGGAGCTTCCATCGTGCTTTGGGGCTGTGTGGCCAATGCCGGCACCGGGAATCTTGTTAAAGTTGAGGGATGCATGGATTCCACTCAGTATTAGCAGATTCTTGACAATAATGTTCAAGAATCAGTGATAAAGTTGAAGTTACGCAGGGGATGGATCTTTCAGCAAGACAATGATCCAAAACACCGCTCCAAATCTACTCAGGCATTCATGCAGAGGAACAATTACAATGTTCTGGAATGGCCATCCCAGTCCCCAGACCTGAATATCATTGAACATCTGTGGGATCATTTGAAGAGGGCTGTCCATGCTCGGCGACCATCAAACTTAACTGAACTGGAATTGTTTTGTAAAGAGGAATGGTCAAAAATACCTTCATCCAGGATCCAGGAACTCATTAAAAGCTACAGGAAGCGACTAGAGGCTGTTATTTTTGCAAAAGGAGGATCTACTAAATATTAATGTCACTTTTCTGGTGAGGTGCCCATACTTATGCACCTGTCAAATTTTGTTTGAATGCAGATTGCACATTTTCTGTTAGTACAATAAACCTCATTTCAAGGCAGAAACATTACTGTGTCCAACAGTTATTACATATATCAAACTGAAATAGCTGTTGCAAAAACACCAATTTTTATAAAACATTAAGCTTAAGATTAATAGGGGTGCCCAAACTTTTTCATATAACTGTATATGGCTTCGGGGAAGGGAACGATTACAGAACAAAAGAAACAGAACTATTATATTTTATATTTAATCCAAAAGGGAGGCAGTGTTTAGGAAAAATATATACAAGGATGTTACAAAGGGGACATTAAAATACATACGCAGTTACATAAAATAAACAGGGTAAAAAAAAAAGAAGATAGCTTACTTACACTATACGATCGTGGAGACGATTCAATATAGTTGGAGGAGGGGCTCTCCAGATTATGCTGTTATTGAACAGGACCTGTTGCTTATAATTCTTATTTCCCCCTGGCAATGAGTGCTCCTGTCTTCTCCATAGATTCTTTTATACCTAAGGGGAGATCTGGCCACACGCCCCTTGTGGTGACATCATGTGGGCCGGTCTCCAGCCTGTACATTTTTATTACAAACGCTAACTTCTGCGATAACTCATCGCCCGTTGATCGCAGAAGTTTGCAGACTACGCCATTTTTTCCCTTATGATTTTATCTTTATTTTGATATCACACTTCACATAGCTGCAGTCTGCTATTCTGGTGTTTTTCCGCTACAGCTCCCTGATTTTGGTTACAGCCCTGGAAAACTACCTACACATTCCTGGGCTGATTTGGTCACTACCCATTTGGGTCTCGTTATTGCCGGGTGTATGGAACTCATACTATTTCATATCTAATATCGGAGCCGATCTGGCTATGGCTGGTGGCCAGAAATTGTTTATGAGTGTCTTTGAACTTAACGAACCATTTCCTCTTTCCTCCAAACTCATTGCTTGGGAGAAGGTGTCAATCTATCTCAAGTCTTTTGGCTGTGGGGGATAATTTGCAGGAAGACACAGTATGATTGTCATCGCTGGACAAACATTACAGGAGAGGGCATGGGAGAAGGGCTAATATTCTTTTAATCTGTCCCTGACATTAATATTTTCCTGACATCATCCATATTATAAATGTAAGTCCTGTGACATCACATATAACAGTATTTTGGATGAAGGGGTTCACACTAAAACTACTAAAAATCTGACTTGCCTAGAATAGCGGGGAAGGGTCATTTTGACCCCTCATAGCAAATACACTAAAAACTTCCAAACTGGAATTCAATTTTAATAACCTTCTTATTTCACATTATCTTTCTATCTAAAGACATTTTATACACAAAATTTGAACTTTTCTTGTACATTTTCCACAGACAGCTTTGTGGCACTTCTCGCAGAAATCACTTGTCTTATTTCCTTTACAGAGACCAATTTGGCACTTCTTCCGTTTCTTAGATGCCCCTGCTACTGCAGCTTCTTCTACTTGACATGGTCCTTCCTCTTGAAAAAATCTGACAGCTGAAAAAAATTGTTTTATTTGGAGAATGAAAAGAATCTGTGACTTCTCTTCTTTTCCTACGGTCACCACTCACCTGGGCGGTTATCTGTAGGGGTCCCCTCTTTACACCGCTGATCGCCCCTCACATTTCTCTCTGGAGCATTAATATTGTTCAGATCTTTATCCGGATCCAAAAGCTGCAAAACAAATATTGTAAAAGTCCCCGATGATTGGAGAAGTCCCTGGGAATAATGGTGAGAAGATCCGGCCATGTCTGTGATCAGCTGTGATCCTGCCGTCTCCACCGCTCTCATTACACAAGTATAAAACATCTAATACTGGAGGAGAAGACAAGACTGAACACAAGGAGGTCACAGCCGTCTACAAGGAACTTCTCTACGATTGGAGAAGTCACTGGGAATAATTTACAATGAGCAGAAAAGATCAGTAATCAGCATCACGACTAAACACGATGTGACAGTAGTAATTGCCTTGAGACACAGCGGCAGGTCTAGATGCTGGACATAAGTATTAGATGATGGCTCAGTGAGAACCTCAGAAACCTCATACACGTGTATTCGGCAAAGGTTTTGTCAGTTGAGAGAGATCTCAAGAGGCGCTTCTTGTTTATGTGGCGCCCCTGAGGGTTCAGTCGCCACAGAGGTACTGCACCTCACCCAGAGGTGTGGTGTCTCCTTCTCTCAGGTAAGGAGGGAGTGCTGCCCGGAACCCCAACACCTGCATCCAACACTACACTGCTCCAGGCCGGCTGGAAGGGCAAGATGCAGAGCGCAGCTGCTGAGCCCAGACCCTGGCTGGAGTGGGGGGAACCCAAAGGTAGGGGGAACCAGTAGTGGGTGTGAATGGAGGAAGTAGTTAGAGGGAGCACTTAGGTAGGAGTATAAAATAGGGGAGCCATCTTAGGTGGCAGAACAGTGTAGCTAGTTCTAGGGAGCAGTTCAGAAGAACAGCTCAGGACAGTTCAGAAGAACAGTCTGGGAGCGGAGTCTCATTAGGGGATCTGCTCCACAATTAGGGCCAAGTCAGGAGGCCCAGGAGGGGAGCAGGGAGTAGGCTCCGTACTAAGAAAAGATCCCAGGGGGTATGGCGCGTGCAGGACGGCACCCGTACGCCCCGCATCTGCCAGAAGACAGAGGGATCGTGGCCGCATTCTAGTCCCCAGGAGGGTCAAGCAAGTCTGTGTAACTCCGACGGACAGGAGGGACTTCAGAGCACCCGAACAGGATTGAGAGTGGGAAGCGCAGAGCAGGAGGGAGAAAGACCCAGCGTGAAGACGGTCAGAATAGGAACACGAGAAAGTGGGGTTCTGCCAGGTACTCCCAAGTTGCCTGAGGAAGGATTGAACCCCTACCCGATGAACGCAGCGCGACGTGGGAGGTCTTCACCTGTACAGTGCACCAGTGGAACTGTCTGAAAAATTGTGAGTAAAATCTCGGATGACTGCACTGTACCGCCTCCGTCCATTATTTCATCGGCGCCATTGTTCCCCCTGCACTACAACACCCAGCGCAACCCACGCTCTCACTTCACTGCCCTGAGGCCTGCTCCACCTGTCGGGAGCCGTCCCATCACAAGCTGCCCTAACATCTGCCTCAGAGGACTGTTGCAGTGCTGGTGATCCTCACCAGACACCACAGGTGGCTTCACGAACTTTCTAAAAATATCCCCCTTTTGCACTGACCGCCCTGGGTCACGGACCGGGGCCAGCCACCGTGATATCCCCCAGCAGACAGAGGCCCGGCTGCAGAGTACCCCACAGCCCTGGGGGCGCGTCATTTGTCTTGCAGAAAATAAGGATCAGATAGATATACAGCGGGGAAAATAAGTATTTGATTCTCTGCCGATTTTGCAAGTTTTCCCACCTACAAAGATTGGAGAGGTCCGTAATTATTATCGTAGGTCACTTCACCTGTGAGAGACAGAATCTAAAAAGGAAAAACCAGAAAATCACATTGTATGATTTTTACATAACTAAATTGTATTTTATTGCATGAAATAAGTATTTGATCACCGACCAACCACAAGAATTCTGGCTCTCACAGACTTGTTAGTTTTTCTTTAAGAAGCCATCCTACTTCGCACTCATTACATGTATTACCTGCAACTGTTTGAACTCGTTATATAAAAGACACCTGTCCACACAATCAATCACACTCCAACATCTCCACCTTGGCCAAGACCAAAGAGCTGTCTAAGGACACCAGGGACAAAATTGTATACCTGCACAAGGCTGGGATGGGCTACAGGACAATAGGCAAGCAGTTTAGTGAGAAGGCAACAACTGTTGGCACAATTATTTGAAAATGGAAGAAACACAAGAGGACTGTCAGTCTTCCCAGGTCTAGAGATCTAGAGAGGTCTGCAAGATCACACCTCATGGGATAAGGAGGATTTTGAGAAAAGTCAGGAATCAGCCCAGAACTACATGGGAAGACCTGGTCAATGATCTGAAGAGAGCTGGGACCACAGTCTCAAATATTACCGTTAGTAACACATTACGCCGTCATGGATTAAAATCCTGCAGGGCACGCAAATTCCCCCTGCTCAAGCCAGCACATGTCCAGGCCCATTTGAAGTTTTCCAGTGACCTTTTGTATGATCCAGAGGAGGCATGGGAGAAGGTCATGTAATCAGATGAAACCAAAAAAGAACTTTTTGGTATCAACTCCACTCGCCGTGTTTGAAGGAACAATAAGGACGAGTACAACCCCAAGAACACCATCCTAACTGTGAAGCATGGTGGAGGAAAAATACTTTTGGGGTGATTTTCTGCAAAGGGGACAGGAAGACTGCAATGTATTGAAAGGAGGATGGATGGGGTCGTGTATTGCGAGATTTTGGCCAACAACCTCCTTCTCTCAGTAAAAGCATTGAAGATTGGTCATGGCTGGGTCTTCCAGCATGACAATGACCAGAAACACAACCAGGACAACTAAGGAGTGGCCCCATAAGAAGCATTGGAAGGTCCTAGCGTGGCCTACCCAGTCTTCAGACCTGAACCCAATAGAAAATTTTGGGAGGGAGCTGAAACTCAATGTTGCCCAGCAACAGCCCCGAAACCTGATAAATCTGGAGAAGATCTGTATGGAGGAGTGGGCCAAAATCCCTGCTGCAGTGTGTGCAAACAAGAACTACAGGAAACGTCTGACGTCTGTAATTGCAAACAAAGGTTTCTGGACCAAATATTAAGTTCTGTTTTTCTATTGTATCAAATACTTATTTCATGCCATAAAATGCAAATTAAATATTTTTTATTTTTAGATTATGTCTTTCACAGTTGAAGTGTACATACGATAAAAATGGCAGACCCGTCACCTCTCCATTCTTTGTAGGTGGGAAAACTTGCACAATTGGCATTGTATCAAATACTTATTTTCCCCACTGTAAATCCAACCTGCCATCCCCTTATTACATTCAGCCATCTCCATAGTCAGAAAATGGTGGTAAGATCCAGACATCCAGACATCTGATGTCCATGGTTAGCAGGGCCGATTCTAGCTTTCCTGCTGCTTGAAGTGAAAAATGAAATGGCACCCCTTTCCACAGTGCAATATAGACCTGCAGTGAATATACGCAATGCCATCATTGTTTATGGGCTTTGCTTTTATGGTGTTTATTCATTATTATTTAGTCACCTTAGGGGACTTGAACTGTGATTGATCACTTATGTGGCTCAGTGGTTAGCACTATTACTTTGCAGCTGGGGTCCTGGGTTCAAATTCCACCAAGGATAACATCTACATGGGATTTGTATGTTCTCCCTGTATTTGCGTGGGTTTTCTCCGGGTACCCAGGTTTCCTCCCACCCTCTAAAGACATACAGGGGGACAGTGATGATGATGATAATGTCTGTAAAGCACTGTGGAATATGAGGGTGCTATATTAGCAAAGCATAATAAATAATTTATACTGAAATACTCCAAAATATTGCAGTATATATGACAATTCATGGTCTTCTATGAAGAAATACTGCACCAGAACCATCATCAGTACATAAATACATCACAAGAATCACCATCAGTACATGAATACATAACCATAACCTCCATAAATCCATGAATACATTACCAGAACCACTATCAGTACATGAATACATCACCAGAACTACCATCAATACATTAACACATCACCAATACCATCATCAGCTTATGACTATATCACCAAAACCACTATAAATCTATCAATACATCACCACAACCAACATTAGCACATGAACACAGCACCATAATCACCATCAGTACAGGAATACATCACCACAACCATCATCAGTATGTGAATACATCGCCAATACCATCAGCAATACATCACTAGAATCATAATCAGTACACGAATACAGCATCAAAGCCACCCTGACTACATGAACTACTATCAGTACATGAATAAAGCACCAGAACCATCAGTACCCGAGTACAGCACCAGAACATCATTAATACATAAATACAGCAGTACCCGAGTACAGCACCAGAACACCGTCAATACATAACTACAGCTCTAGAACCACCATCAGTACAGGAATACAGCAATAAAACAATCATCAGTACATGAATACATCAAAAGAACCACAATCAGTACATGAATGCATGAATGGAGAACCAAGCTTACTACAGTGAAATTGCAATGTCAGGTCAGCCCTCGCCATATACTATATATTTGTATAGCATGAAGCTACATCTCCTAGTATGTCCGTAACAATGGTAAATAGATGCTGGGAGTTGTTGTTGCCAGCCATCATCAGACTGCGGACCATTTAGGAACTACACCACTGATTAGAGTCAGTCAGTATCACAAAAACATTGTTACCCAGGTACTGTATATGTAACGTCTTATCTGAATAAAAATATCTGCCCGTGCTGTGCCCTTGAATAAATGCCTCACTGTGCGCCCTGAACAAATTATGCCCCAACACGGTTTCTCTAATGAAACATGCCCTCCACACTGTCCTTTGTTATAAAATATTACCTCCACAATGTCCCCGTTTACGAATTACAACTGCAATAGCGTTTGCTCTCATAAACAATAACCACCACAGTATGTCACCTTATGATGCAACACAATCCCCCTAATGATCTATAAGTCACACTGTCGGCCCTTATGCCACACCGTCCGACCTTATAAACCATAACCTCCACACTGTCCCTTTATGAACAACGATATCACACCATCCCTCCAGTATGATCTATAACCGCCACCACACTGACCCCTTATGAACTTTAACTGCCTCAGAAAACTCTTAAGAACTATGACCTACCTCTTCCGACAAGCCTACGACATGCATTAACCACCACTCCACCATACCGCTGCACGACCAGCTCTACCCTCACCTACTGTATCCTCACCCATCCCTTGTAGACTGTGAGCCCTTGCAGGCAGGGTCCTCGCTCCACCATACCGCTGCACGACCAGCTCTACCCTCACCTACTGTATCCTCACACATCTCTTGTAGACTGTGAGCCCTCGCGGGCAGGGTCCTCGCTCCACCATACCGCTGCACGACCAGCTCTACCCTTACCTACTGTATCCTCACCCGTCCCTTGTAGACTGTGAGCCCTCGCAGGCAGGGTCCTCGCTCCACCATACCGCTGCACGACCAGCTCTACCCTCACCTACTGTATCCTCACCCATCCCTTGTAGACTGTGAGCCCTCGCGGGCAGGGTCCTCTCTCCTCCTGTACCAGTCGCTGACTCGTTTTGTTCAAGATTATTGTACTTGTTTTTTATGTATACCCCTTTTCAAATGTAAAATGCCATGAAATAAATGGCGTTATAATAATAACTTCTAATAATAACTATTACTTTCACACTGGTTGCCCATATTAACTATAACCTTCACACTGTCCCCATTTCATGCTTTTCCCTCTCCACTTTCTCTATTTGTACAGTGTCTCTCCACACAACCTTAATCTTCAGTGCCCCCCTTCCCACTGTCTTCTCTCTATACTGTGTCCTCACACTGCCACCTCGCTATACTTTGCTCATTCTCTATACTAGGCCCTCCTTACGCAGCAACCTCTCTATATTGGGGCCCCTCTCTATACTGTGACCTTGCGCTCTCTACTCCACGCTGTCCTCTTTCTACACAGTGCCATCGCATAGTGCAGCCTGGAGGGAGGGGCAGTCTCGCACTTTTCCCTACTCTACATACTGTCCCCCAAATACTGTGCTATTACCCCACCCCCATCTATAATAAAAGTTCCATGAATCGTCGACACGACCATGTAGCGATTACCTTCTCTGCCATCTTCATCGCCTCTGCAGCAGTGCTACAGCGAGGTCAGCAGCAAAATAAGGTGAAATCATCATGCCACTGCACGGGGAGTAGGGAGCCGATTACTGCTCCTCTGCCCATGCAGCTCCGGTACTCACATCTTCAGTTGTATTTTCGTCTGAAAGAATTTAGAAAGCAGGGAACTAGCCAAATCTACTGCTAACAGGTGGTAAAATCCCGTCCCCTGACAGATACTTAAGACTGCTGTTTGAGGCAAGATGCTCAAGACAGGAGAGGACCTGATGGTCAGCTGTGATCCTGCCGTCTCCACCGCTCTCATTACACAAGTATAAAACATCTAATACTGGAGGAGAAGACAAGACTGAACACAAGGAGGTCACAGCCGTCTACACATCATAGGGGAGATCTCCATCTACCTGATGGTCCTGTGCAGGAGGAGGAGCAGGACATCTCTCTGGGGTTGTCCTCTTACTGGAGAGACCTGCAGGAGACACAGACAGGACTGACATCATTATTACATACAGAGAATTATAGGCCGTGTGGATTTAGTCCTGTCTATTACCTGGTGATGTGTGGGGCCGGTGCTCCTCCATCATCACCTCCTTGTACCGATCCTTGTGTCCTTCTAGATACTCCCACTCCTCCAAGGAGAAATAGACGGTGACATCCTGACACCTTATAGGAACCTGACACACACAATGATACCGCCATCACCCAGAATCCCAAAGTGCCGTCCTGTATAATGTCCCAGCATTCCCAGCAGTGTCACCTCTCCAGTCAGCAGCTCAATCATCTTGTTGGTGAGTTCTAGGATCTTCTGGTCATTGATGTCCTCATGTATCCAGGGGTGAGGTGGAGGCCCCGGGATTGGGCTCAGGGTTCCTCCCCGTCCTTCAGACACAGGGGCCTGACAGCGATCACTAGAGGTCTTCTTCACTACTGTGTAATCCTGAGTGTGGAGACATTAATAATATCACTACAGACATTTCCAGAGTCCATCACCTCTCCGGTCATATCACCTGTTATTCCCATAGATAATGATGTCATGTGATGACATCAGAACCTCTCACCTCTCCGGTCATATCACCTGTTATTCCCATAGATAATGATGTCATGTGATGACATCACAACATCTCACCTCTCCGGTCATATCACCTGTTATTCCCATAGATAATGATGTCATGTGATGACATCAGAACCTCTCACCTCTCCGGTCATATCACCTGTTATTCCCATAGATAATGTTGTCATGTGATGACATCAGAACCTCTCACCTCTCCGGTCATATCACCTGTTATTCCCATAGATAATGATGTCATGTGATGACACCAGAACCTCTCACCTCTCCGGTCATATCACCTGTTATTCCCATAGATAATGATGTCATGTGATGACATCACAACCTCTCACCTCTCCGGTCTTATCACCTGTTATTCCCATAGATAATGATGTCATGTGATGACATCAGAACCTCTCACCTCTCCGGTCATATCACCTGTTATTCCCATAGATAATGATGTCATGTGATGACATCACAACCTCTCACCTCTCCGGTCTTATCACCTGTTATTCCCATAGATAATGATGTCATGTGATGACATCAGAACCTCTCACCTCTCCGGTCATATCACCTGTTATTCCCATAGATAATGATGTCATGTGATGACATCACAACCTCTCACCTCTCCGGTCATATCACCTGTTATTCCCATAGATAATGATGTCATGTGATGACATCACAACCTCTCACCTCTCCGGCCATATCACCTGTTATTCCCATAGATAATGATGTCATGCGATGACATCACAACCTCTCACCTCTCTGGTCATATCACCTGTTATTCTCAAAGATAATGATGTCATGTGATGACATCACAACCTCTCACCTCTCCGGTCATATCACCTGTTATTCCCATAGATAATGAGGTCATGTGATGACATCACAACCTCTCACCTCTCCGGTAAGATGGAAGATTATCTCCAGGGTGAGGTTTATTATCCTTTCCACCATCTTGTCTCTGTCCTTATTCATCCTTGATGGGTCAATCAGGAAAAATCTATTTGAGGAAATGAATAAGTTGTCAGGGCAGCTCCTCCATGTGTAGTGCAGGGTCTGTCGCTCTCTCTCCTCCATGTGTAGTGCAGGGTCTGTCGCTCTCTCTCCTCCATGTGTAGTGCAGGGTCTGTCGCGCTCTCTCTCCCCCATGTGTAGTGCAGGGTCTGTCGCTCTCTCCCCCAAGTGTAGTGCGGGGTCTGTCGCTCTCTCTCCCCCATGTGTAGTGCGGGGTCTGTCGCTCTCTCTCCCCCATGTGTAGTACGGGGTCTGTCGCTCTCTCTCCCCCATGTGTAGTGCGGGGTCTGTCGCTCTCTCTCCCCCATGTGTAGTGCGGGGTCTGTCGCTCTCTCCTCTATATACAGTGCAGGGTCTGTCGCTCTCTCTCCTCCATGTGTAGTGCGGGGTCTGTCGCTCTCTCTCCTCCATGTGTAGTGCGGGGTCTGTCGCTCTCTCTCCCCCATGTGTAGTGCGGGGTCTGTCGCTCTCTCTCCTCCATGTGTAGTGCAGGGTCTGTCGCTCTCTCTCCTCCATGTATAGTGCGGGGTCTGTCGCTCTCTCTCCCCCATGTGTAGTGCGGGGTCTGTCGCTCTCTCTCCCCCATGTGTAGTGCAGGGTCTGTCGCTCTCTCTCCCCCATCTGTAGTGCAGGGTCTGTCGCTCTCTCTCCTCCATGTGTAGTGCAGGGTCTGTCGCTCTCTCTCCCCCATGTGTAGTGGCGGGTCTGTCGCTCTATCTCCCATGTGTAGTGCAGGGTCTGTCGCTCTCTCTCCTCCATGTGTAGTGCGGGATCTGTCGCTCTCTCTCCTCCATGTGTACTGCAGGGTCTGTCGCTCTCTCTCCTCCATGTGTAGTGCAGGGTCTGTCGTTCTCTCTCCCCCATGTGTAGTGCGGGGTCTGTCGCTCTCTCTCCCCCATGTGTAGTGCAGGGTCTGTCGCTCTCTCTCCTCCATGTGTAGTGCAGGGTCTGTCGCTCTCTCTCCTCCATGTGTAGTGCAGGGTCTGTCGCTCTCTCTCCCCCATGTGTAGTGCGGGGTTTGTCGCTCTATCTCCCCCATGTGTAGTGCGGGGTCTGTCGCTCTCTCTCCCCCATGTGTAGTGCAGGGTCTGTCTGTCGGGGTAAAAGAGAATATATATATTTGTAACTTTTATACTTTTGTAACTTTTTATACGCTTTTTTGCTAATGTACTAACCACCATTTTGTGTCTTATAACAATAAGCTTTCCTTGCTACGTATTACTCAAATCGAAACTTAAACTAAGACAGTTCCAGTATTGCCAAGACTTATTTCAGAGAAACGAAACAAGATTATAAGCTGACGGCTGCAATATCTGCCCAGAGACTGAGATAAGGAGATGTGGACCAATCAGGAGTGGTCAGACACTGGACTTTCATGGCTTACCCCGCTCCGGACAACCCCTTTCCCCTCCCATTATGTAGTGTATTTAGGTTTGTGCATGTAAAAAATAAACACAGAACATTGCTGAGAACGTTGTCTGTAGTAGTCTTTTGAGCGTGCTCTGAGTTTGAACCAGCTTGTTGTCTGACTCATTCTTTGAATGGTTGACCCATGCTCATAGCCTTAATTTGGAGTGACTGGAGGACGAGTGGAATGTCGCTACGACCCCGACAACGTGCGGCGTGGCTAGCGGTACGCCGCCCTCCCAGACCCATATCGCTGATTTCCCTGGTGGTGACCGCGGTGGCTGAATTTGAGGCCTGATCAACCTCCATCGAACACGGTAAGTTGAGATGTATTTTATATGTCTCACTTGCCTGTGTGTCAGCCGCAGCGGTTCCTGTTGGGTTGTCAGGTTGGATCTGGGTGGGTGATCGGTCGAGTGGTGAGACCTCAGGCGTCCCGCACCACGTCCTGAACCAGCAAGTGTTAAAACGAGTGACGTCGCATGCCTGCGCGTGCTCGTGTGAACACCATCTCCTCCTCCTCCGGTCACTGAACTCTCTTTAGATAGCTGCCTCCCGTAACTGATAATCGAGGTTTCAAAGCATTCCTGAATTGTAGTGTAAGGGAGAAAGAATCTGTGACGAATTGAGGTGTACTCTTCGTCTTATACAGAGAAACCTCATAAGGAGGTGTTCTGCTGTCAGAATCTGTGACGAATTGAGGTGTACTCTTCGTCTTATACAGAGAAACCTCATAAGGAGGTGTTCTGCTGTCAGAATCTGTGACGAATTGAGGTGTACTCTTCGTCTTATACAGAGAAACCTCATAAGGAGGTGTTCTGCTGTCAGGATCTGTGACGAATTGAGGTGTACTCTTCGTCTTATGCAGAGAAACCTCATAAGGAGGTGGTCTGCTGTCAGGGTCCATGACGAATTGAGGTGTACTCTTCGTCTTATAGAATCCATGACGAATTGAGGTGTACTCTTCGTCTTATACAGAGAAACCTCATAAGGAGGGGTTCTGCTGTCAGTCAGGGTGCCGTGGTGAGTCGTACTGTAAAGTCGCCATTCAAGGTTAGGGAAGGGATAGATTGAGGTGTACTCTCTATCTTATCAGTGTATTGAGGAGTACTCTACACTGACGGGTGGCGACCTGTCGGCTGCACCAGTGATCTGAGTCGCGACAGATCATTGCATTCTATAAGAAAATGTTGCGTATATTCAAATTTGAAAGATCTCGTAAGTTGCGGAATGCTGCTGTAGGAGTTAAGCCAATTAGTGGAGTCACGGGAAGGCAAGGAGGCTGTTAAGAATGTTAGGAATCTGTATTAAATAATAAGACTACCCAGTACGGGCAAGCTTCAGCCTTCAGTGTGAAAGAATGCGTTATACAAAATAAGGGAAGTTGAGTGATGAAGGACACCTGCACCAGGCTCAGACACATCTTAGAGTAGATGGTGCAGGGGGGAACAGAGAATGCCGAGCCTTTGTTCGGATACATGAAAGCTGCAGAATGTGATTTGTTATGTGACCCTAAATTGGCCGTAACCCCGTTGATGCCTGTCACTACACCGAGCCCTCAGCCACCACCCTATAATGGCGCCGACGCTAAATCATCGGAAGGATGGACGTGTCGTATGTGCTGACAGCAGAACCCGCCCTGGGCGAAGTTCTGCTGTGTCTGTGGGGGGGGGGGGGGCGCCCATGGCACGATGCCCAGCCTGCCCCCAAGAACAATCCCACCCCCACTCCAACTCCTCCCTCCAATGGCCCTCTTACTACACCTTTCCCTGCCCCCAAGAACAATCCCACTCCCACTCCTACTCCTCCCTCCAACGGCCATCTTACTACACCTTGTACTTGTTGTGGGAGGCCCGGGAAACCCCAATCCGGCCTATATCCACTACTAGATCCGTCCGGTGCTTATTACCAGCCGCCAGCACGGGTGGAAAAGCCCGCAGTCCCAGAGCACCCATCTGAAACTAATGCGATACCCTCTGCTCCAGTCCACGATGCTGAGGCGCTCCCTCTGTTCCCCATGGGGGTCGCCCATAACCCTGGGGATATCCTCCTCAACTCCCCAGAATTTCAGGCCAGGCTGCTCTCCCTCCGCCAACATACTGTTACTCAAGACGATACGGAGCCAGATGAGGGATGGGCTCAAGATACTCCAGCGCCCCCCCCCTTTACCCCATACGTCTCCTATGGCATCCTCCACCCCACATTCATGACCCATACTCCGGCCCTTGCTCCAAGCAACTGCTGAAAGAGCACCACCCCCCAGCCCCTCAGAAGTCTGGGACCCCTGCCGCTCCCGGAACCTAGTAGACCCATCAGGACGCCCTGTCACTCTGTCAATAGGCTATGGTGACATCCTTACACATCGGGTGGGGGCCATAGTCAACCCTGCCAACACTTGTATGAGCCATGCTGGAGGATTGGCTCGTAAAATTGCCCTTGCTGCTGGTTCTACTCTGGCTGCAGATTGCCAGGCTCACTTAGCCGAAAACGGAGAGCTTTCAAAAGGCCATGGATTCCACAAAAGCAGGACCCCTTAGTACGTATGAATCCGGCCTAGAATACATGAAACAGTTAAAAGCCTGGGCTCAGAATCGCTTGTCAGATCAAGCTGGGTCTGTACAAGATGTTCAGCAAGACCCTGATGAATCTGTGGAAAGATATGCTGCAAGACTCAGCATGCATTTTGAGGATCTCGGATACAGTCCTCACGTCAAGACGCAGGCCGCCCTGTTGGTTCAGGCCCTAGTAGATGGCCTACAAGACGCTCTCAGAGATGAAGTCCTGAGAGTACGGCCCGAGATTCGTTCTTGTTCTTTCAACGACGCGGTGGACTTCGTTAAAGCTTTGCAAAAATCAATGCTAAAAATGGAAAAAGATACTAAGCCAAAGAAGAAAGCCGCACCTGCCATGCTATATCAAGCTCAAGAAAGCTACCCACCCTTGGCAACCAACATGGAATCAAGTGGGTAATGGTTAAAGGCACAGGTGATGATACTCCTCCCACATATAGAAAATAAGACAGAAGAAATGACAAGGGACCATCTAGAAACAGAAGACAATCTCGTAATTCTGAAGGACGAATGTTGTGTTGGGAGTGTGGTAGCCTTGACCACATCCTCAGAGACTGTCCAACCCGCAGACAGTACCATGACCGGTCGTTCCGTGACGGTCCACACAACCATGGACCTCCCCGTGAACCATCTCATCCACGCCAATGACGGCTCGGTCAACCAGTGTCCACTTTCCCGGCTACGCATCTCACGGCCACCTGTGGGACTGTCACTTTACAGGTGGACCATCAACCACTGGAGTTCCTGGTGGACACTGGAGCGGCCACATCTGTCATTTCCTCTGCACAGCTCCCTCCTTCTGTATCCCTATCACCGGATACCCTCACCTGTGTTGGGGTGGAAGGCCAACATATTTCCTCTCCACTCACAGTCCCTGTGTCTGCAGGACCGTTCACCGGAGTACTCACAAGATTCTTGGTCTCTGAAACTTGCCCTGTCAACCTGTTGGGAGCCGATCTCTTAGAGCGGATGAAGGCAACAATTACCTTCGGAAACCATGGTATGGAGCTTCTTTTGCGGGACCCTCATTCCGAACAAGGGACTGAAGACCGCTGTGTTCTTAAAGCCTTCCCTCTCATGATGATGACCATACAACCTCACACTCTTCTTGATACCTCACAGTTCCCTCACTCTCTGTGGTCCAGTGGGCCAGAGGACGTCGGCCTCCTGCAGGTTCCCCCGGTCCGAGTACACCTCAAGCCTGGACACAGGTACCCACGGTTGCCACAATACCCCCTCAAGGCTGCACAAGAACAAAGCTTGGGTACCCAAATCGCTTCCCTCCTGGAATCAGGAGTCCTTGTCAGATGTGTATCTCCATGCAATACACCCCTCTTTCCTGTAAAAAAGAAAACCGTTCCGGGAGAGTCTCCAAGATACCAGTTGGTTCAGGATCTCAGAGCCGTCAATGCAGCTACCATTTTAGAAAACTCCAGTGGTACCTAACCCAAACACCCTCTTGTCTCAGCTGCCTCCAACGGCCACCTTGTTTACGGTGTTAGATCTGGCCAACGCCTTCTTCAGTATACCCTTACATGAAGATTCGTGGTTTCTTTCTGCCTTCACCTTTCAAGGAGCACAGCTTACATGGACCAGGACTCCGCAAAGAGCCCAGAACTCTCCTAACCAATTCACTCATTCTATGAAGTCTATTCTGGAGCCATGGGTTCAAGAGAACCCTCAGGTCACCCTTCTACAGTATGTGGATGATCTTTTACTCTGTGGCACTGAAGCAAATTTGCCAGAGATGTCAGACTGTCTCAAGGATGGAGGCTCAGTTTGGCTTCATGCTGAAGATTCACGTGTTTCTCTTCAACACAGACTATGTTTTGACCGCCTTAAACAGGCTGTTGTCTCTGCCCCGGCCTTGGGCTTACCAGACTATACTCAGCCATTTCACCTTTTTGTCTAGGAATCGGAAGGTCATGCCTCTGGAGTTCTAGCACAACGCTATGATCATAAGTATCAGCCTTTGGGCTACTACTCAGCCGGCTGGACCCTGTCGCCCGAACTGCCCCCACGTGCCTTAAGGCGGTCCACGCTGCTCACATCCTCCTTGACAAATCAGCTGATATCGTCCTTGGACATGATCTAGTTATACAGGCCGGCCATGATCTCTCAGCTGTTCTGCAACAAACATCTCCGAAACATCTAACCAACCAAAGACACCTGCGGCTGCAGTGTTCCCTATTGTTGCCCTCCAATATAACATTTACCAGATGTCTGACTATCAACCCTGCCACTTTGCTTCCACCTTCTAGGGGGGAAGGTGAAGAGGGTGAAGGTCCATTGGTGGAACCTCATGATTGTATAAAAATTTTGCAGGAAGAGACTTCTGCTCCAGAGAATATGGTGGCACATCCGCTCGCACACCCTGCCTTGCACCTATGGACTGATGGATCCCGTTTCGCAGACCCTCAAGGGAAGTTCCACACGGGATATGCTGTCACAACAGACCTAACAGTCCTCAAGGCTGAAGCTCTACCACCATACATGTCTGCACAAGAAGCTGAACTTGTGGCTCTCACAGAGGCCTGCCACCTGGCAGCAGGAACAACGGCGAATATATATACCGATTCCAGGTATGGACATGGAATTTGCAATGATTTTGGACTCTTGTGGAAGTCTAGAGCAGGGTTCCCCAACTCCAGTCCTCAAGGCCCACCAACAGGTCATGTTTTCAGGATTTCCTTAGTATTGCACAGGTGATGGAATTATTGCCTGTGCAGGTGATGCAATTATCACCTGTGTAATACTAAGGAAATCCTGAAAACATGACCTGTTGGTGTGCCTTGAGGACTGGAGTTGGGGAACCCTGGTCTAGAGGATTCATCACAGCTGCAGGTACACCAGTGAAACATGCCTCATGGATTAAGGCCCTAATGGAGGCCCTGGAACTACCCATTCAGGTTGCTGTTATCAAGGTCAAGGCTCATGGAAGACTAGATTCCAGGGAAGCCAGGGGCAACCACCTAGCTGACCAAGCAGCCAAGACTGCAGCAGTGGAGAATGTGTCATCAAAGTGGCAGGAAAAGGAAGAAGGGATGGGGGAAACCCTGCAAACCGTAGCTGTGGCGCTCACTAGAGCAAGAGCCAAAGAACAGCCGGCGGAAGATCATACAAGTCCAGCGGAGACACGAGTGGAATCCAGGGGGGTCAGGATGCCTGAAGAAAAATTGTGTGAGGAACAAAAGAAGACCCCCCACTGAAGAAGTCAAGCAATGGAAAGCGGCAGGAGCCGTGCTGGCAGGTCGCAAAAATTCAAAGGTCAACTCGACTCTTTACCAAGTGGATGGGAAGCCTTGCTTGCCTAGACGCATGTACTCAGCTGTGGCAGCATGGGCTCACGGGCCTACACACAGAGGAAAGAATCAAGCCTTGGCATGTATCAAGAAACTGTACTTTGCACCCGGAATCTCTTCCACTGTGACTGCATACTCAAAATCCTGCTCTGTCTGCGCTACCTGGAACCCAACGTGTACGGCACGGGTCCCTCTCCAACACCTGGCTAAACCAGACTACCCTTGGCAGAGAATACAAGTCGACCATATCCAAATGCCTAAAGCAGGAAAATATGAGTACGTTTTGGTAGCCGTGGATATGTTCTCAGCCTGGCCCGAGGCCTACCCGGTTGTCAACATGACTGCTAAAGTCACAGCCAAGAAACTGATCACCGAAATTGCCTACAGATTTGGAGTTCCCCAAGTCATAGAATCGGATCAAGGACCAGCTTTCACAACAAATATCTACGAAGAACTCTGGAACATGTTGGGAACAGATTTGGGCCTCCACACTCCATACCATCCTGCCAGTTCAGGCAAAGTGGAGAGAATGAATTCCACACTCAAGACCCAGCTCTTGAAAATGACCTAAGATCATCCCCTCCCCTGGCCCGACCTACTCCCCATAGTATTGTATCATATCACACACACTCCTCAGGCCAAACATGGGCTGACACCCTATAAAATTTTGTTTGGGACCCCACCCAAGATAGGAGAGATTAGGCCCCAAGAGTTGTCTGAAACACATGATAGAGTGGTAAAATTTGTGATTGCCTTGTCTAGAGAATTGACTAACACCCGCTCTCCAGTATCTGCTTCTCTCCCAGAATCTACAGGTGATGCAGTACATGATTTCATCCCAGGCGATCTAGTGTATGTGAAGAAGTTTGTCCGGAAAGACTGCCTCCAGCCGCGGTTCGAGGGACCGTACACTGTGCTTTTCACCACCCCGACGGCTCTGAAGCTTGAGGGCAAGAGCACCTGGATTCACGCCTCCCACTGCAAGAGAGACAGAACGAGTCTATAAAAGATGACTACCTTCTTCTATATCCTTTCCATATGCTTACTGTCTGTCCCAGGGTGGACAGCTACCACACAGGGGTAGATACCTCCTTCTTCTCAGGTTGGTTGGGAGGGCTCAAGGGATTCCTCCAACAAGTTTGTCTAGTAATGGGAGGTCTACTAGTATTGGGCCTGGTGGTCCTGTGCTGCATAGTCCCCTTATACAGGAAAGCTATAACCAATGCTGTCCCAACCTCCGGGATCTTTCTGAATCAAGAGAAGATATAGAGAAATACACTCCTTTGAACAAGCCTGACCAGCCCCCCCCATGACAAAGTCCAATTGAGAGATTTAGTTTAGGGACAGTTGGGAGAACTCCATGTGTCACCCAGGATAGGGCTCGATTGTCTGGGGGCGTCCCATAAGGGGGCAGCTTCTAAGATGATTGGGTGAAGAAATCCACCTCCCCTCTCCCCACACATGGACAGTCTCAAAGGCCACGAAGCAAAGGAAAGCTTAGTGTTTAGGGGGGAATGTCGGGGTAAAAGAGAATATATATATTTGTAACTTTTATACTTTTGTAACTTTTGTACGCTTTTTTGCTAATGTACTAACCACCATTTTGTGTCTTATAACAATAAGCTTTCCTTGCTACGTATTACTCAAATCGAAACTTAAACTAAGACAGTTCCAGTATTGCCAAGACTTATTTCAGAGAAACGAAACAAGATTATAAGCTGACGGCTGCAATATCTGCCCAGAGACTGAGATAAGGAGATGTGGACCAATCAGGAGTGGCCAGACACTGGACTTTCATGGCTTACCCCGCTCCGGACAACCCCTTTCCCCTCCCATTATGTAGTGTATTTAGGTTTGTGCATGTAAAAAATAAACACAGAACATTGCTGAGAACGTTGTCTGTAGTAGCCTTCTGAGCATGCTCTGAGTTTGAACCAGCTTGTTGCCTGACTCATTCTTTGAATGGTTGACCCATGCTCATAGTTTCAATTTGGAGTGACTGGAGGACGAGTGATTTGTCGTCACGACCCCCACATGTCGCTCTCTCTCCCCCATGTGTAGTGCGGGGTCTGTCGCTCTCTCTCACCCATGTGTAGTACGGGGTCTGTCGCTCTCTCTCCCCCATGTGTAGTGTGGGGTCTGTCGCTCTCTCTCCCCCATGTGTAGTGCGGGGTCTGTCGCTCCCTCTCCCCCATGTGTAGTGCGGGGTCTGTCGCTCTCTCTCTCCTCCATGTGTAGTGCGGGGTCTGTCGCTCTCTCTCCTCCATGTGTAGTGCGGAGTCTCTCGCTCTCTCCCCCATGTGTAGAGCAGGGTCTGTTGCTCTCTCTCCCATGTGTAGTGCAGGGTCTGTTGCTCTCTCTCCCCCATGTGTAGTGCGGGGTCTGTCGCTCTCTCTCCTCCATGTGTAGTGCGGGGTCTGTCGCTCTCTCCTCCATGTGTAGCGCAGGGTCTGTCGCTCTCCCTCCTCCATGTGTAGTGCAGGGTCTGTCGCTCTCTCTCCTCCATGTGTAGTGCAGGGTCTGTCGCTCTCTCTCCTCCATGTGTAGTGCAGGGTCTGTCGCTCTCTCTCCCCCATGTGTAGTGCAGGGTCTGTCGCTCTCTCTCCCTCCATGTGTAGTGCGGGGTCTGTCGCTCTCTCTCCCCCATGTGTAGTGCAGGGTCTGTCGCTCTCTCCCTCCATGTGTAGTGCGGAGTCTGTCGCTCTCTCTCCCTCCATGTGTAGTGCGGGGTCGGTCGCTCTCTCTCCCCCATGTGTAGTGCAGGGTCTGTCGCTCTCTCCCTCCATGTGTAGTGCGGAGTCTGTCGCTCTCTCTCCCCCATGTGTAGTGCGGGGTCTGTCGCTCTCTCTCCCCCATGTGTAGTGCAGGGTCTGTCGCTCTCTCCCCCATGTGTAGTGTAGGGTCTGTCGCTCTCTCTCTCCTCCATGTGTAGTGCGGGGTCTGTCGCTCTCTCTCCTCCATGTGTAGTGCGGGGTCTGTCGCTCTCTCTCCTCCATGTGTAGTGCGGGGTCTGTCGCTCTCTCTCCCCCATGTGTAGTACGGGGTCTGTCGCTCTCTCCCTCCATGTGTAGTGCAGGGTCTGTCGCTCTCTCTCCCCCATGTGTAGTGCGGGGTCTGTCGCTCTCTCTCTCCCATGTGTAGTGCGGGGTCTGTCGCTCTCTCTCCTTCATGTGTAGTGCGGGGTCTGTCGCTCTCTCTCCTCCATGTGTAGTCCGGGGTCTGTCGCTCTCTCTCATCCATGTGTAGTCCGGGGTCTGTCGCTCTCTCTCCTCCATGTGTAGTGCGGGGTCTGTCGCTCTCTCTCCTCCATGTGTAGTCCGGGGTCTGTCGCTCTCTCTCCTCCATGTGTAGTGCGGGGTCTGTCGCTCTCTCTCCTCCATGTGTAGTGCGGGGTCTGTCGCTCTCTCTCCTTCATGTGTAGTGCGGGGTCTGTCGCTCTCTCTCCTCCATGTGTAGTGCGGGGTCTGTCGCTCTCTCTCCTCCATGTGTAGTGCGGGGTCTGTCGCTCTCTCTCCTCCATGAGTAGTGCGGCGTCTGTCGCTCTCTCTCCTCCATGTGTAGTGCGGGGTCTGTCGCTCTCTCTCCTCCATGTGTAGTGCGGGGTCTGTCGCTCTCTCTCCTCCATGTGTAGTGCGGGGTCTGTCGCTCTCTCTCCTCCATTTGTAGTTCGGGGTCTGTCGCTCTCTCTCCTCCATGTGTAGTGCAGGGTCTGTCGCTCTCTCTCCTCCATGTGTAGTGCAGGGTCTGTCGCTCTCTCTCCCCCATGTGTAGTGCAGGGTCTGTCGCTCTCTTTCCCCCATGTGTAGTGCGGGGTCTGTCGCTCTCTCTCTCCCATGTGTATTGCGGGGTCTGTCGCTCTCTCTCCTTCATGTGTAGTGCGGAGTCTGTCGCTCTCTCTCCTCCATGTGTAGTCCGGGGTCTGTCGCTCTCTCTCCTCCATGTGTAGTGCAGGGTCTGTCGCTCTCTCTCTCCTCCATGTGTAGTGCGGGGTCTGTCGCTCTCTCTCTCCTCCATGTGTAGTGCGGGGTCTGTTGCTCTCTCTCCCCCATGTGTAGTGCGGGGTCTGTCGCTCTCTCTCCTCCATGTGTAGTGCAGGGTCTGTCGCTCTCTCTCCTCCATGTGTAGTGCGGGGTCTGTCGCTCTCTCTCCTCCATGAGTAGTGCGGCGTCTGTCGCTCTCTCTCCTCCATGTGTAGTGCGGCGTCTGTCGCTCTCTCTCCTCCATGTGTAGTGCGGGGTCTGTCGCTCTCTCTCCTCCATGTGTAGTGCGGGGTCTGTCGCTCTCTCTCCTCCATGTGTAGTGCGGGGTCTGTCGCTCTCTCTCCCCCATGTGTAGTACGGGGTCTGTCGCTCTCTCCCTCCATGTGTAGTGCAGGGTCTGTCGCTCTCTCTCCCCCATGTGTAGTGCGGGGTCTGTCGCTCTCTCTCTCCCATGTGTAGTGCGGGGTCTGTCGCTCTCTCTCCTTCATGTGTAGTGCGGTGTCTGTCGCTCTCTCTCCTCCATGTGTAGTCCGGGGTCTGTCGCTCTCTCTCCTCCATGTGTAGTCCGGGGTCTGTCGCTCTCTCTCCTCCATGTGTAGTCCGGGGTCTGTCGCTCTCTCTCCTCCATGTGTAGTGCGGGGTCTGTCGCTCTCTCTCCTCCATGTGTAGTGCGGGGTCTGTCGCTCTCTCTCCTCCATGTGTAGTGCGGGGTCTGTCGCTCTCTCTCCTCCATGTGTAGTGCGGGGTCTGTCGCTCTCTCTCCTCCATGTGTAGTGCGGGGTCTGTCGCTCTCTCTCCTTCATGTGTAGTGCGGGGTCTGTCGCTCTCTCTCCTCCATGTGTAGTGCGGGGTCTGTCGCTCTCTCTCCTCCATGTGTAGTGCGGGGTCTGTCGCTCTCTCTCCTCCATGTGTAGTGCAGGGTCTGTCGCTCTCTCTCCTCCATGTGTAGTGCGGGGTCTGTCGCTCTCTCTCCCCCATGTGTAGCGCGGGGTCTGTCGCTCTGTTTCCCCCATGTGTAGTGCGGGGTCTGTCGCTCTCTCTCCTCCATGTGTAGTGCGGGGTCTGTCGCTCTCTCTCCTCCATGTGTAGTGCGGGGTCTGTCACTCTCTCTCCTTCATGTGTAGTGCGGGGTCTGTCGCTCTCTCTCCTCCATGTGTAGTGCGGGGTCTGTCGCTCTCTCTCCTCCATGTGTAGTGCGGGGTCTGTCGCTCTCTCTCCTCCATGAGTAGTGCGGCGTCTGTCGCTCTCTCTCCTCCATGTGTAGTGCGGGGTCTGTCGCTCTCTCTCCTCCATGTGTAGTGCGGGGTCTGTCGCTCTCTCTCCTCCATGTGTAGTGCGGGGTCTGTCGCTCTCTCTCCTCCATGTGTAGTGCAGGGTCTGTCGCTCTCTCTCCTCCATGTGTAGTGCAGGGTCTGTCGCTCTCTCTCCCCCATGTGTAGCGCGGGGTCTGTCGCTCTCTTTCCCCCATGTGTAGTGCGGGGTCTGTCGCTCTCTCTCTCCCATGTGTAGTGCGGGGTCTGTCGCTCTCTCTCCTTCATGTGTAGTGCGGGGTCTGTCGCTCTCTCTCCTCCATGTGTAGTCCGGGGTCTGTCGCTCTCTCTCCTCCATGTGTAGTGCAGGGTCTGTCGCTCTCTCTCTCCTCCATGTGTAGTGCGGGGTCTGTCGCTCTCTCTCTCCTCCATGTGTAGTGCGGGGTCTGTCGCTCTCTCTCCCCCATGTGTAGTGCGGGGTCTGTCGCTCTCTCTCCTCCATGTGTAGTGCAGGGTCTGTCGCTCTCTCTCCTCCATGTGTAGTGCGGGGTCTGTCGCTCTCTCTCCTCCATGAGTAGTGCGGCGTCTGTCGCTCTCTCTCCTCCATGTGTAGTGCGGGGTCTGTCGCTCTCTCTCCTCCATGTGTAGTGCGGGGTCTGTCGCTCTCTCTCCTCCATGTGTAGTGCGGGGTCTGTCGCTCTCTCTCCTCCATGTGTAGTGCGGGGTCTGTCGCTCTCTCTCCTCCATGTGTAGTGCAGGGTCTGTCGCTCTCTCTCCTCCATGTGTAGTGCAGGGTCTGTCGCTCTCTCTCCCCCATGTGTAGTGCGGGGTCTGTCGCTCTCTTTCCCCCATGTGTAGTGCGGGGTCTGTCGCGCTCTCTCTCCCATGTGTAGTGCGGGGTCTGTCGCTCTCTCTCCTTCATGTGTAGTGCGGGGTCTGTCGCTCTCTCTCCTCCATGTGTAGTCCGGGGTCTGTCGCTCTCTCTCCTCCATGTGTAGTGCAGGGTCTGTCGCTCTCTCTCTCCTCCATGTGTAGTGCGGGGTCTGTCGCTCTCTCTCTCCTCCATGTGTAGTGCGGGGTCTGTCGCTCTCTCTCCCCCATGTGTAGTGCGGGGTCTGTCGCTCTCTCTCCTCCATGTGTAGTGCGGGGTCTGTCGCTCTCTCTCCTCCATGTGTAGTGCAGGGTCTGTCGCTCTCTCTCCTCCATGTGTAGTGCGGGGTTTGTCGCTCTCTCTCCCCCATGTGTAGTGCGGGGTCTGTCGCTCTCTCTCCTCCATGTGTAGTGCGGGGTCTGTCGCTCTCTCTCCTCCATGTGTAGTGCGGGGTCTGTCGCTCTCTCTCCTCCATGTGTAGTGCGGGGTCTGTCGCTCTCTCTCCTCCATGTGTAGTGCGGGGTCTGTCGCTCTCTCTCCTCCATGTGTAGTGCAGGGTCTGTCGCTCTCTCTCCTCCATGTGTAGTGCGGGGTCTGTCGCTCTCTCTCCCCCATGTGTAGTGCGGGGTCTGTCGCTCTCTCTCTCCCATGTGTAGTGCGGGGTCTGTCACTCTCTCTCCTTCATGTGTAGTGCGGGGTCTGTCGCTCTCTCTCCTCCATGTGTAGTCCGGGGTCTGTCGCTCTCTCTCCCACATGTGTAGTGCGGGGTCTGTCGCTCTCTCTCACCCATGTGTAGTACGGGGTCTGTCGCTCTCTCTCCCCCATGTGTAGTGCGGGGTCTGTCGCTCTCTCTCCCCCATGTGTAGTGCAGGGTCTGTTGCTCTCTCTCCCATGTGTAGTGCAGGGTCTGTTGCTCTCTCTCCCCCATGTGTAGTGCGGGGTCTGTCGCTCTCTCTCCCCCATGTGTAGTGCGGGGTCTATCGCTTTCTCTCCCCCATGTGTAGTGCGGGGTCTGTCGCTCTCTCTCCCCCATGTGTAGTGCACGGTCTGTCGCTCTCTCTCCTCCATGTGTAGTGCAGGGTCTGTCGCTCTCTCCCCCATGTGCAGTGCGGGGTCTGCCGCACTCTCTCTCCCATGTGTAGTGCGGGGTCTGTCGCTCTCTCTCCTCCATGTGTAGTGCAGGGTCTGTCGCTCTCTCTCCTCCATGTGTAGTGCGGGGTCTGTCGCTCTCTCTCCTCCATGTGTAGTGCGGGGTCTGTCGCTCTCTCTCCTCCATGTGTAGTGCGGGGTCTGTCGCTCTCTCTCCTCCATGTGTAGTGCGGGGTCTGTCGCTCTCTCTCCTCCATGTGTAGTGCGGGGTCTGTCGCTCTCTCTCCCCCATGTGTAGTGCGGGGTCTGTCGCTCTCTCTCCTCCATGTGTAGTGCAGGGTCTGTCGCTCTCTCTCCTCCATGTGTAGTGCGGGGTCTGTCGCTCTCTCTCCCCCATGTGTAGTGCGGGGTTTGTCGCTCTCTCTCCCCCATGTGTAGTGCGGTGTCTGTCGCTCTCTCTCCTCCATGTGTAGTGCGGGGTCTGTCGCTCTCTCTCCTCCATGTGTAGTGCGGGGTCTGTCACTCTCTCTCCTCCATGTGTAGTGCGGGGTCTGTCGCTCTCTCTCCCCCATGTGTAGTACAGGGTCTGTCGCTCTCTCTCCTCCATGTGTAGTGCGGGGTCTGTCGCTCTCTCTCCCCCATGTGTAGTGCGGGGTCTGTCGCTCTCTCTCCTCCATGTGTAGTGTGGGGTCTGTCGCTCTCTCTCCCCCATGTGTAGTGCACGGTCTGTCGCTCTCTTTCCTCCATGTGTAGTGCAGGGTCTGTCGCTCTCTCTCCCCCATGTGTAGTGCAGGGTCTGTCGCTCTCTCCTCCATGTGCAGGGTCTGTCGCTCTCTCCTCCATGTGCAGGGTCTGTCGCTCTCTTTCCTCCATGTGTAGTGCAGGGTCTGTCGCTCTCTCCTCCATGTGCAGGGTCTGTCGCTCTCTCTCCACCATGTGTAGTGCAGGGTCTGTCACTCTCTCTCCTCCATGTGTAGTGCAGGGTCTGTCGCTCTCTCTCCCTCATGTGTAGTGCAGGGTCTGTCGCTCTCTCTCCCCCATGTGTAGTGCGGGGTCTGTCGCTCTCTCTCTCCCATGTGTAGTACGGGGTCTGTCGCTCTCTCTCCTTCATGTGTAGTGCGGGGTCTGTCGCTCTCTCTCCTCCATGTGTAATCCGGGGTCTGTCGCTCTCTCTCCTCCATGTGTAGTGCGGGGTCTGTCGCTCTCTCTCCTCCATGTGTAGTGCAGGGTCTGTCGCTCTCTCTCCTCCATGTGTAGTGCGGGGTTTGTCGCTCTCTCTCCCCCATGTGTAGTGCGGGGTCTGTCGCTCTCTCTCCTCCATGTGTAGTGCGGGGTCTGTCGCTCTCTCTCCTCCATGTGTAGTGCGGGGTCTGTCGCTCTCTCTCCTCAATGTGTAGTGCGGGGTCTGTCGCTCTCTCTCCTCCATGTGTAGTGCGGGGTCTGTCGCTCTCTCTCCTCCATGTGTAGTGCGGGGTCTGTCGCTCTCTCTCCTCCATGTGTAGTGCAGGGTCTGTCGCTCTCTCTCCTCCATGTGTAGTGCGGGGTCTGTCGCTCTCTCTCCTCCATGTGTAGTGCGGGGTCTGTCGCTCTCTCTCCTCCATGTGTAGTGCGGGGTCTGTCGCTCTCTCTCCCCCATGTGTAGTGCGGGGTCTGTCGCTCTCTCTCCTCCATGTGTAGTGCGGGGTCTGTCACTCTCTCTCCTCCATGTGTAGTGCAGGGTCTGTCGCTCTCTCTCCTCCATGTGTAGTGCGGGGTCTGTCACTCTCTCTCCTCCATGTGTAGTGCAGGGTCTGTCACTCTCTCTCCTCCATGTGTAGTGCGGGGTTTGTCGCTCTCTCTCCCCCATGTGTAGTGCGGGGTCTGTCGCTCTCTCTCCTCCATGTGTAGTGCGGGGTCTGTCGCTCTCTCTTCTCCATGTGTAGTGCGGGGTCTGTCGCTCTCTCTCCTCCATGTGTAGTGCGGGGTCTGTCGCTCTCTCTCCTCCATGTGTAGTGCAGGGTCTGTCGCTCTCTCTCCTCCATGTGTAGTGCGGGGTCTGTCGCTCTCTCTCCTCCATGTGTAGTGCGGGGTCTGTCGCTCTCTCTCCTCCATGTGTAGTGCGGGGTCTGTCGCTCTCTCTCCCCCATGTGTAGTGCGGGGTCTGTCGCTCTCTCTCCTCCATGTGTAGTGCGGGGTCTGTCGCTCTCTCTCCCCCATGTGTAGTACAGGGTCTGTCGCTCTCTCTCCTCCATGTGTAGTGCGGGGTCTGTTGCTCTCTCTCCCCCATGTGTAGTGCGGGGTCTGTCGCTCTCTCTCCTCCATGTGTAGTGTGGGGTCTGTCGCTCTCTCTCCCCCATGTGTAGTGCACGGTCTGTCGCTCTCTTTCCTCCATGTGTAGTGCAGGGTCTGTCGCTCTCTCTCCCCCATGTGTAGTGCAGGGTCTGTCGCTCTCTCCTCCATGTGCAGGGTCTGTCGCTCTCTCCTCCATGTGCAGGGTCTGTCGCTCTCTTTCCTCCATGTGTAGTGCAGGGTCTGTCGCTCTCTCCTCCATGTGCAGGGTCTGTCGCTCTCTCTCCACCATGTGTAGTGCAGGGTCTGTCACTCTCTCTCCTCCATGTGTAGTGCAGGGTCTGTCGCTCTCTCTCCCTCATGTGTAGTGCAGGGTCTGTCGCTCTCTCTCCCCCATGTGTAGTGCGGGGTCTGTCGCTCTCTCTCTCCCATGTGTAGTACGGGGTCTGTCGCTCTCTCTCCTTCATGTGTAGTGCGGGGTCTGTCGCTCTCTCTCCTCCATGTGTAATCCGGGGTCTGTCGCTCTCTCTCCTCCATGTGTAGTGCGGGGTCTGTCGCTCTCTCTCCTCCATGTGTAGTGCGGGGTCTGTCGCTCTCTCTCCTCCATGTGTAGTGCGGGGTTTGTCGCTCTCTCTCCCCCATGTGTAGTGCGGGGTCTGTCGCTCTCTCTCCTCCATGTGTAGTGCGGGGTCTGTCGCTCTCTCTCCTCCATGTGTAGTGCGGGGTCTGTCGCTCTCTCTCCTCAATGTGTAGTGCGGGGTCTGTCGCTCTCTCTCCTCCATGTGTAGTGCGGGGTCTGTCGCTCTCTCTCCTCCATGTGTAGTGCAGGGTCTGTCGCTCTCTCTCCTCCATGTGTAGTGCAGGGTCTGTCGCTCTCTCTCCCCCATGTGTAGTGCAGGGTCTGTCGCTCTCTCTCCCCCATGTGTAGTGCGGGGTCTGTCGCTCTCTCTCTCCCATGTGTAGTGCGGGGTCTGTCGCTCTCTCTCCTTCATGTGTAGTGCGGGGTCTGTCGCTCTCTCTCACCCATGTGTAGTACGGGGTCTGTCGCTCTCTCTCCCCCATGTGTAGTGCGGGGTCTGTCGCTCCCTCTCCCACATGTGTAGTGCGGGGTCTGTCGCTCTCTCTCCTCCATGTGTAGTGCGGGGTCTGTCGCTCTCTCTCCCCCATGTGTAGTGCAGGGTCTGTTGCTCTCTCTCCCATGTGTAGTGCAGGGTCTGTTGCTCTCTCTCCCCCATGTGTAGTGCGGGGTCTGTCGCTCTCTCTCCCCCATGTGTAGTGCGGGGTCTATCGCTTTCTCTCCCCCATGTGTAGTGCGGGGTCTGTCGCTCTCTCTCCCCCATGTGTAGTGCACGGTCTGTCGCTCTCTCTCCTCCATGTGTAGTGCAGGGTCTGTCGCTCTCTCCCCCATGTGCAGTGCGGGGTCTGTCGCACTCTCTCTCCCATGTGTAGTGCGGGGTCTGTCGCTCTCTCTCCCCCATGTGTAGTGCAGGGTCTGTCGCTCTCTCTCCTCCATGTGTAGTGCGGGGTCTGTCGCTCTCTCTCCTCCATGTGTAGTGCGGGGTCTGTCGCTCTCTCTCCTCCATGTGTAGTGCGGGGTCTGTCGCTCTCTCTCCTCCATGTGTAGTGCGGGGTCTGTCGCTCTCTCTCCTCCATGTGTAGTGCGGGGTCTGTCGCTCTCTCTCCCCCATGTGTAGTGCGGGGTCTGTCGCTCTCTCTCCTCCATGTGTAGTGCAGGGTCTGTCGCTCTCTCTCCTCCATGTGTAGTGCAGGGTCTGTCGCTCTCTCTCCCCCATGTGTAGTGCGGGGTTTGTCGCTCTCTCTCCCCCATGTGTAGTGCGGTGTCTGTCGCTCTCTCTCCTCCATGTGTAGTGCGGGGTCTGTCGCTCTCTCTCCTCCATGTGTAGTGCGGGGTCTGTCACTCTCTCTCCTCCATGTGTAGTGCGGGGTCTGTCGCTCTCTCTCCCCCATGTGTAGTGCAGGGTCTGTCGCTCTCTCTCCTCCATGTGTAGTGCGGGGTCTGTCACTCTCTCTCCCCCATGTGTAGTGCGGGGTCTGTCGCTCTCTCTCCTCCATGTGTAGTGTGGGGTCTGTCGCTCTCTCTCCCCCATGTGTAGTGCACGGTCTGTCGCTCTCTCTCCCCCATGTGTAGTGCACGGTCTGTCGCTCTCTTTCCTCCATGTGTAGTGCAGGGTCTGTCGCTCTCTCTCCCCCATGTGTAGTGCAGGGTCTGTCGCTCTCTCCTCCATGTGCAGGGTCTGTCGCTCTCTCCTCCATGTGCAGGGTCTGTCGCTCTCTTTCCTCCATGTGTAGTGCAGGGTCTGTCGCTCTCTCCTCCATGTGCAGGGTCTGTCGCTCTTTCTCCACCATGTGTAGTGCAGGGTCTGTCACTCTCTCTCCTCCATGTGTAGTGTAGGGTCTGTCGCTCTCTCTCCCTCATGTGTAGTGCAGGGTCTGTCGCTCTCTCTCCCCCATGTGTAGTGCGGGGTCTGTTGCTCTCTCTCTCCCATGTGTAGTACGGGGTCTGTCGCTCTCTCTCCTTCATGTGTAGTGCGGGGTCTGTCGCTCTCTCTCCTCCATGTGTAGTCCGGGGTCTGTCGCTCTCTCTCCTCCATGTGTAGTGCGGGGTCTGTCGCTCTCTCTCCTCCATGTGTAGTGCGGGGTCTGTCGCTCTCTCTCCTCCATGTGTAGTGCGGGGTCTGTCGCTCTCTCTCCTCCATGTGTAGTGCGGGGTCTGTCGCTCTCTCTCCTTCATGTGTAGTGCAGGGTCTGTCGCTCTCTCTCCCCCATGTGTAGTGCAGGGTCTGTCGCTCTCTCTCCCCCATGTGTAGTGCGGGGTCTGTCGCTCTCTCTTCTTCATGTGTAGTGCAGGGTCTGTCGCTCTCTCTCCTCCATGTGTAGTGCGGGGTCTGTCGCTCTCTCTCCCCCATGTGTAGTGCGGGGTCTGTCGCTCTCTCTCCTCCATGTGTAGTGTGGGGTCTGTCGCTCTCTCTCCCCCATGTGTAGTGCACGGTCTGTCGCTCTCTCTCCCCCATGTGTAGTGCACGGTCTGTCGCTCTCTTTCCTCCATGTGTAGTGCAGGGTCTGTCGCTCTCTCTCCCCCATGTGTAGTGCAGGGTCTGTCGCTCTCTCCTCCATGTGCAGGGTCTGTCGCTCTCTCCTCCATGTGCAGGGTCTGTCGCTCTCTTTCCTCCATGTGTAGTGCAGGGTCTGTCGCTCTCTCCTCCATGTGCAGGGTCTGTCGCTCTTTCTCCACCATGTGTAGTGCAGGGTCTGTCACTCTCTCTCCTCCATGTGTAGTGCAGGGTCTGTCGCTCTCTCTCCCTCATGTGTAGTGCAGGGTCTGTCGCTCTCTCTCCCCGATGTGTAGTGCGGGGTCTGTCGCTCTCTCTCCTCCATGTGTAGTGCAGGGTCTGTCGCTCTCTCTCCTCCATGTGTAGTGCGGGGTTTGTCGCTCTCTCTCCCCCATGTGTAGTGCGGGGTCTGTCGCTCTCTCTCCTCCATGTGTAGTGCGGGGTCTGTCGCTCTCTCTCCTCCATGTGTAGTGCGGGGTCTGTCGCTCTCTCTCCTCAATGTGTAGTGCGGGGTCTGTCGCTCTCTCTCCTCCATGTGTAGTGCGGGGTCTGTCGCTCTCTCTCCTCCATGTGTAGTGCAGGGTCTGTCGCTCTCTCTCCTCCATGTGTAGTGCAGGGTCTGTCGCTCTCTCTCCCCCATGTGTAGTGCAGGGTCTGTCGCTCTCTCTCCTTCATGTGTAGTGCGGGGTCTGTCGCTCTCTCTCTCCCATGTGTAGTGCGGGGTCTGTCGCTCTCTCTCCTTCATGTGTAGTGCGGGGTCTGTCGCTCTCTCTCCTCCATGTGTAGTCCGGGGTCTGTCGCTCTCTCTCCCCCATGTGTAGTGCGGGGTCTGTCGCTCTCTCTCACCCATGTGTAGTACGGGGTCTGTCGCTCTCTCTCCCCCATGTGTAGTGCGGGGTCTGTCGCTCCCTCTCCCACATGTGTAGTGCGGGGTCTGTCGCTCTCTCTCCTCCATATGTAGTGCGGGGTCTGTCGCTCTCTCTCCCCCATGTGTAGTGCAGGGTCTGTTGCTCTCTCTCCCATGTGTAGTGCAGGGTCTGTTGCTCTCTCTCCCCCATGTGTAGTGCGGGGTCTGTCGCTCTCTCTCCCCCATGTGTAGTGCGGGGTCTATCGCTTTCTCTCCCCCATGTGTAGTGCGGGGTCTGTCGCTCTCTCTCCCCCATGTGTAGTGCACGGTCTGTCGCTCTCTCTCCTCCATGTGTAGTGCAGGGTCTGTCGCTCTCTCCCCCATGTGCAGTGCGGGGTCTGTCGCACTCTCTCTCCCATGTGTAGTGCGGGGTCTGTCGCTCTCTCTCCCCCATGTGTAGTGCAGGGTCTGTCGCTCTCTCACCTCCATGTGTAGTGCGGGGTCTGTCGCTCTCTCTCCTCCATGTGTAGTGCGGGGTCTGTCGCTCTCTCTCCTCCATGTG
Organism: Phyllobates terribilis; assembly: GCF_046119375.1. NCBI lineage: Eukaryota > Metazoa > Chordata > Amphibia > Anura > Dendrobatidae > Phyllobates > Phyllobates terribilis. The sequence goes on from NW_027362761.1 coordinate 597,560,522, forward strand.
TAGTGCGGGGTCTGTCGCTCTCTCTCCTCCATGTGTAGTGCGGGGTCTGTCGCTCTCTCTCCTCCATGTGTAGTGCGGGGTCTGTCGCTCTCTCTCCCCCATGTGTAGTGCGGGGTCTGTCGCTCTCTCTCCTCCATGTGTAGTGCAGGGTCTGTCGCTCTCTCTCCTCCATGTGTAGTGCAGGGTCTGTCGCTCTCTCTCCCCCATGTGTAGTGCGGGGTTTGTCGCTCTCTCTCCCCCATGTGTAGTGCGGTGTCTGTCGCTCTCTCTCCTCCATGTGTAGTGCGGGGTCTGTCGCTCTCTCTCCTCCATGTGTAGTGCGGGGTCTGTCACTCTCTCTCCTCCATGTGTAGTGCGGGGTCTGTCGCTCTCTCTCCCCCATGTGTAGTGCAGGGTCTGTCGCTCTCTCTCCTCCATGTGTAGTGCGGGGTCTGTCGCTCTCTCTCCCCCATGTGTAGTGCGGGGTCTGTCGCTCTCTCTCCTCCATGTGTAGTGTGGGGTCTGTCGCTCTCTCTCCCCCATGTGTAGTGCACGGTCTGTCGCTCTCTCTCCCCCATGTGTAGTGCACGGTCTGTCGCTCTCTTTCCTCCATGTGTAGTGCAGGGTCTGTCGCTCTCTCTCCCCCATGTGTAGTGCAGGGTCTGTCGCTCTCTCCTCCATGTGCAGGGTCTGTCGCTCTCTCCTCCATGTGCAGGGTCTATCGCTCTCTTTCCTCCATGTGTAGTGCAGGGTCTGTCGCTCTCTCCTCCATGTGCAGGGTCTGTCGCTCTTTCTCCACCATGTGTAGTGCAGGGTCTGTCACTCTCTCTCCTCCATGTGTAGTGCAGGGTCTGTCGCTCTCTCTCCCTCATGTGTAGTGCAGGGTCTGTCGCTCTCTCTCCCCCATGTGTAGTGCGGGGTCTGTTGCTCTCTCTCTCCCATGTGTAGTACGGGGTCTGTCGCTCTCTCTCCTTCATGTGTAGTGCGGGGTCTGTCGCTCTCTCTCCTCCATGTGTAGTCCGGGGTCTGTCGCTCTCTCTCCTCCATGTGTAGTGCGGGGTCTGTCGCTCTCTCTCCTCCATGTGTAGTGCGGGGTCTGTCGCTCTCTCTCCTCCATGTGTAGTGCGGGGTCTGTCGCTCTCTCTCCTCCATGTGTAGTGCGGGGTCTGTCGCTCTCTCTCCTTCATGTGTAGTGCAGGGTCTGTCGCTCTCTCTCCCCCATGTGTAGTGCAGGGTCTGTCGCTCTCTCTCCCCCATGTGTAGTGCGGGGTCTGTCGCTCTCTCTCCTTCATGTGTAGTGCAGGGTCTGTCGCTCTCTCTCCTCCATGTGTAGTGCGGGGTCTGTCGCTCTCTCTCCCCCATGTGTAGTGCGGGGTCTGTCGCTCTCTCTCCTCCATGTGTAGTGTGGGGTCTGTCGCTCTCTCTCCCCCATGTGTAGTGCACGGTCTGTCGCTCTCTCTCCCCCATGTGTAGTGCACGGTCTGTCGCTCTCTTTCCTCCATGTGTAGTGCAGGGTCTGTCGCTCTCTCTCCCCCATGTGTAGTGCAGGGTCTGTCGCTCTCTCCTCCATGTGCAGGGTCTGTCGCTCTCTCCTCCATGTGCAGGGTCTGTCGCTCTCTTTCCTCCATGTGTAGTGCAGGGTCTGTCGCTCTCTCCTCCATGTGCAGGGTCTGTCGCTCTTTCTCCACCATGTGTAGTGCAGGGTCTGTCACTCTCTCTCCTCCATGTGTAGTGCAGGGTCTGTCGCTCTCTCTCCCTCATGTGTAGTGCAGGGTCTGTCGCTCTCTCTCCCCCATGTGTAGTGCGGGGTCTGTTGCTCTCTCTCTCCCATGTGTAGTACGGGGTCTGTCGCTCTCTCTCCTTCATGTGTAGTGCGGGGTCTGTCGCTCTCTCTCCTCCATGTGTAGTCCGGGGTCTGTCGCTCTCTCTCCTCCATGTGTAGTGCGGGGTCTGTCGCTCTCTCTCCTCCATGTGTAGTGCGGGGTCTGTCGCTCTCTCTCCTCCATGTGTAGTGCGGGGTCTGTCGCTCTCTCTCCTCCATGTGTAGTGCGGGGTCTGTCGCTCTCTCTCCTTCATGTGTAGTGCAGGGTCTGTCGCTCTCTCTCCCCCATGTGTAGTGCAGGATCTGTCGCTCTCTCTCCCCCATGTGTAGTGCGGGGTCTGTCGCTCTCTCTCCTTCATGTGTAGTGCGGGGTCTGTCGCTCTCTCTCCTCCATGTGTAGTGCGGGGTCTGTCGCTCTCTCTCCTCCATATGTAGTGCGGGGTCTGTCGCTCTCTCTCCTCCATGTGTAGTGCGGGGTCTGTCGCTCTCTCTCCCCCATGTGTAGTGCAGGGTCTGTCGCTCTCTCTCCTCCATGTGTAGTGCAGGGTCTGTCGTTCTCTCTCCCCCATGTGTAGTGCGGGGTCTGTCGCTCTCTCTCCCCCATGTGTAGTGCAGGGTCTGTCGCTCTCTCTCCCCCATGTGTAGTGCAGGGTCTGTCGCTCTCTCTCCCCCATGTGTAGTGCAGGGTCTGTCGCTCTCTCTCCTCCATGTGTAGTGCAGGGTCTGTCGCTCTCCCTCCTCCATGTGTAGTGCAGAGTCTGTCGCTCTCTCTCCTCCATATGTAGTGCAGGGTCTGTCGCTCTCTCTCCTCCATGTGTAGTGCAGGGTCTGTCGCTCTCTCTCCCCCATGTGTAGTGCAGGGTCTGTCGCTCTCTCTCCCTCCATGTGTAGTGCGGGGTCTGTCGCTCTCTCTCCCCCATGTGTAGTGCGGGGTCTGTCGCTCTCTCCCTCCATGTGTAGTGCGGGGTCTGTCGCTCTCTCTCCCCCGTGTGTAGTGCAGGGTCTGTCGCTCTCTACCCCATGTGTAGTGTAGGGTCTGTCGCTCTCTCTCTCCTCCATGTGTAGTGCAGGGTCTGTCGCTCTCTCTCCTCCATGTGTAGTGCGGGGTCTGTCGCTCTCTCTCCTCCATGTGTAGTGCGGGGTCTGTCGCTCTCTCTCCCCCATGTGTAGTACGGGGTCTGTCGCTCTCTCCCTCCATGTGTAGTGCAGGGTCTGTCGCTCTCTCTCCCCCATGTGTAGTGCGGGGTCTGTCGCTCTCTCTCTCCCATGTGTAGTGCGGGGTCTGTCGCTCTCTCTCCTTCATGTGTAGTGCGGGGTCTGTCGCTCTCTCTCCTCCATGTGTAGTCCGGGGTCTGTCGCTCTCTCTCCTCCATGTGTAGTCCGGGGTCTGTCGCTCTCTCTCCTCCATGTGTAGTGCGGGGTCTGTCGCTCTCTCTCCTCCATGTGTAGTCCGGAGTCTGTCGCTCTCTCTCCTCCATGTGTAGTGCGGGGTCTGTCGCTCTCTCTCCTCCATGTGTAGTGCGGGGTCTGTCGCTCTCTCTCCTTCATATGTAGTGCGGGGTCTGTCGCTCTCTCTCCTTCATGTGTAGTGCGGGGTCTGTCGCTCTCTCTCCTCCATCAGTAGTGCGGCGTCTGTCGCTCTCTCTCCTCCATGTGTAGTGCGGGGTCTGTCGCTCTCTCTCCTCCATGTGTAGTGCGGGGTCTGTCGCTCTCTCTCCTCCATGTGTAGTGCGGGGTCTGTCGCTCTCTCTCCTCCATGTGTAGTGCGGGGTCTGTCGCTCTCTCTCCTCCATGTGTAGTGCGGGGTCTGTCGCTCTCTCTCCTCCATGTGTAGTGCGGGGTCTGTCGCTCTCTCTCCCCCATGTGTAGTGCAGGGTCTGTCGCTCTCTCTCCCTCCATGTGTAGTGCGGGGTCTGTCGCTCTCTCTCCCCCATGTGTAGTGCGGGGTCTGTCGCTCTCTCCCTCCATGTGTAGTGCGGGGTCTGTCGCTCTCTCTCCCCCGTGTGTAGTGCAGGGTCTGTCGCTCTCTCCCCCATGTGTAGTGCAGGGTCTGTCGCTCTCTCTCTCCTCCATGTGTAGTGCAGGGTCTGTCGCTCTCTCTCCTCCATGTGTAGTGCGGGGTCTGTCGCTCTCTCTCCTCCATGTGTAGTGCGGGGTCTGTCGCTCTCTCTCCCCCATGTGTAGTACGGGGTCTGTCGCTCTCTCCCTCCATGTGTAGTGCGGGGTCTGTCGCTCTCTCTCCCCCATGTGTAGTGCGGGGTCTGTCGCTCTCTCTCTCCCATGTGTAGTGCGGGGTCTGTCGCTCTCTCTCCTTCATGTGTAGTGCGGGGTCTGTCGCTCTCTCTCCTCCATGTGTAGTCCGGGGTCTGTCGCTCTCTCTCCTCCATGTGTAGTCCGGGGTCTGTCGCTCTCTCTCCTCCATGTGTAGTCCGGGGTCTGTCGCTCTCTCTCCTCCATGTGTAGTGCGGGGTCTGTCGCTCTCTCTCCTCCATGTGTAGTGCGGGGTCTGTCGCTCTCTCTCCTTCATGTGTAGTGCGGGGTCTGTCGCTCTCTCTCCTTCATGTGTAGTGCGGGGTCTGTCGCTCTCTCTCCTCCATCAGTAGTGTGGCGTCTGTCGCTCTCTCTCCTCCATGTGTAGTGCGGGGTCTGTCGCTCTCTCTCCTCCATGTGTAGTGCGGGGTCTGTCGCTCTCTCTCCTCCATGTGTAGTGCGGGGTCTGTCGCTCTCTCTCCTCCATGTGTAGTGCGGGGTCTGTCGCTCTCTCTCCTCCATGTGTAGTGCGGGGTCTGTCGCTCTCTCTCCTCCATGTGTAGTGCAGGGTCTGTCGCTCTCTCTCCCCCATGTGTAGTGCGGGGCCTGTCGCTCTCTCTCCCCCATGTGTAGTGCGGGGTCTGTCGCTCTCTCTCTCCCATGTGTAGTGCGGGGTCTGTCGCTCTCTCTCCTTCATGTGTAGTGCGGGGTCTGTCGCTCTCTCTCCTCCATGTGTAGTCCGGGGTCTGTCGCTCTCTCTCCTCCATGTGTAGTGCAGGGTCTGTCGCTCTCTCTCTCCTCCATGTGTAGTGCGGGGTCTGTCGCTCTCTCTCTCCTCCATGTGTAGTGCGGGGTCTGTCGCTCTCTCTCCCCCATGTGTAGTGCGGGGTCTGTCGCTCTCTCTCCTCCATGTGTAGTGCAGGGTCTGTCGCTCTCTCTCCTCCATGTGTAGTGCAGGGTCTGTCGCTCTCTCTCCCCCATGTGTAGTGCGGGGTTTGTCGCTCTCTCTCCCCCATGTGTAGTGCGGGGTCTGTCGCTCTCTCTCCTCCATGTGTAGTGCGGGGTCTGTCGCTCTCTCTCCTCCATGTGTAGTGCGGGGTCTGTCGCTCTCTCTCCCCCATGTGTAGTGCAGGGTCTGTCGCTCTCTCTCCTCCATGTGTAGTGCGGGGTCTGTCGCTCTCTCTCCCCCATGTGTAGTGCGGGGTCTGTCGCTCTCTCTCCTCCATGTGTAGTGTGGGGTCTGTCGCTCTCTCTCCCCCATGTGTAGTGCACGGTCTGTCGCTCTCTCTCCCCCATGTGTAGTGCACGGTCTGTCGCTCTCTTTCCTCCATGTGTAGTGCAGGGTCTGTCGCTCTCTCTCCCCCATGTGTAGTGCAGGGTCTGTCGTTCTCTCCTCCATGTGCAGGGTCTGTCGCTCTCTCCTCCATGTGCAGGGTCTGTCGCTCTCTTTCCTCCATGTGTAGTGCAGGGACTGTCGCTCTCTCCTCCATGTGCAGGGTCTGTCGCTCTCTCTCCACCATGTGTAGTGCAGGGTCTGTCGCTCTCTCTCCTCCATGTGTAGTGCAGCGTCTGTCGCTCTCTCTCCCCCATGTGTAGTGCAGGGTCTGTCGCTCTCTCTCCCCCATGTGTAGTGCGGGGTCTGTCGCTCTCTCTCTCCCATGTGTAGTGCGGGGTCTGTCGCTCTCTCTCCTTCATGTGTAGTGCGGGGTCTGTCGCTCTCTCTCCTCCATGTGTAGTCCGGGGTCTGTCGCTCTCTCTCCTCCATATGTAGTGCGGGGTCTGTCGCTCTCTCTCCTCCATGTGTAGTGCGGGGTCTGTCGCTCTCTCTCCTCCATGTGTAGTGCGGGGTCTGTCGCTCTCTCTCCTCCATGTGTAGTGCGGGGTCTGTCGCTCTCTCTCCTTCATGTGTAGTGCAGGGTCTGTCGCTCTCTCTCCCCCATGTGTAGTGCGGGGTCTGTCGCTCTCTCTCCCCCATGTGTAGTGCGGGGTCTGTCGCTCTCTCTCCCCCATGTTCAGTGCGGGGTCTGTCGCTCTCTCTCCTTCATGTGTAGTGCGGGGTCTGTCGCTCTCTCTCCTCCATGTGTAGTCCGGGGTCTGTCGCTCTCTCTCCTCCATGTGTAGTGCGGGGTCTGTCGCTCTCTCTCCTCCATGTGTAGTGCGGGGTCTGTCGCTCTCTCTCCTCCATGTGTAGTGCGGGGTCTGTCGCTCTCTCTCCTCCATGTGTAGTGCGGGGTCTGTCGCTCTCTCTCCTTCATGTGTAGTGCGGGGTCTGTCGCTCTCTCTCCTTCATGTGTAGTGCGGGGTCTGTCGCTCTCTCTCCTCCATGAGTAGTGCGGCGTCTGTTGCTCTCTCTCCTCCATGTGTAGTGCGGGGTCTGTCGCTCTCTCTCCTCCATGTGTAGTGCAGGGTCTGTCGCTCTCTCTCCCCCATGTGTAGTGCAGGGTCTGTCGCTCTCTCTCCCCCATGTGTAGTGCAGGGTCTGTCGCTCTCTCTCCCCCATGTGTAGTGCAGGGTCTGTCGCTCTCTCTCCCCCATGTGTAGTGCGGGGTCTGTCGCTCTCTCTCTCCCATGTGTAGTGCGGGGTCTGTCGCTCTCTCTCCTCCATGTGTAGTGAGGGGTCTGTCGCTCTCTCTCCTTCATGTGTAGTGCGGGGTCTGTCGCTCTCTCTCCTTCATGTGTAGTGCGGGGTCTGTCGCTCTCTCTCCTCCATGAGTAGTGCGGCGTCTGTCGCTCTCTCCCCTCCATGTGTAGTGCGGGGTCTGTCGCTCTCTCTCCTCCATGTGTAGTGCGGGGTCTGTCGCTCTCTCTCCTCCATGTGTAGTGCGGGGTCTGCCGCTCTCTCTCCCCCATGTGTAGTGCGGGGTCTGTCGCTCTCTCTCTTTCATGTGTAGTGCAGGGTCTGTCGCTCTCTCTCCTCCAGGTGTAGTGCGGGGTCTGTCGCTCTCGCTCCTCCATGTGTAATGCGGAGTCTGTCGCTCTCTCTCCTCCATGTGTAGTGTGGGGTCTGTCGCTCTCTCTCCTCCATGTGTAGTGCGGGGTCTGTCGCTCTCTCCCCTCTATGTGTAGTGTGGGGTCTGTCGCTCTCTCTCCTCCATGTGTAGTGCGGGGTCTGCCGCTCTCTCTCCCCCATGTGTAGTGCGGGGTCTGTCGCTCTCTCTCCTCCAGGTGTAGTGCGGGGTCTGTCGCTCTCTCTCCTCCATGTGTAATGCGGGGTCTGTCGCTCTCTCTCCTCCATGTGTAGTGCAGGGTCTGTCACTCTCACTCCTCCATGTGTAATGCGGGGTCTGTCACTCTCTCTCTCCTCCATGTGTAGTGCAGGGTCTGTCGCTCTTTCTCCTCCATGTGTAGTGCAGGGTCTGTCGCTCTCTCTCCTCCATGTGTAGTGCGGGGTCTGTCGCTCGCTCTCCCCCCATGTGTAGTGCAGGGTCTGGCGCTCTCTCTCCTCCATGTGTACTGCGGGGTCTGTCACTCTCTCTCTCCTCCATGTGTAGTGCGGGGTCTGTCGCTCTTTCTCCTCCATGTGTAGTGCGGGGTCTGTCGCTCTTTCTCCTCCATGTGTAGTGCGGGGTCTGTCGCTCTCTCTCCTCCATGTGTAGTGCGGGGTCTGCCGCTCTCTCTCCCCCATGTGTAGTGCGGGGTCTGTCGCTCTCTCTCTTCCATGTGTAGTGTGGGGTCTGTCGCTCTCTCTCCTCCAGGTGTAGTGCGGGGTCTGTCGCTCTCTCTCCTCCATGTGTAGTGCAGGGTCTGTCGCTCTCTCTCCTCCATGTGTAGTGCAGGGTCTGTCGCTCTCTCTCCTCCAGGTGTAGTGCGGGGTCTGTCGCTCTCTCTCCTCCATGTGTAGTGCGGGGTCTGTCGCTCTCTCTCCCCCCATGTGTAGTGCCGGGTCTGTCGCTCTCTCTCCTCCATGTGTAGTGCAGGGTCTGTCGCTCTCTCCCCCATGTGTAGTGCAGGGTCTGTCGCTCTTTCTCCTCCATGTGCAGTGCAGGGTCTGTCGCTCTCTCTCCTCCATGTGTAGTGTGTGTGGTCTGTCGCTCTCTCTCCCCCATGTGTAGTGCGGGGTCTGTCGCTCTCTCTCCCCCATGTGTAGTGCAGGGTCTGTCGCTCTCTTTCCTCCATGTGTAGTGCAGGGTCTGTCGCTCTCTCCTCCATGTGCAGGGTCTGTCGCTCTCTCCTCCATGTGCAGGGTCTGTCGCTGTCTCTCCCCCATGTGTAGTGCAGGGTCTGTTGCTCTCTCTCCTCCATGTGTAGTGGGGGGTCTGTCGCTCGCTCTCCTCCATGTGTAGTGCGGGGTCTGTCGCTCTCTCTCCCCCATGTGTAGTGCGGGGTCTGTCGCTCTCTCTCCCCCATGTGTAGTGCAGGGTCTGTCGCTCTCTCTCCCCCATGTGTAGTGGGGGGTCTGTCGCTCTCTCTCCTCCATGTGTAGTGCGGGGTCTGTCGCTCTCTCTCCCCCATGTGTAGTGCGCGGTCTGTCGCTCTCTCTCCCCCATGTGTAGTGCGGGGTCTGTCGCTCTCTCCCCCATGTGTAGTGCAGGGTCTGTCGTTCTCTCTCCCCCATGTGTAGTGCAGGGTCTGTCGCTCTCTTTCCTCCATGTGTAGTGCAGGGTCTGTCGCTCTCTCTCCCCCATGTGTAGTGCAGGGTCTGTCGCTCTCTCCTCCATGTGCAGGGTCTGTCGCTCTCTCTCCCCCATGTGTAGTGCAGGGTCTGTCGCTCTCTCTCCTCCATGTGTAGTGCAGGGTCTGTCGCTCTCTCTCCTCCATGTGTAGTGCAAGGACTGTCGCTCTCTCTCCTCCATGTGTAGTGCAGGGTCTGTCGCTCTCTCTCCTCCTTGTGTAGTGCAGGGTCTGTCGCTCTCTCTCCTCCATGTGTAGTGCAGGGTCTGTCGCTCTCTCTCCTCCTTGTGTAGTGCAGGGTCTGTCGCTCTCCCCCATGTGTAGTGCAGGGTCTGTCGCTCTCTCCTCCATGTGTAGTGCAGGGTCTGTCGCTCTCTCCTCCATGTGCAGGGTCTGTCGCTCTCTTTCCTCCATGTGTAGTGCAGGGTCTGTCGCTCTCTCCTCCATGTGCAGGGTCTGTCGCTCTCTCTTCCCCATGTGTAGTGCAGGGTCTGTCGCTCTCTCTACCCCATGTGTAGTGCGGGGTCTGTCGCTCTCTCTCCTCCATGTGTAGTGCGGGGTCTGTCGCACTCTCTCCCCCATGTGTAGTGCGGGGTCTGTCGCTCTCTCTCCCCCATGTGTAGTGCGGGGTCTGTCGCTCTCTCTCCCCCATGTGTAGTGCAGGGTCTGTCGCTCTCTCTCCTCCATGTGTAGTGCGGGGTCTGTCGCTCTCTCTCCTCCATGTGTAGTGCAGGGTCTGTCGCTCTCTCTCCCCCATGTGTAGTGCAGGGTCTGTCGCTCTCTTTCCTCCATGTGTAGTGCAGGGTCTGTCGCTCTCTCCTCCATGTGCAGGGTCTGTCGCTCTCTCCTCCATGTGCAGGGTCTGTCGCTCTCTCTCCTCCATGTGTAGTGCGGGGTCTGCCGCTCTCTCTCCTCCATGTGTAGTGCGGGGTCTGCCGCACTCTCTCCTCCATGTGTAGTGCGGGGTCTGTCGCTCTCTCTCTTCCATGAGTAGTGCAGGGTCTGTCGCTCTCTCTCCTCCATGTGTAGTGCGGGGTCTGTCGCTTTCTCTCCTCCAGGAGTAGTGCTGGGTCTGTCGCTCTCTCTCCCCCATGTGTAGTGCAGGGTCTGTCGCTCTCTCTCCCCCATGTGTAGTGCGGGGTCTGTCGCTCTCTCTCTCCCATGTGTAGTGCGGGGTCTGTCGCTCTCTCTCCTTCATGTGTAGTGCGGGGTCTGTCGCTCTCTCTCCTCCATGTGTAGTCCGGGGTCTGTCGCTCTCTCTCCTCCATGTGTAGTGCGGGGTCTGTCGCTCTCTCTCCTCCATGTGTAGTGCGGGGTCTGTCGCTCTCTCTCCTCCATGTGTAGTGAGGGGTCTGTCGCTCTCTCTCCTTCATGTGTAGTGCGGGGTCTGTCGCTCTCTCTCCTTCATGTGTAGTGCGGGGTCTGTCGCTCTCTCTCCTCCATGAGTAGTGCGGCGTCTGTCGCTCTCTCCCCTCCATGTGTAGTGCGGGGTCTGTCGCTCTCTCTCCTCCATGTGTAGTGCGGGGTCTGTCGCTCTCTCTCCTCCATGTGTAGTGCGGGGTCTGCCGCTCTCTCTCCCCCATGTGTAGTGCGGGGTCTGTCGCTCTCTCTCTTTCATGTGTAGTGCAGGGTCTGTCGCTCTCTCTCCTCCAGGTGTAGTGCGGGGTCTGTCGCTCTCGCTCCTCCATGTGTAATGCGGAGTCTGTCGCTCTCTCTCCTCCATGTGTAGTGTGGGGTCTGTCGCTCTCTCTCCTCCATGTGTAGTGCGGGGTCTGTCGCTCTCTCCCCTCTATGTGTAGTGTGGGGTCTGTCGCTCTCTCTCCTCCATGTGTAGTGCGGGGTCTGCCGCTCTCTCTCCCCCATGTGTAGTGCGGGGTCTGTCGCTCTCTCTCCTCCAGGTGTAGTGCGGGGTCTGTCGCTCTCTCTCCTCCATGTGTAATGCGGGGTCTGTCGCTCTCTCTCCTCCATGTGTAGTGCAGGGTCTGTCACTCTCACTCCTCCATGTGTAATGCGGGGTCTGTCGCTCTCTCTCCTCCATGTGTAGTGCAGGGTCTGTCGCTCTTTCTCCTCCATGTGTAGTGCAGGGTCTGTCGCTCTCTCTCCTCCATGTGTAGTGCGGGGTCTGTCGCTCTCTCTCCCCCCATGTGTAGTGCAGGGTCTGGCGCTCTCTCTCCTCCATGTGTACTGCGGGGTCTGTCACTCTCTCTCTCCTCCATGTGTAGTGCGGGGTCTGTCGCTCTTTCTCCTCCATGTGTAGTGCGGGGTCTGTCGCTCTTTCTCCTCCATGTGTAGTACGGGGTCTGTCGCTCTCTCTCCTCCATGTGTAGTGCGGGGTCTGCCGCTCTCTCTCCCCCATGTGTAGTGCGGGGTCTGTCGCTCTCTCTCTTCCATGTGTAGTGTGGGGTCTGTCGCTCTCTCTCCTCCAGGTGTAGTGCGGGGTCTGTCGCTCTCTCTCCTCCATGTGTAGTGCAGGGTCTGTCGCTCTCTCTCCTCCATGTGTAGTGCAGGGTCTGTTGCTCTCTCTCCTCCAGGTGTAGTGCGGGGTCTGTCGCTCTCTCTCCTCCATGTGTAGTGCGGGGTCTGTCGCTCTCTCTCCCCCCATGTGTAGTGCCGGGTCTGTCGCTCTCTCTCCTCCATGTGTAGTGCAGGGTCTGTCGCTCTTTCTCCTCCATGTGCAGTGCAGGGTCTGTCGCTCTCTCTCCTCCATGTGTAGTGTGTGTGGTCTGTCGCTCTCTCTCCCCCATGTGTAGTGCGGGGTCTGTCGCTCTCTCTCCCCCATGTGTAGTGCAGGGTCTGTCGCTCTCTTTCCTCCATGTGTAGTGCAGGGTCTGTCGCTCTCTCCTCCATGTGCAGGGTCTGTCGCTCTCTCCTCCATGTGCAGGGTCTGTCGCTGTCTCTCCCCCATGTGTAGTGCAGGGTCTGTTGCTCTCTCTCCTCCATGTGTAGTGGGGGGTCTGTCGCTCGCTCTCCTCCATGTGTAGTGCGGGGTCTGTCGCTCTCTCTCCCCCATGTGTAGTGCGGGGTCTGTCGCTCTCTCTCCCCCATGTGTAGTGCAGGGTCTGTCGCTCTCTCTCCCCCATGTGTAGTGGGGGGTCTGTCGCTCTCTCTCCTCCATGTGTAGTGCGGGGTCTGTCGCTCTCTCTCCCCCATGTGTAGTGCGCGGTCTGTCGCTCTCTCTCCCCCATGTGTAGTGCGGGGTCTGTCGCTCTCTCCCCCATGTGTAGTGCAGGGTCTGTCGTTCTCTCTCCCCCATGTGTAGTGCAGGGTCTGTCGCTCTCTTTCCTCCATGTGTAGTGCAGGGTCTGTCGCTCTCTCTCCCCCATGTGTAGTGCAGGGTCTGTCGCTCTCTCCTCCATGTGCAGGGTCTGTCGCTCTCTCTCCCCCATGTGTAGTGCAGGGTCTGTCGCTCTCTCTCCTCCATGTGTAGTGCAGGGTCTGTCGCTCTCTCTCCTCCATGTGTAGTGCAAGGACTGTCGCTCTCTCTCCTCCATGTGTAGTGCAGGGTCTGTCGCTCTCTCTCCTCCTTGTGTAGTGCAGGGTCTGTCGCTTTCTCTCCTCCATGTGTAGTGCAGGGTCTGTCGCTCTCTCTCCTCCTTGTGTAGTGCAGGGTCTGTCGCTCTCCCCCATGTGTAGTGCAGGGTCTGTCGCTCTCTCCTCCATGTGTAGTGCAGGGTCTGTCGCTCTCTCCTCCATGTGCAGGGTCTGTCGCTCTCTTTCCTCCATGTGTAGTGCAGGGTCTGTCGCTCTCTCCTCCATGTGCAGGGTCTGTCGCTCTCTCTTCCCCATGTGTAGTGCAGGGTCTGTCGCTCTCTCTACCCCATGTGTAGTGCGGGGTCTGTCGCTCTCTCTCCTCCATGTGTAGTGCGGGGTCTGTCGCTCTCTCTCCCCCATGTGTAGTGCGGGGTCTGTCGCTCTCTCTCCCCCATGTGTAGTGCGGGGTCTGTCGCTCTCTCTCCCCCATGTGTAGTGCAGGGTCTGTCGCTCTCTCTCCTCCATGTGTAGTGCGGGGTCTGTCGCTCTCTCTCCTCCATGTGTAGTGCAGGGTCTGTCGCTCTCTCTCCCCCATGTGTAGTGCAGGGTCTGTCGCTCTCTTTCCTCCATGTGTAGTGCAGGGTCTGTCGCTCTCTCCTCCATGTGCAGGGTCTGTCGCTCTCTCCTCCATGTGCAGGGTCTGTCGCTCTCTCTCCTCCATGTGTAGTGCGGGGTCTGCCGCTCTCTCTCCTCCATGTGTAGTGCGGGGTCTGCCGCACTCTCTCCTCCATGTGTAGTGCGGGGTCTGTCGCTCTCTCTCTTCCATGAGTAGTGCAGGGTCTGTCGCTCTCTCTCCTCCATGTGTAGTGCGGGGTCTGTCGCTTTCTCTCCTCCAGGAGTAGTGCTGGGTCTGTCGCTCTCTCTCCTCCATGTGTAATGCGGGGTCTGTCGCTCTCTCTCCTCCATGTGTAGTGCGGGGTCTGTCGCTCTCTCTCCTCCATGTGTAGTGCGGGGTCTGTCGCTCTTTCTCCTCCATGTGTAGTGCAGGGTCTGTCGCTCTCTCTCCTCCATGTGTAGTTCGGGGTCTGTCGCTCTCTCTCCCCCCATGTGTAGTGCAGGGTCTGTCGCTCTCTCTCCTCCATGTGTAGTGCAGGGTCTGTCTCTCTCCCCCGTGTGTAGTGCAGGTTCTGTTGCTCTCTCCCCCATGTGTAGTGCAGGGTCTGTCGCTCTCTCTCCTCCATGTGTAGTGCAGGGTCTGTCGCTCTCTCTCCTCCATGTGTAGTGCAGGGTCTCTCGCTCTCTCTCCTCCATGTGTAGTGCAGGGTGTGTCGCTCTCTCTCCCCCATGTGTAGTGCAGGGTCTGTCGCTCTCTCTCCCCCATGTGTAGTGCGGGGTCTGTCGCTCTCTTTCCTCCATGTGTAGTGCAGGGTCTGTCGCTCTCTCTCCCCCAAGTGTAGTGCAGGGTCTGTCGCTCTCTCCTCCATGTGCAGGGTCTGTCGCTCTCTTTCCTCCATGTGTAGTGCAGGATCTGTCGCTCTCTCCTCCATGTGCAGGGTCTGTCGCTCTCTCTCCCCCATGTGTAGTGCAGGGTCTGTCGCTCTCTCTCCTCCATGTGTAGTGCAGGGTCTGTCGCTCTCTCTCCTCCATGTGTAGTGCAGGGTCTGTCGCTCTCTCTCCTCCATGTGTAGTGCGGGGTCTGTCGTTCTCTCTCCTCCATGTGTAGTGCGGGGTCTGTCGCTCTCTCTCTCCTCCATGTGTAGTGCGGGGTCTGTCGCTCGCTCTCCTCCATGTGTAGTGCAGGGTCTGTCGCTCTCTCTCTCCCATGTGTAGTGCAGGGTCTGTCCCTCTCTCTCCCTCCATGTGTAGTGCAGGGTCTGTCGCTCTCCCTCTCCTCCATGTGTGGTGCAGGGTCTGTCGCACTCCTCCATGTGTAGTGCAGGGTCTGTCGCTCTCTCTCCTCCATGTGTAGTGCGGGGTCTGTCGCTCTTTCTCCTCCATGTGTAGTGCAGGGTCTGTCGCTCTCTCTCCTCCATGTGTAGTTCGGGGTCTGTCGCTCTCTCTCCCCCCATGTGTAGTGCAGGGTCTGTCCCTCTCTCTCCCTCCATGTGTAGTGCAGGGTCTGTCGCTCTCTCTCTCCTCCATGTGTGGTGCAGGGTCTGTCGCTCTCCTCCATGTGTAGTGCGGGGTCTGTCGCTCTCTCTCTTCCATGTGTAGTGCGGGGTCTGTCACTCTCTCTCCTCCATGTGTAGTGCGGGGCCTGTCGCTCTCTCTCCTCCATGTGTAGTGCGGGGTCTGTCGCTCTCTCTCCCCCATGTGTAGTGCGGGGTCTGTCGCTCTCTCTCCCCCATGTGTAGTGCAGGGTCTGTCGCTATCTCTCCCCCATGTGTAGTGCAGGGTCTGTCGCTCTCTTTCCTCCATGTGTAGTGCAGGGTCTGTCGCTCTCTCTCCCCCATGTGTAGTGCAGGGTCTGTCGCTCTCTCCTCCATGTGCAGGGTCTGTCGCTCTCTCCTCCATGTGCAGGGTCTGTCGCTCTCTTTCCTCCATGTGTAGTGCAGGGTCTGTCGCTCTCTCTCCTCCATGTGTAGTGCGGGGTCTGTCGCTCTCTCTCCCCCATGTGTAGTGCGGGTTCTTTCGCTCTCACTCACCCATGTGTAGTGCAGGGTCTGTCGCTCTCTCTCCCCCATGTGTAGTGCAGGGTCTGTCGCTCTCTCTCTCCCATGTGTAGTGCGGGGTCTGTCGCTCTCTCTCCCCCATGTGTAGTGCAGCGTCTGTCGCTCTCTCTCCTCCATGTGTAGTGCAGGGTCTGTCGCTCTCTCTCCTCCATTTGTAGTGCAGGGTCTGTCGCTCTCTCTCCTCAATGTGTAGTGCGGGGTCTGTCGCTCTCTCTCCCCCATATGTAGTGCGGGGTCTGTCGCTCTCTCTCCCCCATGTGTAGTGCAGGGTCTGTCGCTCTCTCTCCCCCATGTGTAGTGCAGAGTCTGTCGCTCTCTCCTCCATGTGCAGGGTCTGTCGCTCTCTTTCCTCCATGTGTAGTGCAGGGTCTGTCGCGCTCTCCTCCATGTGCAGGGTCTGTCGCTCTCTCTCCCCCATGTGTAGTGCGGCGTCTGTCGCTCTCTCTCGTCCATGTGTAGTGCAGGGTCTGTCGCTCTCTCTCCTCCATGTGTAGTGCAGGGTCTGTCGCTCTCTCTCCCCCATGTGTAGTGCGGGGTTTGTCGCTCTCTCTCCCCCATGTGTAGTGCGGTGTCTGTCGCTCTCTCTCCTCCATGTGTAGTGTGGGGTCTGTCGCTCTCTCTCCTCCATGTGTAGTGCGGGGTCTGTCGCTCTCTCTCCTCCATGTGTAGTGCGGGGTCTGTCGCTCTCTCTCCCCCATGTGTAGTGCAGGGTCTGTCGCTCTCTCTCCTCCATGTGTAGTGCAGGGTCTGTCGCTCTCTCTCCCCCATGTGTAGTGCGGGGTCTGTCGCTCTCTCTCCTCCATGTGTAGTGTGGGGTCTGTCGCTCTCTCTCCCCCATGTGTAGTGCACGGTCTGTCGCTCTCTCTCCCCCATGTGTAGTGCACGGTATGTCGCTCTCTTTCCTCCATGTGTAGTGCAGGGTCTGTCGCTCTCTCTCCCCCATGTGTAGTGCAGGGTCTGTCGCTCTCTCCTCCATGTGCAGGGTCTGTCGCTCTCTCCTCCATGTGCAGGGTCTGTCGCTCTCTTTCCTCCATGTGTAGTGCAGGGTCTGTCGCTCTCTCCTCCATGTGCAGGGTCTGTCGCTCTCTCTCCACCATGTGTAGTGCAGGGTCTGTCGCTCTCTCTCCTCCATGTGTAGTGCAGGGTCTGTCGCTCTCTCTCCCCCATGTGTAGTGCAGGGTCTGTCGCTCTCTCTCCCCCATGTGTAGTGCGGGGTCTGTCGCTCTCTCTCTCCCATGTGTAGTGCGGGGTCTGTCGCTCTCTCTCCTTCATGTGTAGTGCGGGGTCTGTCGCTCTCTCTCCTCCATGTGTAGTCCGGGGTCTGTCGCTCTCTCTCCTCCATGTGTAGTGCGGGGTCTGTCGCTCTCTCTCCTCCATGTGTAGTGCGGGGTCTGTCGCTCTCTCTCCTCCATGTGTAGTGCGGGGTCTGTCGCTCTCTCTCCTCCATGTGTAGTGCGGGGTCTGTCGCTCTCTCTCCTTCATGTGTAGTGCAGGGTCTGTCGCTCTCTCTCCCCCATGTGTAGTGCAGGGTCTGTCGCTCTCTCTCCCCCATGATTAGTGCGGGGTCTGTCGCTCTCTCTCTCCCATGTGTAGTGCGGGGTCTGTCCCTCTCTCTCCTTCATGTGTAGTGCGGGGTCTGTCGCTCTCTCTCCTCCATGTGTAGTGTGGGGTCTGTCGCTCTCTCTCCTCCATGTGTAGTGCGGGGTCTGTCGCTCTCTCTCCTCCATGTGTAGTGCGGGGTCTGTCGCTCTCTCTTCCCCATGTGTAGTGCAGGGTCTGTCGCTCTCTGTCCTCCATGTGTAGTGCAGGGTCTGTCGCTCTCTCTCCCCCATGTGTAGTGCAGGGTCTGTCGCTCTCTCTCCCCCATGTGTAGTGCAGGGTCTGTCGCTCTCTCTCCCCCATGTGTAGTGCAGGGTCTGTCGCTCTCTCTTCTCCATGTGTAGTGCAGGGTCTGTCGCTCTCCCTCCTCCATGTGTAGTGCAGGGTCTGTCGCTCTCTCTCCTCCATGTGTAGTGCAGGGTCTGTCGCTCTCTCTCCTCCATGTGTAGTGCAGGGTCTGTCGCTCTCTCTCCCCCATGTGTAGTGCAGGGTCTGTCGCTCTCTCTCCCTCCATGTGTAGTGCGGGGTCTGTCGCTCTCTCTCCCCCATGTGTAGTGCGGGGTCTGTCGCTCTCTCCCTCCATGTGTAGTGCGGAGTCTGTCGCTCTCTCCCCCCCATGTGTAGTGCGGGGTCTGTCGCTCTCTCTCCCCCATGTGTAGTGCAGGGTCTGTCGCTCTCTCCCCCATGTGTAGTGCAGGGTCTGTCGCTCTCTCTCTCCTCCATGTGTAGTGCAGGGTCTGTCGCTCTCTCTCCTCCATGTGTAGTGCGGGGTCTGTCGCTCTCTCTCCTCCATGTGTAGTGCGGGGTCTGTCGCTCTCTCTCCCCCATGTGTAGTACGGGGTCTGTCGCTCTCTCCCTCCATGTGTAGTGCAGGGTCTGTCGCTCTCTCTCCCCCATGTGTAGTGCGGGGTCTGTCGCTCTCTCTCTCCCATGTGTAGTGCGTGGTCTGTCGCTCTCTCTCCTTCATGTGTAGTGCGGGGTCTGTCGCTCTCTCTCCTCCATGTGTAGTCCGGGGTCTGTCGCTCTCTCTCCTCCATGTGTAGTCCGGGGTCTGTCGCTCTCTCTCCTCCATGTGTAGTGCGGGGTCTGTCGCTCTCTCTCCTCCATGTGTAGTCCGGGGTCTGTCGCTCTCTCTCCTCCATGTGTAGTGCGGGGTCTGTCGCTCTCTCTCCTCCATGTGTAGTGCGGGGTCTGTCGCTCTCTCTCCCCCATGTGTAGTGCGGGGTCTGTCGCTCTCTCTCCCCCATGTGTAGTACAGGGTCTGTCGCTCTCTCTCCCCCATGTGTAGTGCAGGGTCTGTCGCTCTCTTTCCTCCATGTGTAGTGCAGGGTCTGTCGCTCTCTCTCCCCCATGTGTAGTGCAGGGTCTGTCGCTCTCTCCTCCATGTGCAGGGTCTGTCGCTCTCTCCTCCATGTGCAGGGTCTGTCGCTCTCTTTCCTCCATGTGTAGTGCAGGGTCTGTCGCTCTCACTCCCCCATGTGTAGTGCAGGGTCTGTCGCTCTCTCTCCCCCATGTGTAGTGCAGGGTCTGTCGCTCTCTCTCTCCCATGTGTAGTGCGGGGTCTGTCGCTCTCTCTCCCCCATGTGTAGTGCAGCGTCTGTCGCTCTCTCTCCTCCATTTGTAGTGCAGGGTCTGTCGCTCTCTCTCCTCAATGTGTAGTGCGGGGTCTGTCGCTCTCTCTCCCCCATATGTAGTGCGGGGTCTGTCGCTCTCTCTCCTCCATGTGTAGTGCGGGGTCTGTCGCTCTCTCTCCCCCATGTGTAGTGCAGGGTCTGTCGCTCTCTCTCCCCCATGTGTAGTGCAGAGTCTGTCGCTCTCTCCTCCATGTGCAGGGTCTGTCGCTCTCTTTCCTCCATGTGTAGTGCAGGGTCTGTCGCGCTCTCCTCCATGTGCAGGGTCTGTCGCTCTCTCTCCCCCATGTGTAGTGCGGCGTCTGTCGCTCTCTCTCGTCCATGTGTAGTGCAGGGTCTGTCGCTCTCTCTCCTCCATGTGTAGTGCAGGGTCTGTCGCTCTCTCTCCCCCATGTGTAGTGCGGGGTTTGTCGCTCTCTCTCCCCCATGTGTAGTGCGGTGTCTGTCGCTCTCTCTCCTCCATGTGTAGTGTGGGGTCTGTCGCTCTCTCTCCTCCATGTGTAGTGCGGGGTCTGTCGCTCTCTCTCCTCCATGTGTAGTGCGGGGTCTGTCGCTCTCTCTCCCCCATGTGTAGTGCAGGGTCTGTCGCTCTCTCTCCTCCATGTGTAGTGCAGGGTCTGTCGCTCTCTCTCCCCCATGTGTAGTGCGGGGTCTGTCGCTCTCTCTCCTCCATGTGTAGTGTGGGGTCTGTCGCTCTCTCTCCCCCATGTGTAGTGCACGGTCTGTCGCTCTCTCTCCCCCATGTGTAGTGCACGGTATGTCGCTCTCTTTCCTCCATGTGTAGTGCAGGGTCTGTCGCTCTCTCTCCCCCATGTGTAGTGCAGGGTCTGTCGCTCTCTCCTCCATGTGCAGGGTCTGTCGCTCTCTCCTCCATGTGCAGGGTCTGTCGCTCTCTTTCCTCCATGTGTAGTGCAGGGTCTGTCGCTCTCTCCTCCATGTGCAGGGTCTGTCGCTCTCTCTCCACCATGTGTAGTGCAGGGTCTGTCGCTCTCTCTCCTCCATGTGTAGTGCAGGGTCTGTCGCTCTCTCTCCCCCATGTGTAGTGCAGGGTCTGTCGCTCTCTCTCCCCCATGTGTAGTGCGGGGTCTGTCGCTCTCTCTCTCCCATGTGTAGTGCGGGGTCTGTCGCTCTCTCTCCTTCATGTGTAGTGCGGGGTCTGTCGCTCTCTCTCCTCCATGTGTAGTCCGGGGTCTGTCGCTCTCTCTCCTCCATGTGTAGTGCGGGGTCTGTCGCTCTCTCTCCTCCATGTGTAGTGCGGGGTCTGTCGCTATCTCTCCTCCATGTGTAGTGCGGGGTCTGTCGCTCTCTCTCCTCCATGTGTAGTGCGGGGTCTGTCGCTCTCTCTCCTTCATGTGTAGTGCAGGGTCTGTCGCTCTCTCTCCCCCATGTGTAGTGCAGGGTCTGTCGCTCTCTCTCCCCCATGATTAGTGCGGGGTCTGTCGCTCTCTCTCTCCCATGTGTAGTGCGGGGTCTGTCCCTCTCTCTCCTTCATGTGTAGTGCGGGGTCTGTCGCTCTCTCTCCTCCATGTGTAGTGTGGGGTCTGTCGCTCTCTCTCCTCCATGTGTAGTGCGGGGTCTGTCGCTCTCTCTCCTCCATGTGTAGTGCGGGGTCTGTCGCTCTCTCTCCCCCATGTGTAGTGCAGGGTCTGTCGCTCTCTGTCCTCCATGTGTAGTGCAGGGTCTGTCGCTCTCTCTCCCCCATGTGTAGTGCAGGGTCTGTCGCTCTCTCTCCCCCATGTGTAGTGCAGGGTCTGTCGCTCTCTCTCCCCCATGTGTAGTGCAGGGTCTGTCGCTCTCTCTTCTCCATGTGTAGTGCAGGGTCTGTCGCTCTCCCTCCTCCATGTGTAGTGCAGGGTCTGTCGCTCTCTCTCCTCCATGTGTAGTGCAGGGTCTGTCGCTCTCTCTCCTCCATGTGTAGTGCAGGGTCTGTCGCTCTCTCTCCCCCATGTGTAGTGCAGGGTCTGTCGCTCTCTCTCCCTCCATGTGTAGTGCGGGGTCTGTCGCTCTCTCTCCCCCATGTGTAGTGCGGGGTCTGTCGCTCTCTCCCTCCATGTGTAGTGCGGAGTCTGTCGCTCTCTCCCCCCCATGTGTAGTGCGGGGTCTGTCGCTCTCTCTCCCCCATGTGTAGTGCAGGGTCTGTCGCTCTCTCCCCCATGTGTAGTGCAGGGTCTGTCGCTCTCTCTCTCCTCCATGTGTAGTGCAGGGTCTGTCGCTCTCTCTCCTCCATGTGTAGTGCGGGGTCTGTCGCTCTCTCTCCTCCATGTGTAGTGCGGGGTCTGTCGCTCTCTCTCCCCCATGTGTAGTACGGGGTCTGTCGCTCTCTCCCTCCATGTGTAGTGCAGGGTCTGTCGCTCTCTCTCCCCCATGTGTAGTGCGGGGTCTGTCGCTCTCTCTCTCCCATGTGTAGTGCGTGGTCTGTCGCTCTCTCTCCTTCATGTGTAGTGCGGGGTCTGTCGCTCTCTCTCCTCCATGTGTAGTCCGGGGTCTGTCGCTCTCTCTCCTCCATGTGTAGTCCGGGGTCTGTCGCTCTCTCTCCTCCATGTGTAGTGCGGGGTCTGTCGCTCTCTCTCCTCCATGTGTAGTCCGGGGTCTGTCGCTCTCTCTCCTCCATGTGTAGTGCGGGGTCTGTCGCTCTCTCTCCTCCATGTGTAGTGCGGGGTCTGTCGCTCTCTCTCCCCCATGTGTAGTGCGGGGTCTGTCGCTCTCTCTCCCCCATGTGTAGTACAGGGTCTGTCGCTCTCTCTCCCCCATGTGTAGTGCAGGGTCTGTCGCTCTCTTTCCTCCATGTGTAGTGCAGGGTCTGTCGCTCTCTCTCCCCCATGTGTAGTGCAGGGTCTGTCGCTCTCTCCTCCATGTGCAGGGTCTGTCGCTCTCTTTCCTCCATGTGTAGTGCAGGGTCTGTCGCTCTCTCTCCTCCATGTGTAGTGCGGGGTCTGTCGCTCTCTCTCCCCCATGTGTAGTGCGGGTTCTTTCGCTCTCACTCCCCCATGTGTAGTGCAGGGTCTGTCGCTCTCTCTCCCCCATGTGTAGTGCAGGGTCTGTCGCTCTCTCTCTCCCATGTGTAGTGCGGGGTCTGTCGCTCTCTCTCCCCCATGTGTAGTGCAGCGTCTGTCGCTCTCCTCCATTTGTAGTGCAGGGTCTGTCGCTCTCTCTCCTCAATGTGTAGTGCAGGGTCTGTCGCTCTCTCTCCCCCATGTGTAGTGCAGCGTCTGTCACTCTCCTCCATTTGTAGTGCAGGGTCTGTCGCTCTCTCTCCTCAATGTGTAGTGCAGGGTCTGTCGCTCTCTCTCCCCCATGTGTAGTGCAGCGTCTGTCGCTCTCCTCCATTTGTAGTGCAGGGTCTGTCGCTCTCTCTCCTCAATGTGTAGTGCAGGGTCTGTCGCTCTCTCTCCTCCATGTGTAGTGTGGGGTCTGTCGCTCTCTCTCCTCCATGTGTAGTGCGGGGTCTGTCGCTCTCTCTCCCCCATGTGTAGTGCAGGGTCTGTCGCTCTCTCTCCCCCATGTGTAGTGCAGAGTCTGTCGCTCTCTCCCCCATGTGTAGTGCGGGGTCTGTCGCTCTCTCTCCTCCATGTGTAGTGCGGGGTCTGTCGCTCTCTCTCCCCCATGTGTAGTGCGGGGTCTGTCGCTCTCTCTCCTCCATGTGTAGTGCGGGGTCTGTCGCTCTCTCTCCCCCATGTGTAGTGCAGGGTCTGTCGCTCTCTCTCCCCCATGTGTAGTGCAGAGTCTGTCGCTCTCTCCTCCATGTGCAGGGTCTGTCGCTCTCTTTCCTCCATGTGTAGTGCGGGGTCTGTCGCTCTCTCTCCCCCATGTGTAGTGCAGGGTCTGTCGCTCTCTCTCCCCCATGTGTAGTGCAGAGTCTGTCGCTCTCTCCTCCATGTGCAGGGTCTGTCGCTCTCTTTCCTCCATGTGTAGTGCAGGGTCTGTCGCTCTCTCTCCTCCATGTGTAGTGCGGGGTCTGTCGCTCTCTCTCCCCCATGTGTAGTGCAGGGTCTGTCGCTCTCTCTCCCCCATGTGTAGTGCAGAGTCTGTCGCTCTCTCCTCCATGTGCAGGGTCTGTCGCTCTCTTTCCTCCATGTGTAGTGCAGGGTCTGTCGCTCTCTCTCCCCCATGTGTAGTGCGGGGTCTGTCGCTCTCTCTCGTCCATGTGTAGTGCAGGGTCTGTCGCTCTCTCTCCTCCATGTGTAGTGCAGGGTCTGTCGCTCTCTCTCCCCCATGTGTAGTGCGGGGTTTGTCGCTCTCTCTCCCCCATGTGTAGTGCGGTGTCTGTCGCTCTCTCTCCTCCATGTGTAGTGTGGGGTCTGTCGCTCTCTCTCCTCCATGTGTAGTGCGGGGTCTGTCGCTCTCTCTCCTCCATGTGTAGTGCGGGGTCTGTCGCTCTCTCTCCCCCATGTGTAGTGCAGGGTCTGTCGCTCTCTCTCCTCCATGTGTAGTGCGGGGTCTGTCGCTCTCTCTACCCCATGTGTAGTGCGGGGTCTGTCGCTCTCTCTCCTCCATGTGTAGTGCGGGGTCTGTCGCTCTCTCTCCCCCATGTGTAGTGCACGGTCTGTCGCTCTCTCTCCCCCATGTGTAGTGCACGGTATGTCGCTCTCTTTCCTCCATGTGTAGTGCAGGGTCTGTCGCTCTCTCTCCCCCATGTGTAGTGCAGGGTCTGTCGCTCTCTCCTCCATGTGCAGGGTCTGTCGCTCTCTCCTCCATGTGCAGGGTCTGTCGCTCTCTTTCCTCCATGTGTAGTGCAGGGTCTGTCGCTCTCTCCTCCATGTGCAGGGTCTGTCGCTCTCTCTCCACCATGTCTAGTGCAGGGTCTGTCGCTCTCTCTCCTCCATGTGTAGTGCAGGGTCTGTCGCTCTCTCTCCCCCATGTGTAGTGCAGGGTCTGTCGCTCTCTCTCCCCCATGTGTAGTGCGGGGTCTGTCGCTCTCTCTCTCCCATGTGTAGTGCGGGGTCTGTCGCTCTCTCTCCTTCATGTGTAGTGCGGGGTCTGTCGCTCTCTCTCCTCCATGTGTAGTGCGGGGTCTGTCGCTCTCTCTCCTCCATGTGTAGTGCGGGGTCTGTCGCTCTCTCTCCTCCATGTGTAGTGCGGGGTCTGTCGCTCTCTCTCCTCCATGTGTAGTGCGGGGTCTGTCGCCCTCTCTCCTCCATGTGTAGTGCGGGGTCTGTCGCTCTCTCTCCTTCATGTGTAGTGCAGGGTCTGTCGCTCTCCCTCCCCCATGTGTAGTGCAGGGTCTGTCGCTCTCTCTCCCCCATGATTAGTGCGGGGTCTGTCGCTCTCTCTCTCCCATGTGTAGTGCGGGGTCTGTCGCTCTCTCTCCTTCATGTGTAGTGCGGGGTCTGTCGCTCTCTCTCCTCCATGTGTAGTGTGGGGTCTGTCGCTCTCTCTCCTCCATGTGTAGTGCGGGGTCTGTCGCTCTCTCTCCTCCATGTGTAGTGCGGGGTCTGTCGCTCTCTCTCCCCCATGTGTAGTGCAGGGTCTGTCGCTCTCTGTCCTCCATGTGTAGTGCAGGGTCTGTCGCTCTCTCTCCCCCATGTGTAGTGCAGGGTCTGTCGCTCTCTCTCCCCCATGTGTAGTGCAGGGTCTGTCGCTCTCTCTCCCCCATGTGTAGTGCAGGGTCTGTCGCTCTCTCTCCCCCATGTGTAGTGCAGGGTCTGTCGCTCTCTCTCCTCCATGTGTAGTGCAGGGTCTGTCGCTCTCCCTCCTCCATGTGTAGTGCAGGGTCTGTCGCTCTCTCTCCTCCATGTGTAGTGCAGGGTCTGTCGCTCTCTCTCCTCCATGTGTAGTGCAGGGTCTGTCGCTCTCTCTCCCCCACGTGTAGTGCAGGGTCTGTCGCTCTCTCTCCCTCCATGTGTAGTGCGGGGTCTGTCGCTCTCTCTCCCCCATGTGTAGTGCGGGGTCTGTCGCTCTCTCCCTCCATGTGTAGTGCGGAGTCTGTCGCTCTCTACCCCGCATGTGTAGTGCGGGGTCTGTCGCTCTCTCTCCCCCATGTGTAGTGCAGGGTCTGTCGCTCTCTCCCCTTTGTGTAGTGCAGGGTCTGTCGCTCTCTCTCTCCTCCATGTGTAGTGCAGGGTCTGTCGCTCTCTCTCCTCCATGTGTAGTGCGGGGTCTGTCGCTCTCTCTCCTCCATGTGTAGTGCGGGGTCTGTCGCTCTCTCTCCCCCATGTGTAGTACGGGGTCTGTCGCTCTCTCCCTCCATGTGTAGTGCAGGGTCTGTCGCTCTCTCTCCCCCATGTGTAGTGCGGGGTCTGTCGCTCTCTCTCTCCCATGTGTAGTGCGGGGTCTGTCGCTCTCTCTCCTTCATGTGTAGTGCGGGGTCTGTCGCTCTCTCTCCTCCATGTGTAGTCCGGGGTCTGTCGCTCTCTCTCCTCCATGTGTAGTCCGGGGTCTGTCGCTCTCTCTCCCCCATGTGTAGTGCACGGTATGTCGCTCTCTTTCCTCCATGTGTAGTGCAGGGTCTGTCGCTCTCTCTCCCCCATGTGTAGTGCAGGGTCTGTCGCTCTCTCCTCCATGTGCAGGGTCTGTCGCTCTCTCCTCCATGTGCAGGGTCTGTCGCTCTCTTTCCTCCATGTGTAGTGCAGGGTCTGTCGCTCTCTCCTCCATGTGCAGGGTCTGTCGCTCTCTCTCCACCATGTCTAGTGCAGGGTCTGTCGCTCTCTCTCCTCCATGTGTAGTGCAGGGTCTGTCGCTCTCTCTCCCCCATGTGTAGTGCAGGGTCTGTCGCTCTCTCTCCCCCATGTGTAGTGCAGGGTCTGTCGCTCTCTCTCCCCCATGTGTAGTGCAGAGTCTGTCGCTCTCTCCCCCATGTGTAGTGCGGGGTCTGTCGCTCTCTCTCCTCCATGTGTAGTGCGGGGTCTGTCGCTCTCTCTCCCCCATGTGTAGTGCGGGGTCTGTCGCTCTCTCTCCTCCATGTGTAGTGCGGGGTCTGTCGCTCTCTCTCCCCCATGTGTAGTGCAGGGTCTGTCGCTCTCTCTCCCCCATGTGTAGTGCAGAGTCTGTCGCTCTCTCCTCCATGTGCAGGGTCTGTCGCTCTCTTTCCTCCATGTGTAGTGCAGGGTCTGTCGCGCTCTCCTCCATGTGCAGGGTCTGTCGCTCTCTCTCCCCCATGTGTAGTGCGGGGTCTGTCGCTCTCTCTCGTCCATGTGTAGTGCAGGGTCTGTCGCTCTCTCTCCTCCATGTGTAGTGCAGGGTCTGTCGCTCTCTCTCCCCCATGTGTAGTGCGGGGTTTGTCGCTCTCTCTCCCCCATGTGTAGTGCGGTGTCTGTCGCTCTCTCTCCTCCATGTGTAGTGTGGGGTCTGTCGCTCTCTCTCCTCCATGTGTAGTGCGGGGTCTGTCGCTCTCTCTCCTCCATGTGTAGTGCGGGGTCTGTCGCTCTCTCTCCCCCATGTGTAGTGCAGGGTCTGTCGCTCTCTCTCCTCCATGTGTAGTGCGGGGTCTGTCGCTCTCTCTCCCCCATGTGTAGTGCGGGGTCTGTCGCTCTCTCTCCTCCATGTGTAGTGCGGGGTCTGTCGCTCTCTCTCCCCCATGTGTAGTGCGGGGTCTGTCGCTCTCTCTCCACCATGTCTAGTGCAGGGTCTGTCGCTCTCTCTCCTCCATGTGTAGTGCAGGGTCTGTCGCTCTCTCTCCCCCATGTGTAGTGCAGGGTCTGTCGCTCTCTCTCCCCCATGTGTAGTGCAGGGTCTGTCGCTCTCTCTCCCCCATGTGTAGTGCAGAGTCTGTCGCTCTCTCCCCCATGTGTAGTGCGGGGTCTGTCGCTCTCTCTCCTCCATGTGTAGTGCGGGGTCTGTCGCTCTCTCTCCCCCATGTGTAGTGCGGGGTCTGTCGCTCTCTCTCCTCCATGTGTAGTGCGGGGTCTGTCGCTCTCTCTCCCCCATGTGTAGTGCAGGGTCTGTCGCTCTCTCTCCCCCATGTGTAGTGCAGAGTCTGTCGCTCTCTCCTCCATGTGCAGGGTCTGTCGCTCTCTTTCCTCCATGTGTAGTGCAGGGTCTGTCGCGCTCTCCTCCATGTGCAGGGTCTGTCGCTCTCTCTCCCCCATGTGTAGTGCGGGGTCTGTCGCTCTCTCTCGTCCATGTGTAGTGCAGGGTCTGTCGCTCTCTCTCCTCCATGTGTAGTGCAGGGTCTGTCGCTCTCTCTCCCCCATGTGTAGTGCGGGGTTTGTCGCTCTCTCTCCCCCATGTGTAGTGCGGTGTCTGTCGCTCTCTCTCCTCCATGTGTAGTGTGGGGTCTGTCGCTCTCTCTCCTCCATGTGTAGTGCGGGGTCTGTCGCTCTCTCTCCTCCATGTGTAGTGCGGGGTCTGTCGCTCTCTCTCCCCCATGTGTAGTGCAGGGTCTGTCGCTCTCTCTCCTCCATGTGTAGTGCGGGGTCTGTCGCTCTCTCTCCCCCATGTGTAGTGCGGGGTCTGTCGCTCTCTCTCCTCCATGTGTAGTGCGGGGTCTGTCGCTCTCTCTCCCCCATGTGTAGTGCGGGGTCTGTCGCTCTCTCTCCTCCATGTGTAGTGCGGGGTCTGTCGCTCTCTCTCCCCCATGTGTAGTGCAGGGTCTGTCGCTCTCTCTCCCCCATGTGTAGTGCAGAGTCTGTCGCTCTCTCCTCCATGTGCAGGGTCTGTCGCTCTCTTTCCTCCATGTGTAGTGCAGGGTCTGTCGCGCTCTCCTCCATGTGCAGGGTCTGTCGCTCTCTCTCCCCCATGTGTAGTGCGGGGTCTGTCGCTCTCTCTCGTCCATGTGTAGTGCAGGGTCTGTCGCTCTCTCTCCTCCATGTGTAGTGCAGGGTCTGTCGCTCTCTCTCCCCCATGTGTAGTGCGGGGTTTGTCGCTCTCTCTCCCCCATGTGTAGTGCGGGGTCTGTCGCTCTCTCTCCTCCATGTGTAGTGTGGGGTCTGTCGCTCTCTCTCCTCCATGTGTAGTGCGGGGTCTGTCGCTCTCTCTCCTCCATGTGTAGTGCGGGGTCTGTCGCTCTCTCTCCCCCATGTGTAGTGCACGGTATGTCGCTCTCTTTCCTCCATGTGTAGTGCAGGGTCTGTCGCTCTCTCTCCCCCATGTGTAGTGCAGGGTCTGTCGCTCTCTCCTCCATGTGCAGGGTCTGTCGCTCTCTCCTCCATGTGCAGGGTCTGTCGCTCTCTTTCCTCCATGTGTAGTGCAGGGTCTGTCGCTCTCTCCTCCATGTGCAGGGTCTGTCGCTCTCTCTCCACCATGTCTAGTGCAGGGTCTGTCGCTCTCTCTCCTCCATGTGTAGTGCAGGGTCTGTCGCTCTCTCTCCCCCATGTGTAGTGCGGGGTCTGTCGCTCTCTCTCTCCCATGTGTAGTGCGGGGTCTGTTGCTCTCTCTCCTTCATGTGTAGTGCGGGGTCTGTCGCTCTCTCTCCTCCATGTGTAGTGCGGGGTCTGTCGCTCTCTCTCCTCCATGTGTAGTGCGGGGTCTGTCGCTCTCTCTCCTCCATGTGTAGAGCGGGGTCTGTCGCTCTCTCTCCTCCATGTGTAGTGCGGGGTCTGTCGCTCTCTCTCCCCCATGTGTAGTGCGGTGTCTGTCGCTCTCTCTCCTCCATGTGTAGTGCAGGGTCTGTCGCTCTCTCTCCTCCATGTGTAGTGCAGGGTCTGTCGCTCTCTCTCCTCCATGTGTAGTGCGGGGTTTGTCGCTCTCTCTCCCCCATGTGTAGTGCGGGGTCTGTCGCTCTCTCTCCTCCATGTGTAGTGCGGGGTCTGTCGCTCTCTCTCCTCCATGTGTAGTGCGGGGTCTGTCGCTCTCTCTCCCCCATGTGTAGTGCAGGGTCTGTCACTCTCTCTCCTCCATGTGTAGTGCGGGGTCTGTCGCTCTCTCTCCCCCATGTGTAGTGCGGGGTCTGTCGCTCTCTCTCCTCCATGTGTAGTGTGGGGTCTGTCGCTCTCTCTCCCCCATGTGTAATGCACGGTCTGTCGCTCTCTCTCCCCCATGTGTAGTGCACGGTCTGTCGCTCTCTTTCCTCCATGTGTAGTGCAGGGTCTGTCGCTCTCTCTCCCCCATGTGTAGTGCAGGGTCTGTCGCTCTCTCCTCCATGTGCAGGGTCTGTCGCTCTCTCCTCCATGTGCAGGGTCTGTCGCTCTCTTTCCTCCATGTGTAGTGCAGGGTCTGTCGCTCTCTCCTCCATGTGCAGGGTCTGTCGCTCTCTCTCCACCATGTGTAGTGCAGGGTCTCTCGCTCTCTCTCCTCCATGTGTAGTGCAGGGTCTGTCGCTCTCTCTCCCCCATGTGTAGTGCGGGGTCTGTCGCTCTCTCTCCCCCATGTGTAGAGCGGGGTCTGTCTCTCTCTCTCTCCCATGTGTAGTGCGGGGTCTGTCGCTCTCTCTCCTTCATGTGTAGTGCGGGGTCTGTCGCTCTCTCTCCTCCATGTGTAGTCCGGGGTCTGTCGCTCTCTCTCCTCCATGTGTAGTGCGGGGTCTGTCGCTCTCTCTCCTCCATGTGTAGTACGGGGTCTGTCGCTCTCTCTCCTCCATGTGTAGTGCGGGGTCTTTCGCTCTCTCTCCTCCATGTGTAGTGCGGGGTCTGTCGCTCTCTCTCCTTCATGTGTAGTACGGGGTCTGTCGCTCTCTCTCCCCCATGTTTAGTGCGGGGTCTGTCGCTCTCTCTCCTTCATGTGTAGTGCGGGGTCTGTCGCTCTCTCTCCTCCATGTGTAGTGCGGGGTCTGTCGCTCTCTCTCCCCCATGTGTAGTGCAGGGTCTGTCGCTCTCTCTCCCCCATGTGTAGTGCAGGGTCTGTCGCTCTCTCTCCCCCATGTGTAGTGCGGGGTCTGTCGCTCTCTCTCCCCCATGTTTAGTGCGGGGTCTGTCGCTCTCTCTCCTCCATGTGTAGTGCGGGGTCTGTCGCTCTCTCTCCTCCATGTGTAGTCCGGGGTCTGTCGCTCTCTCTCCTCCATGTGTAGTGCGGGGTCTGTCGCTCTCTCTCCTCCATGTGTAGTGCGGGGTCTGTCGCTCTCTCTCCTCCATGTGTAGTGCGGGGTCTGTCGCTCTCTCTCCTCCATGTGTAGTGCGGGGTCTGTCGCTCTCTCTCCTCCATGTGTAGTGCGGGGTCTGTCGCTCTCTCTCCTCCATGTGTAGTGCGGGGTCTGTCGCTCTCTCTCCTCCATGAGTAGTGCGGGGTCTGTCGCTCTCTCTCCCCCATGTGTAGTGCAGGGTCTGTCGCTCTCTCTCCCCCATGTGTAGTGCGGGGTCTGTCGCTCTCTCTCCCCCATGTTTAGTGCGGGGTCTGTCGCTCTCTCTCCTTCATGTGTAGTGCGGGGTCTGTCGCTCTCTCTCCTCCATGTGTAGTCCGGGGTCTGTCGCTCTCTCTCCTCCATGTGTAGTGCGGGGTCTGTCGCTCTCTCTCCTCCATGTGTAGTGCGGGGTCTGTCGCTCTCTCTCCTCCATGTGTAGTGCGGGGTCTGTCGCTCTCTCTCCTCCATGTGTAGTGCGGGGTCTGTCGCTCTCTCTCCTCCATGTGTAGTGCGGGGTCTGTCGCTCTCTCTCCTTCATGTGTAGTACGGGGTCTGTCGCTCTCTCTCCCCCATGTTTAGTGCGGGGTCTGTCGCTCTCTCTCCTTCATGTGTAGTGCGGGGTCTGTCGCTCTCTCTCCTCCATGTGTAGTGCGGGGTCTGTCGCTCTCTCTCCTCCATGAGTAGTGCGGGGTCTGTCGCTCTCTCTCCCCCATGTGTAGTGCAGGGTCTGTCGCTCTCTCTCCCCCATGTGTAGTGCGGGGTCTGTCGCTCTCTCTCCCCCATGTTTAGTGCGGGGTCTGTCGCTCTCTCTCCTTCATGTGTAGTGCGGGGTCTGTCGCTCTCTCTCCTCCATGTGTAGTCCGGGGTCTGTCGCTCTCTCTCCTCCATGTGTAGTGCGGGGTCTGTCGCTCTCTCTCCTCCATGTGTAGTGCGGGGTCTGTCGCTCTCTCTCCTCCATGTGTAGTGCGGGGTCTGTCGCTCTCTCTCCTCCATGTGTAGTGCGGGGTCTGTCGCTCTCTCTCCCCCATGTGTAGTGCGGGGTCTGTCGCTCTCTCTCCCCCATGTGTAGTGCGGGGTCTGTCGCTCTCTCTCCCCCATGTGTAGTGCGGGGTCTGTTGCTCTCTCAACCCCATGTGTAGTGCGGGGTCTGTCGCTCTCTCTCTCCCATGTGTAGTGCGGGGTCTGTCGCTCTCTCTCCTTCATGTGTAGTTCGGGGTCTGTCGCTCTCTCTCCTCCATGTGTAGTCCGGGGTCTGTCGCTCTCTCTCCTCCATGTGTAGTGCGGGGTCTGTCGCTCTCTCTCCTCCATGTGTAGTGCGGGGTCTGTCGCTCTCTCTCCTCCATGTGTAGTGCGGGGTCTGTCGCTCTCTCTCCTCCATGTGTAGTGCGGGGTCTGTCGCTCTCTCTCCTCCATGTGTAGTGCGGGGTCTGTCGCTCTCTCTCCTTCATGTGTAGTGCGGGGTCTGTCGCTCTCTCTCCTTCATGTGTAGTGCGGGGTCTGTCGCTCTCTCTCCTCCATGAGTAGTGCGGCGTCTGTCGCTCTCTCTCCTCCATGTGTAGTGCGGGGTCTGTCGCTCTCTCTCCTCCATGTGTAGTGAGGGGTCTGTCGGTCTCTCTCCTCCATGTGTAGTGCGGGGTCTGTCGCTCTCTCCCCTCCATGTGTAGTGCGGGGTCTGTCGCTCTCTCTCCTCCATGTGTAGTGCGCGGTCTGTCGCTCTCTCTCCTCCATGTGTAGTGCGGGGTCTGTCGCTCTCTCTCCTTCATGTGTAGTGCGGGGTCTGTCGCTCTCTCTCCTTCATGTGTAGTGCGGGGTCTGTCGCTCTCTCTCCTCCAGGTGTAGTGCGGGGTCTGTCGCTCTCTCTTTTCCATGTGTAGTGCGGGGTCTGTCACTCTCTCTCCTCCATGTGTAATGCGGGGTCTGTCACTCTCTCTCTCCTCCATGTGTAGTGCGGGGTCTGTCGCTCTTTCTCCTCCATGTGTAGTGCAGGGTCTGTCGCTCTCTCTCCTCCATGTGTAGTGCGGGGTCTGTCGCTCTCTCTCCCCCCATGTGTAGTGCAGGGTCTGGCGCTCTCTCTCCTCCATGTGTAGTGCGGGGTCTGTCACTCTCTCTCTCCTCCATGTGTAGTTCGGGGTCTGTCGCTCTTTCTCCTCCATGTGTAGTGCGGGGTCTGTCGCTCTCTCTCCTCCATGTGTAGTGCGGGGTTTGTCGCTCTCTCTCCCCCATGTGTAGTGCGGGGTCTGTCGCTCTCTCTCCTCCATGTGTAGTGCGGGGTCTGTCGCTCTCTCTCCTCCATGTGTAGTGCGGGGTCTGTCGCTCTCTCTCCCCCATGTGTAGTGCAGGGTCTGTCGCTCTCTCTCCTCCATGTGTAGTGCGGGGTCTGTCGCTCTCTCTCCCCCATGTGTAGTGCAGGGTCTGTCGCTCTCTCTCCTCCATGTGTAGTGCGGGGTCTGTCGCTCTCTCTCCCCCATGTGTAGTGCAGGGTCTGTCGCTCTCTCTCCTCCATGTGTAGTGTGGGGTCTGTCGCTCTCTCTCCCCCATGTGTAATGCACGGTCTGTCGCTCTCTCTCCCCCATGTGTAGTGCACGGTCTGTCGCTCTCTTTCCTCCATGTGTAGTGCAGGGTCTGTCGCTCTCTCTCCCCCATGTGTAGTGCAGGGTCTGTCGCTCTCTCCTCCATGTGCAGGGTCTGTCGCTCTCTTTCCTCCATGTGTAGTGCAGGGTCTGTCGCTCTCTCCTCCATGTGCAGGGTCTGTCGCTCTCTCTCCACCATGTGTAGTGCAGGGTCTCTCGCTCTCTCTCCTCCATGTGTAGTGCAGGGTCTGTCGCTCTCTCTCCCCCATGTGTAGTGCAGGGTCTGTCGCTCTCTCTCCCCCATGTGTAGTGCAGGGTCTGTCGCTCTCTCTCCCCCATGTGTAGAGCGGGGTCTGTCGCTCTCTCTCTCCCATGTGTAGTGCGGGGTCTGTCGCTCTCTCTCCTTCATGTGTAGTGCGGGGTCTGTCGCTCTCTCTCCTCCATGTGTAGTCCGGGGTCTGTCGCTCTCTCTCCTCCATGTGTAGTGCGGGGTCTGTCGCTCTCTCTCCTCCATGTGTAGTGCGGGGTCTGTCGCTCTCTCTCCTCCATGTGTAGTGCGGGGGCTGTCGCTCTCTCTCCTCCATGTGTAGTGCGGGGTCTGTCGCTCTCTCTCCTTCATGTGTAGTACGGGGTCTGTCGCTCTCTCTCCCCCATGTTTAGTGCGGGGTCTGTCGCTCTCTCTCCTTCATGTGTAGTGCGGGGTCTGTCGCTCTCTCTCCTTCATGTGTAGTGCGGGGTCTGTCGCTCTCTCTCCCCCATGTGTAGTGCAGGGTCTGTCGCTCTCTCTCCCCCATGTGTAGTGCAGGGTCTGTCGCTCTCTCTCCCCCATGTGTAGTGCGGGGTCTGTCGCTCTCTCTCCCCCATGTTTAGTGCGGGGTCTGTCGCTCTCTCTCCTTCATGTGTAGTGCGGGGTCTGTCGCTCTCTCTCCCCCATGTTTAGTGCGGGGTCTGTCGCTCTCTCTCCTCCATGTGTAGTGCGGGGTCTGTCGCTCTCTCTCCCCCATGTGTAGTGCAGGATCTGTCGCTCTCTCTCCCCCATGTGTAGTGCGGGGTCTGTCGCTCTCTCTCCTCCATGTGTAGTCCGGGGTCTGTCGCTCTCTCTCCTCCATGTGTAGTGCGGGGTCTGTCGCTCTCTCTCCTCCATGTGTAGTGCGGGGTCTGTCGCTCTCTCTCCTCCATGTGTAGTGCGGGGTCTGTCGCTCTCTCTCCTCCATGTGTAGTGCGGGGTCTATCGCTCTCTCTCCTCCATGTGTAGTGCGGGGTCTGTCGCTCTCTCTCCTCCATGTGTAGTGCGGGGTCTGTCGCTCTCTCTCCTTCATGTGTAGTGCGGGGTCTGTCGCTCTCTCTCCTTCATGTGTAGTGCGGGGTCTGTGGCTCTCTCTCCTCCATGAGTAGTGCGGCGTCTGTCGCTCTCTCTCCTCCATGTGTAGTGCGGGGTCTGTCGCTCTCTCTCCCCCATGTGTAGTGCGGCGTCTGTCGCTCTCTCTCCTCCATGTGTAGTGCGGGGTCTGTCGCTCTCTCTCCCCCATGTGTAGTGCAGGGTCTGTCGCTCTCTCTCCCCCATGTGTAGTGCAGGGTCTGTCGCTCTCTCTCCCCCATGTGTAGTGCGGGGTCTGTTGCTCTCTCAACCCCATGTGTAGTGCGGGGTCTGTCGCTCTCTCTCTCCCATGTGTAGTGCGGGGTCTGTCGCTCTCTCTCCTTCATGTGTAGTGCGGGGTCTGTCGCTCTCTCTCCTCCATGTGTAGTGCGGGGTCTGTCGCTCTCTCTCCTCCATGTGTAGTGCGGGGTCTGTCGCTCTCTCTCCTCCATGTGTAGTGCGGGGTCTGTCGCTCTCTCTCCTCCATGTGTAGTGCGGGGTCTGTCGCTCTCTCTCCTCCATGTGTAGTGCGGGGTCTGTCGCTCTATCTCCTCCATGTGTAGTGCGGGGTCTGTCGCTCTCTCTCCTTCATGTGTAGTGCGGGGTCTGTCGCTCTCTCTCCTTCATGTGTAGTGCGGGGTCTGTCGCTCTCTCTCCTCCATGAGTAGTGCGGCGTCTGTCGCTCTCTCTCCTCCATGTGTAGTGCGGGGTCTGTCGCTCTCTCTCCTCCATGTGTAGTGAGGGGTCTGTCGCTCTCTCTCCTCCATGTGTAGTGCGGGGTCTGTCGCTCTCTCCCCTCCATGTGTAGTGCGGGGTCTGTCGCTCTCTCTCTTCCATGTGTAGTGCGGGGTCTGTCGCTCTCTCTCCTTCATGTGTAGTGCGGGGTCTGTCGCTCTCTCTCCTCCAGGTGTAGCGCGGGGTCTGTCGCTCTCTCTCCTCCATGTGTAGCGCGGGGTCTGTCGCTCTCTCTCCTCCATGTGTAGTGCGGGGTCTGTCGCTCTCTCTCTTCCATGTGTAGTGCGGGGTCTGTCACTCTCTCTCTCCTCCATGTGTAGTGCGGGGTCTGTCGCTCTTTCTCCTCCATGTGTAGTGCAGGGTCTGTCGCTCTCTCTCCTCCATGTGTAATGCGGGGTCTGTCACTCTCTCTCTCCTCCATGTGTAGTGCGGGGTCTGTCGCTCTTTCTCCTCCATGTGTAGTGCAGGGTCTGTCGCTCTCTCTCCTCCATGTGTAGTGCGGGGTCTGTCGCTCTTTCTCCTCCATGTGTAGTGCAGGGTCTGTCGCTCTCTCTCCTCCATGTGTAGTGCGGGGTCTGTCGCTCTCTCTCCCCCCATGTGTAGTGCAGGGTCTGGCGCTCTCTCTCCTCCATGTGTAGTGCGGGGTCTGTCACTCTCTCTCTCCTCCATGTGTAGTTCGGGGTCTGTCGCTCTTTCTCCTCCATGTGTAGTGCGGGGTCTGTCGCTCTTTCTCCTCCATGTGTAGTGCGGGGTCTGCCGCTCTCTCTCCCCCATGTGTAGTGCGGGGTCTGCCGCTCTCTCTCTTCCATGTGTAGTGCGGGGTCTGTCGCTCTCTCTCCTCCAGGTGTAGTGCGGGGTCTGTCGCTCTCGCTCCTCCATGTGTAATGCGGGGTCTGTCGCTCTCTCTCCTCCATGTGTAGTGCAGGGTCTGTCGCTCTCTCTCCTCCAGGTGTAGTGCGGGGTCTGTCGCTCTCTCTCCTCCATGTGTAGTGCGGGGTCTGTCGCTCTCTCTCCCCCCATGTGTAGTGCAGGGTCTGTCGCTCTCTCTCCTCCATGTGTAGTGCAGGGTCTGTCGCTCTCTCCCCCATGTGTAGTGCAGGGTCTGTCGCTCTCTCTCCTCCATGTGTAGTGCAGTGTCTGTCGCTCTTTCTCCTCCATGTGTAGTGCGGGGTCTGTCGCTCTCTCTACTCCATGTGTAGTGTGTGGTCTGTCGCTCTCTCTCCCCCATGTGTAGTGCGGGGTCTGTCGCTCTCTCTCCCCCATGTGTAGTGCAGGGTCTGTCGCTCTCTTTCCTCCATGTGTAGTGCAGGGTCTGTCGCTCTCTCTCTTCCATGTGTAGTGCAGGGTCTGTCGCTCTCTCTCCTCCATGTGTAGTGCAGGGTCTGTCGCTCTCTCCTACATGTGCAGGGTCTGTCGCTCTCTCCTCCATGTGCAGGGTCTGTCGCTGTCTCTCCCCCATGTGTAGTGCAGGGTCTGTCGCTCTCTCTCCTCCATGTGTAGTGGGGGGTCTGTCGCTCGCTCTCCTCCATGTGTAGTGCAGGGTCTGTCGCTCTCTCTCCTCCATGTGTAGTGCAGGGTCTGTCGCTCTCTCTCCTCCTTGTGTAGTGCAGGGTCTGTCGCTCTCTCTCCCCCATGTGTAGTGCAGGGTCTGTCGCTCTCTCTCCCCCATGTGTAGTGCGGGGTCTGTCGCTCTCTCTCCTCCATGTGTAGTGCGGGGTCTGTCGCTCTCTCTCCCCCATGTGTAGTGCGAGGTCTGTCGCTCTCTCTCCCCCATGTGTAGTGCGGGGTCTGTCGCTCTCTCTCCCCCATGTGTAGTGCAGGGTCTGTCGCTCTCTCTCCTCCATGTGTAGTGCGGGGTCGCTCTCTCTCCTCCATGTGTAGTGCGGGGTCTGTCGCTCTCTCTCCTCCATGTGTAGTGCGGGGTCTGTCGCTCACTCTCCTCCATGTGTAGTGCGGGGTCTGTCGCTCACTCTCCTCCATGTGTAGTGCGGGGTCTGCCGCTCTCTCTCCTCCATGTGTAGTGCGGGGTCTGCCGCTCTCTCTCCTCCATGTGTAGTGCGGGGTCTACCGCACTCTCTCCTCCATGTGTAGTGCGGGGTCTGTCGCTCTCTCTCTTCCATGAGTAGTGCAGGGTCTGTCGCTCTCTCTCCTCCATGTGTAGTGCGGGGTCTGTCGCTCTCTCTCCTCCAGGAGTAGTGCGGGGTCTGTCGCTCTCACTCCTCCATGTGTAATGCGGGGTCTGTCGCTCTCTCTCCTCCATGTGTAGTGTGTGGTCTGTCGCTCTCTCTCCCCCATGTGTAGTGCGGGGTCTGTCGCTCTCTCTCCCCCATGTGTAGTGCGGGGTCTGTCGCTCTCTCTCCCCCATGTGTAGTGCAGAGTCTGTCGCTCTCTCCTCCATGTGCAGGGTCTGTCGCTCTCTCCTCCGTGTGCAGGGTCTGTCGCTGTCTCTCCCCCAAGTGTAGTGCAGGGTCTGTTGCTCTCTCTCCTCCATGTGTAGTGGGGGGTCTGTCGCTCGCTCTCCTCCATGTGTAGTGCAGGGTCTGTCGCTCTCTCTCCCCCATGTGTAGTGCGGGGTCTGTCGCTCTCTCTCCCCCATGTGTAGTGCAGGGTCTGTCGCTCTCTCTCACCCATGTGTAGTGGGGGGTCTGTCACTCTCTCTCCTCCATGTGTAGTGCGGGGTCTGTCGCTCTCTCTCCCCCATGTGTAGTGCGGGGTCTGTCGCTCTCTCTCCCCCATGTGTAGTGCGGGGTCTGTCGCTCTCTCCCCCATGTGTAGTGCAGGGTCTGTCGTTCTCTCTCCCCCATGTGTAGTGCAGGGTCTGTCGCTCTCTTTCCTCCATGTGTAGTGCAGGGTCTGTCGCTCTCTCTCCCCCATGTGTAGTGCAGGGTCTGTCGCTCTCTCCTCCA
Source organism: Phyllobates terribilis (assembly GCF_046119375.1). Taxonomy (NCBI): domain Eukaryota; kingdom Metazoa; phylum Chordata; class Amphibia; order Anura; family Dendrobatidae; genus Phyllobates; species Phyllobates terribilis. The sequence goes on from NW_027362761.1 coordinate 597,597,055, forward strand.
TGTGCAGGGTCTGTCGCTCTCTCTCCTCCATGTGTAGTGCAGGGTCTGTCGCTCTCTCTCCTCCATGTGTAGTGCAGGGACTGTCGATCTCTCTCCTCCATGTGTAGTGCAGGGTCTGTCGCTCTCTCTCCTCCTTGTGTAGTGCAGGGTCTGTCGCTCTCTCTCCTCCATGTGTAGTGCAGGGTCTGTCGCTCTCTCTCCTCCTTGTGTAGTGCAGGGTCTGTCGCTCTCTCTCCCCCATGTGTAGTGCAGGGTCTGTCGCTCTCTCTCCCCCATGTGTAGTGCGGGGTCTGTCGCTCTCTCTCCTCCATGTGTAGTTCGGGGTCTGTCGCTCTCTCTCCCCCATGTGTAGTGCGAGGTCTGTCGCTCTCTCTCCCCCATGTGTAGTGCCGGGTCTGTCGCTCTCTCTCCCCCATGTGTAGTGCAGGGTCTGTCGCTCTCTCTCCTCCATGTGTAGTGCGGGGTCTGTCGCTCTCTCTCCTCCATGTGTAGTGCGGGGTCTGTCGCTCTCTCTCCTCCATGTGTAGTGCGGGGTCTGTCGCTCTCTCTCCTCCATGTGTAGTGCGGGGTCTGTCGCTCTCTCTCCTTCATGTGTAGTGCGGGGTCTGTCGCTCTCTCTCCTTCATGTGTAGTGCGGGGTCTGTCGCTCTCTCTCCTCCATGAGTAGTGCGGCGTCTGTCGCTCTCTCTCCTCCATGTGTAGTGCGGGGTCTGTCGCTCTCTCTCCTCCATGTGTAGTGAGGGGTCTGTCGCTCTCTCTCCTCCATGTGTAGTGCGGGGTCTGTCGCTCTCTCCCCTCCATGTGTAGTGCGGGGTCTGTCGCTCTCTCTCTTCCATGTGTAGTGCGGGGTCTGTCGCTCTCTCTCCTTCATGTGTAGAGCGGGGTCTGTCGCTCTCTCTCCTCCAGGTGTAGTGCGGGGTCTGTCGCTCTCTCTCCTCCATGTGTAGTGCGGGGTCTGTCGCTCTCTCTGCTCCATGTGTAGTGCGGGGTCTGTCGCTCTCTCTCTTCCATGTGTAGTGCGGGGTCTGTCGCTCTCTCTCCTTCATGTGTAGTGCGGGGTCTGTCGCTCTCTCTCCTCCATGTGTAGTGCGGGGTCTGTCGCTCTCTCTCCTCCAGGAGTAGTGCGGGGTCTGTCGCTCTCTCTCCTCCATGTGTAATGCGGGGTCTGTCACTCTCTCTCTCCTCCATGTGTAGTGCGGGGTCTGTCGCTCTCTCTCCTCCATGTGTAGTGCGGGGTCTGTCGCTCTCTCTCCTCCATGTGTAGTGCGGGGTCTGTCGCTCTCTCACCCCCCATGTGTAGTGCAGGGTCTGCCGCTCTCTCTCCTCCATGTGTAGTGCAGGGTCTGTCGCTCTCTCTCCTCCATGTGTAGTGCAGGGTCTGTCTCTCTCCCCCGTGTGTAGTGCAGGTTCTGTTGCTCTCTCCCCCATGTGTAGTGCAGGGTCTGTCGCTCTCTCTCCTCCATGTGTAGTGCAGGGTCTGTCGCTCTCTCTCCTCCATGTGTAGTGCAGGGTCTGTCGCTCTCTCTCCTCCATGTGTAGTGCAGGGTCTCTCGCTCTCTCTCCTCCATGTGTAGTGCAGGGTCTGTCGCTCTCTCTCCCCCATGTGTAGTGCAGGGTCTGTCGCTCTCTCTCCCCCATGTGTAGTGCGGGGTCTGTCGCTCTCTTTCCTCCATGTGTAGTGCAGGGTCTGTCGCTGTCTCTCCCCCATGTGTAGTGCAGGGTCTGTCGCTCTCTCCTCCATGTGCAGGGTCTGTCGCTCTCTTTCCTCCATGTGTAGTGCAGGGTCTGTCGCTCTCTCCTCCATGTGCAGGGTCTGTCGCTCTCTCTCCCCCATGTGTAGTGCAGGGTCTGTCGCTCTCTCTCCTCCATGTGTAGTGCAGGGTCTGTCGCTCTCTCTCTTCCATGTGTAGTGCAGGGTCTGTCGCTCTCTCTCCTCCATGTGTAGTGCGGGGTCTGTCGTTCTCTCTCCTCCATGTGTAGTGCGGGGTCTGTCGCTCTCTCTCTCCTCCATGTGTAGTGCGGGGTCTGTCGCTCTCTCTCCTCCATGTGTAGTGCAGGGTCTGTCGCTCTCTCTCTCCCATGTGTAGTGCAGGGTCTGTCCCTCTCTCTCCCTCCATGTGTAGTGCAGGGTCTGTCGCTCTCTCTCTCCTCCATGTGTGGTGCAGGGTCTGTCGCTCTCCTCCATGTGTAGTGCAGGGTCTGTCGCTCTCTCTCCTCCATGTGTAGTGCAGGGTCTCTCGCTCTCTCTCCTCCATGTGTAGTGCAGGGTCTGTCGCTCTCTCTCCCCCATGTGTAGTGCAGGGTCTGTCGCTCTCTCTCCCCCATGTGTAGTGCGGGGTCTGTCGCTCTCTTTCCTCCATGTGTAGTGCAGGGTCTGTCGCTCCCTCTCCCCCATGTGTAGTGCAGGGTCTGTCGCTCTCTCCTCCATGTGCAGGGTCTGTCGCTCTCTTTCCTCCATGTGTAGTGCAGGGTCTGTCGCTCTCTCCTCCATGTGCAGGGTCTGTCGCTCTCTCTCCCCCATGTGTAGTGCAGGGTCTGTCGCTCTCTCTCCTCCATGTGTAGTGCAGGGTCTGTCGCTCTCTCTCCCCCATGTGTAGTGCGGGGTCTGTCGCTCTCTCCCCCATGTGTAGTGCAGGGTCTGTCGTTCTCTCTCCCCCATGTGTAGTGCAGGGTCTGTCGCTCTCTTTCCTCCATGTGTAGTGCAGGGTCTGTCGCTCTCTCTCCCCCATGTGTAGTGCAGGGTCTGTCGCTCTCTCCTCCATGTGCAGGGTCTGTCGCTCTCTCTCCTCCATGTGTAGTGCAGGGTCTGTCGCTCTCTCTCCATGTGTAGTGCAGGGACTGTCGCTCTCTCTCCTCCATGTGTAGTGCAGGGACTGTCGCTCTCTCTCCTCCATGTGTAGTGCAGGGTCTGTCGCTCTCTCTCCTCCTTGTGTAGTGCAGGGTCTGTCGCTCTCTCTCCTCCATGTGTAGTGCAGGGTCTGTCGCTCTCTCTCCTCCTTGTGTAGTGCAGGGTCTGTCGCTCTCTCTCCCCCATGTGTAGTGCAGGGTCTGTCGCTCTCTCTCCCCCATGTGTAGTGCAGGGTCTGTCGCTCTATCTCCCCCATGTGTAGTGCGGGGTCTGTCGCTCTCTCTCCTCCATGTGTAGTGCGGGGTCTGTCGCTCTCTCTCCCCCATGTGTAGTGCGAGGTCTGTCGCTCTCTCTCCCCCATGTGTAGTGCAGGGTCTGTCGCTCTCTCTCCTCCATGTGTAGTGCGGGGTCGCTCTCTCTCCTCCATGTGTAGTGCGGGGTCTGTCGCTCTCTCTCCTCCATGTGTAGTGCGGGGTCTGTCGCTCACTCTCCTCCATGTGTAGTGCGGGGTCTGTCGCTCACTCTCCTCCATGTGTAGTGCGGGGTCTGTCGCTCTCTCTCCTCCATGTGTAGTGCGGGGTCTGCCGCTCTCTCTCCTCCATGTGTAGTGCGGGGTCTGCCGCACTCTCTCCTCCATGTGTAGTGCGGGGTCTGTCGCTCTCTCTCTTCCATGAGTAGTGCGGGGTCTGTTGCTCTCTCTCCTCCATGTGTAGTGCGGGGTCTGTCGCTCTCTCTCCTCCAGGAGTAGTGCGGGGTCTGTCGCTCTCTCTCCTCCATGTGTAATGCGGGGTTTGTCGTTCTCTCTCCTCCATGTGTAGTGCGGGGTCTGTCGCTCTCTCTCCTCCATGTGTAGTGCGGGGTCTGTCGCTCTCTCTCCTCCATGTGTAGTGCGGGGTCTGTCGCTCTTTCTCCTCCATGTGTAGTGCAGGGTCTGTCGCTCTCTCTCCTCCATGTGTAGTGCGGGGTCTGTCGCTCTCTCTCCCCCCATGTGTAGTGCAGGGTCTGTCGCTCTCTCTCCTCCATGTGTAGTGCAGGGTCTGTCTCTCTCCCCCGTGTGTAGTGCAGGTTCTGTTGCTCTCTCCCCCATGTGTAGTGCAGGGTCTGTCGCTCTCTCTCCTCCATGTGTAGTGCAGGGTCTGTCGCTCTCTCTCCTCCATGTGTAGTGCAGGGTCTGTCGCTCTCTCTCCTACATGTGTAGTGCAGGGTCTCTCGCTCTCTCTCCTCCATGTGTAGTGCAGGGTCTCTCGCTCTCTCTCCCCCATGTGTAGTGCAGGATCTGTCGCTCTCTCTCCCCCATGTGTAGTGCAGGGTCTGTCGCTCTCTCTCCCCCATGTGTAGTGCGGGGTCTGTCGCTCTCTTTCCTCCATGTGTAGTGCAGGGTCTGTCGCTGTCTCTCCCCCATGTGTAGTGCAGGGTCTGTCGCTCTCTTCTCCATGTGCAGGGTCTGTCGCTCTCTTTCCTCCATGTGTAGTGCAGGGTCTGTCGCTCTCTCCTCCATGTGCAGGGTCTGTCGCTCTCTCTCCCCCATGTGTAGTGCAGGGTCTGTCGCTCTCTCTCCCCCATGTGTAGTGCGGGGTCTGTCGCTCTCTTTCCTCCATGTGTAGTGCAGGGTCTGTCGCTCCCTCTCCCCCATGTGTAGTGCAGGGTCTGTCGCTCTCTCCTCCATGTGCAGGGTCTGTCGCTCTCTTTCCTCCATGTGTAGTGCAGGGTCTGTCGCTCTCTCCTCCATGTGCAGGGTCTGTCGCTCTCTCTCCCCCATGTGTAGTGCAGGGTCTGTCGCTCTCTCTCCTCCATGTGTAGTGCAGGGTCTGTCGCTCTCTCTCCCCCATGTGTAGTGCGGGGTCTGTCGCTCTCTCCCCCATGTGTAGTGCAGGGTCTGTCGTTCTCTCTCCCCCATGTGTAGTGCAGGGTCTGTCGCTCTCTTTCCTCCATGTGTAGTGCAGGGTCTGTCGCTCTCTCTCCCCCATGTGTAGTGCAGGGTCTGTCGCTCTCTCCTCCATGTGCAGGGTCTGTCGCTCTCTCTCCTCCATGTGTAGTGCAGGGTCTGTCGCTCTCTCTCCTCCATGTGTAGTGCAGGGACTGTCGCTCTCTCTCCTCCATGTGTAGTGCAGGGTCTGTCGCTCTCTCTCCTCCTTGTGTAGTGCAGGGTCTGTCGCTCTCTCTCCTCCATGTGTAGTGCAGGGTCTGTCGCTCTCTCTCCTCCTTGTGTAGTGCAGGGTCTGTCGCTCTCTCTCCCCCATGTGTAGTGCAGGGTCTGTCGCTCTCTCTCCCCCATGTGTAGTGCGGGGTCTGTCGCTCTCTCTCCTCCATGTGTAGTGCGGGGTCTGTCGCTCTCTCTCCCCCATGTGTAGTGCGAGGTCTGTCGCTCTCTCTCCCCCATGTGTAGTGCGGGGTCTGTCGCTCTCTCTCCCCCATGTGTAGTGCAGGGTCTGTCGCTCTCTCTCCTCCATGTGTAGTGCGGGGTCGCTCTCTCTCCTCCATGTGTAGTGCGGGGTCTGTCGCTCTCTCTCCTCCATGTGTAGTGCGGGGTCTGTCGCTCACTCTCCTCCATGTGTAGTGCGGGGTCTGTCGCTCACTCTCCTCCATGTGTAGTGCGGGGTCTGTCGCTCACTCTCCTCCATGTGTAGTGCGGGGTCTGTCGCTCTCTCTCCTCCATGTGTAGTGCGGGGTCTGCCGCTCTCTCTCCTCCATGTGTAGTGCGGGGTCTGCCGCACTCTCTCCTCCATGTGTAGTGCGGGGTCTGTCGCTCTCTCTCTTCCATGAGTAGTGCAGGGTCTGTCGCTCTCTCTCCTCCATGTGTAGTGCGGGGTCTGTCGCTCTCTCTCCTCCAGGAGTAGTGCGGGGTCTGTCGCTCTCTCTCCTCCATGTGTAGTGCGGGGTCTGTCGCTCTCTCTCCTCCATGTGTAGTGCGGGGTCTGTCGCTCTTTCTCCTCCATGTGTAGTGCAGGGTCTGTCGCTCTCTCTCCTCCATGTGTAGTGCGGGGTCTGTCGCTCTCTCTCCCCCCATGTGTAGTGCAGGGTCTGTCGCTCTCTCTCCTCCATGTGTAGTGCAGGGTCTGTCTCTCTCCCCCGTGTGTAGTGCAGGTTCTGTTGCTCTCTCCCCCATGTGTAGTGCAGGGTCTGTCGCTCTCTCTCCTCCATGTGTAGTGCAGGGTCTGTCGCTCTCTCTCCTCCATGTGTAGTGCAGGGTCTGTCGCTCTCTCTCCTCCATGTGTAGTGCAGGGTCTGTCGCTCTCTCTCCTCCATGTGTAGTGCAGGGTCTGTCGCTCTCTCTCCCCCATGTGTAGTGCGGGGTCTGTCGCTCTCTCTCCCCCATGTGTAGTGCGGGGTCTGTCGCTCTCTTTCCTCCATGTGTAGTGCAGGGTCTGTCGCTGTCTATCCCCCATGTGTAGTGCAGGGTCTGTCGCTCTCTTCTCCATGTGCAGGGTCTGTCGCTCTCTTTCCTCCATGTGTAGTGCAGGGTCTGTCGCTCTCTCCTCCATGTGCAGGGTCTGTCGCTCTCTCTCCCCCATGTGTAGTGCAGGGTCTGTCGCTCTCTCTCCTCCATGTGTAGTGCAGGGTCTGTCGCTCTCTCTCTTCCATGTGTAGTGCAGGGTCTGTCGCTCTCTCTCTTCCATGTGTAGTGCAGGGTCTGTCGCTCTCTCTCCTCCATGTGTAGTGCGGGGTCTGTCGTTCTCTCTCCTCCATGTGTAGTGCGGGGTCTGTCGCTCTCTCTCTCCTCCATGTGTAGTGCGGGGTCTGTCGCTCTCTCTCCTCCATGTGTAGTGCAGGGTCTGTCGCTCTCTCTCTCCCATGTGTAGTGCAGGGTCTGTCCCTCTCTCTCCCTCCATGTGTAGTGCAGGGTCTGTCGCTCTCTCTCTCCTCCATGTGTAGTGCGGGGTCTGTCGCTCTCTCTCCTCCATGTGTAGTGCAGGGTCTGTCGCTCTCTCTCTCCCATGTGTAGTGCAGGGTCTGTCCCTCTCTCTCCCTCCATGTGTAGTGCAGGGTCTGTCGCTCTCTCTCTCCTCCATGTGTAGTGCGGGGTCTGTCGCTCTCTCTCTCCTCCATGTGTAGTGCAGGGTCTGTTTCTCTCCTCCATGTGTAGTGCAGGGTCTGTCGCTCTCTCTCCTCCATGTGTAGTGCAGGGTCTGTCGCTCTCTCTCCTCCATGTGTAGTGCAGGGTCTGTCGCTCTCTCTCCTCCATGTGTAGTGCAGGGTCTGTCGCTCTCTCTCCCCCATGTGTAGTGCAGGGTCTGTCGCTCTCTCTCCCCCATGTGTAGTGCGGGGTCTGTCGCTCTCTTTCCTCCATGTGTAGTGCAGGGTCTGTCGCTCCCTCTCCCCCATGTGTAGTGCAGGGTCTGTCGCTCTCTCCTCCATGTGCAGGGTCTGTCGCTCTCTTTCCTCCATGTGTAGTGCAGGGTCTGTCGCTCTCTCCTCCATGTGCAGGGTCTGTCGCTCTCTCTCCCCCATGTGTAGTGCAGGGTCTGTCGCTCTCTCTCCTCCATGTGTAGTGCAGGGTCTGTCGCTCTCTCTCCTCCATGTGTAGTGCGGGGTCTGTCGTTCTCTCTCCTCCATGTGTAGTGCGGGGTCTGTCGCTCTCTCTCTCCTCCATGTGTAGTGCGGGGTCTGTCGCTCTCTCTCCTCCATGTGTAGTGCAGGGTCTGTCGCTCTCTCTCTCCCATGTGTAGTGCAGGGTCTGTCCCTCTCTCTCCCTCCATGTGTAGTGCAGGGTCTGTCGCTCTCTCTCTCCTCCATGTGTGGTGCAGGGTCTGTCGCTCTCCTCCATGTGTAGTGCGGGGTCTGTCGCTCTCTCTCTTCCATGTGTAGTGCGGGGTCTGTCACTCTCTCTCCTCCATGTGTAGTGCGGGGCCTGTCGCTCTCTCTCCTCCATGTGTAGTGCGGGGTCTGTCGCTCTCTCTCCCCCATGTGTAGTGCGGGGTCTGTCGCTCTCTCTCCCCCATGTGTAGTGCGGGGTCTGTCGCTCTTTCTCCCCCATGTGTAGTGCGGGGTCTGTCGCTCTCTCTCCCCCATGTGTAGTGCAGGGTCTGTCGCTCTCTCTCCCCCATGTGTAGTGCAGGGTCTGTCGCTCTCTTTCCTCCATGTGTAGTGCAGGGTCTGTCGCTCTCTCTCCCCCATGTGTAGTGCAGGGTCTGTCGCTCTCTCCTCCATGTGCAGGGTCTGTCGCTCTCTCCTCCATGTGCAGGTCTGTCGCTCTCTTTCCTCCATGTGTAGTGCAGGGTCTGTCGCTCTCTCTCCTCCATGTGTAGTGCGGGGTCTGTCGCTCTCTCTCCCCCATGTGTAGTGCGGGTTCTTTCGCTCTCACTCCCCCATGTGTAGTGCAGGGTCTGTCGCTCTCTCTCCCCCATGTGTAGTGCAGGGTCTGTCGCTCTCTCTCTCCCATGTGTAGTGCGGGGTCTGTCGCTCTCTCTCCCCCATGTGTAGTGCAGCGTCTGTCGCTCTCTGTCCTCCATTTGTAGTGCAGGGTCTGTCGCTCTCTCTCCTCAATGTGTAGTGCGGGGTCTGTCGCTCTCTCTCCCCCATGTGTAGTGCGGGGTCTGTCGCTCTCTCTCCTCCATGTGTAGTGCGGGGTCTGTCGCTCTCTCTCCCCCATGTGTAGTGCGGGGTTTGTCGCTCTCTCTCCCCCATGTGTAGTGCAGGGTCTGTCGCTCTCTCTCCCCCATGTGTAGTGCAGGGTCTGTCGCTCTCTCCTCCATGTGTAGTGCAGGGTCTGTCGCTCTCTTTCCTCCATGTGTAGTGCAGGGTCTGTCGCTCTCTCTCCCCCATGTGTAGTGCAGGGTCTGTCGCTCTCTCCTCCATGTGCAGGGTCTGTCGCTCTCTCCTCCATGTGCAGGGTCTGTCGCTCTCTCCTCCATGTGCAGGGTCTGTCGCTCTCTTTCCTCCATGTGTAGTGCAGGGTCTGTCGCTCTTTCTCCCCCATGTGTAGTGCGGGATCTGTCGCTCTCACTCCCCCATGTGTAGTGCAGGGTCTGTCGCTCTCTCTCCCCCATGTGTAGTGCAGGGTCTGTCGCTATCTCTCCTCCATGTGTAGTGCAGGGTCTGTCGCTCTCTCTCTCCCATGTGTAGTGCAGGGTCTGTCGCTCTCTCTCTCCCATGTGTAGTGCGGGGTCTGTCGCTCTCTCTCCTCCATGTGTAGTGCAGGGTCTGTTGCTCTCTCTCTCCCATGTGTAGTGCGGGGTCTGTCGCTCTCTCTCCCCCATGTGTAGTGCGGGGTCTGTCGCTCTCTCTCCTCCATTTGTAGTGCAGGGTCTGTCGCTCTCTCTACTCAATGTGTAGTGCGGGGTCTGTCGCTCTCTCTCCCCCATGTGTAGTGCGGGGTCTGTCGCTCTCTCTCCTCCATGTGTAGTGCGGGGTCTGTCGCTCTCTCTCCCCCATGTGTAGTGCAGGGTCTGTCGCTCTCTCTCCCCCATGTATAGTGCAGGGTCTGTCGCTCTCTCCTCCATGTGCAGGGTCTGTCGCTCTCTTTCCTCCATGTGTAGTGCAGGGTCTGTCGCTCTCTCCTCCATGTGCAGGGTCTGTCGCTCTCTCTCCCCCATGTGTAGTGCGGGGTCTGTCGCTCTCTCTCCTCCATGTTTAGTGCGGGGACTGTCGTTCTCTCTCCTCCATGTGTAGTGCAGGGTCTGTCGCTCTCTCCTCCATGTGCAGGGTCTGTCGCTCTCTCTCCTCCATGTGTAGTGCAGGGTCTGTCGCTCTCTCTCCTCCATGTGTAGTGCGGGGTCTGTCGCTCTCTCTCCTCCATGTGTAGTGCAGGGTCTGTCGCTCTCTCTCCCCCATGTGTAGTGCGGGGTCTGTCGCTCTCTCTCCTCCATGTTTAGTGCGGGGACTGTCGTTCTCTCTCCTCCATGTGTAGTGCAGGGTCTGTCGCTCTCTCCTCCATGTGAAGGGTCTGTCGCTCTCTCTCCTCCATGTGTAGTGCGGGGACTGTCGTTCTCTCTCCTCCATGTGTAGTGCGGGGTCTGTCGCTCTCTCTCCTCCATGTGTAGTGCAGGGTCTGTTGCTCTCTCTCCTCCATGTGTAGTGCGGGATCTGTCGTTCTCTCTCCCCCATGTGTAGTGCAGGGTCTGTCGCTCTCTCTCCCCCATGTGTAGTGCAGGGTCTGTCGCTCTCTCCTCCATGTGCAGGGTCTGTCGCTCTCTCTCCCCCATGTGTAGTGCGGGGTCTGTCGCTCTCTCTCCTCCATGTGTAGTGCGGGGACTGTCGTTCTCTTTCCTCCATGTGTAGTGCAGGGTCTGTCGCTCTCTCTCTCCTCCATGTGTAGTGGGGGTCTGTCGCTCTCTCTCTCCTCCATGTGTAGTGGGGGTCTGTCGCTCTCTCTCCCTCATGTGTAGTGCGGGGTCTGTCGCTCTCTATCCCCCATGTGTAGTGCAGGGTCTGTCGCTCTCTTTCCTCCATGTGTAGTGCAGGGTCTGTCACTCTCTCTCCTCCATGTGTAGTGCAGGGTCTGTCGATCTCTCCTCCATGTGCAGGGTCTGTCGCTCTCCTTCCTCCATGTGTAGTGCGGGGTGTGTCGCTCTCTCCTCCATGTGCAGGGTCTGTCGCTCTCTCTCCCCCATGTGTAGTGCGGGGTCTGTCGCTCTCTCTCCCCCATGTGTAGTGCAGGGTCTGTCGCTCTCTCTCCTCCATGTGTAGCGCAGGGTCTGTCGCTCTCTCTCCTCCTTGTGTAGTGCGGGGTCTGTCGCTCTCTCTCCTCCATGTGTAGTGCAGGGTCTGTCGCTCTCTCTCTTCCATGTGTAGTGCGGGGTCTGTCGCTCTCTCTCCCCCATGTGTAGTGCAGGGTCTGTCGCTCTCTCTCCCCCATGTGTAGTGCGGGGTCTGTCGCTCTCTCTCCTACATGTGTAGTGCGGGGTCTGTCGCTCTCTCTCCTCCATGTGTAGTGCGGGGTCTGTAGCTCTCTCTCCTCCATGTGTAGTGCGGGGTCTGTCGCTCTCTCTCCTCCATGTGTAGTGCGGGGTCTGTCGCTCTCTCCTCCATGTGCAGGGTCTGTCGCTCTCTCCTCCATGTGCAGGGTCTGTCGCTCTCTTTCCTCCATGTGTAGTGCAGGGTCTGTCGCTCTCTCTCCTCCATGTGTAGTGCGGGGTCTGTCGCTCTCTCTCCCCCATGTGTAGTGGGGGTTCTTTCGCTCTCACTCCCCCATGTGTAGTGCAGGGTCTGTCGCTCTCTCTCCCCCAAGTGTAGTGCAGGGTCTGTCGCTCTCTCTCTCCCATGTGTAGTGCAGCGTCTGTCGCTCTCTGTCCTCCATTTGTAGTGCAGGGTCTGTCGCTCTCTCTCCTCAATGTGTAGTGCGGGGTCTGTCGCTCTCTCTCCCCCATGTGTAGTGCGGGGTCTGTCGCTCTCTCTCCCCCAAGTGTAGTGCAGGGTCTGTCGCTCTCTCTCTCCCATGTGTAGTGCAGCGTCTGTCGCTCTCTGTCCTCCATTTGTAGTGCAGGGTCTGTCGCTCTCTCTCCTCAATGTGTAGTGCGGGGTCTGTCGCTCTCTCTCCCCCATGTGTAGTGCGGGGTCTGTCGCTCTCTCTCCTCCATGTGTAGTGCGGGGTCTGTCGCTCTCTCTCCCCCATGTGTAGTGCAGGGTCTGTCGCTCTCTCTCCCCCATGTGTAGTGCAGAGTCTGTCGCTCTCTCCTCCATGTGCAGGGTCTGTCGCTCTCTTTCCTCCATGTGTAGTGCAGGGTCTGTCGCGCTCTCCTCCATGTGCAGGGTCTGTCGCTCTCTCTCCCCCAAGTGTAGTGCGGGGTCTGTCGCTCTCTCTCCTCCATGTGTAGTGCGGGGTCTGTCGCTCTCTCTCCTTCATGTGTAGTGCAGGGTCTGTTGCTCTCTCTCCTCCATGTGTAGTGCGGGGTCTGTCGCTCTCTCTCCCCCATGTGTAGTGCAGGGTCTGTCGCTCTCTCCTCCATGTGCAGGGTCTGTCGCTCTCTTTCCTCCATGTGTAGTGCAGGGTCTGTCGCTCTCTCCTCCATGTGCAGGGTCTGTCGCTCTCTCTCCCCCATGTGTAGTGCGGGGTCTGTTGCTCTCTCTCCTCCATGTGTAGTGCGGGGACTGTCGTTCTCTCTCCTCCATGTGTAGTGCAGGGTCTGTCGCTCTCTCTCCTCCATGTGTAGTGGGGGGTCTGTCGCTCTCTCTCTTCTCCATGTGTAGTGGGGGGTCTGTCGCTCTCTCTCTTCTCCATGTGTAGTGGGGGTCTGTCGCTCTCTCTCTCCTCCATGTGTAGTGGGGGTCTGTCGCTCTCTCTCTCCTCCATGTGTAGTGCGGGGTCTGTCGCTCTCTATCCCCCATGTGTAGTGCAGGGTCTGTCGCTCTCTCTCCTCCATGTGTAGTGCAGGGTCTGTCGCTCTCTCCTCCATGTGCAGGGTCTGTCGCTCTCTTTCCTCCATGTGTAGTGCGGGGTCTGTCGCTCTCCTTCCTCCATGTGTAGTGCGGGGTGTGTCGCTCTCTCCTCCATGTGCAGGGTCTGTCGCTCTCTCTCCCCCATGTGTAGTGCAGGGTCTGTCGCTCTCTCTCCTCCATGTGCAGCGCAGGGTCTGTCGCTCTCTCTACTCCTTGTGTAGCGCGGGGTCTGTCGCTCTCTCTCCTCCATGTGTAGTGCAGGGTCTGTCACTCTCTCTCCCTCCATGTGTAGTGCAGGGTCTGTCCCTCTCTCTCCCTCCATGTGTAGTGCAGGGTCTGTCGCTCTCTCTCTTCCATGTGTAGTGCGGGTCCTGTCGCTCTCTCTCCTCCATGTGTAGTGCGGGGTCTGTCGCTCTCTCTCCCCCATGTGTAGTGCAGGGTCTGTCGCTCTCTCCTCCATGTGTAGTGCAGGGTCTGTCGCTCTCTTTCCTCCATGTGTAGTGCAGGGTCTGTCGCTCTCTCTCCCCCATGTGTAGTGCAGGGTCTGTCGCTCTCTCCTCCATGTGCAGGGTCTGTCGCTCTCTACTCCATGTGCAGGGTCTGTCGCTCTCTCCTCCATGTGCAGGGTCTGTCGCTCTCTTTCCTCCATGTGTAGTGCAGGGTCTGTCGCTCTCTTTCCTCCATGTGTAGTGCAGGGTCTGTCGCTCTTTCTCCCCCATGTGTAGTGCGGGTTCAGTCGCTCTCACTCCCCCATGTGTAGTGCAGGGTCTGTCGCTCTCTCTCCCCCATGTGTAGTGCAGGGTCTGTCGCTATCTCTCCTCCATGTGTAGTGCAGGGTCTGTCGCTCTCTCTCTCCCATGTGTAGTGCGGGGTCTGTCGCTCTCTCTCTCTCCCATGTGTAGTGCGGGGTCTGTCGCTCTCTCTCCCCCATGTGTAGTGCAGGGTCTGTCGCTCTCTCTCCTCCATTTGTAGTGCAGGGTCTGTCGCTCTCTCTCCTCAATGTGTAGTGCGGGGTCTGTCGCTCTCTCTCCCCCATGTGTAGTGCGGGGTCTGTCGCTCTCTCTCCTCCATGTGTAGTGCGGGGTCTGTCGCTCTCTCTCCCCCATGTGTAGTGCAGGGTCTGTCGCTCTCTCTCCCCCATGTGTAGTGCAGGGTCTGTCGCTCTCTCCTCCATGTGCAGGGTCTGTCGCTCTCTTTCCTCCATGTGTAGTGCAGGGTCTGTCGCTCTCTCCTCCATGTGCAGGGTCTGTCGCTCTCTCTCCTCCATGTGTAGTGCGGGGTCTGTCGCTCTCTCTCCTCCATGTGTAGTGCGGGGACTGTCGCTCTCTCTCCTCCATGTGTAGCGCGGGGTCTGTCGCTCTCTCTCCCCCATGTGTAGTGCAGGGTCTGTCGCTCTCTCTCCCCCATGTGTAGTGCAGGGTCTGTTGCTCTCTCTCCTCCATGTGTAGTGCGGGATCTGTCGCTCTCTCTCCCCCATGTGTAGTGCAGGGTCTGTCGCTCTCTCTCCCCCATGTGTAGTGCAGGGTCTGTCGCTCTCTCCTCCATGTGCAGGGTCTGTCGCTCTCTCTCCCCCATGTGTAGTGCGGGGTCTGTCGCTCTCTCTCCTCCATGTTTAGTGCGGGGACTGTCGTTCTCTCTCCTCCATGTGTAGTGCAGGGTCTGTCGCTCTCTCCTCCATGTGCAGGGTCTGTCGCTCTCTCTCCTCCATGTGTAGTGCGGGGACTGTCGTTCTCTCTCCCCCATGTGTAGTGCAGGGTCTGTTGCTCTCTCTCCTCCATGTGTAGTGCAGGGTCTGTCGCTCTCTCCTCCATGTGTAGTGCGGGATCTGTAGTTCTCTCTCCCCCATGTGTAGTGCAGGGTCTGTCGCTCTCTCTCCCCCATGTGTAGTGCAGGGTCTGTCGCTCTCTCCTCCATGTGCAGGGTCTGTCGCTCTCTTTTCTCCATGTGTAGTGCAGGGTCTGTCGCTCTCTCCTCCATGTGCAGGGTCTGTCGCTCTCTCTCCCCCATGTGTAGTGCGGGGTCTGTCGCTCTCTCTCCTCCATGTGTAGTGCGGGGACTGTCGTTCTCTCTCCTCCATGTGTAGTGCAGGGTCTGTCGCTCTCTCTCCTCCATGTGTAGTGGGGGGTCTGTCGCTCTCTCTCTCCTCCATGTCTAGTGGGGGTCTGTCGCTCTCTCTCCCCCATGTGTAGTGCGGGGTCTGTCGCTCTCTATCCCCCATGTGTAGTGCGGGGTCTGTCGCTCTCTTTCCTCTATGTGTAGTGCAGGGTCTGTCACTCTCTCTCCTCCATGTGTAGTGCGGGGTGTGTCGCTCTCTCCTCCATGTGCAGGGTCTGTCGCTCTCTCTCCCCCATGTGTAGTGCAGGGTCTGTCGCTCTCTCTCCTCCATGTGTAGCGCAGGGTCTGTCGCTCTCTCTCCTCCTTGTGTAGTGCGGGGTCTGTCGCTCTCTCTCCTACATGTGTAGTGCAGGGTCTGTCGCTCTCTATCTTCCATGTGTAGTGCGGGGTCTGTCGCTCTCTCTCCCCCATGTGTAGTGCAGGGTCTGTCACTCTCTCTCCTCCATGTGTAGTGCAGGGTCTGTCGATCTCTCCTCCATGTGCAGGGTCTGTCGCTCTCCTTCCTCCATGTGTAGTGCGGGGTGTGTCGCTCTCTCCTCCATGTGCAGGGTCTGTCGCTCTCTCTCCCCCATGTGTAGTGCAGGGTCTATCGCTCTCTCTCCTCCATGTGTAGCGCAGGGTCTGTCGCTCTCTCTCCTCCTTGTGTAGTGCGGGGTCTGTCGCTCTCTCTCCTACATGTGTAGTGCAGGGTCTGTCGCTCTCTCTCTTCCATGTGTAGTGCGGGGTCTGTCGCTCTCTCTCCCCCATGTGTAGTGCGGGGTCTGTCGCTCTCTCTCCTACATGTGTAGTGCGGGGTCTGTCGCTCTCTCTCCTCCATGTGTAGTGCGGGGTCTGTAGCTCTCTCTCCTCCATGTGTAGTGCGGGGTCTGTCGCTCTCTCTCCTCCATGTGTAGTGCGGGGTCTGTCACTCTCTCTCCTCCATGTGTACTGCGGGGTCTGTCGCTCTCTCTCCTCCATGTGTAGTGCGGGGTCTGTCGCTCTCTCTCCTACATGTGTAGTGCGGGGTCTGTCGCTCTCTCTCCTCCATGTGTAGTGCGGGGTCTGTCGCTCTCTCTCCTCCATGTGTAGTGCGGTGTCTGTCGCTCTCTCTCCTCCATGTGCAGGGTCTGTCGCTCTCTCCTCCATGTGCAGAGTCTGTCGCTCTCTCTCCCCCATGTGTAGTGCAGGATCTGTCGCTCTCTTTCCTCCATGTGTAGTGCAGGGTCTGTCGCTCTCTCTCCCCCATGTGTAGTGCAGGGTCTGTCGCTCTCTCTCCTCCATGTGTAGTGCGGGGTCTGTCGCTCTCTCTCCCCCATGTGTAGTGCGGAGTCTGTCGCTCTCTCTCCCCCATGTGTAGTGCAGGGTCTGTCGCTCTCTCTCCCCCATGTGTAGTGCAGGGTCTGTCGCTCTCTCTCTCCTCCATGTGTAGTGCAGGGTCTGTCGCGCTCTCTCTCCTCCATGTGTAGTGGGGGGTCTGTCGCGCTCTCTCTCCTCCATGTGTAGTGGGGGTCTGTCGCTCTCTCTCCTCCATGTGTAGTGCGGGGTCTGTCGCTCCCTCTCCCCCATGTGTAGCGCGGGGTCTGTCGCTCTCTATCCCCCATGTGTAGCGCGGGGTCTGTCGCTCTCTTTCCTTCTTGTGTAGCGCGGGGTCTGTCGCTCTCTCTCTTCCATGAGTAGTGCAGGGTCTGTCGCTCTCTCTCCTCCATGTGTAGTGCGGGGTCTGTCGCTCTCTCTCCTCCAGGAGTAGTGCGGGGTCTGTCGCTCTCTCTCCTCCATGCGTAATGCGGGGTCTGTCGCTCTTTCTCCTCCATGTGTAGTGCGGGGTCTGTCGCTCTCTCTCCTCCATGTGTAGTGCGGGGTCTGTCGCTCTCTCTCCCCCCATGTGTAGTGCGGGGTCTGTCGCTCTCTCTCCCCCATGTGTAGTGCGGGGTCTGTCGCTCTCTCTCCCCCATGTGTAGTGCGGGGTCTGTCGCTCTCTCTCCTCCATGTGTAGTGCGGGGTCTGTCGCTCTCTCTCCTCCATGTGTAGTGCGGGGTCTGTCGCTCACTCTCCTCCATGTGTAGTGCGGGGTCTGTCGCTCACTCTCCTCCATGTGTAGTGCGGGGTCTGTCGCTCTCTCTCTTCCATGTGTAGTGCGGGGTCTGCCGCTTTCTCTCCTCCATGTGTAGTGCGGGGTCTGTCGCTCTCTCTCTTCCATGAGTAGTGCAGGGTCTGTCGCTCTCTCTCCTCCATGTGTAGTGCGGGGTCTGTCGCTCTCTCTCCTCCATGTGTAGTGCGGGGTCTGTCGCTCTCTCTCCTCCAGGAGTAGTGCGGGGTCTGTCGCTCTCTCTCCTCCATGCGTAATGCGGGGTCTGTCGCTCTTTCTCCTCCATGTGTAGTGCGGGGTCTGTCGCTCTCTCTCCTCCATGTGTAGTGCGGGGTCTGTCGCTCTCTCTCCCCCCATGTGTAGTGCAGGGTCTGTCGCTCTCTCCTCCATGTGTAGTGCAGGGTCTGTGTCTCTCCCCCGTGTGTAGTGCAGGGTCTGTCGCTCTCTCCTCCATGTGCAGTGTCTGTCGCTCTCTTTCCTCCATGTGTAGTGCAGGGTCTGTCGCTCTCTCCTCCATGTGCAGGGTCTGTCGCTCTCTCTCCCCCATGTGTAGTGCAGGGTCTGTCGCTCTCTCTCCTCCATGTGTAGTGCAGGGTCTGTCGCTCTCTCTCCTCCATGTGTAGTGCAGGGTCTGTCGCTCTCTCTCCTCCATGTGTAGTGCAGGGTCTGTCGCTCTCTCTCCTCCATGTGTAGTGCAGGGTCTGTCGCTCCCTCTCCCCCATGTGTAGTGCGGGGTCTGTCGCTCTCTCTCCTCCATGTGTAGTGCGGGGTCTGTCGCTCTCTCTCCCCCATGTGTAGTGCAGGGTCTGTCGCTCTCTCTCCTCCATGTGCAGGGTCTGTCGCTCTCTTTCCTCCATGTGTAGTGCATGGTCTGTCGCTCTCTCTCCCCCATGTGTAGTGCGGGGTCTGTCGCTCTCTCTCCCCCATGTGTAGTGCAGGGTCTGTCGCTCTCTCTCCTCCATGTGTAGTGCGGGGTCTGTCGCTCTCTCTCCCCCATGTGTAGTGCGGGGTCTGTCGCTCTCTCTCCCCCATGTGTAGTGCGGGGTCTGTCGCTCTCTCTCCCCCATGTGTAGTGCGGGGTCTGTCGCTCTCTCTCCTCCATGTGTAGTGCGGGGTCTGTCGCTCTCTCTCCCCCATGTGTAGTGCGGGGTCTGTCGCTCTCTCTCCCCCATGTGTAGTGCAGGGTCTGTCGCTCTCTCCTCCATGTGCAGGGTCTGTCGCTCTCTCTCCTCCATGTGTAGTGCGGGGTCTGTCGCTCTCTCTCCTCCATGTGTAGTGCGGGGACTGTCGTTCTCTCTCCTCCATGTGCAGGGTCTGTCGCTCTCTCTCCTCAATGTGTAGTGCGGGGACTGTCGTTCTCTCTCCCCCATGTGTAGTGCGGGGTCTGTCGCTCTCTCTCCCCCATGTGTAGTGCGGGGTCTGTCGCTCTCTCTCCCCCATGTGTAGTGCGGGGTCTGTCGCTCTCTCTCCCCCATGTGTAGTGCGGGGTCTGTCGCTCTCTCTCCTCCATGTGTAGTGCAGGGTCTGTCGCTCTCTCTCCTCCATGTGTAGTGCGGGGTCTGTCGCTCTCTCTCCTCCATGTGTAGTGCGGGGTCTGTCGCTCTCTCTCCTCCATGTGTAGTGCGGGGTCTGTCGCTCTCTCTCCTCCATGTGTAGTGCGGGGTCTGTCGCTCTCTCTCCTCCATGTGTAGTGCAGGGTCTGTCGCTCTCTCTCCTCCATGTGTAGTGCAGGGTCTGTCGCTCTCTCCTCCATGTGCAGGGTCTGTCGCTCTCTCTCCTCCATGTGTAGTGCGGAGACTGTCGTTCTCTCTCCCCCATGTGTAGTGCGGGGTCTGTCGCTCTCTCTCCCCCATGTTTAGTGCGGGGTCTGTCGCTCTCTCTCCTCCATGTGTAGTGCGGGGTCTGTCGCTCTCTCTCCCCCATGTGTAGTGCAGGGTCTGTCGCTCTCTCTCCCCCATGTGTAATGCGGGGTCTGTCGCTCTCTCTCCTCCATGTGTAGTGCAGGGTCTGTCGCTCTCCTCCATGTGTAGTGCGGGGTCTGTCGCTCTCTATCTTCCATGTGTAGTGCGGGGTCTGTCGCTCTCTCTCCCCCATGTGTAGTGCAGGGTCTGTCACTCTCTCTCCTCCATGTGTAGTGCAGGGTCTGTCGATCTCTCCTCCATGTGCAGGGTCTGTCGCTCTCCTTCCTCCATGTGTAGTGCGGGGTGTGTCGCTCTCTCCTCCATGTGCAGGGTCTGTCGCTCTCTCTCCCCCATGTGTAGTGCAGGGTCTATCGCTCTCTCTCCTCCATGTGTAGCGCAGGGTCTGTCGCTCTCTCTCCTCCTTGTGTAGTGCGGGGTCTGTCGCTCTCTCTCCTACATGTGTAGTGCAGGGTCTGTCGCTCTCTCTCTTCCATGTGTAGTGCGGGGTCTGTCGCTCTCTCTCCCCCATGTGTAGTGCGGGGTCTGTCGCTCTCTCTCCTACATGTGTAGTGCGGGGTCTGTCGCTCTCTCTCCTCCATGTGTAGTGCGGGGTCTGTAGCTCTCTCTCCTCCATGTGTAGTGCGGGGTCTGTCGCTCTCTCTCCTCCATGTGTAGTGCGGGGTCTGTCGCTCTCTCTCCCCCATGTGTAGTGCAGGGTCTGTCGCTCTCTCTCCCCCATGTGTAATGCGGGGTCTGTCGCTCTCTCTCCTCCATGTGTAGTGCAGGGTCTGTCGCTCTCCTCCATGTGTAGTGCGGGGTCTGTCGCTCTCTCTCCTCCATGTGTAGTGCGGGGTCTGTCGCTCTCTCTCCTCCATGTGTAGTGCGGGGTCTGTCGCTCTCTCTCCCCCATGTGTAGTGCAGGGTCTGTCGCTCTCTCTCCTCCTTGTGTAGTGCGGGGTCTGTCGCTCTCTCTCCTCCTTGTGTAGTGCGGGGTCTGTCGCTCTCTCTCCTCCATGTGTAGTGCAGGGTCTGTCGCTCTCTCTCCTCCATGTGTAGTGCGGGGGCTGTCGCTCTCTCTCCTCCATGTGTAGTGCAGGGTCTGTCGCTCTCTCTCCTCCATGTGTAGTGCGGGGTCTGTCGTTCTCTCTCCCCCATGTGTAGTGCGGGGTCTGTCGCTCTCTCTCCTCCATGTGTAGTGCGGGGTCTGTCGCTCTCTCTCTCCCCCATGTGTAGTGCGGGGTCTGTCGCTCTCTCTCCTCCATGTGTAGTGCGGGGTCTGTCGCTCTCTCTCCTCCATGTGTAGTGCGGGGTCTGTCGCTCTCTCTCTCCCCCATGTGTAGTGCGGGGTCTGTCGCTCTCTCTCCTCCATGTGTGGTGCGGGGTCTGTCGCTCTCTCTCTCCCCCATGTGTAGTGCGGGGTCTGTCGTTCTCTCTCCCCCATGTGTAGTGCGGGGTCTGTCGCTCTCTCTCCTCCATGTGTAGTGCGGGGTCTGTCGCTCTCTCTCCCCCATGTGTAGTGCGGGGTCTGTCGCTCTCTCTCCTCCATGTGTAGTGCGGGGTCTGTCGCTCTCTCTCCTCCATGTGTGGTGCGGGGTCTGTCGCTCTCTCTCCTCCATGTGTAGTGCGGGGTCTGTCGCTCTCTCTCCTCCATGTGTAGTGCGGGGTCTGTCGCTCTCTCTCCTCCATGTGTAGTGCGGGGTCTGTCGCTCTCTCTCCTCCATGTGTAGTGCGGGGTCTGTCGCTCTCTCTCCCCCATGTGTAGTGCGGGGTCTGTCGCTCTCTCTCCTCCATGTGTAGTGCAGGGTCTGTCGCTCTCTCTCCTCCATGTGTAGTGCGGGGGCTGTCGCTCTCTCTCCTCCATGTGTAGTGCAGGGTCTGTCGCTCTCTCTCCTCCATGTGTAGTGCGGGGTCTGTCGTTCTCTCTCCCCCATGTGTAGTGCGGGGTCTGTCGCTCTCTCTCCTCCATGTGTAGTGCGGGGTCTGTCGCTCTCTCTCTCCCCCATGTGTAGTGCGGGGTCTGTCGCTCTCTCTCCTCCATGTGTAGTGCGGGGTCTGTCGCTCTCTCTCCTCCATGTGTAGTGCGGGGTCTGTCGCTCTCTCTCTCCCCCATGTGTAGTGCGGGGTCTGTCGCTCTCTCTCCTCCATGTGTGGTGCGGGGTCTGTCGCTCTCTCTCTCCCCCATGTGTGGTGCGGGGTCTGTCGTTCTCTCTCCCCCATGTGTAGTGCGGGGTCTGTCGCTCTCTCTCCTCCATGTGTAGTGCGGGGTCTGTCGCTCTCTCTCCCCCATGTGTAGTGCGGGGTCTGTCGCTCTCTCTCCTCCATGTGTAGTGCAGGGTCTGTCGCTCTCTCTCCTCCATGTGTAGTGCGGGGTCTGTCGCTCTCTCTCCTCCATGTGTAGTGCGGGGTCTGTCGCCCTCTCTCCTCCATGTGTGGTGCGGGGTCTGTCGCTCTCTCTCCTCCATGTGTAGTGCGGGGTCTGTCGCTCTCTCTCCTCCATGTGTAGTGCGGGGTCTGTCGCTCTCACTCCTCCATGTGTAGTGCGGGGTCTGTCGCTCTCTCTCCTCCATGTGTAGTGCGGGGTCTGTCGCTCTCTCTCCTCCATGTGTAGTGCAGGGTCTGTCGCTCTCTCTCCCCCATGTATAGTGCGGGGTCTGTCGCTCTCTCTCCCCCATGTGTAGTGCGGGGTCTGTCGCTCTCTCTCCTCCATGTGTGGTGCGGGGTCTGTCGCTCTCTCTCCTCCATGTGTGGTGCGGGGTCTGTCGCTCTCTCTCCTCCATGTGTGGTGCGGGGTCTGTCGCTCTCTCTCCTCCATGTGTAGTGCGGGGTCTGTCGCTCTCTCTCCTCCATGTGTGGTGCGGGGTCTGTCGCTCTCTCTCCTCCATGTGTAGTGCAGGGTCTGTCGCTCTCTCTCCTCCATGTGTAGTGCGGGGTCTGTCGCTCTCTCTCCCCCATGTGTAGTGCGGGGTCTGTCGCTCTCTCTCCTCCATGTGTGGTGCGGGGTCTGTCGCTCTCTCTCCTCCATGTGTAGTGCAGGGTCTGTCGCTCTCTCTCCTCCATGTGTAGTGCAGGGTCTGTCGCTCTCTCTCCTCCATGTGTAGTGTGGGGTCTGTCGCTCTCTCTCCTCCATGTGTAGTGCGGAGTCTGTCGCTCTCTCTCCTCCATGTGTAGTGCAGGGTCTGTCGCTCTCTCTCCTCCATGTGTAGTGCGGGGTCTGTCGCTCTCTCTCCTCCATGTGTAGTGCGGGGTCTGTCGCTCTCTCTCCTCCATGTGTAGTGCGGGGTCTGTCGCTCTCTGCCCCATATACAGTGCAGGATCACACACACATACCTGCACCTGCTGAGCCGCCACCGCCGTGTGCTGACAGGACCTGTGTGACGTCATTGTCATGTGATCAGTCACATGATCAGGGGTCGGAGCTCCAGGGTTCTCTGCAGGGCTCTGCTGGATGATGCATGGTATTATAGAGAAGGATGTAGCAGAGTCGTGTGTGTAATGTCCATGTGACACCCTGAGCGCGGGGCACCCGGAACACTTCATGGGTCAGATCCTTTCTTGTTGTCATGGGGGGTTTGAGGTTGTGCCGGTGCCTTGGTGTACAGTGAAAAACACACAGCTATGAGTGTGCGGGGGGGTTCACGTTGTCTTTTTATAGTGTCCTCTCCGGTGGTGATGATGGTGGCGTTCCCCGTGGTGTTGGTGCGGAGGGAGACAGGAGAGTCAGGCGGCAGATGAACTTTAAAACATGAAAAATTTTACTTGTAACAAGAAGGATCGCAGCCATAGATGGTACAAGATAACATGTGCCGATGACAAAGCTCCGGAGGCAACAGATGCAGGAAACGGCAGATATGAGGTGTGATAAACAGCAAGTGTGAACAGAGCCTATCCTGTTATCTAGTCTGGACAGATAGAAGAAGCCTCTATCCCACTGGAGAGGTGTTCCCCTGCAGACCCCCATATCCCCGCTTCCTCTGACCTTCACTATGTTGTAGGTTTCCGGTTTTCTAATCTCCATTATGAGGGACCACCCTCCAGGCCCCTACACCTCCTGTGTCCACAGCTTAGTATTCTGGTAGGATTAGAGTGCTGTGCAGACCAGGGAATGCCATCTGCCTCGAGGGTCCTAGTTCTCAGGTTATCCCACAGGTTTCTTCTGGTCAGTCCATCTCTATTCGGCCCACTGGAAGGGGGAAAGGTAATCCCCTCATAAGTTCACTGGCTGATCCTCATCCTCTGAGGTGCTCACTGGCCGATCCCCATCCTCTGAGGTGCTCACTGACCGATCCTCATCCTCTCAGGTGCTCATTGGTCAATCCCCGTCCTCTGAGGTGCTCACTGGCCGATCCCCATCCTCTGAGGTGCTCACTGGCCGATCCCCATCCTCTGAGGTGCTCACTGGCCGATCCCCATCCTCTGAGGTGCTCACTGGCCGATCCCCATTCTCTGAGGTGCTCACTGACCGATCCCCATCCTCTGAGGTGCTCACTGGCCGATCCCCATCCTCTGAGGTGCTCACTGGCCGATCCCCATCCTCTGAGGTGCTCACTGGCTGATCCTCATCCTCTGAGGTGCTCACTTGTCGATCCCCATCCTCTGAGGTGCTCACTGGCTGAACCCCATCCTCTGAGGTGCTCACTGGCCGATCCCCATCCTCTGAGGTGCTCACTGGCCGATCCCCATCCTCTGAGGTGCTCACTGGCTGATCCCCATCCTCTGAGGTGCTCACTGGCCGATCCCCATTCTCTGACGTGCTCACTGTCTGATCCCCATCCTCTGAGGTGCTCACTTGTCGATCCCCATCCTATGAGGTGCTCACTGGCTGATCCCCATCCTCTGAGGTGCTCACTGGCCGATCCCCATCCTCTGAGGTGTTCACTGGCTGATCCCCATCCTCTGAGGTGCTCACTTGTCGATCCCCATCCTCTGAGGTGCTCACTGGCTGATCCCCATCCTCTGAGGTGCTCACTGGCCGATCCCCATCCTCTGAGGTGCTCACTGGCCGATCCCCATCCTCTGAGGTGCTCACTGGCCGATCCCCATCCTCTGAGGTGTTCACTGGCTGATCCCCATCCTCTGAGGTGCTCACTTGTCGATCCCCATCCTCTGAGGTGCTCACTGGCTGAACCCCATCCTCTGAGGTGCTCACTGGCCGATCCCCATCCTCTGAGGTGCTCACTGGCCGATCCCCATCCTCTGAGGTGCTCACTGGCCGATTCCCATCCTCTGAGGTGCTCACTGGCCGATCCCCATCCTCTGAGGTGCTCACTGGCCGATCCCCATCCTCTGAGGTGTTCACTGGCTGATCCCCATCCTCTGAGGTGCTCACTTGTCGATCCCCATCCTCTGAGGTGCTCACTGGCTGAACCCCATCCTCTGAGGTGCTCACTGGCCGATCCCCATCCTCTGAGGTGCTCACTGGCCGATCCCCATCCTCTGAGGTGCTCACTGGCCGATCCCCATCCTCTGAGGTGCTCACTGGCCGATCCCCATCCTCTGAGGTGCTCACTGGCCGATCCCCATCCTCTGAGGTGCTCACTGGCTGATCCCCATCCTCTGAGGTGCTCACTTGTCGATCCCCATCCTATGAGGTGCTCACTGGCCGATCCCCATCCTCTGAGGTGCTCACTGGCTGATCCCCATCCTCTGAGGTGTTCACTGGCTGATCCCCATCCTCTGAGGTGCTCACTTGTCGATCCCCATCCTCTGAGGTGCT
This sequence comes from Phyllobates terribilis, assembly GCF_046119375.1. Classification (NCBI taxonomy): domain Eukaryota; kingdom Metazoa; phylum Chordata; class Amphibia; order Anura; family Dendrobatidae; genus Phyllobates; species Phyllobates terribilis. Next base: position 597,621,012 of record NW_027362761.1, read on the forward strand.
CACTGGCTGATCCCCATCCTCTGAGGTGCTCACTGGCCGATCCCCATCCTCTGAGGTGCTCACTGGCTGATCCCCATCCTCTGAGGTGCTCATTGGCCGATCCCCATCCTCTGAGGTGCTCACTGGCCGATCCCCATCCTCTGAGGTGCTCACTGGCCGATCCCCATCCTCTGAGGTGCTCACTGGCCGATCCCCATCCTCTGAGGTGCTCACTGGCCGATCCCCATCCTCTGAGGTGCTCACTGGCCGATCCCCATCCTCTGAGGTGCTCACTGGCCGATCCCCATCCTCTGAGGTGCTCACTGGCCGATCCCCATCCTCTGAGGTGCTCACTGGCTGATCCCCATCCTCTGAGGTGCTCACTGGCCGATCCCCATCCTCTGAGGTGCTCACTGGCTGATCCCCATCCTCTGAGGTGCTCACTTGTTGATCCCCATCCTATGAGGTGCTCACTGGCTGATCCCCATCCTCTGAGGTGCTCACTGGCCGATCCCCATCCTCTGAGGTGTTCACTGGCTGATCCCCATCCTCTGAGGTGCTCACTTGTCGATCCCCATCCTCTGAGGTGCTCACTGGCCGATCCCCATCCTCTGAGGTGCTCACTGGCCGATCCCCATCCTCTGAGGTGCTCACTGGCCGATTCCCATCCTCTGAGGTGCTCACTGGCCGATCCCCATCCTCTGAGGTGCTCACTGGCCGATCCCCATCCTCTGAGGTGCTCACTGGCCGATCACCATCCTCTGAGGTGCTCACTGGCCGATCCCCATCCTCTGAGGTGCCATCCGCCTAGCAACTGCCTCAGTGAGGAGCCAAACTGCTTTCTACCTGGGCTGCTGCAATAAATGCTGACATGCAGCGACAATAAGGCCGCGGCCCCACTATCAGTATTTGGTCAGTATTCGGTCAGTATTTTTCTAAGGAGTGGGAGCAGGGTCGGACTGGGTTGCCTAGGGCCCACCCGGGGAACTGACTCTAGGGGCCCACACTACAGCCCACCATAAACGGTTTTATTACTTGTTATGCTTTTCTATAATGTACTATAGTTACATGATTGGCCGCGCTGTGGAGCACCAAGCGGCAGGACTTTGTTCGAACAGTCATTCCGTACTGCCAGAGTCCCTTTAATGGTAACTTGTCACCTTGAAAAACGCTATTTATCTGCAGATATAGGGGTAATCTGCAGGTAAATAGGGTTTAAAGCCTGGTTAGACGGCTTATTGGAAAAGCATTGGCTACACGGAGAAAATTATGTTTTATTCTCCCTGTCGCCACTCGCTTCCTGTCATCGGGTCGGTGCAAGGAGGGAGACATTACAGACACCGCTAACTACAAAGTGAGCGTGCTGCAATAGTGTCCTCCGGCACCTTGATTGTGACATCTTCCATGGAGGCCAACCACAGGCTGAGCTTCATTGAATGACTAACATGGCAGCAGCACCTGGCAACTAGTGCTGAGTGAGCATGGTCGGATAATGTGTTATTCCAGCATGCTCGGATGTTCCGAGTATCTTGTAGTGCTCTGCTACTATGCTCGAGTCCCCGCCGTAGCATGTTTTGCAGCAGAAGACAGACGCAACACATGCAGGAATTGCCTGTTTGTTAGGTAATCCCTGCATGTGTTGCTTCTGTCTACCTCCGCAAAACATGTTACCGCAGATACTCGGATAACACCCGAGCATGCTGAGATAACACCTTATCCGACCACGCTCACTCAGCACTACTGGCAACCCATCAGCAACCTGCAACTGCGTCACAGGGGGCTGAAGGGAGCAGGTGACTGCATGCACCGGCCATCGTGCTATATAATGCCGCTGTCAGTGATTGACAAGGGCACTTAAATACTCAAAACAGCAGCAATCAAGGCGAGCTCTGATCACTGCTGTTACAGGCAGACGCCGGCTATGTAACACAGCCGATATCTGCCTTTATGGAGCAGGCTCAGCTCCTGAACCCGCTCCATACAAGCACATCCCAAAGGTGACAGTTATGACAAGGTTAGCAAATTTCACTTGTCTGTTCCTAAATGTGGAAAGACAAATGGAATTCCCTAACACATGTGAAAGAGACCTAATAGATTTAGTAAAGGTGCCTCAAGCATATGAATGTTATTACACACCACAATGCACAGTTACATACACGCATCTTACAAAAATACATATTATTCCAGCTACGCAGACGCACACAGACGCGCGCAAACACATAGACGCGCAAAAACACGCAGACGCGCACAAACACATCAGTACATGAATACATCATCTGAACCACCATCATTTGTAATGTCAGCCCCATATATCTTTGTATCGCATAAACCTACAACTCCCAGTATGTAATTAACTATAGAGATACTGGGAGTTGTTATCAGTCATCATCAGACTGCGGACCATACAGGAACCACAGTACTGATGAGACACAGGCAGGATCACAAATGAGCATTTACATCCAGGTATCTTACCTGAGACCTCTTCTCTGATTAGAGTCGTTCGCTTTCTTTTCGTCTCCATCTTGTCCAGACTCCATGATGACTTTTCTCATCCACAGCTCGTCTCTGCAGATTTCCATCTTCTCCGGTCTTCTGCAGCACATCCCAACACGATGCCCTTAAAGATAGCAGTGTCATTATAATGCTCCTGAATAAAAATATCTACACTGAGCCCCTGAATAAACCTAACTCTCACAATGCTCCCTGCACAAAACATGACATACACTCTACCCCTCTTATGGTACCTGCTCTCCACACTGTCCTCTCCTTTCCATACTGGACCCCCTCTCCACACTGTCCTCTCCTTTCCATACTGGACCCCCTCTTCACACTGTCCTCTCCTTACCATACTGGGCCCCCTCTTCACACTGTCCTCTCCTTACCATACTGGGCCCCCTCTTCACACTGTCCTCTAATATGGTGTCCCCACTATACTGCCCAGTCATCACACTCCCCCTCCTCAGCATACTGTTCCCTCCTTGCTGTGACCTCACACTGTTCCCCCCATACTGTCGCATCTTTATACCTTCCCCCACACTACCTAGTCTCTGTGCTGTGTCACCTCACACTTTTCTCCCTCCATACAGTCTCCTCACACTATTCCCCCACTCTCCATACCGTCTCATACATCCCTTCCCCATTCTGTTCCCGCACCCATTCCCACCCCTCCCCTAGATCATCATACTGTTTCTTCACACATCTCCACATTCTGTCTCCTAAAATTTCTCTCCCATCTCTCCCCAAATATAATAAATCTTCGGAAGAGCACACAGACATGCAGAAGCGCGCTTACACACACGAAAACAAGCGCACACAGACACATACTAAGGGCTCTTTCACACATCAGTACGTGCGGTGACAGTTTCCACACGTACCAGAGACATTGGTACACGTAGACCCGTTCAAATGTATGCGTATGTGCACATGTCAGTGTGTTTCCACTTTCCACAGACCATGTGGTGTCCGTGGGCAAAACGCATTGACATGTCTGTATTTTACTTCTGCACAGGCCGCAAAATGTCCCGCACACTGATGACAGATAGCGCTCTTCCCAAGCACCGGGTGCCGAACGCTGCCCTCATCATAGATCCCTGCCGGCGCTGCAATCAGCAGCAGCAGGGTCAATGATGAGAGTAGTAGTCTACTCCCCCCGTGTCCAACTGTAAAAATAAGAATCAAATAAAAAAATCCTTATACTCACCTCTCCTAAGTGTCACATGCAGTAATCCGTGTGAGCGCTCACGCTGAGGAGAATGACTCCTGCAGCGAGCGGGCCCCCGGAGATGCACTCAACAAGCGGTGTCCTGTCATTCACTAAGCGCAGCTTCGGGGCCCGCTCGCTGCAGGAGTCATTCTCCTCGGCGTGAGCGCTCGCACAGATTACAGCAGGTGACAGTAGAGGTGAGTATAAGGATTTTTTTATTTTATTCTTATTTTTACAGTTGGACACGGCGGGAGTAGACTACTACTCTCATCATTGACCCTCCTGCTGCTGATCACAGCGCCGGCAGGGATCTATGATGAGGGCAGCGCTCAGCACCCGGCTCTTGGGAACAGTGCTACCTGTACACTGATTTCCAAGCGCCAGTATGTGTCACATGGATGACACACAGGTGGACACATATCTCCAGTCCTGTAAATATCAGGGCATGTGAAAAAGCCCTAATATACACACGCAGGTACACATACAGAAATGTGGACACGTACACACGCAGGCAAGCACACACAGAAATGCACACGCAGTCATGCACAGACACACTCAGACAATCACACACACAAAAATGCAGTCACGCAGGGAAGCACGCACACGGCACCCGACACCCCGCCAGGCCAGTCCGAGCCTGAGTGGGAGCCAAAACCAGGTGAGGAATAGTGATGAGCGAGCCTGTTCGCTACTGCTCGGTGCTCGCCCAAGCATCTCACTGCTCGAGATGCTCGGCACTCGCGAGTATTTCCGGGGTTGCTCGGCGGGAGCTCGGGTCTCCTCCCTGCATGTTTGGCGCTCTTTAGAGCGCCAATGAACATGCAGGGATTGCCTGCCACTCACTGTAATGCCGTAGCCATGTTGGTTGTGGTATTACAGTGATTGGCTGGCCGCACAGCGTCATCAGGTCTATATCAGACCCGGCGCCGCCATGCTCGTCACAGTCACTCCGGAATCAGACAGTGTAGGGAGAGCTCCTGCTGCTGTGTCAGGGAGAGATTTGCTTGTTTCTAGTTAGTGTAGGTGTACCAAACTATATTAGAGACACATATCCATCTCAACTAACAGTCCTTCTGAGGACTAATCCATTTGCAGAGATATCAGGCAGGCAGTGTATATAGGCAAGCAGTGTATATAGCAGACTGCAGTGTATATAGCACAAGAGGCTCCATTCCAGTTTTGTCTGATGCTGCTGTTAGATATTTTTAGAAATAGGCCCAGGTCTCAGGAATAATTTTTTTTTGGATGTTAATCCTCATTATTTGCTTAAAAAGCAATCCAGAGAACACAGTTTTTCTGCACCATTTGCTTGTTGGCACTGTAGAATACAGCCAGGTCCTTTCCATATTACAGCGCTAAAAATACAGCTATTTAAAACTGTGGTTTGTCCGTCACATGGATCACATATAAATGCGCTGAAAATACTGCCATTTCTGGCCTCCATTAAAAAAAATTTCAGTGTGTCAGTGAAGCATTTGACACCAGTTTGCTGTTCAAAATAGTTACCTACAGGCCAGGTATTTAAAACTGTGTTTTCTCCATCACACGGATCACATATATGTTTTCAGAAAATACTGCCATTTCTGGCCTCCATTAAATTTTTTTTCAGTGTGTCAGTGAAGCAATTGACACCAGTTTGCTGTTCAAAATAGTTACCTACAGGCCAGGTATTTAAAACTGTGGTTTGTCCATCACACGGATCACATATAAGTTTGCTCCAAATTCAGTCATTTGTAGTGAGCAAGATATTGTCCTCCATTTAAAATGGGCAAGCCACGTGGCAAGGGACGGAGAACTGGAGATGATGGTGCATGCAGAGGCCGAGGCCGTGGGCAATCTTAAATTGTGCCACAACAAACACCCACATCTTCTCGCTCAACCTTCCTGTCCCAATTAATAGAGACCGCAGAACACCACTATTGAACACAGAGCAGTGTGAAAAGGTTGTTGGTTGGATAGCGGATAATGCTTCCAGTCACTTAACCACCACCACCATCACCATCACCTTGTCTTCCACATGGTCAAGTCTCAGTAGCTGTGAGTCTGGACCGCATATTCCTCACCCTGAACCTCCTTCCTCCCTCCATGCCGAGTGCCCAGAGACAACTGATCCCACACTTGGACACTCTGAAGAGCTGTTCACTTTTCCATTTATAGATTCGGACCTCTCACCCGGTCCACTTGAAGCGGGGCAAGAGGAGATCGCGTGTAGCGATGCCCAAATATTTCAGCAGCCACGGTCACAAGAAGGCGACGGTGGGAAAGTGTCACAAGCGTTGGACGTTGATGAGACACAATTGCCAGAAAGTAAGGAGGAGGACCAGGGTGCGGAAGTGGTGGATGATATAGTAACTGACTCAACCTGGCAGGAGGACATGCAGAGCGAGGACAGCAGCACACAGGGGGAGGGAGGCAGAGCACCCCAACAGGCAGTAAGAAGCAGTGTGGTTACCGCAGAAAGAAGGCAGGCAACCGTTCCCCGTAACACCAACACGAAGGAAGTTGCCAGTACAACTGTTAGGTCTGGTTGTTTTTTAAAGGCACTGCCAATAACTCCAAAAAGGCCATTTGCACCACCTGCCAGGCCAGCATCAGCAAGGGTGGCAAAACGACCAGCCTGACCACCACCAGCATGATCAGGCACATGGCAGCAAAACACCCGACTTTGTGAGCAGAACCCCAGGGTCCAGGAACAGTGTCTGCGGGAGGCACCACTGCTTCTTCCGATGTTGTGCATGCAAGCTAATCCCCTGTCCATGGTGCATGCGAAGATGCCTCCTGCCTTGCACCTGTCATTGCACACTCTCAAGTAGCAGCATCAGGAAGCACATCCACGTCCTTGTCCCAGAGGAGCGTTCAGTTGTCCATACCCCAGTCCTTGGAATGCCAGCGCAAATACGCAGCCAACGCCCCACAGGCCACACTACTAAATTCCCACATTTCGCAACTGCTTGCGCTAGAAATATTGCCTTTTAGGCTCATGGAGATGGAAGCATTCCGCAACCTGATGGCGGCGGCTGTTCCTCGGTACTCGGTCCCCAGCCACCACTATTTCTCCCTGTGTGCAGTCCCCGCATTACACAAGCACGTGTCCCAAAACATTAGTCGTGCCCTCAACAACGCAGTTACCGGGAAAGTCCACCTAACCGTGGACAAGTGCTTGTGGGCAGGGACGGTACATCTTGCTGACAGCACACTGGGTTAACATAGTGGAAGCCGGGACCCAGTCGGACCTTGGGAAGGAACATGTCCTCCCAACGACAAGGATTGCGGGCCCTAGGTTGCCCCCACAGTCTACAGCTCCTGCACCTCCTCCTCCTAAGCCTCCTCCTCCTCTTCAGCCTCCATCTCCGAAATGACCACATCAGTCACAAGCTGGAAGCACTGCAGCACTGCCTCGGCCAAGCGGCAACAGGCTGTGCTGAAGCTAATATGCATAGGTGACAAACCGCACAATGCTGAAGAGTTGTGGACAGCTCTGAAAGAGCAGGCAGATCTGTGGCTGACACCACTGAACCTACAGCCAGGCATGGTCGTGTGTGACAATGGCCGGAATCTGGTGGCGGCTCTGAGGCAAGCTCACACACGTACCATGCCTGGCCCATGTGCTTAACCTCATGGTTCAGCGGTTTCTCAAATCTTCCCCGGAGTTGCTGGATCTGCTTGTTAAAGTACGTCGCCTGTGTGTCCATTTTCGAAAGTCACCTACAGCTTCCACCGCCCTTGCAGTGTTTCAGCAGCGTTTGCAGCTTCCGGCTCACAGACTGGTGTGTGATGTCCCCACGCGTTGGAACTCTACACTGCAGATGTTGGGAAGGATTTGTGAGCAGAAGAGGGTAGTTGTTGAGTACCAGCATCAACAAGGCCGTCGGTATTTAGTCCAGACTCCACACATAAGACCTCAGGAGTGGACATGGATGTCAGACATATATGTACCATCCTCAAAACATAATTAGCATCACCATCCCACTTCTCTGTCTTCTGAAACGCTCTCTGCTCACAATCAAAGAGGATGCATTGCAGGCAAAGCACGATGAGATGGAGCAAGGAACCATACAGAGTGATTACACTGTCACGCTGTCTCTGTATACTGGAGGTAGGGGGCCTAAGCTGACCCTAAGCTGGGGCCCTGACTAATCCCTCAACCTGGAGGTACTGTTAAAGGTACAGAGGTCCAGGCCGCCAGCGTAACCCCTACCTCCTGAGGATCCCTGCACCTAAGTAATCTAGTCCTGAGAAGGACCCCGATCACAACAAAAGGGGACAAGTAATAATATGCCCACACACAGTACTTAGACGAACGAGACAGTACAAGGGAAAAACCAAAACCACCTTGCATACAAAAACTACACAACTACAACAGAGGGAACACCAACAGGAAAGGAGATAAATGATAAAGCGAGGAAGGGAAAAAACACTCCAAATACACTTATCTCAGAAACTCCAAATACCACGATCCGCTCTGTTAGTCTGCATGAAATGCTTTCACCGACACTTCCCAAACAGACCAGCAGGCATTTGAAGGAGTCTCACTACAGCAGCATTGATTGCAGCTGGGCGAGGCTGGACCTCGTCTAGCACAGAGAGAGAGAGAATTAACTCCCTCACTGCCGAAAACACAAAGCACCAAAAATTCAGGCTGTGTAATCGTGACGATCTTCGTGGCGACACACCCGTGACATACACACAGCCCAGCCTCATCTCATCCCAATGTGGATTGGGTTACATAGAGGAGGAGGAGGAGGAAGAACAGGAGCTAGTTTCATGCGCTATAGACGGTACTACCTGCACAACTGTCATACTGTTTGTTCAGCGTGGATGGCCAGAGGACAGAGAGGAGAAGGAGGAGAGCATGGTCAGTCATCCTCTTGGTGAGCACACGGAAGTCTTGCCTGTTAGTAGTCTTGCACGCATGGCTGAGTTTATGTTACGCTGCCTTTCCCATGACCCTCGCGTTCTCAAATTTTTGGGTGACAGTCATTACTGGTTGGTGACACTTCTAGACCCACGCTACAAGGAGAACTTTATATCTCTTATTCCTGAGGCGGACAGGTCTACAAAAATGGGGCAGTACCAGAAGGCCCTTGTTGCGGAACTATTAAAAAAATTCCCATCTGAAAACACTGGCGGCAGAGGTCACATTTCATTGGACAACCAAGGAGTACAAGCGAGAGAGACACAAATGCAATCCAGCAGAGGCAGGGGAACACTGTCAAAGTTCTGGGACAGTTTTCTCAGACCCTCCCATCGCACAGGCCCTGAGGTGAGGGGTACTCTCACAAGGAGTGCAAAGTTTGGGAAGATGCTGAGGGAGTACCTTGCCGACCGTAGCAACATCCTCCGTGATTCCTCTGTGCCTTATAATTATTGGCTATCCAAGCTGGATACGTGGAATGAACTGGCTCTCTATGTCTTGGAGGTCCTGGCCTGCCCTGCCACCAGCGTTTTATCAGAGCGGGTTTTTAGTGCCGCTGGTGGAATTATAACTGATAAGCGCATCCGCCTGTCAACTGAAAATGCTGACAGGCTGACTCATAAAAATGAACAAGGGCTGGATTGGGCCAGACTTCTCAACACCACCGAATGATAGCAGCGCAACATAAAGTCAAATCCAGTGTCTTTTTTTGGGAGGTGTATTCCCATGCACCTCTTCACACCCACACATGGGTACACGCTTCCTGATTTTGGCTATTTGTTCTTGTCCTCCTGCTTCTCCTCATGCTCATCCTGCACCACCATATCACCAGGGTGACCGTGGTCCGTGATGCAACACCCACATAATTTTTTTAAAGGGTGTTTATGATTCCCGTAAAAAAAAAAATTATACAGTATGTTCATGTATACCCCCCAGGGGTAAATGTTTGTCAGCCCATACACTTAGTGCATGGGCATTACAAGTATAGGAGACCGGCTCCTTTCTAATGGGAACTTTTTTTCATGAGGCCCTCCTCCACGTCTCTTCCAAGGGGCATTGGAGTGCCTCCCAATTTTTGGCAGCCCTTGCATTCACTGCATAGGCCAACACTATGGGAGACTCTCTCCTTTCTAATGGGAATTTGTCATTACTGTGGCCCTGCTCTGTGTGTCTTTAAATTGTTAGTGGGGTTTTTCCTAAATTTGGTCAGCCGTTGCACTCACTGCATACCCTATAACTGTATAGCAGACCCTCTCCTTTCTAATGGAAATTTGTCGTTACTGAGTCACAATGGATCATGCGTCTGCACACAGTGACACCTAATGGCCTGAACGAGTCTCTAAGTTTCGCCTCATTTTTATAGCCGCAAACTCATCCTGTACACATCTATTCCCACATGTATGTATTAGCACATGTGGGTGGGGTGATTCCAAGAGGAATTATTTTTATGTGATTTTCATGGTTTTATTGATTTTTTCTGTGTTTCTTTTCCTCTTCCATTAGTCAATATCTATGAAAGTCCTCTCAACCCCACTTATGTCCGGAGAGCAATGAGACTTGGAGATACATATATTGGACCGTATGCCTAGATGAGAGTTATGATGACCAGGATCTACAACTACTATCAGTTACATATATGTGATGAATCTTTATGATGGACATGTATCTCCTGGAAAATAATAATTCTTGTTGTATGCAGTACTCACATGTTGGCCCTCTCCCTATCATTGCTTATCTGGCTCCCTCCTCTGTCTCATTTTTGTTTCCCCTTATTTTATTCAACTTTTCCAATATGTGCCGTAATACTAACTTCTGACGTGGTTGAGCGCGCGCCTGCGGTGGGGATCGCGTCTCGCGATCGACCCGGCCGTCTATATGCCGCTCTGCGCCTGCGTGGGATTTCATTCCCATGCATGTGCAGTTTGGGGCTTGACGTCAAAGGGGGACCAAAAAAATGTATAGACAACACCTAGAAACGGGACCAAAAGCTGCCAAAACACATCAAATTAGGTGTAGACACCAGAGAAGTGCCATCAATTAACCCAGAGTACAAGTACTATAATTATTATTACTGTGACAGCGACATTTATTCAGTTGCGCTTTACATGTCGAAAGGGATCTGTTAGAACCTTGCTCTTAGGTTTTTTCCTTTGCTGGTCACATGACCTTGTTGGCCTATTTAATCCTGCTCCGCCCTTCTGGCTTTGCTGGACTTCATTGTATAACTACTTTCTAGCTAGCCTGTGCTCTGTATCTAACTCTGTTAGTTTGCTTGGTCTACGGACCTCTATGTTCTATATATTTTGTTTGTTCGTCTGTCTGCTACTATTTCTGTTAGGAGGTGTCCAATTTTCCTCCCAGTCCTTAGTACTTGTAGGGATTACTTCCCCACATCTATAGGTCTCCGTACAGACTAGCTTAGGACTTTAGCAGGTCTGATCGCAGGATCAGGTTCCCTGTTACATCGTAGGGATTCAGCTGAGTTCTATCGTAGGGACAGATCTCCTCTCTTTCCTTAGCTCTGGTAGCAGAACATAACAGTAAGTCCAGCCTGCAAATTCTCTAAGGAAAGATTTTTCTGTTCCATCATGGTGTCGGTTCAGGATTTGGCTCATCGCCTGCGGGGACTCTCTCTGGAGGTGGCCGAGCTCCGTCAGCACGTGAGTAACTGTCCTGGAGCACATTTCTTGGAGCCTAAGGTATGTTTGCCGGATTTATTTTTTGGTGAACACCGAGAATTTTTTTCATTTAAAAATGCTTGCTTATTGTATTTTAGTTTGAGACCCAAGTCCTCTGGGGATGAATCCCAGCGCATAGGGTTCATAATGTCACTTTTGCGCAAAGAGCCTCAGGAGTGGGCCTTTTCTTTGCAACCTAGTGATACATGCTTTAGATCAGTGGATAGTTTTTTTTCTGCTTTGGGACTATTATATGATGATCCTGACCGTGTCGCATCAGCTGAGACTGAGTTGAGACGTTTGAAACAGGGATCAGGTAATGTGGAAAAATATTGTACTAATTTCCGTCGTTGGTCTACTCAAACAGGGTGGAACGATTCTGCTCTGAAAAGTCTATTTCTTGCTGGGCTCAGTGAAAGGGTTAAAGACCTGCTAATTGCTTATCCTACACCTGAAGATTTGCAACAGGCTATGCAATTAGCTATACGGGTGGATAGGAGACTGCGTGCAAGGGTTAATGAGAGCAAATCCTCTGCTATGTCAGTTTCTGGTTATGAGAATGTGTGTACTAACAGTGGTGAACCGATGGAGATTGGATCGGTGGCACCTCGCTCTCAAGAAAAAAGACCGTAGATTTTCTGAAGGCTTGTGTTTCTATTGCGGAAAATCTGGTCATTTGATTAAAGGCTGTGAGCTTCGTATGAAGAAAGAAAAAAAAATGGTCAGTCATGCCCGTATTGCCTGTTTAAATTCCAAGGGTGTATTTTTAGCTGCTTCCACGATTGCTCAGGAAAAATTAATGGAATTTCGGGTGTTTGTTGATTGTGGGTCTACTCTGAATGTAATTGATGGGGGATTCTTGGAAAGACTCAATTTAAAACCCGAACCTTTATCATCCCCCATTGCTGTGGTTTCTGTGGATGGTTCCCCTTTGAAGAATATTACTCTCAAGGTCTGTGAATTTCCTCTCACTATTAATGGTGTTCACCATGAGAAATTGGATTTGGTAGTTTTGAATAACTTGCCTTCTCCAGTAATATTGGGATTGCCCTGGTTAAAATTTCACAATCCTGTACTGGATTGGTCTACCAGTGAAATTAAATCCTGGAGCCATAAATGTTATGACAAGTATTGTAACGGGCGTATTGCAGCTTTGGATAGGGGAGAATTGCCTGTTCCTATTCAGGATTTTTGGAGAGTTTTTTTCTGAGAAGGAATCGCAGGTTTTGCCTACCCATAGAGACTATGATTGTTCTATTGAATTTGTCCCTGGAGCGACTCTTCCTAAAAGTCGTTTATTTAACCTTACTATTCCTGAGAGGAAGGCTTTGGAGGAATACATACAGACAAGTTTGGCCGCCGGTCACATTAGGCCCTCTAAGTCTCCTGTGGCGGTTGGATTTTTTTTTGTAAAAAAAAAGGACGGCGGTTTACGTCCTTGTCTGGATTTTCGTGAGATTAACAAAATTACTGTACGCAATCCTTACCCACTGCCATTGATTCCTGATCTGTTTAACCAGTTAATGGGGGCCAAGTGGTTCTCTAAAATTGACCTTAAGGGGGCATACAATCTGTTGCGCATGAAGGAGGGTGACGAATGGAAGACTGCTTTTAACACTCCTGTGGGTCATTTTGAGAATCTGGTTATGCCTTTTGGTCTTACTAATGCTCCTGCATTTTTTCAGAATCTTATTAATGACATCCTTAGACCTTTGATCGGCAAAAATGTGGTTGTGTATTTGGATGACATTTTGATTTATTCGCCGGATCTGGAGTCTCATTGGTGGAGCGTACGTGAGGTATTACAGTTATTAATGGACAATTCGCTTTTTGCTAAGCTGGAGAAATGTGAGTTCGCTGTACAGAGAATTATTTTTTTGGGTTACATTATCTCCAGCGAAGGTTTTGAGATGGACCCGGTTAAAATTCAAGCTGTACAGGAATGGCCTAGGCCTATTGGTTTGAAATCGATACAGAGGTTTTTAGGTTTCGCCAATTATTACAGAAAATTCATAAAAAATTTTTCTAGTATTGTCAAACCTCTGACCGATCTCACCAGGAAAGGTGCTGATGCGGTTCAGTGGTCTTCTGAGGCCATTGAAGCTTTTGTGTATCTCAAGGAGAGGTTCACCTCTGCTCCCATCCTTATGCAGCCTGATGTGACTAAGCCGTTTTTGGTTGAGGTTGATGCTTCCTCTGTGGGGGTTGGCGCAGTATTGTCTCAGGATAACGGGGATGGATTACATCCCTGTGCCTTTTTTTCAAAAAAATTTTCGGAGACTGAACTGAATTACGATATTGGTAATCGGGAATTATTGGCTATTAAACTCGCATTTGAACACTGGCGCCACTTCTTGGAAGGTGCGGAATTTCCCGTTCAGGTTCTTACGGATCATAAAAATCTGATATATCTTGATGCTGCCAAGCGCCTAAATGCCCGTCAGGCTAGGTGGGCACTGTTTTTCTCGCGGTTTAATTTCTCCGTTACTTACATCCCTGGTACTAAGAATGTTAAGGCGGATGCCTTGTCTCGCAGTTTTTCTCCCATAGTCGGTGCTGAGAAAGAGGAGAACATTTTACAAGAAGGTGTTGTGATAGCTGCTTTGGACTCCGTTTTGGAAGATGAGATTCTTAAAGCACAGGAGAATGCCCCATCTAACACTCCTCATGGGAGGTTGTTTGTGCCTGGGACCTTTAGGAGAGATTTGTTTGTTGAGTGTCACGAATCTCGGTTGGCAGGTCATCCCGGAATCTCTGAGACCAAGAGACTGGTGGGTCGCAGTTTTTGGTGGCCTGGATAGCAGAAGGAAGTCATTAAGTGGGTGCGTCAATGTACTATATGTGCTAGATCTAAGTCCTCACATACTCCTGCTGCGGGGTTGCTTTGTCCTTTGGAGGTTCCCAGTGCTCCTTGGACACATTTGGCTATGGACTTTATAACTGACCTTCCCCCCTCTGAGGGTTTTACTGTCATCTGGGTGGTCGTGGACCGTTTTAGCAAGATGTGTCACTTGGTTCCCTTCGTCAAACTGCCCTGCGCTAAAACTCTCGCTAAGGCCTTTGTCAAGGAAATTGTCAGACTTCATGGCGTTCCTACTGACATTGTTTCTGATAGGGGTCCTCAGTTCGTGGCTCGTTTTTGGCGTGCCTTTTGTGACAGGTTGGGAGTTCATTTGTCGTTCTCGTCCGGATATCATCCTGAATCTAATGGCCAGACAGAAAGGAAAAACCAGGATGTTGAGCAGTTCTTGCGTTGTTTTGTGGCAGACAATCAAGAGGGGTGGTCTGAGTTTCTGCCACTTGCTGAATTTGCTCTGAACAATCATACATCTTCTTCTGCTGGTTGTTCGCCTTTTTTTTGTTGTTCTGGGAGACATCCGTCGTTTGGGTCGTTCTCCAAGTTGGGATCTGCCGTGCCTGAGGAGGAGAATTTTTCCGGTGATTTGGAGAGAGTTTGGACGGATGTGCGTGGTAATCTTCAGGAGGCCAACAGAAAATCTAAAGACTACTTTGATAGGAAACGACAGGAGGTTTTGTTCGCTGTTGGTGACATGGTTTGGTTGTCCTCTAGGAATCTGCGGTTGAGGATTCCTTCTAAGAAATTGGGTCCCAAGTTTGTAGGGCCCTTTAAGGTGCTTCAGGTTGTCAACCAATCTGCTGTTAGGTTGGAGGTTCCTACCTCCTGGAGAATTAATCCGGTATTTCATGTCTCTCTGTTAAAAAAAGCTGTTGTGTCGGATGGTGATGCCTCTGCCTCTGTTCCTCCGGTGGTGGAGGATGGGGAATATGAAATTTCTCGCATCCTTAACTCTAGACGGTATAGAGGTAGTTTGCAGTATCTTGTGGCCTGGAAAGGTTTCGGACCCGAGGATAACTCTTGGGTGAGGTCTGATGATGTTTCCGCGTCCAGACTTATCAGAGCGTTTCACAGGAGATTTCCTGATAAGCCTGGTCCTAGGGGATCCGGAGGATCCTCTTAGAAGGGGGGGTACTGTTAGAACCTTGCTCTTAGGTTTTTTCCTTTGCTGGTCACATGACCTTGTTGGCCTATTTAATCCTGCTCCGCCCTTCTGGCTTTGCTGGACTTCATTGTATAACTACTTTCTAGCTAGCCTGTGCTCTGTATCTAACTCTGTTAGTTTGCTTGGTCTACGGACCTCTATGTTCTATATATTTTGTTTGTTCGTCTGTCTGCTACTATTTCTGTTAGGAGGTGTCCAATTTTCCTCCCAGTCCTTAGTACTTGTAGGGATTACTTCCCCACATCTATAGGTCTCCGTACAGACTAGCTTAGGACTTTAGCAGGTCTGATCGCAGGATCAGGTTCCCTGTTACATCGTAGGGATTCAGCTGAGTTCTATCGTAGGGACAGATCTCCTCTCTTTCCTTAGCTCTGGTAGCAGAACATAACAGGATCACCGACTGGTACAACAGGAGAGAGGACCCTGCACACTGTCGCAGGGACAGTGCACGAGGGCGCGCTGTCACGGACGTGGTTTGGGGAACCACTGTGCCACGGACCCCGGAGAGCCTGGAGGGGCGTGACTAAGCGAGCACCGGACTGTTCACTAGAGCCTCTGATGGTGAGGTTAGACTTGGCTGTCGATGAACGCCAGGTGCCACTCCAGGACAGACCAACGGACGCGCAGCAGCTAGACCCATTAGGACCGACTAGATGGTGTCTGTATCAGGAGTGCAGCAGGCAGAGTCTGTATCAGGAGTGCAGCAGGCAGAGTCTCTATCAGAGTGCAGCAGGCAGAGTCTGTATCAGGAGTGCAGCAGGCAGAGTCTGTATCAGGAGTGCAGCAGGCAGAGTCTGTATCAGGAGTGCAGCAGGCAGAGTCTGTATCAGGAGTGCAGCAGGCAGAGTCTGTATCAGGAGTGCAGCAGGCAGAGTCAGTATCAGGAGTGCAGCAGGCAGAGTCAGTATCAGGAGTGCAGCAGGCAGAGTCTATATCAGGAGTGCAGCAGGCAGAGTCTGTATCAGGAGTGCAGCAGGCAGAGTCTGTATCAGGAGTGCAGCAGGCAGAGTCAGTATCAGGAGTGCAGCAGGCAGAGTCAGTATCAGGAGTGCAGCAGGCAGAGTCAGTATCAGGAGTGCAGCAGGCAGAGTCTGTATCAGGAGTGCAGCAGGCAGAGTCTATATCAGGAGTGCAGCAGGCAGAGTCTGTATCAGAGTGCAGCAGGCAGAGTCTGTATCAGGAGTGCAGCAGGCAGAGTCTGTATCAGGAGTGCAGCAGGCAGAGTCTGTATCAGGAGTGCAGCAGGCAGAGTCTGTATCAGGAGTGCAGCAGGCAGAGTCTGTATCAGGAGTGCAGCAGGCAGAGTCTGTATCAGGAGTGCAGCAGGCAGAGTCTGTATCAGGAGTGCAGCAGGCAGAGTCTGTATCAGGAGTGCAGCAGGCAGAGTCTGTATCAGGAGTGCAGCAGGCAGAGTCTGTATCAGGAGTGCAGCAGGCAGAGTCTGTATCAGAGTGCAGCGGGCAGAGTCTGTATCAGAGTGCAGCGGGCAGAGTCTGTATCAGATTGCAGGGGGCAGAGTCGGTATCAGGAGTGCAGCAAGGACTGCTACGCAACCTTACACAACTTAGACTGCAGAACAGGAAGGTTCCACTACAGCCAACCCAATAGATGGAGACCCAATCAGGATTCCCCACATTTAAAAAAAATTGTGGCAGACTCCAACAAAGTGGCATCAATTTCACTACAGTAGAAATAGTGTAAATAAGACCCACACCTCTTCCAGTACAGCCAACCCAGGAGATGGAGACCTAACCAGGAGTGTTCACATTGCCCTAAATGAGGGCCTAACACCACCGAAGTGGCATCAATGTCATCAGACTACAAGTAGTTTAACACAGACCCAAACCTGTCCCACTACAGCCAACCCAGGAGATGCCGACTCAATCGGAAGTGTTTACATTTAAAACAATAGGGCCTAAGACCACCATTTCCTTGGCCAACAGATTGGAGATGGTGGAGCTCAGCCTCTTAGCTTTGTCATGTGTAAGATGAAACAATCTTTTACGTGACCACAACATCGGGATTGAGGACTGGCTGCAGTGCTGAGAGAGGGCAGAGTACGGTGAAACGGACAAACCAATTAACCGTGAGTGAGGTGCAGGCGGAGATGTTACGGTGGATTGAGAAACGTGTGGTGTGATCAGAGAGACAAACACAGCAGACATGTCCGCTTCACTTACAGCTGACGGCCTGTCACTCAGCCTAACTGCAGAGGGTATACAGCTGGTTCTGTAGAACAGTAGTCGGCAAACTTTTTTGCACCAGGGACCGGCTTTAAGCAAGACCAGTTTTCAATGGCCCGGTGGGGGTGGGGGCGGGGCTTTGGTCATATGTGGGTGGGGTTATGGAGGGGTGGAGCTTAGTGCATACTTATCATATAATTATGACATTTATAATGAGAATGTGATTCAACTTACCATAGGTTCAGAATGAGTGGGAGCACCAGGCTTGTTTCCCTGGATCAGTGGGAGCACCAGGCTTGTTTCCCTGGATCAGTGGGAGCACTGGGCTTGTTTTCCTGCAACAAGACGGTCCCATCTAGGGGTGATGGGAGACAGTGAAACCCGAAGTGCTGCCCATTAGCATCCAGAGCCCCTCCCCCTCCAACTCGCAGCTAGCAGGAGGGGAAGGAGCGCTGGACACACATGACCTGCTTGTCCCTGCTCCTGCCTGAGCACATTCTGCGAGTAGGGCCGCATGGCTAATTATCTATTCACTGCCAGTCCCTCCTCCTCTTTTCTTATAGGCTACTGATCACATGCTGGCTTTCTCCCTGCTGATCCTCTACAACTGTCAGCGGCGCCGCGGACCGGCTGAAAAACGCCAACGGCCCGGTCCTGGTCCGCGGACCGGCGGTTGGGGACCTCTGCTGTAGAACACCTGCGTGACACAACTTGGCTCGGTAACAGAGGAGGAGGAAGAAGCAGCAGAGGTGTTTGATGGGGCGGCTGATGATTATTGAAAATCAATTTAGAGTTTATCACTTTTGCATATGACGCGCCCCCTGGGCCATATTCTTTAGGGGGAATATCCGGAGCCGGATCAGATGGGGGTTGTAGTCTTCCGAGTGGCTGTGACCCGGTCCGTGCCCAGGGTGTCAAACTCAGTTGTATGTGGCAGTCCTACAGATGTTATTAAGTTCTTTATTGTCGACTACGCCACCCGTTGTATTGCGGTCACTATGGCCGCCGCTGCAGCAGGGTCCGCTGAGGCTGATGGTGTTGGTGCAGCTTTTGGTGGTATAACCCCCAACGGGTGGGGTATAGCCTCAGGGGGTCAGGTGCAGAGGATGGGGGTTGTGGTGGTGCAGCGTAGATGTAAAATGAAGACAGAGTCGGGTTGTGCAGTTTAGGGTATTTACTCACTGCTGATGTTCCGGTCACTCCAGCTTCAAGTGACCACCCGAGCCGTGCTGCGTCCACCAGGTCCTGGATCCAGCCAACCCCCAAGCAAGTCCGGAGCGTGACCCTGAGCTCTCCTTCTGTCCTTTCCTCTGGCCGTCCCCACTAGTGATCCACCTAGGTCCAGCTCCCTCGGGCCTTCTGTTGGGAGACCCTTGGCCTTGGGTTCCCTGACCCTCCACGTGGTATGCCTTCGGGGTGGATGTGGTGGGTGGCCGTGGCAGACACTGCCCACGGCCTCCGGTCTCTGGCTAGGGTGTGCTTTTGCCCCCACCAGCTTGGGATCCGGTACCCTTTTGCCAACTCTTCACCCGCTGATGGACTTTGGGTTCTCAGAGTTCCTTTTCTGTTTCCCCCTCTGGGTCTTTCTTGCTTTCTCCTCTCTCTCTCTCTGGGGCTGCTCTGCTCCTCTTCCTGACTCTGACAGACTGACTGACCCTGTTCTCTGATGGTGCCCACCTTAAATACTCCCTCTATGTGTGAGCTCAGGTGACCAGCACCCAATGAGCTCCTATCTTTACCCAGGCTGCTCCCCCTATCTGCCCCTACACTACTGGGATGTACCACCCCCCTCCCACTCCAGCCAGGAACAGACTCGGTCGTACCTGCACATTTCTAAGTGGGAGTACCGTTGGTCTGTTCCTCGGAAATGGGATGTGTGTAGTGCATGCAGCCTACCGAGCTCAGTTCCACACTCCATCCTTACCCGGGAGTGGAATATCACACCTCTGGGTTGAGGTGCAATACCCCTGTAGCAGCCGAATCCTCAGGGTGCTACATTCCCCCCTGGTAAATCACAGCACGTCCTCGGGCTGTAAGACATAAACAACACCAAAACATACAAATTTTTTTTCATATCAACAACATATAAAACATCATATATATTTATATTAATAAAACTTTTCATATAAAACTTTCTCGTCGCCTCTGGCTCCTCCTCCGGTCACTGTGCAACTTGTGACCGGGTAAAGTGCGACAGTCTCTCTAGACAAATGGTTTTCCTATAAAACCGGTAGGGGGCGCTTTAGGACGCGCAACTATATACAGGGATTATGGCCGCTCTCAGTCCTCGGCCAGTGGGATTTAGGGAATTACGGGTAACAGTTCACACATGCTGGTCCCAACGGGGACTACATTAGCAACAGTAACAGTTTCAGTTCACGGTGCCCCGACGGGCAACTATATACAGCTTCTACTCTGCTGTACTTAACGACAGCGTCCTCCTGCTCTTTCTTTGTGGTTACCTCTAACTCTAGTTTCAGACCCGTCCGGGTCCTCTTGTTCTTCCTCCTCACACCGCAGCTCTTCCTCCGTCAGGCGATGCACATGGAGGGCGTAGGGTCCTTTGGCACACTTGTGCCGGGTGAAGGTGACCTCGTCCCCGATGTAAAGGTCACGACCTCTGTGTCCCTCCGGTAGGTGGGACTCAACGTCTCTCCTCGTCACGAAGACGTCGCCTAGGGTGCGGTGGTCTCGGATGAAGCCCCACCCATGCTGCATGTTAAACTTTATCACAGTCCCGGTGGTGCGGGGACTATGCGCTGCACGGGGGTCTCTCCTGGCCCGGCTCTTCTGCTCCGCGCTCCTTACTTGAGCTTGCTGTTCCCGGACCCGCCTCTCTCTCCGCTCCCTCTCAAAGTCCTCGAGCTGTTGGCGGCAGCACTCAGCACGCTCCGCTGCAGCTGCCCGAGTCTCTTGAGTGAACCCCATGAGATCTTCTCCGGTGGGGTCCCACTCAAACTGCGCTTCTGCTAGCGGGGGCGAGATCCTCTTTACGGGCTTCGGAGCCGGGATCAGGGGTTCATCCAGGGGTCTCTCTCTCCGGAGTCGGGGATGGTGGAACTCCGGTGGCCATATAAATGGCTGCCCATCCGGGCACGTATGCTGGGCGTACAGGTCCTCTCCCAGATGCGGCACTCTTGGTCTTATGGGCGCGGTGGTGTTAGCGCCCGGGTTGCCCGGGCCTTGCGGCCAGGCCTGGGGTATCTGGAAGGTAAAGGGCACCGTAAGGACGGCGGCGCCCTGGGCTACTTGGCCCTGCGACCAGGCCGGGGGCTCCGCGGAGGTAGGGGGCGCTGTTGGTATTGCGGCGCCCGGGGGTACTAGGCCTTGCGACCAGGCTGGTGGTACTTCCTGCTTGGTCACGCTCGGGGTCGAGGCGTGTGACGTCACAGGGGTCGCGGCTCCCGTTTGAGGCCTAGTCTGCGGCGGTGACGTTGCAGCGACGGGCACGGCAGGATAGACTTCGGGCTCTGCGACGGGGAGCTGGGGCAGGTACGCGGTTTCCCGGTTTGGGGTATAGACGTCCCCTTTACCTGCCTCCACTCGTTCGGCTCCCTTCTCGGCGCCGTCTCCGGCCTTCAGTCCTCCTGCGCCATCCTCAGAGGCGGTCTGTTTCCTCGTCTCGGGTGGCGTGCTCCGCTGACAGGTCTCGGTCTGCTGGGCCATCTCACGGCTCCACTCCGCCAACGTCTCTCGCTGCACCCGGGCCATCCTCCTTGCGAGGCCCTCCAGAGCGGTCTGTGCACACTCCCGGTCTCGGGGGAGCTGTGCTAGGACCTCCACTAGTCCTAGTGGGGTCGTTGTTTCCAGCAGGCTCCTGACCATCGGGTCGGTGCTGCTCTGCTCTCCTACTGTTGTCTCCAGCAGGCTCCTGGCCAGCGGGCCGGTGCTGCTCTGCTCTCCCTCCTTTGTTTCTAGCAGGCTCCTGGCCAACGGGCCGGTGCTGCTCTGCTTTCTCGCCATCTCCGGGTAAGCTCCTCCGATATTCTTCTCCAGGCTTCTTGCCTCCGGGTGCGCTCGCTCTAGACTGCTCCAGGCGACACCCATCTTTGTTCTCTCCTTTCGTCCCCTCCCACTTCGAGGGCGGTCCCGGGGCCACTTGGTGACTGTCAGCTCCAGGGGCTGTTCTTTCACGCTGACAGACACCTCTAGCATCACAGTCTCTGTTGGTGGGGGCGGTTTCCACTTTTGGCGCCATTTTCGGTCCTGGCCCACGATGGGAGGTGGCCTCTCGCCACCCTCTGGCACGCCCATAATGGCGTCCGCTCTGACAAGGCGGGAAACCTTTGGAAATGGCGGGAATCGCTTCCCAGTGGCGGGAAACTCTGCAGATGGCGGGAAAACGCTGTTAATGGCGGACAACCGGCGGGAATCGATCTGTGATGGAGTCCGATGGCGGGGACCCTCCGGAACCGGCAGGAGACTTCTTTTTGAGGTAAACTTGCACTTTTCTTCAGGCACGCAGTACCCGGGTGTTGCGGGCACGTAATCCTGCCGACTACGCCAAAGTTGACGCGCCCCCTGGGCCATATTCTTTAGGGGGAATATCCGGAGCCGGATCAGATGGGGGTTGTAGTCTTCCGAGTGGCTGTGACCCGGTCCGTGCCCAGGGTGTCAAACTCAGTTGTATGTGGCAGTCCTACAGATGTTATTAAGTTCTTTATTGTCGACTACGCCACCCGTTGTATTGCGGTCACTATGGCCGCCGCTGCAGCAGGGTCCGCTGAGGCTGATGGTGTTGGTGCAGCTTTTGGTGGTATAACCCCCAACGGGTGGGGTATAGCCTCAGGGGGTCAGGTGCAGAGGATGGGGGTTGTGGTGGTGCAGCGTAGATGTAAAATGAAGACAGAGTCGGGTTGTGCAGTTTAGGGTATTTACTCACTGCTGATGTTCCGGTCACTCCAGCTTCAAGTGACCACCCGAGCCGTGCTGCGTCCACCAGGTCCTGGATCCAGCCAACCCCCAAGCAAGTCCGGAGCGTGACCCTGAGCTCTCCTTCTGTCCTTTCCTCTGGCCGTCCCCACTAGTGATCCACCTAGGTCCAGCTCCCTCGGGCCTTCTGTTGGGAGACCCTTGGCCTTGGGTTCCCTGACCCTCCACGTGGTATGCCTTCGGGGTGGATGTGGTGGGTGGCCGTGGCAGACACTGCCCACGGCCTCCGGTCTCTGGCTAGGGTGTGCTTTTGCCCCCACCAGCTTGGGATCCGGTACCCTTTTGCCAACTCTTCACCCGCTGATGGACTTTGGGTTCTCAGAGTTCCTTTTCTGTTTCCCCCTCTGGGTCTTTCTTGCTTTCTCCTCTCTCTCTCTCTGGGGCTGCTCTGCTCCTCTTCCTGACTCTGACAGACTGACTGACCCTGTTCTCTGATGGTGCCCACCTTAAATACTCCCTCTATGTGTGAGCTCAGGTGACCAGCACCCAATGAGCTCCTATCTTTACCCAGGCTGCTCCCCCTATCTGCCCCTACACTACTGGGATGTACCACCCCCCTCCCACTCCAGCCAGGAACAGACTCGGTCGTACCTGCACATTTCTAAGTGGGAGTACCGTTGGTCTGTTCCTCGGAAATGGGATGTGTGTAGTGCATGCAGCCTACCGAGCTCAGTTCCACACTCCATCCTTACCCGGGAGTGGAATATCACACCTCTGGGTTGAGGTGCAATACCCCTGTAGCAGCCGAATCCTCAGGGTGCTACACATACCCATTTGGGGAGAACAATATCTGCACCAAATGCTCAATTTCACTACAATATAACTATAGAAATGCATGGAGACCAAAACCTCTTTCACTACAGTCAACCCAATGGATGGAGACCCAATCAGGATTCCCCACATTTCCAAAAATTAGTGGCAGACACTAGTAATGTCTAATCAATTTCACTACAGTAGAAATAGTGTAAAGAAGATCGACACCTTTTCCAGTACAGCCAACCCAGGAGATGGAGACCTAACCAGGAGTGTTCATATTGCCCTAATTGAGGGCCTAACACCACCGAAGTGGCATCACTGCCATCAGACTACAAGTAGTTTAATGCAGACCCAAACCTCTCCCACTACAGCCAACCCAATTAGAATTCTCCACATTTCCCAAAATTAGGGCCCAAAACCTGCAGCAGCAGCAAGAGCAGGCACAGAAGCCATATCACAGACTGCAATTTCAAGAGATCAATGCAGCACACCCAAAACGACAACATCGCCTACTCTGTACAGTTTGCAATTGGGGTGCAAAAGTCCTTGGAGATCCATGACTTGTTCATCTTGATGAAAGTTAGGCGGTCAACTGACGCGCCCCCTGGGCCATGGGGTACTCGGTAGCCGGGCCGGTCGATGCTGGGGGATGTCACAGTGGCAGTGACCCGGTCCGTGACCCAGGGCGGTCAATAAAAGGGGATTTATAGGAAAGGATTATAGTTTTTATAGTTTAATGTTCGTGACGCCACCTGTGGTATGCGGCTAAAGGGAGCCGCCGCGGCGGAGCAGGTCCTCTGGAGTTGATGTTAATGCAGCAGAGTTGGTTTAGCTCTCCACAGGTAGAGCTTAGCTCCAGGGCAGTGTAGATGTTGTATGAGGTAGATGTTGCTGTGCAGTATGGTGCAGGAGAATGATGGCGCAGCAATAATTTAGAGACAGTGGGGTGCAGTCTTCAGGGTTTACTCACAGTTGTGAAGTTCCTCAGGTTACACTTTCCAGATTATAACCACCCACGTCATCCTGTGCTTACTCAGGGAGGGGTTCAGCAAACCCTCAGGTACCTCCGGAGTACGTAACGGGACCCCCTTCTGTGTGTTCCTTCTGGCCGTCTCCCTGCACCTCACGCCCAGTTTCTCAGGCCAGTGGCCACAGACCTTGTCGGGCGACGTCTTCTCTGTCCCCTGGGTCCTCTATGGCCACCTTTTTGGCGATTAGATGTGGCTGTTGGCTGCAGCACCTGAAATGCTGCAGCCTCCGGTTACCTAGTTGAACGTTGCAATTCTCACTAGTTAGGGGCCGGTCCCCTCTGCGGCCTGATCTCTCCACTCCTGGAAGATTCGGGCGCACGGGTGGCATCCGCACTGCCTGTGTTCCTGGGATCCTTTCTGTCTTACTGGAGCCTTTCTTCTCACTCCTCTCCTCTCTTCAGTCTGTCCTGGGCCTCTCTCACTAGGCCCTCCTCCTGAGCAGAGCTCCTGCTGAGCTCCTGCTCCACACACTCTCCTCCTCTGACTGAAGTGAACTCCCAAGATGGCTTCTCCTTTTTATATCCTCCTTCAAAAGTGCTCCCCTGAACTTCTTCCTCCATCCACACCCACTACATGGTTCCCCCTCTCTTGGTTCCCCCCACTCCAGCCAGGGACAGGGCTCAGCAGCGCAGCAGTGCATCTTGCCCCTCCTGCTGGACTGGAGAAGTGTAGTGTTGGATGCAGGTGTTTGGGTCCCGGGCAGTACTCTTTCCTTACCTGAGAGTGAGATACCACACCTCTGGGTGAGACGCAGTACCTCTGTGGCGACTGAACCCGCAGGGGCGCCACACTACACTTTCAGGTGACAACCGGGTGCGCTTATCCATCAAGACACTACCAGCAGCGCTGAACACACGTTCTGAGAGAACTGGCTGCTGGGCATGATAAAACCTCCAAGGCGTGAGAGGCGAGTTCAAGTCATTCATCCAATTTTGAAGACCAAAATGTAAAATGGCCAAAATCCTCCCTGATGGTATTCATATTAAGCTCTAGATAGTCCTCCACCATCCTCTCCAGTCGTGCACCACATGTCAGACTTGTACTATGTTATGCTGGTGCAAAAAATGTGTGAAAGGATCACAGAAATTGCTTCTGCCACTTACTCTTCTGCTGCTAATGTTTTGGCGTTGACCAACTGACGTGCCGGAGGTTGAAAGACTACAGCTGCGATGTACACTGTGTGCCTCACTGTTATCTTGGGGAAAACCTCTATTAAGGTTGCTTAAAAGCTAGTTTCGATACTCCAACATAAGCGGGTCCCTTTCCAGGGCGGGAAGCATCTGGCAAAATTGACTCTTATAACATGGATCTAACAGAGTGGCAACCCAGTAGTCAGCATTATTTCGAATCCTAACTATTTGTCTCCAAAAATAATGGAAGCAGCGGAGAATATCCTCATAAAGCAAATAGATGAAGCAGCGACTCAAGGAGAAGTCATTATTATGGGGGACTTCAACTACCCTGAAATACATTGGTGAACAGAAACTTGTAGTTCAAGCAAAGGTAATAGGTTTTTGACAACTACGAGAGACAATTACCTTTCACAACTGGTTCAGGACCCAACAAGAAGGGGGGCACTGCTAGACCTAATATTAACCAACAGGCCAGACCGCATATCAAATATATGAGTTGGGGGTCACTTAGGTAATAGTGATCACAAAGTAATATGTTTTCATGTATCCTTTAATAAGATGTGTAGTAGAGGGGTTACAAGGACACTAAACTTCAGGAATGCAATTTTCCAACGGTTGAGAGATGATCTTAGTGCAATAAACTGGGATGATATCCTGAGACATAAAACTACACAAAGCAAATGGGAGACATTTATTAGCATCCTGAATAGGACCTGTGCACAATATATACCCTATGGGAATAAACATGCTAGAAATAGGAGGAAACCACTATGGCTAATTAGAGCTGTAAGGGGCGCAATAAGTGACAAAAAAAAAGCATTTAGAGAACTAAAGCAAGTAGGTAGTGATGAGGCATTAAATAAATACAGAAAATTACATAAATTCTGTAAAAACCAAATCAAGGCAGCAAAGATTGAGACAGAGAGAATCATTGCCAGAGAAAGTAAAAATAATCCCAAAATATTCTTTAACTACATAAATAGTAAGAAACTAAAAAATGATAGTGTTGCCCCCTTAAAATAGTCTGGGTGAAATGGTGGAGGAGGATGAGGAAAAAGCCAATATGCTAAATGATTTTTTTTCAACAGTATTTATACAAGAAAATCGCATGACAGAAAACATGATTAGTGATAACAAAAATTCTCCATTAAATGTCACTTGCTTAACCCAGCAGGAAGTACAGCGGCGTCTAAAAATCACTAAAGTTGACAAATCCCCGGGCCCGGATGGGATACACCCGCGAGTACTGCAGGAATTAAGTAACGTCATAGATAGACCATTATTTTTAATCTTTAAAGATTCCATAATAGCAGGGTCTGTACCACAGGACTGGCGTATAGCAAATGTGGTGCCAATATTCAAAAAGGGGACAAAAACCGAACTTGGAAATTATAGGCCAGTAAGCTTAACCTCTACTGTGGGTAAAATCCTGGAGGGTTTCCTAAGAGATGCTATAATAGAATATCTGAAGAAGAATAACCTCATGACCCAATATCAACATGGGTTTACGAGGGACCGTTCTTGTCAAACTAATCTGATCAGTTTTTATGAGGAGGTAAGTTCTGGACTGGACCAAGGAAATGCAGTGGATGTTGTGTATATGGACTTTTCAAAAGCTTTTGATACGGATCCACACAAAGGGTTGATGCATAAAATGAGAACAATGGGAATAGGGGAAAATATATGTATGTGGGTTAAGAATTGGCTCAGTGATAGGAAACAAAGGGTGGTTATTAATGGAACACACTCAGACTGGGTTAAAGTTAACAGTGGGGTACCACAGGGGTCAGTATTGGGCCCGCTTCTTTTTAACATATTTATTAATGACCTTGTAGGGGGCATACAGAGTAATATTTCAATATTTGCAGATGACACTATACTCTGCAGGGTAATCAATACAGAGGAGGACAATTTTATATTACAGGAGGATCTATGTAAACTAGAAGCTTGGGCTGATAAATGGCAAATGAGCTTTAATGGGGATAAATGTAAGGTAATGCACTTGGGCAGAGGAAATTAAATGGATAATTATATGCTTAATTGTAAAACACTGGGCA
This sequence comes from Phyllobates terribilis, assembly GCF_046119375.1. Taxonomy (NCBI): domain Eukaryota; kingdom Metazoa; phylum Chordata; class Amphibia; order Anura; family Dendrobatidae; genus Phyllobates; species Phyllobates terribilis. The sequence continues at coordinate 597,648,401 of NW_027362761.1, forward strand.
AAACTGTCACTGAAAAAGACCTGGGTGTATTGGTGGACGACAAGCTCACGTTTAAGGCCAGTGTCAGGCAGCTGCTGCAAAGGCAATTAAAATAATGGGATGCATTAAAAGAGGCATAGATGCTCATGAGGAGAAGATAATTTTACCTCTATACAAGTCACTAGTGCGACCACACTTAGAATACTGTGTACAGTTCTGGTCTCCGGTGTATAAGAAAGACATACAGTAGCTGAACTAGAGTGGGTGTGTGACGCCTCGCAGCCCTCACCCTGGGAAGTGGGGTTACTCGGAGCCGGGCCTGTTGCTGGTGTTAAGGGGATGCAGTCGTGGCCTAGGCCCGTTGCGTGCCCAGGGTGGTCACATTAAAAAGATGTAATAGGCTTTCAGGGTTGAGTGGTATTTCGACTACGCCACCTGTGGTGTCTGGTGATGGCCACCAGCGCTGCTGCAGTCCTCTGAGTCGTGGTGTAATGGCAGCCATGGATGGTACTACTCCCCACAGGCGGAGCAGGGCCTCAGGGCAGAGACGAGGATGGAAGGAGTCGTAGTGTAGAAGTTCTGGTGCTGCGTGGTGCGGTGCAGAAATAAAGAGTCCGGAGGCCATAGGGGTAGACTTCCAGGGTTTTTACTCACAGTGGAGAGTGCAGCTACAAAGCTTCTCCCTGCTCCTCACGGAGTTCTGCGGTCACCAGGGACGGGAGTCCGCCAACCTCCGAATAATACAAGTGCTGAATCAGGACCCCGCACCAGTGTTCCTAAACTTCAGACTGAGTCCTCTCCTGTCTGTTTGTGTGTAGATAGGCCGGGTCTCCCTCTGGACTATGCACAGAACAAGGGTATGGGTGGCAGCTCCGCTCCTTCCGTTACCCGGTGGGATCCTCAGGGCCTACCTGGGCTTCCCTGACCAGGACGTAGAGTAGCAAGATCAGGTGTCGGGGGCCGGTACCCCTCTTGCAGCCGGAATCCCTCTGACTAGATCAGCATAGAGAGGACAGGTGGCGTATACCGCTCCGTCTGCATCCTCCCTGGGATCCATTTGCGATGGAGCTACACTCTTAAGCTCCGGGCCTTCTTGGTCATGGTTCTTGACTGGGCTGAGAATCTGCAACCTGCCCCTCGACCCAAGGCCAGGGTACGAGGGCCGTGTCCCCATCCACAGCAGGTCCACACAGGATCCACGTTCAGTGATGAAGATCACAATCAAGGACTCCCAAAGAACAAGAACCAAGAGCCAAGATGGCTGTTTATTAAATATCAAATATTAAGTGTAATGTAAATGTGAGTCCTCCACCCTCACCCACTACATTGGTTCCCCTAACTTTGGTTCCCCAGTCTCCCAATTCCCAGTAGGGACAGCACACTAGTGCTTATTAGCTCCCTCTGGTGGGAGAAGTGTGGTGTTGGATGTGAAGGAAGGGTCCTGACCATCGCACTGTTCTTACCTCAGAGGTGCAGCATCCCTGTGGCGGTCGAACCCTCAGGGGCGCCACAGGTGCAGAGAAGAGCGACCAAGGTTATTAGAGGACTGGGGGGTCTGCAATACCAAGACAGGTTATTACACTTGGGGTTATTTAGTTTAGAAAAACGAAGGCTTAGGGGTGATCTTATTACTATGTACAAGTATATGAGGGGACAGTTCAAAGACCTTTCTACTGATCTTTTTACTCTGAGGCCTGAAACGGGGACAAGGGGGCATCTTCTAAGTCTGGAGGAAAGAAGGTTTAATCATAATCACAGACGGGGATTCTTTACTGTAAGAGCAGTGAGACTATAGAGCTCTCTGCCGCATGATGTTGTAATGAGTGATTCACTATTAAAATTTAAGAAGGGCCTGGATGCCTTTCTTGAAAAGTATAATATTACAGGTTATATATACTAGATTCCTTGATAGGGCGTTGATCCAGGGAACTAGTCTGATTGTCGTATGGAGTCAGGAAGGAATTTTTTTCCCCAATGTGGAGCTTGGTGTTTGCCACATGGTTTTTTTTGCCTTCCTCTGGATCAACATGTTAGGCTATGGGTTGAACTAGATGGACTTAGTCTTCCTTCAACCTTAAAAACTATGTTACTATGTTATATGGGGATCATGTTGCGGATAGTGCATCAAGAAGGCACTCATATGTTGGGCTCTTCCAGGAGGTCCAAAGCCATGCTGTATTGTGAGCTGCGTAACACGGATGCTTGTTTCCTCTGTCCCCTCCTGCCAACCACGTTCAAACAAGAGGAGGTGATTATCCTTTTCATCTTCTGACTGTTGCTCGCCCATCACCTCTTCCTCCTCCATTAGTTCCTCGGCTCTTGCACCTTCACTAACAGTTTACCTGGTATCACCAAACCCCCTCGATCGCTGTAATCCACTGTCACTTTGCATCCGCCTGTGTGATGACAGTCTGGAAATCTGAGACATTGGTATCCCTTCCGCATCCTCCTCTTCTACTGGGGCCACCACCTCCTGCCGCAGGTTATTCAAAGTTTGCTCCAGCATGTATATGACCGGAATAGTGATGCTGATGATGGCATCGTCAGCTATAACCAGTTTAGTAGCCATTTCAAAAACATGCAGAAGGGTGCAGAGGTCCTTCATCTGTTCCCACTCCACAAACGTGATATGCCCCAAGTCCGTACTGCGTTGCCCCAAGCTATACGTCATGACATACTGCGTCAGAGCATCATTGCTGCTGGCATGGTCGCTGCAATATGTGCAGAGTGGAATTCCACCGCATCAGCACATCGCAGATCAACCTGTTAACTGGCACGGGCAAAGACCTCTGTATCTATGCAAGTTGATGACATGAGGGGTGCGAACGGCAAAAGTGAGAACCCAGCTTCTGTACTTTGTGAAGCAGCTCATCCAGGCCAGGACAGTGGCGGAGAAATCGCTCTACCACCAGTTTGAGGATGTGAGCCATGCAAGGCACGTGTGCGAGCTTGCCTCAGCCTAGGGCTGCTAACAGGTTCGCACCGTTATCATACACGGCCTTCCCTGGCTCTAGATTCAGCGGAGACAGCCATTGCTCAAACTGAGCCTGGAGAGCCGCCCACAACTCTTCAGCTGTATGACTGCGATCTCCAAGGCATATTAATTTGAAGACTACCCAATTACGGTGAGCCCTGACTGCGCAGTATGTAGGTGGTGTGGATTCGCTCCGCACCCTTGGAACGCGTGTCTCGTTAAGGCAGAGGTTGAGTGCGCAAGTGGAGGCCCTAGAGGAGGTGGAGGACGCAGAAGCAGTGGTGGAAGTGGGAAATATAGAGGTTTCTTCTGCAAGCCTTGGGGATTTCAAGATTTGTGGAGCAGCCCCTTCCCCACCTGCCCCCACAGCCACCAGAGTCACCCAGTGCCCAGTCAGCGAGATGTAACGCCCTTGGCCATGCTTACTCGTTCAGGTGTCTGTGGTGAAATGCACCCTGGCAGACATAGATTTAGTCAAGGAATGGGTGATGTTGTCTGTGACATGCTGGTGTAGTGCAGGCACAGCTTTCTTAGAGAAGTAATGGTGACTGGGCAACTGGTACTGGGGACTGAGACGGCCATCAGTTTTCCGTCTGTATCTACCAGACGGAAAGGCAGCATTTCTGTGGCCAACAGATTGGAGATGATGGAGTTCAACCTCTTAGCTTTGTCATGTGTAGGATGAAACAATCTTTTACGTGACCACAACTGCGGGACCGAGGCCTGGCTGCAGTGCTGAGAGAGGGTGGAGTAGGGTGAACCGGAAAAACTGGTGGAGCGTGAGTGAGGAGCAGATGTTACGGTGAAACAAGCACAGCAGGCGTGTCCGCTTCCGTTACAGCTGACGGGCTGTCACTCAGCCTGACTGGAGCGGGTAAAGAACCGGAGTTTCTGCAATGGGAGACCTGCGTGACAATACTTGGCATGGTAACAGACGAGGAGGAAGAAGCAGCGGATGCGTTTGATGGGGCAGCTGATGGTTGTTGAGGTGCGCTGGTCCAAATTTCAGCGCGGTAATATTCCCAGCATAACGCATGTTGCTTGAGCATGTGAACGTTCATGCATGTAGTAGTCAAATTATTGCAGTTTTCCCTCTACTGAGTTTTTTATCGCAAAGCTTGCAGATAACGTGAGTTGGCTCATCCTTTGCAGTGACAAAAAAGGCCCATGCCAAGCAACCCTTGCTGCCCCTGCGAGCTGCAGACCCGTGACCGCTGCTGGCCACATCCACGGTTGTGGCTATGGATGCAGTGCTCCTCATGCTTGCACCACTCCGTGTCTGCGCCGTAGGGTGAAATTTAACCTTGTCTTCCTCCTCCACCTCCTCAGATGAGCTACTCGGCTGCGTGACTCTGGGTTCACACCAAGTAGGATCTTCAACCTCATCATCATCCAATGTGTTATCCCATTCCTCGCCCTCAGAGTGACCCCTCTACTCTTGTTGCCCTGACAGCACAGTACAGTCTGCATGAGCCTCAGGTATCTGAGTCTCATCGGGATCACCTCCCTCCCCTGCGGTTAACGTCTGGTGACGAGGGTCAGGAACCTGCTTGGACCCTACTTCATCCTACCTCAAATGCAAGCTAAAAAAATTTTGGGCATCGGTGCAGATGCTTTCCTCCCCTTGACTCTGTGACTGTTTGGAGTACACTTCTGATGCCCATGGTGTAGAATGGGTGAAGAGTTCTACAGACTCGCCCATCTGTGGTTCGCTACAGTCAGTTGGGCAGTTGTGCCGTGTGGGGAAGCATGGGTAATTGGGGTGCCACCTCTGTGGACTGTACTGCGTGTGATGTTGAGGTGGATGAAGAAGAGGAGAGGCCACTGGAAGCAGAGCTTGCCATCCACTGGAGCACCTGCTCTTTCTGGGCCTTATCAACCTGTGCGGCTGCCAAAGGAAGGGAGTGCAGTAGGCCGTCCACTAACATAATTTGTCAGTTGTTTTTGGATAGGACCTGTTTGTGTTGGTTCACTAGTGCTTTCACTAACATTACCACGTACCCCACGTACACCTTGAACACCAAGCCTATTCCCCCTTCCATCACGCCTCCTCTTTTTCCCACTCACGTTGGTCAGATACAGTGGTAGGAGCACGCAATTATCTAAAGAAAAATATGTTTTTATCCTGTGCAATAGCTCAGCACACGCCTGAATTTCAGCGACACTAAATAACAAGGTAAGATATGGCCTGCCGTATAACGTTACTAACAGACAAAAGAAATTTGTTAGTGTGCATGAGGCCGATAAAACCTACGAGGTATTCTCCAAACAATTTCAAACTGAGATGTCCCCTGCTGTATTACTTTAGGAACAGAAGAATTTTTTTTTTGAATGTGGATGAGGCCAGTATGACATAGAATATATGCTCCAAAATATTTCAAACTCAGATCTAGCCTGCTGTATCACTTTACTCAGAGCAAAAAAATTTTGGGGGTTACTCTGCATAAGCTCTGCGTCCAGCTGACTTTGACCGCCACTGACGTAGTAGCTGGCTTATAGCACTGTATGACTTCTGGCACAGGAAAAAAAAAATGTTGGGACTGGACCTAGTAAGAGAAGTTTTTTGTTTGTTTTTTTTACAGTGAAACCAGGACAAGTTCAGTGCCACTAAAATAGGATCTGCCTTTTAGCAGACTGGATCAACTTTGCCACAGTAAAAAAATCTTTGTTGGACTCTGCCTGCCAACCAAAAATATATACAGGTTTGACTGTGTATACAAGCTGAATTTGACCACCACTGACGTAGTAGCTGGCTTATAGCACTGTATGACTTTTGGCACAGGAAAAAATATTTTTTGGACTGGGCGTAGCAAGAGAAAAAATTTGACTTCCACTAAAATAGTATCTGACACAAAAAAAAAACCTTTAGTGCACACAGCTTTCAATATCACAACAGCAACAGAAAAAAAACTGATTTTGTGCTCTGCAATAAGAAGCTCTGCAGACTGTGCAGAGCACAATTTCAACCCCACTAAATGAAAAGGAGCACTGCGCTTGCTTGTTCACATTAGCAAGTGCAAAAAAAGATTCAAGGTAGACTGAGACATGGAGCTCTATACCAGCGGTGCACAGCACTATTGTATGGCATGGACCCTCTGTTTCTGTCAGAATCTCAGTACTTGCACAAGAACACCAAAAATGTGCTGCACCAGCGGTTGCAGAGGTACACAGGCCAGGAATTATCTACACTCTCTGACTACCACATAAGCGCCCATCTATCCGGCTAATATCTCTCATTACACAGGAGAACACTGAGCTGCGTCTGTCTCCAGCAGTGACATGGATATAATGGCGCTGAGGGAACATGGCCGCTTTTTATATTGAGAGGACATGTGATTTCTGCAGCCAATTGCAGAAGCCCTTATGTCTGGACAGTGTAGATCCTTCCTGCACTATGATTGGCAGGCCGCGCTTTCCTCAGTTAAAGTTACCGCCCACAGGAAAAAAAAACAAATAAAACAGTGCGCCTCTGATCTGACCTGTTCTAAGCTCTCCACAGCCCCCACACTCACCTGGCACATGTCACCGCTCATCATACACTTGCACTATGCTAACAAAACTGTTCAAAACGCCGTGGTTTCCCTGTATTCGTGGTCCCGTGCAAATTCGTTGAACTTTTCCGATTTTAAGAAAATTTGCTCGGCTTTGCGATCACGAATCCGAATGTGCCATATTCGTGCCGAATTTGAAACTTTCGAACATTCGCCGAACAAATTCGCTCAACAATAGAAATAATTAACACAATTATTCAAAAATTCCTAATCCACAGATTATTAACAACTTTTAACTAAAGAAGAAATTTTTGCAGCAATACTAACATTCGAAAAAAATATCCACAAAGTGCTGGAACACGACCAGAGCATTAGATAATCCAAAGGTATCACCAGATATTCATAGTGACCATCGCGAGTGCTGAGCACAGTCTTCAATTCTTCGACTTCTTTAATACGGATTAGCTTATAAAGTCTATGCAGGTCCAGTTTGGTGAAGATGGTAGCACCTTTAACCCTGTCAAAAACTTTCAAGATGAGAAGCAAAGGATAATGGTTTTCCAGCGTGGTTTTATTCAGACCCCCAAAGTCTGTGTACGGTTTCCTTCTTTATGAGCACCGGCCAGAGACATTGACTTTCGGATGAACCTCCTGTCAAGATTTTCTTTATAAACAAGCTTGGCCTCGGTCATAGGGATGCAGAGAAATTATGACATGGCCCAAGGACAATATACAAGATCTTGTGGCTATCCATATCAACGGATGGATAAATCATCCAGCATGATTGGCGAAGTTGAAACTTCCGGAGTCCAAGAGAATCGAGTTTGAATCTGGAAATATTTATTCAGACCATGTCTAGGTTTGGTCATCTGGATATAGATGTGATTGCTACTTGTCTAAACAAGAAATGCTAAACTACAGTTTCTCTTCTCTGGTCAAGCAAGAACATAGAGTAGCCCCAAAGGTTTTTTTTTTTTCCATCAGCTGGGATCTGTTTTCTAGGTTTTCCAATATCTACCATTAATTTCCACAGTTCTCCAGAAGTTCAGTCATGAGGAAATTTCAGCGATAACAGTCAACCCTCTCTGGCCTCGGATGGTTTTTATTAGAGTTTCAAAAGGATGATTTTGGAACTGCATCGCAAGAAGGACCTGCTGATGTGGAGAGGCTTTCGATACCCGGACCTGCTCTTGACAGCTCGGATGTTGACAAATGGAATTTAACTGGCAAAGGGTTGTCTGATGATGTTGTGGACACGTTGCTATGTTCTGGAGACCTTCGACCTCCAAGTTAATGGAAATATATGGAGTAGATTTTTTGACAGTGCTCAGAGAATGATAAAATTACTTTATCTTTGCCTACAGTTCTTCAAATTTTGAAAGAAAAGTTCAAGTTTGGTTTAAATTCAACACTCTTAAAAGTAAATTGTATAATGGTATTTTTTTGTAACTAACCCTTAATAAAGAAGGGGCTTTTAAGGCAATCAAGAACATTATACTTTCTCTTCGCAATGCAGTTTCTTCATGGGACTTGGTTGAATGTTCTTAGTGAACCTTCATTTGAACCTCTTCAAGAGTGTGACCTTTAGTCTCTTACCCTGAAAGTCATTGTTCTTAGTAGCCAATAGCTCAGCAGAGTCAGAAAATTGCAAGCACTCACATCTAAGGGACCATATTTGAGGTTTCAAACCACACTGCCTCATCTTAAGAATTTTTTTATTTTTTCCAAAAGTAGCATTCACGGAGAACATCAATCAATAAATTTTCCTTCCAATTTTTTTTTTTAGATGCAAGTGTAGAGAAAACTCTGTATCTCATCCTTTAGATGTCAACTGGAGTGTACAAATCTATCTGGAGAAATCACAGATTTTCAGATCAGAAGTCCTTTTTCTGCCATTCCAAGGATCTAGAAATGGAGATAAAAGTTTCAAAGTTGTCCTTAAAGAGCACTCCCATCAAAGTTTTTTTCCTCTTAGTAGAGCAAAGTTATCATACTATATAGCACTGTGTTCTTATCATTGCCCATTTTGACTTTCTACCCATCTAATTGTTTTATTTTTCATTAGGTCTATTACGTCACATGATTAAAAACAGACTAGCTGAATCCTTTTAAGCTCTATGTAGAAACAGGAAGTCTCTTTCTCTGCATGAGTCATCATTAGAACTACAAATCTAGGTCACTGATTGAGACTTCCTGCAGTGACCCCGCGCTGACGTCATGACAAGTGAGGCGTGACTCAGTGCTGGGGTCCCCATGGTGGCTGCTGGGTTGTGGGCGGGGTCACCCCCGCTTCACACCCAGCATCCATTGCGCACTTTCCCAATGAATGGGGAGAGGCAGAGCGTGCGGTGGATGTCGGGTGTGACACGCGCGGGGGGGTAACCCCGCCTACAGCATGGCATCCACCGTGGAACGCGGAAGACAGAGACCCACGGCTGCTGCCAGCACTTGTCGTGACATCAGCGGATGTCAGAGCCGGCTGCAGCCGGGGGTCACGCGATGCCTGTGAGCGGTCAGTGATAGCGCCGCTCACAGGCATTATCTGCAACTTAAGGTAATTACAAAAATCCTTATTGGCCCTGGGGGGATAATCTTAAGTACTGGACAACCCCTCTAACCCCTTAAGCCCCGGAGCATTTTCCGTTTTTGCATTTTCGTTTTTGCTCCTTGTTCCCAGAGCCATAGCGTTTTTATTTTTTGGTCAATATGGCCATGTGAGGGCTTATTTTTTGCAGGACGAGTTGTACTTTTCAACTCCATTACTAGTTTTACCATATCGTGTACGGGAAAAAAATTCCAAGTGCGGTAAAATTGCAAAAAAAGTGCAATACCACAGTTGTTTTTTATTTTATTTTTTTACCACGTTCACTGAATGCTAAAACTGACCTGCCCTTCTTATTCTACAGGTCATTACGAGTTCGTAGACACCAAACATGTATAGGTTCTTTTATATTTAAGTGGTGAAAAAAAATTCCAAAATTTGGTAAAAAAATAAAAAATAAAAAATAGCGCCATTTTCTAAGACCCGTAGCGTCTCCATTTTTCGTGATCTGGGGCCGGGTGAGGGCTTCTTTTTTGCGCACCAGGCTGACATTTTTATTGATAACATTTGGGGTAGATCTGATGTTTTGATCGCCCGTTATTGCATTTTATTGCAATTTTGCGGCGACCAAAAAACGTAATTCTGGCGTTTAGAATTTTTTTCTCGTTACGCTGTTTACCGATCGGATTAATTCTTTTTTTATAATGATAGATCGGGCGATTCTGAACGCGGCGATACCAAATATGTGTATGTGGGGTTTATTTTTTATTATTTTATTTTGAATGGGGCAAAAGGGGGGGTGATTTAAACTTTTATATTTTTTTATATTTTTAAAAACTTTTTTTTTTTAAACTTTCTGCATGCTTCTATAGTCTCCATAGGAGACTAGAATCAGCAACTATCCGATCGCCTCTGCTACATACAGGGGACGAGCAGGTCTCCTGCATGCAGCAGAAATGGTCCTGTGCTATGAGCGCCGCCCACTAGGTGGCGCTCATAGCGACAAGATCATGACAACCACAGGCGTCTGCTGCAGACCCTGGGTTGTCATGCACGCCCATCGGCGACCCGCGATCACGTGACGGGGTCGCCGGTGGGCGGGGCTTATGACGCGCTACCCGGAAGCGCGCGTTAAATGCTGCTGTCAGAGATTGACAGCGGCATTTAACATGTTAACAGCCGCGGGTGGATCGCGATTCCACCCGCGGCTGTTGCGGGCACATGTCAGCTGTAAGAATCAGCTGACATGTGCTCCGTTCAGTGAGGGCTCAGCGCAGCAGCCCTCACTGAACGGAGGGATCGCAAATATGCGTACTAATACGTCCCCGGTAATTAAGGGGTTAAATGTTGTGCCCTTTGCTTATCAATTCATTTGTAATATTGCCTGAAGAAGGAGCCTCTGTGCTCTGAAAGTTTGCATATATATATTTTTTTTCTGGTTAGCCAATAAAGGTATCACTCTGAGAATACTTTTGCAATTTTTGGGCATAAAAGTATTTACAGCTCTTTATCTCAAAAGCTCTTTCATGGGCTGCATGGACTATTCCTTTGTTAATCCATCATTAGTTAAGCATTTGGAAGCTGTTCTTGTGAACCCACAACATGTGGTCAAAGGAGCTAACTGTATTTGCTATAGAGTGATTGGTTACTTAGTTTATTTCGTTAATATCGAGTCTCATACTCTTTTTTTTTTTTTTTTTGTCCTAGTTGGGAAGAAGTGAGATATTAACCCTACATCTGCTGCTTTCAGACTCAAGGAAAGAAATTTTAAGAAAATGTAAACTTTCCTGAAGTATGCAGACAGAACAAAACATCCCTTCCTAATAAATTTCTTTTAGTTGCATACTAAACACAAAGTATATTTTGTACATACATACATACAGTGGAGAAAATAAGTATTTGATACACTGCTGATTTCGAAAGTTTTCCCACTTTATTTCAACACCCTAGGAATTATCTTACCATGGTTTTCCCAGCTACTGAAACCATACCATTTTAATGTAGCACTTATTGTTACACGATCCTTTTCTTATCATCTGCCTTATCTGGACAGTTTATCCTAGGAATATAAGACACTATTTCATTTTTGCACACCATTAAATATCACTAGTACCATTAACCTCATCATATACTATTTCATTCCTCATACTCCACAATAAAAAAAATGGTATTTCTACCCCAGCAAAAATCCGGACTTCACAAAGCGTGCAGGTTCGAATCAATCCAGTAACTCTGACAATTTAGTACAATAATAGCTGACGACCTTTAAAAGCGCGAAATGCTCGACCACAAATATATTAACAAAACCCCAGAGATCATCACACAGGCTGACAAGAAAGAGTTTATTGGAAGATAGGAAAATGTATTAACCATTTAATGAAGGAGAGATGCTTGGGAGGCCAGCGGAGTCTGTCTAACAACAGCCAGACGTCGGCAGGTTAGGAGGAAGGGAGAAAACTTACTTGTGAGGAGCTGGCCTTGTTCTAAAGACTCATTTTCCAATGTACGTAGAGTGGAATCCATGGCTCTAAGAGTTGCAGACTTTTCCCAGTACAGAGCACCGGTTACGTTGATCTTATTGCTGTGTTTTATTAGAGATTTTCTTGTTCGTCAGTTCAGACTCAATGTTTCCATTCTGTGACAGTAAGCAGAGGAAGATGTGCGGGTTGGATCTTATGCATACATAAGGCCAGATTCAAGATTGGCTATGAGGTAACGCAATCACTCCATTACTCTTGTTGACGTCTCAGGAACCTCAAGTCATCGTTCTCTCAGTCACTAGTCCCATTGTGTGGATGGGGATAGTAGACCCATTGGAGCCATCACCACAGGAGATCTCACATGTAGTTCTGTAGTTCTAGGTGATAGGGTTCGGTCTGAGGAAAATACCTGCATGCTGCTCCAGATACAACTCTCCCTCATATCTATATGTATAAAGCTGGGTGTGTATATATGCCCATACACTGCTTTATACCCTGTGTAATGTACAATATATACACCCTCCTGTATTCCCTCTATGTTATAAATACATTTATAACTTTCTTCCCGTCCATCCATTACTAGGTGAGGAGTAGGGGATAATCTTTATTGCCAGGGCTGCTGTTTTGGTGTTCTGTGCATTCCTTCTATTCCCTATAACAATGTTCTATACAGGAGATCGTGCTGATGCTGTGTGTAATGCCAGTGGAGAAGCCAAAATGGTTTAGGAAGAATTACAAGGGTTGTGCTCACCGCGGGCGTGCAGCCCAGCACAAGGACTGTTGAGAAATGTAGTCAGAAGGGAGCGGAGGAATCTTGAAGAGGAACCGGTGGCAGCGACAGCAGAGCTGATGCCAGGGAATAGGAAGCGAAGCAAAAAGGCTTGAAACAGTTTTGAGGGATTTTTATATAAGAACTCCTTTACCACCTGATAATGTTATCAACAATTGAGCGCATGTTATTAGCGCTTAATCCCATGAATCCCAGTACATACACGAACAGTGAAGTGTTAGAGGCACAAAACCAATCCCCTATTTATGCAAAATAGTCACAATCAGACATCACTGTCCCCATCGGGACTCACAATTTACACTCACTATTAGTAGGTCTTTGGAGTGTGAGCGGAAACCCACGCAAACACGGAGAAAACATACAAACTCCTTGTAGATGTTGTCCTTCGTGGGATTTGACTGAAACAATTAAAAAAAAAATGTCTGCTTCCCTGTGAGTTCCATGATGTCTAAAGAGATTTGACTGGTGGATATGTGTTTTTTGGTGTGAATTCTTTGATGTGCAATCACAAGTGACTTTCTCTTAAAACACTTTCCACATAGATTACATGAAAACGGATTCTACTCTGTGTGAATTCTCAGATGTCTAACTAAAGCAAATTTGTGAACAAAACATTTCCCACATTCTGAACAAGAAAATGGCTTCTCCCCGGTGTGAGATTTTAGATGTAATGTAAGCTGGGATTTCCGATTAAAACATTTCTCGCATTCTGAACAGGAAAATGGTTTCTCCCCTGTGTGAGTATTTTGATGATTAAGAAGATTTGATTTGTTGCTAAAGCATTTTTCACAATCTGGGCATGAAAATGGTTTTCCTGTGTGAATTCTCTGATGTACAATTAGAGTTATCTTTTGGTTAAAACATTTCCCACATTGTGAACATGAGAATGGCCTCTTGTCTATGTGAGTATTTTGATGGTTAAGAAGACTTGATTTGTTGATAAAGCATTTTTCACATTCTGGGCAGGAAAAAGGTTTTCCTGTGTGAATTCTCTGGTGTACAATTAGAGCTGACTTTTGGTTAAAACATTTCCCACACATGGTACATGAAAATGGCTTCTCCCCTGTGTGGATTATTTGATGTCTAAGAAGATCTGATTTCTGGGTAAAGCATTTCTCACATTCCGAACATGAATACGGCTTCTCCCCTGTATGAATTTTGTTATGTGCAGCAAGCTGTGACTTCCGAATAAAACATTTCTCACATTCTGAACATGAAAATGGCTTCTCCCCTGTGTGAGATTTTAGATGTAATGTAAGCTGGGATTTCCGATTAAAACATTTCTCGCATTCTGAACAGGAAAATGGTTTCTTCCCTGTGTGAGTATTTTGATGATTAAGAAGATTTGATTTGTTGCTAAAGCATTTTTCACAATCTGGGCATGAAAATGGTTTTCCTGTGTGAATTCTCTGATGTACAATTAGAGTTATCTTTTGATTAAAACATTTCCCACATTGTGAACATGAAAATGGCTTCTCTGCTCTGTGAGTATTTTGATGGTTAAGAAGATTTGATTTGTTGATAAAGCATTTTTCACATTCTGGGCAGGAAAAAGGTTTTCCTGTGTGAATTCTCTGGTGTACAATTAGAGCTGACTTTTGGTTAAAACATTTCCCACACATGGTACATGAAAATGGCTTCTCCCCTGTGTGAATTATTTGATGTCTAAGAAGATCTGATTTCTGGGTAAAGCATTTCTCACATTCCAAACATGAATACGGCTTCTCCCCTGTATGAATTTTGTTATGTGCAGCAAGCTGTGACTTCCGAATAAAACATTTCTCACATTCTGAACATGAAAATGGCTTCTCTCCTGTGTGATTTTTTAGATGGGTAACAAGCTGTGATTTCCCAGTAAAACATTTTGCACATTCTGAACATGAGTACGGCTTCTCCCCCGTGTGAGTTCTTAGATGTTCAGAAAGAAGTGATTTACTGCTAAAACATTTCTCACATTCTAAACATAAAAATGACTTATCCCGTGTGTGAATTTTCATGTGTCTAACAAAAGCAAATTTGTGAACAAAATGTTTTCCACATTTTGTACAAGAAAACGGCTTCTCCCCAGTGTGGGTTTTTAGATGTGTAACAAGTTGTGATTTCCGATTAAAACATTTCTCACATTCTGAACATGAGAACGGCTTCTCCCCTGTGTGAGTTCTTTGATGTTTAAAAAGATTTGATTTGTGGATAAAAAGTTTTCCACATTCTGGACATGAAAATGGTTTTCCGGTGTGAGTTCTCTGATGTACAAATAGAGCTGAATTTTGTCTAAAACACTTTCCACATATGGTACAAGAAAATGGCTTCTCCTCTGTGTGAATTCTTACATGGTTATCAAGATAGGATTTCCGGGTAAAACATTTCCCACATTCTGAACAAGAGTATGGCTTCTCTCCTTTGCCAGCTCTTTGGTGTTGAACACCCTTCGTGTGGCTTTTATTCTGCTCAACATTTGGTGGTGAAGCAGGAGATAGGACTTGTTTAAGAGCATCAGATGACAGATCTTGGGTGGGAAGCGCTGAGGGTATATCTGGGATAACGGGATGCTCTTCGTATGTATTCTGTATAACACCAGAATAATCTGTCAAAAGAATAAAACACATTTTGTAAATTTTAAACCATATAACATTAAAACCTGGTTTTCACTGGTAAATTAGGCTGCAGGATTGGTTGCAGTGCCCAGATAACGATGGTCTTATTACCAAAACGACTCTTCTACAGGGCCAAAGTGAAAACACAGACAATTACTTAATAATATTGAATATATCCAGAAACTCATTCCCGGAACCACAAGAACAATATCTATACAGTCATATGAAAAAGTTTGGGCACCCCTATTAATCTTAAGCTTAATGTTTTATAAAAATTGGTGTTTTTGCAGCAGCTATTTCAGTTTGATAGATGTAATAACTGTTGGACACAGTAATGTTTCTGCCTTGAAATGAGGTTTATTGTACTAACAGAAAATGTGCAATCTGCATTCAAACAAAATTTGACAGGTGCATAAGTATGGGCACCCTTATCATTTTCTTGTTTTAAATACTCCTACCTACTTTTTACTGACTTACTAAAGCACTTTTTTTGGTTTTGTAATCTCATTGAGCTTTGAACTTCATAGCCAGGTGTATGCAATCATGAGAAAAGCTACTTAAAGTGGCCACTTGCAAGTTGTTCTCCTGTTTGAATCGCCTCTGAAGAGTGGCATCATGGACTCCTCAAAACAACTGTCAAATGATCTGAAAACAAAGATTATTCAACATAGTTGTTCAGGGGAAGGATACAAAAAGCTGTCTCAGAGATTTAACCTGTCAGTTTCCACTGTGAGGAACATAGTAAGGAAATGGAAGAACACAGGGACAGTTCTTGTTAAGGCCAGAAGTAGCAGGCCAAGAAAAACATCAGAAAGGCAGAGTAGAAGAATGGTGAGATCAGTCAAGGACAATCCTCAGACCACCTCCAGAGAGCTGCAGCATCAACTTGCTGCAGATGGTGTCACTGTGCATCGGTCAACTATACAACGCACTTTGCACAAGGAGAAGCTGTATGGGAGAGTGATGCGAAAGAAGCCGTTTCTGCAAGCACGCCACAAACAGAGTCGGCTGAGATATGCAAAAGCACATTTGGAGAAGCCAATTTCTTTTTGGAAGAAGGTCCTGTGGACTGATGAAACCAAGATTGAGTTGTTTGGTCATACAAAAAGGCGTTATGCATGGTGGCAAAAAAACACAGCATTCCAAAAAAAACACTTGCTACCCACAGTAAAATTTGGTGGAGGTTCCATCATGCTTTGGGGCTGTGTGGCCAATGCCAGCACTGGGAATCTTGTTAAAGTTGAGGGAGGCATGGATTCCACTCAGTATCAGCAGATTCTTGACAATAATGTTCAAGAATCAGTGATAAAGTTGAAGTTACGCAGGGGATGGATCTTTCAGCAAGACAATGATCCAAAACACCGCTCCAAATCTACTCAGGCATTCATGCAGAGGAACAATTACAATGTTCTGGAATGGCCATCCCAGTCCCCAGACCTGAATATCATTGAACATCTGTGGGATCATTTGAAGAGGGCTGTCCATGCTCGGCGACCATCAAACTTAACTCTACTGGAATTGTTTTGTAAAGAGGAATGGTCAAAAATACCTTCATCCAGGATCCAGGAACTCATTAAAAGCTACAGGAAGCGACTAGAGGCAAAAGGAGGATCTACTAAATATTAATGTCACTTTTCTGGTGAGGTGCCCATACTTATGCACCTGTGAAATTTTGTTTGAATGCAGATTGCACATTTTCTGTTAGTACAATAAACCTCATTTCAAGGCAGAAACATTACTGTGTCCAACAGTTATTACATAGATCAAACTGAAATGGCAGTTGCAAAAACACCAATTTTTATAAAACATTAAGCTTAAGATTAATAGGGGTGCCCAAACTTTTTCATATGACTGTATCTACTTTATATAGGGCGACATAAGAGGAATAAGACTTTATGATATCATAAAACGAGTGTCTAAAGACTCTATACAGAACAAGGAGTCAGCAACAGAAATGTACAACCAAGCAGATACTTGTCACATTTTAGCACCTTATGATTAAAAAAAAAAAAAAAAAAATCTGCACATTTCCTCTTCTAGAAAAAAGTCAGAATATAAAAATATTTTATCCTTTTTCTTGTTTTTAAATTCGTATCCTGCACATTTTCGTGATGAAATTAGGTAGAACAATCATTCAAGAATTTCATGAATAAATTGCTGGGCCCCAGACAACCTATCAGGTCCCAATGGGTTAGGTCTAAGAAATGATACTTGTCTTTCATGTAACCATGAAATTTGGGTGTGTGACAATGACGATCTATCATCTCGGTCTCTTCCGAGTCCGTGGTGAGCAGCATTACTGACACTCAGAGCTGTAATCTCCCATCCTCTCCTGTTATTTGGGCAGATGTTGTCATGCGTCTGGGTTCGAACCCCTGAGCCTATGCTTTGTGTTTTGCATCTCTGTCCGCTGATAAACAGCAGATACACCTTTGCTCCAAGTGTTAAGTTTCTCTTATCCTTGCTGCAGTTTTTATTAGGGTAACAGGTGTTTTCATTTGTCTGCCCCATCACCTTTTGTGTGCAGCTTTATATACTTTCCCCCCTGCTGGTATTTCCTGTTGTTGATGGTCTAATTTGGATGTCCAGCCATACTGCTGTAGTTTAAGCCTATCAGTGAAAGACCAGCTAGAGTTTTTCTCTTTATTATTTATGTTCTTTATCTTGTACTTATCTTCTGTTTTTTTTTAAGAAGTAGACTGTTTACTTTCTACATAATAATAATTTATTTAATCCTTTATTTTGTGGTTTATTTTAGTCACTCTGGGATATTTTTCGATTTCAGCACACTTTACATTCTATAGGTAATTTGCACGCTACTCTGCCCTCCGGTTCTATAGCAGGAACGTGAAGGGCCCGACGGCCTTTCAGGCAGCATTAGTTAGTTGCCATCGTCTAGTCTGTGGTTGGGGCTGTATCAGCTCACGCAGTAACCACTAGGCACTGCAGGGTCACGATCTCTATTGTCTACAGGAACCCGTAGGGTCATTTGCAGTTTATAGTGTGCTACCTTTTTTCCCTAAGTAGTTACTACACAATCATAACAGATGTCTCCATGTTCTGTATTCTGTCACACACTGACATGAGTTTAATAGGAGCTAATGGTTTTTTAGCCAAAAAATTTGGCAAACACCTTTACCTCATCAGTACTGACAGCGGATAATGGCAAAGAGAACTAAGCCAAGCTCACATGAGCAGCTTCAGCTGTATTTTTCATATATAATATGAAAGCACAGCCTGAGTTATCACCAGTACCAGTATCACATATATATTGGTATTTAATTTGTTTTTATGAACGGGTTAATATACTGCTGAAAAAACTAATAGAGCAAACAACATAAAAAAATCGTATTCGGTGACTGGGAGGAATCTGTGACTTCTTATCCCGCGGTCACCACTCACCTGGGCGGTTATCTGTCGGAGTCCCCTCCTTACACCGCTGATCACCCCTCACATTTCTCTCTGGAGCATTAATATTGTTCAGATCTTTATCCGGATCCAAAAGCTGCAAAACAAATATTGTAAAAGTCCCCGATGATTGGAGAAGTCCCCGGGAATAATGGTGAGAAGATCCGGACATGTCTGTGGTCAGCTTTGATCCTGCCGTCTCCACCGCTCTCATTACACAAGTATAAAACATCTAATACTGGAGGAGAAGACAAGACTGAACACAAGGAGGTCACAGCCGTCTACACATCATAGGGGAGATCTCTATCTACCTGATGGTCCTGTGCAGGAGGAGGAGCGGGACATCTCTCTGGGGTTGTCCTCTTACTGGAGAGACCTGCAGGAGACACAGACAGGACTGACATCATTATTACATACAGAGAATTATAGGCCGTGTGGATTTAGTCCTGTCTATCACCTGGTGATGTGCGGGGCCGGTGCTCCTCCATCATCACCTCCTTGTACCGATCCTTGTGTCCTTCTAGATACTCCCACTCCTCCATGGAGAAATAGACGGTGACGTCCTGACACCTTATAGGAACCTGACACACACACAATGATACCGTCATCACCCAGAATCCTCCAGTGCTGTCCTGTATAATGTCCCAGCATTCCCAGCAGTGTCACCTCTCCAGTCAGCAGCTCAATCATCTTGTGGGTGAGTTCTAGGATCTTCTGGTCATTGATGTCCTCATGTATCCGGGGGTGAGGTGGAGGCCCCGGGATTGGGCTCAGGGTTCCTCCTCGTCCTTCAGACACAGGGGCCTGACAGCGATCACTAGAGGTCTTCTTCACCACTGTGTAATCCTGAGTGTGGAGACATTAATAATCACTACAGACATTTCCAGAGTCCATCACCTCTCCGGTCATATCACCTGTTATTCCCATAGATAATGATGACATGTGATGACATCAGAACCTCTCACCTCTCCGGTCATATCACCTGTTATTCCCATAGATAATGATGTCATGTGATGACATCAGAACCTCTCACCTCTCCGGTCATATCACCTGTTATTCCCATAGATAATGTTGTGATGTGATGACATCAGAACCTCTCACCTCTCCGGTCACATCACCTGTTATTCCCATAGATAATGATGTCATGTGATGACATCAGAACCTCTCACCTCTCCGGTCATATCACCTGTTATTCCCATAGATAATGTTGTGATGTGATGACATCACAACCTCTCACCTCTCCGGTCATATCACCTGTTATTCCCATAGATAATGATGTCATGTGATGACATCACAACCTCTCACCTCTCCGGTCATATCACCTGTTATTCCCATAGATAATGTTGTGATGTGATGACATCAAAACTTCTCACCTCTCCGATCATATCATCTGCGTCACCAAACAGCCAGGGGATCACACAGATCTCAGACCACTTGCCACCAATGGGTCACAGAACAGCACACCGCTTGCAAACAGTCATCCAATTGATGGATAAGGCCATGGTTGCTATCATTACTAGGCCGGTTATTGGGCACTTCACAGTGCCGATTCCAACGCATGTAATTGTATATATTGTGACAAAGTCACTGGCAAAGTGCTGGAGAGGAAGTATGTTTCACTGAGGCTATTAGCTTCAGTGATTTGAAACCCAGAAGATTTGCTCCAGCACACTAAGTGCTGTGAGGGGTTAAGCAGCCATTTCTAAGGGCTGGGTTTTTGAGAACAACCATAGAGCGGGTGGGAGGTTGTTCTCCATATCTTCACCCCAGGGTGTGACATGGGGTTTAAATAGACGGCCTGCTGAAGCATTCAGTGTTCAGGGTGCCAGGCGAGGCTAACTCCAGCGAGGTGATTGTGTGTTGCTAAACTGAATTGTGTGTTTTGCTAACCCCGAGCCAGTGGATCCCCCTCAGGCCTATGGACTGTGCTATCCATTTTCTTTTTGTTTCCCCATTACACCAGAAAGGCCATGTTTGTTTTGATGGACTTTAAAGTGGATTATGCCATGTTTTAATAAACCAGTGAGAAATTTAAAGAAGCATCGTTCTTGTCTCTACCTCCGTGTGCAGCTGAGTGAGCTCATCTTCCACAGGTGGTGTTTCGAATGCAGGCAACAACAAACCGCATGTCATCAGTAAAGGCCCCGTCACACTTAGCGACGCTACAGCGATCCCCCCAACGATACGACCTGTCAGGGATCGTTGCTGCGTCGCTATGTGATCGCTGGTGAGCTGTCAAACAGGCAGGCTCACCAGCGATCAGGGGAGCAGCGACATCGTGGAAAGAATCTTTCCACGATGTCCTGCTCCTGGTTACCAGCCTGCTGAAGCAGGAGCAGGCTGGTAACCATGATAAACAGCGGGTTACTAGGGGCACTGTTTATCATGGTTACCACTCTGCTACGGTGAGCGGGAGGTTACCGCTCACCGTAGCAGAGTGGTAACCATGATAAACAGCGGGTTACTAAGTGCGCGTGTGCCCCTAGTAACCCGCTGTTTATCATGGTTACCAGCCTGATCGCTGGTCCCGCTGGTCACACACAGCGATGTGCGCTGACCAGCGGGAGGGCAAAGACCAAAAAATGGTCCAGGACATTTTGCAGCGATCAGCGACCTCACAGCAGGGGCCTGATCGCTGCAAAGTGTCACACATAGCGACATCGCTTGTGAGGTCGCTGTTGCGTCACCAAAACCGTGACACAGCAGCAATCTCACTAGCGATCTCGCTATGTGAGACGGGGGCTTTAAGGTGGCCATAAGCCAGGAAATGATGACAGACAGCATGGAGAACCTGATTAAGTACCTTGTGCTAGCCCAGCAGGAGACAAGTAAGCTGCTTATGCAACAGATCCACAAACAGCAGCAACAAGAACACGACAGATAACAGATGGAGTTGCTCGCAGAGGTGGTTCATGGGAGACCGGCAGCCCCTCCCCTAACTCCAGGTGATGACTTCCAAGTTCAGAAGATGAGCCATACAGAAAATGACCCCAGGTGATGATGTTGAGGCGATTTTGACTGTGTTCGAGAGGGTAGTAGGGCTGGAAAAGCTGCAGCCAGAGCAGTAGGCGGAGGTGCTGGCCCCCTATCTGACTATCCGTGAGGGTGATGCTGATTGTGAGGGAGAGCCTCCTTCAAGCACAAGAGGCCCATGCAAAAGTCTACAATCGGTCTGAGAGACTGAGACAGTTTAGCCCTTGAGAATGGGTGCTGGTGTTGATCCCTATGGTTGAAAGTAAGTTCCTGGCCAAGTGTTAAGGGCCATACAAGGTCGGCGAAAATTTGAGTGACGTCAGCTGTTGAGCAGTTGATCCACCAACCAGGGAGAAGAATGCTGTATCAGGTATACCACATTAACCTGCTCAAGACGAGACAGGGAAATGGTAGATGCTACATGCCTGGGGGCCAATCTTGAAGCCAGGGTCGAAGATGTCACAGTGGCAGAGACATGGTCACTGGCCCAGAAGCAACAGTGTCGAGAGCTGGAACCGGGACCTGTTTTCAGAGCTGCCGGGTTCCTGTATGCAGGTTGTGGAACATGAAATCCTGATGGAACGGCATGTGATGGTAAACCAAAAGCCGTATCGGATTCCCAAAGCCCGCCGTGAGGTGATCTCCAAGGAGGATGTCACTGTTCCACCCCTCAGTGTGTTTGGGATGCAGTTACTGACATCCAATCAGGTGCGGGGCATGCTGGAGCTGTCAGTACTGTGATTGACAGCTCGACCATTTAATCTGGTACAGGGGCGTACTGAAGCTGTCAGTGTGTTCATTGACAGATCGGCTGTCCAATCTGGGATTGGGAGGCGCTGGCTATTTCCAGGTGTTCATTATTCCATGTGACTGCCAGGCTACTTAACTGGGCTGTTTCTCACAGACCTCTGCCAGATGTACATTCAGCTTGTGTGAGGTTTGTTCTCTGTGCATGGTGTTCTGATCTTCTGCTGCCTGACTCTTTGGACCGTGTTCTGACTATCCCCTTGGTCTGGTCCTTTGGCTTTGTTCCACTTTCTCTTGGTATTGACCCTGGACTGTGATCTGACTTCCGCCTCTCTCTGCCTCATGGTAACCCCGTGAGTTAGTGACTAGCGTCACAGAGGTGAGGAGAATGTTGAGCTTGCGTGTCGTCGAGGAGTCAAAAAGCGGATGGTCCAGCCCCATTGTCCTTGTGCCGAAGCAAGATGGAGAATGGCATTTCTGTAATGACTACAGGAAGCTGAATGAGGCGTCAAAGTTTGACGTATATTCGATGCCCTGGGTCGATGAGCTCATTGAGACCTATAAATATCACCACCCTAGACCTAACGAAAGGGTACTGGCAAATTCTCCTGTCCCCAAGTGCCAAGGTGAAGACGGCATGCTCTACTCCTGACGGGTGTTTTCAGTACACCAGGATGCCATTCTGTCTTCAGGGAGCCATGGACCAGATCCTAGCCTCTCAAATAGTACGCCGCAGATTACCTGGATGACATTGTGATATTCGGCCCAGATTAGGGAAGTCATTTACAGAAGGTTCAGGCAGTACTGGATGCGCTGAGGAAGTCAGCGTTTACTATAAACTCAAAGAAGTGCGCCATGGGGAAAGAAGAGGCAAAATACTTGGGCTACATTGACGGAAAGAGCAAAATAAAGCCCCAAGTAAATAAGGTGGAGGCTATCCAAAATTGGCCGCAACTGAACTTCAAGAAGCAAGTTTGGGCATTTCTGGACATTGTGCGAAACAAACGGCAATGTATGTATTTTTCATGATAGCCACCCCCTGACACATCTTCTTAAGGGCACAAAGATGTCAATGGAAAAATGGTCCTCTGAAGCAGACCAGTCTCCAGACCTGAACCCAGTAGAAAATCTTTGGGGGGGAATGGAAACTCAATGTTACCCAACGACAGCCCCGAAACCTGAAAGATCTGGAGAAGATATGTATGGAGGAGGGGGCCAAAATCCCTCCTGCAGTGTGTGCACATCTGGTCCAGAACTACAGGAAACGTCTGACCTCTGTAATTGCAAACAAATATTTCTGTACTAAATATTAAGTTCTGTTTTTCTATTGTATCAAATAATTAATTTATATGTTATTGCATGAAATAAGTATGTACAATCATAAAATCACATTGTATGGAATTTTTTTTTGATTCTGTCTCTCACAGTTGAAGTGTACCTAAGATAAAAATTACAGACATCCATTCTATGTACAGTACAGACCAAAAGTTTGGACACACCTTCTCATTTAAAGATTTTTCTGTATTTTCATGACTTTGAAAATTGTACATTCACACTGAAGGCATCAAAACTATGAATTAACACATGTGGAATTATATACTTAACAAAAAAGTGTGAAACAACTGAAAATATGTGTTATATTCTAGGTTCTTCAAAGTAGCCACCTTTTGCTTTGATAACTGCTTTGCACACTCTTGACATTCTCTTGATGAGCTTCAAGAGGTAGTCACCGGAAATGGTTTTCACTTCACAGATGTGCCCTGTCAGGTTTAATAAGTGGGATTTCTTGCCTTATAAATGGGGTTGGGACCATCAGTTGTGTTGTGCAGAAGTCAGGTGGATACACAGCTGATAGTCCTACTGAATAGACTGTTAGAATTTGTATTATGGCAAGAAAAAAGCAGCTAAGTAAAGAAAAATGAGTGGCCATCATTGCTTTAAGAAATGAAGGTCAGTCAGTCCGAAAAATTGGGCAAACTTTGAAAGTGTCCCCAAGTGCAGTTGCAAAAACCATCAAGCGCTACAAAGAAACTGGCTCACATGAGGACCGCCCCAGGAAAGGAAGACCAAGAGTCACCTCTGCTTCTGAGAATAAGTTTGTCCGAGTCACCAGCCTCAGAAATCGCAGGTTAACAGCATCTCAGATTAGAGACCAGGTCAATGCCACACAGAGTTCTAGCAGCAGACACATCTCTACAACAACTGTTAAGAGGAGACTTTGTGCAGCAGGCCTTCATGGTAAAATAGCTGCTAGGAAACCACTGCTAAGGACAGGCAACAAGCAGAAGAGACTTGTTTGGGCTAAAGAACACAAGGAATGGACATTAGTCCAGTGGAAATCTGTGCTTTGGTCTGATGAGTCCAAATTTGAGATCTTTGGTTCCAACCACCATGTCTTTGTGCGACGCAGAAAAGGTGAAGTAATGGACTCTACATGCCTGGTTCCCACCATGAAGAATGGAGGAGGAGGTGTGATGGTGTGGGGGTGCTTTGCTGGTGACCCTGTTGGGGATTTATTCAAAATTGAAGGCATACTGAACCAGCATGGCTACCACAGCATCTTGCAGCGGCATGCTATTCCATCCGGTTTGCGTTTAGTTGGACCATCATTTATTTTTCAACAGGACAATGACCCCAAACAGACCTTCAGGCTGTGTAAGGGCTATTTGACCAAGAAGGAGAGTGATGGGGTGCTACACCAGATGACCTGGCCTCCACAGTCACCAGACCTGAACCCAATCGAGAGGGTTTGGGGTGAGCTGGACCGCAGAGTGAAGGCAAAAGGGCCAACAAGTGCTAAGCATCTCTGGGAACTCCTTCAAGATTGTTGGAAGACCATTTCCGGTGACTACCTCTTGAAGCTCATCAAGAGAATGCCAAGAGTGTGCAAAGCAGTCATCAAAGCAAAAGGTGGCTACTTTGAAGAACCTAGAATATAAGACATATTTTCAGTTGTTTCACACTTTTTTGTTAAGTATATAATTCCACATGTGTTAATTCATAGTTTTGATGCCTTCAGTGTGAATGTACAATTTTCATAGTCATGAAAATACAGAAAAATCTTTAAATGAGAAGGTGTGTCCAAACTTTTGGTCTGTACTGTAGGTAGGAAAACTTGCAAAATCGGCAGTATATCAAACACTTAATTTTCCCCATTGTATATATCCCCTATGCATCCAGCCTCCAGACCGACAGGTTACGCGCCAGTGTTTTTATCTATGTATTTAATAGTCCCCTTATGGGACTTAAAGCTGTGATTATCCGATCGCTTGTAATATACATAGCAGTGCATTACAACTGTTATGTATAGTGAAAATCACAATCTCCTATGACCAGCAGCAACAGGCTGGCTTTCACAGGAGGACCCTAATAACAGGCTTGAGGGTCTTTATCAGACACCCGGCTGACATGGTAACCCATCGGCGCCCCACGAGCATGTCACTGGCAAGCTGATGGTCATTTGGAATGACGCTTCCATCTGCCGGCGTATGTTAAATGCCGCTGTCCATCCGCAGCTGTTGGAGGCAGATGATGACTGAATAATTCAGTCATCATCCGCTGGGAAAGATGTAGGCTTGGGGTGTGAGCCCGCATCAAAGTTAGGGACATGACATACCAAAGCTTGCACAATCAACAGGCAACCCTGGCAAACCAGCCAGACTAAAGAACTGAGACGGACTACTCACAGGTCCACACTCACTGCAACAAAACAAACATACTTCTCATCTCTCATATCCTCCCTGTCTCACAACCCTAAACAGCTATTCAGTACTTTAAATTCTCTCCTCCGTCCCCCAGCTATCCCTCCCTCTCGACTCATCTCAGCTGAAGACTTTGCCTCATTCTTCAAGCAGAAGATTGACACCAGACAAAGCTTTTGCCATGAGTCCCCACAGTCCCTCCTCACAAATACTCAACTCTCTCTTTCCTACAGAAAGCTGTATCTCCCAGCATTGAACAATGATTGAAGGTGACCTCTGTTTTTTATGAAGTACCCAGCTGCACCTACCAACCTACCCTTGGTGACCTCAGCTGGAGGCACGTAAATGGGATGTGGCTCAGGTTCCAAAAATTATGGAATTCTCAATCTTAAAGGGGTATTCCCATCTCCAAGATCATATCTTAATATGTAGTAGGTGTAATAATAACATTAGCAAATACCTCCAATTAGAAATGTAGTATAATATTTTTGATTCGCTATATCTCTTTCCACATGTGCAGACACTGCAGGATCTTAGGTATCAATGGTTACGTCCACTGATAAAGTGACAGTTAGTTAGCTAGTTGCTAGTGGTCGTAACAGTGGATACCTAAGGTCATGTATTGCCTGCACATGAGGTAAGTGGCATAGCGAATCAAAAATACTATACATTTCTGTTTGGAGGTATTTGCTATTATTTTTATTATTACACCTACTACATATTGGGATAAGATCTTGGAGATGGGAATACCCCTTTAAGGATATCTGACCCCTGGAGGTCCCAGGCAGGAGATACAGTTGTGCTCAAAAGTTTACATACCCCGGCAGAATTTTTGCTTTCTTGGCCTTGTTTCAGAGAATATGAATGATAGCAAAAAAAAACCTTTTTCTGAACTCATGATTATTGATTGAGTGTACTGTATTTTCTGTTTTTAAATCTTAATGAAAACCAAAAACATCCAAATGACCCTGATCAAAAGTTCACATACCCCAGTTCTTAATATCGTGTATTACCCCCTCTAACATCAATGACAGCTTGAAGTCTTTTGTGGTAGTTGTGGATGAGGTTCTTTATTTTCTCAAATGGTAAAGCTGCCCATTCTTCTTGGCAAAAAGCCTCCAGTTCCTGTAAATTCCTGGGCTGTCTAGCATGAACTGCGCGCTTGAGATCTCCCTAGAGTGACTCAATGATATTGAGGTCAGGAGACTGAGATGGCCACTCCAGAACCTTCAGTATGTTCCGCTGTAGCCAATGACAGGTCGACTTGGCTTTGTGTTTTGAATCGTTGTCATGTTGGAACGTCCAAGTACGTCCCATGTGCAGCTTCCGGGCTGATGAGTGCTAATTTGCCTCCAGTATTTGCTGACAACGTGCTGCAGTCATCTTTACTTCAACTTTTAACAAGTTTCCTGTGCCTTTGTAGCTCACACATCCCCAAAACATCAGCGATCCACCTCCGTGCTTTACTGTAGGAATAGTGTTCCTTTCATCATAGGCCTTGTTGACCTCTCTCCAAATGTAACTGTCAGGGAAATATTAATGCCAGGGAAATATTGAGGAATATTGAAAGTCTGTCATGGATATTGACCATTCCTCCTAAACCTCTCTTCACCCCCTCCCTCATTCCCCTTTTGCCCAGCACAAAGCCCCAAATAACACAGCCATGAGTAAGAGCTTACACAAGCAAATGGCAGCCAAGAGGTGCCACCAAGCTACTTACTATGCGAGCCTCTTGTCCCTGGCACACGCAGGGGGTAATTAGTGGCAGGATTGCAATAATTTGTATCTAGGAATGTTTGCTTTCCCGAGCTTAAAAAAAAAGAGATCTCCAGCCACGTCGACTCCGATATGAAATATGGAATAATTGATGTCCCGTAATTCTTACAATAATGGGACTCATATTTTTGGTGGCAGGGAAAGCTAAGAAACAAGATGCTCAGGTTTTCATAGGCGTAGGCCCCTCTGGAGAGCTGTAACACAAAAACCCCAAAATAGCAGACTGCAACTATGTGATGTGTGGTCTCTAAATTAAGGTAAAATCAAACGGAAAAAATGGCATCGGTTGCAAGCTTCTGCGATCAACGAGCAATGAGTTATTGCAGAAGTTAGTGTTTTTAATAAAAATGTGCAGGCTGGAGACCAGCCCACATGATGTCACCACAAGGGGCGTATGGGCAAATCTCCCCTTAGGTATAAGAGAACCCATGGAGAATACAGGAGCACTCATTGCCAGGGGGGTATAAGGATTATAAGCAGCGGGTCGCGTTCGATAATGCTCAAATCAACTGGGGAGCGCCTCCTCCGCCTATGCGGATTCGTCCCTGCGAACTGTATAGTGTAAGTTGTCTTCTTTTATACTGTTTATTTTATGTAACTGCTAATGTATTTTAATGTCTCCTTTGTAACATCCTTCTGTACATATTTTTCCTAAACACTGCCTCCCTTTTGGATTAAATATAAAATTTAATAGTTCTGTTTCTTTTGTCCTGTAATCGTTCCCTTCCCCGAAGCCATATACGCTACCAAAACGCAGGCGTCCGGCCAGGCCTGCATTATACACTGCTCAAAAAAATAAAGGAAACACTCAAATAACACATCCTAGATCTGAATGAATGAAATATTCTCATTGAATACTTTGTTCTTTACAAAGTTGAATGTGCTGACAACAAAATCACACAAAAATCATCAATGGAAATCAAAATTTATAAACCAATGGAGGCCTGGATTTGGAGTCACCCCCAAAATTAAAGTGGAAAAACACACTACAGGCTGATCCACCTTTGATGTAATGTCCTTAAAACAAGTCAAAATGAGGCTCAGTATTGTGTGCGGCCTCCACGTGCCTGTATGACCTCACTACAACGCCTGGGCATGCTCCTGATGAGGTTGCGGATGGTCTCCTGTGGGATCTCCTCCCAGACCTGGACTAAAGCATCCGCCAACTCCTGGACAGTCTGTGGTGGATGGAGAGAGACATGATGTCCCAGATGTGCTCAATCGGATTCAGGTCTGGGGAACGGGCGGCCAGTCCATAGCTTCAATGCCTTCATCTTGCAGGAACTGCTGACACACTCCAGCCACATGAGGTCTGGCATTGTCCTGCATTAGGAGGAACCCAGGGCCAACTGCACCAGCATATGGTCTCACAAGGGGTCTCAGGATCTCATCTCGGTACCTATTGGCAGTCAGTCTACCTCTGGCGAGCACATGGAGGGCTGTGCGGCCCTCCAAAGAAATGCCACCCCACACCACTACGGACCCACTGCCAAACCGGTCATGCTGAAGGATGTTGCAGGCAGCAGATTACTCTCCACGGCGTCTCCAGACTCTGTCACGTCTGTCACATGTGCTCAGTGTGAACCTGCTTTCATCTGTGAAGAGCACAGGGCGCCAGTGGCGACTTTGCCAATCCTGGTGTTCTGTGGCAAATGCCAAGCGTCCAGCACGGTGTTGGGCTGTGAGCACAACCCCCATCTGTGGATGTAGGGCCCTCATACCACCCTCATGGAGTCGGTTTCTAACCATTTGTGCAGACACATGCACATTTGTGGCCTCCTGGAGGTCATTTTGCAGGGCTCTGGCAGTGCTCCTCCTGTTCCTCCTTGCACAAAGGTGGAGATAGCGGTCCTGCTGCTGAGTTGTTGCCCTCGTATGGCCCCCTCCACGTCTCCTGGTAGCGCCTCCAGCCTCTGGACACTACGCTGACAGACACAGCAAACCTTCTTGCCACAGCTCGAATTGATGTGCCATCCTGGATGAGCTGCACTATCTGAGCAACTTCTGTGGGTTATAGAGTACGTCTCATGCTACCACGAGTGTGAAAGCACAACCAACATTCAAAAGTGACCAAAACATCAGCCAGAAAGCATTGGTACACAGATGTGGTCTGTGGTCCCCACCTGCGGAACCACTCCTTTATAGAGGGTGCCTTCATAATTGCCAATAATTTCCATCTATTGTCTATTCCATTTGCACAACAGCATGTGAAATTGATTGTCAATCAGTGTTGCTTCCTAAGTGGACAGTTTGATCTCACAGAAGTTTGATTTACTTGGAGTTATATTCTGTTGTTTAAGTGTTCCCTTTATTTTTTTGAGCAGTGTATTTCAAATCTGGACGGTGGTGGCAGAGAATAATATTAATAATAGGGCTATCGTGCAGCGGGTAGCAACCGTATGGGGCGTACACACATATTCCTGGAGCTGGAATTCGGAGGTGTGACGCCATACACTTTCTGCGTGCTCGCCGATGCCCAAGGAGTGAGTAGTCTGGATCGCGTGCTCGCGTTTCCGGACGAAATACTTACAGCGTGACGGCACGGTGAGATATTGCGTGATCCCCGACAGTGACGTTTATGGTTGTGGGCAAAAAGTTCAATTTTGGTCTCATCATTCCAAATTACCTTGTTCCAGAAGTTTTGAGGCCAGTCTCTGTGCTGTTTGGCGTATTGTAGGCAACATACTTTGTGGCATTTGCACAGTAATGGCTTTCTTCTGGCGACTAAACCATGCAGCCCATTTTTCTTCAAGTGCCTCCTTATTGTGCATCTTGAAACAGCCACACCGCTAGTTTTCAGAGAATCCTGAATTTCAGCTCATGTTATTTGTGGGTTTTTCTTTGCATATCGAACATTTTTCATGCCAGTTGTGGTCGAAACCTTTGTTGGTCTACCTGACCGTGGTTTGGTTTTTACAGAGCCGCTCATTTTCCATTTGTTAATCACAGTTTAAACACTGCTGACTGGCATTATCAATTCCTTGGATATCTTTTTGTATCCCTTTCCTGTGTTATACAGTTCAACAACCTTTTCCCGTAGATCCGTTGACAATTCTTTTGCTTTCCCCATGACTCACAATCCAGAAACGTCAGTGGCTGGATGAAAGATGCAAGAGTCTGTCTGAATCCCAGAAATTCACTCAGCTTTTATACACACACACTGATTACAAGCAAACAGGTCACAGGTGAGGATGTTACCTTCAGTAGCCATTCAAACCCATTTGTGTCAAATTCTGTGCATGTTATCAGGCCAAAATCACCAGGATATGTGAACTTTTGATCAGGGTCATTTGGATGTTTTTAGTTGTCATTAAAATTTAAAAAGAGAAAACACAGTAGTTTGACAATAAATGGCTTCACCCAACCAATAACCATGAGTGGAGAAAAAGTTTTTTTGTTATCAATCATATTCTTTGAAACAAGGCCAAGAAAGCAAAAATTCTGCCGGGGTATGTAAACTTTTGAGCACAACTGTATTAATGCCATATTTTCTATCATTATTCTAGCTTTTTATACATAGGAGACATGGCATATACAACTTTCTCCATCTGGCCGATATTAATTCAGGGCTGATGCACAGACCGCACAGTGATGAAAGTAAATGTGTTATGTTATGTTAACCACTACATCATGACACCAAAAATATATCTCCCTTAACTACAGGACCTACGCCTGTCAGAAAAAAACAAAATTCATATCTGGTATCAGGTGCCAAAGCATTTGATATCATTGCCACGTGTTGCTTGTGAAGACAGGAAGAGTTATCCACACAGGAGAGAAAAGTCTCACCTCCCACCCTCTTGTACAGACTGTGTGTCTGCTCTTCATCATGTAACTTACTTCAATTACCTGTTCACAGCAAGAGGTCAAAGAGCATCAGGGGTCAGATGGAATGTAGAGTGTTAGCGCCTTTTTCCTTTACAATTTATGAAACCATACTTCTATGCTCAATATAAGGATGCCACATCCCCACTCAAGAGATGGATTTATGGATTGGTTGTAACACAGGTGAGTTTGGACCCACTGCACCATGGGGCCGCAGAAGCGCTAGTTAGAGCGTCGTCGTCCACCTCCTCCCTGCACTCCCTGCTTTCCATTCATTTTATCCGAATATGAAATAAAGGACTCTTATTTTTACATAAACGGTGAGTGCAGCTTTTCATCATCTCCTCTCTATTGGATAAAAATGGTTATTTGGAGTCCATATTGAAATATACAGAATGTATTCAAACCAGTATTGGTCTGGTTAAATATTGACAGATAGATAAGGCTCATTCTGTTAAAGACTTAGTTGATGTTTAGACACAGACAATGGTCACAGTAACAAAATCTTGAGAGCTGTTTATTCACATTGTCTGGAAGATTCAACTCTCAAATAGTGCTGTTTATTGTTTGTTATTGTAAAATATGAAGATTTGTTTAACCTTTATCTGCAAGTTTACTTATGTGACCACTGAGAGCTTTTGAATTGTGTGCGTTTATTGCACACCATTGTTTGAAGAGAGCCTTGTACCTCTCATTCATCTTTGATCGAAGGCTGGCCACTGGAGGTTAAAGGTGAACTAGACTTACTAGTGTAGATTCACAATATATAAGGCAAGAGAAATATTACTGAGACAGAAGCCTTGTACCTACACTGATGTGCACTGTAGTTTTGTATGTGATACAAAAAGAAGGGGATTCTTTACGGTCAGAGCCGTGAGACTCTGGAACTCTCTGGGAGAGGAAGTGGTGATGTCCAACTCACTTAAAGAGTTCAAGAGAGGCCTGGACGCCTTTCTTGAGAACAATAAAATTACATCTTATGCTTAGTTAATTAATCCAGGGATTTAATCTGACTGCCAGATTGGTGTCGGGAAGTGAATTTTTCCTCAATGATGTAAATTGGCCTATACCGCATGGTTTTTTGTTGCCTTCCCCTGGATCAACGCTGCGGAATAGCTGCAGTGCACAAGAAATAGGCTGAACTGGATGGACGCTTGTCTTTTTTGGGCCTTATAAACTATATAAACTATGGGGGGGGGGGCCCTCGATGATCGACTGGCAGTGGCAGTTGTCAGATTGCCCTCTTTCCAACTGATGATGGCTGACTTCTTCACCTCAGGTGTACAGTTATCCACAAAGGTATCAAAGATCTGTACTGCCTTGGCCACCTCCATTGGCTCCCAGTGCCCCATGAACTGTCACACTCCTACTAGACAAAGATGGAAAAATTGGTCCTTCACTATCAGGTCCTTCAATTCCTCTATTCCTTCAATCGATAGCTCATTAACTCACTGGTTCGTTATAAACCATCCACATTACTTTGGCTGTCATTAGGTCCACATTGGAATCTTTTGCAGTACACTTCCGGGGTCAACTGATATTTCCTTATCAGGGCCTGTTTCATGGCCTCAATCTGCAGGGAGAGCGGCGAACACTACAAGAGCTTTGCCTCATAGTCTGGGGTTAAGTATAGAGCCTAGTGCTCATTGAGCAACTGGTACTGTCTGCAGGCCTTTTCAAATCCAATAAAAAATGTGTCAAGGTACCCCTCCCGGGATTTCAAGGTGTAGGCAGTACCGGGCTCACTGCGTAGTGGGGTAGAACGCTGCATCTGGAGTCAAGTTAACACCAGCTGGTTCTCTTACTCACCTTGTCGCTCTCACTCCACAGCCTCTCGCTCAGCTTGACGCTCCACAGCCTCTCTCTCTCGCTGCTGCCTCTCGCTCAGCTTGACGCAATGCAAATTCACGCTCTGATTGGGTCAAGTTCTTCCACTGGCTGCAGAATGAGTGGTTTATAAGAAGCACAAGAAAGCGGTGCTTATCCGTCTTTGCGAACAGCAAGATCTCGATAGGGCAGATTAAACCAAAGAGATGGTGATTTGTTCCTTGGTTGAGGATGATGCCAAGCAGCA
This sequence comes from Phyllobates terribilis, assembly GCF_046119375.1. Classification (NCBI taxonomy): domain Eukaryota; kingdom Metazoa; phylum Chordata; class Amphibia; order Anura; family Dendrobatidae; genus Phyllobates; species Phyllobates terribilis. The sequence continues at coordinate 597,681,755 of NW_027362761.1, forward strand.
ACACAATGAGGTACCAGAGCCCAGGACCAGTAGAGCACCAGGATACCCAGTTGTGGATCCGGTTCCTGAACTGTCCAACTCAGAGGGGGCCTGCAGCAACAGTTGCTCCCAGAGTGGAATGGACACTTGTTTGACACTCATTCTGCAGCAAAGGGAGAACTTGACCCTCAAATGCAGGTGCAGCTTGTGCTATGAGAGTGCCAAGCAGAGTGTGTACAGATAATGTCCGACGTTTCGGCTATGCTGGCCTTTGTCAAGTAACCAACGAAATAACTAGCTGCCACCACCAATCATTTATACAGGCTGATTGGACACCGATTACTAGTAACGTCTGGCCTCACGAGGCTTCAGGGAAGCAGTTTACAGAGCAAGAGGAATGAAGCTATTAAAATTTATATAATTAATCCGACAAATAGGCAGTGCTTATAAAAATATGCAAAATATGTTACAAAGGGGATAAAACAATAGAGTATATACAATCACATAAAATGGATAGCAAAAGAAAATTACTGCACCCGATGTCACGGGAATGGCACAGATCTTTATGGAGGGGAACTCTCTGTTTGGAAATGGTACAATGCGACAACAAGCTGTATCTCCTAGCATTTAACAATGATTGAAGTTGACCTCTGGGGCATGTTCTCCGGATACATCTACCTACCTCTGCTTGGTGACCTCAGCTGGAGGCAGGTAAATGGGATGTGGATCAGGTACCAAAACTTATGGAATCCTCGATCTCATATCCGGTGTCAAAGAATCTGATATCATTGCCCTTTGTTGCTTTTGAAGACAGTAAGAGTAAAGTTATGTTCACATGTCCAGTAATGATCCATTAGTACAGATCCAGCAGCAAGCCATTGGCAAAAAAGTTGTGTAGACACAAGTTTTTAAAAAACTGATCTCTGCTGAATCCGTTTTCTTAACATTTAAGTCTGTTAACAGATCCGATAATTAGCCATCCGTTGTTCTCCCATTTGTAAAAGATCAGATTTTTGCTTACTGGATCTTTAGAAATCTAAGACAACGGATGGCTAATTAATAGTGTTGAGCGAACATGCTCGACACTGCTCGGTACTCGCCCGAGCATCACGCTACTCGGGATGTTCGGCGAACACCGAGCATTTCCGGGTTACTCGGGCGGGAGCTCGGGTCTCCGCCCTGCATGTTTGGCACTCTTTACAGAGCCAATGAACATGCAGGGATTGCCAGCCAGTCACTGTAATGCTGCAGCCAGCGTGTCTCTGATTTTTCAGACACAAATATAACTGTTGAAAATAGTCTGGTGTAGGCTAGAGAAACAGAAGTGTTGTTTTGCACTTCCACGGTTCAAACCTCTGTATTATCCATTTTGGGCCAATTGTATCTAAAAAAAAAACAGTTTGAGTGTGTCGCTCACTGTTCAGCCGCAAATATCTCTATTTAAAAAAGTGTGGTATACCCCAGTAAACAATAACTGTGGTTTTGCCATCCCACGGTAAAAAATCTCTATTATTCAGGTTTGACAACGGACACGTGGACAAGTGCTTGTGGCCAGGGACGGTACATCTCTCTGACGGCACACTGGGTAAACATAGTGGAAGCCGGGACTCAGTCGGACCTTGGGACGGAACACATCCTCCCCACACCGAGGATTGCGGGCCCTATGTCAGTCAGAGTTGCCCCCACAGTGTACAGCTCCTGCGCATCCTCCTCCTCCTCCTCATGTTCAGCCTCCAACGTTGACGTTGGTTGAAAATCTGTCCTACATTGTTGGCAATAAACATTTACTGAAATATTCAATTGTTGTCACGAACTCTATAGTGTGCCTTGGTGCTAATTTTTTCATACAGTGGTTTTTGCATCATATAGGCACCACCCTAAGGAAGCTGCGCATACCCTTTTTCGTGTTATATGTTTCTATTTTTGGATTGCGCACCCTATTGCAGATATTATGGCATCTAATCTATTATCGTATAATCAAGCAGAAGCTGAAGCCATCATTGGCCAGGTTCATATTCCTGGCCAATTTCTACATACCCCGGCTGAAGAGATTCGTCTTAAGGACTATGAAAAAACTTTGCGTAAAAGAATAGCACATGAACTGCATTATGTTACATTGGCAGAATATTACAGAGCACAGAGGATCCCTCGGGGTTTAAGGGTTTCTTTACGGCCAACTTTGTTTTCTGAGAAACCAGAATTTTGTTCTAAATTTGAGGGCATCCTTAATAAGTGTTCCATGGATATAATGTTGTTAACTATCGAATTTTTACAAAAGGAATTGATGGAGGTCGACACCCAAATTTCCAGTATTCAGACGCAGATGAATAACACTCTGACGTCAGAAGAATTTAATGAGATTAAGAATAAAACAGAGAAGAATATTGGTGAATTCCGTACACTTTTACAGGAACGTAAAAGACAAAAATTTTTAAGAGATACGGAGGATTATCAGCGTAACCAAGTTTACAGATGGCAGGATACTAGTCCGTTTAGAGGATATAGGACACCGAGATATGGTGCTTCTTCCTTCTCTTCCAGTTCCGACAGTGATGGTTCTAAACGTACCCCTTATTTTTTAGAACGCAGACGTGGAAGAGGTCCAAGAAACCGACCAGGAGGGGCAATAGACACCCAGCAGACAACTACACCTCGAATGCAGACCCGATCACAGGTACCACGGAACAGATAGTTTACAACATCTCATCATATAATTTAACTCCTATAGAACTTTCTGTGCTACAGAAAGGTTTGTCTTTCTGCCCTACTCCCAATTTCAATGAATTTTGCTTGGATCAAGAGCTACATCGTTTCTTTAGGACATTACGTTTAAAAGTCCATTTTCAAGAAAATCCTATCATTGCTGGTCAAACACGTCTTCCCTCTCGGACTGATGTAGATCCATCTTCCTCTAATCAGAGTTTCACACTTAAGAGTTTGCAACTACATACGACTAGTAACTTTAGTCCACCTAAATCTTACCACCCGGTTGAGACTTACATTTCCTTGGTCAAGAGAGATGTCACTGCTAAATTACAATCCATTCAACATGGACATTTACGGATCAAACGTAATTTTTCACAGTTGGAAATGCGGGCACTCAATGACCTTAAATCTAATAAACAAATCGTGATTAAACCTGCCGATAAAGGCGGTTCCATTGTGGTTATGGATAGAAGATTTTACACTTCTGAAATCTATTCACAATTGAATGATAGAGATGTATACTTACCATTGTCACATGATCCTACCTATGGTATAGCTCGAGACATACGACAATTGGTTGACAGTTTTAAATCCCAAGGGGTTATTGATGACAAATTGAGTGATTTTCTTATCAATCAACATCCGGTTATTCCGGTTTTCTATACCCTTCCAAAAATTCACAAAAACCTGTCTTTCCCCCCCGGGCGACCAATTGTAGCATCTACGTGTTCTCTACTCTCACCTCTTGCTATTACCTTAGAGAAGATTCTCACACCATTACTGTGCCACATACCCTCATATCTTAGGGACACTTCCCATTTTTTGTCGTCTATCAAAGACTTGACCTCCATCCCATTGGATAGTATACTTGTGACACTTGATGTAAACAGTTTGTATACAAATATTGAGCATGGAAAAGGGATTCAGGCAGTTGGATCATTCCTTGACGCGTTTACTGACTTTGATGCTTTACAAAAGGAATTTTGCATTTCAACACTTAGGCTGGTTTTGTCAAAAAACTTTTTCATGTTTGAGGACCAATTTTTTATGCAAATGACTGGTACAGCGATGGGCTCCAATGTGGCGCCTCCGTATGCCAATATTTATATGGCTCAATTTGAACTTTCTCATATTTATCCCAATGTCCTCTTCCAGAGACATGCCTTAATCTGGAAGAGATACATTGACGATATTTTCCTGATTTGGCATGGGGATCAATCTTCCCTTAACACGTTTTTTGAAACTATTAATCATGCAGTCCCACGGCTTACCTTCACTTTACATTATCATTCTCACAAGATTAGTTTTCTAGATACGTATGTCATCTTGAACAAAGAGGGAACACTGTCTACAGATCTTTTCATTAAACCTACAGATAGGAATAGTCTTTTACATTTCTCGAGTTGCCACCCTAAACACATGAAGAGAGCATTACCATACTCACAGTTTCAGAGGGTTAACCGTATTGTCTCTGACAGTCACACTCGTGATATCCGACTTAAGGAAATGCAGAACAAATTTCGGAAACGGGGTTATCCTGATACTTGTCTCTCTATTGCACCCAAGATTTCTGGGCCAAGTATAGTAGGCCCCAGAGTGACATTTGTCAACACTTACCATCCTTTTATGTATGCCATTCATACAGTTATTCATACCCACTGGGCCCTCCTAAGGAACTCTTACCCTAATATACCTGAATTTCAAAACTTACCTTTAGTTTGTCATAAAAAATCTCAGAACCTTCGAGACATACTTGTTAGAGCTGACCTTGGCTCTAAAACAGTTAAAGATATACAGACTTTTCTATCTACACCCAAAAGGGGTACATTCCCCTGTCTTCATTGTCCACAGTGTTCGAATGTATCTAAGGGCGATTCATTCACACATCCCCGATCGGGTAAGAAGTTCCCGATCCGCGGATTTTTTACATGTGACTCGTCATTTGTCATATATCTCATTAGGTGTCCCTGCGGTCTCGGATATGTTGGAGAGACTATCCAGCATATCCGAGACCGCATCTCTCAACATAAGTCAACAATACGGTGCAAGAGAATGTTGCTACCCATACCAGCACATTTTGTCTCGAGGGGACATGACATCTCTCAGCTTCGCTTTCAGGTGTTGGAGCACGTTCCCCCCTTTAGACGTGGAGGCAATAGAATCCGTAGGTTGAGAGAAAGAGAGGCTTATTGGATTCATAGGCTGAATACATTGGAACCATATGGACTGAATAGGGAATATGAGGTTTTTTATTGATTTAAAAATTGTCTTTATCTGTCTTTAATCCTCTCTATGAGGATTTCACTTTATAGGTCTTCCTCAATTAAGGGCCTGTTTATTTTAAACTTAGTGAAATCCTTTCAGATTTTATTTAGATTTCATTCCTTTTATGTAGTCTTCTCTCTCTTTTTTTCATTTTAGGTCTCTGTTGTATATGCCTTGTAATATGATTATTATCTTTATTTGTCTTTTGGTTTTCTAATCGTTTTTATTATTTTTTTATGTTTGATATGTTTATTTACTCATAATAAATCATTTGGTTTTCATAGGTCAATTAGGTGCTTCTCAGGTATGGCTCGCCTTATATTGTTCCTTTCTACGTTTCCTATAATTTCTTTCTATCTACCATGCATCTCCTCTGTAGCTATGTATTCTTTTATAGCTATTAGTGTTTTCTCATATTTTCCTTACATCTCTCTTTCTCTTGCTAATACCCTCCTCTTCTTTTACTACGTATTTCTCCTGTACTTATGTCCTTAATCTTTTTCTTTGTGGTCTGTCCTGTTATGCGTGCCCTTTACTTCTTCCCGTTCTCATATTTGTCTTATTCGCGCACTGCCTTCGGCTTTTTCCGGCTTTCCCCGGCTCTGATACCTCTGCGCATGCGCAGTCTGTCCGTCACACGTCATCGCACAGCTGATTTCTGCCGGGCACACACTTCCGCCCCGGCCTCATTTAAATGAGCGTGCACTGAGAGCGCACACACACCGCCCAGCCCAGGCTATTGACTCACGTGGATTACGCAGGATTTGCCAGGTATTTCCTTATGCCTTATGGATTTTCTTTCTAATTTCTATTCCTTTTCATTAACTCTTTCGCTATTTCTATACTTATAGAAATTTATTCTCTCCAGCACCAGTGGATAGGTAACTATATGGCTATTATACGGTATATTTCTACTGTCCTTCTACTTTTATATTGCTCTTAGTCTCCTGATCCTTGTACTCCTGTTTCCTTTTGTGAATTTTTGTTCCCCTTTTTTTTCTCTTTCCTTATTTTTCTTTTCCTTTTTTTTCTTTGTCTGGTTTTCCTCTTTTTCCCTCCTATTCTTCACTCATTTTCCATTTTTTATGCCTCTCTCTTCCCTTTTTTTTTTTTTTTTCCCTTCTCGTCTAGCCTGCATGAGGAGCTCCTTTAATTGATGTCTTTTTACACATCTTATCATTTATGTCTGTATACAGAGTTACACTTCTGATGTGCTCACAGAATGGAGTTCATGTGCAGCCGATGGCCTTCACTATGTCAATATCATCATCGTTATTGCTGCAAATTATGTTCACTTCTATTTTATTTGTGCTGATGTTTGTCCACGCCACGGACATATAGAGCTGTATATATAAAAAACTTTATTTTGTATGAGCAATTTTGGTTGTAGCTTGTTTGATGACTTTATCTGTTGATCTATTATATACAGATAAACCTTGAGAAAGGCTCTGCGAGCCGAAACGTTGACGTTGGTTGAAAATCTGTCCTACGTTGTTGGCAATAAACATTTACTGAAATATTCAATTGTTGTCACGAACTCTATAGTGTGCCTTGGTGCTAATTTTTTCATACAGTGGTTTTTGCATCATATAGGCACCACCCTAAGGAAGCTGCGCATACCCTTTTTCGTGTTATATATTTATATCAGCCTCCATCTCAGATAGCACCACATCAGTTACAAGCTGGAAGCATTGCAGTACTGCCTCCGCCAAGCGGCAACAGGCTGTGCTGAAACTCATAAGCTTAGGTGATAAACCTCACACTGCTTGTGAGTTGTGGACAGCTGTGAAAGAGCAGGCAGATCTGTGGCTTAGACCGCTGAACCTACATCCCGGCATGGTCGTGTGTGACAATGGCCGTAACCTGGTGGCGGCTCTGAGGCGAGGTGAGATCACACACGTACCATGCCTGGCTCATGTGCTTAACCTCGTGGTTCAGCGGTTTCTTAAATCGTACCCCGAGTTGCCAGATCTGCTCGTGAAAGTACGCCGCCTGTCAGCTCATTTTCGCAAGTCGGCTACAGCTTCCGCCGCCCTTGCTGTGTTGCAGCAGCGTTTGCAGCTTCCGGCACACCGACTGGTGTGTGATGTCCCCACACGTTGGAACTCTACCCTCCACATGTTGCAAAGGATTTGTGAGCAGAAGAGAGCAGTTGTGGAGTACCAGCTGCAACAAGGCCGTCGATATTCAGGTCAGACTCCACACATAAGACCTCAGGAGTGGACCTGGATGTCTGACATATGTACCATCCTGACAAACTTTGAGGAGGCCACCAAGATGGTGAGTGGCGATGACGCCATCATTAGTGTCAGCATCCCACTTGTCTGTCTTTTGCAACGCTCTCTGCAGAGAATTAAAGAGGAGGCATTGCAGCCAGAGTATGATGAGATGGATCAAGAAGCCGTAGCGGGCGATTACACACAGCCCAGCCTCATCTCATCCCAACGTGCATTGGGGGACAATGAGGGAGAGGAGGAGGAGGAGGAGGAGGAGGAAGAACAGGAGCTGCTATCATGCGTTGTAGACGGTAGTACCTGTACAAGTGTCATACCGTTGGTTCAGCGTGGGTGGCCTGAGGACAGGGGGGAGGAGGAAGAGGAGGAGGAGAGCATGGTCAGTCGTCATCTTGGTGAGGACACGGAAATCTTGCCCGTTACCAGTCTGGCACGCATGGCTGACTTTATGTTACGCTGCCTTAACCGTGACCCTCGCGTTGTCAAAATGTTGGGTGACAGTCATTACTGGTTGGTGACACTTGTAGACCCCCGCTACAAGGAGAACTTTCACTCTCTTATTCCTGAGGTTGAGAGGTCTACAAAAATGGGTCAATACTAGAAGGCCCTTGCTGCAGAACTCTTAAAAAAATTCCCATCTGAACACGCTAGCGGCAGAGATCACAGTTCGTTGCCCAACCAAGGCGTACAGGCGAGAGAGATGCAACTCAAATCCAGCAGAGGCAGGGGAACACTGTCAATGTTCTGGGACAGTTTTCTGACACCCGCCCAGCTTACAAGCCCTGAGGCGCGGGGTACTCTCACAAGGAGTGGAAAGTTTCAAAAGATGGTGAGGGAGTACCTTGCCGATCGTACCAGCGTCCTCCGTGATTCCTCTGTGCCTTTTAATTATTGGGTATCCAAGCTGGACACTTGGAATGAACTCGCTCTGTACGCCTTGGAGGTCCTGGCCTGCCCTGCCGCTAGCGTGTTATCGGAACGTGTTTTTAGTGCCGCTGGGGGAACTATAACTGATAAGCGCACTCGCCTGTCAGCTGACAATGCTGACAAGCTGACCCTTATCAAAATGAACAAGGGCTGGATTGGGCCAGACTTCTCATCACCACCAAATGACAGCAGAGTAACATAAAGTCAAATCCACTGTGTTATTTCGGGAGGTGTATTCACATGCACCGCTTCACACCCACACATGGGTATACGCTTCCTCGTTTCGGCTGTTTAATCTTCTTCTCCTTATCCTCAGCCTCCACCACCACTATACCACCAGGGTGCCAGCATTGCAAGTTCCTCTGTCCTTATTTTTGGCAGCTTTTGCTTGCAAGGCATAAGCAAATACTATGGGACACCCACTCCCCAATAATGGGACTTATGTTTGTAATATGCTGTACTGCATGGCTCTTGTAAGGGGCATTGCAAGTTGCTCCGTTCTAATTTTTGGCAGCTTTTGCTGGGAAAGCATAAGAAAATACTATGGGACACCCACTCCCCAATAATGGGACTTATGTTTGTAATATGCTGTACTGCATGGCTCTTGTAAGGGGCATTGCAAGTTGCTCCGTCCTAATTTTTGGCAGCTTTTGCTTGGAAAGCATAAGCAAATACTATGGGACACCCACTCCCCAATAATGGGACTTATGTTTGTAATATGCTGTACTGCATGGCTCTTGTAAGGGGCATTGCAAGTTGCTCCGTCCTAATTTTTGGCAGCTTTTGCTTGGAAAGCATAAGCAAATACTATGGGACACCCACTCCCCAATAATGGGACTTATGTTTGTAATATGCTGTACTGCATGGCTCTTGTAAGGGGCATTGCAAGTTGCTCCGTCCTAATTTTTGGCAGCTTTTGCTTGGAAAGCATAAGCAAATACTATGGGACACCCACTCCCTAATAATGGGACTTATGTTTGTAATATGCTGTACTGCATGGCTCTTGTAAGGGGCATTGCAAGTTGCTCCGTCCTAATTTTTGGCAGCTTTTGCTGGGAAAGCATAAGCAAATACTATGGGACACCCACTCCCCAATAATGGGACTTATGTTTGTAATATGCTGTACTGCATGGCAAGTTGCTCCGTCCTAATTTTTGGCAGCTTTTGCTGGGAAAGCATAAGCAAATACTATGGGACACCCACTCCCCAATAATGGGACTTATGTTAGTAATATGCTGTACTGCATGGCTCTTGTAAGGGGCATTGCAAGTTGCTCCGTCCTAATTTTTGGCAGCTTTTGCTTGGAAAGCATAAGCAAATACCATGGAACACCCACTCCCCAATAATGGGACTTATGTTTGTAATATGCTGTACTGCATGTGACGCGCCCCCTGGGCCGTGTGTACACGTGTGTGGGATACCCGGTGCCAGGTCTCTGGGGTCTGTAGTCTTCGTGGCGGTGATCCGGTCCCATGGCTCAGGCTGATCAAACCAGTGGCAGTCTTTCTTAGGTTTTGAGGTTAATTGTCCGACTGCGCCACCCGTGGATTGCGGTCAGGGAGTACCACCGCTGCGAGGCAGACCGCTGAGGCTGGTGTTGTGTGCGCAGCATAGAATGGGATAACTCCCCTCGGGAGGAGTATAGCCTCAGGGCAGTGAGTGTGGATGATGGGGGTGATGGTGCACGAGCGCAACAGGAATGACTCAGAGTCTTTGCAGTGCAGTTCAGGGTCTTTACTGATGATTATAAGGTAGACCATCCCGGGAGTACTGGCTAGCATAAGAGGCCTGGTCAGTCTGTGAGCAAGCAGGAGTTCCCCTGGCCAGGTGGAGTTGTAGGCCTCCCCGTCTGTCTGCACTCTTCCTGGCTACCTTGCTGTAAGCGGGTAGAAGTAGCCCACGTCCCTGAGTGTACCGTGTAGTGCTCACCCGTATGGCTGGTGACTTGGGGCCTTCTGTTAGCCTCCGCTCCACGACGGCGGTGCTGGTCCCTTGCTTGTGACTGAGCCTCCGGGCTTCTATGGCCAGAGGACCTGAAATCCCCTGCCGGCTGGTTTCTGCTGCTGGATATATAAGTCCTCACAGCTTCGGACTCCTGTGTCCGGTTCCTATTGTCTTCTGCCAGGGCGAGCTCTGCTCAGCTTCCAGCCCCTGGTTTTTAGCTCCTAGCTCCTACAGAGCTCATTGCTGTTACTTTCCCTTGCTCTCACTCTGACTCTGACTGTTCTCTGACTCACTCAACCCCGCCCCAGATCCAGTTTATAAGGGCAGAATTCTCCCCTCCCAGGATTGGGGCAGGAGGATGTTGCATGTTTAAGGGATCCTGACCAGGAAACCTCCCACTTGCTCTCCGACGTAATATCTCTATTACTGTGGTGACCAGACCCCTGGGGTGCCACACATGGCTCTTGTAAGGGGCATTGCAGTTCCTCATAATTTTTGGAAAGCCTTCCATTCACTGCTTAGGCCAACAATGCACGGGAGACCCAGTTGCTATAAATGGAAAAAAAGGTTTAGTTAACGCCCTCTGACCTCCATGTCATTTCCAAGGGGCATTGGAGTGGCTCGAAATTTTTGTTAGGCATTGCACTCACTGTATGCCCTATAACTGTGTAGCCGAACCGCTCCTTTTGTTACAGAAACATATCCTACAAGACATATCTGGTTGACTGGCCTGATATTGATGTGAATGGTCCCTGTTCCTCCTGCTCTTTCTCCTTTGCCACTACCTCATCCATCATTTATCACCTGAAGCTTTGTTTTAACGGGAGTCATAGAACTTGGATAGTAGCAGGAAAACATCCAGCAATCCTCGGAGGAGGTAGGATATGCGCCAAAACGCTGACCACCTCAGGCCTAGCCGCTACTACATACATGCGCTTGCATTACAACAAAACAAAGCAGATGCTAACTTCTATCATCCTCATCATGCTCCTCACCTTGGCACTCTCAACTCCCCTGATGGAGAAGCCAGGGCCCACCGGAGGAGTCTGATAGTCCGATGGGCTCGGCCAATGCTGCCCTAAAGCAGGCCAGGCTAAGAAAAGTGTGGGAAAGGTTACCGGGACAAATAGGGGTGGCTGGGGACCGAGTATGGACACCCGGCCACCCCCTGGAGGCTGGGGAGCAAGCGGGGACACCCGGCCACCAGGCGGCTGGGGACTGAGTATGGATACCAGGCCGCCGACACAGCCATGGCGTGGTGGCCAGATTCCGCCTCCACATGCTTAAAAGGCCCAATTTAAAGTGCAAGCAAGCAAGCAGCATGGTATTGCAGCCTGGGGGTGGGTGGGTGGCAGGCTGCATACTTGCGCTTGCATTGCAAGGAATGGCAGAGGTACAATTGAACACTGCCCTGGGACAAGGACTTGAATGGGGATAGTTGCAAGCCTGCAACGACAGGTGCAAGGTGGGAGGCATCTTCGCATGTACCATGAACAGGGGTTTGGCATGCACACACTACAGCTGAATAGGCTCTCCTTCCCACTAAATGCACTGGGAAGGGCACAGGTAATGTTTTGGTATACGCGCTTAATCTTATGTATAAGGCACACCAGGACAAATATGGGCGGCTGGGGACTGAGTATGGATACCTCGCTGCCGAAGCAGCCATGAGGTAGTGGCCAGCTTCGGCCTCCTCCAAACTAAAAGGTCCCATTTCAAGTGCAAGCTAGCAGTATGGAATTGCAGTCTGGGGGTGGGTGGGTGGCAAGCTGCACACTTACACTTGCATTAAAAGAAAACATAGCAGATGCTAACTTCTGTCATCATCATCATGCTCCTCACCTTGGCACTCTCAACTCCACCGATGGAGAAGTCAGGGTCCACCGGAGGAGTCTGGTTCTCTGGTGGGCTCGTCCAATGCTGCCTAAAGCAGGCCGGGCTAAGAAAAGTGTGTGGGGGGATGTTCCAAGGAGAAATAGGGGCGGCTGGGGACCGTTTATGGACACCCGGCTGCCCCCAGGCGGCTGGGGACCGTGTGTGGACACCCGGCCGCGGGGAAACTGGGGACCGAGTATGGACACCCGGCCGCCGGGCGGCTGGGGACTGAGTATGGATTCCAGGCCGCCAACACAGCCATGACGTGGTGGCCAGATTCCGCCTCCACATGCCTAAAAGGCCCAATTTCAAGTTCAAGCAAGCAAGCAGTATGGCATTGCAGCCTGGGGGTGGGTGGGTGGCAGGCTGCATACTTGAGCTTGTATTGCAAGGAATGGGGGAGGTACAATTGAACACTGCCCTGGGACTAGAACTTGCATGGGGATAGTTGCAAGTCTGCATCTTCTGATGCAGTAAGGATCACTTATGATGGGCACACTTTTAGACAGTGACCTGGGAGATGCTTCCAGGGGTCTTCCCCATGCTGTTCCCTTGTCTTTTCAGCACTTTATGCATGTGTCACACAGCACATGGCCAGATAAGGTTGTAAAATGTTAAAATGACATTTCACGGTGAATGCATTTGTCATAGTTGAAAGCAATACAAAAGTGCAAAAACGCATAAAAAATGCTACTTGTGAACATAGCCAAAGGTGTGGAGGAGTATTTTTGTTTTTGGTCATTTATTTTAACTTATACACAAGTCTTTACCCTGGAAAGGATGTTCCTTAACATATTTCACAGGAAAAAAGTTCCACTTTCGTTTTTGAACGTTTTATTGTGAGCCAGTAAAAGTGGCTTACTACCTCTGACCACGTTGTTGACAGCAGTGACCTGGGGGTCAGAAATGCTTCCTGGGGCGATCCCCATGCTGTCCTCATGTCATTTGAGCACTGTCACTATCGTTTTGGGCACTTGTTAGGCTTTTAAAAGACTGCCGGGGGTGCCACCGCAAAAATGCTCGAGTCTCCCATAGACTAACATTGGGCTCGTTGCTCGGGTCGAGCACCCGAGTATCACGGCGAGCTCGGCCTGAGCTTCGAGCACCCGAGCATTTTAGTGCTCGCTCAACACTACTAATTAACAGATTCGTGCTCCATAGACTTCAATGTTAAAAAAAATGGCAGAGATCAGTTTTTGAAAAACAGACTACAAAGTTGTGTGTGCATAACTTTTTTGCCTACGGATTGATGCTGCATTCGTACTAACAGATCATTACTGGACATGTGAATATATCCTTATCCACACAGATGAGAAAAGTCTCAACTCCCACTTTATGTCAGCTCTCCATCAGATAACCTACTTCAATTACCAGTTCATAGTACGAGGTCGTAGAGGATCAGAGGGAGTGATAGAGTGATAGCTCTTTTTCCCTTTACAATTTACCTCTCCGGTCATATCATCTGTTATTCCCATAGATAATGATGTCATGTGATGACATCACAACCTCTCACCTCTCCGGTCATATCACCTGTTATTCCCATAGATAATGATGTCATGTGATGATATCAGAACCTCTCACCTCTCCAGCCATATCACCTGTTATTCCCATAGATAATGATGTCATGTGATGACATCAGAACCTCTCACCTCTCCGGTAAGATGGAAGATTATCTCCAGGGTGAGGTTTAGTATCCTCTCCACCATCTGGTCTCTGTCCTTATTCATCCTTAATGGGTCAATCAAGACAAATCTCCTATTTAAAAAAAACAAAACAAAAACGAAGATCCTTTATTGTAAAGAGGATGAGATGTTTAAAAAAAAAAATCAACAAAAAGGGAAAAACATAAAATACACCTGGAGATAATAAGGAGAAATCGTTTGATAAGATATAAAAGTGTAGATGTTGTATTCTCTCTGCTATTGAACAGAGGAATCACTTATTGAGGTAGCTCCTCAATGCTTGAGGTTAAAGGGAAACGGTCACCACAAATAACACTATTAACCTGCAAATATGCCATTAATCTGCAGGTTAATAGCGTTATTATGCTGCCCGGCGCCTGCAAATAGCCGAGTGCGGGGCGGCACCGATTCAGTCACCACTCTGAGTATAGAGAGCAACGGCTGTAACTGCGCCCTTGGCCCCATGACTGACAGCTGAGCCCCAATGTAGAGAGAGTGCAAGTCAGGGCCGGGGGAGTAGTTACAGCCGCCGCTCCCTATACTCAGAGCGGTGACTAAACTGGCGCTGCACTCAACCCCAGGACTGAAACCAAATGCTGGCGGGGAGAATAAAGTTAGCATTCGGCTGCGTGCAGGCACCGGGCAGCATAACGCTGTTAACCTGCAGATTAACCCCATATCTACAAGTTAATAGCGTTATTTATGGTGAAAGGTTCCCTTTAAAGCAAAGTCATAGTATCAGATTACAAGAAAAAAAATCCCCTACAGGGGGACACTAGTACTGTTTACTGAACCCCCCCCCCCCCCTAAAAATTAACCTTTATTAATTTAGTTAAAATATAGCCCTTAGGAGCACACATAAAGTGCTGTAAACAGCAAAGGTAGACAGAATACTTAAAGTGACTAAGCGCTAGACCAAAAAGGGTACAGCTATCAATCATACAGCCTCTAGAACATAAAAGCTCAACCGAGGCTATTCAACATGGTCCATTTCTTTAAATACATATTTTCATGATAAAAAATCATGATATGATCACTAGTCACCACTCGGATAAAACAAGCCAACAGGATACACAACACGAGTGTGAAGAGAGTGGTCAAGGTACCATCTCAAGGAAGGTCACACACTGGCAGAAACAAAAAATTGGAGTCTGACGACCCTGCACAGGACTATTACAAGGAACTAAACAAGTTGGTATCTTGTCTGCCTGACGAATCCATATGAGCCGATGACCTGATACCAGAGAGACCAAGAATAGGGATATTCCCAAAATCCACAAATCTGGAAATCCAGGAAGACCAATTATTTCACGTGTGGGCTCCATACTGAGCAAGTTTCTGGATGGGTAGAGGGTATTCTTAAACCTCTGGTAAAGGATACTCACAGCTTCATTCAGAATACGATGAACCTACTGAATAAACTAGCAGCAATAGGTCCTCTACCAGAAGGAACCATCCTGGCCGCCATGGATGTGGAATCGTACTCTAATATCCCACATCAGGATGGATTAGATGCCTGCAAAGTCTTCATGGAAAATACAGGAATTGATGCTGAGTCTGTGGTGAAACTTACAAAATTCATCCTCACCCACAATTACTTTGAATTTGATAACAACATATATCTACAGGAGACTGGAACAGCGATGGGAAGTAAAAAGGCTCCAGAGTGAGCAAATCTTTTCATGGCCAAGCTTGAAAGTGACTTTTTGTCTCATCAGGCCTCTGGCCTACTATCGTTACATTGACGATATTTTAATCATCTGGACGGGGTCTGAGCAACAGCTGAAGACGTTCCATGAACACTTAAATCAATTTCATCCCACCACCAACTTAACCCCTTCGCGACCTTGGGATTTTCCGTTTTTGCATTTTCGTTTTTTGCTCCCCTTGTTCCCAGAGCCATAGTGTTTTTATTGTTTGGTCAATATGGCCGTGTGAGGGCTTATTTTTTGCGGGACGAGTTGTACTTTTAAACGCCATTACTAGTTTTACCATATCATGTACTGGAAAACGGGAAAAAAAATTCCAAGTGAAGTGAAATTGCAAAAAAAGTGCAATACCACAGATGTTTTTTTTTTTTTCTATTTTTTTACCACGTTCACTGAATGCTAAAACTGACCTGCCATTATTATTCTCGAGTTCGTAGACACCAAACATGTACAGGTTCTTTTTCATTTAAGTGGTGAAAAAAATTTCCAAAATTTGCTAAATTTTTTTTTTTTTAAATGGCGCCATTTTCCGAGACCCGTAGCGTCTCCATTTTTGGGGATCTGGGGCCGGATGGGGGCTTGTTTTTTGCGCAGCGAGCTGACGTTTTTAATAATACCATTTTTGGGCAGATCCGATGTTTTGATCGCCCGTTATTGCATTTTATCAGATCGGATTAATTATTTTTTTATATTGATAGATCGGGCGATTCTGAATGCGGCGATACCAAATATGTGTATGTGGGGTTTATTTTTTATTATTTTATTTTGAATGGGGCAATAGAGGGGTGATTTAAACTTTTATATTTTTTAAAAATATTTTTAAAAATATTTTTTTAAACTTTTTGCTTGTTTCTATAGTCTCCATAGGAGACTAGAAGCAGCAACTGTCCGATCGCCTCTGCTACATACAGATGATCAGCAGATCACCTGTATGTAGCAGAAATTCTCCTGTACTATGAGCACCGACCACTAGGTGGCGCTCATAGTAATCTTTACATGACCAACCACTGGTGTCTGCTGCAGACCCAGGGTTGTCATGACCACCCATCGGTGACCCGCGATCACGTGATGGGGTCACCGATGGGCGGGGCTAATGCCGCGCTTCCGGTGCGGCGATGTTAAATGCCGCTGTCAGAGATTGAGAGCGGCATTTAACATGTTAACATTCCACCCGTGGCTGTTGCGGGCACATGTCAGCTGTAATAATCAGCTGACATGTGCCCAGTTCAGTATGGGCTCAGCGCCGGAGCCCTCACTGAACCGGGGGTGCTGGCCTGGGGCGTACGAATACGCCCTGGGCCAGTAAGGGGTTAAACACTGAATTACTCCTGCACTGAAATTAACTTTTTGGACACCATCATTAAGCTACAGAACAATGAAATAGAGACATCCCTGT
Source organism: Phyllobates terribilis (assembly GCF_046119375.1). Lineage (NCBI taxonomy): Eukaryota > Metazoa > Chordata > Amphibia > Anura > Dendrobatidae > Phyllobates > Phyllobates terribilis. The sequence goes on from NW_027362761.1 coordinate 597,698,472, forward strand.
ACTGGAAGCCAGTCGACCGTCCAACATACCTTAAATGGGACAGTTTCCATCCAAAACACACAAAAAACTATTGTCTACAGCCAAGCCATCAGATACAATCAGATATGTTCCAACCCTATGGATAGAGACAAAAACCGTGGTGGCCTCAGAAAGATCTTTTTGAATCAGGGCTACCATCCAACAACAATTGAGAACCAGATTACAAGAGCCACCAAAACATCAAGGAATCATCTCCTACATTACAAAACTAAACAAAAAAGCAACTGGGTGCCTCTGGTAGTCACCTACAATCCAAACCTGGAGGTGCTAAGGAGAGCTGCATGGAAACTACAACCCTTACTACAAAAAGATGCCCGATTACAATCCATATTTCCAGACCCCCCACTTCTGTGTTTCAGGCAGCCCCCAAATCTAAGAAGCATCATTGTCAGAAGCTCCCTGTCATCTCCTCCAGCTACAGGAACCTTTCCCTGCAACCAAAAAAAATGTAAAACCTGTCCGTTTATATTAACCACGAACAAGATAAAGATCCCCAATTCACATCAGTACTACAAGATCCCAGGTACTTTCAGCTGAATCATATCTAATGTAGTGTCCTTAATTATATGTACTAAATGTCCAGCTGGGGGTCTATATGTTGAGGAGAGAGGGCAAAAACTTAGAACAAAGATGAATTCTCATCGCCACACAATAAAAGAAAAAAGAATAGATCTAACCGTGGCAAAACATTTTTGTATCATTAAGTTACTGGTATTAAAAGGTAATTTCAAATCTCAGAGAGACAGGACAGTCTGGGAATATAAACTCATGACGACCTTTGACACACTCAGTGCAGGAATGAATATGTCGCATGGATTTATGTCATTCTACATCAACTAAGGAATGTGCTCCTCAGACCTGTGGGGGCATAACAAAACTTGACCAGACTTCAATAACGGGACAATAAAACTCACACTCCTTATCTATGAGCTATTCCAATATGTATGGCCACAACTGTTTATCCTTCTCCCATAATGATAGTTCTGCTTTACATCACTTGTCTCATCTATTGAATTATTTCTGTGTCTTATTGTGTATAAATATGTGACTCTTCAGATTTTGTGATATACCATGCCTGATGAAGAGACCAGAGAAGTCTCGACAGCTTGCAATTTGTTACCATCTTTTCAGTTAGCCATTAAAAGGTATCAACCACTGAGGACTCTCAAATCTAAACATATTATCTAAGAATCCAGGTCCAAAAAGAAGATGGAAGTTTTTTCTAAACCAAAGTGGAAAAATCAACTATATTTTGAATCAGTTTGGAAAGTCAGAAGCCAAAAGGTATATCAACCCCAATGGAACCATCCTACTTAAAGTTGGAAGAAGCTGATCTGTTACCTAACAATGAGAAATACAGACAGTCAGTGGGGGCACTTCTCTATATAGCAACTATGACTCGATCAGATATCGCAGCAACAATTGGAATTGCCTGCAGATATGTGGAAAAACCGCGCCAAAAAGACTGGAATACCATTAAGAGAGTTCTTCGATATTTGAAAGAGAGAGATCTAAAACTCAGCATTGGTGAATTAAGTGATGCAAAAAGGCTATTTGTTCAAGTTTGGAGAAAGTTCAGTTTCTTGGTCTAGCAGAAAACAGGTGTCTGTAGCCTTGTCATCTACAGAAGCAGAGTATGTGTCTGCAGCCCACGCAAGTCAAGCGGTCATTCGATCTTGGTAAGCCATCAGCTCATCCGACGGTGATTTATGAAAACAACCAAGGATGCATTAAACTTTCATGCAGTGAGAAGATAAATGCGAGAACCAAACACAATGACATTAAATATCATCACCTGCGTGATCTGATAGAACGTGACATTACTTGAGTTTGTTTATTGCGAAACTGACCAGATCATAGCTGATGTTATGACAAAGCCACTTCCAAAAGCTAAAATTGAAGAACTCAGAATCAGTATGGAACTAGCAGGATAAGTGGTTGTTGAGTGGGGGTGTTGGAATAACGCTTATTATTGTATATATTGCATCAATTACTATGTACTACTGTTTAATAGTGCATAAGTTTCTGTTTCCAGCAAGAGAGTTATATTGCTAATAATTCACTGAAAAACAAGGAAGTTTCCTTTCAAGCAGTGTGTGAGTGTGTGTGTGTGTGTGTGAGTGTGTGTGTGAGTGAGTGTAGCTGAAGCAAATTTTCACTTTGTAAGCTGACAGACAAGATGCGAAGATCCTAAGCTATAAGAAATACCAGTTGTAAGCTGTGTTATCTTTGTTCCTGAACAAACATATATTCACTGTTGACCTGCAGGACAGTACAGAGAGTAATCCGCTGCCAACACTTTTACGCTTTTTTTGTGTTTACTAAGTCCCCTATGTTATTCATATTCACTATTACTTTCCACTTCCTTTCTTACAGCAGGGTATATGCTGATTTTGTTTCTATCTTAGGTTTTTGATGTCTATCACTTTGTAAACAATCGCAAGGCTTGAACTGCTTGGTAAAGCACGATCTGAAGAGGTGACTGTCGTGTCTGGCTATGGCTATGTGCCCACGGTGCAGAAATGCTCCGGATTTTTCCTGAACGTTTCTGCATCTCTCTGGCATAAAAAACACATGCGGATTGTACATGAGGATTGTACATGAGGATTGTACATGAGGATTGTACATGCGGATTGTACATGAGGATTGTACATGAGGATTGTACATGCGGATTGTACATGAGGATTGTACATGCGGATTGTACATGCGGATTGTACATGAGGATTGTACATGCGGATTGTACATGCGGATTGTACATGCGGATTGTACATGCGGTTTGTACATGCGGATTGTACATGCGTTTTTCCAGCCAGGGACATGTGGATGCGAAGCGTTCTTCACTTGCATTTCCGCATGCTGCTTGTCAAGCGATTTTTAGCATCAGTTGGAAAGTGCTTGTCAACATGGTCACACTATATAAATCCATGCAACCGGCATGGATTTATATAGTGTGACCCGAGAGAATGTCAAAAAATAAAAAATAAATATTACACTTACTGTATCTTCTGATGGCCCCTGGAGTCCTTATCTCAGCTTGCCGGCAGATCGCGGTGGACTAAAGGACCTGAAGACGTCAGCGGTCGCGTGACCCGTCACATGACTAAATGACATCAGCGCAGGTCCTTGAGTCCACCGCAAGCTGCCGGCAAGCGAAGACAAGCGCACCGGGGGCCATCAGAAGGTAAGTATAATATTTATTTTTTATTTTATTCTTTTTTTACAGGTTCTATGGTACCCGGGTCCAGAGGAGTCTCCTGTCCTCCACACCCGGGTACCATCCGCACATTGAAACAAATGGATTCCGCATGTACAGATGCAGTGATGCGGAATCCATGCGTTCCAATGCAAGTCAGTGGCGGCGAAAACGCAGCGCTTCCGCAAAATAATTGGTAGTGCTGCAGATTTTTCCGCAATGATAATCCGCAGTGGAAATTTCCGCAGCATGTGCACAGCACATGCGGATTATCATTGGGGCAAATGGCAGGCCTTCTACCAAGCGTTTTTTAAGTGTTTCTGCAGCGGAATTGCTTAAAAAGCGCATAGTGGGCACACAGCCTATAAAGGAGTTATCAATAAACCTGCCGGACATGCGACTTTAGAGCGCAAAGTAAGAAGAGGGGTACCGGTAATGTGGAGGCCGCCAGGGTCACGACAACACAAATGACCCTGTTCTACTTCTGTTGTAGAACTACAAGTGACAGCATATCCTGTGTAATCCAAGTCAGGCATTCTGAGAACTAAAGATCTACACAGAAAGTCACACTGGAAACCACAGAAATATATAATAAGGCACAATGTTACTAATCATACAGGATATTATGTCACATGGAGAATATTAATAACGTACAACCTCCGGACCCTGATACAAAATGGTCTCTCTCTCCCCCATGTGTAGTGCGGGGTCTGTCGCTCTCTCTCCTCCATGTGTAGTGCGGGGTCTGTCACTCTCTCTCCTCCATGTGTAGTGCAGGGTCTGTCACTCTCTCTCTCCTCCATGTGTAGTGCGGGGTTTGTCGCTCTCTCTCTCCTCCATGTGTAGTGCGGGGTCTGTCGCTCTCTCTCCTCCATGTGTAGTGCGGGGTCTGTCACTCTCTCTCCTCCATGTGTAGTGCGGGGTCTGTCGCTCTCTCTCTCCTCCATGTGTAGTGCGGGGTCTGTTGCTCTCTCTCCCCCATGTGTAGTGCGGGGTCTGTCGCTCTCTCTCCTCCATGTGTAGTGCGGAGTCTGTCGCTCTCTCTCTCCTCCATGTGTAGTGCGGGGTCTGTCCCTCTCTCTCCTCCATGTGTAGTGCAGGGTCTGTCGCTCTCTCCCCCATGTGTAGTGCGGGGTCTGTCGCTCTCTCTCCCCCATGTGTAGTGCGGGATCTGTCGCTCTCTCTCCTCCATGTGTAGTGCGGGGTCTGTCACTCTCTCTCCTCCATGTGTAGTGCGGGGTCTGTCCCTCTCTCTCCTCCATGTGTAGTGCAGGGTCTGTCGCTCTCTCCCCCATGTGTAGTGCGGGGTCTGTCGCTCTCTCTCCCCCATGTGTAGTGCGGGATCTGTCGCTCTCTCTCCTCCATGTGTAGTGCGGGGTCTGTCGCTCTCTCTCCCCCATGTGTAGTGAGGGGTCTGTCGCTCTCTCTCCTCCATGTGTAGTGCGGGGTCTGTCGCTCTCTCTGCTCCATGTGTAGTGCGGGGTCTGTCGCTCTCTCTCTCCTCCATGTGTAGTGCGGGGTCTGTCGCGCTCTCTCTCTCCTCCATGTGTAGTGCGGGGTCTGTCGCGCTCTCTCTCTCCTCCATGTGTAGTGCGGGGTCTGTCGCTCTCTCTCCTGCATGTGTAGTGCGGGGTCTGTCGCTCTCTCTCCTGCATGTGTAGTGCGGGGTCTGTCTCTCTCTCTCCCCCATGTGTAGCGCGGGGTTTCTCGCTCTCTCTCCTCCATGTGTAGCGCGGGGTCTGTCGCTCTCTCTCCCCATTGTGTAGCGCGGGGTCTGTCGCTCTCTCTCCTCCATGTGTAGTGCGGGGTCTGTCGCTCTCTCTGCTCCATGTGTAGTGCGGGGTCTGTCGCTCTCTCTCTCCTCCATGTGTAGTGCGGGGTCTGTCGCGCTCTCTCTCTCCTCCATGTGTAGTGCGGGGTCTGTCGCGCTCTCTCTCTCCTCCATGTGTAGTGCGGGGTCTGTCGCTCTCTCTCCTGCATGTGTAGTGCGGGGTCTGTCGCTCTCTCTCCTCCATGTGTAGTGCGGGGTCTGTCTCTCTCTCTCCCCCATTGTGTAGGGCGGGGTCTGTCGCTCTCTCTCCTCCATGTGTAGTGCAGGGTCTGTCGCTCTCTCTCCTCCATGTGTAGTGCAGGGTCTGTCGCTCTCTCTCCTCCATGTGTAGTGCAGGGTCTGTCGCTCTCTCTCCTCCATGTGTAGTGCAGGGTCTGTCGCTCTCTCTCCTCCATGTGTAGTGCAGGGTCTGTCGCTCTTTCTCCTCCATGTGTAGTGCGGGGTCTGTCGCTCTCTCTTCTCCATGTGTAGTGCAGGGTGTGTCGCTCTCTCTCCTCCATGTGTAGTGCGGGGTCTGTCGCTCTCTCTCCTCCATGTGTAGTGCGGGGTCTGTCGCTCTCTCTCCTCCATGTGTAGTGCGGGGTCTGTCACTCTCTCTCCTCCATGTGTAGTGCAGGGTCTGTCGCTCTCTCTCCCCCATGTGTAGTGCAGGGTCTGTCGCTCTCTCTCCACCATGTGTAGTGCAGGGTCTGTCGCTCTCTCTCCTCCATGTGCAGTGCGGGGTCTGTCGCTCTCTCTCCTCCATGTGTAGTGCAGGGTCTGTCGCTCTGTCTCCCCCATGTGTAGTGCAGGGTCTGTCGCTCTCTCCTCCATGTGTAGTGCAGGGTCTGTCGTTCTCTCTCCTCCATGTGTAGTACGAGGTCTGTCGCTCTCTCTCCCCCATGTGTAGTGCGGGGTCTTTCGCTCTCTCTCCCCCATGTGTAGTGCGGGGTCTTTCGCTCTCTCCCCCATAGACATTGCAGGGTCTGTCCCTCTCTCTCACCCATGTGTAGTGGGGGTCTGTCACTCTCGCTCCTGCATGTGTAGTGCAGGGTCTGTCGCTCTCTCTCCTCCATGTGTAGTGCAGGGTCTGTCGCTCTCTCTCCCCCATGTGTAGTGCGGTGTCTGTCGCTCTCTCTCCTCCATGTGTAGTGCGGTGTCTGTCGCTCTCTCTCCTCCATGTGTAGTGCAGGGTCTGTCGCTCTCTCTCCCCCATGTGTAGTGCAGGGTCTGTCGCTCTGTCCTCCATGTGTAGTGCAGGGTCTGTCGCTCTCTCTCCTCCATGTGTAGTGCAGGGTCTGTCGCTCTCTCCCTCATGTGTAGTGCGGGGTCTTTCGCTCTCTCTCCTCCATGTGCAGTGCGGGGTCTGTCGCTCTCTCTCCCCCATGTGTAGTGCAGGGTCTGTCGCTCTCTCTCCCCCATGTGTAGTGCAGGGTCTGTCGCTCTCTCTCCTGCATGTGTAGTGCAGGGTCTGTCTCTCTCTCCCCCATGTGTAGTGCAGGGTCTGTCGCTCTCTCTCCTGCATGTGTAGTGCAGGGTCTGTCTCTCTCTCCCGCATGTGTAGTGCGGGGTCTGTCACTCTCTCTCCCGCATGTGTAGTGCGGGGTCTGTCACTCTCTCTCCCGCATGTGTAGTGCGGGGTCTGTCACTCTCTCTCCCGCATGTGTAGTGCGGGGTCTGTCACTCTCTCTCCCGCATGTGTAGTGCGGGGTCTGTCACTTTCTCTCCCGCATGTGTAGTGCGGGGTCTGTCACTCTCTCTCCCGCATGTGTAGTGCGGGGTCTGTCACTCTCTCTCCTCCATGTGTAGTGCGGGGTCTGTCGCTCTCTCTCCCCTATGTGTAGTGGGGGGTCTGTCGCTCTCTCTCCTCCATGTGTAGTGCGGGGTCTGTCGCTCTCTCTCCCCCATGTGTAGTGCGGGGTCTGTCGCTCTCTCTCCTCCATGTGTAGTGCGGGGTCTGTCGCTCTCTCTCCCCCATGTGTAGTGCAGGGTCTGTCGCTCTCTCTCTCCCTCATGTGTAGTGTGGGGTCTGTCGCTCTCTCTCCCCCATGTGTAGTGCAGGGTCTGTCGCTCTCTCTCTCCCTCATGTGTAGTGTGGGGTCTGTCGCTCTCTCTCCTCCATGTGTAGTGCGGGTTCTGTCGCTCTCTCTCCTCCATGTGTAGTGCAGGGTCTGTCGCTCTCTCTCCTCCATGTGTAGTGCAGGGTCTGTCGCTCTCTCTCCTCCATGTGTAGTGCGGGGTCTGTCGCTCTCTCTCCTCCATGTGTAGTGCAGGGTCTGTCGCTCTCTCTCCCCCATGTGTAGTGCAGGGTCTGTCGCTCTCTCTCCACCCATGTGTAGTGCGGGGTCTGTCGCTCTCTCTCCCCCATGTGTAGTGCGGGGTCTGTCGCTCTCTCTCCTCCATGTGTAGTGCAGGGTCTGTCGCTCTCTCTCCTCCATGTGTAGTGCGGGGTCTGTCGCTCTCTCTCCTCCATGTGCAGTGCGGGGTCTGTCGCTCTCTCTCCCCCATGTATAGTGCGGGGTCTGTTGCTCTCTCCCCCATATACATTGCAGGGTCTGTTGCTCTCTCCCCCATGTGTAGTGCAGGGTCTGTCGCTCTCTCCCCTATATACAGTGCAGGATCTGTCGCTCTCTCTCCCCCATATACAGTGTAGGATCACACACATACCTCCACCTGTGTGCTGACAGGACCTGTGTGACGTCACCGTCATGTGATCAGTCACATGATCAGGGGCGGAGCTCCAGGGTTCTCTGCTCAGTGTCTGCAGGACTCTGCTGTGCTGGATGATGTATAGTATTATAGAGGAGGACGGAGCAGAGCCGAGTGTGTAACGTGCGGAGCCGAGCGTGTAATGAGCGGAGCCGAGCGTGTAATGTGCGGAGCGGAGCCGAGCGTGTAATGTGCGGAGCGGAGCCGAGCGTGTAATGTGCGGAGCAGAGCCGAGTGTGTAATGTGCGGAGCGGAGCCGAGTGTGTAATGTGCGGAGCAGAGCCGAGTGTGTAATGTGCGGAGCCGAGTGTGTAATGTGCGGAGCGGAGCCGAGTGTGTAATGTGCGAAGCGGAGCCGAGTGTGTAATGTGCGGAGCGGAGCCGAGCGTGTAATGTGCGGAGCAGAGCCGAGTGTGTAATGTGCGGAGCGGAGCCGAGTGTGTAATGTGCGGAGCGGAGCCGAGTGTGTAATGTGCGGAGCCGAGTGTGTAATGTGCGGAGCGGAGCCGAGTGTGTAATGTGCGGAGCCAAGTGTGTAATGTGCGGAGCGGAGCCGAGTGTGTAATGTGCGGAGCCGAGTGTGTAATGTGCGGAGCGGAGCCGAGTGTGTAATGTGCGGAGCGGAGCCGAGTGTGTAATGTGCGGAGCGGAGCCGAGAGTGTAATGTGCGGAGCGGAGCCGAGCGTGTAATGTGCGGAGCGGAGCCGAGTGTGTAATGTGCGGAGCGGAGCCGAGTGTGTAATGTGCGGAGCGGAGCCGAGCGTGTAATGTGCGGAGCGGAGCCGAGTGTGTAATGTGCGGAGCGGAGCCGAGTGTGTAACGTGCGGAGCGGAGCCGAGCGTGTAATGTGCGGAGCCGAGTGTGTAATGTGCGGAGCGGAGCCGAGTGTGTAATGTGCGGAGCCGAGTGTGTAATGTGCGGAGCGGAGCCGAGTGTGTAATGTGCGGAGCCGAGTGTGTAATGTGCGGAGCGGAGCCGAGTGTGTAATGTGCGGAGCCGAGTGTGTAATGTGCGGAGCCGAGTGTGTAATGTGCGGAGCGGAGCCTAGTGTGTAATGTGCGGAGCGGAGCCGAGTGTGTAATGTGCGGAGCCGAGTGTGTAATGTGCGGAGCGGAGCCGAGTGTGTAATGTGCGGAGCCGAGTGTGTAATGTGCGGAGCCGAGTGTGTAATGTGCGGAGCCGAGCGTGTAATGTGCGGAGCGGAGCCGAGCGTGTAATGTGCGGAGCGGTGCCGAGCGTGTAATGTGCGGAGCGGAGCCGAGTGTGTAATGTGCGGAGCGGAGCCGAGTGTGTAATGTGCGGAGCGGAGCCGAGTGTGTAATGTGCGGAGCGGAGCCGAGTGTGTAATGTGCGGAGCGGAGCCAAGTGTGTAATGTGCGTTGCAGAGCCGAGTGTGTTATGTGCGTTGCGGAGCTGAGTGTGTAATGTGCGGAGCCGAGCGTGTAATGAGCGGAGCCGAGTGTGTAATGTGCAGAGCGGAACGAGTGTGTAATGTGCGGAGCTGAGCATGTAATGTGCGTAACCGAGTGTGTAATGTGCGGAGCGGAGTGTGTAATGTGCGTTGTGGAGCTGAGCGTGTAATGTGCGGAACCGAGTGTGTAATGTGCGGTGCGTAACCGAGTGTGTAATGTGCGGAGCGGAACCGAGTGTGTAATGTGTGGTGCGGAGCCGAGTGTGTAATGTGCGGAGTGGAGCCGAGTGTGTAATGTGCGGAGTGGAGCCGAGTGTGTAATGTGCGGAGCGGAGCCGAGTGTGTAATGTGCGGAGCGGAGCCGAGTGTGTAATGTGCGGAGCGGAGCCGAGTGTGTAATGTGCGGAGCGGAGCCGAGTGTGTAATGTGCGGAGCGAAGCCGAGTGTGTAATGTGCGGAGCGGAGCCGAGTGTGTATTGTGTGGTGCGGAGCCGAGTGTGTAATATGCGGAGCGGAGCCGAGTGTGTAATGTGCGGAGCGGAGCCGAGTGTGTAATGTGCGGAGCGGAGCCGAGTGTGTAATGTGCGAAGTGGAGCTGAGTGTGTAATGTGCGGAGCCGAGTGTAATTTGCGGATCGGAGCCGAGTGTGTAATGTGCGGAGCGGAGCCGAGTGTGTAATGTGCGGAGCGGAGCCGAGTGTGTAATGTGCGGAGCCGAGTGTGTAATGTGCGGAGCGGAGCCTAGTGTGTAATGTGCGGAGCGGAGCCGAGTGTGTAATGTGCGGAGCCGAGTGTGTAATGTGCGGAGCGGAGCCGAGTGTGTAATGTGCGGAGCGGAGCCGAGTGTGTAATGTGCGGAGCGGAGCCGAGTGTGTAATGTGCGGAGCCGAGTGTGTAATGTGCGGAGCCGAGTGTGTAATGTGCGGAGCCGAGCGTGTAATGTGCGGAGCGGAACCGAGCGTGTAATGTGCGGAGCGGAGCCGAGTGTGTAATGTGCGGAGCCGAGTGTGTAATGTGCGGAGCGGAGCCTAGTGTGTAATGTGCGGAGCGGAGCCGAGTGTGTAATGTGCGGAGCCGAGTGTGTAATGTGCGGAGCGGAGCCGAGTGTGTAATGTGCGGAGCGGAGCCGAGTGTGTAATGTGCGGAGCGGAGCCGAGTGTGTAATGTGCGGAGCGGAGCCGAGTGTGTAATGTGCGGAGCCGAGTGTGTAATGTGCGGAGCCGAGTGTGTAATGTGCGGAGCCGAGCGTGTAATGTGCGGAGCGGAACCGAGCGTGTAATGTGCGGAGCGGTGCCGAGTGTGTAATGTGCGGAGCGGAGCCGAGTGTGTAATGTGCGGAGCGGAGCCGAGTGTGTAATGTGCGGAGCCGAGTGTGTAATGTGCGGAGCGGAGCCTAGTGTGTAATGTGCGGAGCGGAGCCGAGTGTGTAATGTGCGGAGCCGAGTGTGTAATGTGCGGAGCGGAGCCGAGTGTGTAATGTGCGGAGCGGAGCCGAGTGTGTAATGTGCGGAGCCGAGTGTGTAATGTGCGGAGCCGAGCGTGTAATGTGCGGAGCGGAGCCGAGCGTGTAATGTGCGGAGCGGTGCCGAGTGTGTAATGTGCGGAGCGGAGCCGAGTGTGTAATGTGCGGAGCGGAGCCGAGTGTGTAATGTGCGGAGCGGAGCCAAGTGTGTAATGTGCGTTGCAGAGCCGAGTGTGTTATGTGCGTTGCGGAGCTGAGTGTGTAATGTGCGGAGCCGAGCGTGTAATGAGCGGAGCCGAGTGTGTAATGTGCAGAGCGGAACGAGTGTGTAATGTGCGGAGCTGAGCATGTAATGTGCGTAACCGAGTGTGTAATGTGCGGAGCGGAGTGTGTAATGTGCGTTGTGGAGCTGAGCGTGTAATGTGCGGAACCGAGTGTGTAATGTGCGGTGCGTAACCGAGTGTGTAATGTGCGGAGCGGAACCGAGTGTGTAATGTGTGGTGCGGAGCCGAGTGTGTAATGTGCGGAGCGGAGCCGAGTGTGTAATGTGCGGAGCGGAGCCGAGTGTGTAATGTGCGGAGCGGAGCCGAGTGTGTAATGTGCGGAGCGGAGCCGAGTGTGTAATGTGCGGAGCGGAGCCGAGTGTGTAATGTGCGAAGTGGAGCCGAGTGTGTAATGTGCGGAGCGGAGCTGAGTGTGTAATGTGCGGAGCCGAGTGTAATTTGCGGAGCGGAGCAGAGTGTGTAATGTGCGGAGCGGAGCCGAGTGTGTAATGTGCGGGGAGCCTTGTGCATAGCTCCCAACCGCCCTGGATTCAGCAGGATTGTCTCACCATGTCAGGGCTTTTGTCCCAGCTTCTAATACCTCTCTTGAAGGGCTTCATTGCTCCGCTGCTCCTCTTTCTTGGGGCTGAGGCCGCATCTCTCTACTCTGTGTATAAATGACATTATTCACACTTCTTCTGTGATCAGATCTTCCTGGGACTTAACCCTCCGTCAGGGGCAATATGTTTCATAACGAGTTTAGGGGCATTGCGCCCGTCAGGCACAGGCTAGAAAATTGGCTATATTTTCCTTTTTTTAACATTTCAATGCTCTAAAAGTAATCAGTTACCTTAATAGGAATGTAATAAATGAGAATACACATAATCAAGTGGAAAAAAAATGTTTACTAACCAGAAAAGTAATATGTTTCAAAGTGCACACATTTTGCTACTTGCAAAAAAACCCGACAGTTTTCTTCAAAAACTATTAGTAAACCTAAAATTTAGATAAGCAAAATAAATTATAAGGTTGCTGAAATAGTACTGTACTCAAAATCAGTCACTCTCAGATGTTAGCGGTTCACCTGTAAAAGTACACTTGCAGAGCAATGAGCATGATTTGCAGATCATTTGTGCATGAGCCAGGCAAATAGCATTTTTGCAATTTTTACATGCATAATTTGAGAGTCTCCGGAGTCCTGTTTCTACAGTGCAGGTGTTGCATCTCTGTCTTTTGGGTGGTGGGGGAGCTGGTGATTCTTCGCGTTCATGTTCTGTGCCAAATTTTCTCAGCCGCATTTGCATGCTAGAGGGTATTCCAATTGTTTGCAAATAACTTGAGAATTTATTCCTGCCACATTTCGCATAGTGAAAAAAATTACCATTGGCCAGCGCCTGACATTTCTGCACACGCTGAAAGTAGCACACATCTGATCTGCAGTGTCTACACCACCCTTGGTTTCGTTGTAAAACGTTATCATTTCCGGCTTATTTTGTGCTTCAGACCGAGGATCGATCGCATCATCATCATGAAGGGAGGATACAAGAATAACATTTTTGTTCTTGCGTGGGACATAGGACACTAAAACTTTGCCTTCACTAAATTCAAACATACTGTGGTATTGTTCTGTCCCTTTCACATTGATAAACTGTGGCGGCAATTGTGTTTTATTTTTTCGCACAGTACCCACATATGATATTTTTTTGGATTTAAAAAAATCAATCAAACCCACATCAGTAAACCAGTTATCTGCAGTTATATTTCTCCCCGAACCATACAAAGGCTCAGCCATTCGCTTTACCACCTCACTCGGTGTGTTGCTTACACAATATGGACCTGCTGGCTGTTTCCCCGCATAAACTTCCATATTGTAGGTATAAGTAATCCTGGAGTCAGCAAGGGAAACATTTTTTAGCTCATATTTATTTGGTTTAGATGGGATATATTGCCGAAAGCCACATCTACCACGAAATCCCGGGAGCATTTCATCAATAGTGACATTTTGACCTAGACAATAGCTTTTTTGACAGGTTTGCACAAATTTTTCAAATATCTCACGAATCGCAGCAAGCCGGTCATATTTTTTTCGCTCAGTTCTGGTACTTCTGTAGTCAAAACGAAGACACCGCATTATAATTTTGAATCTCTTTATATTCATTACCAAGGACAATTTCTCAATGCCATCCCCACCTCTACCCCAGAGCTCCTCCAAACTCTGTCAGTTTGCCCTATAGGCGCCTGCAAGATATAGCAAACCAATAAACGCCCTCAGTTCAATTACATCAATATGGTTGACATCTCGCTTTCTAATGAAACTGTCCCCTATGGTGTCCATGTACTGATTTGTATATGTCACAATTGTGACCAGTGAATAAACAGTTCCAGCATTCCATTTCATTTTTAGCATTCCTTGCAGTTCCTATGACACCAGGAAGGTGGCTCAAAATGTTATGCGAGCGTGTGCGAGAACGTTTAGGGGGTGGCTTTTTTATCCATTTTGTTGTTTTATCTTTGCCCAAATAATATGTTTCTCTGTCTTGAGCATCCTCCTCACTCTCTCCATCTTGATCTGTATCAGACACATCTGGACATTCTTCCACATCATCTTCTGAATCAATGTCACTTTCTTCCCTTAAATCTTCTAGCTGTAAGGGGTCTGTCTCATCATCATCAAGCAGTATATTTTGCACTTGCTCAACATGAAGGGCATTTGACAAGCCAAATATTCTCCTCGCCATTTCAGAAGAAAAGCTGAAGCAAGAGAGAGAATATGTGTTAGGGCGCCATGTGCCTGAGAAGCACACTCTTATTTCTAACAAAACCTTCTATGACAAATCCACAAATTTAGCACTAGCTATTCATAAAACAAGCTAAAAAAACAATTGGGATGAATAAAAGCAGCAAATACTAACCGTCAAATGTGTGCCGCATTCAGGGGCAATGAGCCTGAGAAGCCAAAACACTGATATCTGATCTCCTGAAGCTCTTCAGCACAAGAGGCGTCTCAGGTTTCACACAGCCTTAAGGCTATGTGCCCACGTTGCATAAATGAAGCAGAAAATTTCTGCTTCATTTCTGCAAGTCCTCTCCCGGAAAAACGCATGCGGAATTCCGCACGCGTTTATCGCGCGTTTATCACGCGTATTCCACATGCGGAATTGCCTTGCGTTTTTTATGCATTGGACAAAGGCAATTCTGCTTGCGGAAACGCAAAATTAATTGACATGCTGCGGATTTTTGAACGCAGCATAAACGCTGCGGAAAAATCCGCAGCATGTGCATAGAACTTGCGGAATCCCATTGGGGAACATGGGGTGCGGGTTACCAAGCGTTTTACAAGCGTTTCCGCTGCGGAAATTCCGCATCAAAAACGCTTGAAAAACGCTACGTGGGCACACAGCTTAAAGTTAGGAAGGTACTGGGAGGAGGCTGTTTCCCAGAAAAACCACTGAAAATAGAGAAATGAAACGAAGTGAGCTGCGCCTGTCAGATAAGTTGCCCCTGATGGAGGGTTAAGTGCAAGCAAGCAGTATGGTATTGCAGCCCGCGGGTAGGTGGGTGGCAGGCTGCATACTTGCGTTTGCATTGCAAGGAATGGGAGAGGTACAATTGAACACTGCCCTGGGACAAGGACTTGAACGGGGATAGTTGCAAGTCTGCATCTTCTGATGCGGCAAGGATCACTTCTGATGGACACACTTTTAGGCAGTGACCTGGGTGTCAGAGATGCTTCCAGGGGTCTTCCCCATGCTGTTCCCGTCTTTTCAGCACTGTATGCATGTGTCACATAGCACATGGCCAGATAAGGTTGTAAAATGTTAAAATGACATTTCCCGGTGAATGCATTTGTCACGGTTGAAAGCAATACAAAAGTGCAAAAACGCATAAAAAATGCTACTTGTGAACATAGCCCAAAGTGTGGAGGAGTATTTTTTGGGGGGGTTATTTATTTTACCATATACACAAGTCTTTACCCTGGAAAGGAAGTTCCTTAACATATTTCACAGGAAAGCAGTTTCAGTTTCATTTTTGAACGTTTTATTGTGAGCCCGTAAAAGTGGCTTAATACCTCTGACCACGTTGTTCACAGCAGTGACCTGGGGGTCAGAAATGCTTCCTTGGGCGATCCCCATGTCATTTGAGCACTGTAACTGTCGTTTTGGGCACTTGTTAGGCTTTTAAAAGACTGCCGGTGGTGCCGCCGCAAAAATGCTCGGGTCTCCCATAGACTAACATTGGGCTCGTTGCTCGGGTCGAACACCCGAGTATCACGGCGAGCTCTGCCTGAGCTTCAAACACCCGAGCATTTTAGTGCTCGCTCAACACTACTAACTACCAAACATGTGGCTTATTGTTCCCCTTCTCTTGGGATCAGCCCCCTGATTGGGCAGAGATACTCACACACCACCCCCTTAAACATTTACTACAAGTAACTCAAAAGGATGAAGAATCTTCTAGAACTCCAGTCTTCAGCCTGTCTGCAGAGTTGTGTAGTTAAGGGAAGCCCCCTGCAGAGAGGAACAAAGACACACATGCCCCCAATGGATAGAAAATGCCCATGCAGGCCTGATTACAGTATGGTCCATGAAAACAGGCTGGGGAAGCGGACACTGTTATAACCCCTTCCGCTCTCAACTTGTGCACAGACTAGTGACCTCAACAGGTCGCTTGTCCAGTACACGTAGAAATGGCTGACATGATTCATGGCCCTTCCAGTCTAGACAATCCATCAGCATTTTGGTGCTGACTGCCTCTTCTGGATATAGTAACATAGCAACGTAGGTTGAATGAAAACCTAGGTCCATCAAGTTCAACCGTTCTCCCCTAATTGTACTCCCCATACCAACACTACACTAACTTACTGGAACTAGACCTCACAAATGAATTACTATTTTTATGGTTATTATTACTGCACTATTACAATTACAAATAAACCAGTTTATAATTTTTTAATGTTTTATTTTTGTATTACTGTTATGGTATTAATAAAATCCCTGTATCTAAATCAGTTGATCCAGAAGAAGGCAAAAACCGCAGGATACATTCAGCCAATTAGCATCATGGGGAAAAATTCCTTCTTGACCCCAAGAAAGGCGATGAGTCCAAGAACCCTGGATCAAATCTAATTATGATACTAGTCATGTAATTACTATTATCGTATTAAATGTACTACTATAGGTGTAACATTTTGTCTAATTTAACTGTAACCCACAATGTTATGTGTATTTTTGAACGCTGTTATAGTGTCTTCCATCGCTACCTCTTGTGGTCGGTATTCCACAGTCCGACTGCTCTGACTGTAAAGAACCCTTTCCTGTTTAGGTGCCAGAATCGCCTTTCTTCCACCTGTAATGAGGGTCCCCTGGTCCTTAGTATGGTCTTGTGAATGAATAAGTCATGTGCCAGTCCTTTGTACTGACCACACACATACTTGTAAATGAGATCCCCTCTGAGGTGTCGTTTTTCTAAGCTAAACAAGCTCAACTTTTCAACCTCTCATCATATGAGAGACACCCATCCCTTGCAATAATCTAGTTGCCGCCTTTGAACTGACTTTAACTTCTGAATATCTTTTTAAAAATGTGGAGCCCAAAACTGGATTCCATATTCCAGATGCTGCCTCATCAGTGATTTATAAAGGGGTTACAATACATTGGGATCACAAGATTTCTTTTTATACACCCTAAAATCTTGTTTGCTTTTGCGGCTGCTGCCTGACATTGAGTGCTGCTGCTCTGCTTACTCGTAACCAGAATGCCCAAATCCTTCTTCTGTTCTGTAGTCCTGAGTATACTCCCATTTAATGTATATGCAGCAATAGGATTACTCCATCCTCGGTGCATTACTCTACATTTATCTACATTAAACCTCATCTGCCAAGTGTTTGCCCATCCAGACATCTTATCCAGATCGTTCTGCAATATCGTAATGTCAAGATCAGATGTTAATATCCTACATAGTTTGGTATTGTCAACAAAAACTGACACTTTACTCACAATGCCATCCCCCAGGTCATTAATCACCCCACTGCTGACTATGTCCCATTTAGAGAATGTACCATTTATGACGACCCTTTGTTTCCTATCATTTAGCCAATTCCTTACCCATCTGCATATATTTCCCCCAAGTCCTTGCTTCTGTAGCTTCAGTATAAGGCTGTTATGTGGCACAGGATCAAATGCCTTTGCAAAGTCCAGATAAATCACATCCGCCGCATTACCAACATCCAGATTTGCACTTACCTCCTCATAGAATCCCAACATGTTGGTTACACACGACCTATTCTTCATGAATCCGTGCTGATTATCATTATTATTATTTATTATTATAGCGCCATTTATTCCATGGCGCTTTACATGTGAAAAAGGGGTATAATACAAGAACAATTACAATAATCTTGAGCACAATGTGACAGCGACTGGTACAGGAGGAGCGAGGACCCTGCCCGCGAGGGCTCACAATCTACGATCATTTATTATATTATTCTCTGCGATATATCTCTGCAGGTCATCCCTTATGATGCTCTCAAAAACTTTGAACACTACTGATGTCAGACTTACCGGACAGTAGTTACCTGGATCCACCTTCTTACCTTTCTTAAATATCGGTACCACATCGGCTATCCTCCAATCCTGTGACACTACCCCTGTTGCAAGAGAGTCTAAGAATACGAGATACAGTGGTTTCAATATCATACAATAAAGTTACAGGGCTGAAGGTCCGGGCACCATTTCGTATCCTCTTTGAGTTAAGCTCTGCTTCCTGCACCCACATATTGGCACTGTAGATCTTCCACTTCATTTCTTAGGACAATATCTGCAAGCAGGCCACTCATCACCCCAACCACACATTGCTTGACCCCAAAGCCAAAGTCCAGTTCTACATTTGCTTTTGGGATATTCCTCCATTGGCCTCCAGCAAATTCAATGTTAATCCCAGGTCCTTGCTGTATTGCCTCTGGCCAAACCACTCTGGGATCCGCTATGGTGAGAAATGCCCCAGAGTCACAAGAACTTTCCGACCGTCCACCACGACTTCCTGTAAGTGCTTTCTTTGATGATTAGAGGAACTCGTGGCTGTGGCCCACACCTCATAAACCCCTAACGATCGAACATGGGTGTCTGAGTCATTGGGCAAGTCAACTTGGAGGGGTTACACCTCTTCTTCCATGGTATTTCACTTTAAATAATTTATAGGCCGATTTGGTGCAGGGTCATTCCTCACTTGACCATGAGGGCAGGTATCTTGCAGATGCCCAGGCTGCCCACATCAGTAACATCTGTGCTGTGTCACACTGCTTCCCATTTACATTCTGGGGAAGAATGTAGGGGAACCTTGAGGCTGATAATCCTGTGAAGGTACAAGAGGTGGTTGTTGCGGTTGAGGACGACTTGGTAGCTGGGCATGTGGCCTGCAGATGCCGGGGATGCCCACAACCATAACACCTGCGCTCTACTACTTTCTCTCCTTGTCGCATTCCAGAGGATGAGGTAGGACTAGCTGGAAGGTGATTCACATGGGTATCAACATGAGGTGGTGGTCTAGTTGGACAGCAAACCATGGGGGACTGAAGGGTTGGTAGTTTTTTCTCCATCCACCAGCAGCTTTTTCCACTGAGGCTTGATGGTGAAAACGTCATCACATAAAGCGGCAGCTTGTTCTACTGTCACTGGTTTTCTCTTATGAACCCATTCTCTGATTTCAGTGGGGCATTTGGCAAAGAACTGTTCTTTTAGGATGACCTGGAGGATGGTCTCTCGCGTTAAGGCTCCCTTTCCCTCCAACCAGCGATGACACACCTGGGGCATACATTTTGAAAGAGCCTTCCCCATTACAGGCTAATGAGCAGAACGGAGTCCTGTAAGTGTCTGGAGTAACCGCATAATGTTCCAGGATGGTTTCTTTAATGTCCTCATACTCGTGGTTCCACCGTGAGTCCATAGCTCGATACACTTCCTCAGCTCCACTCTCTAAGAGCCCCACCAGATGCAGGACAGAAAATGCCAATGCAGGCCTGATTACAGTATGGTCCATGAAAACTGACTGAGGAAGAAGGGGACAGTCCCAATAAATTACAGGGCACAGGATTACTTAGAAGAAATGCTGCCTGTGTGCTTATGGGACTTATTTTTACAGGCAGCTTCTGTAAGTTTACTTTGGCATCTGAGCCGACCCCAGGAACATGGGAGGGTTAAGTCACTTTACTATGCTGCTCGTGCTGGCCCTGTAATCACTACACATGAAAGAGCAACTCATTTATGAAAAACTGGAAGGTGGGCTCTTCTGAGTCTTGTCCTGAGAGAGGCAGTAGTGGTACGGGGACACTTTATTTTAATGGCCTGCAGTCACAGCTCACTGTCACCCCAGTCATGTATGTTACCATAAACATAGCTGCTGTTGGTCCGTTTGTCTCCTCTGGGACCCCCACAGATAGTTATTGCCTTTTTGAATTTTTCAATGTATTCAGCTACCATTTTTTAGAAGGTACTCCAGGAAGCAGTGGGATAAATATTACTTATCTTGTCACACGGGGTCTCTATTCCTTTGAGTGTTCTTTAGAATATGTAGTATTTTAACTCCTTAGTAGGAAATAAAACCACATCCAGAACTGTTCTACATTTATACATAAACACTCTTAGGTTTCTATTCCACCACGGTACATTTCAACAATATCTGTAATTATATGGCAAGTACAGCTCTCCTTTTTATCTAATCTCCCCAGGTTAAAAAGTGTTAAATATAATATAGACTTTATTTCAACACCCTAGGAATTATCTTACCATGGTTTTCTTAGCCACTACTGAAACCATACCATTTTAATGTACCACTTATTGCTACACAATCCTTTTCTCACAATCTGTATTATGAGGACAGTTGATACCACTACTGCCATTAACCTCATCATATACTATTTCATTACTCATACTCCACTATAAAAATGAGTGGTATTTCTACCCTAGCAAAGCTCTGGACTTTACAGGAGATTTGAATAAAAATTACATCTATTTAAAAAAAATACATACACATAGAAGTTACAATTAAAAAGGCACAGATGAAGATAAAAAACATACATAAAGAGAGACCATAGTGGTAGAGATTTAGTTTACCCCAAAAGGTGCAGTATTTAAGTAAAAATTCTGGCACCGCCATGGGTCCTCTGCACATGCCCAATTCAAAATTGCACATTACGAATAGTTAGGTTGGTATAAACAATTTCCACCAAATCAAAGCTTATTTTTATGCCCAAAAGATATCATACTGTTCTCATGATGACCATTTGTCCTTCAGTTACAGACTAGAAATCACTGTTTTTCATAATGTAAAAAAGATCTACTACGCTGGTAAACTTACTCTAAAATGACACGAGAGGGTTAATGATAAAACGAAGAATTTATTTATACAAAGAATTGTTTAAAATATATAGTTAAAATACAGGGTTAAAATTCACAGAAGAAGTAGGGGTTCCTTGGAGAAATATGATCGGGATACCAGATTTTCCTAGTTGGTTGTTCTCGGTAAGTCCGGGACGTACGAGTACCTGTGAGGGGTATATATATACTTTGGTAAGCTTAGGATAAGTTGGCGGATTCCTTTTTAGTATATGGAGGTTCTAATTACCTGGAGGGCAGTTAGGTGGTGGAAGAGTAATCACAGGAGTATGGACGCCTCTGGCTAGCTCTGCTGAAACGGTCAGCTGTGAGTAAAGAAGGGACTAATTATTAAGAGACAGGATGTTACCACGTTTAGAGATTAAGTTGGGTATTTACCTGTTATAGTTCGGATCTTAGATAGGTGGTAAAGTCTATTTACATCTGTTTTGGACTGGAGAGTCCCTGTCCTGGGTTTGCTTGAAGGACTATAGGGTATTATAAAGTGGGAACTCAAGAAGATAAAACGTGTATAGATATATAGTACACACTTCTACACAGTTGAGTATCTTACCCGTAAGGAGGTAGTTGTATGGTAGTTGTATCCAATGGTGGTGGATGTAGTCACAATTTTATCATCCAGGTCATCAAGATTATTTTTTCAACCTAGAGAAGCTATGTGTCAATATTAGTTAGTATAAAAAATCGGTACACATAGGGTTAAAAAATAGGGTAAGATATTCTATTATTATATGGTAAAGTTTCGTAGTACTACAGTAGGGTGAGAGGTCTTACCACTGCTGGCTCTGTATGATGGATAAAGTTCAGCTGTAGGGAAGGTCAGGTTATTGGTAAATACCCTTATCTGTAGCAGGAGTTAAAAGCGCTTATAGCGCTTTGTGGCTGTTTCTTTAGGCAGTGATGGTGGCAAGCAAATGTTGCTGTGAGTAGCCCAGCTTCTTTGGGGAGAGAGAGTGTAGATTGTGCAAAAGCCTTGTTGTCCCGGGAGTTGCGTGCTGCTGAGGTATTTACCTTGGTTGGCGTCCTGTGATAGAAGACTTGCTTCGTGGAGACGGACCGGGTGGGTGTCGGGGCTGAGGGATGTCGGAGTCCCGGCCGGAGACTCCGGCACCTGCGTACAGCGCCCGGAGATAAAGACGTTTATAACACTAGGACCTGCGTAGCGTAAGGTCCTGGTAGTCACGTGACTTGGAGACGGAGAGCAGGAGAGGCCAAACTTCCTACGCGTTTCGGATACTGCGGTATCCTTCGTCAGGGATGGTCATGATTCTCACTGCTCTCATTATATACCTGTCATAGCTGGTGGGAGGTGTTTGTAATTAATTATCATTGAAAGCAAAAAGTTCAATTCCACTGTTAAGGCCTCTTGGCCTTAATGAGTTCATCTTAATATCCATTCTGTTTCTGTCTTGGACATCTGTTTGATGTAGTTGCCATTCCTCCAGTTTCTTTGGACAATCTGTATCCCTGTGATTTCTATGCCTTTTATGGATCCTTTGTGCTTATCTTTGAAATGCTTGGATAGGGGATGTCCCTCATATTTATTTTTGATATTTCTAACGTGTTCACTTATCCTTTTATTAAAGGCCCGTATAGTCCGACCAACATATAATTTTTTGCATGGACATTTTAACCCATATATCACTCCTTTAGTGGTGCACGTAATATGGTCTTTTATGGGGAATTCTGTATATCTATGAGAAATGTGGCTTTGTTTTTTAGTGTGTAAAGTTTTACACATTTTACAGTCTCTACACGGAAAAAAGCCCACGGTATCTGAGGGGTGGGGGGGCTGTGGATTTTTGATTGTAGGTGCTACCTTCATGCCAATATTTTTTGCTTTCCTAAAGATGAATTTGGGGTGTGGAGGTATCAGATCCCCAATTATCTTATCATCCTTTAGAATGTCCCAGTGTTTCTGGATAATAGTTTTGAGTATATTAGAATTGGAGTTATAGGTCGTAATGATGGGCACTTCAAGTGTGGGTTTAGCAGATATGGGAAGGTTCGTATCACTGGAGTTATTGGTTGTTAGTAATTGGCATCGTGGAATTGCTTTAATTTGATTTTTGGTAGCTTGGAGAGAGTCCTGTTGGTACCCTTTGACAATAAATTTATCTGTGAGGAGATTTGCCTCTTTGTTAAAATCTGACATTTTGGAGCAATTCCTACGTAGTCTTAGGTATTGACTCTTTGGTACGTTTAGGAGCCATCTGGGTAGATGGCAACTGTCTAGATGTATATATCCATTTGTGTCCGTAGGTTTAAAAAAGGTGTTGGTACACAGTTGGTCCTTGTCAATGAAGATATTTAGATCCAAAAAGTTAACTCGTTCTTGGCTAGTGGAGGCGGTGAATTTCAAGAAGTACTCATTTTGGTTAATATCCTCTAAAAATTCATCTAGGGCTGATTGACTGCCTGACCAGATGAAGAGGATGTCGTCTATAAAGCGACGCCATAAGACTAGGTTGGTACGTAGATGTCCTTCTGGGTAAATGTTAAAGTGTTCCCACATGCCCACATATAAATTTGCATAGCTGGGCGCAAATCTCGTGCCCATGGCGGTGCCCCACCTCTGGGTATAGTAGTTATTTCCATATTTAAAGGCGTTATGGTTCAAAATGAAGTACATACACTCCTTTATGAAGTGAATTTGTGTGTCTGGTGTGTTACTTAGCTTATTTAGAAAGAATGTAGTGGCTTCACAGCCTTTATGGTGCTGAATCACCGTATAAAGGGATGTAAAAAGGGTTTGGGTTCATGGAGAACTGGGCCGACTTCGCGGTCGGCTACAGGCTCTACCGTAGGGACGGGCTGCACCTCAATGGGGAGGGTGCAGCGGTGCTGGGGAAGAAGATGGCTAATAGGTTGGAGGAGTTTTTAAACTAGAGACGGGGGGGGGGGAACCAAGGAAATAGGTGGGATGTGAGGCAAGCAAGGGGGAAGGGGAGAAGTGAATATAATGAGGGTGGAGAGGGGGGTGGGGATAGTACAGTTAGATCGTTAGAGAAGAATAGGATGCTAAATAACCCCAAAGTTTTATCTTGCATGCTGACCAACGCAAGAAGCCTGACCAATAAGGCGGATGAGCTGCAGGCGCTTATATCGGAGGAGAGGTATGACATCGTAGGTATAACAGAGACTTGGCTAGACGATAGCTACGACTGGGCGGTAAATTTATTAGATTATAGTTTATTTAGAAGGGACCGGAAACAGGGGAAAGGCGGAGGAGTCGGCTTATATGTAAAGTCATGTCTAAAACCCAGACTAAGGGAAGATATAGGAGAGGGAGAAGAGGGGGTCGAGTCCATGTGGGTAGAGATAGAGGGAACTAAAAATAATAATAAAATATTACTGGGGGTCTGCTATAAGCCACCAAATATAACAGAGGAGAATGAGAATCTGCTATTAGGACAAATAGACAAAGTAGCAAAACATAATGAAGTGATTGTAATGGGGGATTTCAACTACCCGGATAATGACTGGGAAACAGAAACCTGTAGATCTCAGAAAGGAAAAAGGTTCTTGACAAATATTAAGGATAATTATCTCTCCCAACTAGTGCAGGAACCAACGAGAGAGAAGGCAGTGTTGGACTTAATATTGACTAATAGGCCTGATAGAATAACTGAGGTACAGATAGGGGGGCACCTAGGTAATAGCGACCATAATATTATCGACTTCAAAATGCCCTTCAGTAGGGTTATCAATAAGGGAACAACAAAAACATTAAACTTTAGGAGGGCGAAGTTTGATCAGCTGAAAGAAAGCCTTCAACTTATTGACAGGGACAAAGTTCTTAATCAAAGGAAATACGAATAGTAAATGGGAAACCTTCAAAAGAATTCTGAATACTCAGTGCGAGAGGTATATACCGTATGGGAATAAAAGGGCCCGAAATAAGAGGAAACCAATATGGTTGAACAAGAACGTAAAAGGGGCGTTAAATAGCAAAAAAGAGGCATTCAAGAGATTAAAACAGGAAAACAGTAAGGAGGCACTAATGTGTTACAAGGAAAAAACGAGAACCTGCAAAAAACAAATAAAAATAGCGAAGGAGGAAACAGAGAAATTAATTGCTAGGGAAAGTAGATCAAATCCCAAACTGTTCTTTACGTATATAAATAGTAAAAGGATTAAATCGGATAATATTGGACCGATAAAAAGTGAGGAAGGCAAAATCATAGAGAAAGATGAGGATAAAGCTAATCTATTAAATTATTTTTTTTCGACAACTTTCACAAAGGAAATCAAACTAACAGGAGAAATGAGAAGTGACAAACTTAATCCTCCACTAAGTATGACAAATCTAACCCAAGCTGGGGTACAGAAACGCCTCAGTAACATTAAAATAAACAAATCACCAGGACCTGATGGCATACACCCACGGGTACTAAGGGAACTAAGTAATGTGATAGACAGACCGTTATATCTTATATTTAAGGACTCTGTTGAGACTGGGTCTGTGCCACTTGATTGGCGACAGGCGAATGTAGTGCCAATATTCAAAAAGGGAGCGAAAAGTGACGCCGGAAACTATCGGCCGGTGAGTCTGACGTCCGTTGTGGGCAAAATTTTTGAAAGCTTCATTAAAGAGGCAATTACGGAGCATCTTGATGCTAATAATCTTTTAATCCCGAACCAACATGGATTCATGAGGAATCGCTCCTGCCAAACAAACCTGATTGACTTCTACGAGGAGGTTAGCTCTCGAGTAGATCAGGGGGAACCAGTGGATGTCGTGTATCTCGACTTCTCAAAAGCGTTCGATAGCGTGCCACATAATAGGTTGGTATACAAAATGAGAATGATGGGGCTGGGGGAAAATGTCTGCAAGTGGGTAGCTAACTGGCTAAGGGATAGAAGGCAGAGGGTGGTTATAAATGGAATATACTCAGATTGGGTAAGCGTCACTAGTGGGGTACCACAGGGGTCTGTACTAGGCCCAATGTTATTTAATATCTTTATTAACGACATAGTCAACGGGATAAATAGTAAAATATCAATATTTGCAGATGACACAAAGTTATGTAAAACAATTAATACAAAAGAGGATAGTGAAGACCTACAGAGGGATTTGGATAAGCTGGGTAGGTGGAGCATTAAATGGCAAATGAGGTTTAACGAGGAGAAATGTAAGGTCATACATATGGGAAGGAGAAATGGAAGTCACCAGTACTCACTGAATGGGAAACCATTGGGGAATTCAGAGATGGAGAAGGACTTGGGCATCCTGATTGATAGCAAACTAAATTGGAGTGCCCAAAGTCAGGCCGCTGCTGTAAGGGCAAACAGGGTAATGGGATGTATCAGAAGAGGTATAGCTGCAAAGGAGGAGAACATTGTTCTTCCACTGTACAAAGCACTGGTCAGACCACACTTGGAATACTGTGCTCAGTTATGGGCCCCAATATATAGAAAGGATATAAATGAGCTTGAAAAGGTACAAAGGAGGGCAACAAAATTAATAAAGGGAATGGAGGGACTGCAATACCCAGAGAGGTTGGCAAAACTAGGACTATTCAGCCTGGAAAAGAGAAGGTTGAGGGGGGACATAATAAATGTGTACAAATATGTTAGGGGACAGTATAGAGATCTTGCCCGGGATTTGTTCAAAAGGAGGGATATTACGGTAACAAGAGGGCACTCACTAAGACTGGAAGAGAAAAGGTTTCAGCACCAGCATAGGAAGGGGTTCTTTACGGTAAGAGCAGTGAGAATATGGAATTCACTGAGTGAGGAGACGGTAATGTCGGATTCACTACACCAGTTCAAGCGGGGACTGGATGCATTTCTAGATACCAGGCAGATTTCAGCGTATACTTAAGAATAAAATAAAATAGTAGGTTGATACAGGGATTTATTCTGACTGCTGGTTTCAGAGTCGGGAGGGAATTTTTCCTCAGGTGAAGATTAGCTAAATCATTTGGGGTTTTTGCCCTCCTCTGGATCAACTTTAGCAATTACAGAACTAACAGGTCGAACTTGATGGACGCAAGTCTTTATTCGGCTTTACAAACTATGTTACTATGTAATATCCAGTGTCCCTAAAATATAATGTGGTTGCCATTGAATTTGGCTAAGCAGTTGAAGAGCGTGTTTTGTATCCTTTAAATGAGCAGGTAATTGTGGTACTAGGGATTGGATATGACGGTCCACATATCTGGGAAGGTTAGAGGTGAGGCTTTGGATCCCTGATATAATGGGTCTACCCGGGGGGTCCACTAGGGATTTATGAATTTTTGGGAGATGGTAAAAGATTGATGTTCTGGGATGAAGGGTCTGCATATATTCAAACTCATTTTGTTTAGGAAACCTTCGTTGAGGCCTTTCTCAAGGAGAACTTTCATTTCTCTTAGATGCTCTCTAGTGGGATCCTCTTTTAATAGTTCATATGTACAGGTATCGTTAAGTAGTCGCATTGATTCCTTATGATATTTGGAATAGTCCAAGATTTCAATACCCCCTCCTTTGTCCGCTGGGCGTATAGCAATATTCTCATTATTGGCCAAATTGTGAATGGCTTTACGTTCCTTGCTACTGAGGTTATTCTTAAACCTCGTGCATTTTTTCTCGCTGATTTTCCTGATATCGTCCACGACATTTTTTTGGAAGGTTTCCATTGATTCAGAATATTCATGAATTGGATGAAAATTAGATTTTTTCTTTAGGTTTGTATGTATGAACATAGAGTCTGTAGGTTCAGCGGGCGTGGTAGTCGGGCATGTTTCTTTCTTAAGAAAATGTTTTTTGAGAGCTAGGTTGCGCATTAATTGTTTTACTCCTATGAAGGCGTTAAATTTATTGAATTTTGTGGATGGGGCATATTTTAACCCCTTGTTTAGTAGTTGTATTTCATTTGGTTGTAGGATATATTGGCTTAAGTTGAAGATTGATGTGGTTTTTGTCGTGTTTAATTCCTGAGATTGTATCTTTTTCTTTTTGGAGAGTTTCCCCCCCCTACAGCCCCTCTGACGTTTTTTCAGGTGGCCACGCGAAAAAAATCTGTGCTAGTGGGTCTTTTTCTGACTTGTGGATGTTGGGGATTCCTCTCTTTGGGTCTGGTATCGGTGTTTATATTAGTGGTTAGATGGTTGGTGGTATTGTTTGAGGGCATGTGGGTAGATGTATTGAATTGGGTAGAGGGTAAAGAGAGAAGGGGGGTAGGGAGGGGAGAAGGTGATTCTTCTATATTTTGTAGTGCCCTATATCTATTATGAGTGGAAACGGGGGTCCTGATGTTGTTTTGATCTGGTTCCTGGTTATTTGGTGTTTCCCTGTATCTTGGGGTGGTGTTACATTGAATTTGAGTTTCATCCTCAGGAGTTGGATGTATAGAGTAGTCTTCTGAGGTGGTTGTGGGACTTCTTGAACTGGCATCTATTTGGTCAATGATCTCATAACCATTCTCTATTAATAGTTCGGTTGGGGTGGGTTCAGGGATAGAATCCCTCCCAAATTTCTTGCGTTTCCTTTCAATGATTTCTTGCTCTTTATTATCTATTCTGATTTTAATATTTCTAGATAGTTTAATAATAGCTGGGTGGTTCTGGTGGGGTTTGATTTCTCGAAATAGCTTAGAGATTTTACTCTTACTTTCCATAAGCGGCTGTTTCCTTTTCTCTATAATGAATATTACTGCTTGCTTAGAGAAAGATTTAAACATATCTTCCCACTCAGTTAAGGTTGTTGGGTCTCCTATGTCTCCTGATAGGGGTTTTGTGACACGTAAGCCTGCTGGAATTGTGTCATATGTCAAGTACCTTTCCAGGGTTGCCACTTCCCACAGGTCACGCATTTCTTTTAGTAGTAGTTGCTCCAGTGTTTTGAGCGATTCTTTAATATGGTCTATATTGCTAATAGGAAGAGAATTGGTGGATTTGTGACGTATGTTAAAGAATTTTTGGATATTATGGATTCTATCTGCTCTAGGAGTCCAAAGCTCACTCATATTGGCTTGAAGATTCCGGAGCTTAGGAAGTACTTGGGGGTACTAGATTTGGAGACGTGTAGGGCTGATTGGATTTACTCGTGTCGTGTGTGCCCACAGCAGCCACTTATTATGGTGGTAAATGGATAAAAGTACATGGGAGTTATTAAGGGCGCTGGTGGGTATAGTTTAGTTTACCTGCAGCAAGTAGTAAGGGGCACCATATACCACATAAGAATAAAACCTAAATGTAAAAAAGATCTACTGCGCTGGTAAACTTACTCTAAAATGACACGGTAGACAGCCCAGCAAAAAATCAGCTCTGTAAAGTGTGCAGGCTCAAAGCGGTCCAGTAACTCTTGACTATTAGTAGAATAATAGCTGCCAACCCTTAAACGTGTGAAATGCTGGACCAAAAAAATATTAATAAAACCCCAGAAATCATCACACAGGCTGACAAGAAAGAGTTTATTGTAAGATAGAAAATGTATTAACTTCCATTTAATGCAGGAGAGATGCTGGGGAGGCCAGCGGAGTCTGTCTCTAACAACAGCCAGTTGGTTAGTAGGAAGGGAGAAAACTGCAGCTACCTACTATACAGGGATTTCACAAGGGTAAAACAGCAGATAAAATGGCATGTACATTTAATGCTCGTCACAAATACGATTAAATGAGAACACATTGTTTGAAATGACCGTGGCCAACAGAATAACCAACAGAGGAACAATATTCAAAATATTCTATAAAAGGGGTTGGTCACAACTTTACACTTTTCATGTGAATTAACTGCGATAGATGAGCTGTTTTGTAAATACATGGTGGGCCAGTTATATGGATACACCCAAATTAAATGGGAATGGTTGGTGATATCAATTTTCTGTTTGCAGCACATTAGTATATGGGAGGGGGAAAACTTTTCCAGATAGGTGGTGACCATGGCGGCCATTTTGAAGTTGGCCATTTTGGATCCAACTTTATTTTTTTTCAATGGGAAGTGGGTCATGTGACACATCAAACATATTGAGAATTTCAAAAGAAAAACAATGGTGTGCTTGGTTTTAACGTAACTTTATTCTTTCATGAGTTTTTTACAAGTTTATGACCACTTATAAAATGTGTTCAAAGTGCTGCCCATTGTGTTGGATTGTCAATGCAACCCTATTCTCCCACTCTTGACACACTGATAGCAACACCGCAGAAGAAATGCTAGCACAGGCTTCCAGTATCCTTTGTTTCAGATGCTGCACATCTCGTATCTTCACAGCATAGACAATTGTCTTCAGATGACCCCAAAGATAAAAGTCTAAGGGGGTCAGATCGGGAGACCTTGGTGGCCATTCAACTGGCCCACGACGACGAATCCACTTTCCAGGAAACTGCTCATGTAGGAATCCTCGGACCTGACACTCATAATGTGGTGGTGGCACCATCTTGTTGGAAAAACTCAGGGAACGTGCCATCTTCAGTGCATAAAGAGGGCAACACATTATCATGTAGCAATTTCAGATATCCAGTGGCATTGAGGTTTCCATTGATGAAGAATGGCCCCACTATCTTTGTACCCCATATACCACACCGTACCATCAAGATACGAGATGTGCAGCGTCTGTAACAACGGATACTAGAAGCCTGTGCTAGCATTTCTTCTGCGGTGTTGCTATCACTGTGTCAAGAGTGGGAGAAGAGGGCGGCATTGAGAATCCAACACAATGGGCAGCACTTTGAACACATTTTATAAGTGGTCATAAACTTGTATATAACTCATGAAAGAATAGTTACATTAAAACCAAGCACACCATTCCATTGTTTTTCTTATGAAATTCTCAATAAGTTTGATGTGTCACATGACCCTCTTCCCATTAAAAAAATAAAATTGGATCCAAAATGGCCGACTTCAAAATAGCCGCCATGGTCACCACCCATCTGGAAAAGTTTTCCCCCTCCCATATACTAATGTGCCACAAACAGGAAGTTGATATCACCAACCATTCCCATTTAATTTAGGTGTATCCATATAAATGGCCCACCCTGTACTTTGCTTTCGGAGATGAAGAGGTTTTCCACAACACTTTGCAAAAATACTTAACTAAAATCCGTCTGTACCTTGATCTGCTCTTCTGATCACCTGATCTCTGCCTGAGAATCTCCTGACTTCTTGTGGTGTCACATCAAAATCTCTCTTGAGATCTCAGCTCTAAAACTGGCATCGGGGCATGGAGAAGCGAGAAAGTTTAGGAAGAGTTGCAGGGATGTGCTCAGAAGGGAGTAGAGGAATCTCGAAGAGGAAGCAATGGCTATGACAACAGAGCTGATGCCAGGGAAAAGGAAGCAAAGCAGAAAGGCATAAAACAGCTTGGGACGGGCAGAAACGGTTTTGGGGAGTGTTTAAGGACATTATACTTTGGAATTTATGGAAAAGCAGTAACTGAGTCACGGTAATGAACAACCTCTTTAACCCCTTTACAACCCAAGGTGGTTTGCACGTTAATGACCAGGCCAATTTTTACAATTCTGACCACTGTCACTTTATGAGGTAATTACTCTGGAACGCTTCAACCGATCCCCCTGATTCTGAGACTGTTTTTTTGTGACATATTGTACTTCATGATTGTGGTAAAAATTTCTTCGATATCACTTGCGTTTATTTGTGAAAAAAAAAAAAACGGAAAATTTTGCAATTTTCAAAATTTGATTTTTTATGCCCTTAAATCAGAGAGATATGTCACACAAAAACAGTTAATAAATAACATTTCCCACAAGTCTACTTTACATCAGCGCAATTTTTTTTATTAGGGAGCCATAAGGGTTAAAAGTTGACCAGCGATTTCTCATTTTTCCAACAAAATTTACAAAACCATTTTTTTAGGGACCACATCATATTTAAAGTCACTTTGAGGGGTCTTTATGACAGAAAATACCCAAAAGTGACACCATTCTAAAAACTGCACCCCTCAAGGTGCTCAAAACCACATTCAAGAACTTTATTAACCCTTCAGGTGCTTCACAGGAATTTTTGGAATGTGGAAGAAAAAAATGAACATTTAACTTTTTTCACAAAAATGTTACTTTAGACCCATTTTTTTATTTTCGCAGGAGTAACAGGAAAAAATGGACCCCAAAATTAGTTGTGCAATTTCCCATGAGCACGCAGATACCCCATATGTGGGGAAAAAACACTGTTTGGGCGCACGGCAGGGCTCAGAAGAGAAGGAGCGCCATTTAGACTTTTTGAATGTAAAATTTGCTTGAATAATTAGCGGAAGTCATGTAGCATTTGGGGAGCCCCTGATGTGCCTAAACAGTGGAAACCTCCCACAAGTGACCCCATTTTGGAAACTAGACCCCTCAGGGAACTTATCTAGATGTGTGGTGAGCACCCTGAACCCCCAGGTGCTTCACAGAAGTTTATAACATTGAGCCGTAAAAATAAAATTTTCACATTTTTCCAACAAAAATGTTTTTCAGCCCCCAATTTTGCATTTTCATAAGGGTAACAAGAGAAATTGCACCATGCAGTTTGTTGTGCAATTTCTCCTGAGTAAGCAGATACCCCATATGTGGGGAAAAACCACTGTTTGGGCGCACGGCAGGGTTCGGAAGGGAAGGAGCACTATTTGACTTTTTGAATGTAAAATTTGCTTGAATAATTAGCGGACGCCATGTTGTGTTTGGAGAGCCCCTGAAGTGCCTAAACAGAGAAAAAAAACCACAAGTGACACCATCTTGGAAACTAGACCCCTCAGGGAACTTATCTAGATGTATGGTGAGCACCCTGAACCCCCAAGTGCTTTATAGAAGTTTATAACATGGAGCCGTGAAAATAAAAAAAATCAAACTTTTTCCACAAAAATGATGTTTTAGCCCCAATTTTTTTATTTTTACAAGGGTAAGAGGAGAGAATGGACCCCAAAAACTGTTGTGCAATTTCTCCTGAGTACGCCAATACCCCATATGTGGGGAAACTACAGTGTTTGGGCGCACGGCAGAGTTCAGAAGGGAAGGAGCACTGTGTGACTTTTTGAACGCAAAATTGGCTGGAATCGAGAGCGGACGGCATGTTGCGTTTGGAGAGCCCCTGATGTGCCTAAATAGTGGAAACCCCCAAGTGACCCCATTTTGGAAACTACACCCCTCAAGGATTTTATGAAGGGGTATAGTGAACATTTTGAACCCAGAGGTACAACACAGAATTTGATAACATTACGTCATCATATTGAATAAGCTGTCATTAGTCTTGAGTGCAAGTGCTCACTACTTGAGTTTGCATCAGGTACTCGGGTATGCACCAAGTATCGTGGATGCTCGAGTGACATGCTCGAGTCCCGGTCCCGCATGTTTCACAGTTATTAGACACCCAAAAACATGCTGGGATCGCTCGTGCATGGCAGGCAATCCCCGCGAGGA
The DNA here is from genome assembly GCF_046119375.1 of Phyllobates terribilis. Taxonomy (NCBI): domain Eukaryota; kingdom Metazoa; phylum Chordata; class Amphibia; order Anura; family Dendrobatidae; genus Phyllobates; species Phyllobates terribilis. Next base: position 597,731,081 of record NW_027362761.1, read on the forward strand.
TTTTTTGGCCGTAAAGCATATGGGGCGGAGACTCGAACATGTCACTCGACCACGTGCATACCCAAGCACCCGATGCAAACTCAAGTAGCAAGCACTTGCGCTCAACACTAGTCGCCATATTGTCATCTTTATTTACTTTTGAAAAAAATCCCACCCCTAACCCTAGCCCAACCCTAACCCTAGCCCAACCCCAACTCAACCCTAACCCCAACCCTAACCCAACCCTAGCCCAATCCTAACCCGAGAGTTTATTTTTTACGCCGTTCCTCGTGCGGCATAAGTGATTAGACGACTTTATTCTTCGGGTCGGTGCGATTACAGCGATAGCAGAATTATATCGGGTTTTAATGATGGACAGCTGTCACACACTAAGGCTATGTGCCCACGATGCATTTTTGAAGCGTTTCTGCAGCAGTAAAAACGCTGCAGAAATGCTTCAAAAATGCATGGGAGAAGGCCTGCCATGTTCCCCAATGATAATCCTGTGCACATGCTGCTCAAATTTCCGCTGCGGATTATCATGGGGAGAAAAAAAAACGCAGCAGTACCAATTATTTTGTGGAAGCGCTGCGTTTTCGCCACCATTGACTTGCATTGGAACGCTTGGATTCCGCATCACTGGATCTGTACATGCGGATAACAGGCGTTTCAATGTGCGGATGGTACCCGGGTCTGGAGAAGAGGAGACTCTCCTCCGGACCCGGATATCATAGAACCTGTAAAAAAAAAGAATAAAAAATAAATATTATATTTACTTTCTGACGGCCTCGGGTGCGCTCTTCCTCTCATGCCGGCAGATCGCGATGGACTGAAGGACCTACGCTGACGTCATAGTCATGTGACGGCAGGTCCTTCAGTGCAGTGTACCGCTATCTGCCGGCAGCCAGGACGAAGCGAAGCAAGACTGCGGGGGCCATCGGAAGGTAAGTATAGATTTATTTTTAAACATTCTTTAAGGTAACACTATATAATTGCCGGTTGCATGGATTTATATAGTGTGACCAAGTTGTCAAGCACTTTCCAAGTGATACTAAATTCGCTTGGATAAGCGCTTGACAACCCGCATGCAGAAATGCAAGTGAAGAACGCTTCCCATCCGCATGTCCCTGGCAGGAAAAAATGCATGTACAATCCGCATGTATAATCCGCATGTGCAATCCGCAGGTACAATCCGCATGCGTTTTTTCTGCCAGGAAGATACGGAAACGCTCAGGAAAAAATCCTGAGCATTTCTGCATCGTGGGCACATAGCCTAAAAGACGCATTTTTTTGTAAAATCTAGTTTTGCATCGCCATATTTTGAGAGCTATAATTTTTCCATATTTTGGCCGACAGTCATGTGAGGGCTTGTTTTTTGCGGGACGAGTTGACGGTGTTATTGGTGCCATTTTCAGGCACGTGACATTTTTTGATCGCTTTCTATTCCGATTTTTGGGAGGAGGAATAATCAAAAAACATCAATTCAGGAATTGTTTTTTTTTTTTTATGCTGTTCCGCGTGTGGTAAGATTTATAAGACAGCTTTATTCTTTGGGTCAGTACGTTTACAGCGCTACCACATTTATATTGTTTTTCTATGTTTTGGCGCTTTTACACAATAAAAGCTATTTTATAGAAAAAAAAATTTTTTGCATCGCTTTATTCTGAGAGCTATGACTTTTTTATTTTTCGGCTGATGTAGCTGTATGGCGGCTTGTTTTTTGTGGAACAAGATGACATTTTCAGCGGTACCATTTTTATTTATATTCGTCTTTTTGATCGCGTGTTATTCCATTTTTTTTGGCTGTATGATGATAAAGCATTGTTTTTTGCTTTGTTTTTTATTTATTTTTTTTACTGTGTTCACTAAAGGGGTTAAATAGTGGGACAGTTTTATACGTCAGGTCATTCCGGAAGCGGCGATACCAAATATGTGTACTTTTATTGTTTTTTTTTCATAATATTTATTGATAGGTACATTATATTTTTATTTTTGGTGGATTATTTGTATTTTTTTATATTTTTACAATTTTATTTTTTTTTTCACTTTGACACTTTTTTTTACTTTTATTCTTTGTCCCACTGTGGGACTTTCACTTTTTTTATTCTGATCGACTGCATAGAATAGGGATGGAGCACCATCCCTGTGCTATACAGGCTGTCAGTGCTGCAAATGCAGAAGATATTTTGATCATGTACTGCACATGACCAAAATATCTTCCTGCTTTCTGGTGTCGTCATGGCAACATCCGGGAAGCCCCGGAAGACAGCGCTGGAGGCCGGAAGAGGAGGTGAGTATTGCGATCACCTCCCCTTGCCACCGCAATTCTGCGATCGACTTCGATTGCAGCATTGCGGGGGTTAATGTGCCGGGAGCGGTGCGGGACCGCTCCCAGCACTGGGTGTCAGCTGTGACAATCAGCTGACACCCGGCGGCGATCGCGCCCGCACAGCCTGTATGCGGGCGAGATCGCAAAGACGTATTAATACATGTCAGGCTCTTAAAGCCCAGGGCGCAGATAAGTATTAATACGTCTTGAGCTTTAAAGGGGTTAATGTGTGAGATGGGCTCTGTCTCCCTATTTCAAACTTTTTTATCCTGATGACTTTTTTTCTCTGCGCACTAAAGAAAAATCCCATATAAGAGCTCCTTTACCACCCGATAATGTTATCAACAGTTGAGCGCATGTTATTAGCTCTTAATACCATGAATCCTTTATTTCCAATACATTCATGATCAGTGAAATGTTAAAGCACAAAACCGATCATCTACTTATACCGATGAGTCACAATCAGACATCACTGTCCCCATCGGGGCTCACAATTTACACTCGCTATTAGTACAGCTGTGCTCAAAAGTTTACATACCCGGCAGAATTTTTCCTTTCTTGGCCTTGTTTCAGAGACTATGAATGATAACAAGAAAACTTTTTCCTCCACTCATGGTTATTGGTTGGGTGAAGCCATTTATTGTCAATAACCCTGATCAAAAGTTCACATACTCTGGTGATTTTGGCCTGATAACATGCACAGAATTTGACACAAATAGGTTTGAATGGCTACTAAAGGTAACATCCTCAGCTGTGACCTGTTTGCTTGTAATCAGTGTTTGTGCATAAAAGCTGAGTGAGTTTCTGGGATCCAGACAGACTCTTGGATCTTTAATCCAGCCACTGACGTTTCTGGATTGTGAGTCATGGAGAAAGCAAAATAATTGTCAACGGATCTACGGGAAAAGGTAGTTGAACAGTATAACACAGGAAAGGGATACAAAAAGATATCCAAGGAATTGATCATGCCAGTCAGCAGCGTTCAAACTGTGATTAACAAATGGAAAATCAGGGGCTCTGTAAAAACCAAACCACGGTCAGGTAGACCAACAAAATTTTTGCCCACAACTGCCAGGAAAATTGTTCAGGATGCAAACAAAAACCCACAAATAACATCAGCAGAAATTCAGGACTCTCTGAAAACTAGCGGTGTGGCTGTTTCAAGATGCACAATAAGGAGGCACTTGAAGAAGAATGGGCTGCATGGTCGAGTCACCAGAAGAAAGCCATTACTGCGCAAATGCCACAAAGTATCTTTCCTACAATATGCCAAACAGAACAGAGACAAGCCTCAAAACTTCTGGAACAAGGTAATTTGGAGTGATGAGACCAAAATTTAACTTTTTGGCCATAACCATAAACGTTACATTTGGAGATAGGTCAACAAGACCTATGATGAAAGGAACACCATTCCTACTGTAAAGCACGGAGGTGGATCGCTGATGTTTTGGGCACCGGAAATTTGGTAAAAGTTGAAGGAAAGATGAATGCAGCACGTTATCAGCAAATATTGGGAGGCAAATTTGCACTCATCAGCCCGGAAGTTGCACATGGGACGTACTTGGACGTTCCAACATGACAATGAAAAAGCTTATTTGTTATCATTCATATTCTCTGAAACAAGGCCAAGAAAGCAAAAATTCTCCCGGGGTATGTAAACTTTTGAGCACAACTGTATGTCTTTGGAGTGTGAGCGGAAACCCATGCAAACTCCTTGTAGATATTGTCCTCCATGGGATTTGACTGAAACAATTAAAAAAAATGTCTGCTTCCCTGTCTGTGAGTTCTATGACGTCTAAAGAATTTTGACTGGTGGATAAGTTTTTTCAGTGTGAGCGTTTTGATGTGCAATCACAAGTGACTTTCATTTAAAACATTTTCCACATAGTGTACATGAAAATGGGTTCCCCTCGGTGTGAATTCTCAGATGTCTAACAAGAGCGAATTTGTGAAGAAAACATTTCCCACATTCGGAACAAGAAAATGGCTTCTCCCTAGTGTGAGATTTTAGATGTACAATAAGTTGTGATTTTCGATTAAAACATTTCCCACATTCTGAACATGAAAACGGCTTCTCCCCTTAGTGGGATTTTAGATGTGCAACAAGCCGTGATTTCCAAGTAAAACATTTTCCACATTCTGGACATGAAAATGGCTTCTCTGCTCTGTGAGTATTTTGATGGCTAAGAAGATATGATTTTTTGCTAAAGCATTTTTCACATTCTGGGCATGAAAAAGGTTTTCCTGTGTGAATTCTCTGGTGTACACTTAGAGATGATTTTTGGGTAAAACACTTTCCACATACAGTACATGAATACGGCTTCTCCCCTGTGTGAATTATTTGATGTCTACGAAGATCTGATTTATGGATAAAACATTTCTCACATTCTGAACATGGAAATGGCTTCTCCCCTGTGTGAGTTCTTTGATGTAAAATTAAAGTTATCTTTTGTCTAAAACACTTTCCACAATCTGGGCATAAATAAGATTTTCCTCTGTGAATTCTCTGGTGTACAATTAGAGCTGACTTTTGTATAAAACACTTTCCACATGTGGTGCAAGAAAATGGCTTCTCCCCCGTGTGAATTCTTTCATGGTTTTCAAGATCTTGTTTCGAGGTAAAACATTTCTCACAATGTGAACATGAAAATGGCCTCTCCCCTGTGTGAATTCTCATGTGCCTAACAAAAGCAAATTTATGAACAAAATATTTCCCACATTGGAAACAAGAAAATGGCTCGTGTGTGTGAATTATTTCATGGTTATCAAGATATGATTTGCGGGTAAAACATTTCCCACATTCTGAACATGAGTATGGCTTCTCTCCTTTGCCAGCTCGTTGGTGTTGAACACCCTTCGTGTGGCTTTTATTTTGCACAACATTCGGTGGTGAATCAGGAGATAGGTCTTGTTTAAAAGCATCAAATGACAGATCTTGGATGTATAGCGCTGAGGGTATATCTGGGATAACGGGATGCTCTTCGTATGTATTTTGTATAATACCAGAATAATCTGTCAAAAGAATAAAACAATTATTGAAAATTTTAAACCATATAACATTAAAACCTGGTAATCACTGGTAAACTCGGGCCCCTGACTACAGGCTCGGTGGCACTGCCCCGATAATGATGGTCTTATTACCAACACGACTCTTCTGCAATGCCAAAGTGAAATCACACAGACATATTGGTTAATAATATTGATTATATCCAGAATCTCATACAAGATTCCACTTATATAAAGGTGACATAAGAGGAATAAGACTTTACTATGCCATAAAACGAGAGTCTAAGGACTGTATACGGAATGAAGAGTCAGAAACTAAAATTTACAAGCAAACAGTTATTTCTCGCATTGTGATTAAAAAAAAAATCTGTACATTTTCTCTACAAAAATTCAGAATATAGAAAACTTTTTTCCTATTTTTAAACTCGTATCCTGCACATTTCTCTGATGAAATTACTTTAGTAGAACAATCGTTCAAGAATTTCATGATTAAATTGCTGAGCCCCAGACATCCTACCAGGACACAATGGGTTATATCTAAGAGATGATAGTGGTCTTTCATGTCCCTGGTGAGCTGCATTACTGACACTCAGAGCTGTAATCTCCCATCCTCTCCTGTTATTTGGGGGGACGTCTCCATGTTCTGTATTCTGTCAGTAAACACTAACATGAGTTTTATAGGAGCTAATGGTTTCTGAGTCCCTAAATTTGGCAAATACCTTTACCTCATCAGTACTGATAGCGGATAATAGGAAACAGAACTAGACCTCATTCACACGGGCAGAATTCATCGCCAGCTGGATTTTTCATCTATAATATAACTGCACACCCCGTGTTATCACCTGCACCGGTATCACAGATTCATTGATATTACAGGTCTGCAAGGGTAAAATTGTTTGAAAAGAGGTGATTTTTACAAACTTTCGATTGCTGAACTCAGTAAAAATGTTGAAAAAAAATTGCGCTGGGATTGGTTGTTATGGGCAGGTTTTTTTTTTTTTAGTCACAGTTGTAGTGCGGCGGTGTTCACACAGTGCGATTTAACAGGTAGTGACTAGTGTTGAGCGAGTATGTTCTATTAACCCTTTCGCCGAGTATGCTCCGGCCGAGCTCCGAGTATTTATAGCTGCTCGGTGATGAGGTTGAATCGCTCCCGTGTGCATGATTTGCGACTGTTTGACAGCTTTATTACATGGGAGGAATGTCTATTTCTTACACATTCCTCACATGTAATAAAGCTGTCAAACAGTTGCAAATCATGCACACGGGAGCGATTCAACCATATCACCGAGCAGCTGTAAATACTCGGAGCTCGGCCCGAGCATACTCGGACAGAACATCCTCGCTCAACACTAGTAGTGACCCAAGAATGTCTAATTTAAAGTTTTTATTGTCCAAAAAACTCACTCAGTGAAGGCAGCTTTATCCTCCGGATCGCAGCCGGGTTGTCCACAATAGTCCGTACAAACGAAACAATGTTGCCGTGGGCGATTGCACCGCCGTTTCACTCCGAGGTGTGTCAGAAGCTTTGCCTTCCTGGGGCTCTGTATTCACTTCACACAGGCCTCTATAGCACAGAGCCTCCTGCTCTGCATTTTGCAAACCAAAGACTGACACACCCAAACCTTTGCTGTAGGTTTTTAAATGAAAACTGTGGACACATGCAAAACCCGGGCTGGAGGGAGTGGACCGCCCCACCGCCATCCTGTAGTCTACTCCAATAATAAAAGCCCATGCCGGGTTTTACTAAATCTGATTTGGTCAAATAACTTGACCAAGTCCAAACTTACTTTTATTCTGCACTGCAATCACAGCTATGTCTGTGACTGCAATGTACTCCAGCGGGTTCAATATGCTTCTATGAGCATTCTGGGGGATACATACCGTCCCTCGCATATAATTCCCCTCACTGCCGCACACAGTTCATAACAGCTTTAATTTTACCTCAGCAGCATAAGAACTGAAAGCTGCGCTGTGATTGGTTGCTATAGAGAGCAAAGACAGGCTTTCTTTTAGACAGAACTGATAAGTGTGGTGGTGCAATGTGATCGAAATGGCTACAAGGGGGTGTCGTAATTCACCTGACAGTTTGAGCTACATTGGCATTTGTTTTGTAGTGAAAATTGTCTCTTCAGAGACGAAGAGGACCAGAACTCTAGTGCCACCTACAGGAAGTAGCAATCCTAAAAGTCAATAGTGACCCTTTAACGAGCCTTATCACATGACTTAGGATATAAGCCAGAACCAGAAGCTCAATTTGCAAACACTGTGTTTCATGGTACTGGCCCTCGTCAGTGCAAAGTGTGAGTTCTGGTTTGGCTGGTTGAGAGGCATCAGGCCGGTATCTGTGGGGTAACATTCCTCCTTGCGGAGAGTGGCATGTTAAGCAAGTCACGGTGAGAAGACTTTTAAAGCCGCAATGCTCCTCTGGGAAATATGCATGTTGTAGTTCATTTTGTAGTGAAGAAACAATGAAGGAACATTACGAACTTCGTTAGAATAGTGAATTATGCGTACTTTGGTGTAAAACTAGGTGATCAGGACAAGTCGTGGGCTCCACATGTAGTATTCGTGTGCCGATGACCTGGAGGGAATAGCAAAATCATAGTGATGACTGCGACTTTTGTACAAGCAACGTGGAGGGATTCAACCTTAAAAATAAAAATATACCCGGACCTGCCATCAGCGATTCGCCCTGTGCCTCACGGTCCAGGAATACCTGTCCCTTCACTTCCGGAGAAACTTGAAGATCCACCTGATTCAGAACATGAAGAGCAGGATTCTGATGAAGACTTTCACACTAGTCCCAACGATCCACAGCTTAATTCACAGCTCGAATTAAATGATTTAGTCAGGGACTTGGACCTTCCTAAACATTCTGCAGAAGTTTTAGGCTGTAGACTTGAAGGAAAAGAACCTGCTAGTTCCTGGTACATGTTTTTCATGGTACAGAAGCAGAGAAAAGGAATTCCTTTGTTACTTTTCTCAAGACGGTGCGCAAGTGTATTGTACTGATGTTCCTGGACTGATGGAAAAATTTAACATTGATTACAATGTGAGCGAGTGTAAAAAAAAAAAAAGTCAATGGCAGCAAGTATGCTTCAGTTCTTGTAGGGCATTCTGTACACTTGAAGAAAAGCTATGAGAATTTATTCTCAAGAAATTTAACTAGGAGGATCAAGCATGGTTAATATGTGGTGATCTCAAAGTTATTTCTTTGCTCCTTGGGCAGCAAGGAGAATAGATGAAGTACCCATGCTTTCTGTGTGAATGGGACAGCCGGGATTCGACTCACTGGAGCCAAAAAAAGTTGGCCAACGAGAACATGTTTCCAACCTAGACTCAAGAACATAGTTGTGGAAAGTTTATTTGATCCCCTAAAGTTCTCCACCCACCAACCCACATTAAGCTTGAACTGATGAAGCAGTTTTTGAAAGCTCTACCGAAAAGGAGAGACTTTAAAGTACCGGTGTACCAAGTTTCAGTGACTGCTCGAAGCAAAACTGAAGGAAGGCATATTTGTGGGTCCAAATATTTGGAAACTCATATAGGACAACGTATTCAAAGCAAAAACGAAAGCTGTTGAGAAAAGGGCTTGGGATTTTTTTTAGAGAAGTCATAAAGAAATTTCTAGGTAACAACAAAGGTCCAAACTGTAAGTCCATCATGGACTCAAGCGTTGGGTTGTCTGATCAACTTGAAGATACATTTTTTACATTCCCATTTAGACTACTTTCCTGACAATCTTGGTGCTGTTAGCGAAGAGCAAGAAGAAAGATTTCATCAGGATACCAAGGTAGATGGAACGTAAACATGATGTGGGACTAGTGCTGGATGCTTCACAGAGAAGATCCACAGGCCTTCGAAACGAGAAAAGGTATCAAGAGAAGCTTTGAAGAGAAAAGGAAAAAGAGCAAGAATTTCCAATAAAGTAGCAGAATGAATGTTCAATTAATGTTTATATATAATATTGTGTACATTTTGGCTACTATAAAGATTTTTCTTGTTCATATTGCTTGTACATAGAAAATAGAAGTGTTTTTTTTCAAATCAGGGTGGAAGAAAACATAGGAATCAGTCTTTGGATTTGAAAACATTTTCATAATCTCAAATTTTTTATACCTGTGTATTTAATATGTTTTTATGCAGGGTGAAAGATTGAAGGGGTTAATATACTGTTTTAAAAACAGCGAAGAGCATAAAAAATCATTTTCGGTGACTGAGAGGAATCTGTGACTTCTTTTCTTATTCTGTGGTCACTACTCACCTGGAAGATTATCTGTAGGAGTCTCCTCTTTACACCACTGATCGCCCCTCACATTTGTCTCTGGAGCAATAATAATGTTCAGATCTTTATCCGGATCCAAAAGCTGCAAAACAAATATTGTAAAAGTCCCCGATGATTGGAGAAGTCACCAGGAATAATGGTGAGAAGATCCGGCCATGTCTGTGGTCAGCTGTGATCCTGCCGTCTCCACCGCTCTCATTACACAAGTATAAAACATCTAATACTGGAGGAGAAGACAAGACTGAACACAAGGAGGTCACAGCCGTCTACACATCATAGGGGAGATCTCCATCTACCTGATGGTCCTGTGCAGGAGGAGGAGCGGGACATCTCTCTGGGGTTGTCCTCTTACTGGAGAGACCTGCAGGAGACACAGACAGGACTGACATCATTATTACATACAGAGAATTATAGGCCGTGTGGATTTAGTCCTGTCTATTACCTGGTGATGTGCGGGGCCGGTGCTCCTCCATCATCACCTCCTTGTACCGATCCTTGTGTCCTTCTAGATACTCCCACTCCTCCATGGAGAAATGGACGGTGACGTCCTGACACCTTATAGGAACCTGACACACACAATGATACCGTCATCACCCAGAATCCTCCAGTGCCGTCCTGTATAATGTCCCAGCATTCCCAGCAGTGTCACCTCTCCAGTCAGCAGCTCAATCATCTTGTTGGTGAGTTCTAGGATCCTCTGGTCATTGATGTCTTCACGTATCCGGCGGTGAGGTGGAGGCCCCAGGGTTCCTCCTCGTCCTTCAGACACAGGGTACTGACAGCGATCACTAGAGGTCTTCTTCACTACCGTGTAATCCTGAGTGTGGAGACATTAATAATATCACTACAGACATTTCCAGAGTCCATCACCTTTCCGGCCACATCACCTGTTATTCCCATAGATAACGATGTGTGATGACCTAAGAACCTCTCATCTCTCCGATCATATCATCTGTGTCACAAAACAGCCAGGGGATCACGCAGATCACACCACTTGCCACCAATGGGTCATGGAACAGCACACCCCTTGCCAACAATCATCAGGACAATCACACAATTGTCTGACGGTTGATGTAGGAGGTCACGGCTACCTTCCCTAGTAGGCCGATTATTGGGCACTTCACAGTGAACGTATATTCACATCCGATTACAACGCATGGAATATATATTATGTATACACACACATACATAAATACTGTAAGATGGACACCGGACAGATCCTCGAGGGGAGATATTTATCATCGAGGCTGAGAGAGTTATTAGCACGTGTCCAGGGCCGGGCTTACGATGAATCAGATGGATAGTTAGGACTGGCTGCTCACATATCCACACCACGGGGCCTAACAATCAGACATAAGGAAGTCCAGCTGTGTCATTAGAGTGGTGTGTGCAAGGTGGAAATGTAACATCCCTGGAGGCGTGCTGGCATGACTTACCACCTTCCACCATGCAAGACCGCCATCTTACCTATCAGTCCAGGCTGCACACTTTGCTCCAGTACCTGCTGTGTGCATGTCTCTTGTCTGATTGCTTAGGGCAGCGGCGCGGTTACTGCCTGATTGTTAGTTTCTGTGTGCGCACTCCTAATGTGTCCCCAGCCTATTGTTGTGAGTCACTGGATACTTAAACCCCCTCCACCCAGTAGGAGGTGCCTGAGCAACATTTTCTTTCAGTGTGTTCTGTGCAACTGAGTTGCCAGGTCCTGTCCTGTATCTAGTCTGTTCCGCCACCCTGGGGGCTGTATACCCAGGCCCGTTATCTGTATCTGTGACTTCTAGTCTGTTTCCGCCACCCTGGGGGCTAAGCTCCCAGGCTCGTTCCTGTATCTTGTTCAGTTCCTGTCTGAACTGTGTCCTAGCCCGTTACCTGTTTGTCTCTATGTCCGTACCTTCCCTTTTCCTGCAGTGTCTGAACCTGCACCCAACTCCAACTCGTTGTCTCTGTACTTCTGTTTATGAGTTTTGTGTCCACTCGTTACTTCATTGCAAGTACCTTGTGTGTATCTGGTTCTGCTTGTCCCGTTTCCCTGCCTCCGTATCTACCTCCTGTGTTCTAACTATCTTCCTGTATTTTCAAGTCTGTTCCATGTGAACAGAGCCCTGTCCTGTCTGCCTGCACCTTCTGCATTGTTCTGCTCTGCTTGTCCACTGCACCTGCAGTTTCACTCTGTTAGTCTACCGCACCTGCGGTTTCGCTCTGCTCTGCTTGTTCACCGCACCTGCGGTTTCGCTCTGCTTTGCTCGTCCACCGCACCTGCGGCTTTGCTCTGCTTGTCCACCGCACCTGCGGTTTTGCTCTGCTCGTCCACCGCACCTGCGGTTTCGCTCCACTCTGCTTGTCCACCGCACCTGCGGTTTCGCTCTGCTTTTTCACCGCATCTGCGATTTCGCTCTGCTTGTCTACCGCACCTGCGGTTTTGCTCTGCTCCGCTTGTCCTCCGCGCCTGCGGTTCTGCACTGCTAGTCCACCGCACCCGCGGCTCTGTTCCTGTATCACAGTCTGTACTGGTCCCTATCCAGCCTGCATTCATACCTGCCAGCACCCGCCTGTCTGCATACCAGCCGTGCCTGCCAGCACCCGCCTGTCTGCATACCAGCCGTGCCTGCCAGCACCCGCCAGTCTGCATACCAGCCGTGCCTTCCAGTACCTGCCTATCTGCATACCAGCTGTGCCTGCCCGTTCCTGCATTCCCCGGTGTGGGTCAACAGCTGTGACCGGGGTCCCGGACCCCTGTGTGTGCACCAGAGTCTACCTGAGAGCTGATCTCTTAAAATACTTTGATACAGTAACCGTCAAGCTCTGTAATAACCAGCAAAAAAACTAGCCGCCACCACCAATCGTTTATACAGGCCGATTGGACACCCGTTACTGCGGTTTATAGAGCAAGAGGAGTAAAGCTATTCAATTTTATATATACAGTGCTGCTCACCATTATTGGCACATCTTCATTTTTTTCATAGACTGTACAATATCTTCAGAAATAAATGGAAATGTACCAAAGTTATATCTTCAGGATATTTTAATTAGTGGTCCAAATTAATACAACAATAAAATATTTTTTTCAACTTCCATATTGCAATTTCAAAGAAAAAACTGAATAAAACAGCATGTTCAGCAATAAAGGCACCCCAATTAACACTTGGTTGCACCCCTAATTAACACTTGGTTGCACCCCTAATTAACACTTTGTTGCACACCTTTTGGCATTGCTGACAGCCTCCACATATTTCTTGTAGCCATCTATAAGCTTCTTGCACTTCTCACCTGGAATTTAATCCCACTATTCTTTTGCAGTTTGTTCGAGCTCTTGAATGCTTGCAGGTTCTTTTCCCCATTTGCAGATTTCAGCTCACCCCAAAGATTTTCAATGGGATTAAGGTCAGGACTCATTGCTGGCCATTTTAAAACAGACCATTTTTTCTTTTTCAACCATTCCTGTGTACTTTTGGATGTGTGCTTTGGGTCACTGTCTTGCTGGAGGACCCATGATCTTCGACTCAAAACAAGTTTTCTTACACTGGGTAGGACATTTCACTCTAAAATCTCTTGATACTTCTCTGATTTCATGATTCCTGTGATACGGTCAAGGCCTCCAGTACCAGACGCAGCAAAGCAACCCCACACCATTATGGATCCTCCACCATGATTAACTGTTGGTAAGGTGTTCTTTTCCTTATAAGCTTCATTGCGCCGTCTGTAAACAAACTCTTGCTTTGCATTGCCAAAAAGCTCTATTTTTGTTTCATCTGTCCACAGAACATTTTCCCAGAAGGTTTGTGGTTTGTCAAGGTACTCTTTAGCAAAGATCATTCATTCCTTATTATGTATTTTCTTCAGCAATGGTTTCTTCCTTGGCCTTCGCCCATAAAGCTCTGCTTGCTTTAGTGTGCGGCGTATGGTACTCGTTGAAACCATGACCCCAGACTGTTCCAGGTTGGCCTTCAGGTCTTTGGATATTTGACAAGGTGTTTTTTTCCACCATTCGCACCAACCTTCGAAGACATCTCTCGTCAATTTTGCTCTTTCCCCTACGTCCAGGGAGGTTTTTGACGGTTTCATGATTGGCAAACTTAACATTGGGAACTGTTGAAACTGGGTTAACAAGGTCTTTGGTGATTGCTTTATATCCTTTGGAAGTCTTGTGTTTGCTAATAGTAGCAGTTCTGATGTCCTCAGACAGCTTCTTTGTCTTCACCATTGTGACAAAGGAACAGGGCCTACCATGTGGCTTTTTAAAACACTGAAGTCATCATTCATTTGCTAATTCATGTCACATGGGCACCAACAATTAATCACAGGTGAATCTCTTTTGTGATTTACCACAAGCGTGTTTCCATACTAAATTGTTGTAAAGGGTGCCAATGCCAGTGTCACAGCAAGCTTTAGGTTTTTCTATTTTTCCCTCCCATTATTATTTTTTGCTTTAAATTATTGGTTATCATTTGCTCTTTTGTATTTAACAAGAGTGCTCTATACAAAAAAACTGTTTCCCTTGATTCATTTTAAATGGGTGCCAATAACGATGAGCAGGACTGTATAACCCCTTCAAGACTGGGCGATTTGTCGTTCCGTTTTTTCCTTGCCTTCTTCCAAAAGCTATAAAGTTTTTATTTTCACATAGCCATACGGAGGGCTTGATTTTTGTGGTACAAGTTGTAATTTTGAATGACACCATTAATTTCATCATGTGATGCACTGGAAAGCGGAGAAAAATTCCAAGTGTGTTGAAATTGCAAAAAAAATGCACTTTTTTAATTTATCATGGTCACTAAACAGTAAAACTGACCTAGCAATAAGATTCTCCAGGTCAGGACGATTAAGCACATAGTCAACATGTCTAGTATTTTTTTTTAAGTGGTGAAAAAAAAAATTGAAAATTTGTAAATAAAAACATTATTATTTTTGCTTGTGTCGTTATTTTCCAAGACCTGTAATGTTTTACATTTTTGGAATATGGGGCTGTGTGAGGACTTATATTTTGCTCCCTAATATGACATTTTTATTGATAGCCTTTTGGAGTAGACATGATATTTTGATCGCCTATTGCATTTTATTGCAACGTTGTGGCGGCCAAAAAAACATAATTCTGGATTTAATTTTTTTTTTTAAGCTGATCAGATTTAGTTTGTATTTTGATAGTTCAGAATTTTACAAATGCAGTGATATGAAATATGTATATATTTTTCATTTTTTTAAATTGCTTTATTTTTTATGGGGTGAAAGGGGGATGATTTGAACTTTTTTTTTTAATATTATATATATATATATACACATACAGTACAGACCAAAAGTTTGGACACATCTCATTTAAAGATTTTTCTGTATTTTCATGACTATGAAAATTGTACATTCACACTGAAGGCATCAAAATTATGAATTAACACATGTGGAATTATATACTTAACAAAAAAGTGTGAAACAACTGAAAATATGTCTTATATTATAGGTTCTTCAAAGTAGCCACCTTTTGCTTTGATGACTGCTTTGCACACTCTTGGCATTCTCTTGATGAGCTTCAAGAGGTAGTCACCAGAAATGGTCTTCCAACAATCTTGAAGGAGTTCCCAGAGATGCTTAGCACTTGTTGGCCCTTTTGCCTTCACTCTGCGGTCCAGCTCACCCCAAACCATCTCGATTGGGTTCAGGTCTGGTGACTGTGGAGGCCAGGTCATCTGGCGTAGCCCCCCATCACTCTCCTTCTTGGTCAAATAGCCCTTACACAGCCTGGAGGTGTGTTTGGGGTCATTGTCCTGTTGAAAAATAAATGATGGTCCAACTAAATGCCAACCGGATGGAAAAACATGCCGCTGCAAGATGCTGTGGTAGCCATGCTGGTTCAGTATGCCTTCAATTTTGAAGAAATCCCCAACAGTGTCACCAGCAAAGCACCCCCACACCATCACACCTCCTCCTCCATGCTTCACGGTGGGAACCAGGCATGTAGAGTCCATCCGTTCACCTTTTCTGCGTCGCACAAAGACACGGTGGTTGGAACCAAAGATCTCAAATTTGGACTCATCAGACCAAAGCACAGATTTCCACTGGTCTAATGTCCATTCCTTGTGTTCTTTAGCCCAAACAAGTCTCTTCTGCTTGTTGCCTGTCCTTAGCAGTGGTTTCCTAGCAGCTATTTTACCATGAAGGCCTGCTGCACAAAGTCTCCTCTTAACAGTTGTTGAAGAGATGTGTCTGCTGCTAGAACTCTGTGTGGCACTGACCTGGTCTCTAATCTGAGCTGCTGTTAACCTGCGATTTCTGAGGCTGGTGACCTCAGAAGCAGAGGTGACTCTTGGTCTTCCTTTCCTGGGCCGGTCCTCATGAGAGCCAGTTTCTTTGTAACGCTTGATGGTTTTTGCAACTGCACTTGAGGACACATTCAAAGTTTGCCCAATTTTTCAGACTGACTGACCTTCATTTCTTAAAGTAATGATGGCCACTCGTTTTTCTTTACTTAGCTGCTTTTTTTCTTGCCATAATACAAATTCTAACAGTCTATTCAGTAGGACTATCAGCTGTGTATCCACCTGACTTCTGCACAACACAACTGATGGTCCCAAACCCATTTATAAGGCAAGAAATCCCACTTATTAAACCTGACAGGGCACACCTGTGAAGTGAAAACCATTTCCGGTGACTACCTCTTGAAGCTCATCAAGAGAATGACAAGAGTGTGCAAAGCAGTCATCAAAGCAAAAAGTGGCTACTTTGAAGAACCTAGAATATAAGACATATTTTCAGTTGTTTCACACTTTTTTGTTAAGTATATAATTCCACATGTGTTAATTCATAGTTTTGATGCCTTCAGTGTGAATGTACAATTTTCATAGTCATGAAAATACAGAAAAATCTTTAAATGAGAAGGTGTGTCCAAACTTTTGGTCTGTACTGTATATATTTTTTTTAATTCTCACTTTTTACTATATTTAATAGTTCCCTTAGGGGATTTGGAGCTGTGATCATCCGATCGCTTGTGCTATACATGCTATGTATAGTGAAAATCACAATCTCCTATGAACATCAGCAACGGGCTAGATTTCACAGGAGTACCCTAATGACAAGCAGGGGGTCTTCTCAGCAAACTCCTGGCTGTCATGGTAAACCATCCGCGCCCCACGATCACGTCACTAGCAAGCGGATGGGTGCGTGGAATGACGAGTCTCCCTGCTAGCACATGTTAAATGCCGCTGTCAGAGATTGACAATTGAGAGTAAACTGATTAAATTGGCTGATGACGCAACGCTAGGAGGGATAGCTATTACTAGAGAAGAGAAAGAGGAATCAAAAACACCTAAACAAACTGGAGCGGTGGGCAGTAACTAACAGAAAGGCAGAAATGGAAATTCCTACATCTGGGCAAGAAAAATCCAAAAAGCATATACAGAATGGGAGGAATAGGGCTAAGCAACAGCATATGTGAAAAAGACTTGGGTATACAGACTGCACATGAGTCAACAGTGTGATGCAGCAGCAAAAAAGGCAAATACAATTCTGGGATGTATTAACAGAAGCATACAGTCTAGATCACGTGAAGTACTTATCCCCCCCTACTCCTCTTTGGTCAGACCTCATCTGGAATACTGTGTCCAGTTTTGGGCACCACATATTAAAAAAGACATGAAGAAACTGGAGCAAGTTCAGAGAAGAGCGACCAGAATGGTGACCGGTCTGCAAACAATGTCCTACGAGGAACGGTTAAAGGATCTGGGAAAGATTAGATGCAAAAGAGAAGACTAAGAAGAGACTTAATAGCTGTCTACAAATATCTGAAGGGCTGTCACACTGTACAGGGATCAGCTTTATTCTCATTTGCACAAAAAAAGACTAGAAGCAATGGAATGAAACTGAAAGGGAGAAGACACAGATTAGATATTAGAAAAAAACTTTTTGACAGTGAGGTGATCAATGAGTGGAACAGGCGGCCACGAGAGGTGGTGAGTTCCCCTTCAATGGAAGTCTTCACACAGAGGATGGACAGACATCTGTCTGAGATGGTTTAGTGAATCCTGCATTGAGCAGGGGGTTGGACCAGATGACCCTGGAGGTCCCCTCCAACTCTACCATTCTATGATTTAACAGATTAACAGCCACAGGCGTTGTTCCGCTGCAGCCGTGGTAGTTGCAGTGTTCAATCCATGGCTGTTCTAGGCAGATGATGACTGAATAATTCAGCTATCATCAGCCAGGAAAGAAGAAGGCTCGAAGTGCAAACCCGCATCAAAGTCAGGGACACGACATATGACGTAACTGTGAGGGGTTAATCTAACAAGTAAGCAGTGTTTATAAAAATATACAAAAGATATTTATTAAAGGGATAAAGTAATACAGTATGTACAATCATATAAAATAAAATGGGTAAACAAAAGAAAATTACTAGACCTGATGTTACAAGAATGGCACAGGAAGCTCTCTGTAAATGGTACAATTCTACAGCAAGCTGTATCTCCAAGCATTGATCAATGGTTGAAGGTGACCTCTGGCTTTTATCAAGTACCAGCCGCACCTACCTTCTATTGATGACTTCAGTTGGAGGCAGGTAAATAGGATGTGACTCAGGTACCAAGAATTATGGTATCTCTGATCTTAAGGAAATATGTTCCAATGGAGGTCCCAGGCGGGAGATATTAATGCAATAACTCCTATCATGATATTAGCTTTCTATACATAGGAGACATGGAATATACAACTTTGTCCACATGGCCGATATTAATTCGGGGAAGATGCGCAGACCGCACAGCAATGAAAGTAAACGCGCTATGTTCACCACTACGTCATGACACCGAAAATATGTCTCAGATAACCATAGGACCTACACCTGTCACAAAAAAAAAAATAATATTCATATCTGGTATCAGGTGCCAAAGCATTTGATATTGACCTGTGTTGCTTTGAAGATAGGAAGAGTTATATCCCCACAAGAGAAAAGTCTCGCCTCCCACCCTCTAGGTATCACTGCATTCAGAAATGTCCGATCTAACAAAATATATCACAAAAAATGAAGATGCTATGGGTCTCGGAAAATGGCGACTTTTTTTCGCACAAACTTTGGATTTTTTTT
This sequence comes from Phyllobates terribilis, assembly GCF_046119375.1. Lineage (NCBI taxonomy): Eukaryota > Metazoa > Chordata > Amphibia > Anura > Dendrobatidae > Phyllobates > Phyllobates terribilis. The sequence continues at coordinate 597,749,738 of NW_027362761.1, forward strand.
TTCACCTCTTAAATAAAAAAAGAACCTACACGTTTGTTATCTGTGTACTCGTAATGACCTGGAGAATCATATTGGTAGGTCAGGTTTAGCATTTAGTGAACATGGTAAATGAAAAACCCAGAAAACAATTGTGGCATTGCACTTTTTCTGAAATTTCACCTTACTTGGAATTTTTTTCCCCATTTTCCAGTACACTATATGGTAAAATCAATGGTGTCTTTCAAAAGTACAACTCATCCTACAAAAAAAAAGCCCTCATACGGCCATATTGATGGAAAAATAAAAAAGTTATGGCTCTGGGAAGAAGAGGAGCAAAAAAAAGAAAATGCAAAAATGGAAAATCGCAAAAAGAATTGGAGGCACCACAAGGATCTTAGCTTGGTTAATTACAGTGCCTACAAGTAGTATTCAACCCCCTGCAGATTTAGCTGGTTGACACATGCGGAATTAACTTGGCATTGTGACATTTGTACTGTAGATCAGCCTGGAAGTGGGAAATGCACTGCAGCAAATTTTTTTTTTTTAAAAACGACAAAAGTTAATTCAGAGTGTCATTTATTATTCAACCCCTCAAACCACAAGAATTCTGTTTGGTCCCCCTAAAGTATTAAGAAGTAGTTCAGGCACCAAGAATAATGAGCTTCACATGTATGGATTAAAGATCTCTTTTACCAGCCTTTTCTGACTATTTAAGACCCTCCCCAAACTTGTGAACAGCACTCAGACATGGTCAACATGGGAAAGACAAAGGAGCATTCTAAGGCCATCAGAGACAAGATCGTGGAGGGTCACAAGGCTCGCAAGGGGTACAAAACCCTTTCCAAGGAGTTGGGCCTACCTGTCTCCACTGTTGGGAGCATCATCCGTAAGTGGAAGGCTTATGGAACTACTGTTAGCCTTCCACGGCCTGGACAGCCTTTGAAAGTGTCCTCCCGTGCCGAGGCCAGGCTTGTCCGAAGAGTCAAGGCTAACCCAAGGAAAACAAGGAAGGAGCTCCGGGAAGCTCTCATGGCAGTGGGGACACTGGTTTCAGTCAATACCATAAGTAACGTACTCCACCGTGTAGCGTCGGCGTCCCTGCCTCCTGCTAGGCAGGGACGCTGTTCCCCTCACCTCTCTGCTCCGTGCCCGGCGGCTTCCTCCCGCTCTGCTTGCAGCGCCCGCTCTCCCCCGGTCACTGTGCTTAGGGCGCGTGCGCGCTCCTCCTCTCTTAAAGGGGCCGCGCGCGTCGCCCTAAGGAGTCCCCGGCCAATGGCCGGAGGATCCCTCCATATATAAGGCACCTCCTCCAAAATGGAGGTGCCCGAGCAATGTTGTTGCACTGTTCACTACTCTGCTTCAGCCCTCAGGTCCCGTTGCCAGTTACCTGCCAGTCTCCTGCCAGTTTGCTGCCTGATTCCTGCCTGTCATCCGCTTTCCTGCTTGCTAGCCTGAGGTCCGACGGTCTGCCTTCCGACACCTGTCAGTCTGTCTATGGACCAGCTTGCCCGCTCACCTGCTACCTGCCTGATAGCCTACCTGGAGGCTCCGCCGTCACGTGCTGTGACCACCTGCCAGTCCAGAGACTTTTGCCCGCTCACCTGGGAGCGCTCATCTGCTACCTGCCTGTTAGCCTACCTAGAGGCTCCGCCGTCACGTGCTGTGACCACCTGCCAGTCCAGAGACTCTTGCCCGCTCACCTGGGAGCGCTCATCTGCTACCTGCCTGTTAGCCTACCTAGAGGCTCCGCCGTCACATGCTGTGACCACCTGCCTATCCAGAGACTCTCGCCTGCTCACCTGGGAGCTCTCATCTGCCATCTGCCTGCTAGCCTACCTGGAGGCTCAGCCGTCACAGGTCGTACCTGCCCGTTTACCCAGAGACTGTCCCGGTCACTTGCTGTGACCTCCTGCCCATTTACCCAGAGACTGTCCCGGTCACTTGCTGTGACCTCCTGCCCGTTTACCCAGAGACTGTCCTGGTCACTTGCTGTGACCTCCTGCCCATTTACCCAGAGACTGTCCCGGTCACTTGCTGTGACCTCCTGCCCGTTTACCCAGAGACTGTCCCGGTCACTTGCTGTGACCTCCCTGCCCGTTTACCCAGAGACTGTCCCGGTCACCTGCTGTGACTGCCTGCCTGTCTTCCCTGGTCGCCACCAGCTTCCTTACAAGGACCGCCCCCTTGTATAAGTTGCTCAGAGGTTCCGCCTCCCAGACCCGTTACAGTTTGCTCGGGCCATGGAACCTGGTGGCACCCAAGCTCCCTCGCTCTCGGACCTTTGTCATGAACTGTCCCGACAGAGGTCCCAACAGGAGTCCATCCTGGGTCACCTGCGGAATGTCAATACTCGCCTGGACACTTTGACTGCCCCACCAGCAACCACCAATACCATAGTATCCTGCTCTGGAATCCGGCTTTCTGCACCTCCTCACTTCGGAGGCGACTCCGCTCAAGCTCGGGGCTTCATTAACCAGTGCACCCTGCACTTTGAACACCAGTCCCACCAGTTTAATTCCGACCGGGCCAAAGTAGCCTTCATCATGTCCCATCTCACGGGAGAGACACTGGCTTGGCTAAATCCTCTATGGGAGAGATTAGACCCTCTGGTGTCCGACCTGCCAGCCTTTCTCACGGCTTTCCGGAAGGTCTTCGACGAACCCGGACGGAGGACCTCATCCGCCTCATCTCTGCTATGCCTCCGTCAAGGGAGTCTCACCGTGGGCCAATATGCCATACGGTTCCGTACCCTTGCTTCGGAGCTGGCCTGGGATAACGACGCCCTGGTGTCCGTCTTCTGGGAGGGTCTGTCCGGCCGTATTAAAGATGAACTCGCCGGTCGGGACATTCCTACCACTCTCGACGACTTGATTACACTTGCCACCCGGATTGACATCCGGTTCCAGGAGCGCGCTAGGGAGGTCACCCGTGAGAGGAGGATTCCACGTCTAGTCCCTACCTCTCAGAGACCCGTCACTCTCCAGGCACACTCACCTGAGCCTATACAGGTCGACCAGACCAAGATGGTCAAGACCCGTCAAGACTTACGTCGTGCCGAGGGGAGCTGTTTCTACTGTGGCAGTAAGGAGCACCGGATCCGTTCCTGCCCTGAGAGGTCGGGAAACGCCTGTGTCTAGGATCGCTCAGAGAGGTCGCCCTAGACAAAAGTAAACCCTCTCCATCCCTGATGCTGTCTGTTTCTATCTTCTGTGGAGAGAACCGCTATTTTGAACTGGCTCAACTTGACTCTGGAGCTGCTGGAAATCTCATCTCTCAATCCCTGGTAGAAAAATACCACATTCCCACCAAACCTCTGGCCGTACCTTTATCTGTCGCCGCCGTGGATTGGGGCCTCTTACCACATCCCATCCAACTCATCACCGAATCTCTGACTCTACAGGTGGGAATGCTGCATTCTGAGAGCATCTCCTTTCATGTTCTGCCTGGACTCTCTCACGCACTATTGCTTGGCCTGCCTTGGCTCCAGAAACATGCACCCGTGCTTGATTGGCAGACCGGAGAGGTCCTTCGCTGGGGACAGGACTGCCATAAGACTTGTCTAGTTCCCGTTCGTCCTGCCCGTCCTTCTCCTACCCCAGCCAATCTGCCCGGTCTTCCGGTTCCCTATTGGTCTTATGCGGATGTCTTCAATAAAAAAGAGGCAGAGACTTTACCTCCTCATAGACCATACGACTGCCCAATCGACCTGATGCCCGGCTCTACTCCCCCCCGTGGGCGAATCTACCCTTTGTCCGCTGCTGAAACCCGGTCCATGTCTGAATATATTGAGGAGAACCTGGCCCGGGGATTTATCCGGAAATCTACCTCCCCGGCGGGAGCAGGCTTCTTCTTTGTCAAAAAGAAGGACGGCTCACTCCGTCCATGTATAGACTATAGGGGCCTAAACCAGATTACTGTGAAGAATAAATACCCCCTTCCGCTTATTCCTGAATTATTTGACCGTCTGAGGGGGGCTAGAATCTTCACCAAACTGGATCTCCGTGGGGCGTATAACCTGGTCCGTATCCGTCAGGGGGATGAGTGGAAGACGGCATTCAATACCCGGGACGGCCACTATGAGTACCTTGTGATGCCCTTCGGTCTCTGTAACGCTCCTGCCGTCTTTCAAGAGTTGGTCAATGACATCTTCCGTGATCTTCTCTACTCCTGCGTGGTGGTGTACCTGGACGATATCTTGGTCTTCTCTCCGGATCTTCCTACTCACCGGAGGGACGTTCGTCAGGTCCTGCTCAGGCTCAGGCAGAACCACCTCTACGCTAAATATGAGAAGTGCATCTTTGAGCAGACCTCTCTTCCATTTCTGGGCTACACAATCTCTCAGACAGGTCTACAAATGGATCCTGAGAAACTGTCTGCCATCCAGAAGTGGCCCCGACCAGAGGGGTTGAAGGCTATTCAGCGGTTCCTGGGCTTCGCCAACTATTACCGCCTGTTCATACCGCACTTCTCTTCCCGGACCGCCCCTATCTCTGCTCTCACCCGTAAAGGTACGAACCCCAGAGAATGGCCGCCAGAAGCAGAGGAGGCATTTCTTTCCTTAAAACAGGCCTTCCTCTCCGCCTCGGTGCTGCATCGTCCGGACGGCAACAAACAATTCTTCCTAGAAGTTGACGCTTCCTCCTCCGGAGCTGGGGCGGTACTTACCCAAAAATCTTCTTCCGGAAGAAAGGTAACCTGCGGCTTTTTCTCCAAACTTTTCTCCTCTTCTGAGCGCAATTATTCTATAGGAGACCGAGAATTGTTGGCCATTAAGATGGCACTGGAGGAGTGGCGTTACCTGCTCGAGGGGGCTCTCCACCCGGTAATAATTTACACTGACCACAAGAACTTGGCATATCTCCAGAGCGCCCAGAGACTTAACCCGCGCCAAGCCCGGTGGTCTTTGTTTTTAGCCCGCTTTGATTTCATTCTTCATTTTCGTCCGGCTGACAAGAACATCAAAGCTGACGCCCTGTCCCGATCCTTTCTGGTGTCTGATCTTGAGGAGGAGCCTAAACACATCATCGATCCCGCCAGAGTAATGCAGGTAGCCCCCGTGGGCCTAAATCGTCTCCCTCCCGGTAAGACGTTCGCAACGGAGTCCGATCGGGAGAAGATTCTACACTGGGGTCACTCGTCTAAGCTAGCTGGGCACGCCGGTCAGAAAAAGACCCTCCAGCTTATTACCCGGCACTACTGGTGGCCTACCCTGCACAAGGATGTAATTGACTTTGTTTCTGCCTGTGTGTCCTGCGCCCGCAACAAAGTTCTGAGACACCTGCCTACCGGCCGCCTTCTTCCTCTGCCTGTGCCTGCTGCCCCGTGGCAACATATAGCTATGGACTTCATAACAGATCTCCCCGTCTCTGCCGGTTGTACGGTCATTTGGGTGGTCGCTGACCGCTTTTCCAAAATGGCTCATTTTATTCCCCTGCCAGGCCTCCCGTCTGCTCCCGAGCTAGCTAAAGACTTTATCCGCCACATCTTCCGTCTCCATGGTCTGCCTCTCCACATCGTGTCGGATCGTGGGGTTCAGTTCACCTCACGCTTCTGGAGAGCCACATGTAAACTGCTTGACGTCACCCTGGACTTCTCCTCAGCTTACCACCCACAGTCCAATGGTCAAGTGGAGCGGATCAATCAGAATTTGACCAGTTACCTCCGGCACTTCGTTAATGCCCACCATTCAGACTGGATGGATCTCCTACCATGGGCCGAGTTCTCTTACAACAATCACGAGAGCGAATCTTCTTCTAAATCCCCGTTTTTTGTAGTCTTCGGTCAGCATCCTCGGATCCCTTTTCCTGTCTCCACCTCTGTGGACAACCCGGCTGCGGAATCCCTCGTTAGCAAATTTTCCTCCATTTGGGAGAGTACCCGATCCGCACTCCTTCAGTCGTCCGAGCGGATGAAGAGACACGCCGACAAAAAACGCCTGGATTCCCCACAATTTCGTCCCGGAGATAAAGTCTGGCTCTCATCCAAATATGTCCGGCTCAAGATTCCTTCCTATAAGTTAGGGCCTCGGTTCATCGGCCCACTGGAGGTTATCAAACAGATCAACCCGGTGGCCTATAAATTGAAACTCCCGGCCAACTTACGGATCCCTAACTCCTTCCATGTATCTCTTCTCAAACCCGTGGTACTTAACTCCTTTTCCAAGTCTACAGGTACGCCTCCTGCTCCGGTTTCTGCTGAAGACGAGTTTGAGGTAGAGAACATTCTGGCCACCAAAAGGGTAAGAGGAAAGACCTTTTTTCTAGTGGATTGGAAGGGGTTTGGTCCTGAGGAGAGAACATGGGAGCCCCGGGAGAACATCCATGCCCCTCTCATCCTTGCTAATTTTTCGTCTGGCCTAAAAAAGGGGGGACCAAAAGGGGGGGTACTGTAGCGTCGGCGTCCCTGCCTCCTGCTAGGCAGGGACGCTGTTCCCCTCACCTCTCTGCTCCGTGCCCGGCGGCTTCCTCCCGCTCTGCTTGCAGCGCCCGCTCTACCCCGGTCACTGTGCTTAGGGCGCGCGCGCGCTCCTCCTCTCTTAAAGGGGCCGCGCGCGTCGCCCTAAGGAGTCCCCGGCCAATGGCCGGAGGATCCCCCCATATATAAGGCACCTCCTCCAAAATGGAGGTGCCCGAGCAATGTTGTTGCACTGTTCACTACTCTGCTTCAGCCCTCAGGTCCCGTTGCCAGTTACCTGCCAGTTACCTGCCAGTCTCCTGCCAGTTTGCTGCCTGATTCCTGCCTGTCATCCGCTTTCCTGCTTGCTAGCCTGAGGTCCGACGGTCTGCCTTCCGACAACTGTCAGTCTGTCTATGGACCAGCTTGCCCGCTCACCTGGGAGCGCTCACCTGCTACCTGCCTGATAGCCTACCTAGAGGCTCCGCCGTCACGTGCTGTGACCACCTGCCAGTCCAGAGACTCTTGCCCGCTCACCTGGGAGCGCTCACCTGCTACCTGCCTGATAGCCTACCTGGAGGCTCCGCCGTCACGTGCTGTGACCACCTGCCAGTCCAGAGACTCTTGCCCGCTCACCTGGGAGTGCTCATCTGCTACCTGCCTGTTAGCCTACCTAGAGGCTCCGCCGTCACGTGCTGTGACCACCTGCCAGTCCAGAGACTCTTGCCCGCTCACCTGGGAGCGCTCATCTGCTACCTGCCTGTTAGCCTACCTAGAGGCTCCGCCGTCATGTGCTGTGACCACCTGCCAGTCCAGAGACTCTTGCCCGCTCACCTGGGAGCGCTCATCTGCTACCTGCCTGTTAGCCTACCTGGAGGCTCCGCCGTCACATGCTGTGACCACCTGCCTATCCAGAGACTCTCGCCTGCTCACCTGGGAGCACTCATCTGCCATCTGCCTGCTAGCCTACCTGGAGGCTCAGCCGTCACAGGTCGTACCTGCCCGTTTACCCAGAGACTGTCCCGGTCACTTGCTGTGACCTCCTGCCCATTTACCCAGAGACTGTCCCGGTCACTTGCTGTGACCTCCTGCCCGTTTACCCAGAGACTGTCCCGGTCACTTGCTGTGACCTCCTGCCCGTTTACCCAGAGACTGTCCCGGTCACTTGCTGTGACCTCCTGCCCGTTTACCCAGAGACTGTCCCCGGTCACTTGCCGTGACCTCCCTGCCCGTTTACCCAGAGACTGTCCCGGTCACCTGCTGTGACTGCCTGCCTGTCTTCCCTGGTCGCCACCCGCTTCCTTACAAGGACCGCCCCCTTGTATAAGTTGCTCAGAGGTTCCGCCTCCCAGACCCGTTACACACCGCAATGGTCTCCGTTCCAGACGAGCCTGTATGGTACCTTTACTTTCAAAGCGTCATGTCAAGGCTCGTCTACAGTTTGCTCATGATGGACTCTGAGACAGACTGGTTCAAGGTTCTATGGTCTGATGAGACCAAGATCGAGATCTTTGGTGCCAACCACACACGTGACGTTTGGAGACTGGATGGCACTGCATACGACCCCAAGAATACCATCCCTACAGTCAAGCATGGTGGTCGCAGCATCATGCTGTGGGGCTGTTTCTCAGCCAAGGGGCCTGGCCATCTGGTCCGCATCCATGGGAAGATGGATAGCACGGCCTACCTGGAGATTTTGGCCAAGAACCTCCGCTCCTCCATCAAGGATCTTAAGATGGGTCGTAATTTCATCTTCCAACAAGACAACGACCCAAAGCACCCAGCCAAGAAAACCAAGGCCTGGTTCAAGATGGAAAAAGTCAAGGTGTTGGAGTGGCCTAGTCAGTCTCCTGACCTTAACCCAATTGAAAACTTGTGGAAGGAGCTCAAGAATAAAGTCCACATGAGACACCCAAAGAACCTAGATAACTTGGAGAAGATCTGCATGGAGGAGTGGGCCAAGATAACTCCACAGACCTGTGCCGGCCTGATCAGGTCTTATAAAAGACGATTATTAGCTGTAATTGCAAACAAGGGTTATTCCACAAAATATTAAACATAGGGGTTGTATAATAATTGACCCACACTTTTATGTTTAAAATTTAATAAAATTCAACTGAGCAACATAACTTGCAGTTTGAAGGCTCTAACTTATTTGCATCTTATCAAACCAGCTAAATCTGCAGGGGGTTGAATACTACTTGTAGGCACTGTATGTGCTGTGGTTCCTCCTCAGAATCAGACACATCAAAGGTTCAAAACAAGGCATCCACTTTCCTGCTCTTCATCGCAGGACTGAAGTGCAACTCAGAGTTGAAACAAGCGAAAAAGAGTGGCCACCTGGCTTGGCGAGGATTTAACCTTTGGGGGAACTGCAGAAAGGTTAAATTCTTATGGTCCGTGTATATAATCACCAGAGAGCTGGCACGTTTCAATACATGTCGCCATTCTTCAAGCGCCATCTTAATGGCCAGCAGTTCACGATCTCCAATAGTATAGTTTTGCTCATCGAACGAGAACAGCATAGAGAAAAAAAAAACATAGGAAACTGATTTCCCAGAAGTCCTTTGCAGGAGGACTACTCCAGCAATGATAGTTCCACTTTCAAGAGAAACTGCTTGCTAGGACTGGGGTGGTGGAGCACCTTTTTGGTTAAGGTGGAGATGGGTGCCATGAGGGACGAGAAGTGTGGAATAAATTGCCTGTAGAAGTTGACAAAATCCATGAAGTGCTGGATGGCGCTTGAAAACAAGGCCAGAAGAGAATGTCAGAAATCTTCTCTGGATCCCTTTCGAGACCCTGCTTGAAATCAATGTAGTCGAGGAAAGGCAAGGATTATTTTTCAAAGACACATTTGGACAACTTAGCAAACAAACAGTTCTCCCTAAAACGCTGCAGAACTCGACGGACGTGTTTTCGGTGGGTAGGTAGATCAGAGGAGAAAAGGTGCTAGAGTTTCCCGGCCTCACTGGGCACTGATGAAGGTAATGCTTTTGCCTCCACAATACATGCACTCATTCTCTCTAAACCTTTGCTGTCGTTCTTGCACCAAAAGCTTAGCAGATCCACTTGCATCGGCTCTAAAGCAGGAGGCAAGGCAGCATGTGGCATTGAAAGGTTGGGGCCAGTCTGGCTGATCTTCTGACACAAGGAGACACAACATCTTGCTCCAGAGCTTGCTCATGGAAACGGTGATCAACCCTAGTAGCCAGGTGTATTAGGGCATCCAGGGATGTTGGTAAATCTCTGCCCGCGAATTCATCTTTGATACAACCAGACAGACCCATGCCAGAAGGTCGCCACTAGATCTTCCTCGTTCCAAGCCGGCTCCACAGCGAGGGTACAGAAGAGTAAATCAAACTGTGCCATGGTATCCCCACCTTGTCTTAGTGTAAAAAGCAAAGAACCGGCTGTAGAGGTGCGGGCTGGTACTCGAACACTGCTTGGAACACCTCTAGGAACTTTTCTAAGTTGTGGGTCTCTGGACCAGCAGGAGGCTCCCAGATGGGATTTGCCCAAGCCAGGGCTTGTCCAGACAGCAAAGACCATACACACGATCTTAGAATGGTCCAACGAAGAGAGATGGATGTGGAGCTTGAAGTGAATCTGGCACTGGTTAATAAAGCAGCGGCTCTACTTGAGATCACCATTGTAATGGGAAGGAAGTAGAAGCTGGAGCTTAGCCACTCCACCAGAAACTAGAGACTTAGGCGGTTCCCATGGAGCAGATGTCAAGCCTCTGGAAGGATAGCCTTTCTCGGATGAAGCGCGGGACAGAGTGGAAATTGGTATGGCCAAATCCTGCAGCTGAGTCGCCACCACGCTCATTGCCTGCATGATTTGGTCTTGATGCTCACTTTGAGAGCAAATCTCCCCTTACAGGACTAGACTTGGGGTCCCTGGGTCCTGATCTGTCAGTGGGATCCATGGCCTGAAGATACTGTAACGCGGGTGGGTTTTGACCCACTGTGCCACAGGTCGGGCTTACTCTGGAGGGGCGTAGCTAAGTAACTACCAGGTATTCATTAGAGTCTCTGATGGTGAAAATAGACTTGGCCACATGTAGTCACTAGATTCCAGATTCCGAGGATCAAGATGACGAAGCCGAGGTCAGGAGCGGAAATATCAGAATGAATGGTAAAGGAGGCGGGTGACAGACAGGAGAGACAGAACAAACATGCACCAACAGGATCTAGAAACAAGCAAGTAGGAACAAGCAGGAAAGTAGTAGTGGAAGGAGCTGTCTAATAAACCCCCGGCTACCTAGGGATAGGCTGGCTGCGCCTCCCTACAGCAGGGTGGAGATTCACTAGCAGAATTAGGATGCTGCAAGAGGCAGCTCAGCGAGACGACCAGAGACTGGGAGGAGCAGAGCACTGACCGCAGTGAGTACAACGGGGCTTGCTGCCCATGCAAGTCGCCGGCATGACATTGGTCCTATTTTACTATTGCATTCATGATACCTTCCCTTTTAGAAATGGCATGGGAGGCCAATTCAACGATCATGTACCGAGCATATTTCCCAGCACAACCTTCCTGGATCTCACAATATCCTCTCCAACTTGGATGCAGAGGTGGGTTTCTCCGTGAGGTCTCCAAGTGCCTCTAGACTGGCATTTACATGCAGTGCCACCTGGAATTTCTGGCTAGAGGAAGCCAAAAGCGACATCATGGCCCCAACCTCACTGGACCCCTCTGAGACCAGCTGTGGGTCAGTAACTGGCCCTGTAACCTGTATCACAGGCCCTCACAACAGCATCACCCATAAAAAGAACAGCTATATTGGGCCTCGAATGTGGGGTTCCTCTTCTACTTCTCCAAGCAGGCAGTACTGATGTGTCCAGGCCAATTGCAGTTGAAAACCCGGCAGGAATCAAATGTATGCCAGGTGCTGGGAAATGTACGGGGGTTACCCCCCAATGATCGACTGGCAGTGGTGGTGGTTGTCGGATTACCCTCTTTCCAGCTCACAAATTCCTCACCTCACCTCAGGTTTACAGTTGACCGCAAAGATATCGGCAATCTGTACTGCCATGGCTGCAGGGGTGGATTAAGAGTAGCAAGGGCCCCGGGCAGCTTAGAAGGCGCACCCCCCCCCCCCACACACACACACACCTGATTTATCATGTGACATGTCACATGATCCCCTGTGATAGATCATGTGATAGTTCACGTGAAATTAATTTGGCACAATATTAATTATAATATTTTTTTTTAGGCTGTGTGCCCACTATGCGTTTTTTAAGCAATTCCGCTGCAGAAATGCTTAAAAAACGCTTGGTAGAAGGTCTGCCATGTTCCCCAATGATAATCCGCATGTGCTGTGTACATGCTGCGGAAATTTCCGCTGCGGATTATCATTGCGGAAAAATCCGCAGCATTACCAATTATTTTGCGGAAGAATGGCGTTTTCGCCGCCATTGTCTTGCATTAGACCGCATGGAATCCGCATCACTGCATCTGTACATGCAGAATCCATGCGTTTAAATGTGCGGATGGTACCCGGGTGTGGAGGACAGGAGACTCTCCTCCGGACCCGGGTACCATAGAACCTGTAAAAAAAGAATAAAATAAAAAATAAATATTATACTTACCTTCTGATGGCCCCCGGTGTCTTTATCCGATGCGTCCTGGCTTGCCGGCAGCTCACGATGGTCTGAAAAGGACCTGCCGTGACGTCATTTAGTCATGTGACGGGTCACGCGACCGCTGTCGTCGGCAGGCCATCAGAAGGTAAGTATATATTTTTTACCATTCTTTTACGGTCACACCATATAAATCCATGCTGGTTGCATGGATTTATATAGTGTAAGTCTCTGTGCCCACGATGCAGAAATGCTCAGGATTTTTTCCTGAGCGTTTCTGCATCTCCCTGGCAGAAAAAACGCATGCGGATTGTACATGCGGATTGTGCATGCGTTTTCCTGCCAGGGACATTCGGAAATGGAGCGGTTACCCACTGACATTTCCGCATGCGGATTGACAAGCGCTTTCCAAGAAATTAGCATCACTTGGAAAGTGCTTGTGACAGCTAGGTCACACTATATAAATCCATGCAACCGGCAAACAGCATGGATTTATATAGTGTGACCGGAGAGAGTGGTAAAAATAAAAAAATAAATGTACTGTATACTTACCCTCCGATGGCCCCCGGTGTCCCACTCACTCCGTTCTCCCTTGTCGGCAACAGTGAATTGAAAGACCTGCCGACGTCAGCGCAGGTCCTTCAACTCACTGCAAAGTGCCGGGAACCAAGCAGGAGCGGTGCGCGGGCCGACAGAAGGTAAGTATACATTTATTTTTTATTTTATTCTTTTTTTACAGATTTTTTAATGGTATCTGGGTGTGGATGAGACTCTCCTCTCATCTACACCCGGGTACCATAAGCACATTAGAACGCTTGGATTACACATCTACATATACAGTGATGCGTAATCCATGCGGTCTAATGCAAGTCAATGGCGGCGAAGACGCAGCACTTCTGCAAAATAATTGGTGGTGCTGCGTTTTTTTTCCGCAATGATAATCCGCAGAGGAAATTTCCGCAGCATGTGCACAGCACATGCGGATTATCATTGGGGAACATTGCTGCCCTTCTACCAAGCGTTTTTAATGCGTTTCCGCAGCTGCAAAAACGCTGCGGAAACGCATTAAAAACGCATCGTGTGCACACAGCCTAACCAAGTTGTCAAGCACTTTCCAAGTGATGCTAAAATCGCTTGGAAAGCGCTCGTCAACCCGCATGCGGAAATGCAAGTGAAGAACGCTTCACATCCGCATGTCCCTGGCAGGAAAACGCATGTACAATCCGCATGTACAATCCGCATGCGTTTTTTCTGCCAGGGAGATGCAGAAACGCTCAAAAAAAATCCGGAACATTTCTGTATCGTGGGCACATAGCCTTACATTAATTGTATGACTCAATATTGAGCACACGTAGCCACCTATACACAGCGGGAGGCTGCACGGTGCCATCTATACAAAGCGGGAGGCCGCACGTAGCCATCTATACACAGCGGGAGGCCGCACGGTGCCATCTATACAAAGCGGGAGGCCACACGTAGCCATCTATACACAACGGGAGGCCGCACGGTGCCATCTATACACAGCGGGAGGCCACACGTAGCCATCTATACACAACGGGAGGCCGCACGTAGCCATCTATACACAGCGGGAGGCCGCACGGCGCCATCTATACACAGAGGGAGGCCGCACGGCGCCCCCCCCCCAGAGACAGCAGGAGGCCGCACAGCGCCATCTATACTCAGCAGGAGGCCGCACGTAGCCATCTATACACAGCAGGAGGCCGCACGGCGCCATCTATACACAGCGGGAGGCCGCACGGTGCCATCTATACTCAGCAGGAGGCCGCACGTAGCCATCTATACACAGCAGGAGGCCGCACGGCGCCATCTATACACAGCAGGAGGCCGCACGGCGCCATCTATACACAGCAGGAGGCCGCACGGCGCCATCTATACACAGCAGGAGGCCGCACGGCGCCATCTATACACAGCAGGAGGCCGCACGGCGCCATCTAAACACAGCAGGAGGCCGCACGGCGCCATCTATACACAGCAGGGGGCCACACGGCGACACCTATACACAGCAGGGGGCCGAAGGGCGCCACCTATACACAGCAGGGGGCCGCACAACGCCATCTATACACAGCAGGAGGCCGCACGGCGCCAACGCAGTCACGCATGCAGTCACGCACACACACAAACATATACAGACATATACATACACGCATAAACACATTTGAAACACAAAAATACATATAAACAGACATCACACAATGATATCTGCCTGCACACACACACACACACACACACACACACACACATACACACACAGACTCACCATCCCCCGGCTCCATTCCTCCTGCCTGCTCTCTTCTCCGATGCAGCGCTGCAGGCCGGGTGCGCACCGCGTGACATCACAGCTAGGAGACACGGCCGCGCACAGGGCCGTGTCTCCTAGCAGTGACGCGGCCGGGCCAGCACAGGGAAGTTAACTGCTGCAGTGCTGGCCCGGCCGATGAAGAAGTAGCGGCGACCGCTGCTGGGGGAGCGGTCCGGGGGCCCCCCTCCCGCCACTGCTACCGGTATGTGCCACGGCGGCCCGCACATATAATGAGGGTAATCCGGCATTAGACACCCCGCCCGGAGCCGCGGGCCCCCTGCAGGCTCGGGGCCCCGGGCGGTAGCCCGGATTGCCCTCATTATAATCCGCCTATGCATGGCTGCCTCCTTTAGCTCCAAGACCCTCATGAACTGTCACACTTCTACTAGAAAAAGATGCAAAACTTGGTCCTTCAACATCAGGTCCTTCAATTCCTCAAAGGTGGCAATCGATAGTCCATGAACCCACTGCTTGCAATTGGTTATAAGCCTTCTACCACATTACTTGGCTGTCATTAGGGCCATGTTAGAGGGTCCGGAATATTTTGCAGTATACTTCTAGGGTCTGCTGAGACTTCCTTATCAGGACCAATTTGATGGCGTCTTAGTGTTAGGAATACTTGGTGTGGATGCAATCGTCCTCCTCTGGTTTCCAGACTGCTGCGTCGGTCTGTCCACGCTGGCGGCGGAGCTGTCGCTCACTTGGGTGGTGCGAATACACATGGTGGTGCCTCATGTGTGCAAGTGATGAGTGATGTGGTAACACGGGACACGTGCTTCCCACTTGTTTTGCAGCCTGGGAGACATGGGACGCTGTGTCTCCCGGTTGCCAGGCAACACAGGACGCTGCCTTGCCTATTGTTAGCCGATGGTGGGAATGTGTGCACCCTGCTGTACAGGTGAGCAGGAAGAGGCTCCCTGGACATGAGTGGGTGGATTGCATCACCTGATAGTTATCTTTAGATTTGGGCAGCTATTCAGTTCCTTTGCTTAGTGGTATGGGGAGTGCTTCTTGGCTGGTTTCTGGCTACTTCTCAGAAGATGCTAATGCTCTTACTGGTCCTTCTTTATTAGCTATTGTCCCAGGGTTTCCCTTTGGTTTTCATTTGTTTTTTTATGCTGCTAGCTTTGGATTTACTCTCGTTACCGGATGCTACATTGTCCTTGTCACCAGACGTCAGCTATCCTGTAACAGCAGCTTGGGAAGGGCTCTTTAAAGAATATCCCAGCCCTTAAAGAAGTTGTCCACTACTTTTACATTGATGCCCTATCCGGTAACAGCCGATCAGCTGTTACCGGTGCCGGCCACCGGCCGGAAGTGCTCACCTGGGGGGCTCCGCCGTCAAGTGTTAGTGGCTGCCGCAGTGTACTGCACATCCGCCTCCCATTCAATTGAATAGGATGCGGACGTGCAGTACACCGCGGTGGCCACTACAACTTGACGACGGAGCCACGCAGGTGAGCACTTCCGGCCGGCGGCCCCCGCCGATAACAGCTGATCTCCGGGGGTGGCGCTTGCAGGACCCTGGTTGGTCATACATTGATGCCCTATCCTATGGATAGGCAATGTAAAAGTAGTGGACAACCCCTTTAAGGACTTGCCTATCAGTGGTGGCTTGCGCAAAGTACATTCCACTTAGTGTCTTTTAATCACCTCCGAAACTCGGGGCAATACTCCTCCACTGGCTGGTCTCCCTGCTGAAGCTGACATTGTGTGGACTTGATCAGGAAGATGCAGTCAGGTTTGTTGCATATATGACCCAGCGCCTGAAAGAATTCCTCCACCGTCCGGAGCAACAGAGTCCAACGGACAAGAAAATGCCCAGGCTTGGGGGGGGGGGGTGTCACCCTGAAGGAGCGAAATTACTATCCCCATCCGTTGCTCCTCGGTTCCTGAGGACACAATTTAAAGTAAAGCTTACAGTCCTCCCTCAAAACAACAAACTTGTGATGCCCACCAGAGAACCTGTCAGGTAAAGCAATTTTGGGTTCCACTAGGGGCTGCAAAACAACAGTGCGTAGGTCTGCCACCTCCAGGCTGAGTTGCTCTTCCCAAGCAGTCACTGGTTCCATGATGGATAAAAAAAAACGGTTTGGGACAGAGTTAATGTCATAACACTGCTGTCGGGTTTCCCGGGGCCAGGGGCTACTTCCTTGTCGCTAACGCTAGGGACGCCCTAACTATCCCTGTTCCTCGCATTACTTATAATGGTGAAGACTCTGGGGCCACGTACCTTTCTGAGCTCCTGAATCCGCTCTTAGTCTGTTCCCTCTCCCACCCAGGGAAGAGGGGAGTAGTAGTGTATGGCAATACACCCACCAGACTAACAATGTAATGCGTACAGACATAAAGGGAAATACCAATCATACAACTATGGTCTCACAAACCACAGAAGGGAGTGAAGCAAAGGATAAAACCAAAGTAGGAGGAAGAGAGGATTTGCACACAACCAAAACCAAGCGACAGTCTTTGGCTAAAATCCACCAACAAAACTCCATCAACTCCTGAATCCATGCAGCATGAAGCTAACTCTGGCAAGGACTGCTTGCCAGAGGCGAGTATTTATAGAAAAGGGGAGCGGTCAACACCGAACTGCGGAGAGCAAAGGCAGGCAAGCTTCCAGGAGCTCTCAACTGAACAGATTAACCCCTGCACTGCTAGAAGATGCACTGTTTAATATGAAGGTGAAGTGCTTCTAGTCCGTGCACGAGTAGAAGAAATCACACAGGGCAGTCTTCTGGCACCTCTCTGTCGTGGCAAACTTGTGACACTGTGCTCCTCACCACTGGTTTTCACAGGAAGGAGGTATCTTTTTTTTTATCCTAAAGGACCTCCCTACTGCAGTGGTTATGGGTCTTACATGGCTTCGTGCTCACAATCCTATTATTGACTGGGAGGTAGGGGATATTGTCAGGTGGTCCTTCAAGTGTAGGTCTCCCTGTATGCCCATGCAGTCCCAGGTGGTGGGCTCCACCTCAAGGGTTCCTTGGTACTTGGCGTAGGTTCCACTTGTTTTCTGAGGAGGCTACACGGAAGCTGTTGCCACATAGAACTTATGATTGATTCATCCAACTTAATAAGGGGGTCAAAAATAGCCTAAGGGTAGAATTTTTAATTTGTCAGAACCTGGGAGACTCGCCATGAGATTATATTAAGGAGAATTTGGCTAATGGATTTATTCGCCCTTCCAAATCCCCTAAGGAAGCAGGGTTTCTTTTAGTTTGTAAAAGGATTGGGGGTTTGCGCCCTTTTATTGATTATTGTGAGCTTCATCGTATTACTGTACATAACCAGTACCCACTTCCACTCATTCCCCATTTCTTTAACCAACTTATTGGGGCTAACTGGTTCACCAAGCTGGATCTCAGGGAAGCCTATAAACTTGTCTGCATCAATTGGGAAGATGAGTGGAAAACAACTTTCAATACCCCGGAAGGCCACTATGAATATCGTGTCATGCCCTGTGGGCTTTGTAAAGCCCCAGCTGTATTTCAGGCACTGGTCAATAATGTTTTTCGGGACCTCCTGGGGGGGGGTATCTGTGTCATTGTTTACATTGATATCCTCAACTTTTCCAAGGACCTTGCGACACATAGGTCCCATGTGCACGCAATGTAGAGTCAGTCTGGGTTAATGTACATGGGGATGGCAATAATGGAGAGCTGCTAATTGGAGTTTGTTACAAGCCTCCTAATAAAGCGGAACTGGTAGAAGACTAAAAATGCTGGAAGAAATTAAAAATGCAGCAAATAATAATAGGGTCCTTATTATGGGGGATTATGGAGGATTTTAACTATCCAGATATTCAATGGGACCTAGAATCTTCCAGTTGTGCTAAAAGCTGCAGGTTCTTATCCACAGTTCAGGACAATTACCTCTCTCCGCTGGTAGATGAACCGACCAGGGGAGGTAATCTACTGGATCTAGTGCTGTCAAATAGACCAGATACAATTTCAGATCTACAGGTCCGGGAGAATTTGGGAAACAGCGACCATAACATGGTAAGTTTCAATGTGATATTTAATAAAACATTTCAAAAAGGAAATGCAAAAACCTGGAACTTCAGGAAAGCTAATTTCAACAATTTAAGGAAAGAGCTTAATCGTGTAGACTGGGATCATGTCATGGTAACTGGGGATACCGAACGTAAATGGGGAATGTTTAAGGAAATACTACTAGAATCCTGTAGAAAATTTATACCCTCTTGTAATAAAATGTCCAAGAATAAAAAGAAACCATTGTGGATAAATAAGACAGTACAAGGTTTAATAAGACAAAAACAGAGGGCATTCAAAATCTTGAAGGCCGAGAATACAGAAATAGCATTTTAGGAGTAGAAAGACCTAAATAAGAAATGTAAAAAAGAAATCAAGGTAGCAAAATTATCTACAGAGCAACAAATCGCCAGCGACATTAAAATAAATCCTACAAAATGTGCCCTGGTTGTCAGGTCTCCAGGCATAGTGTAATTCGAATTCCTTTGCAGCCAGCAAAGGGGTGTGAGAAATCCCCCTCCCCTGGCAGCTGTGAGCTGAGCTGAAAGGCAGGCTCCCTGCCGAGATCCTCTCTTTCTTCACAACATGTGATATGTTGTGTAAGGTACTATATTTATATACCGAGCAGTGGAAAAACTATATTTCCCAGCTCTTCACAAAATGGATTTTCTATCTCAGGGGAAGATAGCAAATGCTAGCGAATGCCACACTGCATCCTAGCCCACTCTAGCGTGTAGGGACGAGGAGATACACGTCCCAGCCTTTTGGAACCTCCTATAACTGCTGTGTCTGGTATCCACACGTAGCAGGGGCCCGGCCGGGTCCGTTGACACCACCAGTTCCCTGGGACCATCCAGTAAGGAGGTATGGGCCATGGTAGTTCTGGGAGTCTCTTAGCCAGGAAGGAACAGGGGGTGGAGACTTGGGCTGAGCAGGGGGCAGGTAGTGGGAGTTCCCAGAGAGTTGGAAGGTCTGTGTAGCAAAAGCCTATTGTCTTTTCCCTGTAGAAGCTTGTGACATGCAGAAGTGAGGGACAAGTCCAGCAACCAAGCAGGGCACACATTCTTCCCCATGTGGTCAGCCAACCCCTGAGCCATGCTTTCCATTTAACCGGTAATTGACTTTAAGATCTGCTATGCTTGATGTACCATGCTTTTGTATTTGTAACTCTGACCACTGTATATATAACCTTGATGTGTATAGTAGATTGTTTAATGAGCCCTTATGGAGAATAAATATAATTTAATCTTGGGCTGGTCTTTCATCTCGAACCACAAACTTCACGTCTGTTATTTGGTCCAACGACGTGCTACTGGGCTGGTTTCTAGCCAGATATAAGTCTGTTATATCAAACAGAAACTGGTGACAGCTCTATCCAGGGTGACAAGGCTCGGCTTCACTGGAGTAGTGAAAGAGCCTCTCAGCCTGTCAGGAGTGTGGGAGAGTGTGGGGTCACGTAAGCGTCTGAGTGGACCACCTTGTTCCAACCACCGATGCCTCTCTGCACCCGTGTGGACAGGAGGTGACGGTGTAGAACTGTGCCGATGTGACCTTACATGTCCTTGAGGGGTGCGGAACGTCACGTCGGTGCAAAGGGTAGATCCGTATCACGTGCTCCGTCTTGCGCAGTGTGACATCAAGCGGGTGGCAGGGTGTGGATCCACCGGAAGAAGCGGCGACACTGGGATTCTGCGGGGCCCCCCTGGTGCCGTTTCTTCACATTGGTGGAAAGCGGTGTGGGGATCGAGATAATAATGTTTGTGAGTATTTAACGCATACTCACAGACACTAAGGACTGCCAGTAGTAGCTTTTGCTGCTGGGGTCCTAAGATCAGCTCAGCACCAGAGTGCAAATACTGTAAGGTGTGTGGGTGCATCAGGTTGCAGTTCGGTGTCAGTGACCGTAGCGTGCAAGGATGGCCAGTGGCACCAGGAGCAGAAACAAGAGATGCCAAATGCTCCAGATGGTAGGGGGGTGGTGGAATTCGATGTCGCTCCAGAAAGAGGGGAGGAAAGCCCTCCACCATCTGCCCATCCCCCCAGCCAGGCAGGCTCTGACCCCCTCTTGCAAGTCGCCCTTGCGAGTCTTCAGGCTGGGGACAAGGACACCTTAGAGACCCTCATGAAGGAAAGCAGAGAGGCGCGCAAGCATCAGGAACGTTTCAAGGCAGCAGCCGCAGCAGAACGTCAGCGGGAGCGTGAGCACTAGGAAAATATGCTTCGGCTCCAGCTCCAGCGGCCGGTCACAGGCAGTCCCAAGTCCCCTGAGATCCGAGTCCTGACGCTACGGGCAGAGGACTTCCCCCTGCTGGACAAAGGAGGAGACTTGGACACTTTCTTGCTGGCATTTGAAAAAACCTGCCTTCAGTATCAACTGCCTGAGGAACAGTGGCTCCAGTTCTTAGCCCTCACCTTAGGGGTAAGGCCCTGGAGATCTTTGGATACCTGCCCAGTGAGACCACCCTGAGTTTTGAGGACATCAAGCAGGCTCTTGTCCGGCAGTACAACCTGACCTCTGAGATGTACCGGAAGAAGCTCCGGAGTCTGCAGACAGCTGGGTCGATCATATGCAGGATCTACTGAGAGCCGTTGACCAATTGACCACATGACTGGAGCTCACCACCGTTCAGCAGCTGAAGGAGCTCATCGAGATTATCATGTGATTATTCTAGAATATTCTTCACACCGTGTGACGTCAGGCGGGTGTAGGGTGTGGATCCACCGGAAGCGGCGACAGCGGGATTCTGCGGGGGCCCCCCTGGTGCAGTTTATTCACAATGTTATATATATATTAATGCCAAAAAGAGTAAATCAGATGGTATTGGCTCCTTAAAAGACGATAATAACAGGATAAGTATAGAGGACAAAGAAAAGGCTGAAATATTAAACAGACACTTTTCAACCGTGTTCACCAACAACCAGTCTATTCCAGGGATCTTTCAACAGGGCCAAAATCAATGTTCACCACCTAATATAACTAGTTTAACACAAAAAGAAATACGCCTGCGTCTCAGCAAATTAAACATTGACAAATCTCCTGGACCAGATGGTATTCATCCATGGATACTGAGGGAATTGAGCTCAGTAATTGACAAATTGCTGTATCTCGTATTCATAGACTCTCTTGGAACAGGGGTAGTGCCACAGGATTGCCAATGTGGTACCGATATTTAAGAAAGGTAAGAAGGTGGATCCAGGTAACTACCGTCCGGTAAGTCTGACCTCAGTAGGGGGCAAATAAAATTCCACGATCCCAACGTATTGTTACCCCTTCATAAATCACTGGTGAGGTCACATTTGGAATATGGGATCCAGTTTTGGGCTCCACATTTTAAAAAGGATATTCAGAAGTTAGAGTCAGTTCAAAGAAGGGCAACTAGATTATTACACGGGATGGGGGTCTCTCATACGATGAGAGGTTGAAAAAGATGAGCTTGTTTAGCTTAGAAAAAAGATGCCTCAGAGGGGATCTCATTTACATATATAAATATATGTGTGGTCAGTACAAAGTACTGGCACATGACTTATTCCTTCCTAAGACCATACTAAGGACCAGGGGGCACTCATTAAGGGTGGAAGAAAGACGATTCCGGCACCTAAACAGGAAAGGGTTCTTTACAGTCAGAGCAGTTGGACTGTAGAATGCCGACCATAAGAGATAGTGATGGCCGACACTATAACAGCTTTCAAAAAAGGGCTGGATGACTTCCTGGATACACATAACATTGTGGGTTACAGTTAAATTAGACAAAATCTTACACCTATAGTAGTAGAATTGATCCAGGGTTCTTGTACTGATCTCGGGGTCAAGAAATTTTTTTTCCCCATGATGAAAATTGGCTGAATGTATCCTGTTTTTTTTTGCCTTCTTCTGGATCAACAGATTTAGATACAGGGATTTTAGTAATACCATAACAGTAATACAAAAAAATACAACTAATAAAAAAATTATAAACTGGTTCATTTGTAATTGTAATAGTGCAGTAATAATAAAAATGGTAATACATTTGTGAGGCCTAGTCTCAGTAAGTTAGTGTCGGGAGTACAATTGGGGGAGAAAGGTTAAACTTGATGGACCTAGGTCATTATTCAACCTACGTTACTATGTAACTTCGAGGTAGGGTTGGGGGCTGTGCACTCCCAGGGATTCCCTACCCCAACTAATTTGAGGCCATGCAACTTTTTCTCCCCCAGAGAGGAACTATGATGTCGATAATGGAAATACTGGGAAGCAAAAGAGCGCAAAATAGGGTCTTATCCGTTAACACAATAGAATAGAAAAAGGGGACTATTACGCTCACCTGATGTAGTTGCACATATGCAACATTTTTTTCGTATGAAACAGCTGCTGCAGGACACGGGTCGAAAAGACGTAGGCGTATGTGGATCCATATTGCTGATGAAAATCCCAGGACATCGGAAGATTAAAGTGCCTTTCCACAAGCTGGCAGCCAGGTTTATTGGACCTTTCCCCATTACCGAAATAATCAATGACGTGGCCTTTAGGGTCGATCTTCCTTCTTCAATGCATATTCCCAATGTGTTTTATAAGGGGCAGCTTAAGAAGGTAGGAATTCCGTTGATGACCCAGGACTTTCCTCCTCCTATTGAGGTAGACTACGCCGAAAAGTATTAGCTAGAGAGTATTGAGGACTCCCGGAAGGTTCAGAACTCTGTCCAATTTTTAATCCACTGGAAGGGGAACGGTCCGGAGGAGAGGTCCTGGGTCCCGAGAAACTGAATTCATTCAGATCGCCTTATCACTGAATTCCATAAGAGGTTTCCTAATAAGGTGGGTGGTGAGAGTCCAGAGGACTCTCTTAGACAGGCGGGTACTGTTGAGAATAGCTGCCATGGCCCAACCGTCTTCCTCTGGTTTCCAGACTGCTCCACCGGTTTGTCCGCGCTAGGGGCGGAGCTATCCCGCACTTGGGTGGTGTGACTACACATAGTGGTGCCTCGTATGAGGAAGTGGGGGGTGACATTGTAGGTTACAGTTAAATTAGACAAAATTTTACACCTATAGTAGTACATTTGATCCAGGGTTCTTGGACTGAGGAGACTTGTGAGGCCTAGTACCAGTAAATTAGTGTAGGGAGTACAATTGGGGGAGAACGGTTGAACTTGATGGACCTAGGTCATTATTCAACCTACGTTACTACGCGGGAACACGGGACGCCATGTTTTTCACTTGTTTCGCAGCCCGGGAGACATGGAAACGCCAGGAAACGCAGGACGCTGCCTTGCCTGGTGTTAGCCAATGGTGGGAATGTGTGCCCCCCTGCTGTACAGCTGAGCAGGGACAGGCTCCCTGGAGGTGACTGGGAGTATTGCATCACCTGATTGTTATGGTTAGATTTGGGCTGGCTATTTAAGGTCTGCTCCTGATCAGGTTAACAGCTGGAGTCAGGTTAAGTCCAGCTGGTTCCCTCACTCATCTTGTCGCTCTAGTGCTAAATCCTCTGGCCCTCGAGCTTAGCTCCGCAGCAAATTCAGGCTCTGCTTGGCACTCTCATAGCACAAGCGGCACCTGCATTTGAAGGTCACATCCTCCCATTTGTTGCAGGAAGAGTAGCAAACTAGAGTCCATTCCACTCTAGGAGCAACGGTTGCTGCAGGCCCCCTCTAAGTTGGACAGTTCTGGAACCGGTTCCACAACTGGTTATCCTGGTGCTATACTGGTCTTGGGCTCTGGTACCTCATTGTGTTGGTGCTTGGCATCATCCTCAACCAAAGAACAAATCACCATCTCTTTGGTTTAACCTGCCCTATCGAGACCTTGCTCTTCGCACAGATGGATCAGCATGGCTTACCGGTCCTTCTTATAAGCAGCTGCCATCTTAGAAGTCACTCGCCAAATTAAAGATAGGACAGAAAAACAAGAGGAGGGGAGGGGTGTAACAGCTATATGTACACTAATGTCCCAGGTGTAATTAAACACTGAGTCTGATCCTAAAATCTCTGCACAGAATCCTCGTAGGGATAGTGCAAGTTTTTAGTGACAGGAATTAATGCTCAAACCAGATTAGTAATGATCTATATCACACCACTTGCCATTAATTTGTCACATAACAGCACTCCGTTGTTCTCCAATTTCTAACGAATTCATGTTTTGCTTGCTAAATCCATTAGAAATGGAAAACAATGGACGGTTAATCAACAGATCCCTTGTCCATAGACTTCAATGTTAAAAAAAAAACAGATCATGCAAGGAACAGTTTTTGAAAAAAGGACTTTCAAACTTTTTTTTTTTTTTTACCTACGAATTGCGGCTGGACCATTCTAACAGATCATTATTGGACACGTGCACATAGCCTTATCCACACAAGGGAGAAAAATCTCACCTCCCAGCCTCTTGAACAAACTTTATGTCTGCTATCCATCAGGTAACCTACTTCAATTACCTGCTCATAGAACGAGGTCATAGAGCATCAGAGGATAGAGGGAGTGGCAGAGTGATAGCTTTTTTTCCCCTTTGCAATTTATAATGAAACCATACTTCTATCCTCAATGTGAGGGTGACACGTCCCCTCTCAAGATATGGATTTATAGATTTGTTCAATTTTACCATTACATTCATATCATCTGTTATTCCCATACATAATGATGTGATGTGATGACATCAGAACCTCTCACCTCTCCGGTCATATCACCTGTTATTCCCATAGATAATGATGTCATGTGATGACATCACAACCTCTCACCTCTCCGGTCATATCACCTGTTATTCCCATAGATAATGATGTCATGTGATGACATCACAACCTCTCACCTCTCCGGTCATATCACCTGTTATTCCCATAGATAATGATGTCATGTGATGACATCACAACCTCTCACCTCTCCGGTAAGATGGAAGATTATCTCTACAGCGAGGTTTAATATCCTCTCCGCCATCTTGTCACTGTCCTTATTCATCTTTCACGGGTGAATCAGGAAAAAGTCTCCTATTTAAGAAAAGAAAAAAGAAGCAGATCCTTTATTGTAAAGAGGATGAGATGCTAAAAAAAAAAAAAATCAACAAAACCAAAAAAAACACAAAAATTATCTGGGATTGGAAAGGATTAAAGGTAATAAGTGTTGTGATGTCGTCTGACACTAGGTGAGGTTTTAATATTAGAGAATAGGACATCCTGATTGGGGACCTTCTCGCGGTCGCGGTGGGTTTTACGCTGTTTTGATCACAGTGATTTCTACGTCCGGTTACTTATAGGCACTATCACTATCACGTCCTTTCTTACAGCAAAGTATTTGCTCATTTTGTTCCCATCTTGTGTTTTTTATCTCGATCACTTTGTAGACGAGCGCCGGGCTCGATCTCGTTGGTAAAACAGGATCTGAAGAGGCGACTGCGGAGATCGGGGACTCAAACACTTTCTCCATCAGTCCTAGAATTGTCTGGCTATAAAGGAGTTAATCATAAACCTGACGGACATGAGACATTAGAGGGGGGACATAACCGGTAATGTGGAGGCCGCCGGGGTCAGGACAGCACAACTGACCCTGCTCTACTTCTGTTGTAGAACTACAAGTGACAGCACGTCCTGTGTAATCCAGGTCAGGCATTCTGAGAACTAAAGATCTACACAAAGTCACACCGGAAACCGCAGAACTATATAATAAGGCACAATGTTACTGATCATACAGGATATTATGTCACATGGAGAATATCAATAACGTACAACCTCCGGACCCTGATACAAAATGGTCTCTCTCTCCCCCATGTGTAGTGCAGGGTCTGTCGCTCTCTCTCCCCCATGTGTAGTGCAGGGTCTGTCGCTCTCTCTCCCCCATGTGTAGTGCAGGGTCTGTCGCTCTCTCTCCCCCATGTGTAGTGCAGGGTCTGTCGCTCTCTCTCCCCCATGTGTAGTGCAGGGTCTGTCGCTCTCTCTCCCCCATATGTAGTGCGGGGTCTGTCGCTCTCTCTCCCCCATGTGTAGTGCAGGGTCTGTCACTCTCTCTCCCCCATGTGTAGTGCGGGGTCTGTCGCTCTCTCCCCCATGTGTAGTGCGGGGTCTGTCGCTCTCTCTCCCCCATGTGTAGTGCGGGGTCTGTCGCTCTCTCTCTCCCCCATGTGTAGTGCGGGGTCTGTCGCTCTCTCTCCTCCATGTGTAGTGCGGGGTCTGTCGCTCTCTCTCTCCCCCATGTGTAGTGCGGGGTCTGTCGCTCTCTCTCTCCCCCATGTGTAGTGCGGGGTCTGTCGCTCTCTCTCCTCCATGTGTAGTGCGGGGTCTGTCGCTCTCTCTCTCCCCCACGTGTAGTGCGGGGTCTGTCGCTCTCTCTCTCCTCCATGTGTAGTGCGGGGTCTGTCGCTCTCTCTCCTCCATGTGTAGCGCGGGGTCTGTCGCTCTGTCTCCCCCATGTGTAGTGCAGGGTCTGTCGCTCTCTCTCCTCCATGTGTAGTGGGGTGCTGTCGCTCTCTCTCCCCCATGTGTAGTGCAGGGTCTGTCGCTCTCTCTCCCCCATGTGTAGTGCAGAGTCTGTCGCTCTCTCTCCCCCATGTGTAGTGCGGGGTCTGTCGCTCTCTCTCCCCCATGTGTAGTGCAGGGCCTGTTGCTCTCTCCCCCATGTGTAGTGCGGGGTCTATCGCTCTCTCTCCCCCATGTGTAGTGCGGGGTCTATCGCTCTCTCTCCTCCATGTGTAGTGCGGGGTCTGTCGCTCTCTCTCCTCCATGTGTAGTGCGAGGTCTGTCGCTCTCTCTCCCCCATGTGTAGTGCGGGGTCTGTCGCTCTCTCCCCCATGTGTAGTGCGGGGTCTGTCGCTCTCTCTCCTCCATGTGTAGTGCGGGGTCTGTCGCTCTCTCTCCCCCATGTGTAGTGCAGGGTCTGTCGCTCTCTCTCCCCCATGTGTAGTGCAGGGTCTGTCGCTCTCTCTCCCCCATGTGTAGTGCAGGGTCTGTCGCTCTCTCTCCCCCATGTGTAGTGCAGGGTCTATCGCTCTCTCTCCCCCATGTGTAGTGCAGGGTCTGTCGCTCTCTCTCCCCCATGTGTAGTGCGGGGTCTGTCGCTCTCTCTCCCCCATGTGTAGTGCGGGGTCTGTCGCTCTCTCTCCCCCATGTGTAGTGCGGGGTCTGTCGCTCTCTCTCCCCCATGTGTAGTGCAGGGTCTGTCGCTCTCTCTCCCCCATGTGTAGTGCGGGGTCTGTCGCTCTCTTTCCCCCATGTGTAGTGCGGGGTCTGTCGCTCTCTCTCCCCCATGTGTAGTGCGGGGTCTGTCGCTCTCTCCCCCATGTGTAGTGCAGGGTCTGTCGCTCTCTCCCCCATGTGTAGTGCGGGGTCTGTCGCTCTCTCTCCTCCATGTGTAGTGCGGGGTCTGTCGCTCTCTCTCTCCTCCATGTGTAGTGCGGGGTCTGTCGCTCTCTCTCCTCCATGTGTAGTGCGGGGTCTGTCGCTCTCTCTCCCCCATGTGTAGTGCAGGGTCTGTCGCTCTCTCTCCCCCATGTGTAGTGCAGGGTCTGTCGCTCTCTCTCCCCCATGTGTAGTGCGGGGTCTGTCGCTCTCTCTCCCCCATGTGTAGTGCAGGGTCTGTCGCTCTCTCCCCCATGTGTAGTGCGGGGTCTGTCGCTCTCTCTCCTCCATGTGTAGTGCGGGGTCTGTCGCTCTCTCTCCCCCATGTGTAGTGCAGGGTCGGTCGCTCTCTCTCCCCCATGTGTAGTGCAGGGTCTGTCGCTCTCTCTCCCCCATGTGTAGTGCGGGGTCTGTCGCTCTCTCTCCCCCATGTGTAGTGCAGGGTCTGTCGCTCTCTCCCCCATGTGTAGTGCGGGGTATGTCGCTCTCTCTCCCCATGTGTAGTGCGGGGTCTGTCGCTCTCTCCCCCATGTGTAGTGCGGGGTCTGTCGCTCTCTCTCCTCCATGTGTAGTGCGGGGTCTGTCGCTCTCTCTCTCCCCCATGTGTAGTGCGGGGTCTGTCGCTCTCTCTCTCCTCCATGTGTAGTGCGGGGTCTGTCGCTCTCTCTCCTCCATGTGTAGTGCGGGGTCTGTCGCTCTGTCTCCCCCATGTGTAGTGCAGGGTCTGTCGCTCTCTCTCCTCCATGTGTAGTGGGGGGCTGTCGCTCTCTCTCCCCCATGTGTAGTGCAGGGTCTGTCACTCTCTCTCCCCCATGTGTAGTGCAGGGTCTGTCGCTCTCTCCCCCATGTGTAGTGCGGGGTCTGTCGCTCTCTCTCCTCCATGTGAAGTGCAGGGTCTGTCGCTCTCTCTCCTCCATGTGTAGTGCGGGGTCTGTCGCTCTCTCTCCTCCATGTGTAGTGCAGGGTCTGTCGCTCTCTCTCCTCCATGTGTAGTGCGGGGTCTGTCGCTCTCTCTCCTCCATGTGTAGTGCGGGGTTTGTCGCTCTCTCTCCTCCATGTGTAGTGCGGGGTCTGTCGCTCTCTCTCCCATGTGTAGTGCGGGGTCTGTCGCTCTCTCCCCTCCATGTGTAGTGCGGGGTCTGTCGCTCTCTCTCCTCCATGTGTAGTTCAGAGTCTGTCGCTCTCTCTCCTCCATGTGTAGTGCGGGGTCTGTCGCTCTCTCTCCCCCATGTGTAGTGCAGGGTCTGTCGATCTCTGTCCCCCATGTGTAGTGCAGGGTCTGTCGCTCTCTCTCCCCCATGTGTAGTGCAGGGTCTGTCGCTCTCTCTCCTCCATGTGTAGTGCGGGGTCTGTCGCTCTCTCTCCTCCATGTGTAGTGCGGGGTCTGTCGCTCTCTCTCCTCCATGTGTAGTGCGGGGTCTGTCGCTCTCTCTCCTCCATGTGTAGTGCGGGGCTTGTTGCTCTCTCTCCTCCATGTGTAGTGCGGGGTCTGTCACTCTCTCTCCTCCATGTGTAGTGCAGGGTCTGTAGCTCTCTCTTCTCCATGTGTAGTGCGGGGTCTGTCGCTCTCTCTCCTCCATGTGTAGTGCGGGGTCTGTCGCTCTCTCTCCCCCATGTGTAATGAGGGGTCTGTCGCTCTCTCTCCCCCATGTGTAGTGCGGGGTCTGTCGCTCTCTCTCCTCCATGTGTAGTGCAGGGTCTGTCGCTCTCTCTCCTCCATGTATAGTGCAGGGTCTGTCGCTCTCTCTCCTCCATGTGTAGTGCGGGGTCTGTCGCTCTCTCTCCCCCATGTGTAGTGCGGGGGCTGTCGATCTCTCTCCCCCATGTGTAGTGCGGGGTCTGTCGCTCTCTCTCCCCCATGTGTAGTGCAGGGTCTGTCGCTTTCTCTCCTCCATGTGTAGTGCGGGGTCTGTGGTTCTCTCTCCTCCATGTGTAGCGCGGGGTCTGTCGCTCTCTCTCCCCCATGTGTAGTGCAGGGTCTGTAGCTCTCTCTCCTCCATGTGTAGTGCGGGGTCTGTCGCTCTCACTCCCCCATGTGTAGTGTGGGGTCTGTCGCTCTCTCTCCCCCATGTGTAGTGTGGGGTCTGTCGCTATCTCTCCCCCATGTGCAGTGCGGGGTCTGTCGCTCTCTCTCCCCCATGTGTAGTGCGGGGTCTGTCGCTCTCTCTCCTCCATGTGTAGTGCGGGGTCTGTCGCTCTCTCTCTCCCCCATGTGTAGTGCGGGGTCTGTCGCTCTCTCTCTCCCCCATGTGTAGTGCGGGGTCTGTCGCTCTCTCTCCTCCATGTGTAGTGCGGGGTCTGTCGCTCTCTCTCTCCCCCACGTGTAGTGCGGGGTCTGTCGCTCTCTCTCTCCTCCATGTGTAGTGCGGGGTCTGTCGCTCTCTCTCCTCCATGTGTAGCGCGGGGTCTGTCGCTCTGTCTCCCCCATGTGTAGTGCAGGGTCTGTCGCTCTCTCTCCTCCATGTGTAGTGGGGTGCTGTCGCTCTCTCTCCCCCATGTGTAGTGCAGGGTCTGTCGCTCTCTCTCCCCCATGTGTAGTGCAGAGTCTGTCGCTCTCTCTCCCCCATGTGTAGTGCGGGGTCTGTCGCTCTCTCTCCCCCATGTGTAGTGCAGGGCCTGTTGCTCTCTCCCCCATGTGTAGTGCGGGGTCTATCGCTCTCTCTCCCCCATGTGTAGTGCGGGGTCTATCGCTCTCTCTCCCCCATGTGTAGTGCAGGGTCGGTCGCTCTCTCTCCCCCATGTGTAGTGCAGGGTCTGTCGCTCTCTCTCCCCCATGTGTAGTGCGGGGTCTGTCGCTCTCTCTCCCCCATGTGTAGTGCAGGGTCTGTCGCTCTCTCCCCCATGTGTAGTGCGGGGTATGTCGCTCTCTCTCCCCATGTGTAGTGCGGGGTCTGTCGCTCTCTCCCCCATGTGTAGTGCGGGGTCTGTCGCTCTCTCTCCTCCATGTGTAGTGCGGGGTCTGTCGCTCTCTCTCTCCCCCATGTGTAGTGCGGGGTCTGTCGCTCTCTCTCTCCTCCATGTGTAGTGCGGGGTCTGTCGCTCTCTCTCCTCCATGTGTAGTGCGGGGTCTGTCGCTCTGTCTCCCCCATGTGTAGTGCAGGGTCTGTCGCTCTCTCTCCTCCATGTGTAGTGGGGGGCTGTCGCTCTCTCTCCCCCATGTGTAGTGCAGGGTCTGTCACTCTCTCTCCCCCATGTGTAGTGCAGGGTCTGTCGCTCTCTCCCCCATGTGTAGTGCGGGGTCT
Organism: Phyllobates terribilis; assembly: GCF_046119375.1. NCBI lineage: Eukaryota > Metazoa > Chordata > Amphibia > Anura > Dendrobatidae > Phyllobates > Phyllobates terribilis. Next base: position 597,780,539 of record NW_027362761.1, read on the forward strand.
GTCGCTCTCTCTCCTCCATGTGAAGTGCAGGGTCTGTCGCTCTCTCTCCTCCATGTGTAGTGCGGGGTCTGTCGCTCTCTCTCCTCCATGTGTAGTGCAGGGTCTGTCGCTCTCTCTCCTCCATGTGTAGTGCGGGGTCTGTCGCTCTCTCTCCTCCATGTGTAGTGCGGGGTTTGTCGCTCTCTCTCCTCCATGTGTAGTGCGGGGTCTGTCGCTCTCTCTCCCATGTGTAGTGCGGGGTCTGTCGCTCTCTCCCCTCCATGTGTAGTGCGGGGTCTGTCGCTCTCTCTCCTCCATGTGTAGTTCAGAGTCTGTCGCTCTCTCTCCTCCATGTGTAGTGCGGGGTCTGTCGCTCTCTCTCCCCCATGTGTAGTGCAGGGTCTGTCGATCTCTGTCCCCCATGTGTAGTGCAGGGTCTGTCGCTCTCTCTCCCCCATGTGTAGTGCAGGGTCTGTCGCTCTCTCTCCTCCATGTGTAGTGCGGGGTCTGTCGCTCTCTCTCCTCCATGTGTAGTGCGGGGTCTGTCGCTCTCTCTCCTCCATGTGTAGTGCGGGGTCTGTCGCTCTCTCTCCTCCATGTGTAGTGCGGGGCTTGTTGCTCTCTCTCCTCCATGTGTAGTGCGGGGTCTGTCACTCTCTCTCCTCCATGTGTAGTGCAGGGTCTGTAGCTCTCTCTTCTCCATGTGTAGTGCGGGGTCTGTCGCTCTCTCTCCTCCATGTGTAGTGCGGGGTCTGTCGCTCTCTCTCCCCCATGTGTAATGAGGGGTCTGTCGCTCTCTCTCCCCCATGTGTAGTGCGGGGTCTGTCGCTCTCTCTCCTCCATGTGTAGTGCAGGGTCTGTCGCTCTCTCTCCTCCATGTATAGTGCAGGGTCTGTCGCTCTCTCTCCTCCATGTGTAGTGCGGGGTCTGTCGCTCTCTCTCCCCCATGTGTAGTGCGGGGGCTGTCGATCTCTCTCCCCCATGTGTAGTGCGGGGTCTGTCGCTCTCTCTCCCCCATGTGTAGTGCAGGGTCTGTCGCTTTCTCTCCTCCATGTGTAGTGCGGGGTCTGTGGTTCTCTCTCCTCCATGTGTAGCGCGGGGTCTGTCGCTCTCTCTCCCCCATGTGTAGTGCAGGGTCTGTAGCTCTCTCTCCTCCATGTGTAGTGCGGGGTCTGTCGCTCTCACTCCCCCATGTGTAGTGTGGGGTCTGTCGCTCTCTCTCCCCCATGTGTAGTGTGGGGTCTGTCGCTATCTCTCCCCCATGTGCAGTGCGGGGTCTGTCGCTCTCTCTCCCCCATGTGTAGTGCGGGGTCTGTCGCTCTCTCTCCTCCATGTGTAGTGCGGGGTCTGTCGCTCTCTCTCTCCCCCATGTGTAGTGCGGGGTCTGTCGCTCTCTCTCTCCCCCATGTGTAGTGCGGGGTCTGTCGCTCTCTCTCCTCCATGTGTAGTGCGGGGTCTGTCGCTCTCTCTCTCCCCCACGTGTAGTGCGGGGTCTGTCGCTCTCTCTCTCCTCCATGTGTAGTGCGGGGTCTGTCGCTCTCTCTCCTCCATGTGTAGCGCGGGGTCTGTCGCTCTGTCTCCCCCATGTGTAGTGCAGGGTCTGTCGCTCTCTCTCCTCCATGTGTAGTGGGGTGCTGTCGCTCTCTCTCCCCCATGTGTAGTGCAGGGTCTGTCGCTCTCTCTCCCCCATGTGTAGTGCAGAGTCTGTCGCTCTCTCTCCCCCATGTGTAGTGCGGGGTCTGTCGCTCTCTCTCCCCCATGTGTAGTGCAGGGCCTGTTGCTCTCTCCCCCATGTGTAGTGCGGGGTCTATCGCTCTCTCTCCCCCATGTGTAGTGCGGGGTCTATCGCTCTCTCTCCTCCATGTGTAGTGCGGGGTCTGTCGCTCTCTCTCCTCCATGTGTAGTGCGAGGTCTGTCGCTCTCTCTCCCCCATGTGTAGTGCGGGGTCTGTCGCTCTCTCCCCCATGTGTAGTGCGGGGTCTGTCGCTCTCTCTCCTCCATGTGTAGTGCGGGGTCTGTCGCTCTCTCTCCCCCATGTGTAGTGCAGGGTCTGTCGCTCTCTCTCCCCCATGTGTAGTGCAGGGTCTGTCGCTCTCTCTCCCCCATGTGTAGTGCAGGGTCTGTCGCTCTCTCTCCCCCATGTGTAGTGCAGGGTCTATCGCTCTCTCTCCCCCATGTGTAGTGCAGGGTCTGTCGCTCTCTCTCCCCCATGTGTAGTGCGGGGTCTGTCGCTCTCTCTCCCCCATGTGTAGTGCGGGGTCTGTCGCTCTCTCTCCCCCATGTGTAGTGCGGGGTCTGTCGCTCTCTCTCCCCCATGTGTAGTGCAGGGTCTGTCGCTCTCTCTCCCCCATGTGTAGTGCGGGGTCTGTCGCTCTCTTTCCCCCATGTGTAGTGCGGGGTCTGTCGCTCTCTCTCCCCCATGTGTAGTGCGGGGTCTGTCGCTCTCTCCCCCATGTGTAGTGCAGGGTCTGTCGCTCTCTCCCCCATGTGTAGTGCGGGGTCTGTCGCTCTCTCTCCTCCATGTGTAGTGCGGGGTCTGTCGCTCTCTCTCTCCTCCATGTGTAGTGCGGGGTCTGTCGCTCTCTCTCCTCCATGTGTAGTGCGGGGTCTGTCGCTCTCTCTCCCCCATGTGTAGTGCAGGGTCTGTCGCTCTCTCTCCCCCATGTGTAGTGCAGGGTCTGTCGCTCTCTCTCCCCCATGTGTAGTGCGGGGTCTGTCGCTCTCTCTCCCCCATGTGTAGTGCAGGGTCTGTCGCTCTCTCCCCCATGTGTAGTGCGGGGTCTGTCGCTCTCTCTCCTCCATGTGTAGTGCGGGGTCTGTCGCTCTCTCTCCCCCATGTGTAGTGCAGGGTCGGTCGCTCTCTCTCCCCCATGTGTAGTGCAGGGTCTGTCGCTCTCTCTCCCCCATGTGTAGTGCGGGGTCTGTCGCTCTCTCTCCCCCATGTGTAGTGCAGGGTCTGTCGCTCTCTCCCCCATGTGTAGTGCGGGGTATGTCGCTCTCTCTCCCCATGTGTAGTGCGGGGTCTGTCGCTCTCTCCCCCATGTGTAGTGCGGGGTCTGTCGCTCTCGCTCCTCCATGTGTAGTGCGGGGTCTGTCGCTCTCTCTCTCCCCCATGTGTAGTGCGGGGTCTGTCGCTCTCTCTCTCCTCCATGTGTAGTGCGGGGTCTGTCGCTCTCTCTCCTCCATGTGTAGTGCGGGGTCTGTCGCTCTGTCTCCCCCATGTGTAGTGCAGGGTCTGTCGCTCTCTCTCCTCCATGTGTAGTGGGGGGCTGTCGCTCTCTCTCCCCCATGTGTAGTGCAGGGTCTGTCACTCTCTCTCCCCCATGTGTAGTGCAGGGTCTGTCGCTCTCTCCCCCATGTGTAGTGCGGGGTCTGTCGCTCTCTCTCCTCCATGTGAAGTGCAGGGTCTGTCGCTCTCTCTCCTCCATGTGTAGTGCGGGGTCTGTCGCTCTCTCTCCTCCATGTGTAGTGCAGGGTCTGTCGCTCTCTCTCCTCCATGTGTAGTGCGGGGTCTGTCGCTCTCTCTCCTCCATGTGTAGTGCGGGGTTTGTCGCTCTCTCTCCTCCATGTGTAGTGCGGGGTCTGTCGCTCTCTCTCCCATGTGTAGTGCGGGGTCTGTCGCTCTCTCCCCTCCATGTGTAGTGCGGGGTCTGTCGCTCTCTCTCCTCCATGTGTAGTTCAGAGTCTGTCGCTCTCTCTCCTCCATGTGTAGTGCGGGGTCTGTCGCTCTCTCTCCCCCATGTGTAGTGCAGGGTCTGTCGATCTCTGTCCCCCATGTGTAGTGCAGGGTCTGTCGCTCTCTCTCCCCCATGTGTAGTGCAGGGTCTGTCGCTCTCTCTCCTCCATGTGTAGTGCGGGGTCTGTCGCTCTCTCTCCTCCATGTGTAGTGCGGGGTCTGTCGCTCTCTCTCCTCCATGTGTAGTGCGGGGTCTGTCGCTCTCTCTCCTCCATGTGTAGTGCGGGGCTTGTTGCTCTCTCTCCTCCATGTGTAGTGCGGGGTCTGTCACTCTCTCTCCTCCATGTGTAGTGCAGGGTCTGTAGCTCTCTCTTCTCCATGTGTAGTGCGGGGTCTGTCGCTCTCTCTCCTCCATGTGTAGTGCGGGGTCTGTCGCTCTCTCTCCCCCATGTGTAATGAGGGGTCTGTCGCTCTCTCTCCCCCATGTGTAGTGCGGGGTCTGTCGCTCTCTCTCCTCCATGTGTAGTGCAGGGTCTGTCGCTCTCTCTCCTCCATGTATAGTGCAGGGTCTGTCGCTCTCTCTCCTCCATGTGTAGTGCGGGGTCTGTCGCTCTCTCTCCCCCATGTGTAGTGCGGGGGCTGTCGATCTCTCTCCCCCATGTGTAGTGCGGGGTCTGTCGCTCTCTCTCCCCCATGTGTAGTGCAGGGTCTGTCGCTTTCTCTCCTCCATGTGTAGTGCGGGGTCTGTGGTTCTCTCTCCTCCATGTGTAGCGCGGGGTCTGTCGCTCTCTCTCCCCCATGTGTAGTGCAGGGTCTGTAGCTCTCTCTCCTCCATGTGTAGTGCGGGGTCTGTCGCTCTCACTCCCCCATGTGTAGTGTGGGGTCTGTCGCTCTCTCTCCCCCATGTGTAGTGTGGGGTCTGTCGCTATCTCTCCCCCATGTGCAGTGCGGGGTCTGTCGCTCTCTCTCCCCCATGTGTAGTGCGGGGTCTGTCGCTCTCTCTCCTCCATGTATAGTGCGGGGTCTCTCGCTCTCTCTCCCCCATGTGTAGTGCGGGGTCTGTCGCTCTCTCTCCCCCATGTGTAGTGCGGGGTCTGTCGCTCTCTCTCCTCCATGTGTAGTGCGGGGTCTGTCGCTCTCTCTCCTCCATGTGTAGTGCGGGATCTGTCGCTCTCTCTCCTCCATGTGTAGTGCAGGGTCTGTCGCTCTCGCTCCTCCATGTGTAGTGCGGGATCTGTCGCTCTCTCTCCTCCATGTGTAGTGCAGGGTCTGTCGCTTTCTCGCCTCCATGTGTAATGCGGGGTCTGTCGCTCTCTCTCCTCCATGTGTAGCGCAGAGTCTGTGGTTCTCTCTCCTCCATGTGTAGCGCGGGGTCTGTAGCTCTCTCTCCCCCATGTGTAGTGCAGGGTCTGTAGCTCTCTCTCCTCCATGTGTAGTGCGGGGTCTGTCGCTCTCTCTCCCCCATGTGTAGTGTGGGGTCTGTCGCTCTCTCTCCCCCATGTGTAGTGCGGGGTCTGTCGCTCTCTCTCCCCCATGTGTAGTGCGGGGTCTGTCGCTCTCTCTCCTCCATGTATAGTGCGGGGTCTCTCGCTCTCTCTCCCCCATGTGTAGTGCGGGGTCTGTCGCTCTCTCTCCCCCATGTGTAGTGCGGGGTCTGTCGCTCTCTCTCCTCCATGTGTAGTGCGGGGTCTGTCGCTCTCTCCCCTCCATGTGTAGTGCGGGGTCTGTCGCTCTCTCTCCTCCATGTGTAGTGCGGGATCTGTCGCTCTCTCTCCTCCATGTGTAGCGCAGGGTCTGTCGCTCTCTCTCCCCCATGTGTAGTGCAGGGTCTGTCGCTCTCTCTCCTCCATGTGTAGTGCAGGGTCTGTCGCTCTCTCTCCTCCATGTGTAGTGCAGGGTCTGTCACTCTCTCTCCCCCATGTGTAGTGCGGGGTCTGTCGCTCTCTCTCCTCCATGTGTAGTGCGGGGTCTGTCGCTCTCTCTCCTCCATGTGTAGTGCAGGGTTTGTCGCTCTCTCTCCTCCATGTGTAGTGCGGAGTCTGTCGCTCTCTCTCTCCCATGTGTAGTGCGGGGTCTGTCGCTCTCTCTCCCCCATGTATAGTGCGGGGTCTGTCGCTCTCTTTCCTCCATGTGTAGTGCGGGGTCTGTTGCTCTCTCTCACCCATGTGTAGTGCGGGGTCTGTCGCTCTCTCTCCTCCATGTGTAGTTCAGAGTCTGTCGCTCTCTCTCCTCCATGTGTAGTGCGGGGTCTGTCGCTCTCTCTCCCCCATGTGTAGTGCAGGGTCTGTCGATCTCTGTCCCCCATGTGTAGTGCAGGGTCTGTCGCACTCTCTCCTCCATGTGTAGTGCGGGGTCTGTCGCTCTCTCTCCTCCATGTGTAGTGCGGGGTCTGTCACTCTCTCTCCTCCATGTGTAGTGCGGGGTCTGTCGCTCTCTCTCCTCCATGTGTAGTGCGGGGTCTGTCGCTCTCTCTCCTCCATGTGTAGTGCGGGGTTTGTCGCTCTCTCTCCTCCATGTGTAGTGCGGGGTCTGTCACTCTCTCTCCTCCATGTGTAGTGCGGGGTCTGTCGCTCTCTCTCCTCCATGTGTAGTGCGGGGTCTGTCGCTCTCTCTCCTCCATGTGTAGTGCGGGGTCTGTCGCTCTCTCTCCCCCATGTGTAGTGCAGGGTCTGTCGCTCTCTCTCCTCCATGTGTAGTGCGGGGTTTGTCGCTCTCTCTCCTCCATGTGTAGTGCGGGTTCTGTCGCTCTCTCTCCTCCATGTGTAGTGAGGCGTCTGTCGCTCTCTCTCCCCCATGTGTAGTGCGGGGTCTGTCGCTCTCTCTCCCCCATGTGTAGTGCGGGGTCTGTCGCTCTCTCTCCATGTGTAGTGCGGGGTCTGTCGCTCTCTCTCCCCCATGTGTAGTGCGGGGTCTGTCGCTCTCTCTCCTCCATGTGTAGTGCGGGGTCTGTCGCTCTCTCTCCTCCATGTATAGTGCAGGGTCTGTCGCTCTCTCTCCTCCATGTGTAGTGCGGGGTCTGTCGCTCTCTCTCCCCCATGTGTAGTGCGGGGTCTGTCGCTTTCTCTCCCCCATGTGTAGTGCAGGGTCTGTCGCTCTCTCTCCCCCATGTGAAGTGCAGGGTCTGTCGCTCTCTCTCCTCCATGTGTAGTGCGGGGTCTGTCGCTCTCTCTCCTCCATGTGTAGTGCAGGGTCTGTGGTTCTATCTCCTCCATGTGTAGTGCGGGGTCTGTCGCTCTCTCTCCTCCATGTGTAGTGCGGGGTCTGTCGCTCTCTCTCCCCCATGTGTAGTGCAGGGTCTGTCGCTCTCTCTCCCCCATGTGTAGTGGGGGTCTGTCACTCTCTCTCCTCCATGTGTAGTGCGGGGTCTGTCGCTCTCTCTCCCCCATGTGCAGTGCAGGGTCTGTCGCTCTCTCTCCCCCATGTGTAGTGCGGGGTCTGTCGCTCTCTCTCCCCCATGTGTAGTGCGGGGTCTGTCGCTCTCTCTCCCCCATGTGTAGTGCGGGGTCTGTCGCTCTCTCTCCCCCATGTGTAGTGCGGGGTCTGTCGCTCTCTCTCCCCCATGTGTAGTGCGAGGTCTGTCGCTCTCTCTCCTCCATGTGTAGTGCGGGATCTGTCGCTCTCTCTCCTCCATGTGTAGTGCGGGATCTGTCGCTCTCTCTCCTCCATGTGCAGTGCAGGGTCTGTCGCTCTCTCTCCTCCATGTGTAGTGCGGGGTCTGTCGCTCTCTCTCCTCCAAGTGTAGTGCGGGGTCTGTCGCTCTCTCTCCTCCATGTGTAGTGCAGGGTCTGTCGCTCTCTCTCCTCCATGTGTAGTGCGGGGTCTGTCGCTCTCTCTCCTCCATGTGTAGTGCAGGATCTGTCGCTCTCTCTCCTCCATGTGCAGTGCAGGGTCTGTCGCCCTCTCTCCTCCATGTGTAGTGCGGGGTCTGTCGCTCTCTCTCCTCCATGTGTAGTGCGGGGTCTGTCGCTCTCTCTCCTCCATGTGTAGTGCGGGGTCTGTCGCTCTCTCCCCTCCATGTGTAGTGCGGGGTCTGTCGCTCTCTCTCCTCCATGTGTAGTTCAGAGTCTGTCGCTCTCTCTCCTCCATGTGTAGTGCGGTGTCTGCCGCTCTCTCTCCCCCATGTGTAGTGCAGGGTCTGTCGATCTCTGTCCCCCATGTGTAGTGCAGGGTCTGTCGCTCTCTCTCCCCCATGTGTAGTGCAGGGTCTGTCGCTCTCTCTCCTCCATGTGTAGTGCGGGGTCTGTCGCTCTCTCTCCTCCATGTGTAGTGCGGGGTCTGTCGCTCTCTCTCCTCCATGTGTAGTGCGGGGTCTGTCGCTATCTCTCCTCCATGTGTAGTGCGGGGCTTGTCGCTCTCTCTCCTCCATGTGTAGTGCAGGGTCTGTCACTCTCTCTCCTCCATGTGTAGTGCAGGGTCTGTAGCTCTCTCTTCTCCATGTGTAGTGCGGGGTCTGTCGCTCTCTCTCCTCCATGTGTAGTGCGGGGTCTGTCGCTCTCTCTCCTCCATGTATAGTGCAGGGTCTGTCGCTCTCTCTCCTCCATGTGTAGTGCGGGGTCTGTCGTTCTCTCTCCCCCATGTGTAGTGCGGGGTCTGTCGCTCTCTCTCCCCCATGTGCAGTGCAGGGTCTGTCGCTCTCTCTCCCCCATGTGCAGTGCAGGGTCTGTCGCTCTCTCTCCTCTATATACAGTGCGGGGTCTGTCGCTCTCACTCCTCCATGTGTAGTGCGGGGTCTGTCGCTCTCTCTCGCCCCATGTGTAGTGCAGGGTCTGTCGCTTTCTCTCCTCCATGTGTAGTGCGGGGTCTGTCGCTCTCACTCCTCCATGTGTAGTGCGGGGTCTGTCGCTCTCTCTCGCCCCATGTGTAGTGCAGGGTCTGTCGCTTTCTCTCCTCCATGTGTAGTGCAGGGTCTGTCGCTTTCTCTCCTCCATGTGTAGTGCGGGGTCTGTCGCTCTCTCTCCTCCATGTGTAGCGCAGGGTCTGTAGTTCTCTCTCCTCCATGTATAGTGCAGGGTCTGTCGCTCTCTCTCCTCCATGTGTAGTGCGGGGTCTGTCGTTCTCTCTCCCCCATGTGTAGTGCGGGGTCTGTCGCTCTCTCTCCCCCATGTGTAGTGCAGGGTCTGTCGCTCTCTCTCCCCCATGTGCAGTGCAGGGTCTGTCGCTCTCTCTCCACTATATACAGTGCGGGGTCTGTCGCTCTCACTCCTCCATGTGTAGTGCAGGGTCTGTCGCTTTCTCTCCTCCATGTGTAGTGCGGGGTCTGTCGCTCTCTCTCCTCCATGTGTAGCGCAGGGTCTGTAGTTCTCTCTCCTCCATGTGTAGCGCGGGGTCTGTCGCTCTCTCTCCCCCATGTGTACTGCAGGGTCTGTAGCTCTCTCTCCTCCATGTGTAGTGCGGGGTCTGTCGCTCTCTCTCCCCCATGTGTAGTGCGGGGTCTGTCGCTCTCTCTCCCCCATGTGTAGTGCGGGGTCTGTCGCTCTCTCTCCTCCATGTGTAGTGCGGGGTCTGTCGCTCTCTCTCCTCCATGTGTAGTGCGGGGTCTGTCGCTCTCTCTCCTACATGTGTAGTGCGGGGCTTGTTGCTCTCTCTCCTCCATGTGTAGTGCGGGGTCTGTCACTCTCTCTCCTCCATGTGTTGTGCGGGGTCTGTCGCTCTCTCTCCCCCATGTGTAGTGCAGGGTCTGTCGCTCTCTCTCCCCCATGTATAGTGCGGGGTCTGTCGCTCTCTCTCCCCCATGTGTAGTGCGGGGACTATCGCTCTCTCTCCTCCATGTGTAGTGCGGGGTCTGTCGCTCTCTCTCCTCCATGTGTAGTGCGGGGTCTGTCGCTCTCTCTCCCCCATGTGTAGTGCAGGGTCTGTCGCTCTCTCTCCTCCATGTGTAGTGCGGGGTCTGTCGCTCTCTCTCCTCCATGTGTAGTGCGGGGTCTGTCGCTCTCTCTCCTCCATGTGTAGTGCGGGGTCTGTCGCTCTCTCTCCTACATGTGTAGTGCGGGGCTTGTTGCTCTCTCTCCTCCATGTGTAGTGCGGGGTCTGTCACTCTCTCTCCTCCATGTGTAGTGCGGGGCCTGTAGCTCTCTCTTCTCCATGTGTAGTGCGGGGTCTGTCGTTCTCTCTCCTCCATGTGTTGTGCGGGGTCTGTCGCTCTCTCTCCCCCATGTGTAGTGCAGGGTCTGTCGCTCTCTCTCCCCCATGTGAAGTGCAGGGTCTGTCGCTCTCTCTCCTCCATGTGTAGTGCACGGTCTGTCGCTCTCTCTCCTCCATGTGTAGTGCAGGGTCTGTCGCTCTCTCTCCCCCATGTGTAGTGCAGGGTCTGTAGCTCTCTCTCCTCCATGTGTAGTGCGGGGTCTGTCGCTCTCTCTCCCCCATGTGTAGTGCGGGGTCTGTCGCTCTCTCTCCCCCATGTGTAGTGCGGGGTCTGTCGCTCTCTCTCCTCCATGTGTAGTGCGGGGTCTGTCGCTCTCTCTCCTCCATGTGTAGTGCGGGGTCTGTCGCTCTCTCTCCCCCATGTGTAGTGCGGGTTCTGTCACTCTCTCTCCTCCATGTGTAGTTCAGAGTCTGTCGCTCTCTCTCCTCCATGTGTAGTGCGGGGTCTGTCGCTCTCTCTCCCCCATGTGTAGTGCAGGGTCTGTCGATCTCTGTCCCCCATGTGTAGTGCAGGGTCTGTCGCTCTCTCTCCTCCATGTGTAGTGCGGGGTCTGTCGCTCTCTCTCCTCCATGTGTAGTGCGGGGTCTGTCGCTCTCTCTCCACCATGTGTAGTGCGGGGTTTGTCGCTCTCTCTCCTCCATGTGTAGTGCGGGGTCTGTCGCTCTCTCTCCTCCATGTGTAGTGCGGGGTCTGTCACTCTCTCTCCTCCATGTGTAGTGCGGGGTCTGTCGCTCTCTCTCCTCCATGTGTAGTGCGGGGTCTGAAGCAATCTCTCCTCCATGTGTAGTGCGGGGTCTGTCGCTCTCTCTCCTCCATGTGTAGTGCGGGGTCTGACGCTCTCTCTCCCCCATGTGTAGTGTAGGGTCTGTCGCTCTCTCTCCTCCATGTGCAGTGCGGGGTTTGTCGCTCTCTCTCCCCCATGTGTAGTGCAGGGTCTGTCGCTCTCTCTCCTCCATGTGTAGTGCGGGGTCTGTCGCTCTCTCTCCCCCATGTGTAGTGCAGGGTCTGTCGCTCTCTCTCCTCCATGTGCAGTGCGGGGTTTGTCGCTCTCTCTCCTCCATGTGTAGTGCAGGGTCTGTAGCTCTCTCTCCTCCATGTGTAGTGCGGGGTCTGTCGCTCTCTCTCCTCCATGTGTAGTGCAGGGTCTGTCGCTCTCTCTCCCTCATGTGTAGTGCGGGGTCTGTCGCTCTCTCTCCCCCATGTGTAGTAAGGCGTCTGTCGCTCTCTCTCCCCCATGTGTAGTGAGGGGTCTGTCGCTCTCTCTCCCCCATGTGTAGTGCGGGGACTGTCGATCTCTCTCCCCCATGTGTAGTGCGGGGTCTGTCGCTCTCTCTCCTCCATGTGTAGTGCGGGGTCTGTCGCTCTCTCTCCTCCATGTATAGTGCAGGGTCTGTCGCTCTCTCTCCTCCATGTGTAGTGCGGGGTCTGTCGCTCTCTCTCCCCCATGTGTAGTGCGGGGTCTGTCGCTCTCTCTCCCCCATGTGTAGTGCAGGGTCTGTCGCTCTCTCTCCCCCATGTGAAGTGCAGGGTCTGTCGCTCTCTCTCCCCCATGTGAAGTGCAGGGTCTGTCGCTCTCTCTCCTCCATGTGTAGTGCAGGGTCTGTCGTTCTCTCCTCCATGTGTAGTGCGGGGTCTGTCGCTCTCTCTCCTCCATGTGTAGTGCAGGGTCTGTCGCTCTCTCTCCTCCATGAGTAGTGCAGGGTCTGTCGCTCTCTCTCCTCCATGTGTAGTGCAGGGTCTGTCACTCTCTCTCCTCCATGTGTAGTGCAGGGTCTGTAGCTCTCTCTTCTCCATGTGTAGTGCGGGGTCTGTCGCTCTCTCTCCTCCATGTGTAGTGCGGGGTCTGTCGCTCTCTCTCCTCCATGTATAGTGCAGGGTCTGTCGCTCTCTCTCCTCCATGTGTAGTGCGGGGTCTGTCGTTCTCTCTCCCCCATGTGTAGTGCGGGGTCTGTCGCTCTCTCTCCCCCATGTGTAGTGCAGGGTCTGTCGCTCTCTCTCCCCCATGTGCAGTGCAGGGTCTGTCGCTCTCTCTCCACTATATACAGTGCGGGGTCTGTCGCTCTCACTCCTCCATGTGTAGTGCAGGGTCTGTCGCTTTCTCTCCTCCATGTGTAGTGCGGGGTCTGTCGCTCTCTCTCCTCCATGTGTAGCGCAGGGTCTGTAGTTCTCTCTCCTCCATGTGTAGCGCGGGGTCTGTCGCTCTCTCTCCCCCATGTGTACTGCAGGGTCTGTAGCTCTCTCTCCTCCATGTGTAGTGCGGGGTCTGTCGCTCTCTCTCCCCCATGTGTAGTGCGGGGTCTGTCGCTCTCTCTCCCCCATGTGTAGTGCGGGGTCTGTCGCTCTCTCTCCTCCATGTGTAGTGCGGGGTCTGTCGCTCTCTCTCCTCCATGTGTAGTGCGGGGTCTGTCGCTCTCTCTCCTACATGTGTAGTGCGGGGCTTGTTGCTCTCTCTCCTCCATGTGTAGTGCGGGGTCTGTCACTCTCTCTCCTCCATGTGTTGTGCGGGGTCTGTCGCTCTCTCTCCCCCATGTGTAGTGCAGGGTCTGTCGCTCTCTCTCCCCCATGTATAGTGCGGGGTCTGTCGCTCTCTCTCCCCCATGTGTAGTGCGGGGACTATCGCTCTCTCTCCTCCATGTGTAGTGCGGGGTCTGTCGCTCTCTCTCCTCCATGTGTAGTGCGGGGTCTGTCGCTCTCTCTCCCCCATGTGTAGTGCAGGGTCTGTCGCTGTCTCTCCTCCATGTGTAGTGCGGGGTCTGTCGCTCTCTCTCCTCCATGTGTAGTGCGGGGTCTGTCGCTCTCTCTCCTCCATGTGTAGTGCGGGGTCTGTCGCTCTCTCTCCTACATGTGTAGTGCGGGGCTTGTTGCTCTCTCTCCTCCATGTGTAGTGCGGGGTCTGTCACTCTCTCTCCTCCATGTGTAGTGCGGGGCCTGTAGCTCTCTCTTCTCCATGTGTAGTGCGGGGTCTGTCGTTCTCTCTCCTCCATGTGTTGTGCGGGGTCTGTCGCTCTCTCTCCCCCATGTGTAGTGCAGCGTCTGTCGCTCTCTCTCCCCCATGTGAAGTGCAGGGTCTGTCGCTCTCTCTCCTCCATGTGTAGTGCACGGTCTGTCGCTCTCTCTCCTCCATGTGTAGTGCAGGGTCTGTCGCTCTCTCTCCCCCATGTGTAGTGCAGGGTCTGTAGCTCTCTCTCCTCCATGTGTAGTGCGGGGTCTGTCGCTCTCTCTCCCCCATGTGTAGTGCGGGGTCTGTCGCTCTCTCTCCCCCATGTGTAGTGCGGGGTCTGTCGCTCTCTCTCCTCCATGTGTAGTGCGGGGTCTGTCGCTCTCTCTCCTCCATGTGTAGGGCGGGGTCTGTCGCTCTCTCTCCCCCATGTGTAGTGCGGGTTCTGTCACTCTCTCTCCTCCATGTGTAGTTCAGAGTCTGTCGCTCTCTCTCCTCCATGTGTAGTGCGGGGTCTGTCGCTCTCTCTCCCCCATGTGTAGTGCAGGGTCTGTCGATCTCTGTCCCCCATGTGTAGTGCAGGGTCTGTCGCTCTCTCTCCTCCATGTGTAGTGCGGGGTCTGTCGCTCTCTCTCCTCCATGTGTAGTGCGGGGTCTGTCGCTCTCTCTCCACCATGTGTAGTGCGGGGTTTGTCGCTCTCTCTCCTCCATGTGTAGTGCGGGGTCTGTCGCTCTCTCTCCTCCATGTGTAGTGCGGGGTCTGTCACTCTCTCTCCTCCATGTGTAGTGCGGGGTCTGTCGCTCTCTCTCCTCCATGTGTAGTGCGGGGTCTGAAGCAATCTCTCCTCCATGTGTAGTGCGGGGTCTGTCGCTCTCTCTCCTCCATGTGTAGTGCGGGGTCTGACGCTCTCTCTCCCCCATGTGTAGTGTAGGGTCTGTCGCTCTCTCTCCTCCATGTGCAGTGCGGGGTTTGTCGCTCTCTCTCCCCCATGTGTAGTGCAGGGTCTGTCGCTCTCTCTCCTCCATGTGTAGTGCGGGGTCTGTCGCTCTCTCTCCCCCATGTGTAGTGCAGGGTCTGTCGCTCTCTCTCCTCCATGTGCAGTGCGGGGTTTGTCGCTCTCTCTCCTCCATGTGTAGTGCAGGGTCTGTAGCTCTCTCTCCTCCATGTGTAGTGCGGGGTCTGTCGCTCTCTCTCCTCCATGTGTAGTGCAGGGTCTGTCGCTCTCTCTCCCTCATGTGTAGTGCGGGGTCTGTCGCTCTCTCTCCCCCATGTGTAGTAAGGCGTCTGTCGCTCTCTCTCCCCCATGTGTAGTGAGGGGTCTGTCGCTCTCTCTCCCCCATGTGTAGTGCGGGGACTGTCGATCTCTCTCCCCCATGTGTAGTGCGGGGTCTGTCGCTCTCTCTCCTCCATGTGTAGTGCGGGGTCTGTCGCTCTCTCTCCTCCATGTATAGTGCAGGGTCTGTCGCTCTCTCTCCTCCATGTGTAGTGCGGGGTCTGTCGCTCTCTCTCCCCCATGTGTAGTGCGGGGTCTGTCGCTCTCTCTCCCCCATGTGTAGTGCAGGGTCTGTCGCTCTCTCTCCCCCATGTGAAGTGCAGGGTCTGTCGCTCTCTCTCCCCCATGTGAAGTGCAGGGTCTGTCGCTCTCTCTCCTCCATGTGTAGTGCAGGGTCTGTCGCTCTCTCCTCCATGTGTAGTGCGGGGTCTGTCGCTCTCTCTCCTCCATGTGTAGTGCAGGGTCTGTCGCTCTCTCTCCTCCATGAGTAGTGCAGGGTCTGTCGCTCTCTCTCCTCCATGTGTAGTGCAGGGTCTGTCACTCTCTCTCCTCCATGTGTAGTGCAGGGTCTGTAGCTCTCTCTTCTCCATGTGTAGTGCGGGGTCTGTCGCTCTCTCTCCTCCATGTGTAGTGCGGGGTCTGTCGCTCTCTCTCCTCCATGTATAGTGCAGGGTCTGTCGCTCTCTCTCCTCCATGTGTAGTGCGGGGTCTGTCGTTCTCTCTCCCCCATGTGTAGTGCGGGGTCTGTCGCTCTCTCTCCCCCATGTGCAGTGCAGGGTCTGTCGCTCTCTCTCCCCCATGTGCAGTGCAGGGTCTGTCGCTCTCTCTCCTCTATATACAGTGCGGGGTCTGTCGCTCTCACTCCTCCATGTGTAGTGCGGGGTCTGTCGCTCTCTCTCGCCCCATGTGTAGTGCAGGGTCTGTCGCTTTCTCTCCTCCATGTGTAGTGCGGGGTCTGTCGCTCTCACTCCTCCATGTGTAGTGCGGGGTCTGTCGCTCTCTCTCGCCCCATGTGTAGTGCAGGGTCTGTCGCTTTCTCTCCTCCATGTGTAGTGCAGGGTCTGTCGCTTTCTCTCCTCCATGTGTAGTGCGGGGTCTGTCGCTCTCTCTCCTCCATGTGTAGCGCAGGGTCTGTAGTTCTCTCTCCTCCATGTATAGTGCAGGGTCTGTCGCTCTCTCTCCTCCATGTGTAGTGCGGGGTCTGTCGTTCTCTCTCCCCCATGTGTAGTGCGGGGTCTGTCGCTCTCTCTCCCCCATGTGTAGTGCAGGGTCTGTCGCTCTCTCTCCCCCATGTGCAGTGCAGGGTCTGTCGCTCTCTCTCCACTATATACAGTGCGGGGTCTGTCGCTCTCACTCCTCCATGTGTAGTGCAGGGTCTGTCGCTTTCTCTCCTCCATGTGTAGTGCGGGGTCTGTCGCTCTCTCTCCTCCATGTGTAGCGCAGGGTCTGTAGTTCTCTCTCCTCCATGTGTAGCGCGGGGTCTGTCGCTCTCTCTCCCCCATGTGTAGTGCAGGGTCTGTAGCTCTCTCTCCTCCATGTGTAGTGCGGGGTCTGTCGCTCTCTCTCCCCCATGTGTAGTGCGGGGTCTGTCGCTCTCTCTCCCCCATGTGTAGTGCGGGGTCTGTCGCTCTCTCTCCTCCATGTGTAGTGCGGGGTCTGTCGCTCTCTCTCCTCCATGTGTAGTGCGGGGTCTGTCGCTCTCTCTCCTACATGTGTAGTGCGGGGCTTGTTGCTCTCTCTCCTCCATGTGTAGTGCGGGGTCTGTCACTCTCTCTCCTCCATGTGTTGTGCGGGGTCTGTCGCTCTCTCTCCCCCATGTGTAGTGCAGGGTCTGTCGCTCTCTCTCCCCCATGTATAGTGCGGGGTCTGTCGCTCTCTCTCCCCCATGTGTAGTGCGGGGACTATCGCTCTCTCTCCTCCATGTGTAGTGCGGGGTCTGTCGCTCTCTCTCCTCCATGTGTAGTGCGGGGTCTGTCGCTCTCTCTCCCCCATGTGTAGTGCAGGGTCTGTCGCTCTCTCTCCTCCATGTGTAGTGCGGGGTCTGTCGCTCTCTCTCCTCCATGTGTAGTGCGGGGTCTGTCGCTCTCTCTCCTCCATGTGTAGTGCGGGGTCTGTCGCTCTCTCTCCTACATGTGTAGTGCGGGGCTTGTTGCTCTCTCTCCTCCATGTGTAGTGCGGGGTCTGTCACTCTCTCTCCTCCATGTGTAGTGCGGGGTCTGTCGCTCTCTCTCCCCCATGTGTAGTGCAGGGTCTGTCGCTCTCTCTCCCCCATGTGAAGTGCAGGGTCTGTCGCTCTCTCTCCTCCATGTGTAGTGCACGGTCTGTCGCTCTCTCTCCTCCATGTGTAGTGCAGGGTCTGTCGCTCTCTCTCCCCCATGTGTAGTGCAGGGTCTGTAGCTCTCTCTCCTCCATGTGTAGTGCGGGGTCTGTCGCTCTCTCTCCCCCATGTGTAGTGCGGGGTCTGTCGCTCTCTCTCCCCCATGTGTAGTGCGGGGTCTGTCGCTCTCTCTCCTCCATGTGTAGTGCGGGGTGTGTCGCTCTCTCTCCTCCATGTGTAGTGCGGGGTCTGTCGCTCTCTCTCCCCCATGTGTAGTGCGGGGTCTGTCACTCTCTCTCCTCCATGTGTAGTTCAGAGTCTGTCGCTCTCTCTCCTCCATGTGTAGTGCGGGGTCTGTCGCTCTCTCTCCCCCATGTGTAGTGCAGGGTCTGTCGATCTCTGTCCCCCATGTGTAGTGCAGGGTCTGTCGCTCTCTCTCCTCCATGTGTAGTGCGGGGTCTGTCGCTCTCTCTCCTCCATGTGTAGTGCGGGGTCTGTCGCTCTCTCTCCACCATGTGTAGTGCGGGGTTTGTCGCTCTCTCTCCTCCATGTGTAGTGCGGGGTCTGTCACTCTCTCTCCTCCATGTGTAGTGCGGGGTCTGTCACTCTCTCTCCTCCATGTGTAGTGCGGGGTCTGTCGCTCTCTCTCCTCCATGTGTAGTGCGGGGTCTGAAGCAATCTCTCCTCCATGTGTAGTGCGGGGTCTGTCGCTCTCTCTCCTCCATGTGTAGTGCGGGGTCTGACGCTCTCTCTCCCCCATGTGTAGTGTAGGGTCTGTCGCTCTCTCTCCTCCATGTGCAGTGCGGGGTTTGTCGCTCTCTCTCCCCCATGTGTAGTGCAGGGTCTGTCGCTCTCTCTCCTCCATGTGTAGTGCGGGGTCTGTCGCTCTCTCTCCCCCATGTGTAGTGCAGGGTCTGTAGCTCTCTCTCCTCCATGTGCAGTGCGGGGTTTGTCGCTCTCTCTCCTCCATGTGTAGTGCAGGGTCTGTAGCTCTCTCTCCTCCATGTGTAGTGCGGGGTCTGTCGCTCTCTCTCCTCCATGTGTAGTGCAGGGTCTGTCGCTCTCTCTCCCTCATGTGTAGTGCGGGGTCTGTCGCTCTCTCTCCCCCATGTGTAGTAAGGCGTCTGTCGCTCTCTCTCCCCCATGTGTAGTGAGGGGTCTGTCGCTCTCTCTCCCCCATGTGTAGTGCGGGGACTGTCGATCTCTCTCCCCCATGTGTAGTGCGGGGTCTGTCGCTCTCTCTCCTCCATGTATAGTGCAGGGTCTGTCGCTCTCTCTCCTCCATGTGTAGTGCGGGGTCTGTCGCTCTCTCTCCCCCATGTGTAGTGCGGGGTCTGTCGCTCTCTCTCCCCCATGTGTAGTGCAGGGTCTGTCGCTCTCTCTCCCCCATGTGAAGTGCAGGGTCTGTCGCTCTCTCTCCCCCATGTGAAGTGCAGGGTCTGTCGCTCTCTCTCCTCCATGTGTAGTGCAGGGTCTGTCGCTCTCTCCTCCATGTGTAGTGCGGGGTCTGTCGCTCTCTCTCCTCCATGTGTAGTGCAGGGTCTGTCGCTCTCTCTCCTCCATGAGTAGTGCAGGGTCTGTCGCTCTCTCTCCTCCATGTGTAGTGCAGGGTCTGTGGTTCTATCTCCCCCATGTGTAGTGCGGGGTCTGTCGCTCTCTCTCCCCCATGTGTAGTGCGGGGTCTGTCGCTCTCTCTCCCCCATGTGTAGTGCGGGGTCTGTCGCTCTCTCTCCCCCATGTGTAGTGCGGGGTCTGTCGCTCTCTCTCCTCCATGTGTAGTGCGGGGTCTGTCGCTCTCTCTCCTCCATGTGTAGTGCGGGGTCTGTCGCTCTCTCTCCTCCATGTGTAGTGCGGGGTCTGTCGCTCTCTCTCCTCCATGTGTAGTGCGGGATCTGTCGCTCTCTCTCCTCCATGTGTAGTGCGGGATCTGTCGCTCTCTCTCCTCCATGTGCAGTGCAGGGTCTGTCGCTCTCTTTCCTCCATGTGTAGTGCGGGGTCTGTCGCTCTCTCTCCTCCATGTGTAGTGCGGGGTCTGTCGCTCTCTCTCCTCCAAGTGTAGTGCGGGGTCTGTCGCTCTCTCTCCTCCATGTGTAGTGCAGGGTCTGTCGCTCTCTCTCCTCCATGTGTAGTGCGGAGTCTGTCGCTCTCTCTCCCCCATGTGTAGTGCAGGGTCTGTCGCTCTCTCTCCCCCATGTATAGTGTGGGGTCTGTCGCTCTCTCTCCTCCATGTGTAGTGCGGGGTCTGTCGCTCTCTCTCCTCCATGTGTAGTGCGGGGTCTGTCGCTCTCTCTCCCCCATGTGTAGTGCGGGGTCTGTCGCTCTCTGTCCCCCATGTGTAGTGCAGGGTCTGTCGATCTCTGTCCCCCACGTGTAGTGCAGGGTCTGTCGCTCTCTCTCCCCCATGTATAGTGCGGGGTCTGTCGCTCTCTCTCCTCCATGTGTAGTGCGGGGTCTGTCGCTCTCTCTCCTCCATGTGTAGTGCGGGGTCTGTCGCTCTCTCTCCTCCATGTGTAGTGCGGGGTTTGTCGCTCTCTCTCCTCCATGTGTAGTGCGGGGTCTGTCGCTCTCTCTCCTCCATGTGTAGTGCGGGGTCTGTAGCGCTCTCTCCTCCATGTGTAGTGCGGGGTCTGTCGCTCTCTCTCCTCCATGTGTAGTGGGGGTCTGTCGCTCTCTCTCCTCCATGTGTAGTGCGGGGTCTGTCGCTCTCTCTCCTCCATGTGTAGTGCGGGGTCTGTCGCTCTCTCTCCTCCATGTGTAGTGCGGGGTCTGTCGCTCTCTCTCCTCCATGTGTAGTGCGGGGTCTGTCGCTCTCTCTCCCCCATGTGTAGTGCGGGGACTATCGCTCTCTCTCCTCCATGTGTAGTGCGGGGTCTGTCGCTCTCTCTCCTCCATGTGTAGTGCGGGGTCTGTCGCTCTCTCTCCCCCATGTGTAGTGCAGGGTCTGTCGCTCTCTCTCCTCCATGTGTAGTGCGGGGTCTGTCGCTCTCTCTCCTCCATGTGTAGTGCGGGGTCTGTCGCTCTCTCTCCTCCATGTGTAGTGCGGGGTCTGTCGCTCTCTCTCCTACATGTGTAGTGCGGGGCTTGTTGCTCTCTCTCCTCCATGTGTAGTGCGGGGTCTGTCACTCTCTCTCCTCCATGTGTAGTGCGGGGCCTGTAGCTCTCTCTTCTCCATGTGTAGTGCGGGGTCTGTCGTTCTCTCTCCTCCATGTGTTGTGCGGGGTCTGTCGCTCTCTCTCCCCCATGTGTAGTGCAGGGTCTGTCGCTCTCTCTCCCCCATGTGAAGTGCAGGGTCTGTCGCTCTCTCTCCTCCATGTGTAGTGCACGGTCTGTCGCTCTCTCTCCTCCATGTGTAGTGCAGGGTCTGTCGCTCTCTCTCCTCCATGTGTAGTGCAGGGTCTGTGGTTCTATCTCCCCCATGTGTAGTGCGGGGTCTGTCGCTCTCTCTCCCCCATGTGTAGTGCGGGGTCTGTCGCTCTCTCTCCCCCATGTGTAGTGCGGGGTCTGTCGCTCTCTCTCCCCCATGTGTAGTGCGGGGTCTGTCGCTCTCTCTCCCCCATGTGTAGTGCGGGGTCTGTCGCTCTCTCTCCTCCATGTGTAGTGCGGGGTCTGTCGCTCTCTCTCCTCCATGTGTAGTGCGGGGTCTGTCGCTCTCTCTCCTCCATGTGTAGTGCGGGGTCTGTCGCTCTCTCTCCTCCATGTGTAGTGCGGGATCTGTCGCTCTCTCTCCTCCATGTGTAGTGCAGGATCTGTCGCTCTCTCTCCTCCATGTGCAGTGCAGGGTCTGTTGCTCTCTCTCCTCCATGTGTAGTGCGGGGTCTGTCGCTCTCTCTCCTCCAAGTGTAGTGTGGGGTCTGTCGCTCTCTCTCCTCCATGTGTAGTGCAGGGTCTGTCGCTCTCTCTCCTCCATGTATAGTGCGGGGTCTGTCGCTCTCTCTCCTCCATGTGTAGTGCAGGGTCTGTCGCTCTCTCTCCTCCATGTATAGTGCGGAGTCTGTCGCTCTCTCTCCGCCATGTGTAGTGCGGGGTCTGTCGCTCTCTCTCCCCCATGTATAGTGCGGGGTCTGTCGCTCTCTTTCCTCCATGTGTAGTGCGGTGTCTGTCGCTCTCTCTCCCCCATGTGTAGTGCGGGGTCTGTCGCTCTCTCTCCTCCATGTGTAGTTCAGAGTCTGTCGCTCTCTCTCCTCCACGTGTAGTGCAGGGTCTGTCGCTCTCTCTCCCCCATGTGTAGTGCGGGGTCTGTCGCTCTCTCTCCCCCATGTGTAGTGCGGGGTCTGTGGTTCTCTCTCCTCCATGTGTCGCGCGGGGTCTGTCGCTCTCTCTCCCCCATGTGTAGTGCAGGGTCTGTAGCTCTCTCTCCTCCATGTGTAGTGCGGGGTCTGTCGCTCTCTCTCCTCCATGTGTAGTGCGGGATCTGTCGCTCTCTCTCCTCCATGTGTAGTGCAGGGTCTGTCGCTCTCGCTCCTCCATGTGTAGTGCGGGATCTGTCGCTCTCTCTCCTCCATGTGTAGTGCAGGGTCTGTCGCTTTCTCGCCTCCATGTGTAGTGCGGGGTCTGTCGCTCTCTCTCCTCCATGTGTAGCGCAGAGTCTGTGGTTCTCTCTCCTCCATGTGTAGCGCGGGGTCTGTCGCTCTCTCTCCCCCATGTGTAGTGCAGGGTCTGTAGCTCTCTCTCCTCCATGTGTAGTGCGGGGTCTGTCGCTCTCTCTCCCCCATGTGTAGTGTGGGGTCTGTCGCTCTCTCTTCCCCATGTGTAGTGCGGGGTCTGTCGCTCTCTCTCCCCCATGTGTAGTGCAGGGTCTGTCGCTCTCTCTCCTCCATGTATAGTGCGGGGTCTCTCGCTCTCTCTCCCCCATGTGTAGTGCGGGGTCTGTCGCTCTCTCTCCCCCATGTGTAGTGCGGGGTCTGTCGCTCTCTCTCCTCCATGTGTAGTGCGGGGTCTGTCGCTCTCTCTCCTCTATGTGTAGTGCGGGATCTGTCGCTCTCTCTCCTCCATGTGTAGCGCAGGGTCTGTCGCTCTCTCTCCCCCATGTGTAGTGCAGGGTCTGTCGCTCTCTCTCCTCCATGTGTAGTGCGGAGTCTGTCGCTCTCTCTCCCCCATGTGTAGTGCAGGGTCTGTCGCTCTCTCTCCTGCATGTGTAGTGCAGGGTCTGTCACTCTCTCTCCCCCATGTGTAGTGCGGGGTCTGTCGCTCTCTCTCCTCCATGTGTAGTGCGGGGTCTGTCGCTCTCTCTCCTCCATGTGTAGTGCAGGGTCTGTCGCTCTCTCTCCTCCATGTGTAGTGCGGAGTCTGTCGCTCTCTCTCCTCCATGTGTAGTGCGGAGTCTGTCGCTCTCTCTCCCCCATGTGTAGTGCAGGGTCTGTCGATCTCTGTCCCCCATGTGTAGTGCAGGGTCTGTCGCTCTCTCTCCTCCATGTGTAGTGCGGGGTCTGTCGCTCTCTCTCCTCCATGTGTAGTGCGGGGTCTGTCGCTCTCTCTCTCCTCCATGTGTAGTGCGGGGTCTGTCGCTCTCTCTCCTCCATGTGTAGTGCGGGGTCTGTCGCTCTCTCTCCTCCATGTGTAGTGCAGGGTCTGTCGCTCTCTCTCCTCCATGTGTAGTGCAGGGTCTGTCGATCTCTGTCCCCCATGTGTAGTGCAGGGTCTGTCGCTCTCTCTCCCCCATGTGTAGTGCAGGGTCTGTCGATCTCTGTCCCCCATGTGTAGTGCAGGGTCTGTCGCTCTCTCTCCTCCATGTGTATTGCGGGGTCTGTCGCTCTCTCTCTCCTCCATGTGTAGTGCGGGGTCTGTCGCTCTCTCTCCTCCATGTGTAGTGCGGGGTTTGTCGCTCTCTCTCCTCCATGTGTAGTGCAGGGTCTGTCGCTCTCTCTCCTCCATGTGCAGTGCGGGGTCTGTCGCTCTCTCTCTTCCATGTGTAGTGCGGGGTCTGTCGCTCTCTCTCCTCCATGTGTAGTGCGGGGTCTGTCGCTCTCTCTCCTCCATGTGCAGTGCGGGGTCTGTCGCTCTCTCTCCTCCATGTGCAGTGCGGGGTCTGTCGCTCTCTCTCCTCCATGTGTAGTGCGGGGTCTGTCGCTCTCTCTCCTCCATGTGTAGTGCGGGGTCTGTCACTCTCTCTCCTCCATGTGTAGTGCGGGGTCTGTCGCTCTCTCTCCTCCATGTGCAGTGCGGGGTCTGTCGCTCTCTCTCCTCCATGTGTAGTGCGGGGTCTGTCGCTCTCTCTCCTCCATGTGTAGTGCGGAGTCTGTCGCTCTCTCTGCTCCATGTGTAGTGCGGGGTCTGTCGCTCTCTATCCCCCATGTGTAGTGCAGGGTCTGTCGCTCTCTCTCCCCCATGTGAAGTGCAGGGTCTGTCGCTCTCTCTCCTCCATGTGTAGTGCACGGTCTGTCGCTCTCTCTCCTCCATGTGTAGTGCAGGGTCTGTCGCTCTCTCTCCTCCATGTGTAGTGCAGGGTCTGTGGTTCTATCTCCCCCATGTGTAGTGCGGGGTCTGTCGCTCTCTCTCCCCCATGTGTAGTGCGGGGTCTGTCGCTCTCTCTCCCCCATGTGTAGTGCGGGGTCTGTCGCTCTCTCTCCCCCATGTGTAGTGCGGGGTCTGTCGCTCTCTCTCCCCCATGTGTAGTGCGGGGTCTGTCGCTCTCTCTCCTCCATGTGTAGTGCGGGGTCTGTCGCTCTCTCTCCTCCATGTGTAGTGCGGGGTCTGTCGCTCTCTCTCCTCCATGTGTAGTGCGGGGTCTGTCGCTCTCTCTCCTCCATGTGTAGTGCGGGATCTGTCGCTCTCTCTCCTCCATGTGTAGTGCAGGATCTGTCGCTCTCTCTCCTCCATGTGCAGTGCAGGGTCTGTTGCTCTCTCTCCTCCATGTGTAGTGCGGGGTCTGTCGCTCTCTCTCCTCCAAGTGTAGTGCGGGGTCTGTCGCTCTCTCTCCTCCATGTGTAGTGCAGGGTCTGTCGCTCTCTCTCCTCCATGTATAGTGCGGGGTCTGTCGCTCTCTCTCCTCCATGTGTAGTGCAGGGTCTGTCGCTCTCTCTCCTCCATGTATAGTGCGGAGTCTGTCGCTCTCTCTCCTCCATGTGTAGTGCGGGGTCTGTCGCTCTCTCTCCCCCATGTATAGTGCGGGGTCTGTCGCTCTCTTTCCTCCATGTGTAGTGCGGTGTCTGTCGCTCTCTCTCCCCCATGTGTAGTGCGGGGTCTGTCGCTCTCTCTCCTCCATGTGTAGTTCAGATTCTGTCGCTCTCTCTCCTCCACGTGTAGTGCAGGGTCTGTCGCTCTCTCTCCCCCATGTGTAGTGCGGGGTCTGTCGCTCTCTCTCCCCCATGTGTAGTGCGGGGTCTGTGGTTCTCTCTCCTCCATGTGTCGCGCGGGGTCTGTCGCTCTCTCTCCCCCATGTGTAGTGCAGGGTCTGTAGCTCTCTCTCCTCCATGTGTAGTGCGGGGTCTGTCGCTCTCTCTCCTCCATGTGTAGTGCGGGATCTGTCGCTCTCTCTCCTCCATGTGTAGTGCAGGGTCTGTCGCTCTCGCTCCTCCATGTGTAGTGCGGGATCTGTCGCTCTCTCTCCTCCATGTGTAGTGCAGGGTCTGTCGCTTTCTCGCCTCCATGTGTAGTGCGGGGTCTGTCGCTCTCTCTCCTCCATGTGTAGCGCAGAGTCTGTGGTTCTCTCTCCTCCATGTGTAGCGCGGGGTCTGTCGCTCTCTCTCCCCCATGTGTAGTGCAGGGTCTGTAGCTCTCTCTCCTCCATGTGTAGTGCGGGGTCTGTCGCTCTCTCTCCCCCATGTGTAGTGTGGGGTCTGTCGCTCTCTCTTCCCCATGTGTAGTGCGGGGTCTGTCGCTCTCTCTCCCCCATGTGTAGTGCAGGGTCTGTCGCTCTCTCTCCTCCATGTATAGTGCGGGGTCTCTCGCTCTCTCTCCCCCATGTGTAGTGCGGGGTCTGTCGCTCTCTCTCCCCCATGTGTAGTGCGGGGTCTGTCGCTCTCTCTCCTCCATGTGTAGTGCGGGGTCTGTCGCTCTCTCTCCTCTATGTGTAGTGCGGAATCTGTCGCTCTCTCTCCTCCATGTGTAGCGCAGGGTCTGTCGCTCTCTCTCCCCCATGTGTAGTGCAGGGTCTGTCGCTCTCTCTCCTCCATGTGTAGTGCGGAGTCTGTCGCTCTCTCTCCCCCATGTGTAGTGCAGGGTCTGTCGCTCTCTCTCCTGCATGTGTAGTGCAGGGTCTGTCACTCTCTCTCCCCCATGTGTAGTGCGGGGTCTGTCGCTCTCTCTCCTCCATGTGTAGTGCGGGGTCTGTCGCTCTCTCTCCTCCATGTGTAGTGCAGGGTCTGTCGCTCTCTCTCCTCCATGTGTAGTGCGGAGTCTGTCGCTCTCTCTCCCCCATGTGTAGTGCAGGGTCTGTCGATCTCTGTCCCCCATGTGTAGTGCAGGGTCTGTCGCTCTCTCTCCTCCATGTGTAGTGCGGGGTCTGTCGCTCTCTCTCCTCCATGTGTAGTGCGGGGTCTGTCGCTCTCTCTCTCCTCCATGTGTAGTGCGGGGTCTGTCGCTCTCTCTCCTCCATGTGTAGTGCGGGGTCTGTCGCTCTCTCTCCTCCATGTGTAGTGCAGGGTCTGTCGCTCTCTCTCCTCCATGTGTAGTGCGGAGTCTGTCGCTCTCTCTCCCCCATGTGTAGTGCAGGGTCTGTCGATCTCTGTCCCCCATGTGTAGTGCAGGGTCTGTCGCTCTCTCTCCTCCATGTGTATTGCGGGGTCTGTCGCTCTCTCTCTCCTCCATGTGTAGTGCGGGGTCTGTCGCTCTCTCTCCTCCATGTGTAGTGCGGGGTTTGTCGCTCTCTCTCCTCCATGTGTAGTGCAGGGTCTGTCGCTCTCTCTCCTCCATGTGCAGTGCGGGGTCTGTCGCTCTCTCTCTTCCATGTGTAGTGCGGGGTCTGTCGCTCTCTCTCCTCCATGTGTAGTGCGGGGTCTGTCGCTCTCTCTCCTCCATGTGCAGTGCGGGGTCTGTCGCTCTCTCTCCTCCATGTGCAGTGCGGGGTCTGTCGCTCTCTCTCCTCCATGTGTAGTGCGGGGTCTGTCGCTCTCTCTCCTCCATGTGTAGTGCGGGGTCTGTCACTCTCTCTCCTCCATGTGTAGTGCGGGGTCTGTCGCTCTCTCTCCTCCATGTGCAGTGCGGGGTCTGTCGCTCTCTCTCCTCCATGTGTAGTGCGGGGTCTGTCGCTCTCTCTCCTCCATGTGTAGTGCGGAGTCTGTCGCTCTCTCTGCTCCATGTGTAGTGCGGGGTCTGTCGCTCTCTATCCCCCATGTGTAGTGCAGGGTCTGTCGCTCTCTCTCCCCCATGTGAAGTGCAGGGTCTGTCGCTCTCTCTCCTCCATGTGTAGTGCACGGTCTGTCGCTCTCTCTCCTCCATGTGTAGTGCAGGGTCTGTCGCTCTCTCTCCTCCATGTGTAGTGCAGGGTCTGTGGTTCTATCTCCCCCATGTGTAGTGCGGGGTCTGTCGCTCTCTCTCCCCCATGTGTAGTGCGGGGTCTGTCGCTCTCTCTCCCCCATGTGTAGTGCGGGGTCTGTCGCTCTCTCTCCCCCATGTGTAGTGCGGGGTCTGTCGCTCTCTCTCCCCCATGTGTAGTGCGGGGTCTGTCGCTCTCTCTCCTCCATGTCTAGTGCGGGGTCTGTCGCTCTCTCTCCTCCATGTGTAGTGCGGGGTCTGTCGCTCTCTCTCCTCCATGTGTAGTGCGGGATCTGTCGCTCTCTCTCCTCCATGTGTAGTGCAGGGTCTGTTGCTCTCTCTCCTCCATGTGTAGTGCGGGGTCTGTCGCTCTCTCTCCTCCAAGTGTAGTGCGGGGTCTGTCGCTCTCTCTCCTCCATGTGTAGTGCAGGGTCTGTCGCTCTTTCTCCTCCATGTGTAGTGCGGAGTCTGTCGTTCTCTCTCCTCCATGTGTAGTGCGGGGTCTGTCGCTCTCTCTCCCCCATGTATAGTGCGGGGTCTGTCGCTCTCTTTCCTCCATGTGTAGTACGGAGTCTGTCGCTCTCTCTCCTCCATGTGTAGTGCAGGGTCTGTCGCTTTCTCGCCTCCATGTGTAGTGCGGGGTCTGTCGCTCTCTCTCCTCCATGTGTAGCGCGGGGTCTGTCGCTCTCTCTCCCCCATGTGTAGTGCAGGGTCTGTAGCTCTCTCTCCTCCATGTGTAGTGCGGGGTCTGTCGCTCTCTCTCCCCCATGTGTAGTGTGGGGTCTGTCGCTCTCTCTTCCCCATGTGTAGTGCGGGGTCTGTCGCTCTCTCTCCCCCATGTGTAGTGCAGGGTCTGTCGCTCTCTCTCCTCCATGTATAGTGCGGGGTCTCTCGCTCTCTCTCCCCCATGTGTAGTGCGGGGTCTGTCGCTCTCTCTCCCCCATGTGTAGTGCGGGGTCTGTCGCTCTCTCTCCTCCATGTGTAGTGCGGGGTCTGTCGCTCTCTCTCCTCCATGTGTAGTGCGGGATCTGTCGCTCTCTCTCCTCCATGTGTAGCGCAGGGTCTGTCGATCTCTCTCCCCCATGTGTAGTGCAGGGTCTGTCGCTCTCTCTCCTCCATGTGTAGTGCGGAGTCTGTCGCTCTCTCTCCCCCATGTGTAGTGCAGGGTCTGTCGCTCTCTCTCCTGCATGTGTAGTGCAGGGTCTGTCACTCTCTCTCCCCCATGTGTAGTGCGGGGTCTGTCGCTCTCTCTCCTCCATGTGTAGTGCGGGGTCTGTCGCTCTCTCTCCTCCATGTGTAGTGCAGGGTCTGTCGCTCTCTCTCCTCCATGTGTAGTGCGGAGTCTGTCGCTCTCTCTCCCCCATGTGTAGTGCAGGGTCTGTCGATCTCTGTCCCCCATGTGTAGTGCAGGGTCTGTCGCTCTCTCTCCTCCATGTGTAGTGCGGGGTCTGTCGCTCTCTCTCCTCCATGTGTAGTGCGGGGTCTGTCGCTCTCTCTCCTCCATGTGTAGTGCAGGGTCTGTCGCTCTCTCTCTCCTCCATGTGTAGTGCGGGGTCTGTCGCTCTCTCTCCTCCATGTGTAGTGCGGGGTCTGTCGCTCTCTCTCCTCCATGTGTAGTGCAAGGTCTGTCGCTCTCTCTCCTCCATGTGTAGTGCGGAGTCTGTCGCTCTCTCTCCCCCATGTGTAGTGCAGGGTCTGTCGATCTCTGTCCCCCATGTGTAGTGCAGGGTCTGTCGCTCTCTCTCCTCCATGTGTATTGCGGGGTCTGTCGCTCTCTCTCCTCCATGTGTAGTGCGGGGTCTGTCGCTCTCTCTCTCCTCCATGTGTAGTGCGGGGTCTGTCGCTCTCTCTCCTCCATGTGTAGTGCGGGGTTTGTCGCTCTCTCTCCTCCATGTGTAGTGCAGGGTCTGTCGCTCTCTCTCCTCCATGTGCAGTGCGGGGTCTGTCGCTCTCTCTCCTCCATGTGTAGTGCGGGGTCTGTCGCTCTCTCTCCTCCATGTGTAGTGCGGGGTCTGTCGCTCTCTCTCCTCCATGTGCAGTGCGGGGTCTGTCACTCTCTCTCCTCCATGTGCAGTGCGGGGTCTGTCGCTCTCTCTCCTCCATGTGTAGTGCGGGGTCTGTCGCTCTCTCTCCTCCATGTGTAGTGCGGGGTCTGTCACTCTCTCTCCTCCATGTGTAGTGCGGGGTCTGTCGCTCTCTCTCCTCCATGTGCAGTGCGGGGTCTGTCGCTCTCTCTCCTCCATGTGTAGTGCGGGGTCTGTCGCTCTCTCTCCTCCATGTGTAGTGCGGAGTCTGTCGCTCTCTCTCCTCCATGTGTAGTGCGGGGTCTGTCGCTCTCTCTCCTCCATGTGCAGTGCGGGGTCTGTCGCTCTCTCTCCTCCATGTGCAGTGCGGGGTCTGTCGCTCTCTCTCCTCCATGTGTAGTGCGGGGTCTGTCGCTCTCTCTCCTCCATGTGTAGTGCGGGGTCTGTCACTCTCTCTCCTCCATGTGTAGTGCGGGGTCTGTCGCTCTCTCTCCTCCATGTGCAGTGCGGGGTCTGTCGCTCTCTCTCCTCCATGTGTAGTGCGGGGTCTGTCGCTCTCTCTCCTCCATGTGTAGTGCGGAGTCTGTCGCTCTCTCTGCTCCATGTGTAGTGCGGGGTCTGTCGCTCTCTATCCCCCATGTGTAGTGCAGGGTCTGTCGCTCTCTCTCCCCCATGTGAAGTGCAGGGTCTGTCGCTCTCTCTCCTCCATGTGTAGTGCACGGTCTGTCGCTCTCTCTCCTCCATGTGTAGTGCAGGGTCTGTCGCTCTCTCTCCTCCATGTGTAGTGCAGGGTCTGTGGTTCTATCTCCCCCATGTGTAGTGCGGGGTCTGTCGCTCTCTCTCCCCCATGTGTAGTGCGGGGTCTGTCGCTCTCTCTCCCCCATGTGTAGTGCGGGGTCTGTCGCTCTCTCTCCCCCATGTGTAGTGCGGGGTCTGTCGCTCTCTCTCCCCCATGTGTAGTGCGGGGTCTGTCGCTCTCTCTCCTCCATGTCTAGTGCGGGGTCTGTCACTCTCTCTCCTCCATGTGTAGTGCGGGGTCTGTCGCTCTCTCTCCTCCATGTGTAGTGCGGGATCTGTCGCTCTCTCTCCTCCATGTGTAGTGCAGGGTCTGTTGCTCTCTCTCCTCCATGTGTAGTGCGGAGTCTGTCGCTCTCTCTCCCCCATGTGTAGTGCAGGGTCTGTCGCTCTCTCTCCTGCATGTGTAGTGCAGGGTCTGTCACTCTCTCTCCCCCATGTGTAGTGCGGGGTCTGTCGCTCTCTCTCCTCCATGTGTAGTGCGGGGTCTGTCGCTCTCTCTCCTCCATGTGTAGTGCAGGGTCTGTCGCTCTCTCTCCTCCATGTGTAGTGCGGAGTCTGTCGCTCTCTCTCCTCCATGTGTAGTGCGGAGTCTGTCGCTCTCTCTCCCCCATGTGTAGTGCAGGGTCTGTCGATCTCTGTCCCCCATGTGTAGTGCAGGGTCTGTCGCTCTCTCTCCTCCATGTGTAGTGCGGGGTCTGTCGCTCTCTCTCCTCCATGTGTAGTGCGGGGTCTGTCGCTCTCTCTCTCCTCCATGTGTAGTGCGGGGTCTGTCGCTCTCTCTCCTCCATGTGTAGTGCGGGGTCTGTCGCTCTCTCTCCTCCATGTGTAGTGCAGGGTCTGTCGCTCTCTCTCCTCCATGTGTAGTGCGGAGTCTGTCGCTCTCTCTCCCCCATGTGTAGTGCAGGGTCTGTCGATCTCTGTCCCCCATGTGTAGTGCAGGGTCTGTCGCTCTCTCTCCTCCATGTGTATTGCGGGGTCTGTCGCTCTCTCTCCTCCATGTGTAGTGCGGGGTCTGTCGCTCTCTCTCTCCTCCATGTGTAGTGCGGGGTCTGTCGCTCTCTCTCCTCCATGTGTAGTGCGGGGTTTGTCGCTCTCTCTCCTCCATGTGTAGTGCAGGGTCTGTCGCTCTCTCTCCTCCATGTGCAGTGCGGGGTCTGTCGCTCTCTCTCTTCCATGTGTAGTGCGGGGTCTGTCGCTCTCTCTCCTCCATGTGTAGTGCGGGGTCTGTCGCTCTCTCTCCTCCATGTGCAGTGCGGGGTCTGTCGCTCTCTCTCCTCCATGTGCAGTGCGGGGTCTGTCGCTCTCTCTCCTCCATGTGTAGTGCGGGGTCTGTCGCTCTCTCTCCTCCATGTGTAGTGCGGGGTCTGTCACTCTCTCTCCTCCATGTGTAGTGCGGGGTCTGTCGCTCTCTCTCCTCCATGTGCAGTGCGGGGTCTGTCGCTCTCTCTCCTCCATGTGTAGTGCGGGGTCTGTCGCTCTCTCTCCTCCATGTGTAGTGCGGAGTCTGTCGCTCTCTCTGCTCCATGTGTAGTGCGGGGTCTGTCGCTCTCTATCCCCCATGTGTAGTGCAGGGTCTGTCGCTCTCTCTCCCCCATGTGAAGTGCAGGGTCTGTCGCTCTCTCTCCTCCATGTGTAGTGCACGGTCTGTCGCTCTCTCTCCTCCATGTGTAGTGCAGGGTCTGTCGCTCTCTCTCCTCCATGTGTAGTGCAGGGTCTGTGGTTCTATCTCCCCCATGTGTAGTGCGGGGTCTGTCGCTCTCTCTCCCCCATGTGTAGTGCGGGGTCTGTCGCTCTCTCTCCCCCATGTGTAGTGCGGGGTCTGTCGCTCTCTCTCCCCCATGTGTAGTGCGGGGTCTGTCGCTCTCTCTCCCCCATGTGTAGTGCGGGGTCTGTCGCTCTCTCTCCTCCATGTCTAGTGCGGGGTCTGTCGCTCTCTCTCCTCCATGTGTAGTGCGGGGTCTGTCGCTCTCTCTCCTCCATGTGTAGTGCGGGATCTGTCGCTCTCTCTCCTCCATGTGTAGTGCAGGGTCTGTTGCTCTCTCTCCTCCATGTGTAGTGCGGGGTCTGTCGCTCTCTCTCCTCCAAGTGTAGTGCGGGGTCTGTCGCTCTCTCTCCTCCATGTGTAGTGCAGGGTCTGTCGCTCTCTCTCCTCCATGTGTAGTGCGGAGTCTGTCGTTCTCTCTCCTCCATGTGTAGTGCGGGGTCTGTCGCTCTCTCTCCCCCATGTATAGTGCGGGGTCTGTCGCTCTCTTTCCTCCATGTGTAGTACGGAGTCTGTCGCTCTCTCTCCTCCATGTGTAGTGCAGGGTCTGTCGCTTTCTCGCCTCCATGTGTAGTGCGGGGTCTGTCGCTCTCTCTCCTCCATGTGTAGCGCGGGGTCTGTCGCTCTCTCTCCCCCATGTGTAGTGCAGGGTCTGTAGCTCTCTCTCCTCCATGTGTAGTGCGGGGTCTGTCGCTCTCTCTCCCCCATGTGTAGTGTGGGGTCTGTCGCTCTCTCTTCCCCATGTGTAGTGCGGGGTCTGTCGCTCTCTCTCCCCCATGTGTAGTGCAGGGTCTGTCGCTCTCTCTCCTCCATGTATAGTGCGGGGTCTCTCGCTCTCTCTCCCCCATGTGTAGTGCGGGGTCTGTCGCTCTCTCTCCCCCATGTGTAGTGCGGGGTCTGTCGCTCTCTCTCCTCCATGTGTAGTGCGGGGTCTGTCGCTCTCTCTCCTCCATGTGTAGTGCGGGATCTGTCGCTCTCTCTCCTCCATGTGTAGCGCAGGGTCTGTCGATCTCTCTCCCCCATGTGTAGTGCAGGGTCTGTCGCTCTCTCTCCTCCATGTGTAGTGCGGAGTCTGTCGATCTCTCTCCCCCATGTGTAGTGCAGGGTCTGTCGCTCTCTCTCCTCCATGTGTAGTGCGGAGTCTGTCGCTCTCTCTCCCCCATGTGTAGTGCAGGGTCTGTCGCTCTCTCTCCTGCATGTGTAGTGCAGGGTCTGTCACTCTCTCTCCCCCATGTGTAGTGCGGGGTCTGTCGCTCTCTCTCCTCCATGTGTAGTGCGGGGTCTGTCGCTCTCTCTCCTCCATGTGTAGTGCAGGGTCTGTCGCTCTCTCTCCTCCATGTGTAGTGCGGAGTCTGTCGCTCTCTCTCCCCCATGTGTAGTGCAGGGTCTGTCGATCTCTGTCCCCCATGTGTAGTGCAGGGTCTGTCGCTCTCTCTCCTCCATGTGTAGTGCGGGGTCTGTCGCTCTCTCTCCTCCATGTGTAGTGCGGGGTCTGTCGCTCTCTCTCCTCCATGTGTAGTGCAGGGTCTGTCGCTCTCTCTCTCCTCCATGTGTAGTGCGGGGTCTGTCGCTCTCTCTCCTCCATGTGTAGTGCGGGGTCTGTCGCTCTCTCTCCTCCATGTGTAGTGCAGGGTCTGTCGCTCTCTCTCCTCCATGTGTAGTGCGGAGTCTGTCGCTCTCTCTCCCCCATGTGTAGTGCAGGGTCTGTCGATCTCTGTCCCCCATGTGTAGTGCAGGGTCTGTCGCTCTCTCTCCTCCATGTGTATTGCGGGGTCTGTCGCTCTCTCTCCTCCATGTGTAGTGCGGGGTCTGTCGCTCTCTCTCTCCTCCATGTGTAGTGCGGGGTCTGTCGCTCTCTCTCCTCCATGTGTAGTGCGGGGTTTGTCGCTCTCTCTCCTCCATGTGTAGTGCAGGGTCTGTCGCTCTCTCTCCTCCATGTGCAGTGCGGGGTCTGTCGCTCTCTCTCCTCCATGTGTAGTGCGGGGTCTGTCGCTCTCTCTCCTCCATGTGTAGTGCGGGGTCTGTCGCTCTCTCTCCTCCATGTGCAGTGCGGGGTCTGTCACTCTCTCTCCTCCATGTGCAGTGCGGGGTCTGTCGCTCTCTCTCCTCCATGTGTAGTGCGGGGTCTGTCGCTCTCTCTCCTCCATGTGTAGTGCGGGGTCTGTCACTCTCTCTCCTCCATGTGTAGTGCGGGGTCTGTCGCTCTCTCTCCTCCATGTGCAGTGCGGGGTCTGTCGCTCTCTCTCCTCCATGTGTAGTGCGGGGTCTGTCGCTCTCTCTCCTCCATGTGTAGTGCGGAGTCTGTCGCTCTCTCTCCTCCATGTGTAGTGCGGGGTCTGTCGCTCTCTCTCCTCCATGTGCAGTGCGGGGTCTGTCGCTCTCTCTCCTCCATGTGCAGTGCGGGGTCTGTCGCTCTCTCTCTTCCATGTGTAGTGCGGGGTCTGTCGCTCTCTCTCCTCCATGTGTAGTGCGGGGTCTGTCACTCTCTCTCCTCCATGTGTAGTGCGGGGTCTGTCGCTCTCTCTCCTCCATGTGCAGTGCGGGGTCTGTCGCTCTCTCTCCTCCATGTGTAGTGCGGGGTCTGTCGCTCTCTCTCCTCCATGTGTAGTGCGGAGTCTGTCGCTCTCTCTGCTCCATGTGTAGTGCGGGGTCTGTCGCTCTCTATCCCCCATGTGTAGTGCAGGGTCTGTCGCTCTCTCTCCCCCATGTGAAGTGCAGGGTCTGTCGCTCTCTCTCCTCCATGTGTAGTGCACGGTCTGTCGCTCTCTCTCCTCCATGTGTAGTGCAGGGTCTGTCGCTCTCTCTCCTCCATGTGTAGTGCAGGGTCTGTGGTTCTATCTCCCCCATGTGTAGTGCGGGGTCTGTCGCTCTCTCTCCCCCATGTGTAGTGCGGGGTCTGTCGCTCTCTCTCCCCCATGTGTAGTGCGGGGTCTGTCGCTCTCTCTCCCCCATGTGTAGTGCGGGGTCTGTCGCTCTCTCTCCCCCATGTGTAGTGCGGGGTCTGTCGCTCTCTCTCCTCCATGTCTAGTGCAGGGTCTGTCGCTCTCTCTCCTCCATGTGTAGTGCGGGGTCTGTCGCTCTCTCTCCTCCATGTGTAGTGCGGGATCTGTCGCTCTCTCTCCTCCATGTGTAGTGCAGGGTCTGTTGCTCTCTCTCCTCCATGTGTAGTGCGGGGTCTGTCGCTCTCTCTCCTCCAAGTGTAGTGCGGGGTCTGTCGCTCTCTCTCCTCCATGTGTAGTGCAGGGTCTGTCGCTCTCTCTCCTCCATGTGTAGTGCGGAGTCTGTCGCTCTCTCTCCTCCATGTGTAGTGCGGGGTCTGTCGCTCTCTCTCCCCCATGTATAGTGCGGGGTCTGTCGCTCTCTTTCCTCCATGTGTAGTACGGAGTCTGTCGCTCTCTCTCCTCCATGTGTAGTGCAGGGTCTGTCGCTTTCTCGCCTCCATGTGTAGTGCGGGGTCTGTCGCTCTCTCTCCTCCATGTGTAGCGCAGAGTCTGTGGTTCTCTCTCCTCCATGTGTAGCGCGGGGTCTGTCGCTCTCTCTCCCCCATGTGTAGTGCAGGGTCTGTAGCTCTCTCTCCTCCATGTGTAGTGCGGGGTCTGTCGCTCTCTCTCCCCCATGTGTAGTGTGGGGTCTGTCGCTCTCTCTTCCCCATGTGTAGTGCGGGGTCTGTCGCTCTCTCTCCCCCATGTGTAGTGCAGGGTCTGTCGCTCTCTCTCCTCCATGTATAGTGCGGGGTCTCTCGCTCTCTCTCCCCCATGTGTAGTGCGGGGTCTGTCGCTCTCTCTCCCCCATGTGTAGTGCGGGGTCTGTCGCTCTCTCTCCTCCATGTGTAGTGCGGGGTCTGTCGCTCTCTCTCCTCCATGTGTAGTGCGGGATCTGTCGCTCTCTCTCCTCCATGTGTAGCGCAGGGTCTGTCGATCTCTCTCCCCCATGTGTAGTGCAGGGTCTGTCGCTCTCTCTCCTCCATGTGTAGTGCGGAGTCTGTCGCTCTCTCTCCCCCATGTGTAGTGCAGGGTCTGTCGCTCTCTCTCCTGCATGTGTAGTGCAGGGTCTGTCACTCTCTCTCCCCCATGTGTAGTGCGGGGTCTGTCGCTCTCTCTCCTCCATGTGTAGTGCGGGGTCTGTCGCTCTCTCTCCTCCATGTGTAGTGCAGGGTCTGTCGCTCTCTCTCCTCCATGTGTAGTGCGGAGTCTGTCGCTCTCTCTCCCCCATGTGTAGTGCAGGGTCTGTCGATCTCTGTCCCCCATGTGTAGTGCAGGGTCTGTCGCTCTCTCTCCTCCATGTGTAGTGCGGGGTCTGTCGCTCTCTCTCCTCCATGTGTAGTGCGGGGTCTGTCGCTCTCTCTCCTCCATGTGTAGTGCAGGGTCTGTCGCTCTCTCTCTCCTCCATGTGTAGTGCGGGGTCTGTCGCTCTCTCTCCTCCATGTGTAGTGCGGGGTCTGTCGCTCTCTCTCCTCCATGTGTAGTGCAGGGTCTGTCGCTCTCTCTCCTCCATGTGTAGTGCGGAGTCTGTCGCTCTCTCTCCCCCATGTGTAGTGCAGGGTCTGTCGATCTCTGTCCCCCATGTGTAGTGCAGGGTCTGTCGCTCTCTCTCCTCCATGTGTATTGCGGGGTCTGTCGCTCTCTCTCCTCCATGTGTAGTGCGGGGTCTGTCGCTCTCTCTCTCCTCCATGTGTAGTGCGGGGTCTGTCGCTCTCTCTCCTCCATGTGTAGTGCGGGGTTTGTCGCTCTCTCTCCTCCATGTGTAGTGCAGGGTCTGTCGCTCTCTCTCCTCCATGTGCAGTGCGGGGTCTGTCGCTCTCTCTCCTCCATGTGTAGTGCGGGGTCTGTCGCTCTCTCTCCTCCATGTGTAGTGCGGGGTCTGTCGCTCTCTCTCCTCCATGTGCAGTGCGGGGTCTGTCACTCTCTCTCCTCCATGTGCAGTGCGGGTTCTGTCGCTCTCTCTCCTCCATGTGTAGTGCGGGGTCTGTCGCTCTCTCTCCTCCATGTGTAGTGCGGGGTCTGTCACTCTCTCTCCTCCATGTGTAGTGCGGGGTCTGTCGCTCTCTCTCCTCCATGTGCAGTGCGGGGTCTGTCGCTCTCTCTCCTCCATGTGTAGTGCGGGGTCTGTCGCTCTCTCTCCTCCATGTGTAGTGCGGAGTCTGTCGCTCTCTCTCCTCCATGTGTAGTGCGGGGTCTGTCGCTCTCTCTCCCCCATGTGTAGTGCAGGGTCTGTCGCTCTCTCTCCTCCATGTGTAGTGCGGGGTTTGTCGCTCTCTCTCCTCCATGTGTAGTGCGGGGTCTGTCACTCTCTCTCCTCCATGTGTAGTGCGGGGTCTGTAGCTCTCTCTCCTCCATGTGTAGTGCGGGGTCTGTCGCTCTCTCTCCTCCATGTGTAGTGAGGCGTCTGTCGCTCTCTCTCCCCCATGTGTAGTGAGGCGTCTGTCGCTCTCTCTCCCCCATGTGTAGTGAGGCGTCTGTCGCTCTCTCTCCCCCATGTGTAGTGAGGGGTCTGTCGCTCTCTCTCCCCCATGTGTAGTGCGGGGTCTGTCGCTCTCTCTCCCCCATGTGTAGTGCGGGGTCTGTCGCTCTCTCTCCTCCATGTGTAGTGCGGGGTCTGTCCCTCTCTCTCCTCCATGTATAGTGCAGGGTTTGTCGCTCTCTCTCCTCCATGTGTAGTGCGGGGTCTGTCGCTCTATCTCCCCCATGTGTAGTGCGGGGTCTGTCGCTCTCTCTCCCCCATGTGTAGTGCAGGGTCTGTCGCTCTCTCTCCCCCATGTGAAGTGCAGGGTCTGTCGCTCTCTCTCCTCCATGTGTAGTGCGGGGTCTGTCGCTCTCTCTCCTCCATGTGTAGTGCAGGGTCTGTGGTTATATCTCCTCCATGTGTAGTGCGGGGTCTGTCGCTCTCTCTCCTCCATGTGTAGTGCGGGGTCTGTCGCTCTCTCTCCCCCATGTGTAGTGCAGGGTCTGTCGCTCTCTCTCCCCCATGTGTAGTGGGGGTCTGTCACTCTCTCTCCTCCATGTGTAGTGCGGGGTCTGTCGCTCTCTCTCCCCCATGTGCAGTGCAGGGTCTGTCGCTCTCTCTACCCCATGTGTAGTGCGGGGTCTGTCGCTCTCTCTCCCCCATGTGTAGTGCGGGGTCTGTCGCTCTCTCTCCCCCATGTGTAGTGCGGGGTCTGTCGCTCTCTCTCCTCCATGTGTAGTGCAGGGTCTGTCGCTCTCTCTCCCCCATGTGTAGTGCGGGGTCTGTCACTCTCTCTCCTCCATGTGTAGTGCGGGGTCTGTCGCTCTCTCTCCTCCATGTGAAGTGCGGGATCTGTCGCTCTCTCTCCTCCATGTGTAGTGCGGGGTCTGTCGCTCTCTCTCCCCCATGTGCAGTGCAGGGTCTGTCGCTCTCTCTACCCCATGTGTAGTGCGGGGTCTGTCGCTCTCTCTCCCCCATGTGTAGTGCGGGGTCTGTCGCTCTCTCTCCCCCATGTGTAGTGCGGGGTCTGTCGCTCTCTCTCCTCCATGTGAAGTGCGGGATCTGTCGCTCTCTCTCCTCCATGTGTAGTGCGGGGTCTGTCGCTCTCTCTCCTCCATGTGAAGTGCGGGGCTTGTTGCTCTCTCTCCTCCATGTGTAGTGCGGGGTCTGTCACTCTCTCTCCTCCATGTGTAGTGCAGGTTCTGTAGCTCTCTCTTCTCCATGTGTAGTGCGGGGTCTGTCGCTCTCTCTCCTCCATGTGTAGTGCGGGGTCTGTCGCTCTCTCTCCCCCATGTGTAGTGAGGGGTCTGTCGCTCTCTCTCCCCCATGTGTAGTGCGGGGTCTGTCGCTCTCTCTCCTCCATGTGTAGTGCAGGGTCTGTCGCTCTCTCTCCTCCATGTATAGTGCAGGGTCTGTCGCTCTCTCTCCTCCATGTGTAGTGCGGGGTCTGTCGCTCTCTCTCCCCCATGTGTAGTGCGGGGGCTGTCGCTCTCTCTCCCCCATGTGTAGTGCGGGGTCTGTCGCTCTCTCTCCCCCATGTGTAGTGCAGGGTCTGTCGCTTTCTCTCCTCCATGTGTAGTGCGGGGTCTGTGGTTCTCTCTCCTCCATGTGTAGCGCGGGGTCTGTCGCTCTCTCTCCCCCATGTGTAGTGCAGGGTCTGTAGCTCTCTCTCCTCCATGTGTAGTGCGGGGTCTGTCGCTCTCACTCCCCCATGTGTAGTGTGGGGTCTGTCGCTCTCTCTCCCCCATGTGTAGTGT
This sequence comes from Phyllobates terribilis, assembly GCF_046119375.1. Lineage (NCBI taxonomy): Eukaryota > Metazoa > Chordata > Amphibia > Anura > Dendrobatidae > Phyllobates > Phyllobates terribilis. Next base: position 597,818,059 of record NW_027362761.1, read on the forward strand.
GGGGTCTGTCGCTATCTCTCCCCCATGTGCAGTGCGGGGTCTGTCGCTCTCTCTCCCCCATGTTTAGTGCGGGGTCTGTCGCTCTCTCTCCTCCATGTATAGTGCGGGGTCTCTCGCTCTCTCTCCCCCATGTGTAGTGCGGGGTCTGTCGCTCTCTCTCCCCCATGTGTAGTGCGGGGTCTGTCGCTCTCTCTCCTCCATGTGTAGTGCGGGGTCTGTCGCTCTCTCTCCTCCATGTGTAGTGCGGGATCTGTCGCTCTCTCTCCTCCATGTGTAGTGCAGGGTCTGTCGCTCTCGCTCCTCCATGTGTAGTGCGGGATCTGTCGCTCTCTCTCCTCCATGTGTAGTGCAGGTTCTGTAGCTCTCTCTTCTCCATGTGTAGTGCGGGGTCTGTCGCTCTCTCTCCCCCATGTGTAGTGCAGGGTCTGTAGCTCTCTCTCCTCCATGTGTAGTGCGGGGTCTGTCGCTCTCACTCCCCCATGTGTAGTGTGGGGTTTGTCGCTCTCTCTCCCCCATGTGTAGTGTGGGGTCTGTCGCTATCTCTCCCCCATGTGCAGTGCGGGGTCTGTCGCTCTCTCTCCCCCATGTTTAGTGCGGGGTCTGTCGCTCTCTCTCCTCCATGTATAGTGCGGGGTCTCTCGCTCTCTCTCCCCCATGTGTAGTGCGGGGTCTGTCGCTCTCTCTCCCCCATGTGTAGTGCGGGGTCTGTCGCTCTCTCTCCTCCATGTGTAGTGCGGGGTCTGTCGCTCTCTCTCCTCCATGTGTAGTGCGGGATCTGTCGCTCTCTCTCCTCCATGTGTAGTGCAGGGTCTGTCGCTCTCGCTCCTCCATGTGTAGTGCGGGATCTGTCGCTCTCTCTCCTCCATGTGTAGTGCAGGTTCTGTAGCTCTCTCTTCTCCATGTGTAGTGCGGGGTCTGTCGCTCTCTCTCCTCCATGTGTAGTGCGGGGTCTGTCGCTCTCTCTCCTCCATGTGTAGTGCGGGGTCTGTGGTTCTCTCTCCTCCATGTGTAGTGCGGGGTCTGTAGCTCTCTCTCCCCCATGTGTAGTGCAGGGTCTGTAGCTCTCTCTCCTCCATGTGTAGTGCGGGGTCTGTCGCTCTCTCTCCCCCATGTGTAGTGTGGGGTCTGTCGCTCTCTCTCCCCCATGTGTAGTGCGGGGTCTGTCGCTCTCTCTCCCCCATGTGTAGTGCGGGGTCTGTCGCTCTCTCTCCTCCATGTATAGTGCGGGGTCTCTCGCTCTCTCTCCCCCATGTGTAGTGCGGGGTCTGTCGCTCTCTCTCCCCCATGTGTAGTGCGGGGTCTGTCGCTCTCTCTCCTCCATGTGTAGTGCGGGGTCTGTCGCTCTCTCTCCTCCATGTGTAGTGCGGGATCTGTCGCTCTCTCTCCTCCATGTGTAGCGCAGGGTCTGTCGCTCTCTCTCCCCCATGTGTAGTGCAGGGTCTGTCGCTCTCTCTCCTCCATGTGTAGTGCAGGGTCTGTCGCTCTCTCTCCTCCATGTGTAGTGCAGGGTCTGTCACTCTCTCTCCCCCATGTGTAGTGCGGGGTCTGTCGCTCTCTCTCCTCCATGTGTAGTGCGGGGTCTGTCGCTCTCTCTCCTCCATGTGTAGTGCAGGGTTTGTCGCTCTCTCTCCTCCATGTGTAGTGCGGAGTCTGTCGCTCTCTCTCTCTCCCATGTGTAGTGCGGGGTCTGTCGCTCTCTCTCCCCCATGTATAGTGCGGGGTCTGTCGCTCTCTTTCCTCCATGTGTAGTGCGGGGTCTGTCGCTCTCTCTCACCCATGTGTAGTGCGGGGTCTGTCGCTCTCTCTCCTCCATGTGTAGTTCAGAGTCTGTCGCTCTCTCTCCTCCATGTGTAGTGCGGGGTCTGTCGCTCTCTCTCCCCCATGTGTAGTGCAGGGTCTGTCGATCTCTGTCCCCCATGTGTAGTGCAGGGTCTGTCGCACTCTCTCCTCCATGTGTAGTGCGGGGTCTGTCGCTCTCTCTCCTCCATGTGTAGTGCGGGGTCTGTCGCTCTCTCTCTCCTCCATGTGTAGTGCGGGGTCTGTCGCTCTCTCTCCTCCATGTGTAGTGCGGGGTTTGTCGCTCTCTCTCCTCCATGTGTAGTGCGGGGTCTGTCACTCTCTCTCCTCCATGTGTAGTGCGGGGTCTGTCGCTCTCTCTCCTCCATGTGTAGTGCGGGGTCTGTCGCTCTCTCTCCTCCATGTGTAGTGCGGGGTCTGTCGCTCTCTCTCCCCCATGTGTAGTGCAGGGTCTGTCGCTCTCTCTCCTCCATGTGTAGTGCGGGGTTTGTCGCTCTCTCTCCTCCATGTGTAGTGCGGGGTCTGTCACTCTCTCTCCTCAATGTGTAGTGCAGGGTCTGTAGCTCTCTCTCCTCCATGTGTAGTGCGGGTTCTGTCGCTCTCTCTCCTCCATGTGTAGTGAGGCGTCTGTCGCTCTCTCTCCCCCATGTGTAGTGAGGCGTCTGTCGCTCTCTCTCCCCCATGTGTAGTGAGGGGTCTGTCGCTCTCTCTCCCCCATGTGTAGTGCGGGGTCTGTCGCTCTCTCTCCCCCATGTGTAGTGCGGGGTCTGTCGCTCTCTCTCCTCCATGTGTAGTGCGGGGTCTGTCGCTCTCTCTCCTCCATGTATAGTGCAGGGTCTGTCGCTCTCTCTCCTCCATGTGTAGTGCGGGGTCTGTCGCTTTCTCTCCCCCATGTGTAGTGCGGGGTCTGTCGCTCTCTCTCCCCCATGTGTAGTGCAGGGTCTGTCGCTCTCTCTCCCCCATGTGAAGTGCGGGGTCTGTCGCTCTCTCTCCTCCATGTGTAGTGCGGGGTCTGTCGCTCTCTCTCCTCCATGTGTAGTGCGGGGTCTGTCGCTCTCTCTCCTCCATGTGTAGTGCGGGGTCTGTCGCTCTCTCTCCTCCATGTGTAGTGCGAGGTCTGTCGCTCTCTCTCCCCCATGTGTAGTGCGGGGTCTGTCGCTCTCTCTCCTCCATGTGTAGTGCGGGGTCTGTCGCTCTCTCCCCCATGTGTAGTGCGGGGTCTGTCGCTCTCTCTCCTCCATGTGTAGTGCGGGGTCTGTCGCTCTCTCTCCCCCATGTGTAGTGCAGGGTCTGTCGCTCTCTCTCCCCCATGTGTAGTGCAGGGTCTGTCGCTCTCTCTCCCCCATGTGTAGTGCAGGGTCTGTCGCTCTCTCTCCCCCATGTGTAGTGCGGGGTCTGTCGCTCTCTCTCCCCCATGTGTAGTGCAGGGTCTGTCGCTCTCTCTCCCCCATGTGTAGTGCGGGGTCTGTCGCTCTCTCTCCCCCATGTGTAGTGCGGGGTCTGTCGCTCTCTCTCCCCCATGTGTAGTGCGGGGTCTGTCGCTCTCTCTCCCCCATGTGTAGTGCAGGGTCTGTCGCTCTCTCTCCCCCATGTGTAGTGCGGGGTCTGTCGCTCTCTCTCCCCCATGTGTAGTGCGGGGTCTGTCGCTCTCTCTCCCCCATGTGTAGTGCGGGGTCTGTCGCTCTCTCCCCCATGTGTAGTGCAGGGTCTGTTGCTCTCTCCCCCATGTGTAGTGCGGGGTCTGTCGCTCTCTCTCCTCCATGTGTAGTGCGGGGTCTGTCGCTCTCTCTCTCCTCCATGTGTAGTGCGGGGTCTGTCGCTCTCTCTCCTCCATGTGTAGTGCGGGGTCTGTCGCTCTCTCTCCCCCATGTGTAGTGCAGGGTCTGTCGCTCTCTCTCCCCCATGTGTAGTGCAGGGTCTGTCGCTCTCTCTCCTCCATGTGTAGTGCGGGGTTTGTCGCTCTCTCTCCTCCATGTGTAGTGCGGGGTCTGTCACTCTCTCTCCTCCATGTGTAGTGCAAGGTCTGTAGCTCTCTCTCCTCCATGTGTAGTGCGGGTTCTGTCGCTCTCTCTCCTCCATGTGTAGTGAGGCGTCTGTCGCTCTCTCTCCCCCATGTGTAGTGAGGCGTCTGTCGCTCTCTCTCCCCCATGTGTAGTGAGGGGTCTGTCGCTCTCTCTCCCCCATGTGTAGTGCGGGGTCTGTCGCTCTCTCTCCCCCATGTGTAGTGCGGGGTCTGTCGCTCTCTCTCCTCCATGTATAGTGCGGGGTCTGTCGCTCTATCTCCTCCATGTATAGTGCAGGGTCTGTCGCTCTCTGTCCTCCATGTGTAGTGCGGGGTCTGTCGCTCTCTCTCCCCCATGTGTAGTGCGGGGTCTGTCGCTCTCTCTCCCCCATGTGTAGTGCAGGGTCTGTCGCTCTCTCTCCCCCATGTGAAGTGCAGGGTCTGTCGCTCTCTCTCCTCCATGTGTAGTGCGGGGTCTGTCGCTCTCTCTCCTCCATGTGTAGTGCAGGGTCTGTGGTTCTATCTCCTCCATGTGTAGTGCGGGGTCTGTCGCTCTCTCTCCTCCATGTGTAGTGCGGGGTCTGTCGCTCTCTCTCCCCCATGTGTAGTGCAGGGTCTGTCGCTCTCTCTCCCCCATGTGTAGTGGGGGTCTGTCACTCTCTCTCCTCCATGTGTAGTGCGGGGTCTGTCGCTCTCTCTCCCCCATGTGCAGTGCAGGGTCTGTCGCTCTCTCTCCCCCATGTGTAGTGCGGGGTCTGTCGCTCTCTCTCCCCCATGTGTAGTGCGGGGTCTGTCGCTCTCTCTCCCCCATGTGTAGTGCAGGGTCTGTCGCTCTCTCTCCCCCATGTGTAGTGCAGGGTCTGTCGCTCTCTCTCCCCCATGTGTAGTGCAGGGTCTGTCGCTCTCTCTCCCCCATGTGTAGTGCGGGGTCTGTCGCTCTCTCTCCCCCATGTGTAGTGCAGGGTCTGTCACTCTCTCTCCCCCATGTGTAGTGCGGGGTCTGTCGCTCTCTCCCCCATGTGTAGTGCGGGGTCTGTCGCTCTCTCTCCCCCATGTGTAGTGCGGGGTCTGTCGCTCTCTCTCTCCCCCATGTGTAGTGCGGGGTCTGTCGCTCTCTCTCCTCCATGTGTAGTGCGGGGTCTGTCGCTCTCTCTCTCCCCCATGTGTAGTGCGGGGTCTGTCGCTCTCTCTCTCCTCCATGTGTAGTGCGGGGTCTGTCGCTCTCTCTCCTCCATGTGTAGCGCGGGGTCTGTCGCTCTGTCTCCCCCATGTGTAGTGCAGGGTCTGTCGCTCTCTCTCCTCCATGTGTAGTGGGGGGCTGTCGCTCTCTCTCCCCCATGTGTAGTGCAGGGTCTGTCGCTCTCTCTCCCCCATGTGTAGTGCAGAGTCTGTCGCTCTCTCTCCCCCATGTGTAGTGCGGGGTCTGTCGCTCTCTCTCCCCCATGTGTAGTGCAGGGCCTGTTGCTCTCTCCCCCATGTGTAGTGCGGGGTCTATCGCTCTCTCTCCTCCATGTGTAGTGCGAGGTCTGTCGCTCTCTCTCCCCCATGTGTAGTGCGGGGTCTGTCGCTCTCTCCCCCATGTGTAGTGCGGGGTCTGTCGCTCTCTCTCCTCCATGTGTAGTGCGGGGTCTGTCGCTCTCTCTCCCCCATGTGTAGTGCAGGGTCTGTCGCTCTCTCTCCACCATGTGTAGTGCAGGGTCTGTCGCTCTCTCTCCCCCATGTGTAGTGCAGGGTCTGTCGCTCTCTCTCCCCCATGTGTAGTGCGGGGTCTGTCGCTCTCTCTCCCCCATGTGTAGTGCAGGGTCTGTCGCTCTCTCTCCCCCATGTGTAGTGCGGGGTCTGTCGCTCTCTCTCCCCCATGTGTAGTGCGGGGTCTGTCGCTCTCTCTCCCCCATGTGTAGTGCGGGGTCTGTCGCTCTCTCTCCCCCATGTGTAGTGCAGGGTCTGTCGCTCTCTCTCCCCCATGTGTAGTGCGGGGTCTGTCGCTCTCTCTCCCCCATGTGTAGTGCGGGGTCTGTCGCTCTCTCTCCCCCATGTGTAGTGCGGGGTCTGTCGCTCTCTCTCCTCCATGTGTAGTGCGGGGTCTGTCGCTCTCTCTCTCCTCCATGTGTAGTGCGGGGTCTGTCGCTCTCTCTCCTCCATGTGTAGTGCGGGGTCTGTCGCTCTCTCTCCCCCATGTGTAGTGCAGGGTCTGTCGCTCTCTCTCCCCCATGTGTAGTGCAGGGTCTGTCGCTCTCTCTCCCCCATGTGTAGTGCGGGGTCTGTCGCTCTCTCTCCCCCATGTGTAGTGCAGGGTCTGTCGCTCTCTCCCCCATGTGTAGTGTGGGGTCTGTCGCTCTCTCTCCTCCATGTGTAGTGCGGGGTCTGTCGCTCTCTCTCCCCCATGTGTAGTGCAGGGTCGGTCGCTCTCTCTCCCCCATGTGTAGTGCAGGGTCTGTCGCTCTCTCTCCCCCATGTGTAGTGCGGGGTCTGTCGCTCTCTCTCCCCCATGTGTAGTGCAGGGTCTGTCGCTCTCTCCCCCATGTGTAGTGCGGGGTATGTCGCTCTCTCTCCCCATGTGTAGTGCGGGGTCTGTCGCTCTCTCCCCCATGTGTAGTGCGGGGTCTGTCGCTCTCTCTCCTCCATGTGTAGTGCGGGGTCTGTCGCTCTCTCTCTCCCCCATGTGTAGTGCGGGGTCTGTCGCTCTCTCTCTCCTCCATGTGTAGTGCGGGGTCTGTCGCTCTCTCTCCTCCATGTGTAGTGCGGGGTCTGTCGCTCTGTCTCCCCCATGTGTAGTGCAGGGTCTGTCGCTCTCTCTCCTCCATGTGTAGTGGGGGGCTGTCGCTCTCTCTCCCCCATGTGTAGTGCAGGGTCTGTCACTCTCTCTCCCCCATGTGTAGTGCAGGGTCTGTCGCTCTCTCCCCCATGTGTAGTGCGGGGTCTGTCGCTCTCTCTCCTCCATGTGAAGTGCAGGGTCTGTCGCTCTCTCTCCTCCATGTGTAGTGCGGGGTCTGTCGCTCTCTCTCCTCCATGTGTAGTGCAGGGTCTGTCGCTCTCTCTCCTCCATGTGTAGTGCGGGGTCTGTCGCTCTCTCTCCCCCATGTGTAGTGCAGGGTCTGTCGCTCTCTCTCCCCCATGTGTAGTGCAGAGTCTGTCGCTCTCTCTCCCCCATGTGTAGTGCGGGGTCTGTCGCTCTCTCTCCCCCATGTGTAGTGCAGGGCCTGTTGCTCTCTCCCCCATGTGTAGTGCGGGGTCTATCGCTCTCTCTCCTCCATGTGTAGTGCGAGGTCTGTCGCTCTCTCTCCCCCATGTGTAGTGCGGGGTCTGTCGCTCTCTCCCCCATGTGTAGTGCGGGGTCTGTCGCTCTCTCTCCTCCATGTGTAGTGCGGGGTCTGTCGCTCTCTCTCCCCCATGTGTAGTGCAGGGTCTGTCGCTCTCTCTCCACCATGTGTAGTGCAGGGTCTGTCGCTCTCTCTCCCCCATGTGTAGTGCAGGGTCTGTCGCTCTCTCTCCCCCATGTGTAGTGCGGGGTCTGTCGCTCTCTCTCCCCCATGTGTAGTGCAGGGTCTGTCGCTCTCTCTCCCCCATGTGTAGTGCGGGGTCTGTCGCTCTCTCTCCCCCATGTGTAGTGCGGGGTCTGTCGCTCTCTCTCCCCCATGTGTAGTGCGGGGTCTGTCGCTCTCTCTCCCCCATGTGTAGTGCAGGGTCTGTCGCTCTCTCTCCCCCATGTGTAGTGCGGGGTCTGTCGCTCTCTCTCCCCCATGTGTAGTGCGGGGTCTGTCGCTCTCTCTCCCCCATGTGTAGTGCGGGGTCTGTCGCTCTCTCTCCTCCATGTGTAGTGCGGGGTCTGTCGCTCTCTCTCTCCTCCATGTGTAGTGCGGGGTCTGTCGCTCTCTCTCCTCCATGTGTAGTGCGGGGTCTGTCGCTCTCTCTCCCCCATGTGTAGTGCAGGGTCTGTCGCTCTCTCTCCCCCATGTGTAGTGCAGGGTCTGTCGCTCTCTCTCCCCCATGTGTAGTGCGGGGTCTGTCGCTCTCTCTCCCCCATGTGTAGTGCAGGGTCTGTCGCTCTCTCCCCCATGTGTAGTGCGGGGTCTGTCGCTCTCTCTCCTCCATGTGTAGTGCGGGGTCTGTCGCTCTCTCTCCCCCATGTGTAGTGCAGGGTCGGTCGCTCTCTCTCCCCCATGTGTAGTGCAGGGTCTGTCGCTCTCTCTCCCCCATGTGTAGTGCGGGGTCTGTCGCTCTCTCTCCCCCATGTGTAGTGCAGGGTCTGTCGCTCTCTCCCCCATGTGTAGTGCGGGGTATGTCGCTCTCTCTCCCCATGTGTAGTGCGGGGTCTGTCGCTCTCTCCCCCATGTGTAGTGCGGGGTCTGTCGCTCTCTCTCCTCCATGTGTAGTGCGGGGTCTGTCGCTCTCTCTCTCCCCCATGTGTAGTGCGGGGTCTGTCGCTCTCTCTCTCCTCCATGTGTAGTGCGGGGTCTGTCGCTCTCTCTCCTCCATGTGTAGTGCGGGGTCTGTCGCTCTGTCTCCCCCATGTGTAGTGCAGGGTCTGTCGCTCTCTCTCCTCCATGTGTAGTGGGGGGCTGTCGCTCTCTCTCCCCCATGTGTAGTGCAGGGTCTGTCACTCTCTCTCCCCCATGTGTAGTGCAGGGTCTGTCGCTCTCTCCCCCATGTGTAGTGCGGGGTCTGTCGCTCTCTCTCCTCCATGTGAAGTGCAGGGTCTGTCGCTCTCTCTCCTCCATGTGTAGTGCGGGGTCTGTCGCTCTCTCTCCTCCATGTGTAGTGCAGGGTCTGTCGCTCTCTCTCCTCCATGTGTAGTGCGGGGTCTGTCGCTCTCTCTCCCCCATGTGTAGTGCAGGGTCTGTCGCTCTCTCTCCCCCATGTGTAGTGCAGGGTCTGTCGCTCTCTCTCCCCCATGTGTAGTGCGGGGTCTGTCACTCTCTCTCCCCCATGTGTAGTGCAGGGTCTGTCGCTCTCTCCCCCATGTGTAGTGCGGGGTCTGTCGCTCTCTCTCCTCCATGTGTAGTGCGGGGTCTGTCGCTCTCTCTCCCCCATGTGTAGTGCAGGGTCGGTCGCTCTCTCTCCCCCATGTGTAGTGCAGGGTCTGTCGCTCTCTCTCCCCCATGTGTAGTGCGGGGTCTGTCGCTCTCTCTCCCCCATGTGTAGTGCAGGGTCTGTCGCTCTCTCCCCCATGTGTAGTGCGGGGTATGTCGCTCTCTCTCCCCATGTGTAGTGCGGGGTCTGTCGCTCTCTCCCCCATGTGTAGTACGGGGTCTGTCGCTCTCTCTCCTCCATGTGTAGTGCGGGGTCTGTCGCTCTCTCTCTCCCCCATGTGTAGTGCGGGGTCTGTCGCTCTCTCTCTCCTCCATGTGTAGTGCGGGGTCTGTCGCTCTCTCTCCTCCATGTGTAGTGCGGGGTCTGTCGCTCTGTCTCCCCCATGTGTAGTGCAGGGTCTGTCGCTCTCTCTCCTCCATGTGTAGTGGGGGGCTGTCGCTCTCTCTCCCCCATGTGTAGTGCAGGGTCTGTCACTCTCTCTCCCCCATGTGTAGTGCAGGGTCTGTCGCTCTCTCCCCCATGTGTAGTGCGGGGTCTGTCGCTCTCTCTCCTCCATGTGAAGTGCAGGGTCTGTCGCTCTCTCTCCTCCATGTGTAGTGCGGGGTCTGTCGCTCTCTCTCCTCCATGTGTAGTGCAGGGTCTGTCGCTCTCTCTCCTCCATGTGTAGTGCGGGGTCTGTCGCTCTCTCTCCTCCATGTGTAGTGCGGGGTTTGTCGCTCTCTCTCCTCCATGTGTAGTGCGGGGTCTGTCGCTCTCTCTCCCATGTGTAGTGCGGGGTCTGACGCTCTCTCCCCTCCATGTGTAGTGCGGGGTCTGTCGCTCTCTCTCCTCCATGTGTAGTTCAGAGTCTGTCGCTCTCTCTCCTCCATGTGTAGTGCGGGGTCTGTCGCTCTCTCTCCCCCATGTGTAGTGCAGGGTCTGTCGATCTCTGTCCCCCATGTGTAGTGCAGGGTCTGTCGCTCTCTCTCCCCCATGTGTAGTGCAGGGTCTGTCGCTCTCTCTCCTCCATGTGTAGTGCGGGGTCTGTCGCTCTCTCTCCTCCATGTGTAGTGCGGGGTCTGTCGCTCTCTCTCCTCCATGTGTAGTGCGGGGTCTGTCGCTCTCTCTCCTCCATGTGTAGTGCGGGGCTTGTTGCTCTCTCTCCTCCATGTGTAGTGCGGGGTCTGTCACTCTCTCTCCTCCATGTGTAGTGCAGGGTCTGTAGCTCTCTCTTCTCCATGTGTAGTGCGGGGTCTGTCGCTCTCTCTCCTCCATGTGTAGTGCGGGGTCTGTCGCTCTCTCTCCCCCATGTGTAATGAGGGGTCTGTCGCTCTCTCTCCCCCATGTGTAGTGCGGGGTCTGTCGCTCTCTCTCCTCCATGTGTAGTGCAGGGTCTGTCGCTCTCTCTCCTCCATGTATAGTGCAGGGTCTGTCGCTCTCTCTCCTCCATGTGTAGTGCGGGGTCTGTCGCTCTCTCTCCCCCATGTGTAGTGCGGGGGCTGTCGATTTCTCTCCCCCATGTGTAGTGCGGGGTCTGTCGCTCTCTCTCCCCCATGTGTAGTGCAGGGTCTGTCGCTTTCTCTCCTCCATGTGTAGTGCGGGGTCTGTGGTTCTCTCTCCTCCATGTGTAGCGCGGGGTCTGTCGCTCTCTCTCCCCCATGTGTAGTGCAGGGTCTGTAGCTCTCTCTCCTCCATGTGTAGTGCGGGGTCTGTCGCTCTCACTCCCCCATGTGTAGTGTGGGGTCTGTCGCTCTCTCTCCCCCATGTGTAGTGTGGGGTCTGTCGCTATCTCTCCCCCATGTGCAGTGCGGGGTCTGTCGCTCTCTCTCCCCCATGTGTAGTGCGGGGTCTGTCGCTCTCTCTCCTCCATGTATAGTGCGGGGTCTCTCGCTCTCTCTCCCCCATGTGTAGTGCGGGGTCTGTCGCTCTCTCTCCCCCATGTGTAGTGCGGGGTCTGTCGCTCTCTCTCCTCCATGTGTAGTGCGGGGTCTGTCGCTCTCTCTCCTCCATGTGTAGTGCGGGATCTGTCGCTCTCTCTCCTCCATGTGTAGTGCAGGGTCTGTCGCTCTCGCTCCTCCATGTGTAGTGCGGGATCTGTCGCTCTCGCTCCTCCATGTGTAGTGCAGGGTCTGTCGCTTTCTCGCCTCCATGTGTAGTGCGGAGTCTGTCGCTCTCTCTCCTCCATGTGTAGTGCGGGGTCTGTCGCTCTCTCTCCTCCATGTGTAGTGCGGGATCTGTCGCTCTCTCTCCTCCATGTGTAGTGCAGGGTCTGTCGCTCTCGCTCCTCCATGTGTAGTGCGGGATCTGTCGCTCTCGCTCCTCCATGTGTAGTGCAGGGTCTGTCGCTTTCTCGCCTCCATGTGTAGTGCGGGGTCTGTCGCTCTCTCTCCACCATGTGTAGCGCAGAGTCTGTGGTTCTCTCTCCTCCATGTGTAGTGCGGGGTCTGTGGTTCCCTCTCCTCCATGTGTAGTGCGGGGTCTGTAGCTCTCTCTCCCCCATGTGTAGTGCAGGGTCTGTAGCTCTCTCTCCTCCATGTGTAGTGCGGGGTCTGTCGCTCTCTCTCCCCCATGTGTAGTGTGGGGTCTGTCGCTCTCTCTCCCCCATGTGTAGTGCGGGGTCTGTCGCTCTCTCTCCCCCATGTGTATTGCGGGGTCTGTCGCTCTCTCTCCTCCATGTATAGTGCGGGGTCTCTCGCTCTCTCTCCCCCATGTGTAGTGCGGGGTCTGTCGCTCTCTCTCCCCCATGTGTAGTGCGGGGTCTATCGCTCTCTCTCCTCCATGTGTAGTGCGGGGTCTGTCGCTCTCTCTCCTCCATGTGTAGTGCGGGATCTGTCGCTCTCTCTCCTCCATGTGTAGCGCAGGGTCTGTCGCTCTCTCTCCTCCATGTATAGTGCGGGGTCTCTCGCTCTCTCTCCCCCATGTGTAGTGCAGGGTCTGTCGCTCTCTCTCCTCCATGTGTAGTGCAGGGTCTGTCGCTCTCTCTCCTCCATGTGTAGTGCAGGGTCTGTCACTCTCTCTCCCCCATGTGTAGTGCGGGGTCTGTCGCTCTCTCTCCTCCATGTGTAGTGCGGGGTCTGTCGCTCTCTCTACTCCATGTGTAGTGCAGGGTTTGTCGCTCTCTCTCCTCCATGTGTAGTGTGGAGTCTGTCGCTCTCTCTCTCCCATGTGTAGTGCGGGGTCTGTCGCTCTCTCTCCCCCATGTATAGTGCGGGGTCTGTCGCTCTCTTTCCTCCATGTGTAGTGCGGGGTCTGTCGCTCTCTCTCACCCATGTGTAGTGCGGGGTCTGTCGCTCTCTCTCCTCCATGTGTAGTTCAGAGTCTGTCGCTCTCTCTCCTCCATGTGTAGTGCGGGGTCTGTCGCTCTCTCTCCCCCATGTGTAATGCAGGGTCTGTCGATCTCTATCCCCCATGTGTAGTGCAGGGTCTGTCGCACTCTCTCCTCCATGTGTAGTGCGGGGTCTGTCGCTCTCTCTCCTCCATGTGTAGTGCGGGGTCTGTCGCTCTCTCTCTCCTCCATGTGTAGTGCGGGGTCTGTCGCTCTCTCTCCTCCATGTGTAGTGCGGGGTTTGTCGCTCTCTCTCCTCCATGTGTAGTGCGGGGTCTGTCACTCTCTCTCCTCCATGTGTAGTGCGGGGTCTGTCGCTCTCTCTCCTCCATGTGTAGTGCGGGGTCTGTCGCTCTTTCTCCTCCATGTGTAGTGCGGGGTCTGTCGCTCTCTCTCCTCCATGTGTAGTGCGGGGTCTGTCGCTCTCTCCCCTCCATGTGTAGTGCGGGGTCTGTCGCTCTCTCTCCTCCATGTGTAGTTCAGAGTCTGTCGCTCTCTCTCCTCCATGTGTAGTGCGGGGTCTGCCGCTCTCTCTCCTCCATGTGTAGTGCGGGGTCTGTCGATCTCTGTCCCCCATGTGTAGTGCAGGGTCTGTCGCTCTCTCTCCCCCATGTGTAGTGCAGGGTCTGTCGCTCTCTCTCCTCCATGTGTAGTGCGGGGTCTGTCGCTCTCTCTCCTCCATGTGTAGTGCGGGGTCTGTCGCTATCTCTCCTCCATGTGTAGTGCGGGGCTTGTCGCTCTCTCTCCTCCATGTGTAGTGCAGGGTCTGTCACTCTCTCTCCTCCATGTGTAGTGCAGGGTCTGTAGCTCTCTCTTCTCCATGTGTAGTGCGGGGTCTGTCGCTCTCTCTCCTCCATGTGTAGTGCGGGGTCTGTCGCTCTCTCTCCTCCATATATAGTGCAGGGTCTGTCGCTCTCTCTCCTCCATGTGTAGTGCAGGGTCTGTCGCTCTCTCTCCTCCATGTGTAGTGCGGGGTCTGTCGCTCTCTCTCCCCCATGTGTAGTGTAGGGTCTGTCGCTCTCTCTCCTCCATGTGTAGTGCGGGGTTTGTCGCTCTCTCTCCTCCATGTGTAGTGCGGGGTCTGTCACTCTCTCTCCTCCATGTGTAGTGCAGGGTCTGTAGCTCTCTCTCCTCCATGTGTAGTGCGGGTTCTGTCGCTCTCTCTCCTCCATGTGTAGTGAGGAGTCTGTAGCTCTCTCTCCCCCATGTGTAGTGAGGCGTCTGTCGCTCTCTCTCCCCCATGTGTAGTGAGGGGTCTGTCGCTCTCTCTCCCCCATGTGTAGTGCGGGGTCTGTCGCTCTCTCTCCCCCATGTGTAGTGCGGGGTCTGTCGCTCTCTCTCCTCCATGTGTAGTGCGGGGTCTGTCGCTCTCTCTCCTCCATGTATAGTGCAGGGTCTGTCGCTCTCTCTCCTCCATGTGTAGTGCGGGGTCTGTCGCTCTCTCTCCCCCATGTGTAGTGCGGGGTCTGTCGCTCTCTCTCCCCCATGTGTAGTGCAGGGTCTGTCGCTCTCTCTCCCCCATGTGAAGTGCAGGGTCTGTCGCTCTCTCTCCTCCATGTGTAGTGCGGGGTCTGTCGCTCTCTCTCCTCCATGTGTAGTGCAGGGTCTGTGGTTCTATCTCCTCCATGTGTAGTGCGGGGTCTGTCGCTCTCTCTCCTCCATGTGTAGTGCGGGGTCTGTCGCTCTCTCTCCCCCATGTGTAGTGCAGGGTCTGTCGATCTCTCTCCCCCATGTGTAGTGGGGGTCTGTCACTCTCTCTCCTCCATGTGTAGTGCGGGGTCTGTCGCTCTCTCTCCCCCATGTGCAGTGCAGGGTCTGTCGCTCTCTCTCCCCCATGTGTAGTGCGGGGTCTGTCGCTCTCTCTCCCCCATGTGTAGTGCGGGGTCTGTCGCTCTCTCTCCCCCATGTGTAGTGCGGGGTCTGTCGCTCTCTCTCCCCCATGTGTAGTGCGGGGTCTGTCGCTCTCTCTCCCCCATGTGTAGTGCGATGTCTGTCGCTCTCTCTCCTCCATGTGTAGTGCGGGATCTGTCGCTCTCTCTCCTCCATGTGTAGTGCGGGATCTGTCGCTCTCTCTCCTCCATGTGCAGTGCAGGGTCTGTCACTCTCTCTCCTCCATGTGTAGTGCGGGGTCTGTCGCTCTCTCTCCTCCAAGTGTAGTGCGGGGTCTGTCGCTCTCTCTCCTCCATGTGTAGTGCAGGGTCTGTCGCTCTCTCTCCTCCATGTGTAGTGCGGGGTCTGTCGCTCTCTCTCCTCCATGTGTAGTGCAGGATCTGTCGCTCTCTCTCCTCCATGTGCAGTGCAGGGTCTGTCGCTCTCTCTCCTCCATGTGTAGTTCAGAGTCTGTCGCTCTCTCTCCTCCATGTGTAGTGCGGGGTCTGTCGCTCTCTCTCCTCCATGTGTAGTGCAGGATCTGTCGCTCTCTCTCCTCCATGTGCAGTGCAGGGTCTGTCGCTCTCTCTCCTCCATGTGTAGTGCGGGGTCTGTCGCTCTCTCTCCTCCATGTGTAGTGCGGGGTCTGTCGCTCTCTCTCCTCCATGTGTAGTGCGGGGTCTGTCGCTCTCTCCCCTCCATCTGTAGTGCGGGGTCTGTCGCTCTCTCTCCTCCATGTGTAGTTCAGAGTCTGTCGCTCTCTCTCCTCCATGTGTAGTGCGGGGTCTGCCGCTCTCTCTCCCCCATGTGTAGTGCAGGGTCTGTCGATCTCTGTCCCCCATGTGTAGTGCAGGGTCTGTCGCTCTCTCTCCCCCATGTGTAGTGCAGGGTCTGTCGCTCTCTCTCCTCCATGTGTAGTGCGGGGTCTGTCGCTCTCTCTCCTCCATGTGTAGTGCGGGGTCTGTCGCTCTCTCTCCTCCATGTGTAGTGCGGGGTCTGTCGCTATCTCTCCTCCATGTGTAGTGCGGGGCTTGTCGCTCTCTCTCCTCCATGTGTAGTGCAGGGTCTGTCACTCTCTCTCCTCCATGTGTAGTGCAGGGTCTGTAGCTCTCTCTTCTCCATGTGTAGTGCGGGGTCTGTCGCTCTCTCTCCTCCATGTGTAGTGCGGGGTCTGTCGCTCTCTCTCCTCCATGTATAGTGCAGGGTCTGTCGCTCTCTCTCCTCCATGTGTAGTGCGGGGTCTGTCGTTCTCTCTCCCCCATGTGTAGTGCGGGGTCTGTCGCTCTCTCTCCCCCATGTGCAGTGCAGGGTCTGTCGCTCTCTCTCCCCCATGTGCAGTGCAGGGTCTGTCGCTCTCTCTCCTCTATATACAGTGCGGGGTCTGTCGCTCTCACTCCTCCATGTGTAGTGCGGGGTCTGTCGCTCTCTCTCGCCCCATGTGTAGTGCAGGGTCTGTCGCTTTCTCTCCTCCATGTGTAGTGCGGGGTCTGTCGCTCTCTCTCCTCCATGTGTAGCGCAGGGTCTGTAGTTCTCTCTCCTCCATGTATAGTGCAGGGTCTGTCGCTCTCTCTCCTCCATGTGTAGTGCGGGGTCTGTCTCTCTCTCTCCCCCATGTGTAGTGCAGGGTCTGTCGCTCTCTCTCCCTCATGTGTAGTGCATGGTCTGTCGCTCTCTCTCCCCCATGTGTAGTGCAGGGTCTGTCACTCTCTCTCCTCCATGTGTAGTGCGGGGTCTGTCGCTCTCTCTCCTCCATGTGTAGTGCAGGGTCTGTCACTCTCTCTCCCCCATGTGTAGTGCAGGGTCTGTCGCTCTCTCTCCCCCATGTGCAGTGCAGGGTCTGTCGCTCTCTCTCCACTATATACAGTGCGGGGTCTGTCGCTCTCACTCCTCCATGTGTAGTGCGGGGTCTGTCGCTCTCTATCGCCCCATGTGTAGTGCAGGGTCTGTCGCTTTCTCTCCTCCATGTGTAGTGCGGGGTCTGTCGCTCTCTCTCCTCCATGTGTAGCGCAGGGTCTGTAGTTCTCTCTCCTCCATGTGTAGCGCGGGGTCTGTCGCTCTCTCTCCCCCATGTGTAGTGCAGGGTCTGTAGCTCTCTCTCCTCCATGTGTAGTGCGGGGTCTGTCGCTCTCTCTCCCCCATGTGTAGTGCGGGGTCTGTCGCTCTCTCTCCCCCATGTGTAGTGCGGGGTCTGTCGCTCTCTCTCCTCCATGTGTAGTGCGGGGTCTGTCGCTCTCTCTCCTCCATGTGTAGTGCGGGGTCTGTCGCTCTCTCTCCCCCATGTGTAGTGCGGGGTCTGTTGCTCTCTCTCCTCCATGTGTAGTTCAGAGTCTGTCGCTCTCTCTCCTCCATGTGTAGTGCGGGGTCTGTCGCTCTCTCTCCCCCATGTGTAGTGCAGGGTCTGTCGATCTCTGTCCCCCATGTGTAGTGCAGGGTCTGTCGCTCTCTCTCCTCCATGTGTAGTGCGGGGTCTGTCGCTCTCTCTCCTCCATGTGTAGTGCGGGGTCTGTCGCTCTCTCTCCACCATGTGTAGTGCGGGGTTTGTCGCTCTCTCTCCTCCATGTGTAGTGCGGGGTCTGTCACTCTCTCTCCTCCATGTGTAGTGCGGGGTCTGTCACTCTCTCTCCTCCATGTGTAGTGCGGGGTCTGTCGCTCTCTCTCCTCCATGTGTAGTGCGGGGTCTGAAGCAATCTCTCCTCCATGTGTAGTGCGGGGTCTGTCGCTCTCTCTCCTCCATGTGTAGTGCGGGGTCTGTCGCTCTCTCTCCCCCATGTGTAGTGTAGGGTCTGTCGCTCTCTCTCCTCCATGTGCAGTGCGGGGTTTGTCGCTCTCTCTCCCCCATGTGTAGTGCAGGGTCTGTCGCTCTCTCTCCTCCATGTGTAGTGCGGGGTCTGTCGCTCTCTCTCCCCCATGTGTAGTGCAGGGTCTGTCGCTCTCTCTCCTCCATGTGCAGTGCGGGGTTTGTCGCTCTCTCTCCTCCATGTGTAGTGCAGGGTCTGTAGCTCTCTCTCCTCCATGTGTAGTGCGGGGTCTGTCGCTCTCTCTCCTCCATGTGTAGTGCAGGGTCTGTCGCTCTCTCTCCCTCATGTGTAGTGCGGGGTCTGTCGCTTTCTCTCCCCCATGTGTAGTAAGGCGTCTGTCGCTCTCTCTCCCCCATGTGTAGTGAGGGGTCTGTCGCTCTCTCTCCCCCATGTGTAGTGCGGGGACTGTCGATCTCTCTCCCCCATGTGTAGTGCGGGGTCTGTCGCTCTCTCTCCTCCATGTGTAGTGCGGGGTCTGTCGCTCTCTCTCCTCCATGTATAGTGCAGGGTCTGTCGCTCTCTCTCCTCCATGTGTAGTGCGGGGTCTGTCGCTCTCTCTCCCCCATGTGTAGTGCGGGGTCTGTCGCTCTCTCTCCCCCATGTGTAGTGCAGGGTCTGTCGCTCTCTCTCCCCCATGTGAAGTGCAGGGTCTGTCGCTCTCTCTCCCCCATGTGAAGTGCAGGGTCTGTCGCTCTCTCTCCTCCATGTGTAGTGCAGGCTCTGTCGCTCTCTCCTCCATGTGTAGTGCGGGGTCTGTCGCTCTCTCTCCTCCATGTGTAGTGCAGGGTCTGTCGCTCTCTCTCCTCCATGAGTAGTGCAGGGTCTGTCGCTCTCTCTCCTCCATGTGTAGTGCAGGGTCTGTGGTTCTATCTATCCCATGTGTAGTGCGGGGTCTGTCGCTCTCTCTCCCCCATGTGTAGTGCGGGGTCTGTCGCTCTCTCTCCCCCATGTGTAGTGCGGGGTCTGTCGCTCTCTCTCCTCCATGTGTAGTGCGGGGTCTGTCGCTCTCTCTCCTCCATGTGTAGTGCGGGGTCTGTCGCTCTCTCTCCTCCATGTGTAGTGCGGGGTCTGTCGCTCTCTCTCCTCCATGTGTAGTGCGGGATCTGTCGCTCTCTCTCCTCCATGTGTAGTGCGGGATCTGTCGCTCTCTCTCCTCCATGTGCAGTGCAGGGTCTGTCGCTCTCTCTCCTCCATGTGTAGTGCGGGGTCTGTCGCTCTCTCTCCTCCAAGTGTAGTGCGGGGTCTGTCGCTCTCTCTCCTCCATGTGTAGTGCAGGGTCTGTCGCTCTCTCTCCTCCATGTGTAGTGCGGAGTCTGTCGCTCTCTCTCCCCCATGTGTAGTGCAGGGTCTGTCGCTCTCTCTCCCCCATGTATAGTGTGGGGTCTGTCGCTCTCTCTCCTCCATGTGTAGTGCGGGGTCTGTCGCTCTCTCTCCTCCATGTGTAGTGCGGGGTCTGTCGCTCTCTCTCCCCCATGTGTAGTGCGGGGTCTGTCGCTGTCTGTCCCCCATGTGTAGTGCAGGGTCTGTCGATCTCTGTCCCCCACGTGTAGTGCAGGGTCTGTCGCTCTCTCTCCCCCATGTATAGTGCGGGGTCTGTCGCTCTCTCTCCTCCATGTGTAGTGCGGGGTCTGTCGCTCTCTCTCCTCCATGTGTAGTGCGGGGTCTGTCGCTCTCTCTCCTCCATGTGTAGTGCGGGGTTTGTCGCTCTCTCTCCTCCATGTGTAGTGCGGGGTCTGTCGCTCTCTCTCCTCCATGTGTAGTGCGGGGTCTGTAGCGCTCTCTCCTCCATGTGTAGTGCGGGGTCTGTCGCTCTCTCTCCTCCATGTGTAGTGGGGGTCTGTCGCTCTCTCTCCTCCATGTGTAGTGCGGGGTCTGTCGCTCTCTCTCCTCCATGTGTAGTGCGGGGTCTGTCGCTCTCTCTCCTCCATGTGTAGTGCGGGGTCTGTCGCTCTCTCTCCTCCATGTGTAGTGCGGGGTCTGTCGCTCTCTCTCCCCCATGTGTAGTGCGGGGACTATCGCTCTCTCTCCTCCATGTGTAGTGCGGGGTCTGTCGCTCTCTCTCCTCCATGTGTAGTGCGGGGTCTGTCGCTCTCTCTCCCCCATGTGTAGTGCAGGGTCTGTCGCTCTCTCTCCTCCATGTGTAGTGCGGGGTCTGTCGCTCTCTCTCCTCCATGTGTAGTGCGGGGTCTGTCGCTCTCTCTCCTCCATATGTAGTGCGGGGTCTGTCGCTCTCTCTCCTCCATGTGTAGTGCGGGGCTTGTTGCTCTCTCTCCTCCATGTGTAGTGCGGGGTCTGTCACTCTCTCTCCTCCATGTGTAGTGCGGGGTCTGTAGCTCTCTCTTCTCCATGTGTAGTGCGGGGTCTGTCGTTCTCTCTCCTCCATGTGTTGTGCGGGGTCTGTCGCTCTCTCTCCCCCATGTGTAGTGCAGGGTCTGTCGCTCTCTCTCCCCCATGTGAAGTGCAGGGTCTGTCGCTCTCTCTCCTCCATGTGTAGTGCACGGTCTGTCGCTCTCTCTCCTCCATGTGTAGTGCAGGGTCTGTCGCTCTCTCTCCTCCATGTGTAGTGCAGGGTCTGTGGTTCTATCTCCCCCATGTGTAGTGCGGGGTCTGTCGCTCTCTCTCCCCCATGTGTAGTGCGGGGTCTGTCGCTCTCTCTCCCCCATGTGTAGTGCGGGGTCTGTCGCTCTCTCTCCCCCATGTGTAGTGCGGGGTCTGTCGCTCTCTCTCCCCCATGTGTAGTGCGGGGTCTGTCGCTCTCTCTCCTCCATGTGTAGTGCGGGGTCTGTCGCTCTCTCTCCTCCATGTGTAGTGCGGGATCTGTCGCTCTCTCTCCTCCATGTGTAGTGCAGGATCTGTCGCTCTCTCTCCTCCATGTGCAGTGCAGGGTCTGTTGCTCTCTCTCCTCCATGTGTAGTGCGGGGTCTGTCGCTCTCTCTCCTCCAAGTGTAGTGCGGGGTCTGTCGCTCTCTCTCCTCCATGTGTAGTGCAGGGTCTGTCGCTCTCTCTCCTCCATGTGTAGTGCGGAGTCTGTCGCTCTCTCTCCTCCATGTGTAGTGCGGGGTCTGTCGCTCTCTCTCCCCCATGTATAGTGCGGGGTCTGTCGCTCTCTTTCCTCCATGTGTAGTGCGGTGTCTGTCGCTCTCTCTCCCCCATGTGTAGTGCGGGGTCTGTAGCTCTCTCTCCTCCATGTGTAGTTCAGAGTCTGTCGCTCTCTCTCCTCCACGTGTAGTGCAGGGTCTGTCGCTCTCTCTCCCCCATGTGTAGTGCGGGGTCTGTCGCTCTCTCTCCCCCATGTGTAGTGCAGGGTCTGTCGCTCTCTCTCCCCCATGTGTAGTGCAGGGTCTGTCGCTCTCTCTCCCCCATGTATAGTGCGGGGTCTGTGGTTCTCTCTCCTCCATGTGTCGCGCGGGGTCTGTCGCTCTCTCTCCCCCATGTGTAGTGCGGGGTCTGTAGCTCTCTCTCCTCCATGTGTAGTGCGGGGTCTGTCGCTCTCTCTCCTCCATGTGTAGTGCGGGATCTGTCGCTCTCTCTCCTCCATGTGTAGTGCAGGGTCTGTCGCTCTCGCTCCTCCATGTGTAGTGCAGGATCTGTCGCTCTCTCTCCTCCATGTGTAGTGCAGGGTCTGTCGCTTTCTCGCCTCCATGTGTAGTGCGGGGTCTGTCGCTCTCTCTCCTCCATGTGTAGCGCAGAGTCTGTGGTTCTCTCTCCTCCATGTGTAGCGCGGGGTCTGTCGCTCTCTCTCCCCCATGTGTAGTGCAGGGTCTGTAGCTCTCTCTCCTCCATGTGTAGTGCGGGGTCTGTCGCTCTCTCTCCCCCATGTGTAGTGTGGGGTCTGTCGCTCTCTCTCCCCCATGTGTAGTGCGGGGTCTGTCGCTCTCTCTCCCCCATGTGTAGTGCGGGGTCTGTCGCTCTCTCTCCCCCATGTGTAGTGCGGGGTCTGTCGCTCTCTCTCCCCCATGTGTAGTGCGGGGTCTGTCGCTCTCTCTCCTCCATGTGTAGTGCGGGGTCTGTCGCTCTCTCTCCTCCATGTGTAGTGCGGGATCTGTCGCTCTCTCTCCTCCATGTGTAGCGCAGGGTCTGTCGCTCTCTCTCCCCCATGTGTAGTGCAGGGTCTGTCGCTCTCTCTCCTCCATGTGTAGTGCGGAGTCTGTCGCTCTCTCTCCCCCATGTGTAGTGCAGGGTCTGTCGCTCTCTCTCCTGCATGTGTAGTGCAGGGTCTGTCACTCTCTCTCCCCCATGTGTAGTGCGGGGTCTGTCGCTCTCTCTCCTCCATGTGTAGTGCGGGGTCTGTCGCTCTCTCTCCTCCATGTGTAGTGCAGGGTCTGTCGCTCTCTCTCCTCCATGTGTAGTGCGGAGTCTGTCGCTCTCTCTCCCCCATGTGTAGTGCAGGGTCTGTCGATCTCTGTCCCCCATGTGTAGTGCAGGGTCTGTCGCTCTCTCTCCTCCATGTGTAGTGCGGGGTCTGTCGCTCTCTCTCCTCCATGTGTAGTGCGGGGTCTGTCGCTCTCTCTCCTCCATGTGTAGTGCAGGGTCTGTCGCTCTCTCTCTCCTCCATGTGTAGTGCGGGGTCTGTCGCTCTCTCTCCTCCATGTGTAGTGCGGGGTCTGTCGCTCTCTCTCCTCCATGTGTAGTGCAGGGTCTGTCGCTCTCTCTCCTCCATGTGTAGTGCGGAGTCTGTCGCTCTCTCTCCTCCATGTGTAGTGCAGGGTCTGTCGCTCTCTCTCCTCCATGTGTATTGCGGGGTCTGTCGCTCTCTCTCCTCCATGTGTAGTGCGGGGTCTGTCGCTCTCTCTCTCCTCCATGTGTAGTGCGGGGTCTGTCGCTCTCTCTCCTCCATGTGTAGTGCGGGGTTTGTCGCTCTCTCTCCTCCATGTGTAGTTCAGAGTCTGTCGCTCTCTCTCCTCCACGTGTAGTGCAGGGTCTGTCGCTCTCTCTCCCCCATGTGTAGTGCGGGGTCTGTCGCTCTCTCTCCCCCATGTGTAGTGCAGGGTCTGTCGCTTTCTCTCCTCCATGTGTAGTGCGGGGTCTGTGGTTCTCTCTCCTCCATGTGTCGCGCGGGGTCTGTCGCTCTCTCTCCCCCATGTGTAGTGCGGGGTCTGTAGCTCTCTCTCCTCCATGTGTAGTGCGGGGTCTGTCGCTCTCTCTCCTCCATGTGTAGTGCGGGATCTGTCGCTCTCTCTCCTCCATGTGTAGTGCAGGGTCTGTCGCTCTCGCTCCTCCATGTGTAGTGCAGGATCTGTCGCTCTCTCTCCTCCATGTGTAGTGCAGGGTCTGTCGCTTTCTCGCCTCCATGTGTAGTGCGGGGTCTGTCGCTCTCTCTCCTCCATGTGTAGCGCAGAGTCTGTGGTTCTCTCTCCTCCATGTGTAGCGCGGGGTCTGTCGCTCTCTCTCCCCCATGTGTAGTGCAGGGTCTGTAGCTCTCTCTCCTCCATGTGTAGTGCGGGGTCTGTCGCTCTCTCTCCCCCATGTGTAGTGTGGGGTCTGTCGCTCTCTCTCCCCCATGTGTAGTGCGGGGTCTGTCGCTCTCTCTCCCCCATGTGTAGTGCGGGGTCTGTCGCTCTCTCTCCCCCATGTGTAGTGCGGGGTCTGTCGCTCTCTCTCCCCCATGTGTAGTGCGGGGTCTGTCGCTCTCTCTCCTCCATGTGTAGTGCGGGGTCTGTCGCTCTCTCTCCTCCATGTGTAGTGCGGGATCTGTCGCTCTCTCTCCTCCATGTGTAGCGCAGGGTCTGTCGCTCTCTCTCTCCCATGTGTAGTGCGGGGTCTGTCGCTCTCTCTCCCCCATGTATAGTGCGGGGTCTGTCGCTCTCTTTCCTCCATGTGTAGTGCGGGGTCTGTCGCTCTCTCTCACCCATGTGTAGTGCGGGGTCTGTCGCTCTCTCTCCTCCATGTGTAGTTCAGAGTCTGTCGCTCTCTCTCCTCCATGTGTAGTGCGGGGTCTGTCGCTCTCTCTCCCCCATGTGTAGTGTGGGGTCTGTCGCTCTCTCTCCCCCATGTGTAGTGCGGGGTCTGTCGCTCTCTCTCCCCCATGTGTAGTGCGGGGTCTGTCGCTCTCTCTCCCCCATGTGTAGTGCGGGGTCTGTCGCTCTCTCTCCCCCATGTGTAGTGCGGGGTCTGTCGCTCTCTCTCCTCCATGTGTAGTGCGGGGTCTGTCGCTCTCTCTCCTCCATGTGTAGTGCGGGATCTGTCGCTCTCTCTCCTCCATGTGTAGCGCAGGGTCTGTCGCTCTCTCTCCCCCATGTGTAGTGCAGGGTCTGTCGCTCTCTCTCCTCCATGTGTAGTGCGGAGTCTGTCGCTCTCTCTCCCCCATGTGTAGTGCAGGGTCTGTCGCTCTCTCTCCTGCATGTGTAGTGCAGGGTCTGTCGCTCTCTCTCCCCCATGTGTAGTGCGGGGTCTGTCGCTCTCTCTCCTCCATGTGTAGTGCGGGGGCTGTCGCTCTCTCTCCCCCATGTGTAGTGCAGGGTCTGTCGCTCTCTCTCCCCCATGTGTAGTGCGGAATCTGTCGCTCTCTCTCCCCCATGTGTAGTGCGGGGTCTGTCGCTCTCTCTCCCCCATGTGTAGTGCGGGGTCTGTCGCTCTCTCTCCCCCATGTGTAGTGCGGGGTCTGTCGCTCTCTCTCCTCCATGTGTAGTGCGGGGTCTGTCGCTCTCACTCCCCCATGTGTAGTGTGGGGTCTGTCGCTCTCTCTCCCCCATGTGTAGTGTGGGGTCTGTCGCTATCTCTCCCCCATGTGCAGTGCGGGGTCTGTCGCTCTCTCTCCCCCATGTTTAGTGCGGGGTCTGTCGCTCTCTCTCCTCCATGTATAGTGCGGGGTCTCTCGCTCTCTCTCCCCCATGTGTAGTGCGGGGTCTGTCGCTCTCTCTCCCCCATGTGTAGTGCGGGGTCTGTCGCTCTCTCTCCTCCATGTGTAGTGCGGGGTCTGTCGCTCTCTCTCCTCCATGTGTAGTGCGGGATCTGTCGCTCTCTCTCCTCCATGTGTAGTGCAGGGTCTGTCGCTCTCGCTCCTCCATGTGTAGTGCGGGATCTGTCGCTCTCTCTCCTCCATGTGTAGTGCAGGGTCTGTCGCTTTCTCGCCTCCATGTGTAATGCGGGGTCTGTCGCTCTCTCTCCTCCATGTGTAGCGCAGAGTCTGTGGTTCTCTCTCCTCCATGTGTAGCGCGGGGTCTGTAGCTCTCTCTCCCCCATGTGTAGTGCAGGGTCTGTAGCTCTCTCTCCTCCATGTGTAGTGCGGGGTCTGTCGCTCTCTCTCCCCCATGTGTAGTGTGGGGTCTGTCGCTCTCTCTCCCCCATGTGTAGTGCGGGGTCTGTCGCTCTCTCTCCCCCATGTGTAGTGCGGGGTCTGTCGCTCTCTCTCCTCCATGTATAGTGCGGGGTCTCTCGCTCTCTCTCCCCCATGTGTAGTGCGGGGTCTGTCGCTCTCTCTGCCCCATGTGTAGTGCGGGGTCTGTCGCTCTCTCTCCTCCATGTGTAGTGCGGGATCTGTCGCTCTCTCTCCTCCATGTGTAGCGCAGGGTCTGTCGCTCTCTCTCCCCCATGTGTAGTGCAGGGTCTGTCGCTCTCTCTCCTCCATGTGTAGTGCAGGGTCTGTCGCTCTCTCTCCTCCATGTGTAGTGCAGGGTCTGTCACTCTCTCTCCCCCATGTGTAGTGCGGGGTCTGTCGCTCTCTCTCCTCCATGTGTAGTGCGGGGTCTGTCGCTCTCTCTCCTCCATGTGTAGTGCAGGGTTTGTCGCTCTCTCTCCTCCATGTGTAGTGCGGAGTCTGTCGCTCTCTCTCTCCCATGTGTAGTGCGGGGTCTGTCGCTCTCTCTCCCCCATGTATAGTGCGGGGTCTGTCGCTCTCTTTCCTCCATGTGTAGTGCGGGGTCTGTCGCTCTCTCTCACCCATGTGTAGTGCGGGGTCTGTCGCTCTCTCTCCTCCATGTGTAGTTCAGAGTCTGTCGCTCTCTCTCCTCCATGTGTAGTGCGGGGTCTGTCGCTCTCTCTCCCCCATGTGTAGTGTGGGGTCTGTCGCTCTCTCTCCCCCATGTGTAGTGCGGGGTCTGTCGCTCTCTCTCCCCCATGTGTAGTGCGGGGTCTGTCGCTCTCTCTCCCCCATGTGTAGTGCGGGGTCTGTCGCTCTCTCTCCCCCATGTGTAGTGCGGGGTCTGTCGCTCTCTCTCCTCCATGTGTAGTGCGGGGTCTGTCGCTCTCTCTCCTCCATGTGTAGTGCGGGATCTGTCGCTCTCTCTCCTCCATGTGTAGCGCGGGGTCTGTCGCTCTCTCTCCCCCATGTGTAGTGCAGGGTCTGTCGCTCTCTCTCCTCCATGTGTAGTGCGGAGTCTGTCGCTCTCTCTCCCCCATGTGTAGTGCAGGGTCTGTCGCTCTCTCTCCTGCATGTGTAGTGCAGGGTCTGTCACTCTCTCTCCCCCATGTGTAGTGCGGGGTCTGTCGCTCTCTCTCCTCCATGTGTAGTGCGGGGTCTGTCGCTCTCTCTCCTCCATGTGTAGTGCAGGGTCTGTCGCTCTCTCTCCTCCATGTGTAGTGCGGAATCTGTCGCTCTCTCTCCCCCATGTGTAGTGCAGGGTCTGTCGATCTCTGTCCCCCATGTGTAGTGCAGGGTCTGTCGCTCTCTCTCCTCCATGTGTAGTGCGGGGTCTGTCGCTCTCTCTCCTCCATGTGTAGTGCGGGGTCTGTCGCTCTCTCTCCTCCATGTGTAGTGCAGGGTCTGTCGCTCTCTCTCTCCTCCATGTGTAGTGCGGGGTCTGTCGATCTCTGTCCCCCATGTGTAGTGCAGGGTCTGTCGCACTCTCTCCTCCATGTATAGTGCGGGGTCTCTCGCTCTCTCTCCCCCATGTGTAGTGCGGGGTCTGTCGCTCTCTCTCCCCCATGTGTAGTGCGGGGTCTGTCGCTCTCTCTCCTCCATGTGTAGTGCGGGGTCTGTCGCTCTCTCTCCTCCATGTGTAGTGCGGGATCTGTCGCTCTCTCTCCTCCATGTGTAGCGCAGGGTCTGTCGCTCTCTCTCCCCCATGTGTAGTGCAGGGTCTGTCGCTCTCTCTCCTCCATGTGTAGTGCAGGGTCAGTCGCTCTCTCTCCTCCATGTGTAGTGCAGGGTCTGTCACTCTCTCTCCCCCATGTGTAGTGCGGGGTCTGTCGCTCTCTCTCCTCCATGTGTAGTGCGGGGTCTGTCGCTCTCTCTCCTCCATGTGTAGTGCAGGGTTTGTCGCTCTCTCTCCTCCATGTGTAGTGCGGAGTCTGTCGCTCTCTCTCTCCCATGTGTAGTGCGGGGTCTGTCGCTCTCTCTCCCCCATGTATAGTGCGGGGTCTGTCGCTCTCTTTCCTCCATGTGTAGTGCGGGGTCTGTCGCTCTCTCTCACCCATGTGTAGTGCGGGGTCTGTCGCTCTCTCTCCTCCATGTGTAGTTCAGAGTCTGTCGCTCTCTCTCCTCCATGTGTAGTGCGGGGTCTGTCGCTCTCTCTCCCCCATGTGTAGTGTGGGGTCTGTCGCTCTCTCTCCCCCATGTGTAGTGCGGGGTCTGTCGCTCTCTCTCCCCCATGTGTAGTGCGGGGTCTGTCGCTCTCTCTCCCCCATGTGTAGTGCGGGGTCTGTCGCTCTCTCTCCCCCATGTGTAGTGCGGGGTCTGTCGCTCTCTCTCCTCCATGTGTAGTGCGGGGTCTGTCGCTCTCTCTCCTCCATGTGTAGTGCGGGATCTGTCGCTCTCTCTCCTCCATGTGTAGCGCAGGGTCTGTCGCTCTCTCTCCCCCATGTGTAGTGCAGGGTCTGTCGCTCTCTCTCCTCCATGTGTAGTGCGGAGTCTGTCGCTCTCTCTCCCCCATGTGTAGTGCAGGGTCTGTCGCTCTCTCTCCTGCATGTGTAGTGCAGGGTCTGTCACTCTCTCTCCCCCATGTGTAGTGCGGGGTCTGTCGCTCTCTCTCCTCCATGTGTAGTGCGGGGTCTGTCGCTCTCTCTCCTCCATGTGTAGTGCAGGGTCTGTCGCTCTCTCTCCTCCATGTGTAGTGCGGAATCTGTCGCTCTCTCTCCCCCATGTGTAGTGCGGGGTCTGTCGCTCTCTCTCCCCCATGTGTAGTGCGGGGTCTGTCGCTCTCTCTCCCCCATGTGTAGTGCGGGGTCTGTCGCTCTCTCTCCTCCATGTGTAGTGCGGGGTCTGTCGCTCTCTCTCCTCCATGTGTAGTGCGGGATCTGTCGCTCTCTCTCCTCCATGTGTAGCGCAGGGTCTGTCGCTCTCTCTCCCCCATGTGTAGTGCAGGGTCTGTCGCTCTCTCTCCTCCATGTGTAGTGCGGAGTCTGTCGCTCTCTCTCCCCCATGTGTAGTGCAGGGTCTGTCGCTCTCTCTCCTGCATGTGTAGTGCAGGGTCTGTCACTCTCTCTCCCCCATGTGTAGTGCGGGGTCTGTCGCTCTCTCTCCTCCATGTGTAGTGCGGGGTCTGTCGCTCTCTCTCCTCCATGTGTAGTGCAGGGTCTGTCGCTCTCTCTCCTCCATGTGTAGTGCGGAATCTGTCGCTCTCTCTCCCCCATGTGTAGTGCAGGGTCTGTCGATCTCTGTCCCCCATGTGTAGTGCAGGGTCTGTCGCTCTCTCTCCTCCATGTGTAGTGCGGGGTCTGTCGCTCTCTCTCCTCCATGTGTAGTGCGGGGTCTGTCGCTCTCTCTCCTCCATGTGTAGTGCAGGGTCTGTCGCTCTCTCTCTCCTCCATGTGTAGTGCGGGGTCTGTCGATCTCTGTCCCCCATGTGTAGTGCAGGGTCTGTCGCACTCTCTCCTCCATGTGTAGTGCGGGGTCTGTCGCTCTCTCTCCTCCATGTGTAGTGCGGGGTCTGTCGCTCTCTCTCTCCTCCATGTGTAGTGCGGGGTCTGTCGCTCTCTCTCCTCCATGTGTAGTGCGGGGTTTGTCGCTCTCTCTCCTCCATGTGTAGTGCGGGGTCTGTCACTCTCTCTCCTCCATGTGTAGTGCGGGGTCTGTCGCTCTCTCTCCTCCATGTGTAGTGCGGGGTCTGTCGCTCTCTCTCCTCCATGTGTAGTGCGGGGTCTGTCGCTCTCTCTCCCCCATGTGTAGTGCAGGGTCTGTCGCTCTCTCTCCTCCATGTGTAGTGCGGGGTTTGTCGCTCTCTCTCCTCCATGTGTAGTGCGGGGTCTGTCACTCTCTCTCCTCCATGTGTAGTGCAGGGTCTGTAGCTCTCTCTCCTCCATGTGTAGTGCGGGTTCTGTCGCTCTCTCTCCTCCATGTGTAGTGAGGCGTCTGTCGCTCTCTCTCCCCCATGTGTAGTGAGGCGTCTGTCACTCTCTCTCCCCCATGTGTAGTGAGGGGTCTGTCGCTCTCTCTCCCCCATGTGTAGTGCGGGGTCTGTCGCTCTCTCTCCCCCATGTGTAGTGCGGGGTCTGTCGCTCTCTCTAATCCATGTGTAGTGCGGGGTCTGTCGCTCTCTCTCCTCCATGTATAGTGCAGGGTCTGTCGCTCTCTCTCCTCCATGTGTAGTGCGGGGTCTGTCGCTCTCTCTCCCCCATGTGTAGTGCGGGGTCTGTCGCTCTCTCTCCCCCATGTGTAGTGCAGGGTCTGTCGCTCTCTCTCCCCCATGTGAAGTGCAGGGTCTGTCGCTCTCTCTCCTCCATGTGTAGTGCGGGGTCTGTCGCTCTCTCTCCTCCATGTGTAGTGCAGGGTCTGTGGTTCTATCTCCTCCATGTGTAGTGCGGGGTCTGTCGCTCTCTCTCCTCCATGTGTAGTGCGGGGTCTGTCGCTCTCTCTCCCCCATGTGTAGTGCAGGGTCTGTCGCTCTCTCTCCCCCATGTGTAGTGGGGGTCTGTCACTCTCTCTCCTCCATGTGTATTGCGGGGTCTGTCGCTCTCTCTCCCCCATGTGCAGTGCAGGGTCTGTCGCTCTCTCTCCCCCATGTGTAGTGCGGGGTCTGTCGCTCTCTCTCCCCCATGTGTAGTGCGGGGTCTGTCGCTCTCTCTCCCCCATGTGTAGTGCGGGGTCTGTCGCTCTCTCTCCCCCATGTGTAGTGCGGGGTCTGTCGCTCTCTCTCCCCCATGTGTAGTGCGAGGTCTGTCGCTCTCTCTCCTCCATGTGTAGTGCGGGATCTGTCGCTCTCTCTCCTCCATGTGTAGTGCGGGATCTGTCGCTCTCTCTCCTCCATGTGCAGTGCAGGGTCTGTCGCTCTCTCTCCTCCATGTGTAGTGCGGGGTCTGTCGCTCTCTCTCCTTCAAGTGTAGTGCGGGGTCTGTCGCTCTCTCTCCTCCATGTGTAGTGCAGGGTCTGTCGCTCTCTCTCCTCCATGTGTAGTGCGGGGTCTGTCGCTCTCTCTCCTCCATGTGTAGTTCAGAGTCTGTCGCTCTCTCTCCTCCATGTGTAGTGCGGGGTCTGTCGCTCTCTCTCCTCCATGTGTAGTGCAGGATCTGTCGCTCTCTCTCCTCCATGTGCAGTGCAGGGTCTGTCGCTCTCTCTCCTCCATGTGTAGTGCGGGGTCTGTCGCTATCTCTCCTCCATGTGTAGTGCGGGGTCTGTCGCTCTCTCTCCTCCATGTGTAGTGCGGGGTCTGTCGCTCTCTCCCCTCCATGTGTAGTGCGGGGTCTGTCGCTCTCTCTCCTCCATGTGTAGTTCAGAGTCTGTCGCTCTCTCTCCTCCATGTGTAGTGCGGGGTCTGACGCTCTCTCTCCCCCATGTGTAGTGCAGGGTCTGTCGATCTCTGTCCCCCATGTGTAGTGCAGGGTCTGTCGCACTCTCTCCCCCATGTGTAGTGCAGGGTCTGTCGCTCTCTCTCTTCCATGTGTAGTGCGGGGTCTGTCGCTCTCTCTCCTCCATGTGTAGTGCGGGGTCTGTCGCTCTCTCTCCTCCATGTGTAGTGCGGGGTCTGTCGCTATCTCTCCTCCATGTGTAGTGCGGGGCTTGTCGCTCTCTCTCCTCCATGTGTAGTGCAGGGTCTGTCACTCTCTCTCCTCCATGTGTAGTGCAGGGTCTGTAGCTCTCTCTTCTCCATGTGTAGTGCGGGGTCTGTCGCTCTCTCTCCTCCATGTGTAGTGCGGGGTCTGTCGCTCTCTCTCCTCCATGTATAGTGCAGGGTCTGTCGCTCTCTCTCCTCCATGTGTAGTGCGGGGTCTGTCGTTCTCTCTCCCCCATGTGTAGTGCGGGGTCTGTCGCTCTCTCTCCCCCATGTGCAGTGCAGGGTCTGTCGCTCTCTCTCCCCCATGTGCAGTGCAGGGTCTGTCGCTCTCTCTCCTCTATATACAGTGCGGGGTCTGTCGCTCTCACTCCTCCATGTGTAGTGCGGGGTCTGTCGCTCTCTCTCGCCCCATGTGTAGTGCAGGGTCTGTCGCTTTCTCTCCTCCATGTGTAGTGCAGGGTCTGTCGCTCTCTCTCCCTCATGTGTAGTGCGGGGTCTGTCGCTCTCTCTCCCCCATGTGTAGTGCAGGGTCTGTCGCTCTCTCTCCCCCATGTGCAGTGCAGGGTCTGTCGCTCTCTCTCCACTATATACAGTGCGGGGTCTGTCGCTTTCACTCCTCCATGTGTAGTGCGGGGTCTGTCGCTCTCTCTCGCCCCATGTGTAGTGCAGGGTCTGTCGCTTTCTCTCCTCCATGTGTAGTGCGGGGTCTGTCGCTCTCTCTCCTCCATGTGTAGCGCAGGGTCTGTAGTTCTCTCTCCTCCATGTGTAGCGCGGTGTCTGTCGCTCTCTCTCCCCCATGTGTAGTGCAGGGTCTGTAGCTCTCTCTCCTCCATGTGTAGTGCGGGGTCTGTCGCTCTCTCTCCCCCATGTGTAGTGCGGGGTCTGTCGCTCTCTCTCCCCCATGTGTAGTGCGGGGTCTGTCGCTCTCTCTCCTCCATGTGTAGTGCGGGGTCTGTCGCTCTCTCTCCTCCATGTGTAGTGCGGGGTCTGTCGCTCTCTCTCCCCCATGTGTAGTGCGGGGTCTGTCGCTCTCTCTCCTCCATGTGTAGTTCAGAGTCTGTCGCTCTCTCTCCTCCATGTGTAGTGCGGGGTCTGTCGCTCTCTCTCCCCCATGTGTAGTGCAGGGTCTGTCGATCTCTGTCCCCCATGTGTAGTGCAGGGTCTGTCGCTCTCTCTCCTCCATGTGTAGTGCGGGGTCTGTCGCTCTCTCTCCTCCATGTGTAGTGCGGGGTCTGTCGCTCTCTCTCCTCCATGTGTAGTGCGGGGTTTGTCGCTCTCTCTCCACCATGTGTAGTGCGGGGTTTGTCGCTCTCTCTCCTCCATGTGTAGTGCGGGGTCTGTCACTCTCTCTCCTCCATGTGTAGTGCGGGGTCTTTCACTCTCTCTCCTCCATGTGTAGTGCGGGGTCTGTCGCTCTCTCTCCTCCATGTGTAGTGCGGGGTCTGAAGCAATCTCTCCTCCATGTGTAGTGCGGGGTCTGTCGCTCTCTCTCCTCCATGTGTAGTGCGGGGTCTGTCGCTCTCTCTCCCCCATGTGTAGTGTAGGGTCTGTCGCTCTCTCTCCTCCATGTGCAGTGCGGGGTTTGTCGCTCTCTCTCCCCTATGTGTAGTGCAGGGTCTGTCGCTCTCTCTCCTCCATGTGTAGTGCGGGGTCTGTCGCTCTCTCTCCCCCATGTGTAGTGCAGGGTCTGTCGCTCTCTCTCCTCCATGTGCAGTGCGGGGTTTGTCGCTCTCTCTCCTCCATGTGTAGTGCAGGGTCTGTAGCTCTCTCTCCTCCATGTGTAGTGCGGGGTCTGTCGCTCTCTCTCCTCCATGTGTAGTGCAGGGTCTGTCGCTCTCTCTCCCCCATGTGTAGTAAGGCGTCTGTCGCTCTCTCTCCCCCATGTGTAGTGAGGGGTCTGTCGCTCTCTCTCCCCCATGTGTAGTGCGGGGACTGTCGATCTCTCTCCCCCATGTGTAGTGCGGGGTCTGTCGCTCTCTCTCCTCCATGTGTAGTGCGGGGTCTGTCGCTCTCTCTCCTCCATGTATAGTGCAGGGTCTGTCGCTCTCTCTCCTCCATGTGTAGTGCGGGGTCTGTCGCTCTCTCTCCCCCATGTGTAGTGCGGGGTCTGTCGCTCTCTCTCCCCCATGTGTAGTGCAGGGTCTGTCGCTCTCTCTCCCCCATGTGAAGTGCAGGGTCTGTCGCTCTCTCTCCTCCATGTGTAGTGCAGGGTCTGTCGCTCTCTCCTCCATGTGTAGTGCGGGGTCTGTCGCTCTCTCTCCTCCATGTGTAGTGCAGGGTCTGTCGCTCTCTCTCCTCCATGAGTAGTGCAGGGTCTGTCGCTCTCTCTCCTCCATGTGTAGTGCGGGGTCTGTCGTTCTCTCTCCCCCATGTGTAGTGCGGGGTCTGTCGCTCTCTCTCCCCCATGTGTAGTGCAGGGTCTGTCGCTCTCTCTCCCCCATGTGCAGTGCAGGGTCTGTCGCTCTCTCTCCACTATATACAGTGCGGGGTCTGTCGCTCTCACTCCTCCATGTGTAGTGCGGGGTCTGTCGCTCTCTCTCTCCCATGTGTAGTGCGGGGTCTGTCGCTCTCTCTCCCCCATGTGTAGTGCGGGGTCTGTCGCTCTCTCTCCCCCATGTGTAGTGCGAGGTCTGTCGCTCTCTCTCCTCCATGTGTAGTGCGGGGTCTGTCGCTCTCTCTCCTCCATGTGTAGTGCGGGGTCTGTCGCTCTCTCTCCTCCATGTGTAGTGCGGGGTCTGTCGCTCTCTCTCCTCCATGTGTAGTGCAGGGTCTGTCGCTCTCTCTCCTCCATGTGTAGTGCGGGGTCTGTCGCTCTCTCTCCTCCATGTGTAGTGCGGGGTCTGTCGCTCTCTCTCCTCCATGTGTAGTGCGGGGTCTGTCGCTCTCTCCCCTCCATGTGTAGTGCGGGGTCTGTCGCTTTCTCTCCTCCATGTGTAGTTCAGAGTCTGTCGCTCTCTCTCCTCCATGTGTAGTGCGGGGTCTGCCGCTCTATCTCCCCCATGTGTAGTGCAGGGTCTGTCGATCTCTGTCCCCCATGTGTAGTGCAGGGTCTGTCGCTCTCTCTCCCCCATGTGTAGTGCAGGGTCTGTCGCTCTCTCTCTTCCATGTGTAGTGCGGGGTCTGTCGCTCTCTCTCCTCCATGTGTAGTGCGGGGTCTGTCGCTCTCTCTCCTCCATGTGTAGTGCGGGGTCTGTCGCTATCTCTCCTCCATGTGTAGTGCGGAGCTTGTCGCTCTCTCTCCTCCATGTGTAGTGCAGGGTCTGTCACTCTCTCTCCTCCATGTGTAGTGCAGGGTCTGTAGCTCTCTCTTCTCCATGTGTAGTGCGGGGTCTGTCGCTCTCTCTCCTCCATGTGTAGTGCGGGGTCTGTCGCTCTCTCTCCTCCATGTATAGTGCAGGGTCTGTCGCTCTCTCTCCTCCATGTGTAGTGCGGGGTCTGTCGTTCTCTCTCCCCCATGTGTAGTGCGGGGTCTGTCGCTCTCTCTCCCCCATGTGCAGTGCAGGGTCTGTCGCTCTCTCTCCCCCATGTGCAGTGCAGGGTCTGTCGCTCTCTCTCCTCTATATACAGTGCGGGGTCTGTCGCTCTCACTCCTCCATGTGTAGTGCGGGGTCTGTCGCTCTCTCTCGCCCCATGTGTAGTGCAGGGTCTGTCGCTTTCTCTCCTCCATGTGTAGTGCGGGGTCTGTCGCTCTCTCTCCTCCATGTGTAGCGCAGGGTCTGTAGTTCTCTCTCCTCCATGTATAGTGCAGGGTCTGTCGCTCTCTCTCCTCCATGTGTAGTGCGGGGTCTGTCGTTCTCTCTCCCCCATGTGTAGTGCGGGGTCTGTCGCTCTCTCTCCCCCATGTGTAGTGCAGGGTCTGTCGCTCTCTCTCCCCCATGTGCAGTGCAGGGTCTGTCGCTCTCTCTCCACTATATACAGTGCGGGGTCTGTCGCTCTCACTCCTCCATGTGTAGTGCGGGGTCTGTCGCTCTCTCTCGCCCCATGTGTAGTGCAGGGTCTGTCGCTTTCTCTCCTCCATGTGTAGTGCGGGGTCTGTCGCTCTCTCTCCTCCATGTGTAGCGCAGGGTCTGTAGTTCTCTCTCCTCCATGTGTAGCGCGGTGTCTGTCGCTCTCTCTCCCCCATGTGTAGTGCAGGGTCTGTAGCTCTCTCTCCTCCATGTGTAGTGCGGGGTCTGTCGCTCTCTCTCCCCCATGTGTAGTGCGGGGTCTGTCGCTCTCTCTCCCCCATGTGTAGTGCGGGGTCTGTCGCTCTCTCTCCTCCATGTGTAGTGCGGGGTCTGTCGCTCTCTCTCCTCCATGTGTAGTTCAGAGTCTGTCGCTCTCTCTCCTCCATGTGTAGTGCGGGGTCTGTCGCTCTCTCTCCCCCATGTGTAGTGCAGGGTCTGTCGATCTCTGTCCCCCATGTGTAGTGCAGGGTCTGTCGCTCTCTCTCCTCCATGTGTAGTGCGGGGTCTGTCGCTCTCTCTCCTCCATGTGTAGTGCGGGGTTTGTCGCTCTCTCTCCACCATGTGTAGTGCGGGGTTTGTCGCTCTCTCTCCTCCATGTGTAGTGCGGGGTCTGTCACTCTCTCTCCTCCATGTGTAGTGCGGGGTCTGTCACTCTCTCTCCTCCATGTGTAGTGCGGGGTCTGTCGCTCTCTCTCCTCCATGTGTAGTGCGGGGTCTGAAGCAATCTCTCCTCCATGTGTAGTGCGGGGTCTGTCGCTCTCTCTCCTCCATGTGTAGTGCGGGGTCTGTCGCTCTCTCTCCCCCATGTGTAGTGTAGGGTCTGTCGCTCTCTCTCCTCCATGTGCAGTGCGGGGTTTGTCGCTCTCTCTCCCCCATGTGTAGTGCAGGGTCTGTCGCTCTCTCTCCTCCATGTGTAGTGCGGGGTCTGTCGCTCTCTCTCCCCCATGTGTAGTGCAGGGTCTGTCGCTCTCTCTCCTCCATGTGCAGTGCGGGGTTTGTCGCTCTCTCTCCTCCATGTGTAGTGCAGGGTCTGTAGCTCTCTCTCCTCCATGTGTAGTGCGGGGTCTGTCGCTCTCTCTCCTCCATGTGTAGTGCAGGGTCTGTCGCTCTCTCTCCCTCATGTGTAGTGCGGGGTCTGTCGCTCTCTCTCCCCCATGTGTAGTAAGGCGTCTGTCGCTCTCTCTCCCCCATGTGTAGTGAGGGGTCTGTCGCTCTCTCTCCCCCATGTGTAGTGCGGGGACTGTCGATCTCTCTCCCCCATGTGTAGTGCGGGGTCTGTCGCTCTCTCTCCTCCATGTGTAGTGCGGGGTCTGTCGCTCTCTCTCCTCCATGTATAGTGCAGGGTCTGTCGCTCTCTCTCCTCCATGTGTAGTGCGGGGTCTGTCGCTCTCTCTCCCCCATGTGTAGTGCGGGGTCTGTCGCTCTCTCTCCCCCATGTGTAGTGCAGGGTCTGTCGCTCTCTCTCCCCCATGTGAAGTGCAGGGTCTGTCGCTCTCTCTCCTCCATGTGAAGTGCAGGGTCTGTCGCTCTCTCTCCTCCATGTGTAGTGCAGGGTCTGTCGCTCTCTCCTCCATGTGTAGTGCGGGGTCTGTCGCTCTCTCTCCTCCATGTGTAGTTCAGGGTCTGTCGCTCTCTCTCCTCCATGAGTAGTGCAGGGTCTGTCGCTCTCTCTCCTCCATGTGTAGTGCGGGGTCTGTCGTTCTCTCTCCCCCATGTGTAGTGCGGGGTCTGTCGCTCTCTCTCCCCCATGTGTAGTGCAGGGTCTGTCGCTCTCTCTCCCCCATGTGCAGTGCAGGGTCTGTCGCTCTCTCTCCACTATATACAGTGCGGGGTCTGTCGCTCTCACTCCTCCATGTGTAGTGCGGGGTCTGTCGCTCTCTCTCGCCCCATGTGTAGTGCAGGGTCTGTCGCTTTCTCTCCTCCATGTGTAGTGCGGGGTCTGTCGCTCTCTCTCCTCCATGTGTAGCGCAGGGTCTGTAGTTCTCTCTCCTCCATGTGTAGCGCGGTGTCTGTCGCTCTCTCTCCCCCATGTGTAGTGCAGGGTCTGTAGCTCTCTCTCCTCCATGTGTAGTGCGGGGTCTGTCGCTCTCTCTCCCCCATGTGTAGTGCAGGGTCTGTCGCTCTCTCTCCTCCATGTGTAGTGCGGGGTCTGTCGCTCTCTCTCCCCCATGTGTAGTGCGGGGTCTGTCGCTCTCTCTCCCCCATGTGTAGTGCAGGGTCTGTCGCTCTCTCTCCTCCATGTGTAGTGCGGTGTCTGTCGCTCTCTCTCCCCCATGTGTAGTGCAGGGTCTGTCGCTCTCTCTCCCCCATGTGTAGTGCAGGGTCTGTCACTCTCTCTCCCCCATGTGTAGTGCAGGGTCTGTCGCTCTCTCTCCTCCATGTGTAGTGCGGGGTCTGTCGCTCTCTCTCCCCCATGTGTAGTGCGGGGTCTGTCGCTCTCTCTCCTCCATGTGTAGTGCGGGGTCTGTCGCTCTCTCTCCTCCATGTGTAGTGCAGGGTCTGTCGCTCTCTCTCCTCCATGTGTAGTGCAGGGTCTGTCGCTCTCTCTCCCCCATGTATAGTGCGGGGTCTGTTGCTCTCTCTCCTCCATGTGTAGTGCGGGGTCTGTCGCTCTCTCTCCTCCAAGTGTAGTGCGGGGTCTGTCGCTCTCTCTCCTCCATGTGTAGTGCAGGGTCTGTCGCTCTCTCTCCTCCATGTGTAGTGCGGGGTCTGTCGCTCTCTCTCCTCCATGTGTAGTGCGGGGTCTGTCGCTCTCTCTCCTCCATGTGTAGTGCGGGGTCTGTCGCTCTCTCCCCTCCATGTGTAGTGCGGGGTCTGTCGCTTTCTCTCCTCCATGTGTAGTTCAGAGTCTGTCGCTCTCTCTCCTCCATGTGTAGTGCGGGGTCTGCCGCTCTCTCTCCCCCATGTGTAGTGCAGGGTCTGTCGATCTCTGTCCCCCATGTGTAGTGCAGGGTCTGTCGCTCTCTCTCCCCCATGTGTAGTGCAGGGTCTGTCGCTCTCTCTCTTCCATGTGTAGTGCGGGGTCTGTCGCTCTCTCTCCTCCATGTGTAGTGCGGGGTCTGTCGCTCTCTCTCCTCCATGTGTAGTGCGGGGTCTGTCGCTATCTCTCCTCCATGTGTAGTGCGGGGCTTGTCGCTCTCTCTCCTCCATGTGTAGTGCAGGGTCTGTCACTCTCTCTCCTCCATGTGTAGTGCAGGGTCTGTAGCTCTCTCTTCTCCATGTGTAGTGCGGGGTCTGACGCTCTCTCTCCTCCATGTGTAGTGCGGGGTCTGTCGCTCTCTCTCCTCCATGTATAGTGCAGGGTCTGTCGCTCTCTCTCCTCCATGTGTAGTGCGGGGTCTGTCGTTCTCTCTCCCCCATGTGTAGTGCGGGGTCTGTCGCTCTCTCTCCCCCATGTGCAGTGCAGGGTCTGTCGCTCTCTCTCCCCCATGTGCAGTGCAGGGTCTGTCGCTCTCTCTCCTCTATATACAGTGCGGGGTCTGTCGCTATCACTCCTCCATGTGTAGTGCGGGGTCTGTCGCTCTCTCTCGCCCCATGTGTAGTGCAGGGTCTGTCGCTTTCTCTCCTCCATGTGTAGTGCGGGGTCTGTCGCTCTCTCTCCTCCATGTGTAGCGCAGGGTCTGTAGTTCTCTCTCCTCCATGTATAGTGCAGGGTCTGTCGCTCTCTCTCCTCCATGTGTAGTGCGGGGTCTGTCGTTCTCTCTCCCCCATGTGTAGTGCGGGGTCTGTCGCTCTCTCTCCCCCATGTGTAGTGCAGGGTCTGTCGCTCTCTCTCCCCCATGTGCAGTGCAGGGTCTGTCGCTCTCTCTCCACTATATACAGTGCGGGGTCTGTCGCTCTCACTCCTCCATGTGTAGTGCGGGGTCTGTCGCTCTCTCTCGCCCCATGTGTAGTGCAGGGTCTGTCGCTCTCTCTCCTCCATGTGTAGCGCAGGGTCTGTAGTTCTCTCTCCTCCATGTGTAGCGCGGTGTCTGTCGCTCTCTCTCCCCCATGTGTAGTGCAGGGTCTGTAGCTCTCTCTCCTCCATGTGTAGTGCGGGGTCTGTCGCTCTCTCTCCCCCATGTGTAGTGCGGGGTCTGTCGCTCTCTCTCCCCCATGTGTAGTGCGGGGTCTGTCGCTCTCTCTCCTCCATGTGTAGTGCGGGGTCTGTCGCTCTCTCCTCCATGTGTAGTGCGGGGTCTGTCGCTCTCTCTCCCCCATGTGTAGTGCGGGGTCTGTCGCTCTCTCTCCTCCATGTGTAGTTCAGAGTCTGTCGCTCTCTCTCCTCCATGTGTAGTGCGGGGTCTGTCGCTCTCTCTCCCCCATGTGTAGTGCAGGGTCTGTCGATCTCTGTCCCCCATGTGTAGTGCAGGGTCTGTCGCTCTCTCTCCTCCATGTGTAGTGCGGGGTCTGTCGCTCTCTCTCCTCCATGTGTAGTGCGGGGTTTGTCGCTCTCTCTCCACCATGTGTAGTGCGGGGTTTGTCGCTCTCTCTCCTCCATGTGTAGTGCGGGGTCTGTCACTCTCTCTCCTCCATGTGTAGTGCGGGGTATGTCACTCTCTCTCCTCCATGTGTAGTGCGGGGTCTGTCGCTCTCTCTCCTCCATGTGTAGTGCGGGGTCTGAAGCAATCTCTCCTCCATGTGTAGTGCGGGGTCTGTCGCTCTCTCTCCTCCATGTGTAGTGCGGGGTCTGTCGCTCTCTCTCCCCCATGTGTAGTGTAGGGTCTGTCGCTCTCTCTCCTCCATGTGCAGTGCGGGGTTTGTCGCTCTCTCTCCCCCATGTGTAGTGCAGGGTCTGTCGCTCTCTCTCCTCCATGTGTAGTGCGGGGTCTGTCGCTCTCTCTCCCCCATGTGTAGTGCAGGGTCTGTCGCTCTCTCTCCTCCATGTGCAGTGCGGGGTTTGTCGCTCTCTCTCCTCCATGTGTAGTGCAGGGTCTGTAGCTCTCTCTCCTCCATGTGTAGTGCGGGGTCTGTCGCTCTCTCTCCTCCATGTGTAGTGCAGGGTCTGTCGCTCTCTCTCCCTCATGTGTAGTGCGGGGTCTGTCGCTCTCTCTCCCCCATGTGTAGTAAGGCGTCTGTCGCTCTCTCTCCCCCATGTGTAGTGAGGGGTCTGTCGCTCTCTCTCCCCCATGTGTAGTGCGGGGACTGTCGATCTCTCTCCCCCATGTGTAGTGCGGGGTCTGTCGCTCTCTCTCCTCCATGTGTAGTGCGGGGTCTGTCGCTCTCTCTCCTCCATGTATAGTGCAGGGTCTGTCGCTCTCTCTCCTCCATGTGTAGTGCGGGGTCTGTCGCTCTCTCTCCCCCATGTGTAGTGCGGGGTCTGTCGCTCTCTCTCCCCCATGTGTAGTGCAGGGTCTGTCGCTCTCTCTCCCCCATGTGAAGTGCAGGGTCTGTCGCTCTCTCTCCCCCATGTGAAGTGCAGGGTCTGTCGCTCTCTCTCCTCCATGTGTAGTGCAGGGTCTGTCGCTCTCTCCTCCATGTGTAGTGCGGGGTCTGTCGCTCTCTCTCCTCCATGTGTAGTGCAGGGTCTGTCGCTCTCTCTCCTCCATGAGTAGTGCAGGGTCTGTCGCTCTCTCTCCTCCATGTGTAGTGCGGGGTCTGTCGTTCTCTCTCCCCCATGTGTAGTGCGGGGTCTGTCGCTCTCTCTCCCCCATGTGTAGTGCGGGGTCTGTCGCTCTCTCTCCTCCATGTGTAGTGCGGGGTCTGTCGCTCTCTCTCCTCCATGTGTAGTGCAGGGTCTGTCGCTCTCTCTCCTCCATGTGTAGTGCGGGGTCTGTCGCTCTCTCTCCTCCAAGTGTAGTGCGGGGTCTGTCGCTCTCTCTCCTCCATGTGTAGTGCAGGGTCTGTCGCTCTCTCTCCTCCATGTGTAGTGCGGGGTCTGTCGCTCTCTCTCCTCCATGTGTAGTGCGGGGTCTGTCGCTCTCTCTCCTCCATGTGTAGTGCGGGGTCTGTCGCTCTCTCCCCTCCATGTGTAGTGCGGGGTCTGTCGCTTTCTCTCCTCCATGTGTAGTTCAGAGTCTGTCGCTCTCTCTCCTCCATGTGTAGTGCGGGGTCTGCCGCTCTCTCTCCCCCATGTGTAGTGCAGGGTCTGTCGATCTCTGTCCCCCATGTGTAGTGCAGGGTCTGTCGCTCTCTCTCCCCCATGTGTAGTGCAGGGTCTGTCGCTCTCTCTCTTCCATGTGTAGTGCGGGGTCTGTCGCTCTCTCTCCTCCATGTGTAGTGCGGGGTCTGTCGCTCTCTCTCCTCCATGTGTAGTGCGGGGTCTGTCGCTATCTCTCCTCCATGTGTAGTGCGGGGCTTGTCGCTCTCTCTCCTCCATGTGTAGTGCAGGGTCTGTCACTCTCTCTCCTCCATGTGTAGTGCAGGGTCTGTAGCTCTCTCTTCTCCATGTGTAGTGCGGGGTCTGACGCTCTCTCTCCTCCATGTGTAGTGCGGGGTCTGTCGCTCTCTCTCCTCCATGTATAGTGCAGGGTCTGTCGCTCTCTCTCCTCCATGTGTAGTGCGGGGTCTGTCGTTCTCTCTCCCCCATGTGTAGTGCGGGGTCTGTCGCTCTCTCTCCCCCATGTGCAGTGCAGGGTCTGTCGCTCTCTCTCCCCCATGTGCAGTGCAGGGTCTGTCGCTCTCTCTCCTCTATATACAGTGCGGGGTCTGTCGCTATCACTCCTCCATGTGTAGTGCGGGGTCTGTCGCTCTCTCTCGCCCCATGTGTAGTGCAGGGTCTGTCGCTTTCTCTCCTCCATGTGTAGTGCGGGGTCTGTCGCTCTCTCTCCTCCATGTGTAGCGCAGGGTCTGTAGTTCTCTCTCCTCCATGTATAGTGCAGGGTCTGTCGCTCTCTCTCCTCCATGTGTAGTGCGGGGTCTGTCGTTC
The DNA here is from genome assembly GCF_046119375.1 of Phyllobates terribilis. Taxonomy (NCBI): domain Eukaryota; kingdom Metazoa; phylum Chordata; class Amphibia; order Anura; family Dendrobatidae; genus Phyllobates; species Phyllobates terribilis. The sequence goes on from NW_027362761.1 coordinate 597,858,520, forward strand.
TCTCTCCCCCATGTGTAGTGCGGGGTCTGTCGCTCTCTCTCCCCCATGTGTAGTGCAGGGTCTGTCGCTCTCTCTCCCCCATGTGCAGTGCAGGGTCTGTCGCTCTCTCTCCACTATATACAGTGCGGGGTCTGTCGCTCTCACTCCTCCATGTGTAGTGCGGGGTCTGTCGCTCTCTCTCGCCCCATGTGTAGTGCAGGGTCTGTCGCTCTCTCTCCTCCATGTGTAGCGCAGGGTCTGTAGTTCTCTCTCCTCCATGTGTAGCGCGGTGTCTGTCGCTCTCTCTCCCCCATGTGTAGTGCAGGGTCTGTAGCTCTCTCTCCTCCATGTGTAGTGCGGGGTCTGTCGCTCTCTCTCCCCCATGTGTAGTGCGGGGTCTGTCGCTCTCTCTCCCCCATGTGTAGTGCGGGGTCTGTCGCTCTCTCTCCTCCATGTGTAGTGCGGGGTCTGTCGCTCTCTCCTCCATGTGTAGTGCGGGGTCTGTCGCTCTCTCTCCCCCATGTGTAGTGCGGGGTCTGTCGCTCTCTCTCCTCCATGTGTAGTTCAGAGTCTGTCGCTCTCTCTCCTCCATGTGTAGTGCGGGGTCTGTCGCTCTCTCTCCCCCATGTGTAGTGCAGGGTCTGTCGATCTCTGTCCCCCATGTGTAGTGCAGGGTCTGTCGCTCTCTCTCCTCCATGTGTAGTGCGGGGTCTGTCGCTCTCTCTCCTCCATGTGTAGTGCGGGGTTTGTCGCTCTCGCTCCACCATGTGTAGTGCGGGGTTTGTCGCTCTCTCTCCTCCATGTGTAGTGCGGGGTCTGTCACTCTCTCTCCTCCATGTGTAGTGCGGGGTCTGTCACTCTCTCTCCTCCATGTGTAGTGCGGGGTCTGTCGCTCTCTCTCCTCCATGTGTAGTGCGGGGTCTGAAGCAATCTCTCCTCCATGTGTAGTGCGGGGTCTGTCGCTCTCTCTCCTCCATGTGTAGTGCGGGGTCTGTCGCTCTCTCTCCCCCATGTGTAGTGTAGGGTCTGTCGCTCTCTCTCCTCCATGTGCAGTGCGGGGTTTGTCGCTCTCTCTCCCCCATGTGTAGTGCAGGGTCTGTCGCTCTCTCTCCTCCATGTGTAGTGCGGGGTCTGTCGCTCTCTCTCCCCCATGTGTAGTGCAGGGTCTGTCGCTCTCTCTCCTCCATGTGCAGTGCGGGGTTTGTCGCTCTCTCTCCTCCATGTGTAGTGCAGGGTCTGTAGCTCTCTCTCCTCCATGTGTAGTGCGGGGTCTGTCGCTCTCTCTCCTCCATGTGTAGTGCAGGGTCTGTCGCTCTCTCTCCCTCATGTGTAGTGCGGGGTCTGTCGCTCTCTCTCCCCCATGTGTAGTAAGGCGTCTGTCGCTCTCTCTCCCCCATGTGTAGTGAGGGGTCTGTCGCTCTCTCTCCCCCATGTGTAGTGCGGGGACTGTCGATCTCTCTCCCCCATGTGTAGTGCGGGGTCTGTCGCTCTCTCTCCTCCATGTGTAGTGCGGGGTCTGTCGCTCTCTCTCCTCCATGTATAGTGCAGGGTCTGTCGCTCTCTCTCCTCCATGTGTAGTGCGGGGTCTGTCGCTCTCTCTCCCCCATGTGTAGTGCGGGGTCTGTCGCTCTCTCTCCCCCATGTGTAGTGCAGGGTCTGTCGCTCTCTCTCCCCCATGTGAAGTGCAGGGTCTGTCGCTCTCTCTCCCCCATGTGAAGTGCAGGGTCTGTCGCTCTCTCTCCTCCATGTGTAGTGCAGGGTCTGTCGCTCTCTCCTCCATGTGTAGTGCGGGGTCTGTCGCTCTCTCTCCTCCATGTGTAGTGCAGGGTCTGTCGCTCTCTCTCCTCCATGAGTAGTGCAGGGTCTGTCGCTCTCTCTCCTCCATGTGTAGTGCGGGGTCTGTCGTTCTCTCTCCCCCATGTGTAGTGCGGGGTCTGTCGCTCTCTCTCCCCCATGTGTAGTGCGGGGTCTGTCGCTCTCTCTCCTCCATGTGTAGTGCAGTGTCTGTCGCTCTCTCTCCCCCATGTGAAGTGCAGGGTCTGTCGCTCTCTCTCCCCCATGTGAAGTGCAGGGTCTGTCGCTCTCTCTCCTCCATGTGTAGTGCAGGGTCTGTCGCTCTCTCCTCCATGTGTAGTGCGGGGTCTGTCGCTCTCTCTCCTCCATGTGTAGTGCAGGGTCTGTCGCTCTCTCTCCTCCATGAGTAGTGCAGGGTCTGTCGCTCTCTCTCCTCCAAGTGTAGTGCGGGGTCTGTCGTTCTCTCTCCCCCATGTGTAGTGCGGGGTCTGTCGCTCTCTCTCCCCCATGTGTAGTGCAGGGTCTGTCGCTCTCTCTCCCCCATGTGCAGTGCAGGGTCTGTCGCTCTCTCTCCACTATATACAGTGCGGGGTCTGTCGCTCTCACTCCTCCATGTGTAGTGCGGGGTCTGTCGCTCTCTCTCGCCCCATGTGTAGTGCAGGGTCTGTCGCTTTCTCTCCTCCATGTGTAGTGCGGGGTCTGTCGCTCTCTCTCCTCCATGTGTAGCGCAGGGTCTGTAGTTCTCTCTCCTCCATGTGTAGCGCGGTGTCTGTCGCTCTCTCTCCCCCATGTGTAGTGCAGGGTCTGTAGCTCTCTCTCCTCCAAGTGTAGTGCGGGGTCTGTCGCTCTCTCTCCCCCATGTGTAGTGCGGGGTCTGTCGCTCTCTCTCCCCCATGTGTAGTGCGGGGTCTGTCGCTCTCTCTCCTCCATGTGTAGTGCGGGGTCTGTCGCTCTCTCTCCTCCATGTGTAGTGCGGGGTCTGTCGCTCTCTCTCCCCCATGTGTAGTGCGGGGTCTGTCGCTCTCTCTCCTCCATGTGTAGTTCAGAGTCTGTCGCTCTCTCTCCTCCATGTGTAGTGCGGGGTCTGTCGCTCTCTCTCCCCCATGTGTAGTGCAGGGTCTGTCGATCTCTGTCCCCCATGTGTAGTGCAGGGTCTGTCGCTCTCTCTCCTCCATGTGTAGTGCGGGGTCTGTCGCTCTCTCTCCTCCATGTGTAGTGCGGGGTTTGTCGCTCTCTCTCCACCATGTGTAGTGCGGGGTTTGTCGCTCTCTCTCCTCCATGTGTAGTGCGGGGTCTGTCACTCTCTCTCCTCCATGTGTAGTGCGGGGTCTGTCACTCTCTCTCCTCCATGTGTAGTGCGGGGTCTGTCGCTCTCTCTCCTCCATGTGTAGTGCGGGGTCTGAAGCAATCTCTCCTCCATGTGTAGTGCGGGGTCTGTCGCTCTCTCTCCTCCATGTGTAGTGCGGGGTCTGTCGCTCTCTCTCCCCCATGTGTAGTGTAGGGTCTGTCGCTCTCTCTCCTCCATGTGCAGTGCGGGGTTTGTCGCTCTCTCTCCCCCATGTGTAGTGCAGGGTCTGTCGCTCTCTCTCTCCTCCATGTGTAGTGCGGGGTCTGTCGCTCTCTCTCCCCCATGTGTAGTGCAGGGTCTGTCGCTCTCTCTCCTCCATGTGCAGTGCGGGGTTTGTCGCTCTCTCTCCTCCATGTGTAGTGCAGGGTCTGTAGCTCTCTCTCCTCCATGTGTAGTGCGGGGTCTGTCGCTCTCTCTCCTCCATGTGTAGTGCAGGGTCTGTCGCTCTCTCTCCCTCATGTGTAGTGCGGGGTCTGTCGCTCTCTCTCCCCCATGTGTAGTAAGGCGTCTGTCGCTCTCTCTCCCCCATGTGTAGTGAGGGGTCTGTCGCTCTCTCTCCCCCATGTGTAGTGCGGGGACTGTCGATCTCTCTCCCCCATGTGTAGTGCGGGGTCTGTCGCTCTCTCTCCTCCATGTGTAGTGCGGGGTCTGTCGCTCTCTCTCCTCCATGTATAGTGCAGGGTCTGTCGCTCTCTCTCCTCCATGTGTAGTGCGGGGTCTGTCGCTCTCTCTCCCCCATGTGTAGTGCGGGGTCTGTCGCTCTCTCTCCCCCATGTGTAGTGCAGGGTCTGTCGCTCTCTCTCCCCCATGTGAAGTGCAGGGTCTGTCGCTCTCTCTCCCCCATGTGAAGTGCAGGGTCTGTCGCTCTCTCTCCTCCATGTGTAGTGCAGGGTCTGTCGCTCTCTCCTCCATGTGTAGTGCGGGGTCTGTCGCTCTCTCTCCTCCATGTGTAGTGCAGGGTCTGTCGCTCTCTCTCCTCCATGAGTAGTGCAGGGTCTGTCGCTCTCTCTCCTCCATGTGTAGTGCGGGGTCTGTCGCTCTCTCTCCTCCATGTGTAGTGCAGGGTCTGTCGCTCTCTCTCCTCCATGAGTAGTGCAGGGTCTGTCGCTCTCTCTCCTCCATGTGTAGTGCGGGGTCTGTCGCTCTCTCTCCCCCATGTGTAGTGCAGGGTCTGTCGCTCTCTCTCCTCCATGTGTAGTGCAGGGTCTGTCGCTCTCTCCTCCATGTGTAGTGCGGGGTCTGTCGCTCTCTCTCCTCCATGTGTAGTGCAGGGTCTGTCGCTCTCTCTCCTCCATGAGTAGTGCAGGGTCTGTCGTTCTCTCTCCCCCATGTGTAGTGCGGGGTCTGTCGCTCTCTCTCCCCCATGTGTAGTGCGGGGTCTGTCGCTCTCTCTCCTCCATGTGTAGTGCAGGGTCTGTCGCTCTCTCTCCCCCATGTGAAGTGCAGGGTCTGTCGCTCTCTCTCCCCCATGTGAAGTGCAGGGTCTGTCGCTCTCTCTCCTCCATGTGTAGTGCAGGGTCTGTCGCTCTCTCCTCCATGTGTAGTGCGGGGTCTGTCGCTCTCTCTCCTCCATGTGTAGTGCAGGGTCTGTCGCTCTCTCTCCTCCATGAGTAGTGCAGGGTCTGTCGCTCTCTCTCCTCCATGTGTAGTGCGGGGTCTGTCGTTCTCTCTCCCCCATGTGTAGTGCGGGGTCTGTCGCTCTCTCTCCCCCATGTGTAGTGCAGGGTCTGTCGCTCTCTCTCCCCCATGTGCAGTGCAGGGTCTGTCGCTCTCTCTCCACTATATACAGTGCGGGGTCTGTCGCTCTCACTCCTCCATGTGTAGTGCGGGGTCTGTCGCTCTCTCTCGCCCCATGTGTAGTGCAGGGTCTGTCGCTTTCTCTCCTCCATGTGTAGTGCGGGGTCTGTCGCTCTCTCTCCTCCATGTGTAGCGCAGGGTCTGTAGTTCTCTCTCCTCCATGTGTAGCGCGGTGTCTGTCGCTCTCTCTCCCCCATGTGTAGTGCAGGGTCTGTAGCTCTCTCTCCTCCATGTGTAGTGCGGGGTCTGTCGCTCTCTCTCCCCCATGTGTAGTGCGGGGTCTGTCGCTCTCTCTCCCCCATGTGTAGTGCGGGGTCTGTCGCTCTCTCTCCTCCATGTGTAGTGCGGGGTCTGTCGCTCTCTCTCCTCCATGTGTAGTGCGGGGTCTGTCGCTCTCTCTCCCCCATGTGTAGTGCGGGGTCTGTCGCTCTCTCTCCTCCATGTGTAGTTCAGAGTCTGTCGCTCTCTCTCCTCCATGTGTAGTGCGGGGTCTGTCGCTCTCTCTCCCCCATGTGTAGTGCAGGGTCTGTCGATCTCTGTCCCCCATGTGTAGTGCAGGGTCTGTCGCTCTCTCTCCTCCATGTGTAGTGCGGGGTCTGTCGCTCTCTCTCCACCATGTGTAGTGCGGGGTTTGTCGCTCTCTCTCCTCCATGTGTAGTGCGGGGTCTGTCACTCTCTCTCCTCCATGTGTAGTGCGGGGTCTGTCACTCTCTCTCCTCCATGTGTAGTGCGGGGTCTGTCGCTCTCTCTCCTCCATGTGTAGTGCGGGGTCTGAAGCAATCTCTCCTCCATGTGTAGTGCGGGGTCTGTCGCTCTCTCTCCTCCATGTGTAGTGCGGGGTCTGTCGCTCTCTCTCCCCCATGTGTAGTGTAGGGTCTGTCGCTCTCTCTCCTCCATGTGCAGTGCGGGGTTTGTCGCTCTCTCTCCCCCATGTGTAGTGCAGGGTCTGTCGCTCTCTCTCCTCCATGTGTAGTGCGGGGTCTGTCGCTCTCTCTCCCCCATGTGTAGTGCAGGGTCTGTCGCTCTCTCTCCTCCATGTGCAGTGCGGGGTTTGTCGCTCTCTCTCCTCCATGTGTAGTGCAGGGTCTGTAGCTCTCTCTCCTCCATGTGTAGTGCGGGGTCTGTCGCTCTCTCTCCTCCATGTGTAGTGCAGGGTCTGTCGCTCTCTCTCCCTCATGTGTAGTGCGGGGTCTGTCGCTCTCTCTCCCCCATGTGTAGTGAGGCGTCTGTCGCTCTCTCTCCCCCATGTGTAGTGAGGGGTCTGTCGCTCTCTCTCCCCCATGTGTAGTGCGGGGACTGTCGATCTCTCTCCCCCATGTGTAGTGAGGCGTCTGTCGCTCTCTCTCCCCCATGTGTAGTGAGGGGTCTGTCGCTCTCTCTCCCCCATGTGTAGTGCGGGGACTGTCGATCTCTCTCCCCATTGTGTAGTGCGGGGTCTGTCGCTCTCTCTCCTCCATGTGTAGTGGGGGTCTGTCGCTCTCTCTCCTCCATGTGTAGTGCGGGGTCTGTCGCTCTCTCTCCCCCATGTGTAGTGCGGGGTCTGTCGCTCTCTCTCCCCCATGTGTAGTGCAGGGTCTGTCGCTCTCTCTCCCCCATGTGAAGTGCAGGGTCTGTCGCTCTCTCTCCCCCATGTGAAGTGCAGGGTCTGTCGCTCTCTCTCCTCCATGTGTAGTGCAGGGTCTGTCGCTCTCTCCTCCATGTGTAGTGCGGGGTCTGTCGCTCTCTCTCCTCCTTGTGTAGTGCAGGGTCTGTCGCTCTCTTTCCTCCATGAGTAGTGCAGGGTCTGTCGCTCTCTCTCCTCCATGTGTAGTGCAGGGTCTGTGGTTCTATCTCCCCCATGTGTAGTGCGGGGTCTGTCGCTCTCTCTCCATGTGTAGTGCGGGGTCTGTCGCTCTCTCTCCCCCATGTGTAGTGCGGGGTCTGTCGCTCTCTCTCCCCCATGTGTAGTGCGGGGTCTGTCGCTCTCTCTCCTCCATGTGTAGTGCGGGGTCTGTCGCTCTCTCTCCTCCATGTGTAGTGCGGGGTCTGTCGCTCTCTCTCCTCCATGTGTAGTGCGGGGTCTGTCGCTCTCTCTCCTCCATGTGTAGTGCGGGATCTGTCGCTCTCTCTCCTCCATGTGTAGTGCAGGATCTGTCGCTCTCTCTCCTCCATGTGCAGTGCAGGGTCTGTCGCTCTCTCTCCTCCATGTGTAGTGCGGGGTCTGTCGCTCTCTCTCCTCCAAGTGTAGTGCGGGGTCTGTCGCTCTCTCTCCTCCATGTGTAGTGCAGGGTCTGTCGCTCTCTCTCCTCCATGTGTAGTGCGGAGTCTGTCGCTCTCTCTCCCCCATGTGTAGTGCAGGGTCTGTCGCTCTCTCTCCCCCATGTATAGTGTGGGGTCTGTCGCTCTCTCTCCTCCATGTGTAGTGCGGGGTCTGTCGCTCTCTCTCCTCCATGTGTAGTGCGGGGTCTGTCGCTCTCTGTCCCCCATGTGTAGTGCAGGGTCTGTCGCTCTCTCTCCTCCATGTGTAGTGCGGAGTCTGTCGCTCTCTCTCCTCCATGTGTAGTGCGGGGTCTGTCGCTCTCTCTCCCCCATGTATAGTGCGGGGTCTGTCGCTCTCTTTGCTCCATGTGTAGTGCGGGGTCTGTCGCTCTCTCTCCCCCATGTGTAGTGCGGGGTCTGTCGCTCTCTCTCCTCCATGTGTAGTTCAGAGTCTGTCGCTCTCTCTCCTCCACGTGTAGTGCAGGGTCTGTCGCTCTCTCTCCCCCATGTGTAGTGCGGGGTCTGTCGCTCTCTCTCCCCCATGTGTAGTGCAGGGTCTGTCGCTTTCTCTCCTCCATGTGTAGTGCGGGGTCTGTGGTTCCCTCTCCTCCATGTGTCGCGCGGGGTCTGTCGCTCTCTCTCCCCCATGTGTAGTGCAGGGTCTGTAGCTCTCTCTCCTCCATGTGTAGTGCGGGGTCTGTCGCTCTCTCTCCTCCATGTGTAGTGCGGGATCTGTCGCTCTCTCTCCTCCATGTGTAGTGCAGGGTCTGTCGCTCTCGCTCCTCCATGTGTAGTGCGGGGTCTGTCGCTCTCTCTCCTCCGTGTGTAGTGCAGGGTCTGTCGCTTTCTCGCCTCCATGTGTAGTGCGGGGTCTGTCGCTCTCTCTCCTCCATGTGTAGCGCAGAGTCTGTGGTTCTCTCTCCTCCATGTGTAGCGCGGGGTCAGTCGCTCTCTCTCCTCCATGTGTAGTGCAGGGTCTGTCGCTTTCTAGCCTCCATGTGTAGTGCGGGTTCTGTCGCTCTCTCTCCTCCATGTGTAGCGCAGAGTCTGTGGTTCTCTCTCCTCCATGTGTTGTGCGGGATCTGTCGCTCTCTCTCCCCCATGTGTAGCGCAGGGTCTGTCGCTCTCTCTCCTGCATGTGTAGTGCAGGATCTGTCACTCTCTCTCCCCCATGTGTAGTGCAGGGTCTGTCGCTCTCTCTCCTGCATGTGTAGTGCAGGGTCTGTCACTCTCTCTCCCCCATGTGTAGTGCGGGGTCTGTCGCTCTCTCTCCTCCATGTGTAGTGCGGGGTCTGTCGCTCTCTCTCCTCCATGTGTAGTGCAGGGTCTGTCGCTCTCTCTCCTCCATGTGTAGTGCGGAGTCTGTCGCTCTCTCTCCCCCATGTGTAGTGCAGGGTCTGTCGATCTCTGTCCCCCATGTGTAGTGCAGGGTCTGTCGCTCTCTCTCCTCCATGTGTAGTGCGGGGTCTGTCGCTCTCTCTCCTCCATGTGTAGTGCGGGGTCTGTCGCTCTCTCTCCTCCATGTGTAGTGCGGGGTCTGTCGCTCTCTCTCTCCTCCATGTGTAGTGCGGGGTCTGTCGCTCTCTCTCCTCCATGTGTAGTGCGGGGTCTGTCGCTCTCTCTCCTCCATGTGTAGTGCAGGGTCTGTCGCTCTCTCTCCTCCATGTGTAGTGCGGAGTCTGTCGCTCTCTCTCCCCCATGTGTAGTGCAGGGTCTGTCGATCTCTGTCCCCCATGTGTAGTGCAGGGTCTGTCGCTCTCTCTCCTCCATGTGTATTGCGGGGTCTGTCGCTCTCTCTCCTCCATGTGTAGTGCGGGGTCTGTCGCTCTCTCTCTCCTCCATGTGTAGTGCGGGGTCTGTCGCTCTCTCTCCTCCATGTGTAGTGCGGGGTTTGTCGCTCTCTCTCCTCCATGTGTAGTGCGGGGTCTGTCGCTCTCTCTCCTCCATGTGTAGTGCGGGGTCTGTCGCTCTCTCTCCTCCATGTGTAGTGCGGGGTCTGTCGCTCTCTCTCCTCCATGTGTAGTGCGGAGTCTGTCGCTCTCTCTCCTCCATGTGTAGTGCGGGGTCTGTCGCTCTCTCTCCTCCATGTGTAGTGCGGGGTCTGTCGCTCTCTCTCCCCCATGTGTAGTGCGGGGTCTGTCGCTCTCTCTCCCCCATGTGTAGTGCAGGGTCTGTCGCTCTCTCTCCTCCATGTGTAGTGCGGGGTTTGTCGCTCTCTCTCCTCCATGTGAAGTGCGGGGTCTGTCACTCTCTCTCCTCCATGTGTAGTGCGGGGTCTGTAGCTCTCTCTCCTACATGTGTAGTGCGGGGTCTGTCGCTCTCTCTCCTCCATGTGTAGTGAGGCGTCTGTCGCTCTCTCTCCCCCATGTGTAGTGAGGCGTCTGTCGCTCTCTCTCCCCCATGTGTAGTGAGGGGTCTGTCGCTCTCTCTCCCCCATGTGTAGTGCGGGGTCTGTCGCTCTCTCTCCCCCATGTGTAGTGCGGGGTCTGTCGCTCTCTCTCCTCCATGTGTAGTGCGGGGTCTGTCCCTCTCTCTCCTCCATGTATAGTGCTGGGTTTGTCGCTCTCTCTCCTCCATGTGTAGTGCGGGGTCTGTCGCTCTATCTCCCCCATGTGTAGTGCGGGGTCTGTCGCTCTCTCTCCCCCATGTGTAGTGCAGGGTCTGTCGCTCTCTCTCCCCCATGTGAAGTGCAGGGTCTGTCGCTCTCTCTCCTCCATGTGTAGTGCGGGGTCTGTCGCTCTCTCTCCTCCATGTGTAGTGCAGGGTCTGTGGTTATATCTCCTCCATGTGTAGTGCGGGGTCTGTCGCTCTCTCTCCTCCATGTGTAGTGCGGGGTCTGTCGCTCTCTCTCCCCCATGTGTAGTGCAGGGTCTGTCGCTCTCTCTCCCCCATGTGTAGTGGGGGTCTGTCACTCTCTCTCCTCCATGTGTAGTGCGGGGTCTGTCGCTCTCTCTCCCCCATGTGCAGTGCAGGGTCTGTCGATCTCTCTACCCCATGTGTAGTGCGGGGTCTGTCGCTCTCTCTCCCCCATGTGTAGTGCGGGGTCTGTCGCTCTCTCTCCCCCATGTGTAGTGCGGGGTCTGTCGCTCCCTCTCCTCCATGTGTAGTGCAGGGTCTGTCGCTCTCTCTCCCCCATGTGTAGTGCGGGGTCTGTCACTCTCTCTCCTCCATGTGTAGTGCGGGGTCTGTCGCTCTCTCTCCTCCATGTGAAGTGCGGGATCTGTCGCTCTCTCTCCTCCATGTGTAGTGCGGGGTCTGTCGCTCTCTCTCCCCCATGTGCAGTGCAGGGTCTGTCGCTCTCTCTCCTCCATGTGTAGTGCGGGGTCTGTCGTTCTCTCTCCCCCATGTGTAGTGCGGGGTCTGTCGCTCTCTCTCCCCCATGTGTAGTGCAGGGTCTGTCGCTCTCTCTCCCCCATGTGCAGTGCAGGGTCTGTCGCTCTCTCTCCTCTATATACAGTGCGGGGTCTGTCGCTCTCACTCCTCCATGTGTAGTGCGGGGTCTGTCGCTCCCTCTCCTCCATGTGTAGTGCAGGGTCTGTCGCTCTCTCTCCCCCATGTGTAGTGCGGGGTCTGTCACTCTCTCTCCTCCATGTGTAGTGCGGGGTCTGTCGCTCTCTCTCCTCCATGTGAAGTGCGGGATCTGTCGCTCTCTCTCCTCCATGTGTAGTGCGGGGTCTGTCGCTCTCTCTCCCCCATGTGCAGTGCAGGGTCTGTCGCTCTCTCTACCCCATGTGTAGTGCGGGGTCTGTCGCTCTCTCTCCCCCATGTGTAGTGCGGGGTCTGTCGCTCTCACTCCCCCATGTGTAGTGCGGGGTCTGTCGCTCTCTCTCCTCCATGTGTAGTGCAGGGTCTGTCGCTCTCTCTCCCCCATGTGTAGTGCGGGGTCTGTCACTCTCTCTCCTCCATGTGTAGTGCGGGGTCTGTCGCTCTCTCTCCTCCATGTGAAGTGCGGGATCTGTCGCTCTCTCTCCTCCATGTGTAGTGCAGGATCTGTCGCTCTCTCTCCTCCATGTGCAGTGCAGGGTCTGTCGCTCTCTCTCCTCCATGTGTAGTGCGGGGTCTGTCGCTCTCTCTCCTCCAAGTGTAGTGCGGGGTCTGTCGCTCTCTCTCCTCCATGTGTAGTGCAGGGTCTGTCGCTCTCTCTCCTCCATGTGTAGTGCGGGGTCTGTCGCTCTCTCTCCTCCATGTGTAGTTCAGAGTCTGTCGCTCTCTCTCCTCCATGTGTAGTGCGGGGTCTGTCGCTCTCTCTCCTCCATGTGTAGTGCAGGATCTGTCGCTCTCTTTCCTGCATGTGCAGTGCAGGGTCTGTCGCTCTCTCTCCTCCATGTGTAGTGAGGGGTCTGTCGCTCTCTCTCCTCCATGTGTAGTGCGGGGTCTGTCGCTCTCTCTCCTCCATGTGTAGTGCGGGGTCTGTCGCTCTCTCCCCTCCATGTGTAGTGCGGGGTCTGTCGCTCTCTCTCCTCCATGTGTAGTTCAGAGTCTGTCGCTCTCTCTCCTCCATGTGTAGTGCGGGGTCTGCCGCTCTCTCTCCCCCATGTGTAGTGCAGGGTCTGTCGATCTCTGTCCCCCATGTGTAGTGCAGGGTCTGTCGCTCTCTCTCCCCCATTTGAGGTGCAGGGTCTGTCGCTCTCTCTCCTCCATGTGTAGTGCGGGGTCTGTCGCTCTCTCTCCTCCATGTGTAGTGCGGGGTCTGTCGCTCTCTCTCCTCCATGTGTAGTGCGGGGTCTGTCGCTCTCTCTCCTCCATGTGTAGTGCGGGGCTTGTCGCTCTCTCTCCTCCATGTGTAGTGCAGGGTCTGTCACTCTCTCTCCTCCATGTGTAGTGCAGGGTCTTTAGCTCTCTCTTCTCCATGTGTAGTGCGGGGTCTGTCGCTCTCTCTCCTCCATGTGTAGTGCGGGGTCTGTCGCTCTCTCTCCTCCATGTATAGTGCAGGGTCTGTCGCTCTCTCTCCTCCATGTGTAGTGCGGGGTCTGTCGTTCTCTCTCCCCCATGTGTAGTGCGGGGTCTGTCGCTCTCTCTCCCCCATGTGTAGTGCAGGGTCTGTCGCTCTCTCTCCCCCATGTGCAGTGCAGGGTCTGTCGCTCTCTCTCCTCTATATACAGTGCGGGGTCTGTCGCTCTCACTCCTCCATGTGTAGTGCAGGGGCTGTCGCTCTCTCTCCTCTATATACAGTGCGGGGTCTGTCGCTCTCACTCCTCCATGTGTAGTGCGGGGTCTGTCTCTCTCTCTCGCCCCATGTGTAGTGAAGAGTCTGTCGCTTTCTCTCCTCCATGTGTAGTGCGGGGTCTGTCGCTCTCTCTCCTCCATGTGTAGTGCGGGGTCTGTCGTTCTCTCTCCCCCATGTGTAGTGCGGGGTCTGTCGTTTTCTCTCCCCCATGTGTAGTGCGGGGTCTGTCGTTCTCTCTCCCCCATGTGTAGTGCGGGATCTGTTGCTCTCTCTCCCCCATGTGTAGTGCAGGGTCTGTCGCTCTCTCTCCTCCATGTGTAGTGCGGGGTCTGTCGTTCTCTCTCCCCCATGTGTAGTGCGGGGTCTGTCGCTCTCTCTCCCCCATGTGTAGTGCAGGGTCTGTCGCTCTCTCTCCCCCATGTGCAGTGCAGGGTCTGTCGCTCTCTCTCCTCTATATACAGTGCGGGATCTGTCGCTCTCACTCCTCCATGTGTAGTGCGGGGTCTGTCGCTCTCTCTCGCCCCATGTGTAGTGCAGGGTCTGTCGCTTTCTCTCCTCCATGTGTAGTGCGGGGTCTGTCGCTCTCTCTCCTCCATGTGTAGCGCAGGGTCTGTAGATCTCTCTCCTCCATGTGTAGCGCGGGGTCTGTCGCTCTCTCTCCCCCATGTGTAGTGCAGGGTCTGTAGCTCTCTCTCCTCCATGTGTAGTGCGGGGTCTGTCGCTCTTTCTCCCCCATGTGTAGTGCGGGGTCTGTCGCTCTCTCTCCCCCATGTGTAGTGCGGGGTCTGTCGCTCTCTCTCCCCCATGTGTAGTGCGGGGTCTGTCGCTCTCTCTCCTCCATGTGTAGTGCGGGGTCTGTCGCTCTCTCTCCTCCATGTGTAGTGCAGGGTCTGTCGCTCTCTCTCCCCCATGTGTAGTGCGGGGTCTGTCGCTCTCTCTCCCCCATGTGTAGTGCGGGGTCTGTCGCTCTCTCTCCCCCATGTGTAGTGCGGGGTCTGTCGCTCTCTCTCCCCCATGTGTAGTGCGGGGTCTGTCGCTCTCTCTCCCCCATGTGTAGTGCGGGGTCTGTCGCTCTCTCTCCTCCATGTGTAGTGCGGGGTCTGTCGCTCTCTCTCCTCCATGTGTAGTGCGGGGTCTGTCGCTCTCTCTCTCCTCCATGTGTAGTGCGGGGTCTGTCGCTCTCTCTCCTCCATGTGTAGTGCGGGGTCTGTCACTCTCTCTCCTCCATGTGTAGTGCGGGGTCTGTCGCTCTCTCTCCTCCATGTGTAGTGCGGGGTCTGTCGCTCTCTCTCCTCCATGTGTAGTGCGGGGTCTGTCGCTCTCTCTCCTCCATGTGTAGTGCGGAGTCTGTCGCTCTCTCTCCTCCATGTGTAGTGCGGGGTCTGTCGCTCTCTCTCCCCCATGTGTAGTGCAGGGTCTGTCGCTCTCTCTCCTCCATGTGTAGTGCGGGGTTTGTCGCTCTCTCTCCTCCATGTGTAGTGCGGGGTCTGTCACTCTCTCTCCTCCATGTGTAGTGCGGGGTCTGTAGCTCTCTCTCCTCCATGTGTAGTGCGGGGTCTGTCGCTCTCTCTCCTCCATATGTAGTGAGGCGTCTGTCGCTCTCTCTCCCCCATGTGTAGTGAGGCGTCTGTCGCTCTCTCTCCTCCATGTGTAGTGCGGGGTCTGTCGTTCTCTCTCCCCCATGTGTAGTGCGGGGTCTGTCGCTCTCTCTCCCCCATGTGTAGTGCAGGGTCTGTCGCTCTCTCTCCCCCATGTGCAGTGCAGGGTCTGTCGCTCTCTCTCCTCTATATACAGTGCGGGATCTGTCGCTCTCACTCCTCCATGTGTAGTGCGGGGTCTGTCGCTCTCTCTCGCTCCATGTGTAGTGCAGGGTCTGTCGCTTTCTCTCCTCCATGTGTAGTGCGGGGTCTGTCGCTCTCTCTCCTCCATGTGTAGCGCAGGGTCTGTAGATCTCTCTCCTCCATGTGTAGCGCGGGGTCTGTCGCTCTCTCTCCCCCATGTGTAGTGCAGGGTCTGTAGCTCTCTCTCCTCCATGTGTAGTGCGGGGTCTGTCGCTCTTTCTCCCCCATGTGTAGTGCGGGGTCTGTCGCTCTCTCTCCCCCATGTGTAGTGCGGGGTCTGTCGCTCTCTCTCCCCCATGTGTAGTGCGGGGTCTGTCGCTCTCTCTCCTCCATGTGTAGTACGGGGTCTGTCGCTCTCTCTCCTCCATGTGTAGTGCAGGGTCTGTCGCTCTCTCTCCCCCATGTGGAGTGCGGGGTCTGTCGCTCTCTCTCCTCCATGTGTAGTACGGGGTCTGTCGCTCTCTCTCCTCCATGTGTAGTGCGGGGTCTGTCGCTCTCTCTCCCCCATGTGTAGTGCGGGGTCTGTCGCTCTCTCTCCCCCATGTGTAGTGCGGGGTCTGTCGCTCTCTCTCCCCCATGTGTAGTGCGGGGTCTGTCGCTCTCTCTCCCCCATGTGTAGTGCGGGGTCTGTCGCTCTCTCTCCCCCATGTGTAGTGCGGGGTCTGTCGCTCTCTCTCCCCCATGTGTAGTGCGGGGTCTGTCGCTCTCTCTCCTCCATGTGTAGTGCGGGGTCTGTCGCTCTCTCTCCTCCATGTGTAGTGCGGGGTCTGTCGCTCTCTCTCTCCTCCATGTGTAGTGCGGGGTCTGTCGCTCTCTCTCCTCCATGTGTAGTGCGGGGTTTGTCGCTCTCTCTCCTCTATGTGTAGTGCGGGGTCTGTCACTCTCTCTCCTCCATGTGTAGTGCGGGGTCTGTCGCTCTCTCTCCTCCATGTGTAGTGCGGGGTCTGTCGCTCTCTCTCCTCCATGTGTAGTGCGGGGTCTGTCGCTCTCTCTCCTCCATGTGTAGTGCGGAGTCTGTCGCTCTCTCTCCTCCATGTGTAGTGCGGGGCTTGTCGCTCTCTCTCCTCCATGTGTAGTGCGGGGTCTGTCGCTCTCTCTCCTCCATGTGTAGTGCGGGGTCTGTCGCTCTCTCTCCCCCATGTGTAGTGCAGGGTCTGTCGCTCTCTCTCCTCCATGTGTAGTGCGGGGCTTGTCGCTCTCTCTCCTCCATGTGTAGTGCGGGGTCTGTCACTCTCTCTCCTCCATGTGTAGTGCGGGGTCTGTAGCTCTCTCTCCTCCAAGTGTAGTGCGGGGTCTGTCGCTCTCTCTCCTCCATGTGTAGTGAGGCGTCTGTCGCTCTCTCTCCCCCATGTGTAGTGAGGCGTCTGTCGCTCTCTCTCCCCCATGTGTAGTGAGGGGTCTGTCGCTCTCTCTCCCCCATGTGTAGTGCGGGGTCTGTCGCTCTCTCTCCCCCATGTGTAGTGCGGGGTCTGTCGCTCTCTCTCCTCCATGTGTAGTGCGGGGTCTGTCGCTCTCTCTCCTCCATGTATAGTGCAGGGTCTGTCGCTCTCTCTCCTCCATGTGTAGTGCGGGGTCTGTCGCTCTATCTCCCCCATGTGTAGTGCGGGGTCTGTCGCTCTCTCTCCCCCATGTGTAGTGCAGGGTCTGTCGCTCTCTCTCCCCCATGTGAAGTGCAGGGTCTGTCGCTCTCTCTCCTCCATGTGTAGTTCAGAGTCTGTCGCTCTCTCTCCTCCATGTGTAGTGCGGGGTCTGTCGCTCTCTCTCCTCCATGTGTAGTGCAGGATCTGTCGCTCTCTTTCCTGCATGTGCAGTGCAGGGTCTGTCGCTCTCTCTCCTCCATGTGTAGTGCGGGGTCTGTCGCTCTCTCTCCCCCATGTGTAGTGCGGGGTCTGTCGCTCTCTCTCCCCCATGTGTAGTGCAGGGTCTGTCGCTCTCTCTCCTCCATGTGTAGTGCGGGGTCTGTCGCTCTCTCTCCTCCATGTATAGTGCAGGGTCTGTCGCTCTCTCTCCTCCATGTGTAGTGCGGGGTCTGTCGCTCTATCTCCCCCATGTGTAGTGCGGGGTCTGTCGCTCTCTCTCCCCCATGTGTAGTGCAGGGTCTGTCGCTCTCTCTCCCCCATGTGAAGTGCAGGGTCTGTCGCTCTCTCTCCTCCATGTGTAGTGCGGGGTCTGTCGCTCTCTCTCCTCCATGTGTAGTGCAGGGTCTGTGGTTATATCTCCTCCATGTGTAGTGCGGGGTCTGTCGCTCTCTCTCCCCCATGTGTAGTGCGGGGTCTGTCGCTCTCTCTCCCCCATGTGTAGTGCAGGGTCTGTCGCTCTCTCTCCCCCATGTGTAGTGGGGGTCTGTCACTCTCTCTCCTCCATGTGTAGTACGGGGTCTGTCGCTCTCTCTCCCCCATGTGCAGTGCAGGGTCTGTCGCTCTCTCTACCCCATGTGTAGTGCGGGGTCTGTCGCTCTCTCTCCCCCATGTGTAGTGCGGGGTCTGTCGCTCTCTCTCCCCCATGTGTAGTGCGGGGTCTGTCGCTCTCTCTCCTCCATGTGTAGTGCAGGGTCTGTCGCTCTCTCTCCCCCATGTGTAGTGCGGGGTCTGTCACTCTCTCTCCTCCATGTGTAGTGCGGGGTCTGTCGCTCTCTCTCCTCCATGTGAAGTGCGGGATCTGTCGCTCTCTCTCCTCCATGTGTAGTGCGGGGTCTGTCGCTCTCTCTCCCCCATGTGCAGTGCAGGGTCTGTCGCTCTCTCTACCCCATGTGTAGTGCGGGGTCTGTCGCTCTCTCTCCCCCATGTGTAGTGCGGGGTCTGTCGCTCTCTCTCCTCCATGTGTAGTGCAGGGTCTGTCGCTCTCTCTCCCCCATGTGTAGTGCGGGGTCTGTCACTCTCTCTCCTCCATGTGTAGTGCGGGGTCTGTCGCTCTCTCTCCTCCATGTGAAGTGCGGGATCTGTCGCTCTGTCTCCTCCATGTGTAGTGCAGGATCTGTCGCTCTCTCTCCTCCATGTGCAGTGCAGGGTCTGTCGCTCTCTCTCCTCCATGTGTAGTGCGGGGTCTGTCGCTCTCTCTCCTCCAAGTGTAGTGCGGGGTCTGTCGCTCTCTCTCCTCCATGTGTAGTGCTGGGTCTGTCGCTCTCTCTCCTCCATGTGTAGTGCGGGGTCTGTCGCTCTCTCTCCTCCATGTGTAGTGCAGGGTCTGTCGCTCTCTCTCCTCCATGTGTAGTTCAGAGTCTGTCGCTCTCTCTCCTCCATGTGTAGTGCGGGGTCTGTCGCTCTCTCTCCTCCATGTGTAGTGCAGGATCTGTCGCTCTCTTTCCTGCATGTGCAGTGCAGGGTCTGTCGCTCTCTCTCCTCCATGTGTAGTGCGGGGTCTGTCGCTCTCTCTCCTCCATGTGTAGTGCGGGGTCTGTCGCTCTCTCTCCTCCATGTGTAGTGCGGGGTCTGTCGCTCTCTCCCCTCCATGTGTAGTGCGGGGTCTGTCGCTCTCTCTCCTCCATGTGTAGTTCAGAGTCTGTCGCTCTCTCTCCTCCATGTGTAGTGCGGGGTCTGCCGCTCTCTCTCCCCCATGTGTAGTGCAGGGTCTGTCGATCTCTGTCCCCCATGTGTAGTGCAGGATCTGTCGCTCTCTCTCCTCCATGTGCAGTGCAGGGTCTGTCGCTCTCTCTCCTCCATGTGTAGTGCGGGGTCTGTCGCTCTCTCTCCTCCAAGTGTAGTGCGGGGTCTGTCGCTCTCTCTCCTCCATGTGTAGTGCAGGGTCTGTCGCTCTCTCTCCTCCATGTGTAGTGCGGGGTCTGTCGCTCTCTCTCCTCCATGTGTAGTTCAGAGTCTGTCGCTCTCTCTCCTCCATGTGTAGTGCGGGGTCTGTCGCTCTCTCTCCTCCATGTGTAGTGCGGGGTCTGTCGCTCTCTCTCCCCCATGTGTAGTGCGGGGTCTGTCGCTCTCTCTCCCCCATGTGTAGTGCGGGGTCTGTCGCTCTCTCTCCTCCATGTGTAGTGCAGGGTCTGTCGCTCTCTCTTCCCCATGTGTAGTGCGGGGTCTGTCACTCTCTCTCCTCCATGTGTAGTGCGGGGTCTGTCGCTCTCTCTCCTCCATGTGAAGTGCGGGATCTGTCGCTCTCTCTCCTCCATGTGTAGTGCGGGGTCTGTCGCTCTCTCTCCCCCATGTGCAGTGCAGGGTCTGTCGCTCTCTCTACCCCATGTGTAGTGCGGGGTCTGTCGCTCTCTCTCCCCCATGTGTAGTGCGGGGTCTGTCGCTCTCTCTCCCCCATGTGTAGTGCGGGGTCTGTCGCTCTCTCTCCTCCATATGTAGTGCAGGGTCTGTCGCTCTCTCTCCCCCATGTGTAGTGCGGGGTCTGTCACTCTCTCTCCTCCATGTGTAGTGCGGGGTCTGTCGCTCTCTCTCCTCCATGTGAAGTGCGGGATCTGTCGCTCTCTCTCCTCCATGTGTAGTGCGGGGTCTGTCGCTCTCTCTCCTCCATGTATAGTGCAGGGTCTGTCGCTCTCTCTCCTCCATGTGTAGTGCGGGGTCTGTCGCTCTCTCTCCCCCATGTGTAGTGCAGGGTCTGTCGCTCTCTCTCCCCCATGTGAAGTGCAGGGTCTGTCGCTCTCTCTCCTCCATGTGTAGTGCGGGGTCTGTCGCTCTCTCTCCTCCATGTGTAGTGCAGGGTCTGTGGTTATATCTCCTCCATGTGTAGTGCGGGGTCTGTCGCTCTCTCTCCTCCATGTGTAGTGCAGGGTCTGTCGCTCTCTCTCCCCCATGTGAAGTGCAGGGTCTGTCGCTCTCTCTCCTCCATGTGTAGTGCGGGGTCTGTCGCTCTCTCTCCTCCATGTGTAGTGCAGGGTCTGTGGTTATATCTCCTCCATGTGTAGTGCGGGGTCTGTCGCTCTCTCTCCCCCATGTGTAGTGCGGGGTCTGTCGCTCTCTCTCCCCCATGTGTAGTGCAGGGTCTGTCGCTCTCTCTCCCTCATGTGTAGTGGGGGTCTGTCACTCTCTCTCCTCCATGTGTAGTGCGGGGTCTGTCGCTCTCTCTCCCCCATGTGAAGTGCAGGGTCTGTCGCTCTCTCTCCTCCATGTGTAGTGCGGGGTCTGTCGCTCTCTCTCCTCCATGTGTAGTGCAGGGTCTGTGGTTATATCTCCTCCATGTGTAGTGCGGGGTCTGTCGCTCTCTCTCCTCCATGTGTAGTGCAGGGTCTGTCGCTCTCTCTCCCCCATGTGAAGTGCAGGGTCTGTCGCTCTCTCTCCTCCATGTGTAGTGCGGGGTCTGTCGCTCTCTCTCCTCCATGTGTAGTGCAGGGTCTGTGGTTATATCTCCTCCATGTGTAGTGCGGGGTCTGTCGCTCTCTCTCCCCCATGTGTAGTGCGGGGTCTGTCGCTCTCTCTCCCCCATGTGTAGTGCAGGGTCTGTCGCTCTCTCTCCCCCATGTGTAGTGGGGGTCTGTCACTCTCTCTCCTCCATGTGTAGTGCGGGGTCTGTCGCTCTCTCTCCCCCATGTGTAGTGCGGGGTCTGTCGCTCTCTCTCTCCTCCATGTGTAGTGCGGGGTCTGTCGCTCTCTCTACCCCATGTGTAGTGCGGGGTCTGTCGCTCTCTCTCCCCCATGTGTAGTGCGGGGTCTGTCGCTCTCTCTCCCCCATGTGTAGTGCGGGGTCTGTCGCTCTCTCTCCTCCATGTGTAGTGCAGGGTCTGTCGCTCTCTCTCCCCCATGTGTAGTGCGGGGTCTGTCACTCTCTCTCCTCCATGTGTAGTGCGGGGTCTGTCGCTCTCTCTCCTCCATGTGAAGTGCGGGATCTGTCGCTCTCTCTCCTCCATGTGTAGTGCGGGGTCTGTCGCTCTCTCTCCCCCATGTGCAGTGCAGGGTCTGTCGCTCTCTCTACCCCATGTGTAGTGCGGGGTCTGTCGCTCTCTCTCCCCCATGTGTAGTGTGGGGTCTGTCGCTCTCTCTCCCCCATGTGTAGTGCGGGGTCTGTCGCTCTCTCTCCTCCATGTGTAGTGCAGGGTCTGTCGCTCTCTCTCCCCCATGTGTAGTGCGGGGTTTGTCACTCTCTCTCCTCCATGTGTAGTGCGGGGTCTGTCGCTCTCTCTCCTCCATGTGAAGTGCGGGATCTGTCGCTCTCTCTCCTCCATGTGTAGTGCAGGATCTGTCGCTCTCTCTCCTCCATGTGCAGTGCAGGGTCTGTCGCTTTCTCTCCTCCATGTGTAGTGCGGGGTCTGTCGCTCTCTCTCCTCCATGTGTAGTGCGGGGTCTGTCGCTCTCTCTCCTCCAAGTGTAGTGCGGGGTCTGTCGCTCTCTCTCCTCCATGTGTAGTGCGGGGTCTGTCGCTCTCTCTCCTCCATGTGTAGTGCAGGATCTGTCGCTCTCTTTCCTGCATGTGCAGTGCAGGGTCTGTCGCTCTCTCTCCTCCATGTGTAGTGCGGGGTCTGTCGCTCTCTCTCCTCCATGTGTAGTGCGGGGTCTGTCGCTCTCTCTCCTCCATGTGTAGTGCGGGGTCTGTCGCTCTCTCCACTCCATGTGTAGTGCGGGGTCTGTCGCTCTCTCTCCTCCATGTGTAGTTCAGAGTCTGTCGCTCTCTCTCCTCCATGTGTAGTGCGGGGTCTGCCGCTCTCTCTCCCCCATGTGTAGTGCAGGGTCTGTCGATCTCTGTCCCCCATGTGTAGTGCAGGGTCTGTCGCTCTCTCTCCCCCATGTGAGGTGCAGGGTCTGTCGCTCTCTCTCCTCCATGTGTAGTGCGGGGTCTGTCGCTCTCTCTCCTCCATGTGTAGTGCGGGGTCTGTCGCTCTCTCTCCTCCATGTGTAGTGCGGGGTCTGTCGCTCTCTCTCCTCCATGTGTAGTGCGGGGCTTGTCGCTCTCTCTCCTCCATGTGTAGTGCGGGGTCTGTCACTCTCTCTCCTCCATGTGTAGTGCAGGGTCTTTAGCTCTCTCTTCTCCATGTGTAGTGCGGGGTCTGTCGCTCTCTCTCCTCCATGTGTAGTGCAGGGTCTTTAGCTCTCTCTCCTCCATGTGTAGTGCGGGGTCTGTCACTCTCTCTCCTCCATGTGTAGTGCAGGGTCTTTAGCTCTCTCTTCTCCATGTGTAGTGCGGGGTCTGTCTCTCTCTCTCCTCCATGTGTAGTGCGGGGTCTGTCGCTCTCTCTCCTCCATGTATAGTGCAGGGTCTGTCGCTCTCTCTCCTCCATGTGTAGTGCAGGGTCTTTAGCTCTCTCTTCTCCATGTGTAGTGCGGGGTCTGTCGCTCTCTCTCCTCCATGTGTAGTGCGGGGTCTGTCTCTCTCTCTCTCCTCCATGTGTAGTGCGGGGCTTGTCGCTCTCTCTCCTCCATGTGTAGTGCGGGGTCTGTCACTCTCTCTCCTCCATGTGTAGTGCAGGGTCTTTAGCTCTCTCTCCTCCATGTGTAGTGCGGGGTCTGTCACTCTCTCTCCTCCATGTGTAGTGCAGGGTCTTTAGCTCTCTCTTCTCCATGTGTAGTGCGGGGTCTGTCGCTCTCTCTCCTCCATGTGTAGTGCGGGGTCTGTCGCTCTCTCTCCCCCATGTGTAGTGCAGGGTCTGTCGCTCTCTCTCCCCCATGTGCAGTGCAGGGTCTGTCGCTCTCTCTCCTCTATATACAGTGCGGGGTCTGTCGCTCTCACTCCTCCATGTGTAGTGCAGGGGCTGTCGCTCTCTCTCCTCTATATACAGTGCGGGGTCTGTCGCTCTCACTCCTCCATGTGTAGTGCGGGGTCTGTCTCTCTCTCTCGCCCCATGTGTAGTGAAGGGTCTGTCGCTTTCTCTCCTCCATGTGTAGTGCGGGGTCTGTCGCTCTCTCTCCTCCATGTGTAGTGCGGGGTCTGTCGTTCTCTCTCCCCCATGTGTA
This sequence comes from Phyllobates terribilis, assembly GCF_046119375.1. Classification (NCBI taxonomy): domain Eukaryota; kingdom Metazoa; phylum Chordata; class Amphibia; order Anura; family Dendrobatidae; genus Phyllobates; species Phyllobates terribilis. Next base: position 597,880,516 of record NW_027362761.1, read on the forward strand.
GTGCGGGGTCTGTCGCTCTCTCTCCCCAATGTGTAGTGCAGGGTCTGTCGCTCTCTCTCCTCCATGTGTAGTGCGGGGTCTGTCGTTCTCTCTCCCCCATGTGTAGTGCGGGGTCTGTCGCTCTCTCTCCTCCATGTGTAGCGCGGGGTCTGTCGCTCTCTCTCCCCCATGTGTAGTGCAGGGTCTGTAGCTCTCTCTCCTCCATGTGTAGTGCGGGGTCTGTCGCTCTTTCTCCCCCATGTGTAGTGCGGTGTCTGTCGCTCTCTCTCCCCCATGTGTAGTGCGGGGTCTGTCGCTCTCTCTCCCCCATGTGTAGTGCGGGGTCTGTCGCTCTCTCTCCTCCATGTGTAGTGCGGGGTCTGTCGCTCTCTCTCCTCCATGTGTAGTGCAGAGTCTGTCGCTCTCTCTCCCCCATGTGTAGTGAGGGGTCTGTCGCTCTCTCTCCCCCATGTGTAGTGCGGGGTCTGTCGCTCTCTCTCCCCCATGTGTAGTGCGGGGTCTGTCGCTCTCTCTCCCCCATGTGTAGTGCGGGGTCTGTCGCTCTCTCTCCCCCATGTGTAGTGCGGGGTCTGTCGCTCTCTCTCCTCCATGTGTAGTGCGGGGTCTGTCGCTCTCTCTCCTCCATGTGTAGTGCGGGGTCTGTCGCTCTTTCTCCCCCATGTGTAGTGCGGGGTCTGTCGCTCTCTCTCCCCCATGTGTAGTGCGGGGTCTGTCGTTCTCTCTCCCCCATGTGTAGTGCGGGGTCTGTCGCTCTCTCTCCTCCATGTGTAGTGCGGGGTCTGTCGCTCTCTCTCCTCCATGTGTAGTGCGGGGTCTGTCGCTCTCTCTCCCCCATGTGTAGTGCGGGGTCTGTCGCTCTCTCTCCTCCATGTGTAGTTCAGAGTCTGTCGCTCTCTCTCCTCCATGTGTAGTGCGGGGTCTGTCGCTCTCTCTCCCCCATGTGTAGTGCAGGGTCTGTCGATCTCTGTCCCCCATGTGTAGTGCAGAGCCTGTCGCTCTCTCTCCTCCATGTGTAGTGCGGGGTCTGTCGCTCTCTCTCCTCCATGTGTAGTGCGGGGTCTGTCGCTCTCTCTCCTCCATGTGTAGTGCGGGGTTTGGCGCTCTCTCTCCTCCATGTGTAGTGCGGGGTCTGTCACTCTCTCTCCTCCATGTGTAGTGCGGGGTCTGTCACTCTCTCTCCTCCATGTGTAGTGCGGGGTCTGTCGCTCTCTCTCCTCCATGTTTAGTGCAGGGTATGTCGCTCTCTCTCCCCCATGTGTAGTGCGGGGTCTGAAGCAATCTCTCCTCCATGTGTAGTGCGGGGTCTGTCGCTCTCTCTCCTCCATGTGTAGTGCGGGGTCTGTCGCTCTCTCTCCCCCATGTGTAGTGCGGGGTCTGTCGCTCTCTCTCCCCCATGTGTAGTGCGGGGTCTGAAGCAATCTCTCCTCCATGTGTAGTGCGGGGTCTGTCGCTCTCTCTCCTCCATGTGTAGTGCGGGGTCTGAAGCAATCTCTCCTCCATGTGTAGTGCGGGGTCTGTCGCTCTCTCTCCCCCATGTGTAGTAAGGCGTCTGTCGCTCTCTCTCCCCCATGTGTAGTGAGGGGTCTGTCGCTCTCTCTCCCCCATGTGTAGTGCGGGGACTGTCGATCTCTCTCCTCCATGTGTAGTGCGGAGTCTGTCGCTCTCTCTCCTCCATGTATAGTGCAGGGTCTTTCGCTCTCTCTCCTCCATGTGTAGTGCGGGGTCTCTCGCTCTCTCTACCCCATGTGTAGTGCGGGGTCTGTCGCTCTCTCTCCCCCATGTGTAGTGCAGGGTCTGTCGCTCTCTCTCCCCCATGTGAAGTGCAGGGTCTGTCGCTCTCTCTCCTCCTTGTGTAGTGCACGGTCTGTCGCTCTCTCTCCTCCATGTGTAGTACAGGGTCTGTCGCTCTCTCTCCTCCATGTGTAGTGCAGGGTCTGTGGTTCTATCTCCCCCATGTGTAGTGCGGGGTCTGTCGCTCTCTCTCCCCCATGTGTAGTGCGGGGTCTGTCGCTCTCTCTCCCCCATGTGTAGTGCGGGGTCTGTCGCTCTCTCTCCCCCAAGTGTAGTGCGGGGTCTGTCGCTCTCTCTCCCCCATGTGTAGTGCGGGGTCTGTCGCTCTCTCTCCCCCATGTGTAGTGCGGGATCTGTCGGTCTCTCTCCTCCATGTGTAGTGCGGGGTTTGTCGCTCTCTCTCCTCCATGTGTAGTGCGGGGTCTGTCGCTCTCTCTCCTCCATGTGTAGTGCAGGGTCTGTCGCTCTCTCTCCTCCATGTGTAGTGCGGAGTCTGTCGTTCTCTCTCCCCCATGTGTAGTGCAAGGTCTGTCGATCTCTGTCCCCCATGTGTAGTGCAGGGTCTGTCGCTCTCTCTCCTCCATGTGTAGTGCGGGGTCTGTCGCTCTCTCTCCTCCATGTGTAGTGCGGGGTCTGTCGCTCTCTCTCTCCTCCATGTGTAGTGCGGGGTCTGTCGCTCTCTCTCCTCCATGTGTAGTGCGGGGTTTGTCGCTCTCTCTCCTCCATGTGTAGTGCGGGGTCTGTCACTCTCTCTCCTCCATGTGTAGTGCGGGGTCTGTCGCTCTCTCTCCTCCATGTGTAGTGCGGGGTCTGTCGCTCTCTCTCCTCCATGTGTAGTGCGGGGTCTGTCGCTCTCTCTCCTCCATGTGTAGTGCGGAGTCTGTCGCTCTCTCTCCTCCATGTGTAGTGCGGGGTCTGTCGCTCTCTCTCCCCCATGTGTAGTGCAGGGTCTGTCGCTCTCTCTCCTCCATGTGTAGTGCGGGGTTTGTCGCTCTCTCTCCTCCATGTGTAGTGCGGGGTCTGTCGCTCTCTCTCCTCCATGTGTAGTGCGGGGTCTGTAGCTCTATCTCCTCCATGTGTAGTGCGGGGTCTGTCGCTCTCTCTCCTCCATGTGTAGTGAGGCGTCTGTCGCTCTCTCTCCCCCATGTGTAGTGAGGCGTCTGTCGCTCTCTCTCCCCCATGTGTAGTGAGGCGTCTGTCGCTCTCTCTCCCCCATGTGTAGTGAGGGGTCTGTCGCTCTCTCTCCCCCATGTGTAGTGCGGGGTCTGTCGCTCTCTCTCCCCCATGTGTAGTGCGGGGTCTGTCGCTCTCTCTCCTCCATGTGTAGTGCGGGGTCTGTCGCTCTCTCTCCTCCATGTATAGTGCAGGGTCTGTCGCTCTCTCTCCTCCATGTGTAGTGCGGGGTCTGTCGCTCTATCTCCCCCATGTGTAGTGCGGGGTCTGTCGCTCTCTCTCCCCCATGTGTAGTGCAGGGTCTGTCGCTCTCTCTCCCCCATGTTAAGTGCAGGGTCTGTCGCTCTCTCTCCTCCATGTGTAGTGCGGGGTCTGTCGCTCTCTCTCCTCCATGTGTAGTGCAGGGTCTGTTGTTATATCTCCTCCATGTGTAGTGCGGGGTCTGTCGCTCTCTCTCCTCCATGTGTAGTGCGGGGTCTGTCGCTCTCTCTCCCCCATGTGTAGTGCAGGGTCTGTCGCTCTCTCTCCCCCATGTGTAGTGGGGGTCTGTCACTCTCTCTCCTCCATGTGTAGTGCGGGGTCTGTCGCTCTCTCTCCCCCATGTGCAGTGCAGGGTCTGTCGCTCTCTCTACCCCATGTGTAGTGCGGGGTCTGTCGCTCTCTCTTCCCCATGTGTAGTGCGGGGTCTGTCGCTCTCTCTCCCCCATGTGTAGTGCGGGGTCTGTCGCTCTCTCTCCTCCATGTGTAGTGCAGGGTCTGTCGCTCTCTCTCCCCCATGTGTAGTGCGGGGTCTGTCACTCTCTCTCCTCCATCTGTAGTGCGGGGTCTGTCGCTCTCTCTCCTCCATGTGAAGTGCGGGATCTGTCGCTCTCTCTCCTCCATGTGTAGTGCGGGGTCTGTCGCTCTCTCTCCCCCATGTGCAGTGCAGGGTCTGTCGCTCTCTCTACCCCATGTGTAGTGCGGGATCTGTCGCTCTCTCTCCCCCATGTGTAGTGCGGGGTCTGTCGCTCTCTCTCCCCCATGTTTAGTGCGGGGTCTGTCGCTCTCTCTCCTCCATGTGTAGTGCAGGGTCTGTCGCTCTCTCTCCCCCATGTGTAGTGCAGGGTCTGTCGCTCTCTCTCCTCCATGTGTAGTGCGGGGTCTGTCGCTCTCTCTCCTCCATGTGTAGTGCGGGGTCTGTCACTCTCTCTCCTCCATGTGTAGTGCGGGGTCTGTCGCTCTCTCTCCTCCATGTGAAGTGCGGGATCCGTCGCTCTCTCTCCTCCATGTGTAGTGCAGGATCTGTCGCTCTCTCTCCTCCATGTGCAGTGCAGGGTCTGTCGCTCTCTCTCCTCCATGTGAAGTGCGGGGTCTGTCGCTCTCTCTCCTCCAAGTGTAGTGCGGGGTCTGTCGCTCTCTCTCCTCCATGTGTAGTGCAGGGTCTGTCGCTCTCTCTCCTCCATGTGTAGTGCGGGGTCTGTCGCTCTCTCTCCTCCATGTGTAGTTCAGAGTCTGTCGCTCTCTCTCCTCCATGTGTAGTGCGGGGTCTGTCGCTCTCTCTCCTCCATGTGTAGTGCAGGATCTGTCGCTCTCTTTCCTGCATGTGCAGTGCAGGGTCTGTCGCTCTCTCTCCTCCATGTGTAGTGCGGGGTCTGTCGCTCTCTCTCCTCCATGTGTAGTGCGGGGTCTGTCGCTCTCTCTCCTCCATGTGTAGTGCGGGGTCTGTCGCTCTCTCCCCTCCATGTGTAGTGCGGGGTCTGTCGCTCTCTCTCTTCCATGTGTAGTTCAGAGTCTGTCGCTCTCTCTCCTCCATGTGTAGTGCGGGGTCTGCCGCTCTCTCTCCCCCATGTGTAGTGCGGGGTCTGTCGCTCTCTCTCCCCCATGTGTAGTGCAGGGTCTGTCGCTCTCTCTCCCCCATGTTAAGTGCAGGGTCTGTCGCTCTCTCTCCTCCATGTGTAGTGCGGGGTCTGTCGCTCTCTCTCCTCCATGTGTAGTGCAGGGTCTGTTGTTATATCTCCTCCATGTGTAGTGCGGGGTCTGTCGCTCTCTCTCCTCCATGTGTAGTGCGGGGTCTGTCGCTCTCTCTCCCCCATGTGTAGTGCAGGGTCTGTCGCTCTCTCTCCCCCATGTGTAGTGGGGGTCTGTCACTCTCTCTCCTCCATGTGTAGTGCGGGGTCTGTCGCTCTCTCTCCCCCATGTGCAGTGCAGGGTCTGTCGCTCTCTCTACCCCATGTGTAGTGCGGGGTCTGTCGCTCTCTCTCCCCCATGTGTAGTGCGGGGTCTGTCGCTCTCTCTCCCCCATGTGTAGTGCGGGGTCTGTCGCTCTCTCTCCTCCATGTGTAGTGCAGGGTCTGTCGCTCTCTCTCCCCCATGTGTAGTGCGGGGTCTGTCACTCTCTCTCCTCCATGTGTAGTGCGGGGTCTGTCGCTCTCTCTCCTCCATGTGAAGTGCGGGATCTGTCGCTCTCTCTCCTCCATGTGTAGTGCGGGGTCTGTCGCTCTCTCTCCCCCATGTGCAGTGCAGGGTCTGTCGCTCTCTCTACCCCATGTGTAGTGCGGGATCTGTCGCTCTCTCTCCCCCATGTGTAGTGCGGGGTCTGTCGCTCTCTCTCCCCCATGTTTAGTGCGGGGTCTGTCGCTCTCTCTCCTCCATGTGTAGTGCAGGGTCTGTCGCTCTCTCTCCCCCATGTGTAGTGCGGGGTCTGTCACTCTCTCTCCTCCATGTGTAGTGCGGGGTCTGTCGCTCTCTCTCCTCCATGTGAAGTGCGGGATCCGTCGCTCTCTCTCCTCCATGTGTAGTGCAGGATCTGTCGCTCTCTCTCCTCCATGTGCAGTGCAGGGTCTGTCGCTCTCTCTCCTCCATGTGTAGTGCGGGGTCTGTCGCTCTCTCTCCTCCAAGTGTAGTGCGGGGTCTGTCGCTCTCTCTCCTCCATGTGTAGTGCAGGGTCTGTCGCTCACTCTCCTCCATGTGTAGTGCGGGGTCTGTCGCTCTCTCTCCTCCATGTGTAGTTCAGAGTCTGTCGCTCTCTCTCCTCCATGTGTAGTGCGGGGTCTGTCGCTCTCTCTCCTCCATGTGTAGTGCAGGATCTGTCGCTCTCTTTCCTGCATGTGCAGTGCAGGGTCTGTCGCTCTCTCTCCTCCATGTGTAGTGCGGGGTCTGTCGCTCTCTCTCCTCCATGTGTAGTGCGGGGTCTGTCGCTCTCTCTCCTCCATGTGTAGTGCGGGGTCTGTCGCTCTCTCCCCTCCATGTGTAGTGCGGGGTCTGTCGCTCTCTCTCCTCCATGTGTAGTTCAGAGTCTGTCGCTCTCTCTCCTCCATGTGTAGTGCGGGGTCTGCCGCTCTCTCTCCCCCATGTGTAGTGCAGGGTCTGTCGATCTCTGTCCCCCATGTGTAGTGCAGGGTCTGTCGCTCTCTCTCCCCCATGTGAGGTGCAGGGTCTGTCGCTCTCTCTCCTCCATGTGTAGTGCGGGGTCTGTCGCTCTCTCTCCCCCATGTGTAGTGCGGGGTCTGTCACTCTCTCTCCTCCATGTGTAGTGCGGGGTCTGTCGCTCTCTCTCCTCCATGTGAAGTGCGGGATCTGTCGCTCTCTCTCCTCCATGTGTAGTGCGGGGTCTGTCGCTCTCTCTCCCCCATGTGCAGTGCAGGGTCTGTCGCTCTCTCTACCCCATGTGTAGTGCGGGATCTGTCGCTCTCTCTCCCCCATGTGTAGTGCGGGGTCTGTCGCTCTCTCTCCCCCATGTTTAGTGCGGGGTCTGTCGCTCTCTCTCCTCCATGTGTAGTGCAGGGTCTGTCGCTCTCTCTCCCCCATGTGTAGTGCGGGGTCTGTCACTCTCTCTCCTCCATGTGTAGTGCGGGGTCTGTCGCTCTCTCTCCTCCATGTGAAGTGCGGGATCCGTCGCTCTCTCTCCTCCATGTGTAGTGCAGGATCTGTCGCTCTCTCTCCTCCATGTGCAGTGCAGGGTCTGTCGCTCTCTCTCCTCCATGTGTAGTGCGGGGTCTGTCGCTCTCTCTCCTCCAAGTGTAGTGCGGGGTCTGTCGCTCTCTCTCCTCCATGTGTAGTGCAGGGTCTGTCGCTCACTCTCCTCCATGTGTAGTGCGGGGTCTGTCGCTCTCTCTCCTCCATGTGTAGTTCAGAGTCTGTCGCTCTCTCTCCTCCATGTGTAGTGCGGGGTCTGTCGCTCTCTCTCCTCCATGTGTAGTGCAGGATCTGTCGCTCTCTTTCCTGCATGTGCAGTGCAGGGTCTGTCGCTCTCTCTCCTCCATGTGTAGTGCGGGGTCTGTCGCTCTCTCTCCTCCATGTGTAGTGCGGGGTCTGTCGCTCTCTCTCCTCCATGTGTAGTGCGGGGTCTGTCGCTCTCTCCCCTCCATGTGTAGTGCGGGGTCTGTCGCTCTCTCTCCTCCATGTGTAGTTCAGAGTCTGTCGCTCTCTCTCCTCCATGTGTAGTGCGGGGTCTGCCGCTCTCTCTCCCCCATGTGTAGTGCAGGGTCTGTCGATCTCTGTCCCCCATGTGTAGTGCAGGGTCTGTCGCTCTCTCTCCCCCATGTGAGGTGCAGGGTCTGTCGCTCTCTCTCCTCCATGTGTAGTGCGGGGTCTGTCGCTCTCTCTCCTCCATGTGTAGTGCAGGGTCTGTGGTTATATCTCCTCCATGTGTAGTGCGGGGTCTGTGGCTCTCTCTCCTCCATGTGTAGTGCAGGGTCTGTCGCTCTCTCTCCCCCATGTGAAGTGCAGGGTCTGTCGCTCTCTCTCCCCCATGTATAGTGCGGGGTCTGTCGCTCTCTCTCCTCCATGTGTAGTGCGGGGTCTGTCGCTCTCTCTCCTCCATGTGTAGTGCAGGGTCTGTCGCTCTCTCTCCTCCATGTGTAGTGCGGGGTCTGTCGCTCTCTCTCCTCCATGTGTAGTTCAGAGTCTGTCGCTCTCTCTCCTCCATGTGTAGTGCGGGGTCTGTCGCTCTCTCTCCTCCATGTGTAGTGCAGGATCTGTCGCTCTCTTTCCTGCATGTGCAGTGCAGGGTCTGTCGCTCTCTCTCCTCCATGTGTAGTGCGGGGTCTGTCGCTCTCTCTCCTCCATGTGTAGTGCGGGGTCTGTCGCTCTCTCTCCTCCATGTGTAGTGCGGGGTCTGTCGCTCTCTCCCCTCCATGTGTAGTGCGGGGTCTGTCGCTCTCTCTCCTCCATGTGTAGTTCAGAGTCTGTCGCTCTCTCTCCTCCATGTGTAGTGCGGGGTCTGCCGCTCTCTCTCCTCCATGTGTAGTGCAGGGTCTGTCGATCTCTGTCCCCCATTTGTAGTGCAGGGTCTGTCGCTCTCTCTCCCCCATGTGAGGTGCAGGGTCTGTCGCTCTCTCTCCTCCATGTGTAGTGCGGGGTCTGTCGCTCTCTCTCCTCCATGTGTAGTGCGGGGTCTGTCGCTCTCTCTCCTCCATATGTAGTGCGGGGTCTGTCGCTCTCTCTCTTCCATGTGTAGTGCGGGGCTTGTCGCTCTCTCTCCTCCATGTGTAGTGCAGGGTCTGTCACTCTCTCTCCTCCATGTGTAGTGCAGGGTCTTTAGCTCTCTCTTCTCCATGTGTAGTGCGGGGTCTGTCGCTCTCTCTCCTCCATGTATAGTGCAGGGTCTGTCGCTCTCTCTCCTCCATGTGTAGTGCGGGGTCTGTCGTTCTCTCTCCCCCATGTGTAATGCGGGGTCTGTCGCTCTCTCTCCCCCATGTGTAGTGCAGGGTCTGTTGCTCTCTCTCCCCCATGTGCAGTGCAGGGTCTGTCGCTCTCTCACCTCTATATACAGTGCGGGGTCTGTCGCTCTCACTCCTCCATGTGTAGTGCAGGGGCTGTCGCTCTCTCTCCTCTATATACAGTGCGGGGTGTGTCGCTCTCACTCCTCCATGTGTAGTGCGGGGTCTGTCTCTCTCTCTCGCCCCATGTGTAGTGAAGGGTCTGTCGCTTTCTCTCCTCCATGTGTAGTGCAGGGGCTATCGCTCTCTCTCCTCTATATACAGTGCGGGGTCTGTCGCTCTCACTCCTCCATGTGTAGTGCGGGGTCTGTCTCTCTCTCTCGCCCCATGTGTAGTGAAGGGTCTGTCGCTCTCTCTCCTCCATGTGTAGCGCAGGGTCTGTAGTTCTCTCTCCTCCATGTATAGTGCAGGGTCTGTCGCTCTCTCTCCTCCATGTGAAGCGCAGGGTCTGTAGTTCTCTCTCCTCCATGTATAGTGCGGGGTCTGTCGTTCTCTCTCCCCCCTGTGTAGTGCGGGGTCTGTCGCTCTCTCTCCCCCATGTGTAGTGCAGGGTCTGTCGCTCTCTCTCCCCCATGTGCAGTGCAGGGTCTGTCGCTCTCTCTCCTCTATATACAGTGCGGGATCTGTCGCTCTCACTCCTCCATGTGTAGTGCAGGGTCTGTCGCTTTCTCTCCTCCATGTGTAGTGCGGGGTCTGTCGCTCTCTCTCCTCCATGTGTAGTGCAGGGTCTGTCGCTTTCTCTCCTCCATGTGTAGTGCGGGGTCTGTCGCTCTCTCTCCTCCATGTGTAGTGCGGGGTCTGTAGATCTCTCTCCTCCATGTGTAGCGCGGGGTCTGTCGCTCTCTCTCCCCCATGTGTAGTGCAGGGTATGTAGCTCTCTCTCCTCCATGTGTAGTGTGGGGTCTGTCGCTCTTTCTCCCCCATGTGTAGTGCGGGTTCTGTCGCTCTCTCTCCCCCATGTGTAGTGCGGGGTCTGTCGCTCTCTCTCCCCCATGTGTAGTGCGGGGTCTGTCGCTCTCTCTCCTCCATGTGTAGTGCGGGGTCTGTCGCTCTCTCTCCTCCATGTGTAGTGCGGGGTCTGTCGCTCTCTCTCCCCCATGTGTAGTGCGGGGTCTGTCGCTCTCTCTCCTCCATGTGTAGTTCAGAGTCTGTCGCTCTCTCTCCTCCATGTGTAGTGCGGGGTCTGTCGCTCTCTCTCCTCCATGTGTAGTGCGGGGTCTGTCGCTCTCTCTCCCCCATGTGTAGTGCGGGGTCTGTCGCTCTCTCTCCCCCATGTGTAGTGCAGGGTCTGTCGATCTCTGTCCCCCATGTGTAGTGCAGGGTCTGTCGCTCTCTCTCCTCCATGTGTAGTGCGGGGTCTGTCGCTCTCTCTCCTCCATGTGTAGTGCGGGGTCTGTCGCTCTCTCTCCTCCATGTGTAGTGCGGGGTCTGTCGCTCTCTCTCCCCCATGTGTAGTGCAGGGTCTGTCGATCTCTGTCCCCCATGTGTAGTGCAGGGTCTGTCGCTCTCTCTCCTCCATGTGTAGTGCGGGGTCTGTCGCTCTCTCTCCTCCATGTGTAGTGCGGGGTTTGTCGCTCTCTCTCCTCCATGTGTAGTGCGGGGTCTGTCACTCTCTCTCCTCCATGTGTAGTGCGGGGTCTGTCACTCTCTCTCCTCCATGTGTAGTGCGGGGTCTGTCGCTCTCTCTCCTCCATGTGAAGTGCAGGGTATGTCTCTCTCTCTCCCCCATGTGTAGTGCGGGGTCTGAAGCAATCTCTCCTCCATGTGTAGTGCGGGTTCTGTCGCTCTCTCTCCTCCATGTGTAGTGCGGGGTCTGTCGCTCTCTCTCCCCCATGTGTAGTGCGGGGTCTGTCGCTCTCTCTCCCCCATGTGTAGTGCGGGGTCTGAAGCAATCTCTCCTCCATGCGTAGTGCGGGGTCTGTCGCTCTCTCTCCTCCATGTGTAGTGCGGGGTCTGTCACTCTCTCTCCTCCATGTGTAGTGCGGGGTCTGTCGCTCTCTCTCCCCCATGTGTAGTGCGGGGTCTGTCGCTCTCTCTCCCCCATGTGTAGTGCGGGGTCTGAAGCAATCTCTCCTCCATGTGTAGTGCGGGGTCTGTCGCTCTCTCTCCCCCATGTGTAGTAAGGCGTCTGTCGCTCTCTCTCCCCCATGTGTAGTGAGGGGTCTGTCGCTCTCTCTCCCCCATGTGTAGTGCGGGGACTGTCGATCTCTCTCCCCCATGTGTAGTGCGGGGTCTGTCGCTCTCTCTCCTCCATGTGTAGTGCGGAATCTGTCGCTCTCTCTCCTCCATGTATAGTGCAGGGTCTTTCGCTCTCTCTCCTCCATGTGTAGTGCGGGATCTGTCGCTCTCTCTACCCCATGTGTAGTGCGGGGTCTGTCGCTCTCTCTCCCCCATGTGTAGTGCAGGGTCTGTCGCTCTCTCTCCCCCATGTGAAGTGCAGGGTCTGTCGCTCTCTCTCCTCCTTGTGTAGTGCACGGTCTGTCGCTCTCTCTCCTCCATGTGTAGTGCAGGGTCTGTCGCTCTCTCTCCTCCATGTGTAGTGCAGGGTCTGTGGTTCTATCTCCCCCATGTGTAGTGCGGGGTCTGTCGCTCTCTCCCCTCCATGTGTAGTGCGGGGTCTGTCGCTCTCTCTCCTCCATGTGTAGTTCAGAGTCTGTCGCTCTCTCTCCTCCATGTGTAGTGCGGGGTCTGCCGCTCTCTCTCCCCCATGTGTAGTGCAGGGTCTGTCGATCTCTGTCCCCCATTTGTAGTGCAGGGTCTGTCGCTCTCTCTCCCCCATGTGAGGTGCAGGGTCTGTCGCTCTCTCTCCTCCATGTGTAGTGCGGGGTCTGTCGCTCTCTCTCCTCCATGTGTAGTGCGGGGTCTGTCGCTCTCTCTCCTCCATATGTAGTGCGGGGTCTGTCGCTCTCTCTCTTCCATGTGTAGTGCGGGGCTTGTCGCTCTCTCTCCTCCATGTGTAGTGCAGGGTCTGTCACTCTCTCTCCTCCATGTGTAGTGCAGGGTCTTTAGCTCTCTCTTCTCCATGTGTAGTGCGGGGTCTGTCGCTCTCTCTCCTCCATGTATAGTGCAGGGTCTGTCGCTCTCTCTCCTCCATGTGTAGTGCGGGGTCTGTCGTTCTCTCTCCCCCATGTGTAATGCGGGGTCTGTCGCTCTCTCTCCCCCATGTGTAGTGCAGGGTCTGTTGCTCTCTCTCCCCCATGTGCAGTGCAGGGTCTGTCGCTCTCTCACCTCTATATACAGTGCGGGGTCTGTCGCTCTCACTCCTCCATGTGTAGTGCAGGGGCTGTCGCTCTCTCTCCTCTATATACAGTGCGGGGTGTGTCGCTCTCACTCCTCCATGTGTAGTGCGGGGTCTGTCTCTCTCTCTCGCCCCATGTGTAGTGAAGGGTCTGTCGCTTTCTCTCCTCCATGTGTAGTGCAGGGGCTATCGCTCTCTCTCCTCTATATACAGTGCGGGGTCTGTCGCTCTCACTCCTCCATGTGTAGTGCGGGGTCTGTCTCTCTCTCTCGCCCCATGTGTAGTGAAGGGTCTGTCGCTCTCTCTCCTCCATGTGTAGCGCAGGGTCTGTAGTTCTCTCTCCTCCATGTATAGTGCAGGGTCTGTCGCTCTCTCTCCTCCATGTGAAGCGCAGGGTCTGTAGTTCTCTCTCCTCCATGTATAGTGCGGGGTCTGTCGTTCTCTCTCCCCCCTGTGTAGTGCGGGGTCTGTCGCTCTCTCTCCCCCATGTGTAGTGCAGGGTCTGTCGCTCTCTCTCCCCCATGTGCAGTGCAGGGTCTGTCGCTCTCTCTCCTCTATATACAGTGCGGGATCTGTCGCTCTCACTCCTCCATGTGTAGTGCAGGGTCTGTCGCTTTCTCTCCTCCATGTGTAGTGCGGGGTCTGTCGCTCTCTCTCCTCCATGTGTAGTGCAGGGTCTGTCGCTTTCTCTCCTCCATGTGTAGTGCGGGGTCTGTCGCTCTCTCTCCTCCATGTGTAGTGCGGGGTCTGTAGATCTCTCTCCTCCATGTGTAGCGCGGGGTCTGTCGCTCTCTCTCCCCCATGTGTAGTGCAGGGTCTGTAGCTCTCTCTCCTCCATGTGTAGTGTGGGGTCTGTCGCTCTTTCTCCCCCATGTGTAGTGCGGGTTCTGTCGCTCTCTCTCCCCCATGTGTAGTGCGGGGTCTGTCGCTCTCTCTCCCCCATGTGTAGTGCGGGGTCTGTCGCTCTCTCTCCTCCATGTGTAGTGCGGGGTCTGTCGCTCTCTCTCCTCCATGTGTAGTGCGGGGTCTGTCGCTCTCTCTCCCCCATGTGTAGTGCGGGGTCTGTCGCTCTCTCTCCTCCATGTGTAGTTCAGAGTCTGTCGCTCTCTCTCCTCCATGTGTAGTGCGGGGTCTGTCGCTCTCTCTCCTCCATGTGTAGTGCGGGGTCTGTCGCTCTCTCTCCCCCATGTGTAGTGCGGGGTCTGTCGCTCTCTCTCCCCCATGTGTAGTGCAGGGTCTGTCGATCTCTGTCCCCCATGTGTAGTGCAGGGTCTGTCGCTCTCTCTCCTCCATGTGTAGTGCGGGGTCTGTCGCTCTCTCTCCTCCATGTGTAGTGCGGGGTCTGTCGCTCTCTCTCCTCCATGTGTAGTGCGGGGTCTGTCGCTCTCTCTCCCCCATGTGTACTGCAGGGTCTGTCGATCTCTGTCCCCCATGTGTAGTGCAGGGTCTGTCGCTCTCTCTCCTCCATGTGTAGTGCGGGGTCTGTCGCTCTCTCTCCTCCATGTGTAGTGCGGGGTTTGTCGCTCTCTCTCCTCCATGTGTAGTGCGGGGTCTGTCACTCTCTCTCCTCCATGTGTAGTGCGGGGTCTGTCACTCTCTCTCCTCCATGTGTAGTGCGGGGTCTGTCGCTCTCTCTCCTCCATGTGAAGTGCAGGGTATGTCTCTCTCTCTCCCCCATGTGTAGTGCGGGGTCTGAAGCAATCTCTCCTCCATGTGTAGTGCGGGTTCTGTCGCTCTCTCTCCTCCATGTGTAGTGCGGGGTCTGTCGCTCTCTCTCCCCCATGTGTAGTGCGGGGTCTGTCGCTCTCTCTCCCCCATGTGTAGTGCGGGGTCTGAAGCAATCTCTCCTCCATGCGTAGTGCGGGGTCTGTCGCTCTCTCTCCTCCATGTGTAGTGCGGGGTCTGTCACTCTCTCTCCTCCATGTGTAGTGCGGGGTCTGTCGCTCTCTCTCCCCCATGTGTAGTGCGGGGTCTGTCGCTCTCTCTCCCCCATGTGTAGTGCGGGGTCTGAAGCAATCTCTCCTCCATGTGTAGTGCGGGGTCTGTCGCTCTCTCTCCCCCATGTGTAGTAAGGCGTCTGTCGCTCTCTCTCCCCCATGTGTAGTGAGGGGTCTGTCGCTCTCTCTCCCCCATGTGTAGTGCGGGGACTGTCGATCTCTCTTCCCCATGTGTAGTGCGGGGTCTGTCGCTCTCTCTCCTCCATGTGTAGTGCGGAGTCTGTCGCTCTCTCTCCTCCATGTATAGTGCAGGGTCTTTCGCTCTCTCTCCTCCATGTGTAGTGCGGGGTCTGTCGCTCTCTCTACCCCATGTGTAGTGCGGGGTCTGTCGCTCTCTCTCCCCCATGTGTAGTGCAGGGTCTGTCGCTCTCTCTCCCCCATGTGAAGTGCAGGGTCTGTCGCTCTCTCTCCTCCTTGTGTAGTGCACGGTCTGTCGCTCTCTCTCCTCCATGTGTAGTGCAGGGTCTGTCGCTCTCTCTCCTCCATGTGTAGTGCAGGGTCTGTGGTTCTATCTCCCCCATGTGTAGTGTGGGGTCTGTCGCTCTCTCTCCCCCATGTGTAGTGCGGGGTCTGTCGCTCTCTCTCCCCCAGGTGTAGTGCGGGGTCTGTCGCTCTCTCTCCCCCATGTGTAGTGCGGGGTCTGTCGCTCTCTCTCCCCCATGTGTAGTGTGGGGTCTGTCGCTCTCTCTCCTCCATGTGTAGTGCAGGATCTGTCGCTCTCTCTCCTCCATGTGTAGTGCGGGGTCTGTCGCTCTCTCTCCTCCATGTGTAGTGCGGGGTCTGTCGCTCTCTCTCCTCCATGTGTAGTGCGGGATCTGTCGCTCTCTCTCCTCCATGTGTAGTGCGGGGTCTGTCGCTCTCTCTCCTTCATGTGTAGTGCAGGGTCTGTCGCTGTCTCTCCTCCATGTGCAGTGCAGGGTCTGTCGCTCTCTCTCCTCCATGTGTAGTGCGGGGTCTGTCGCTCTCTCTCCTCCATGTGTAGTGCAGGGTCTGTCGCTCTCTCTCCTCCATGTGTAGTGCGGAGTCTGTCGCTCTCTCTCCTCCATGTGTAGTGCGGGGTCTGTCGCTCTCTCTCCCCCATGTATAGTGCGGGGTCTGTCGCTCTCTTTCCTCCATGTGTAGTGCGGGGTCTGTCGCTCTCTCTCCCCCATGTGTAGTGCGGGGTCTGTCGCTCTCTCTCCTCCATGTGTAGTTCAGAGTCTGTCGCTCTCTCTCCTCCATGTGTAGTGCAGGGTCTGTCGCTCTCTCTCCCCCATGTATAGTGCGGGGTCTGTCGCTCTCTCTCCTCCATGTGTAGTGCGGGGTCTGTCGCTCTCTCTCCTCCATGTGTAGTGCGGGGTCTGTCGCTCTCTCTCCCCCATGTGTAGTGCGGGGTCTGTCGCTCTCTGTCCCCCATGTGTAGTGCAGGGTCTGTCGATCTCTGTCCCCCATGTGTAGTGCAGGGTCTGTCGCTCTCTCTCCCCCATGTATAGTGCGGGGTCTGTCGCTCTCTCTCCTCCATGTGTAGTGCGGGGTCTGTCGCTCTCTCTCCTCCATGTGTAGTGCGGGGTCTGTAGCTCTCTCTCCTCCATGTGTAGTGCGGGGTCTGTCGCTCTTTCTCCCCCATGTGTAGTGCGGGTTCTGTCGCTCTCTCTCCCCCATGTGTAGTGCGGGGTCTGTCGCTCTCTCTCCCCCATGTGTAGTGCGGGGTCTGTCGCTCTCTCTCCTCCATGTGTAGTGCGGGGTCTGTCGCTCTCTCTCCTCCATGTGTAGTGCGGGGTCTGTCGCTCTCTCTCCCCCATGTGTAGTGCGGGGTCTGTCGCTCTCTCTCCTCCATGTGTAGTTCAGAGTCTGTCGCTCTCTCTCCTCCATGTGTAGTGCGGGGTCTGTCGCTCTCTCTCCCCCATGTGTAGTGCAGGGTCTGTCGATCTCTGTCCCCCATGTGTAGTGCAGGGTCTGTCGCTCTCTCTCCTCCATGTGTAGTGCGGGGTCTGTCGCTCTCTCTCCTCCATGTGTAGTGCGGGGTCTGTCGCTCTCTCTCCTCCATGTGTAGTGCGGGGTTTGTCGCTCTTTCTCCTCCATGTGTAGTGCGGGGTCTGTCACTCTCTCTCCTCCATGTGTAGTGCGGGGTCTGTCACTCTCTCTCCTCCATGTGTAGTGCGGGGTCTGTCGCTCTCTCTCCTCCATGTGAAGTGCAGGGTATGTCTCTCTCTCTCCCCCATGTGTAGTGCGGGGTCTGAAGCAATCTCTCCTCCATGTGTAGTGCGGGGTCTGTCGCTCTCTCTCCTCCATGTGTAGTGCGGGGTCTGTCGCTCTCTCTCCCCCATGTGTAGTGCGGGGTCTGTCGCTCTCTCTCCCCCATGTGTAGTGCGGGGTCTGAAGCAATCTCTCCTCCATGTGTAGTGCGGGGTCTGTCGCTCTCTCTCCTCCATGTGTAGTGCGGGGTCTGTCACTCTCTCTCCTCCATGTGTAGTGCGGGGTCTGTCGCTCTCTCTCCCCCATGTGTAGTGCGGGGTCTGTCGCTCTCTCTCCCCCATGTGTAGTGCGGGGTCTGAAGCAATCTCTCCTCCATGTGTAGTGCGGGGTCTGTCGCTCTCTCTCCCCCATGTGTAGTAAGGCGTCTGTCGCTCTCTCTCCCCCATGTGTAGTGAGGGGTCTGTCGATCTCTCTCCCCCATGTGTAGTGCGGGGACTGTCGATCTCTCTCCCCCATGTGTAGTGCGGGGTCTGTCGCTCTCTCTCCTCCATGTGTAGTGCGGAGTCTGTCGCTCTCTCTCCTCCATGTATAGTGCAGGGTCTTTCGCTCTCTCTCCTCCATGTGTAGTGCGGGGTCTGTCGCTCTCTCTACCCCATGTGTAGTGCGGGGTCTGTCGCTCTCTCTCCCCCATGTGTAGTGCAGGGTCTGTCGCTCTCTCTCCCCCATGTGAAGTGCAGGGTCTGTCGCTCTCTCTCCTCCTTGTGTAGTGCACGGTCTGTCGCTCTCTCTCCTCCATGTGTAGTGCAGGGTCTGTCGCTCTCTCTCCTCCATGTGTAGTGCAGGGTCTGTGGTTCTATCTCCCCCATGTGTAGTGTGGGGTCTGTCGCTCTCTCTCCCCCATGTGTAGTGCGGGGTTTGTCGCTCTCTCTCCTCCATGTGTAGTGCGGGGTCTGTCGCTCTCTCTCCCCCATGTATAGTGCGGGGTCTGTCGCTCTCTCTCCTCCATGTGTAGTGCGGGGTCTGTCGCTCTCTCTCCTCCATGTGTAGTGCGGGGTCTGTCGCTCTCTCTCCCCCATGTGTAGTGCGGGGTCTGTCGCTCTCTGTCCCCCATGTGTAGTGCAGGGTCTGTCGATCTCTGTCCCCCATGTGTAGTGCAGGGTCTGTCGCTCTCTCTCCCCCATGTATAGTGCGGGGTCTGTCGCTCTCTCTCCTCCATGTGTAGTGCGGGGTCTGTCGCTCTCTCTCCTCCATGTGTAGTGCGGGGTCTGTCGCTCTCTCTCCTCCATGTGTAGTGCAGGGTCTGTCGCTCTCTCTCCTCCATGTGTAGTGCGGGGTCTGTCGCTCTCTCTCCTCCATGTGTAGTGCGGGGTCTGTAGCGCTCTCTCCTCCATGTGTAGTGCGGGGTTTGTCGCTCTCTCTCCTCCATGTGTAGTGCGGGGTCTGTCGCTCTCTCTCCTCCATGTGTAGTGCGGGGTCTGTCGCTCTCTCTCCTCCATGTGTAGTGCGGGGTCTGTCGCTCTCTCTCCTCCATGTGTAGTGCGGGGTCTGTCGCTCTCTCTCCCCCATGTGTAGTGCGGGGTCTGTCGCTCTCTCTCCTCCATGTGTAGTGCGGGGTCTGTCGCTCTCTCTCCTCCATGTGTAGTGCGGGGTCTGTCGCTCTCTCTCCCCCATGTGTAGTGCAGGGTCTGTCGCTCTCTCTCCTCCATGTGTAGTGCGGGGTTTGTCGCTCTCTCTCCTCCATGTGTAGTGCGGGGTCTGTCGCTCTCTCTCCCCCATGTATAGTGCGGGGTCTGTCGCTCTCTCTCCCCCATGTATAGTGCGGGGTCTGTCGCTCTCTTTCCTCCATGTGTAGTGCGGGGTCTGTCGCTCTCTCTCCCCCATGTGTAGTGCGGGGTCTGTCGCTCTCTCTCCTCCATGTGTAGCTCAGAGTCTGTCGCTCTCTCTCCTCCATGTGTAGTGCGGGGTCTGTCGCTCTCTCTCCTCCATGTGTAGTGCAGGGTCTGTCGCTCTCTCTCCCCCATGTATAGTGCGGGGTCTGTCGCTCTCTCTCCTCCATGTGTAGTGCGGGGTCTGTCGCTCTCTCTCCTCCATGTGTAGTGCGGGGTCTGTCGCTCTCTCTCCCCCATGTGTAGTGCGGGGTCTGTCGCTCTCTGTCCCCCATGTGTAGTGCAGGGTCTGTCGATCTCTGTCCCCCATGTGTAGTGCAGGGTCTGTCGCTCTCTCTCCCCCATGTATAGTGCGGGGTCTGTCGCTCTCTCTCCTCCATGTGTAGTGCGGGGTCTGTCGCTCTCTCTCCTCCATGTGTAGTGCGGGGTCTGTCGCTCTCTCTCCTCCATGTGTAGTGCGGGGTTTGTCGCTCTCTCTCCTCCATGTGTAGTGCAGGGTCTGTCGCTCTCTCTCCTCCATGTGTAGTGCGGGGTCTGTCGCTCTCTCTCCTCCATGTGTAGTGCGGGGTCTGTAGCGCTCTCTCCTCCATGTGTAGTGCGGGGTCTGTCGCTCTCTCTCCTCCATGTGTAGTGGGGGTCTGTCGCTCTCTCTCCTCCATGTGTAGTGCGGGGTCTGTCGCTCTCTCTCCTCCATGTGTAGTGCGGGGTCTGTCGCTCTCTCTCCTCCATGTGTAGTGCGGGGTCTGTCGCTCTCTCTCCTCCATGTGTAGTGCGGGGTCTGTCGCTCTCTCTCCCCCATGTGTAGTGCGGGGTCTGTCGCTCTCTCTCCTCCATGTGTAGTGCGGGGTCTGTCGCTCTCTCTCCTCCATGTGTAGTGCGGGGTCTGTCGCTCTCTCTCCCCCATGTGTAGTGCAGGGTCTGTCGCTCTCTCTCCTCCATGTGTAGTGCGGAGTTTGTCGCTCTCTCTCCTCCATGTGTAGTGCGGGGTCTGTCACGCTCTCTCCTCCATGTGTAGTGCAGGGTCTGTAGCTCTCTCTCCTCCATGTGTAGCGCGGGGTCTGTCGCTCTCTCTCCTCCATGTGTAGTGCGGGGTCTGTCGCTCTCTCTCCCCCATGTGTAGCGAGGGGTCTGTCGCTCTCTCTCCCCCATGTGTAGTGCGGGGTCTGTCACGCTCTCTCCTCCATGTGTAGAGCGGGGTCTGTCACGCTCTCTCCTCCATGTATAGTGCGGGGTCTGTCGCTCTCTCTCCTCCATGTGTAGTGCGGGGTCTGTCGCTCTCTCTCCTCCATGTGTAGTGCGGGGTCTGTCGCTCTCTCTCCCCCATGTGTAGTGCGGGGTCTGTCGCTCTCTGTCCCCCATGTGTAGTGCAGGGTCTGTCGATCTCTGTCCCCCATGTGTAGTGCAGGGTCTGTCGCTCTCTCTCCCCCATGTATAGTGCGGGGTCTGTCGCTCTCTCTCCTCCATGTGTAGTGCGGGGTCTGTCGCTCTCTCTCCTCCATGTGTAGTGCGGGGTCTGTCGCTCTCTCTCCTCCATGTGTAGTGCGGGGTTTGTCGCTCTCTCTCCTCCATGTGTAGTGCGGGGTCTGTTGCTCTCTCTCCTCCATGTGTAGTGCCGGGTCTGTCGCTCTCTCTCCTCCATGTGTAGTGCGGGGTCTGTAGCGCTCTCTCCTCCATGTGTAGTGCGGGGTTTGTCGCTCTCTCTCCTCCATGTGAAGTGGGGGTCTGTCGCTCTCTCTCCTCCATGTGTAGCGCGGGGTCTGTCGCTCTCTCTCCTCCATGTGTAGTGCGGGGTCTGTCGCTCTCTCTCCTCCATGTGTAGTGCGGGGTTTGTCGCTCTCTCTCCTCCATGTGTAGTGCGGGGTCTGTCGCTCTCTCTCCTCCATGTGTAGTGCGGGGTCTGTCGCTCTCTCTCCTCCATGTGTAGTGCGGGGTCTGTAGCGCTCTCTCCTTCATGTGTAGTGCGGGGTTTGTCGCTCTCTCTCCTCCATGTGTAGTGGGGGTCTGTCGCTCTCTCTCCTCCATGTGTAGTGCGGGGTCTGTCGCTCTCTCTCCCCCATGTGTAGTGCGGGGTCTGTCACGCTCTCTCCTCCATGTGTAGTGCAGGGTCTGTAGCTCTCTCTCCTCCATGTGTAGTGCAGGGTCTGTCGCTCTCTCTCCTCCATGTGTAGTGCGGGGTCTGTCGCTCTCTCCCCCCCATGTGTAGTGAGGGGTCTGTCGCTCTCTCTCCCCCATGTGTAGTGCGGGGTCTGTCGCTCTCTCTCCCCCATGTGTAGTGCGGGGTCTGTCGCTCTCTCTCCTCCATGTGTAGTGCGGGGTCTGTCGCTCTCTCGTCTCCATGTGTAGTGCGGGGTCTGTCGCTCTCTCTCCTCCATGTGTAGTGCGGGGTCTGTCGCTCTCTCTCCTCCATGTGTAGTGCGGGGTCTGTCGCTCTCTCGCCTCCATGTGTAGTGCGGGGTCTGTCGCTCTCTCTCCTCCATGTGTAGTGCGGGGTCTGTCGCTCTCTCGCCTCCATGTGTAGTGCGGGGTCTGTCGCTCTCTCTCCCCCACGTGTATTGCGGGGTCTGTAGCTCTCTCTCCCCCACGTGTAGTGCGGGGTCTGTCGCTCTCTCCCCCACGTGTAGTGCGGAGTCTGTCGCTCTCTCTCCTCCATGTGTAGTGCAGGGTCTGTCGCTCTCTCTCCTCCATGTGTAGTGCGGAGTCTGTCGCTCTCTCTCCCCCATGTGTAGTGCGGCGTCTGTCGCTCTCTCTCCTCCATGTGTAGTGCAGGGTCTGTCGCTCTCTCTCCTCCATGTGTAGTGCGGGGTCTGTCGCTCTCTCTCCCCCATGTGTAGTGCGGGGTCTGTCGCTCTCTCTCCCCCATGTGTAGTGAGGGGTCTGTCGCTCTCTCTCCCCCATGTGTAGTGCGGGGTCTGTCGCTCTCTCTCCCCCATGTGTAGTGCGGGGTCTGTCGCTCTCTCTCCCCCATGAGTAGTGCAGGGTCTGTCGCTCTCTCTCCTCCATGTATAGTGCGGGGTCTGTGGTTCTCTCTCCTCCATGTGTAGTGCGGGGTCTGTCGCTCTCTCTCCCCCATGTGTAGTGCGGGGTCTGTCGCTCTCTCTCCTCCATGTGTAGTGCGGGGTCTGCCGCTCTCCCTCCCCCATGTGTAGTGCGGGGTCTATCGCTCTCTCTCCCCCATGTGTAGTGCAGGGTCTGTCGCTCTCTCTCACCCATGTGTAGTGCGGGGTCAGTCGCTCTCTCTCCCCCATGTGTAGTGCAGGGTCTGTCGCTCTCTCTCCTCCTTGTGTAGTGCGGGGTCTGTCGCTCTCTCTCCTTCATGTGTAGTGCGGGGTCTGTCGCTCTCTCTCCCCCAAGTGTAGTGCGGGGTTTGTCGCTCTCTCTCCCCCACGTGTAGTGCGGGGTCTGTAGCTCTCTCTCCCCCACGTGTAGTGCAGGGTCTGTCGCTCTCTCTCCCCCATGTGTAGTGCGGGGTCTGTCACTCTCTCTCCTCCATGTGTAGTGCGGGGTCTGTCGCTCTCTCTCCTCCATGTGAAGTGCGGGATCTGTCGCTCTCTCTCCTCCATGTGTAGTGCAGGATCTGTCGCTCTCTCTCCTCCATGTGCAGTGCGGGGTCTGTCGCTCTCTCTCCTCCATGTGTAGTGCGGGGTCTGTCGCTCTCTCTCCTCCAAGTGTAGTGCGGGGTCTGTCGCTCTCTCTCCTCCATGTGTAGTGCGGGGTCTGTCGCTCTCTCTCCTCCATGTGTAGTGCGGGGTCTGTCGCTCTCTCTCCTCCATGTGTAGTTCAGAGTCTGTCGCTCTCTCTCCTCCATGTGTAGTGCGGGGTCTGTCGCTCTCTCTCCTCCATGTGTAGTGCAGGATCTGTCGCTCTCTTTCCTCCATGTGCAGTGCAGGGTCTGTCGCTCTCTCTCCTCCATGTGTAGTGCGGGGTCTGTCGCTCTCTCTCCTCCATGTGTAGTGTGGGGTCTGTCGCTCTCTCCCCTCCATGTGTAGTGCGGGGTCTGTCGCTCTCTCTCCTCCATGTGTAGTTCAGAATCTGTCGCTCTCTCTCCTCCATGTGTAGTGCGGGGTCTGCCGCTCTCTCTCCCCCATGTGTAGTGCAGGGTCTGTCGATCTCTGTCCCCCATGTGTAGTGCAGGGTCTGTCGCTCTCTCTCCCCCATGTGAGGTGCAGGGTCTGTCGCTCTCTCTCCTCCATGTGTAGTGCAGGGTCTGTCGCTCTCTCTCCTCCATGTGTAGTGCGGGGTCTGTCGCTCTCTCTCCTCCATGTGTAGTGCGGGGCTTGTCGCTCTCTCTCCTCCATGTGTAGTGCAGGGTCTGTCACTCTCTCTCCTCCATGTGTAGTGCAGGGTCTTTAGCTCTCTCTTCTCCATGTGTAGTGCGGGGTCTGTCGCTCTCTCTCCTCCATGTATAGTGCAGGGTCTGTCGCTCTCTCTCCTCCATGTGTAGTGCGGGGTCTGTCGCTCTCTCTCCTCCATGTATAGTGCAGGGTCTGTCGCTCTCTCTCCTCCATGTGTAGTGCGGGGTCTGTCGTTCTCTCTCCCCCATGTGGAGTGCGGGGTCTGTCGCTCTCTCTCCCCCATGTGTAGTGCAGGGTCTGTCGCTCTCTCTCCCCCATGTGCAGTGCAGGGTCTGTCGCTCTCTCTCCTCTATATACAGTGCGGGGTCTGTCGCTCTCACTCCTCCATGTGTAGTGCGGGGTCTGTCTCTCTCTCTCGCCCCATGTGTAGTGAAGGGTCTGTCGCTTTCTCTCCTCCATGTGTAGTGCGGGGTCTGTCGCTCTCTCTCCTCCATGTGTAGCACAGGGTCTGTAGTTCTCTCTCCTCCATGTATAGTGCAGGGTCTGTCGCTCTCTCTCCTCCATGTGTAGTGCGGGGTCTGTCGCTCTCTCTCCCCCATGTGCAGTGCAGGGTCTGTCGCTCTCTCTCCTCCATGTGTAGTGCGGGGTCTGTCACTCTCTCTCCTCCATGTGTAGTGCAGGGTCTGTAGTTCTCTCTCCTCCATGTATAGTGCAGGGTCTGTCGCTCTCTCTCCTCCATGTGTAGTGCGGGGTCTGTCGCTCTCTCTCCTCCATGTGTAGTGCGGGGCTTGTCGCTCTCTCTCCTCCATGTGTAGTGCAGGGTCTGTCACTCTCTCTCCTCCATGTGTAGTGCAGGGTCTTTAGCTCTCTCTTCTCCATGTGTAGTGCGGGGTCTGTCGCTCTCTCTCCTCCATGTGTAGAGCGGGGTCTGTCGCTCTCTCTCCTCCATGTATAGTGCAGGGTCTGTCGCTCTCTCTCCTCCATGTGTAGTGCGGGGTCTGTCGCTCTCTCTCCGCCATGTATAGTGCAGGGTCTGTCGCTCTCTCTCCTCCATGTGTAGTGCGGGGTCTGTCGTTCTCTCTCCCCCATGTGTAGTGCGGGGTCTGTCGCTCTCTCTCCCCCATGTGTAGTGCAGGGTCTGTCGCTCTCTCTCCCCCATGTGCAGTGCAGGGTCTGTCGCTCTCTCTCCTCTATATACAGTGCGGGGTCTGTCGCTCTCACTCCTCCATGTGTAGTGCGGGGTCTGTCTCTCTCTCTCGCCCCATGTGTAGTGAAGGGTCTGTCGCTTTCTCTCCTCCATGTGTAGTGCGGGGTCTGTCGCTCTCTCTCCTCCATGTGTAGCACAGGGTCTGTAGTTCTCTCTCCTCCATGTATAGTGCAGGGTCTGTCGCTCTCTCTCCTCCATGTGTAGTGCGGGGTCTGTCGCTCTCTCTCCCCCATGTGCAGTGCAGGGTCTGTCGCTCTCTCTCCTCTATAAACAGTGCGGGATCTGTCGCTCTCTCCTCCATGTGTAGTGCGGGGTCTGTCGCTCTCTCTCCCCCATGTGTAGTGCGGGGTCTGTCGCTCTCACTACTCCATGTGTAGTGCGGGGTCTGTCGCTCTCTCTCGCCCCATGTGTAGTGCAGGGTCTGTCGCTTTCTCTCCTCCATGTGTAGTGCGGGGTCTGTCGCTCTCTCTCCTCTATGTGTAGCGCAGGGTCTGAAGATCTCTCTCCTCCATGTGTAGCGCGGGGTCTGTCGCTTTCTCTCCTCCATGTGTAGTGCGGGGTCTGTCGCTCTCTCTCCTCCATGTGTAGCGCAGGGTCTGAAGATCTCTCTCCCCCATGTGTAGTGCAGGGTCTGTCGCTCTCTCTCCTTCATGTGTAGTGCGGGGTCTGTCGCTCTCTCTCCTCCATGTGTAGTGCGGGGTCTGTCGCTTTCTCTCCTCCATGTGTAGTGCGGGGTCTGTCGCTTTCTCTCCTCCATGTGTAGTGCGGGGTCTGTCGCTCTCTCTCCTCCATGTGTAGCGCAGGGTCTGAAGATCTCTCTCCCCCATGTGTAGTGCAGGGTCTGTCGCTCTCTCTCCTTCATGTGTAGTGCGGGGTCTGTAGCTCTCTCTCCTCCATGTGTAGTGCGGGGTCTGTCGCTCTTTCTCCCCCATGTGTAGTGCGGGGTCTGTCGCTCTCTCTCCCCCATGTGTAGTGCGGGGTCTGTCGCTCTCTCTCCCCCATGTGTAGTGTGGGGTCTGTCGCTCTCTCTCCTCCATGTGTAGTGCGGGGTCTGTCGCTCTCTCTCCTCCATGTGTAGTGCGGGGTCTGTCGCTCTCTCTCCCCCATGTGTAGTGCGGGGTCTGTCGCTCTCTCTCCTCCATGTGTAGTTCAGAGTCTGTCGCTCTCTCTCCTCCATGTGTAGTGCGGGGTCTGTCGCTCTCTCTCCCCCATGTGTAGTGCAGGGTCTGTCGATCTCTGTCCTCCATGTGTAGTGCAGGGTCTGTCGCTCTCTCTCCTCCATGTGTAGTGCGGGGTCTGTCGCTCTCTCTCCTCCATGTGTAGTGCGGGGTCTGTCGCTCTCTCTCCTCCATGTGTAGTGCGGGGTTTGTCGCTCTCTCTCCTCCATGTGTAGTGCGGGGTCTGTCGCTCTCTCTCCTCCATGTGTAGTGCGGGGTCTGTCACTCTCTCTCCTCCATGTGTAGTGCGGGGTCTGTCGCTCTCTCTCCTCCATGTGTAGTGCAGGGTATGTCGCTCTCTCTCCTCCATGTGTAGTGCGGGGTCTGAAGCAATCTCTCCTCCATGTGTAGTGCGGGGTCTGTCGCTCTCTCTCCTCCATGTGTAGTGCGGGGTCTGTCGCTCTCTCTCCCCCATGTGTAGTGCGGGGTCTGTCGCTCTCTCTCCCCCATGTGTAGTGCGGGGTCTGAAGCAATCTCTACTCCATGTGTAGTGCGGGGTCTGTCGCTCTCTCTCCTCCATGTGTAGTGCGGGGTCTGTCGCTCTCTCTCCTCCATGTGTAGTGCGGGGTCTGTCGCTCTCTCTCCTCCATGTGTAGTGCGGGGTCTGTCACTCTCTCTCCTCCATGTGTAGTGCGGGGTCTGTCGCTCTCTCTCCCCCATGTGTAGTGCGGGGTCTGTCGCTCTCTATCCCCCATGTGTAGTGCGGGGTCTGAAGCAATCTCTCCTCCATGTGTAGTGCGGGGTCTGTCGCTCTCTCTCCCCCATGTGTAGTAAGGCGTCTGTCGCTCTCTCTCCTCCATGTGTAGTGCGGGGTCTGTCGCTCTCTCTCCCCCATGTGTAGTGCGGGGACTGTCGATCTCTCTCCCCCATGTGTAGTGCGGGGTCTGTCGCTCTCTCTTCTCCATGTGTAGTGCGGAGTCTGTCGCTCTCTCTTCTCCATGTGTAGTGCGGAGTCTGTCGCTCTCTCTCCTCCATGTATAGTACAGGGTCTTTCGCTCTCTCTCCTCCATGTGTAGTGCGGGGTCTGTCGCTCTCTCTCCCCCATGTGTAGTGCGGGGTCTGTCGCTCTCTCTCCCCCATGTGTAGTGCAGGGTCTGTCGCTCTCTCTCCCCCATGTGAAGTGCTGGGTCTGTCGCTCTCTCTCCTCCATGTGTAGTGCAGGGTCTGTCGCTCTCTCTCCCCCATGTGTAGTGCGGGGACTGTCGCTCTCTCTCCCCCATGTGTAGTGCGGGGTCTGTCGCTCTCTCTCCCCCATGTGTAGTGCGGGGTCTGTAGCTCTCTCTCCCCCATGTGTAGTGCGGGGTCTGTCGCTCTCTCTCCCCCATGTGTAGTGCGGGGTCTGTCGCTCTCTCTCCCCCATGTGTAGTGCGGGGTCTGTCGCTCTCTCTCCTCCATGTGTAGTGCGGGATCTGTCGCTCTCTCTCCTCCATGTATAGTGCGGGGTCTGTCGCTCTCTCTCCTCCATGTGTAGTGCGGGGTCTGTCGCTGTCTCTCCTCCATGTGTAGTGCGGGATCTGTCGCTCTCTCTCCTCCATGTGTAGTGCGGGATCTGTCGCTCTCTCTCCTCCATGTGCAGTGCAGGGTCTGTCGCTCTCTCTCCTCCATGTGTAGTGCGGGGTCTGTCGCTCTCTCTCCTCCAAGTGTAGTGCGGGGTCTGTCGCTCTCTCTCCTCCATGTGTAGTGCAGGGTCTGTCGCTCTCTCTCCTCCATGTGTAGTGCGGAGTCTGTCGCTCTCTCTCCTCCATGTGTAGTGCGGGGTCTGTCGCTCTCTCTCCCCCATGTATAGTGCGGGGTCTGTCGCTCTCTTTCCTCCATGTGTAGTGCGGGGTCTGTCGCTCTCTCTCCTCCATGTGTAGTTCAGAGTCTGTCGCTCTCTCTCCTCCATGTGTAGTGCAGGGTCTGTCGCTCTCTCTCCCCCATGTATAGTGTGGGGTCTGTCGCTCTCTCTCCTCCATGTGTAGTGCGGGGTCTGTCGCTCTCTCTCCTCCATGTGTAGTGCGGGGTCTGTCGCTCTCTCTCCCCCATGTGTAGTGCGGGGTCTGTCGCTCCCTGTCCCCCATGTGTAGTGCAGGGTCTGTCGATCTCTGTCCCCCATGTGTAGTGCGGGGTCTGTCGCTCTCTCTCCCCCATGTATAGTGCGGGGTCTGTCGCTCTCTCTCCTCCATGTGTAGTGCGGGGTCTGTCGCTCTCTCTCCTCCATGTGTAGTGCGGGGTCTGTCGCTCTCTCTCCTCCATGTGTAGTGCGGGGTTTGTCGCTCTCTCTCCTCCATGTGTAGTGCGGGGTCTGTTGCTCTCTCTCCTCCATGTGTAGTGCGGGGTCTGTCGCTCTCTCTCCTCCATGTGTAGTGCGGGGTCTGTAGCGCTCTCTCCTCCATGTGTAGTGCGGGGTTTGTCGCTCTCTCTCCTCCATGTGTAGTGGGGGTCTGTCGCTCTCTCTCCTCCATGTGTAGTGCGGGGTCTGTCGCTCTCTCTCCTCCATGTGTAGTGCGGGGTCTGTCGCTCTCTCTCCTCCATGTGTAGTGCGGGGTCTGTCGCTCTCTCTCCTCCATGTGTAGTGTGGGGTCTGTCGCTCTCTCTCCCCCATGTGTAGTGCGGGGTCTGTCGCTCTCTCTCCTCCATGTGTAGTGCGGGGTCTGTCGCTCTCTCTCCTCCATGTGTAGTGCGGGGTCTGTCGCTCTCTCTCCCACATGTGTAGTGCAGGGTCTGTCGCTCTCTCTCCTCCATGTGTAGTGCGGGGTCTGTCGCTCTCTCTCCTCCATGTGTAGTGCGGGGTCTGTCGCTCTCTCTCCCCCATGAGTAGTGCAGGGTCTGTCGCTCTCTCTCCTCCATGTGTACTGCGGGGTCTGTCGCTCTCTCTCCTCCATGTGTAGTGCAGGGTCTGTCGCTCTCTCTCCCCCATGTGTAGTGCGGCGTCTGTCGCTCTCTCTCCCCCATGTGTAGTGCGGGGTCTGTCGCTCTCTCCTCCATGTGCAGTGCGGGGTCTGTCGCTCTCTCTCCTCCATGTGTAGTGCGGGGTCTGTCGCTCTCTCCTCCATGTGTAGTGCAGGGTCTGTCGCTCTCTCTCCTCCATGTGTAGTGCGGGGTGTGTCGCTCTCTCTCCCCCATATGTAGTGGGGGGTCTGTCGCTCTCTCTCCCCCATGTGTAGTGAGGGGTCTGTCGCTCTCTCTCCCCCATGTGTAGTGCGGGGTCTGTCGCTCTCTCTCCCCCATGTGTAGTGCGGGGTCTGTCGCTCTCTCTCCCCCATGAGTAGTGCAGGGTCTGTCGCTCTCTCTCCTTCATGTATAGTGCGGGGTCTGTGGTTCTCTCTCCTCCATGTGTAGTGCGGGGTCTGTCGCTCTCTCTCCCCCATGTGTAGTGCAGGGTCTGTCGCTCTCTCTCCTCCATGTGTAGTGCGGGGTTTGTCGCTCTCTCTCCTCCATGTGTAGTGCAGGGTCTGTCGCTCTCTCTCCTCCATGTGTAGTGCAGGGTCTGTCGCTCTCTCTCCTCCATGTGTAGTGCGGGGTCTGTCGCTCTCTCTCCCCCATGTGTAGTGCAGGGTCTGTCGCTCTCTCTCCTCCATGTGTAGTGCGCGGTTTGTCGCTCTCTCTCCTCCATGTGTAGTGCAGGGTCTGTCGCTCTCTCTCCTCCATGTGTAGTGCAGGGTCTGTCGCTCTCTCTCCTCCATGTGTAGTGCGGGGTCTGTCGCTCTCTCTCCCCCATGTGTAGTGCGGGGTTTGTCGCTCTCTCTCCTCCATGTGTAGTGCAGGGTCTGTCGCTCTCTCTCCTCCATGTGTAGTGCAGGGTCTGTAGCTCTCTCTCCTCCATGTGTAGTGCGGGGTCTGTCGCTCTCTCTCCTCCATGTGTAGTGCGGGGTCTGTCGCTCTCTCTCCCCCATGTGTAGTGAGGGGTCTGTCGCTCTCTCTCCCCCATGTGTAATGCGGGGTCTGTCGCTCTCTCTCCCCCATGTGTAGTGGGGGTCTGTCGCTCTCTCTCCTCCATGTGTAGTGCAGGGTCTATCGCTCTCTCTCCTCCATGTGTAGTGCGGGGTCTGTCGCTCACTCTCCCCCATGTGTAGTGCGGGGTCTGTCGCTCTCTCTCCTCCATGTATAGTGCGGGGTCTGTCGCTCTCTCTCCTCCATGTGTAGTGCGGGGTCTGTCGCTCTCTCCCCCATGTGTAGTGCGGGGTCTGTCGCTCTCTCTCCCCCATGTGTAGTGCGGGGTCTGTCGCTCTCTCTCCTCCATGTGTAGTGCGGGGTCTGTCGCTCTCTCTCCTCCATGTGTAGTGCGGGGTCTGTCGCTCTCTCTCCTCCATGTGTAGTGCGGGGTCTGTCGCTCTCTCTACCCCATGTGTAGTGCGGGGTCTGTCGCTCTCTCTCCCTATGTGTAGTGCGGGGTCTGTCGCTCTCTCTCCCCCATGTGTAGTGCGGGGTCTGTCGCTCTCTATCCCCCATGTGTAGTGCGGGGTCTGTCGCTCTCTCTCCTCCATGTGTAGTGCGGGGTCTGTCGCTCTCTCTCCCCCATGTGTAGTGAGGGGTCTGTCGCTCTCTCTCCCCCATGTGTAGTGAGGGGTCTGTCGCTCTCTCTCCCCCATGTGTAGTGCGGGGTCTGTCGCTCTCTCTCCCCCATGAGTAGTGCAGGGTCTGTCGCTCTCTCTCCTCCATGTATAGTGCGGGGTCTGTCGCTCTCTCTCCTCCATGTGTAGTGCGGGGTCTGTCGCTCTCTCTCCTCCATGTGTAGTGCAGGGTCTGTCGCTCTCCCTCCCCCATGTGTAGTCCGGGGTCTGTCGCTCTCTCTCCCCCATGTGTAGTGCAGGGCCTGTCGCTCTCTCTCCCCCATGTGTAGTGCGGGGTCTGTCGCTCTCTCTCCTCCATGTGTAGTGCGGGGTCTGTCGCTCTCTCTCCTTCATGTGTAGTGCGGGGTCTGTCGCTCTCTCTCCCCCAAGTATAGTGCGGGGTTTGTCGCTCTCTCTCCCCCACGTGTAGTGCGGGGTCTGTAGCTCTCTCTCCCCCATGTGTAGTGCGGGGTCTGTCGCTCTGTCTCCTCCATGTGTAGTGCGGGGTCTGTCGCTCTCTCTCCTCCATGTGTAGTGCGGGGTCTGTCGCTCTCTCTCCCCCATGTGTAGTGCGGGGTCTGTCGCTCTCTCTCCCCCATGAGTAGTGCAGGGTCTGTCGCTCTCTCTCCTCCATGTGTAGTGCAGGGTCTGTCGCTCTCTCTCCCCCATGTGTAGTGCAGGGTCTGTCGCTCTCTCTCCCCCATGTGTAGTGCGGGGTCTGTCGCTCTCTCTCCCCCATGAGTAGTGCAGGGTCTGTCGCTCTCTCTCCTCCATGTATAGTGCGGTGTCTGTCGCTCTCTCTCCTCCATGTGTAGTGCGGGGTCTGTCGCTCTCTCTCCTCCATGTGCAGTGCGGGGTCTGTCGCTCTCTCTCTCCCATATACAGTGCAGGGTCTGTCGCTCTCTCTCCTCCATGTGTAGTGCGGGGTCTGTCGCTCTCTCTCCCCCATGTGTAGTGCAGGGTCTGTCGCTCTCTCTCCCCCATGTGTAGTGCGGGGTCTGTCGCTCTCTCCTCCATGTGTAGTGCGGGGTCTGTCGCTCTCTCTCCTCCAAGTGTAGTGCGGGGTCTGTCGCTCTCTCTCCTCCATGTGTAGTGCAGGGTCTGTCGCTCTCTCTCCTCCATGTGTAGTGCGGAGTCTGTCGCTCTCTCTCCTCCATGTGTAGTGCGGGGTCTGTCGCTCTCTCTCCCCCATGTATAGTGCGGGGTCTGTCGCTCTCTTTCCTCCATGTGTAGTGCGGGGTCTGTCGCTCTCTCTCCTCCATGTGTAGTTCAGAGTCTGTCGCTCTCTCTCCTCCATGTGTAGTGCAGGGTCTGTCGCTCTCTCTCCCCCATGTATAGTGTGGGGTCTGTCGCTCTCTCTCCTCCATGTGTAGTGCGGGGTCTGTCGCTCTCTCTCCTCCATGTGTAGTGCGGGGTCTGTCGCTCTCTCTCCCCCATGTGTAGTGCGGGGTCTGTCGCTCTCTGTCCCCCATGTGTAGTGCAGGGTCTGTCGCTCTCTGTCCCCCATGTGTAGTGCAGGGTCTGTCGCTCTCTCTCCCCCATGTATAGTGCGGGGTCTGTCGCTCTCTCTCCTCCATGTGTAGTGCGGGGTCTGTCGCTCTCTCTCCTCCATGTGTAGTGCGGGGTCTGTCGCTCTCTCTCCTCCATGTGTAGTGCGGGGTTTGTCGCTCTCTCTCCTCCATGTGTAGTGCGGGGTCTGTTGCTCTCTCTCCTCCATGTGTAGTGCGGGGTCTGTCGCTCTCTCTCCTCCATGTGTAGTGCGGGGTCTGTAGCGCTCTCTCCTCCATGTGTAGTGCGGGGTTTGTCGCTCTCTCTCCTCCATGTGTAGTGGGGGTCTGTCGCTCTCTCTCCTCCATGTGTAGTGCGGGGTCTGTCGCTCTCTGTCCTCCATGTGTAGTGCGGGGTCTGTCGCTCTCTCTCCTCCATGTGTAGTGCGGGGTCTGTCGCTCTCTCTCCTCCATGTGTAGTGCGGGGTCTGTCGCTCTCTCTCCCCCATGTGTAGTGCAGGGTCTGTCGCTCTCTCTCCTCCATGTGTAGTGCGGGGTTTGTCGCTCTCTCTCCTCCATGTGTAGTGCGGGGTCTGTCGCTCTCTCCCCCCCCATGTATAGTGCGGGGTCTGTCGCTCTCTTTCCTCCATGTGTAGTGCGGGGTCTGTCGCTCTCTCTCCCCCATGTGTAGTGCGGGGTCTGTCGCTCTCTCTCCTCCATGTGTAGTTCAGAGTCTGTCGCTCTCTCCTCCATGTGTAGTGCGGGGTCTGTCGCTCTCTCTCCTCCATGTGTAGTACAGGGTCTGTCGCTCTCTCTCCCCCATGTATAGTGCGGGGTCTGTCGCTCTCTCTCCTCCATGTGTAGTGCGGGGTCTGTCGATCTCTCTCCTCCATGTGTAGTGCGGGGTCTGTCGCTCTCTCTCCCCCATGTGTAGTGCGGGGTCTGTCGCTCTCTGTACCCCATGTGTAGTGCAGGGTCTGTCGATCTATGTCCCCCATGTGTAGTGCAGGGTCTGTCGCTCTCTCTCCCCCATGTATAGTGCGGGGTCTGTTGCTCTCTCTCCTCCATGTGTAGTGCGGGGTCTGTCGCTCTCTATCCTCCATGTGTAGTGCGGGGTCTGTCGCTCTCTCTCCTCCATGTGTAGTGCGGGGTTTGTCGCTCTCTCTCCTCCATGTGTAGTGCGGGGTCTGTCGCTCTCTCCTCCATGTGTAGTGCGGGGTCTGTCGCTCTCTCTCCTCCATGTGTAGTGCGGGGTCTGTAGCGCTCTCTCCTCCATGTGTAGTGCGGGGTCTGTCGCTCTCTCTCCTCCATGTGTAGTGCGGGGTCTGTCGCTCTCTCTCCTCCATGTGTACTGCGGGGTCTGTCGCTCTCTCTCCTCCATGTGTAGTGCGGGGTCTGTCGCTCTCTCTCCTCCATGTGTAGTGCGGGGTCTGTCGCTCTCTCTCCCCCATGTGTAGTGCGGGGTCTGTCGCTCTCTCTCCCCCATGTGTAGTGAGGGGTCTGTCGCTCTCTCTCCCCCATGTGTAGTGCGGGGTCTGTCGCTCTCTCTCCTCCATGTGTAGTGCGGGGTTTGTCGCTCTCTCTCCTCCATGTGTAGTGCGGGTTCTGTCGCTCTCTCCCCCCCCATGTATAGTGCGGGGTCTGTCGCTCTCTTTCCTCCATGTGTAGTGCGGGGTCTGTCGCTCTCTCTCCCCCATGTGTAGTGCGGGGTCTGTCGCTCTCTCTCCTCCATGTGTAGTTCAGAGTCTGTCGCTCTCTCCTCCATGTGTAGTGCGGGGTCTGTCGCTCTCTCTCCTCCATGTGTAGTACAGGGTCTGTCGCTCTCTCTCCCCCATGTATAGTGCGGGGTCTGTCGCTCTCTCTCCTCCATGTGTAGTGCGGGGTCTGTCGATCTCTCTCCTCCATGTGTAGTGCGGGGTCTGTCGCTCTCTCTCCCCCATGTGTAGTGCGGGGTCTGTCGCTCTCTGTACCCCATGTGTAGTGCAGGGTCTGTCGATCTATGTCCCCCATGTGTAGTGCAGGGTCTGTCGCTCTCTCTCCCCCATGTATAGTGCGGGGTCTGTTGCTCTCTCTCCTCCATGTGTAGTGCGGGGTCTGTCGCTCTCTCTCCTCCATGTGTAGTGCGGGGTCTGTCGCTCTCTCTCCTCCATGTGTAGTGCGGGGTTTGTCGCTCTCTCTCCTCCATGTGTAGTGCGGGGTCTGTCGCTCTCTCTCCTCCATGTGTAGTGCGGGGTCTGTAGCGCTCTCTCCTCCATGTGTAGTGCGGGGTCTGTCGCTCTCTCTCCTCCATGTGTAGTGCGGGGTCTGTCGCTCTCTCTCCTCCATGTGTACTGCGGGGTCTGTCGCTCTCTCTCCTCCATGTGTAGTGCGGGGTCTGTCGCTCTCTCTCCCCCATGTGTAATGCGGGGTCTGTCGCTCTCTCTCCTCCATGTGTAGTGCGGGGTCTGTCGCTCTCTCTCCTCCATGTGTAGTGCGGGGTCTGTCGCTCTCTCTCCCCCATGTGTAGTGCAGGGTCTGTCGCTCTCTCTCCTCCATGTGTAGTGCGGGGTCTGTCGCTCTCTCTCCTCCATGTGTAGTGCGGGGTCTGTCGCTCTCTCTCCCCCACGTGTAGTGCGGGGTCTGTAGCTCTCTCTCCCCCACGTGTAGTGCGGGGTCTGTCGCTCTCTCTCCCCCACGTGTAGTGCGGGGTCTGTAGCTCTCTCTCCCCCACGTGTAGTGCGGGGTCTGTCGCTCTCTCCCCCATGTGTAGTGCGGAGTCTGTCGCTCTCTCTCCTCCATGTGTAGTGCAGGGTCTGTCGCTCTCTCTCCTCCATGTGTAGTGCGGAGTCTGTCGCTCTCTCCCCCATGTGTAGTGCAGAGTCTGTCGCTCTCTCTCCTCCATGTGTAGTGCAGGGTCTGTCGCTCTCTCTCCTCCATGTGTAGTGCGGAGTCTGTCGCTCTCTCCCCCATGTGTAGTGCAGAGTCTGTCGCTCTCTCTCCTCCATGTGTAGTGCGGGGTCTGTCGCTCTCTCTCCTCCATGTGTAGTGCAGGGTCTGTCGCTCTCTCTCCCCCATGTGTAGTGCGGCGTCTGTCGCTCTCTCTCCTCCATGTGTAGTGCAGGGTCTGTCGCTCTCTCTCCTCCATGTGTAGTGCGGGGTCTGTCGCTCTCTCTCCCCCATGTGTAGTGCGGGGTCTGTCGCTCTCTCTCCCCCATGTGTAGTGAGGGGTCTGTCGCTCTCTCTCCCCCATGTGTAGTGCGGGGTCTGTCGCTCTCTCTCCTCCATGTGTAGTGCGGGGTTTGTCGCTCTCTCTCCTCCATGTGTAGTGCGGGTTCTGTCGCTCTCTCCCCCCCCATGTATAGTGCGGGGTCTGTCGCTCTCTTTCCTCCATGTGTAGTGCGGGGTCTGTCGCTCTCTCTCCCCCATGTGTAGTGCGGGGTCTGTCGCTCTCTCTCCTCCATGTGTAGTTCAGAGTCTGTCGCTCTCTCCTCCATGTGTAGTGCGGGGTCTGTCGCTCTCTCTCCTCCATGTGTAGTACAGGGTCTGTCGCTCTCTCTCCCCCATGTATAGTGCGGGGTCTGTCGCTCTCTCTCCTCCATGTGTAGTGCGGGGTCTGTCGATCTCTCTCCTCCATGTGTAGTGCGGGGTCTGTCGCTCTCTCTCCCCCATGTGTAGTGCGGGGTCTGTCGCTCTCTGTACCCCATGTGTAGTGCAGGGTCTGTCGATCTATGTCCCCCATGTGTAGTGCAGGGTCTGTCGCTCTCTCTCCCCCATGTATAGTGCGGGGTCTGTTGCTCTCTCTCCTCCATGTGTAGTGCGGGGTCTGTCGCTCTCTCTCCTCCATGTGTAGTGCGGGGTCTGTCGCTCTCTCTCCTCCATGTGTAGTGCGGGGTTTGTCGCTCTCTCTCCTCCATGTGTAGTGCGGGGTCTGTCGCTCTCTCCTCCATGTGTAGTGCGGGGTCTGTCGCTCTCTCTCCTCCATGTGTAGTGCGGGGTCTGTAGCGCTCTCTCCTCCATGTGTAGTGCGGGGTCTGTCGCTCTCTCTCCTCCATGTGTAGTGCGGGGTCTGTCGCTCTCTCTCCTCCATGTGTACTGCGGGGTCTGTCGCTCTCTCTCCTCCATGTGTAGTGCGGGGTCTGTCGCTCTCTCTCCCCCATGTGTAGTGCGGGGTCTGTCGCTCTCTCTCCTCCATGTGTAGTGCGGGGTCTGTCGCTCTCTCTCCTCCATGTGTAGTGCGGGGTCTGTCGCTCTCTCTCCCCCATGTGTAGTGCAGGGTCTGTCGCTCTCTCTCCTCCATGTGTAGTGCGGGGTCTGTCGCTCTCTCTCCTCCATGTGTAGTGCGGGGTCTGTCGCTCTCTCTCCCCCACGTGTAGTGCGGGGTCTGTAGCTCTCTCTCCCCCACGTGTAGTGCGGGGTCTGTCGCTCTCTCTCCCCCACGTGTAGTGCGGGGTCTGTAGCTCTCTCTCCCCCTCGTGTAGTGCGGGGTCTGTCGCTCTCTCCCCCATGTGTAGTGCGGAGTCTGTCGCTCTCTCTCCTCCATGTGTAGTGCAGGGTCTGTCGCTCTCTCTCCTCCATGTGTAGTGCGGAGTCTGTCGCTCTCTCCCCCATGTGTAGTGCAGAGTCTGTCGCTCTCTCTCCTCCATGTGTAGTGCAGGGTCTGTCGCTCTCTCTCCTCCATGTGTAGTGCGGAGTCTGTCGCTCTCTCCCCCATGTGTAGTGCAGAGTCTGTCGCTCTCTCTCCTCCATGTGTAGTGCGGGGTCTGTCGCTCTCTCTCCTCCATGTGTAGTGCAGGGTCTGTCGCTCTCTCTCCCCCATGTGTAGTGCGGCGTCTGTCGCTCTCTCTCCTCCATGTGTAGTGCAGGGTCTGTCGCTCTCTCTCCTCCATGTGTAGTGCGGGGTCTGTCGCTCTCTCTCCCCCATGTGTAGTGCGGGGTCTGTCGCTCTCTCTCCCCCATGTGTAGTGAGGGGTCTGTCGCTCTCTCTCCCCCATGTGTAGTGCGGGGTCTGTCGCTCTCTCTCCCCCATGTGTAGTGCGGGGTCTGTCGCTCTCTCTCCCCCATGAGTAGTGCAGGGTCTGTCGCTCTCTCTCCTTCATGTATAGTGCGGGGTCTGTGGTTCTCTCTCCTCCATGTGTAGTGCGGGGTCTGTCGCTCTCTCTCCTCCATGTGTAGTGCGGAGTCTGTCGCTCTCTCCCCCATGTGTAGTGCAGAGTCTGTCGCTCTCTCTCCTCCATGTGTAGTGCGGGGTCTGTCGCTCTCTCTCCTCCATGTGTAGTGCAGGGTCTGTCGCTCTCTCTCCCCCATGTGTAGTGCGGCGTCTGTCGCTCTCTCTCCTCCATGTGTAGTGCAGGGTCTGTCGCTCTCTCTCCTCCATGTGTAGTGCGGGGTCTGTCGCTCTCTCTCCCCCATGTGTAGTGCGGGGTCTGTCGCTCTCTCTCCCCCATGTGTAGTGAGGGGTCTGTCGCTCTCTCTCCCCCATGTGTAGTGCGGGGTCTGTCGCTCTCTCTCCTCCATGTGTAGTGCGGGGTTTGTCGCTCTCTCTCCTCCATGTGTAGTGCGGGTTCTGTCGCTCTCTCCCCCCCCATGTATAGTGCGGGGTCTGTCGCTCTCTTTCCTCCATGTGTAGTGCGGGGTCTGTCGCTCTCTCTCCCCCATGTGTAGTGCGGGGTCTGTCGCTCTCTCTCCTCCATGTGTAGTTCAGAGTCTGTCGCTCTCTCCTCCATGTGTAGTGCGGGGTCTGTCGCTCTCTCTCCTCCATGTGTAGTACAGGGTCTGTCGCTCTCTCTCCCCCATGTATAGTGCGGGGTCTGTCGCTCTCTCTCCTCCATGTGTAGTGCGGGGTCTGTCGATCTCTCTCCTCCATGTGTAGTGCGGGGTCTGTCGCTCTCTCTCCCCCATGTGTAGTGCGGGGTCTGTCGCTCTCTGTACCCCATGTGTAGTGCAGGGTCTGTCGATCTATGTCCCCCATGTGTAGTGCAGGGTCTGTCGCTCTCTCTCCCCCATGTATAGTGCGGGGTCTGTTGCTCTCTCTCCTCCATGTGTAGTGCGGGGTCTGTCGCTCTCTCTCCTCCATGTGTAGTGCGGGGTCTGTCGCTCTCTCTCCTCCATGTGTAGTGCGGGGTTTGTCGCTCTCTCTCCTCCATGTGTAGTGCGGGGTCTGTCGCTCTCTCCTCCATGTGTAGTGCGGGGTCTGTCGCTCTCTCTCCTCCATGTGTAGTGCGGGGTCTGTAGCGCTCTCTCCTCCATGTGTAGTGCGGGGTCTGTCGCTCTCTCTCCTCCATGTGTAGTGCGGGGTCTGTCGCTCTCTCTCCTCCATGTGTACTGCGGGGTCTGTCGCTCTCTCTCCTCCATGTGTAGTGCGGGGTCTGTCGCTCTCTCTCCCCCATGTGTAGTGCGGGGTCTGTCGCTCTCTCTCCTCCATGTGTAGTGCGGGGTCTGTCGCTCTCTCTCCTCCATGTGTAGTGCGGGGTCTGTCGCTCTCTCTCCCCCATGTGTAGTGCAGGGTCTGTCGCTCTCTCTCCTCCATGTGTAGTGCGGGGTCTGTCGCTCTCTCTCCTCCATGTGTAGTGCGGGGTCTGTCGCTCTCTCTCCCCCACGTGTAGTGCGGGGTCTGTAGCTCTCTCTCCCCCACGTGTAGTGCGGGGTCTGTCGCTCTCTCTCCCCCACGTGTAGTGCGGGGTCTGTAGCTCTCTCTCCCCCTCGTGTAGTGCGGGGTCTGTCGCTCTCTCCCCCATGTGTAGTGCGGAGTCTGTCGCTCTCTCTCCTCCATGTGTAGTGCAGGGTCTGTCGCTCTCTCTCCTCCATGTGTAGTGCGGAGTCTGTCGCTCTCTCCCCCATGTGTAGTGCAGAGTCTGTCGCTCTCTCTCCTCCATGTGTAGTGCAGGGTCTGTCGCTCTCTCTCCTCCATGTGTAGTGCGGAGTCTGTCGCTCTCTCCCCCATGTGTAGTGCAGAGTCTGTCGCTCTCTCTCCTCCATGTGTAGTGCGGGGTCTGTCGCTCTCTCTCCTCCATGTGTAGTGCAGGGTCTGTCGCTCTCTCTCCCCCATGTGTAGTGCGGCGTCTGTCGCTCTCTCTCCTCCATGTGTAGTGCAGGGTCTGTCGCTCTCTCTCCTCCATGTGTAGTGCGGGGTCTGTCGCTCTCTCTCCCCCATGTGTAGTGCGGGGTCTGTCGCTCTCTCTCCCCCATGTGTAGTGAGGGGTCTGTCGCTCTCTCTCCCCCATGTGTAGTGCGGGGTCTGTCGCTCTCTCTCCCCCATGTGTAGTGCGGGGTCTGTCGCTCTCTCTCCCCCATGAGTAGTGCAGGGTCTGTCGCTCTCTCTCCTTCATGTATAGTGCGGGGTTTGTGGTTCTCTCTCCTCCATGTGTAGTGCGGGGTCTGTCGCTCTCTCTCCCCCATGTGTAGTGCGGGGTCTGTCGCTCTCTCTCCTCCATGTGTAGTGCGGGGTCTGTCGCTCTCTCCCCCATGTGTAGTGCAGGGTCTGTCGCTCTCTCTCCTCCATGTGTAGTGCGGGGTTTGTCGCTCTCTCTCCTCCATGTGTAGTGCAGGGTCTGTCGCTCTCTCTCCTCCATGTGTAGTGCAGGGTCTGTCGCTCTCTCTCCTCCATGTGTAGTGCGGGGTCTGTCGCTCTCTCTCCCCCATGTGTAGTGCAGGGTCTGTCGCTCTCTCTCCTCCATGTGTAGTGCGCGGTTTGTCGCTCTCTCTCCTCCATGTGTAGTGCAGGGTCTGTCGCTCTCTCTCCTCCATGTGTAGTGCAGGGTCTGTCGCTCTCTCTCCTCCATGTGTAGTGCGGGGTCTGTCGCTCTCTCTCCCCCATGTGTAGTGCGGGGTTTGTCGCTCTCTCTCCTCCATGTGTAGTGCAGGGTCTGTCGCTCTCTCTCCTCCATGTGTAGTGCAGGGTCTGTAGCTCTCTCTCCTCCATGTGTAGTGCGGGGTCTGTCGCTCTCTCTCCTCCATGTGTAGTGCGGGGTCTGTCGCTCTCTCTCCCCCATGTGTAGTGAGGGGTCTGTCGCTCTCTCTCCCCCATGTGTAATGCGGGGTCTGTCGCTCTCTCTCCCCCATGTGTAGTGGGGGTCTGTCGCTCTCTCTCCTCCATGTGTAGTGCAGGGTCTATCGCTCTCTCTCCTCCATGTGTAGTGCGGGGTCTGTCGCTCACTCTCCCCCATGTGTAGTGCGGGGTCTGTCGCTCTCTCTCCTCCATGTATAGTGCGGGGTCTGTCGCTCTCTCTCCTCCATGTGTAGTGCGGGGTCTGTCGCTCTCTCCCCCATGTGTAGTGCGGGGTCTGTCGCTCTCTCTCCCCCATGTGTAGTGCGGGGTCTGTCGCTCTCTCTCCTCCATGTGTAGTGCGGGGTCTGTCGCTCTCTCTCCTCCATGTGTAGTGCGGGGTCTGTCGCTCTCTCTACCCCATGTGTAGTGCGGGGTCTGTCGCTCTCTCTCCCTATGTGTAGTGCGGGGTCTGTCGCTCTCTCTCCCCCATGTGTAGTGCGGGGTCTGTCGCTCTCTATCCCCCATGTGTAGTGCGGGGTCTGTCGCTCTCTCTCCTCCATGTGTAGTGCGGGGTCTGTCGCTCTCTCTCCCCCATGTGTAGTGCGGGGTCTGTCGCTCTCTCTCCCCCATGTGTAGTGCGGGGTCTGTCGCTCTCTCTCCCCCATGTGTAGTGCGGGGTCTGTCGCTCTCTCTCCCCCATGTGTAGTGAGGGGTCTGTCGCTCTCTCTCCCCCATGTGTAGTGAGGGGTCTGTCGCTCTCTCTCCCCCATGTGTAGTGCGGGGTCTGTCGCTCTCTCTCCCCCATGAGTAGTGCAGGGTCTGTCGCTCTCTCTCCTCCATGTGTAGTGCGGGTTCTGTCGCTCTCTCCCCCCCCATGTATAGTGCGGGGTCTGTCGCTCTCTTTCCTCCATGTGTAGTGCGGGGTCTGTCGCTCTCTCTCCCCCATGTGTAGTGCGGGGTCTGTCGCTCTCTCTCCTCCATGTGTAGTTCAGAGTCTGTCGCTCTCTCCTCCATGTGTAGTGCGGGGTCTGTCGCTCTCTCTCCTCCATGTGTAGTACAGGGTCTGTCGCTCTCTCTCCCCCATGTATAGTGCGGGGTCTGTCGCTCTCTCTCCTCCATGTGTAGTGCGGGGTCTGTCGATCTCTCTCCTCCATGTGTAGTGCGGGGTCTGTCGCTCTCTCTCCCCCATGTGTAGTGCGGGGTCTGTCGCTCTCTGTACCCCATGTGTAGTGCAGGGTCTGTCGATCTATGTCCCCCATGTGTAGTGCAGGGTCTGTCGCTCTCTCTCCCCCATGTATAGTGCGGGGTCTGTTGCTCTCTCTCCTCCATGTGTAGTGCGGGGTCTGTCGCTCTCTCTCCTCCATGTGTAGTGCGGGGTCTGTCGCTCTCTCTCCTCCATGTGTAGTGCGGGGTTTGTCGCTCTCTCTCCTCCATGTGTAGTGCGGGGTCTGTCGCTCTCTCCTCCATGTGTAGTGCGGGGTCTGTCGCTCTCTCTCCTCCATGTGTAGTGCGGGGTCTGTAGCGCTCTCTCCTCCATGTGTAGTGCGGGGTCTGTCGCTCTCTCTCCTCCATGTGTAGTGCGGGGTCTGTCGCTCTCTCTCCTCCATGTGTACTGCGGGGTCTGTCGCTCTCTCTCCTCCATGTGTAGTGCGGGGTCTGTCGCTCTCTCTCCCCCATGTGTAGTGCGGGGTCTGTCGCTCTCTCTCCTCCATGTGTAGTGCGGGGTCTGTCGCTCTCTCTCCTCCATGTGTAGTGCGGGGTCTGTCGCTCTCTCTCCCCCATGTGTAGTGCAGGGTCTGTCGCTCTCTCTCCTCCATGTGTAGTGCGGGGTCTGTCGCTCTCTCTCCTCCATGTGTAGTGCGGGGTCTGTCGCTCTCTCTCCCCCACGTGTAGTGCGGGGTCTGTAGCTCTCTCTCCCCCACGTGTAGTGCGGGGTCTGTCGCTCTCTCTCCCCCACGTGTAGTGCGGGGTCTGTAGCTCTCTCTCCCCCTCGTGTAGTGCGGGGTCTGTCGCTCTCTCCCCCATGTGTAGTGCGGAGTCTGTCGCTCTCTCTCCTCCATGTGTAGTGCAGGGTCTGTCGCTCTCTCTCCTCCATGTGTAGTGCGGAGTCTGTCGCTCTCTCCCCCATGTGTAGTGCAGAGTCTGTCGCTCTCTCTCCTCCATGTGTAGTGCAGGGTCTGTCGCTCTCTCTCCTCCATGTGTAGTGCGGAGTCTGTCGCTCTCTCCCCCATGTGTAGTGCAGAGTCTGTCGCTCTCTCTCCTCCATGTGTAGTGCGGGGTCTGTCGCTCTCTCTCCTCCATGTGTAGTGCAGGGTCTGTCGCTCTCTCTCCCCCATGTGTAGTGCGGCGTCTGTCGCTCTCTCTCCTCCATGTGTAGTGCAGGGTCTGTCGCTCTCTCTCCTCCATGTGTAGTGCGGGGTCTGTCGCTCTCTCTCCCCCATGTGTAGTGCGGGGTCTGTCGCTCTCTCTCCCCCATGTGTAGTGAGGGGTCTGTCGCTCTCTCTCCCCCATGTGTAGTGCGGGGTCTGTCGCTCTCTCTCCCCCATGTGTAGTGCGGGGTCTGTCGCTCTCTCTCCCCCATGAGTAGTGCAGGGTCTGTCGCTCTCTCTCCTTCATGTATAGTGCGGGGTCTGTGGTTCTCTCTCCTCCATGTGTAGTGCGGGGTCTGTCGCTCTCTCTCCCCCATGTGTAGTGCGGGGTCTGTCGCTCTCTCTCCTCCATGTGTAGTGCGGGGTCTGTCGCTCTCTCCCCCATGTGTAGTGCAGGGTCTGTCGCTCTCTCTCCTCCATGTGTAGTGCGGGGTTTGTCGCTCTCTCTCCTCCATGTGTAGTGCAGGGTCTGTCGCTCTC
Source organism: Phyllobates terribilis (assembly GCF_046119375.1). Lineage (NCBI taxonomy): Eukaryota > Metazoa > Chordata > Amphibia > Anura > Dendrobatidae > Phyllobates > Phyllobates terribilis. The sequence goes on from NW_027362761.1 coordinate 597,922,022, forward strand.
TCTCCTCCATGTGTAGTGCAGGGTCTGTCGCTCTCTCTCCTCCATGTGTAGTGCGGGGTCTGTCGCTCTCTCTCCCCCATGTGTAGTGCAGGGTCTGTCGCTCTCTCTCCTCCATGTGTAGTGCGCGGTTTGTCGCTCTCTCTCCTCCATGTGTAGTGCAGGGTCTGTCGCTCTCTCTCCTCCATGTGTAGTGCAGGGTCTGTCGCTCTCTCTCCTCCATGTGTAGTGCGGGGTCTGTCGCTCTCTCTCCCCCATGTGTAGTGCGGGGTTTGTCGCTCTCTCTCCTCCATGTGTAGTGCAGGGTCTGTCGCTCTCTCTCCTCCATGTGTAGTGCAGGGTCTGTAGCTCTCTCTCCTCCATGTGTAGTGCGGGGTCTGTCGCTCTCTCTCCTCCATGTGTAGTGCGGGGTCTGTCGCTCTCTCTCCCCCATGTGTAGTGAGGGGTCTGTCGCTCTCTCTCCCCCATGTGTAATGCGGGGTCTGTCGCTCTCTCTCCCCCATGTGTAGTGGGGGTCTGTCGCTCTCTCTCCTCCATGTGTAGTGCAGGGTCTATCGCTCTCTCTCCTCCATGTGTAGTGCGGGGTCTGTCGCTCACTCTCCCCCATGTGTAGTGCGGGGTCTGTCGCTCTCTCTCCTCCATGTATAGTGCGGGGTCTGTCGCTCTCTCTCCTCCATGTGTAGTGCGGGGTCTGTCGCTCTCTCCCCCATGTGTAGTGCGGGGTCTGTCGCTCTCTCTCCCCCATGTGTAGTGCGGGGTCTGTCGCTCTCTCTCCTCCATGTGTAGTGCGGGGTCTGTCGCTCTCTCTCCTCCATGTGTAGTGCGGGGTCTGTCGCTCTCTCTACCCCATGTGTAGTGCGGGGTCTGTCGCTCTCTCTCCCTATGTGTAGTGCGAGGTCTGTCGCTCTCTCTCCCCCATGTGTAGTGCGGGGTCTGTCGCTCTCTATCCCCCATGTGTAGTGCGGGGTCTGTCGCTCTCTCTCCTCCATGTGTAGTGCGGGGTCTGTCGCTCTCTCTCCCCCATGTGTAGTGCGGGGTCTGTCGCTCTCTCTCCCCCATGTGTAGTGCGGGGTCTGTCGCTCTCTCTCCCCCATGTGTAGTGCGGGGTCTGTCGCTCTCTCTCCCCCATGTGTAGTGAGGGGTCTGTCGCTCTCTCTCCCCCATGTGTAGTGAGGGGTCTGTCGCTCTCTCTCCCCCATGTGTAGTGCGGGGTCTGTCGCTCTCTCTCCCCCATGAGTAGTGCAGGGTCTGTCGCTCTCTCTCCTCCATGTATAGTGCGGGGTCTGTCGCTCTCTCTCCTCCATGTGTAGTGCGGGGTCTGTCGCTCTCTCTCCTCCATGTGTAGTGCAGGGTCTGTCGCTCTCCCTCCCCCATGTGTAGTCCGGGGTCTGTCGCTCTCTCTCCCCCATGTGTAGTGCAGGGCCTGTCGCTCTCTCTCCCCCATGTGTAGTGCGGGGTCTGTCGCTCTCTCTCCTCCATGTGTAGTGCGGGGTCTGTCGCTCTCTCTCCTTCATGTGTAGTGCGGGGTCTGTCGCTCTCTCTCCCCCAAGTATAGTGCGGGGTTTGTCGCTCTCTCTCCCCCACGTGTAGTGCGGGGTCTGTAGCTCTCTCTCCCCCATGTGTAGTGCGGGGTCTGTCGCTCTGTCTCCTCCATGTGTAGTGCGGGGTCTGTCGCTCTCTCTCCTCCATGTGTAGTGCGGGGTCTGTCGCTCTCTCTCCCCCATGTGTAGTGCGGGGTCTGTCGCTCTCTCTCCCCCATGAGTAGTGCAGGGTCTGTCGCTCTCTCTCCTCCATGTGTAGTGCAGGGTCTGTCGCTCTCTCTCCCCCATGTGTAGTGCAGGGTCTGTCGCTCTCTCTCCCCCATGTGTAGTGCGGGGTCTGTCGCTCTCTCTCCCCCATGAGTAGTGCAGGGTCTGTCGCTCTCTCTCCTCCATGTATAGTGCGGTGTCTGTCGCTCTCTCTCCTCCATGTGTAGTGCGGGGTCTGTCGCTCTCTCTCCTCCATGTGCAGTGCGGGGTCTGTCGCTCTCTCTCTCCCATATACAGTGCAGGGTCTGTCGCTCTCTCTCCTCCATGTGTAGTGCGGGGTCTGTCGCTCTCTCTCCCCCATGTGTAGTGCAGGGTCTGTCGCTCTCTCTCCCCCATGTGTAGTGAGGGGTCTGTCGCTCTCTCCTCCATGTGTAGTGCGGGGTCTGTCGCTCTCTCTCCTCCAAGTGTAGTGCGGGGTCTGTCGCTCTCTCTCCTCCATGTGTAGTGCAGGGTCTGTCGCTCTCTCTCCTCCATGTGTAGTGCGGAGTCTGTCGCTCTCTCTCCTCCATGTGTAGTGCGGGGTCTGTCGCTCTCTCTCCCCCATGTATAGTGCGGGGTCTGTCGCTCTCTTTCCTCCATGTGTAGTGCGGGGTCTGTCGCTCTCTCTCCTCCATGTGTAGTTCAGAGTCTGTCGCTCTCTCTCCTCCATGTGTAGTGCAGGGTCTGTCGCTCTCTCTCCCCCATGTATAGTGTGGGGTCTGTCGCTCTCTCTCCTCCATGTGTAGTGCGGGGTCTGTCGCTCTCTCTCCTCCATGTGTAGTGCGGGGTCTGTCGCTCTCTCTCCCCCATGTGTAGTGCGGGGTCTGTCGCTCTCTGTCCCCCATGTGTAGTGCAGGGTCTGTCGCTCTCTGTCCCCCATGTGTAGTGCAGGGTCTGTCGCTCTCTCTCCCCCATGTATAGTGCGGGGTCTGTCGCTCTCTCTCCTCCATGTGTAGTGCGGGGTCTGTCGCTCTCTCTCCTCCATGTGTAGTGCGGGGTCTGTCGCTCTCTCTCCTCCATGTGTAGTGCGGGGTTTGTCGCTCTCTCTCCTCCATGTGTAGTGCGGGGTCTGTTGCTCTCTCTCCTCCATGTGTAGTGCGGGGTCTGTCGCTCTCTCTCCTCCATGTGTAGTGCGGGGTCTGTAGCGCTCTCTCCTCCATGTGTAGTGCGGGGTTTGTCGCTCTCTCTCCTCCATGTGTAGTGGGGGTCTGTCGCTCTCTCTCCTCCATGTGTAATGCGGGGTCTGTCGCTCTCTGTCCTCCATGTGTAGTGCGGGGTCTGTCGCTCTCTCTCCTCCATGTGTAGTGCGGGGTCTGTCGCTCTCTCTCCTCCATGTGTAGTGCGGGGTCTGTCGCTCTCTCTCCCCCATGTGTAGTGCAGGGTCTGTCGCTCTCTCTCCTCCATGTGTAGTGCGGGGTTTGTCGCTCTCTCTCCTCCATGTGTAGTGCGGGGTCTGTCGCTCTCTCCCCCCCCATGTATAGTGCGGGGTCTGTCGCTCTCTTTCCTCCATGTGTAGTGCGGGGTCTGTCGCTCTCTCTCCCCCATGTGTAGTGCGGGGTCTGTCGCTCTCTCTCCTCCATGTGTAGTTCAGAGTCTGTCGCTCTCTCCTCCATGTGTAGTGCGGGGTCTGTCGCTCTCTCTCCTCCATGTGTAGTACAGGGTCTGTCGCTCTCTCTCCCCCATGTATAGTGCGGGGTCTGTCGCTCTCTCTCCTCCATGTGTAGTGCGGGGTCTGTCGATCTCTCTCCTCCATGTGTAGTGCGGGGTCTGTCGCTCTCTCTCCCCCATGTGTAGTGCGGGGTCTGTCGCTCTCTGTACCCCATGTGTAGTGCAGGGTCTGTCGATCTATGTCCCCCATGTGTAGTGCAGGGTCTGTCGCTCTCTCTCCCCCATGTATAGTGCGGGGTCTGTTGCTCTCTCTCCTCCATGTGTAGTGCGGGGTCTGTCGCTCTCTCTCCTCCATGTGTAGTGCGGGGTCTGTCGCTCTCTCTCCTCCATGTGTAGTGCGGGGTTTGTCGCTCTCTCTCCTCCATGTGTAGTGCGGGGTCTGTCGCTCTCTCCTCCATGTGTAGTGCGGGGTCTGTCGCTCTCTCTCCTCCATGTGTAGTGCGGGGTCTGTAGCGCTCTCTCCTCCATGTGTAGTGCGGGGTCTGTCGCTCTCTCTCCTCCATGTGTAGTGCGGGGTCTGTCGCTCTCTCTCCTCCATGTGTACTGCGGGGTCTGTCGCTCTCTCTCCTCCATGTGTAGTGCGGGGTCTGTCGCTCTCTCTCCTCCATGTGTAGTGCGGGGTCTGTCGCTCTCTCTCCCCCATGTGTAGTGCGGGGTCTGTCGCTCTCTCTCCCCCATGTGTAGTGAGGGGTCTGTCGCTCTCTCTCCCCCATGTGTAGTGCGGGGTCTGTCGCTCTCTCTCCTCCATGTGTAGTGCGGGGTTTGTCGCTCTCTCTCCTCCATGTGTAGTGCGGGTTCTGTCGCTCTCTCCCCCCCCATGTATAGTGCGGGGTCTGTCGCTCTCTTTCCTCCATGTGTAGTGCGGGGTCTGTCGCTCTCTCTCCCCCATGTGTAGTGCGGGGTCTGTCGCTCTCTCTCCTCCATGTGTAGTTCAGAGTCTGTCGCTCTCTCCTCCATGTGTAGTGCGGGGTCTGTCGCTCTCTCTCCTCCATGTGTAGTACAGGGTCTGTCGCTCTCTCTCCCCCATGTATAGTGCGGGGTCTGTCGCTCTCTCTCCTCCATGTGTAGTGCGGGGTCTGTCGATCTCTCTCCTCCATGTGTAGTGCGGGGTCTGTCGCTCTCTCTCCCCCATGTGTAGTGCGGGGTCTGTCGCTCTCTGTACCCCATGTGTAGTGCAGGGTCTGTCGATCTATGTCCCCCATGTGTAGTGCAGGGTCTGTCGCTCTCTCTCCCCCATGTATAGTGCGGGGTCTGTTGCTCTCTCTCCTCCATGTGTAGTGCGGGGTCTGTCGCTCTCTCTCCTCCATGTGTAGTGCGGGGTCTGTCGCTCTCTCTCCTCCATGTGTAGTGCGGGGTTTGTCGCTCTCTCTCCTCCATGTGTAGTGCGGGGTCTGTCGCTCTCTCTCCTCCATGTGTAGTGCGGGGTCTGTAGCGCTCTCTCCTCCATGTGTAGTGCGGGGTCTGTCGCTCTCTCTCCTCCATGTGTAGTGCGGGGTCTGTCGCTCTCTCTCCTCCATGTGTACTGCGGGGTCTGTCGCTCTCTCTCCTCCATGTGTAGTGCGGGGTCTGTCGCTCTCTCTCCCCCATGTGTAATGCGGGGTCTGTCGCTCTCTCTCCTCCATGTGTAGTGCGGGGTCTGTCGCTCTCTCTCCTCCATGTGTAGTGCGGGGTCTGTCGCTCTCTCTCCCCCATGTGTAGTGCAGGGTCTGTCGCTCTCTCTCCTCCATGTGTAGTGCGGGGTCTGTCGCTCTCTCTCCTCCATGTGTAGTGCGGGGTCTGTCGCTCTCTCTCCCCCACGTGTAGTGCGGGGTCTGTAGCTCTCTCTCCCCCACGTGTAGTGCGGGGTCTGTCGCTCTCTCTCCCCCACGTGTAGTGCGGGGTCTGTAGCTCTCTCTCCCCCACGTGTAGTGCAGGGTCTGTCGCTCTCTCCCCCATGTGTAGTGCGGAGTCTGTCGCTCTCTCTCCTCCATGTGTAGTGCAGGGTCTGTCGCTCTCTCTCCTCCATGTGTAGTGCGGAGTCTGTCGCTCTCTCCCCCATGTGTAGTGCAGAGTCTGTCGCTCTCTCTCCTCCATGTGTAGTGCAGGGTCTGTCGCTCTCTCTCCTCCATGTGTAGTGCGGAGTCTGTCGCTCTCTCCCCCATGTGTAGTGCAGAGTCTGTCGCTCTCTCTCCTCCATGTGTAGTGCGGGGTCTGTCGCTCTCTCTCCTCCATGTGTAGTGCAGGGTCTGTCGCTCTCTCTCCCCCATGTGTAGTGCGGCGTCTGTCGCTCTCTCTCCTCCATGTGTAGTGCAGGGTCTGTCGCTCTCTCTCCTCCATGTGTAGTGCGGGGTCTGTCGCTCTCTCTCCCCCATGTGTAGTGCGGGGTCTGTCGCTCTCTCTCCCCCATGTGTAGTGAGGGGTCTGTCGCTCTCTCTCCCCCATGTGTAGTGCGGGGTCTGTCGCTCTCTCTCCTCCATGTGTAGTGCGGGGTTTGTCGCTCTCTCTCCTCCATGTGTAGTGCGGGTTCTGTCGCTCTCTCCCCCCCCATTTATAGTGCGGGGTCTGTCGCTCTCTTTCCTCCATGTGTAGTGCGGGGTCTGTCGCTCTCTCTCCCCCATGTGTAGTGCGGGGTCTGTCGCTCTCTCTCCTCCATGTGTAGTTCAGAGTCTGTCGCTCTCTCCTCCATGTGTAGTGCGGGGTCTGTCGCTCTCTCTCCTCCATGTGTAGTACAGGGTCTGTCGCTCTCTCTCCCCCATGTATAGTGCGGGGTCTGTCGCTCTCTCTCCTCCATGTGTAGTGCGGGGTCTGTCGATCTCTCTCCTCCATGTGTAGTGCGGGGTCTGTCGCTCTCTCTCCCCCATGTGTAGTGCGGGGTCTGTCGCTCTCTGTACCCCATGTGTACTGCAGGGTCTGTCGATCTATGTCCCCCATGTGTAGTGCAGGGTCTGTCGCTCTCTCTCCCCCATGTATAGTGCGGGGTCTGTTGCTCTCTCTCCTCCATGTGTAGTGCGGGGTCTGTCGCTCTCTCTCCTCCATGTGTAGTGCGGGGTCTGTCGCTCTCTCTCCTCCATGTGTAGTGCGGGGTTTGTCGCTCTCTCTCCTCCATGTGTAGTGCGGGGTCTGTCGCTCTCTCCTCCATGTGTAGTGCGGGGTCTGTCGCTCTCTCTCCTCCATGTGTAGTGCGGGGTCTGTAGCGCTCTCTCCTCCATGTGTAGTGCGGGGTCTGTCGCTCTCTCTCCTCCATGTGTAGTGCGGGGTCTGTCGCTCTCTCTCCTCCATGTGTACTGCGGGGTCTGTCGCTCTCTCTCCTCCATGTGTAGTGCGGGGTCTGTCGCTCTCTCTCCCCCATGTGTAGTGCGGGGTCTGTCGCTCTCTCTCCTCCATGTGTAGTGCGGGGTCTGTCGCTCTCTCTCCTCCATGTGTAGTGCGGGGTCTGTCGCTCTCTCTCCCCCATGTGTAGTGCAGGGTCTGTCGCTCTCTCTCCTCCATGTGTAGTGCGGGGTCTGTCGCTCTCTCTCCTCCATGTGTAGTGCGGGGTCTGTCGCTCTCTCTCCCCCACGTGTAGTGCGGGGTCTGTAGCTCTCTCTCCCCCACGTGTAGTGCGGGGTCTGTCGCTCTCTCTCCCCCACGTGTAGTGCGGGGTCTGTAGCTCTCTCTCCCCCTCGTGTAGTGCGGGGTCTGTCGCTCTCTCCCCCATGTGTAGTGCGGAGTCTGTCGCTCTCTCTCCTCCATGTGTAGTGCAGGGTCTGTCGCTCTCTCTCCTCCATGTGTAGTGCGGAGTCTGTCGCTCTCTCCCCCATGTGTAGTGCAGAGTCTGTCGCTCTCTCTCCTCCATGCGTAGTGCAGGGTCTGTCGCTCTCTCTCCTCCATGTGTAGTGCGGAGTCTGTCGCTCTCTCCCCCATGTGTAGTGCAGAGTCTGTCGCTCTCTCTCCTCCATGTGTAGTGCGGGGTCTGTCGCTCTCTCTCCTCCATGTGTAGTGCAGGGTCTGTCGCTCTCTCTCCCCCATGTGTAGTGCGGCGTCTGTCGCTCTCTCTCCTCCATGTGTAGTGCAGGGTCTGTCGCTCTCTCTCCTCCATGTGTAGTGCGGGGTCTGTCGCTCTCTCTCCCCCATGTGTAGTGCGGGGTCTGTCGCTCTCTCTCCCCCATGTGTAGTGAGGGGTCTGTCGCTCTCTCTCCCCCATGTGTAGTGCGGGGTCTGTCGCTCTCTCTCCCCCATGTGTAGTGCGGGGTCTGTCGCTCTCTCTCCCCCATGAGTAGTGCAGGGTCTGTCGCTCTCTCTCCTTCATGTATAGTGCGGGGTCTGTGGTTCTCTCTCCTCCATGTGTAGTGCGGGGTCTGTCGCTCTCTCTCCCCCATGTGTAGTGCGGGGTCTGTCGCTCTCTCTCCTCCATGTGTAGTGCGGGGTCTGTCGCTCTCCCTCCCCCATGTGTAGTGCGGGGTCTGTCGCTCTCTCTCCCCCATGTGTAGTGCAGGGTCTGTCGCTCTCTCTCCCCCATGTGTAGTGCGGGGTCAGTCGCTCTCTCTCCCCCATGTGTAGTGCAGGGTCTGTCGCTCTCTCTCCTCCTTGTGTAGTGCGGGGTCTGTCGCTCTCTCTCCTTCATGTGTAGTGCGGGGTCTGTCGCTCTCTTTCCCCCAAGTGTAGTGCGGGGTTTGTCGCTCTCTCTCCCCCACGTGTAGTGCGGGATCTGTAGCTCTCTCTCCCCCACGTGTAGTGCGGGGTCTGTCGCTCTCTCCCCCATGTGTAGTGCGGAGTCTGTCGCTCTCTCTCCTCCATGTGTAGTGCAGGGTCTGTCGCTCTCTCTCTCCCACGTGTAGTGCGGGGTCTGTAGCTCTCTCTCCCCCACGTGTAGTGCGGGGTCTGTCGCTCTCTCCCCCATGTGTAGTGCGGGGTCTGTCGCTCTCTCTCCCCGTTTGTGTAGTGCAGGGTCTGTCGCTCTCTCTCCTCCATGTGTAGTGCGGCGTCTGTAGCTCTCTCTCCTCCATGTGTAGTGCGGGGTCTGTCGCTCTCTCTCCTCCAGGTGTAGTGCGGGGTCTGTCGGTCTCTCTCCTCCATGTGTAATGCGGGGTGTGTCGCTCTCTCTCCTCCATGTGTAGTGCGGGGTCTGTCGCTCTCTCTCCCCCATGTGTAGTGCAGGGTCTGTCGCTCTCTCTCCTCCATGTGTAGTGCGGGGTTTGTCGCTCTCTCTCCTCCATGTGTAGTGCAGGGTCTGTCGCTCTCTCTCCTCCATGTGTAGTGCAGGGTCTGTCGCTCTCTCTCCTCCATGTGTAGTGCAGGGTCTGTCGCTCTCTCTCCTCCATGTGTAGTGCGGGGTCTGTCGCTCTCTCTCCTCCATGTGTAGTGCGGGGTCTGTCGCTCTCTCTCCTCCATGTGTAGTGCGGGGTTTGTCGCTCTCTCTCCTCCATGTGTAGTGCAGGGTCTGTCGCTCTCTCTCCTCCATGTGTAGTGCAGGGTCTGTCGCTCTCTCTCCTCCATGTGTAGTGCAGGGTCTGTCGCTCTCTCTCCTCCATGTGTAGTGCGGGGTCTGTCGCTCTCTCTCCCCCATGTGTAGTGCGGGGTTTGTCGCTCTCTCTCCTCCATGTGTAGTGCAGGGTCTGTAGCTCTCTCTCCTCCATGTGTAGTGGAGGGTCTGTCGCTCTCTCTCCTCCATGTGTAGTGCAGGGTCTGTAGCTCTCTCTCCTCCATGTGTAGTGGAGGGTCTGTCGCTCTCTCTCCTCCATGTGTAGTGCGGGGTCTGTCGCTCTCTCTCCCCCATGTGTAGTGAGGGGTCTGTCGCTCTCTCTCCCCCATGTGTAGTGCGGGGTCTGTCGCTCTCTCTCCCCCATGTGTAGTGGGGGTCTGTCGCTCTCTCGCCTCCATGTGTAGTGCAGGGTCTGTCGCTCTCTCGCCTCCATGTGTAGTACGGGGTCTGTCGCTCTCTCTCCTCCATGTGTAGTGCGGGGTCTGTCGCTCTCTCTACCCCATGTGTAGTGCAGGGTCTGTCGCTCTCTCTCCTCCATGTGTAGTGCGGGGTCTGTCGCTCTCTCTCCTCTATGTGTAGTGCGGGGTCTGTCGCTCTCTCTCCTCCATGTGTAGTGCGGGGTCTGTCGATCTCTCTCCTACGTGTTTAGTGCGTGCTATGTCGCTCTCTCTCCTCCATGTGTAGTGCGGGGCCTTCACTCTCTCTCCTCCATGTGTAGTGCAGGGTCTGTCGCTCTCTCTCCTCCATGTGTAGTGAGGGGTCTGTCGCTCTCTCTACCCCATGTGTAGTGCGGGGCCTTCACTCTCTCTCCTCCATGTGTAGTGCAGGGTCTGTCGCTCTCTCTCCTCCATGTGTAGTGCGGGGTCTGTCGCTCTCTCTCCTCCAGGTGTAGTGCGGGGTCTGTCGCTCTCTCTCCTCCATGTGTAATGCGGGGTGTGTCGCTCTCTCTCCTCCATGTGTAGTGCGGGGTCTGTCGCTCTCTCTCCCCCATGTGTAGTGCAGGGTCTGTCGCTCTCTCTCCTCCATGTGTAGTGCGCGGTTTGTCGCTTTCTCTCCTCCATGTGTAGTGCAGGGTCTGTCGCTCTCTCTCCTCCATGTGTAGTGCAGGGTCTGTAGCTCTCTCTCCTCCATGTGTAGTGCAGGGTCTGTCGCTCTCTCTCCTCCATGTGTAGTGCGGGGTCTGTCGCTCTCTCTCCCCCATGTGTAGTGCGGGGTTTGTCGCTCTCTCTCCTCCATGTGTAGTGCAGGGTCTGTCGCTCTCTCTCCTCCATGTGTAGTGCAGGGTCTGTAGCTCTCTCTCCTCCATGTGTAGTGCGGGGTTTGTCGCTCTCTCTCCTCCATGTGTAGTGCGGGGTCTGTCGCTCTCTCTCCTCCATGTGTAGTGCGGGGTCTGTAGCGCTCTCTCCTCCATGTGTAGTGCGGGGTCTGTCGCTCTCTCTCCTCCATGTGTAGTGCGGGGTCTGTCGCTCTCTCTCCTCCATGTGTACTGCGGGGTCTGTCGCTCTCTCTCCTCCATGTGTAGTGCGGGGTCTGTCGCTCTCTCTCCCCCATGTGTAATGCGGGGTCTGTCGCTCTCTCTCCTCCATGTGTAGTGCGGGGTCTGTCGCTCTCTCTCCTCCATGTGTAGTGCGGGGTCTGTCGCTCTCTCTCCCCCATGTGTAGTGCAGGGTCTGTCGCTCTCTCTCCTCCATGTGTAGTGCGGGGTCTGTCGCTCTCTCTCCTCCATGTGTAGTGCGGGGTCTGTCGCTCTCTCTCCCCCACGTGTAGTGCGGGGTCTGTAGCTCTCTCTCCCCCACGTGTAGTGCGGGGTCTGTCGCTCTCTCTCCCCCACGTGTAGTGCGGGGTCTGTAGCTCTCTCTCCCCCACGTGTAGTGCAGGGTCTGTCGCTCTCTCCCCCATGTGTAGTGCGGAGTCTGTCGCTCTCTCTCCTCCATGTGTAGTGCAGGGTCTGTCGCTCTCTCTCCTCCATGTGTAGTGCGGAGTCTGTCGCTCTCTCCCCCATGTGTAGTGCAGAGTCTGTCGCTCTCTCTCCTCCATGTGTAGTGCAGGGTCTGTCGCTCTCTCTCCTCCATGTGTAGTGCGGAGTCTGTCGCTCTCTCCCCCATGTGTAGTGCAGAGTCTGTCGCTCTCTCTCCTCCATGTGTAGTGCGGGGTCTGTCGCTCTCTCTCCTCCATGTGTAGTGCAGGGTCTGTCGCTCTCTCTCCCCCATGTGTAGTGCGGCGTCTGTCGCTCTCTCTCCTCCATGTGTAGTGCAGGGTCTGTCGCTCTCTCTCCTCCATGTGTAGTGCGGGGTCTGTCGCTCTCTCTCCCCCATGTGTAGTGCGGGGTCTGTCGCTCTCTCTCCCCCATGTGTAGTGAGGGGTCTGTCGCTCTCTCTCCCCCATGTGTAGTGCGGGGTCTGTCGCTCTCTCTCCTCCATGTGTAGTGCGGGGTTTGTCGCTCTCTCTCCTCCATGTGTAGTGCGGGTTCTGTCGCTCTCTCCCCCCCCATTTATAGTGCGGGGTCTGTCGCTCTCTTTCCTCCATGTGTAGTGCGGGGTCTGTCGCTCTCTCTCCCCCATGTGTAGTGCGGGGTCTGTCGCTCTCTCTCCTCCATGTGTAGTTCAGAGTCTGTCGCTCTCTCCTCCATGTGTAGTGCGGGGTCTGTCGCTCTCTCTCCTCCATGTGTAGTACAGGGTCTGTCGCTCTCTCTCCCCCATGTATAGTGCGGGGTCTGTCGCTCTCTCTCCTCCATGTGTAGTGCGGGGTCTGTCGATCTCTCTCCTCCATGTGTAGTGCGGGGTCTGTCGCTCTCTCTCCCCCATGTGTAGTGCGGGGTCTGTCGCTCTCTGTACCCCATGTGTACTGCAGGGTCTGTCGATCTATGTCCCCCATGTGTAGTGCAGGGTCTGTCGCTCTCTCTCCCCCATGTATAGTGCGGGGTCTGTTGCTCTCTCTCCTCCATGTGTAGTGCGGGGTCTGTCGCTCTCTCTCCTCCATGTGTAGTGCGGGGTCTGTCGCTCTCTCTCCTCCATGTGTAGTGCGGGGTTTGTCGCTCTCTCTCCTCCATGTGTAGTGCGGGGTCTGTCGCTCTCTCCTCCATGTGTAGTGCGGGGTCTGTCGCTCTCTCTCCTCCATGTGTAGTGCGGGGTCTGTAGCGCTCTCTCCTCCATGTGTAGTGCGGGGTCTGTCGCTCTCTCTCCTCCATGTGTAGTGCGGGGTCTGTCGCTCTCTCTCCTCCATGTGTACTGCGGGGTCTGTCGCTCTCTCTCCTCCATGTGTAGTGCGGGGTCTGTCGCTCTCTCTCCCCCATGTGTAGTGCGGGGTCTGTCGCTCTCTCTCCTCCATGTGTAGTGCGGGGTCTGTCGCTCTCTCTCCTCCATGTGTAGTGCGGGGTCTGTCGCTCTCTCTCCCCCATGTGTAGTGCAGGGTCTGTCGCTCTCTCTCCTCCATGTGTAGTGCGGGGTCTGTCGCTCTCTCTCCTCCATGTGTAGTGCGGGGTCTGTCGCTCTCTCTCCCCCACGTGTAGTGCGGGGTCTGTAGCTCTCTCTCCCCCACGTGTAGTGCGGGGTCTGTCGCTCTCTCTCCCCCACGTGTAGTGCGGGGTCTGTAGCTCTCTCTCCCCCTCGTGTAGTGCGGGGTCTGTCGCTCTCTCCCCCATGTGTAGTGCGGAGTCTGTCGCTCTCTCTCCTCCATGTGTAGTGCAGGGTCTGTCGCTCTCTCTCCTCCATGTGTAGTGCGGAGTCTGTCGCTCTCTCCCCCATGTGTAGTGCAGAGTCTGTCGCTCTCTCTCCTCCATGCGTAGTGCAGGGTCTGTCGCTCTCTCTCCTCCATGTGTAGTGCGGAGTCTGTCGCTCTCTCCCCCATGTGTAGTGCAGAGTCTGTCGCTCTCTCTCCTCCATGTGTAGTGCGGGGTCTGTCGCTCTCTCTCCTCCATGTGTAGTGCAGGGTCTGTCGCTCTCTCTCCCCCATGTGTAGTGCGGCGTCTGTCGCTCTCTCTCCTCCATGTGTAGTGCAGGGTCTGTCGCTCTCTCTCCTCCATGTGTAGTGCGGGGTCTGTCGCTCTCTCTCCCCCATGTGTAGTGCGGGGTCTGTCGCTCTCTCTCCCCCATGTGTAGTGAGGGGTCTGTCGCTCTCTCTCCCCCATGTGTAGTGCGGGGTCTGTCGCTCTCTCTCCCCCATGTGTAGTGCGGGGTCTGTCGCTCTCTCTCCCCCATGAGTAGTGCAGGGTCTGTCGCTCTCTCTCCTTCATGTATAGTGCGGGGTCTGTGGTTCTCTCTCCTCCATGTGTAGTGCGGGGTCTGTCGCTCTCTCTCCCCCATGTGTAGTGCGGGGTCTGTCGCTCTCTCTCCTCCATGTGTAGTGCGGGGTCTGTCGCTCTCCCTCCCCCATGTGTAGTGCGGGGTCTGTCGCTCTCTCTCCCCCATGTGTAGTGCAGGGTCTGTCGCTCTCTCTCCCCCATGTGTAGTGCGGGGTCAGTCGCTCTCTCTCCCCCATGTGTAGTGCAGGGTCTGTCGCTCTCTCTCCTCCTTGTGTAGTGCGGGGTCTGTCGCTCTCTCTCCTTCATGTGTAGTGCGGGGTCTGTCGCTCTCTCTCCCCCAAGTGTAGTGCGGGGTTTGTCGCTCTCTCTCCCCCACGTGTAGTGCGGGATCTGTAGCTCTCTCTCCCCCACGTGTAGTGCGGGGTCTGTCGCTCTCTCCCCCATGTGTAGTGCGGAGTCTGTCGCTCTCTCTCCTCCATGTGTAGTGCAGGGTCTGTCGCTCTCTCTCTCCCACGTGTAGTGCGGGGTCTGTAGCTCTCTCTCCCCCACGTGTAGTGCGGGGTCTGTCGCTCTCTCCCCCATGTGTAGTGCGGGGTCTGTCGCTCTCTCTCCCCGTTTGTGTAGTGCAGGGTCTGTCGCTCTCTCTCCTCCATGTGTAGTGCGGCGTCTGTAGCTCTCTCTCCTCCATGTGTAGTGCGGGGTCTGTCGCTCTCTCTCCTCCAGGTGTAGTGCGGGGTCTGTCGGTCTCTCTCCTCCATGTGTAATGCGGGGTGTGTCGCTCTCTCTCCTCCATGTGTAGTGCGGGGTCTGTCGCTCTCTCTCCCCCATGTGTAGTGCAGGGTCTGTCGCTCTCTCTCCTCCATGTGTAGTGCGGGGTTTGTCGCTCTCTCTCCTCCATGTGTAGTGCAGGGTCTGTCGCTCTCTCTCCTCCATGTGTAGTGCAGGGTCTGTCGCTCTCTCTCCTCCATGTGTAGTGCAGGGTCTGTCGCTCTCTCTCCTCCATGTGTAGTGCGGGGTCTGTCGCTCTCTCTCCTCCATGTGTAGTGCGGGGTCTGTCGCTCTCTCTCCTCCATGTGTAGTGCGGGGTTTGTCGCTCTCTCTCCTCCATGTGTAGTGCAGGGTCTGTCGCTCTCTCTCCTCCATGTGTAGTGCAGGGTCTGTCGCTCTCTCTCCTCCATGTGTAGTGCAGGGTCTGTCGCTCTCTCTCCTCCATGTGTAGTGCGGGGTCTGTCGCTCTCTCTCCCCCATGTGTAGTGCGGGGTTTGTCGCTCTCTCTCCTCCATGTGTAGTGCAGGGTCTGTAGCTCTCTCTCCTCCATGTGTAGTGGAGGGTCTGTCGCTCTCTCTCCTCCATGTGTAGTGCAGGGTCTGTAGCTCTCTCTCCTCCATGTGTAGTGGAGGGTCTGTCGCTCTCTCTCCTCCATGTGTAGTGCGGGGTCTGTCGCTCTCTCTCCCCCATGTGTAGTGAGGGGTCTGTCGCTCTCTCTCCCCCATGTGTAGTGCGGGGTCTGTCGCTCTCTCTCCCCCATGTGTAGTGGGGGTCTGTCGCTCTCTCGCCTCCATGTGTAGTGCAGGGTCTGTCGCTCTCTCGCCTCCATGTGTAGTACGGGGTCTGTCGCTCTCTCTCCTCCATGTGTAGTGCGGGGTCTGTCGCTCTCTCTACCCCATGTGTAGTGCAGGGTCTGTCGCTCTCTCTCCTCCATGTGTAGTGCGGGGTCTGTCGCTCTCTCTCCTCTATGTGTAGTGCGGGGTCTGTCGCTCTCTCTCCTCCATGTGTAGTGCGGGGTCTGTCGATCTCTCTCCTACGTGTTTAGTGCGTGCTATGTCGCTCTCTCTCCTCCATGTGTAGTGCGGGGCCTTCACTCTCTCTCCTCCATGTGTAGTGCAGGGTCTGTCGCTCTCTCTCCTCCATGTGTAGTGAGGGGTCTGTCGCTCTCTCTACCCCATGTGTAGTGCGGGGCCTTCACTCTCTCTCCTCCATGTGTAGTGCAGGGTCTGTCGCTCTCTCTCCTCCATGTGTAGTGCGGGGTCTGTCGCTCTCTCTCCTCCAGGTGTAGTGCGGGGTCTGTCGCTCTCTCTCCTCCATGTGTAATGCGGGGTGTGTCGCTCTCTCTCCTCCATGTGTAGTGCGGGGTCTGTCGCTCTCTCTCCCCCATGTGTAGTGCAGGGTCTGTCGCTCTCTCTCCTCCATGTGTAGTGCGCGGTTTGTCGCTTTCTCTCCTCCATGTGTAGTGCAGGGTCTGTCGCTCTCTCTCCTCCATGTGTAGTGCAGGGTCTGTAGCTCTCTCTCCTCCATGTGTAGTGCAGGGTCTGTCGCTCTCTCTCCTCCATGTGTAGTGCGGGGTCTGTCGCTCTCTCTCCCCCATGTGTAGTGCGGGGTTTGTCGCTCTCTCTCCTCCATGTGTAGTGCAGGGTCTGTCGCTCTCTCTCCTCCATGTGTAGTGCAGGGTCTGTAGCTCTCTCTCCTCCATGTGTAGTGCGGGGTCTGTCGCTCTCTCTCCTCCATGTGTAGTGCGGGGTCTGTCGCTCTCTCTCCCCCATGCGTAGTGAGGGGTCTGTCGCTCTCTCTCCCCCATGTGTAATGCGGGGTCTGTCGCTCTCTCTCCCCCATGTGTAGTGGGGGTCTGTCGCTCTCTCTCCTCCATGTGTAGTGCGGGGTCTGTCGCTCACTCTCCCCCATGTGTAGTGCGGGGTCTGTCGCTCTCTCTCCTCCATGTATAGTGCGGGGTCTGTCGCTCTCTCTCCTCCATGTGTAGTGCGGGGTCTGTCGCTCTCTCTCCTCCATGTGTAGTGCGGGGTCTGTCGCTCTCTCTCCTCCATGTGTAGTGCGGGGTCTGTCGCTCTCTCTCCTCCATGTGTAGTGCGGGGTCTGTCGCTCTCTCTACCCCATGTGTAGTGCGGGGTCTGTCGCTCTCTCTGCCTATGTGTAGTGCGGGGTCTGTCGCTCTATCTCCCCCATGTGTAGTGCGGGGTCTGTCGCTCTCTATCCCCCATGTGTAGTGCGGGGTCTGTCGCTCTCTATCCCCCATGTGTAGTGCGGGGTCTGTCGCTCTCTCTCCCCCATGTGTAGTGAGGGGTCTGTCTCTCTCTCTCCCCCATGTGTAGTGCGGGGTCTGTTGCTCTCTCTCCCCCATGTGTAGTGGGGGTCTGTCGCTCTCTCGCCTCCATGTGTAGTGCAGGGTCTGTCGCTCTCTCGCCTCCATGTGTAGTGCGGGGTCTGTCGCTCTCTCTCCTCCATGTGTAGTGCGGGGTCTGTCGCTCTCTCTACCCCATGTGTAGTGCAGGGTCTGTCGCTCTCTCTCCTCCATGTGTAGTGCGAGGTCTGTCGCTCTCTCTCCTCTATGTGTAGTGCGGGGTCTGTCGCTCTCTCTCCTCCATGTGTAGTGCGGGGTCTGTCGATCTCTCTCCTACGTGTTTAGTGCGTGCTATGTCGCTCTCTCTCCTCCATGTGTAGTGCGGGGCCTTCACTCTCTCTCCTCCATGTGTAGTGCAGGGTCTGTCGCTCTCTCTCCTCCATGTGTAGTGCGGGGTCTGTCGCTCTCTCTACCCCATGTGTAGTGCGGGGCCTTCACTCTCTCTCCTCCATGTGTAGTGCAGGGTCTGTCGCTCTCTCTCCTCCATGTGTAGTGCGGGGTCTGTCGCTCTCTCTCCTCCAGGTGTAGTGCGGGGTCTGTCGCTCTCTCTCCTCCAGGTGTAATGCGGGGTGTGTCGCTCTCTCTCCTCCATGTGTAGTGCGGGGTCTGTCGCTCTCTCTCCCCCATGTGTAGTGCAGGGTCTGTCGCTCTCTCTCCTCCATGTGTAGTGCGCGGTTTGTCGCTCTCTCTCCTCCATGTGTAGTGCGAGGTCTGTCGCTCTCTCTCCTCTATGTGTAGTGCGGGGTCTGTCGCTCTCTCTCCTCCATGTGTAGTGCGGGGTCTGTCGATCTCTCTCCTACGTGTTTAGTGCGTGCTATGTCGCTCTCTCTCCTCCATGTGTAGTGCGGGGCCTTCACTCTCTCTCCTCCATGTGTAGTGCAGGGTCTGTCGCTCTCTCTCCTCCATGTGTAGTGCGGGGTCTGTCGCTCTCTCTACCCCATGTGTAGTGCGGGGCCTTCACTCTCTCTCCTCCATTTGTAGTGCAGGGTCTGTCGCTCTCTCTCCTCCATGTGTAGTGCGGGGTCTGTCGCTCTCTCTACCCCATGTGTAGTGCGGGGCCTTCACTCTCTCTCCTCCATGTGTAGTGCAGGGTCTGTCGCTCTCTCTCCTCCATGTGTAGTGCGGGGTCTGTCGCTCTCTCTCCTCCAGGTGTAGTGCGGGGTCTGTCGCTCTCTCTCCTCCAGGTGTAATGCGGGGTGTGTCGCTCTCTCTCCTCCATGTGTAGTGCGGGGTCTGTCGCTCTCTCTCCCCCATGTGTAGTGCAGGGTCTGTCGCTCTCTCTCCTCCATGTGTAGTGCGCGGTTTGTCGCTCTCTCTCCTCCATGTGTAGTGCGAGGTCTGTCGCTCTCTCTCCTCTATGTGTAGTGCGGGGTCTGTCGCTCTCTCTCCTCCATGTGTAGTGCGGGGTCTGTCGATCTCTCTCCTACGTGTTTAGTGCGTGCTATGTCGCTCTCTCTCCTCCATGTGTAGTGCGGGGCCTTCACTCTCTCTCCTCCATGTGTAGTGCAGGGTCTGTCGCTCTCTCTCCTCCATGTGTAGTGCGGGGTCTGTCGCTCTCTCTACCCCATGTGTAGTGCGGGGCCTTCACTCTCTCTCCTCCATTTGTAGTGCAGGGTCTGTCGCTCTCTCTCCTCCATGTGTAGTGCGGGGTCTGTCGCTCTCTCTCCTCCAGGTGTAGTGCGGGGTCTGTCGCTCTCTCTCCTCCATGTGTAATGCGGGGTGTGTCGCTCTCTCTCCTCCATGTGTAGTGCGGGGTCTGTCGCTCTCTCTCCCCCATGTGTAGTGCAGGGTCTGTCGCTCTCTCTCCTCCATGTGTAGTGCGCGGTTTGTCGCTCTCTCTCCTCCATGTGTAGTGCAGGGTCTGTCGCTCTCTCTCCTCCATGTGTAGTGCAGGGTCTGTAGCTCTCTCTCCTCCATGTGTAGTGCAGGGTCTGTCGCTCTCTCTCCTCCATGTGTAGTGCGGGGTCTGTCGCTCTCTCTCCCCCATGTGTAGTGCGGGGTTTGTCGCTCTCTCTCCTCCATGTGTAGTGCAGGGTCTGTCGCTCTCTCTCCTCCATGTGTAGTGCAGGGTCTGTAGCTCTCTCTCCTCCATGTGTAGTGCGGGGTCTGTCGCTCTCTCTCCTCCATGTGTAGTGCGGGGTATGTCGCTCTCTCTACCCCATGTGTAGTGAGGGGTCTGTCGCTCTCTCTCCCCCATGTGTAATGCGGGGCCTGTCGCTCTCTCTCCCCCATGTGTAGTGGGGGTCTGTCGCTCTCTCTCCTCCATGTGTAGTGCGGGGTCTGTCGCTCACTCTCCCCCATGTGTAGTGCGGGGTCTGTCGCTCTCTCTCCTCCATTTATAGTGCGGGGTCTGTCGCTCTCTCTCCTCCATGTGTAGTGCGGGGTCTGTCGCTCTCTCTCCTCCATGTGTAGTGCGGGGTCTGTCGCTCTCTCTCCCCCATGTGTAGTGCGGGGTCTGTCGCTCTCTCTCCTCCATGTGTAGTGCGGGGTCTGTCGCTCTCTCTCCTCCATGTGTAGTGCGGGGTCTGTCGCTCTCTCTACCCCATGTGTAGTGCGGGGTCTGTCGCTCTCTCTCCCTATGTGTAGTGCGGGGTCTGTCGCTCTCTCTCCCCCATGTGTAGTGCGGGGTCTGTCGCTCTCTATCCCCCATGTGTAGTGCGGGGTCTGTCGCTCTCTATCCCCCATGTGTAGTGAGGGGTCTGTCGCTCTCTCTCCTCCATGTGTAGTGCGGGGTCTGTCGCTCTCTCTCCCCCATGTGTAGTGCGGGGTCTGTCGCTCTCTCTCCCCCATGTGTAGTGCGGGGTCTGTCGCTCTCTCTCCCCCATGTGTAGTGAGGGGTCTGTCGCTCTCTCTCCCCCATGTGTAGTGAGGGGTCTGTCGCTCTCTCTCCCCCATGTGTAGTGAGGGGTCTGTCGCTCTCTCTCCCCCATGTGTAGTGCGGGGTCTGTCGCTCTCTCTCCCCCATGAGTAGTGCAGGGTCTGTCGCTCTCTCTCCTCCATGTATAGTGCGGGGTCTGTCGCTCTCTCTCCTCCATGTGTAGTGCGGGGTCTGTCGCTCTCTCTCCTCCATGTGTAGTGCAGGGTCTGTCGCTCTCCCTCCCCCATGTGTAGTGCGGGGTCTGTCGCTCTCTCTCCCCCATGTGTAGTGCAGGGCCTGTCGCTCTCTCTCCCCCATGTGTAGTGCGGGGTCTGTCGCTCTCTCTCCTCCATGTGTAGTGCGGGGTCTGTCGCTCTCTCTCCTTCATGTGTAGTGCGGGGTCTGTCGCTCTCTCTCCCCCAAGTGTAGTGCGGGGTTTGTCGCTCTCTCTCCCCCACGTGTAGTGCAGGGTCTGTAGCTCTATCTCCCCCATGTGTAGTGCGGGGTCTGTCGCTCTCTCTCCTCCATGTGTAGTGCGGGGTCTGTCGCTCTCTCTCCTCCATGTGTAGTGCGGGGTCTGTCGCTCTCTCTCCCCCATGTGTAGTGCGGGGTCTGTCGCTCTCTCTCCCCCATGTGTAGTGCGGGGTCTGTCGCTCTCTCTCCCCCATGAGTAGTGCAGGGTCTGTCGCTCTCTCTCCTCCATGTGTAGTGCAGGGTCTGTCGCTCTCTCTCCCCCATGTGTAGTGCAGGGTCTGTCGCTCTCTCTCCCCCATGTGTAGTGCGGGGGGTCTGTCGCTCTCTCTCCCCCATGAGTAGTGCAGGGTCTGTCGCTCTCTCTCCTCCATGTATAGTGCGGTGTCTGTCGCTCTCTCTCCTCCATGTGTAGTGCGGGGTCTGTCGCTCTCTCTCCTCCATGTGCAGTGCGGGGTCTGTCGCTCTCTCTCTCCCATATACAGTGCAGGGTCTGTCGCTCTCTCTCCTCCATGTGTAGTGCGGGGTCTGTCGCTCTCTCTCCCCCATGTGTAGTGCAGGGTCTGTCGCTCTCTCTCCCCCATGTGTAGTGCGGGGTCTGTCGCTCTCTCTCCTCCATGTGTACTGCGGGGTCTGTCGCTCTCTCTCCTCCATGTGTAGTGCGGGGTCTGTCGCTCCCTCTCCCCCATGTGTAGTGCGGGGTCTGTCGCTCTCTCTCCTCCATGTGTAGTGCGGGGTCTGTCGCTCTCTCTCCTCCATGTGTAGTGCGGGGTCTGTCGCTCTCTCTCCCCCATGTGTAGTGCAGGGTCTGTCGCTCTCTCTCCTCCATGTGTAGTGCGGGGTCTGTCGCTCTCTCTCCTCCATGTGTAGTGCGGGGTCTGTCGCTCTCTCTCCCCCACGTGTAGTGCGGGGTCTGTAGCTCTCTCTCCCCCACGTGTAGTGCGGGGTCTGTCGCTCTCTCTCCCCCACGTGTAGTGCGGGGTCTGTAGCTCTCTCTCCCCCTCGTGTAGTGCGGGGTCTGTCGCTCTCTCCCCCATGTGTAGTGCGGAGTCTGTCGCTCTCTCTCCTCCATGTGTAGTGCAGGGTCTGTCGCTCTCTCTCCTCCATGTGTAGTGCGGAGTCTGTCGCTCTCTCCCCCATGTGTAGTGCAGAGTCTGTCGCTCTCTCTCCTCCATGCGTAGTGCAGGGTCTGTCGCTCTCTCTCCTCCATGTGTAGTGCGGAGTCTGTCGCTCTCTCCCCCATGTGTAGTGCAGAGTCTGTCGCTCTCTCTCCTCCATGTGTAGTGCGGGGTCTGTCGCTCTCTCTCCTCCATGTGTAGTGCAGGGTCTGTCGCTCTCTCTCCCCCATGTGTAGTGCGGCGTCTGTCGCTCTCTCTCCTCCATGTGTAGTGCAGGGTCTGTCGCTCTCTCTCCTCCATGTGTAGTGCGGGGTCTGTCGCTCTCTCTCCCCCATGTGTAGTGCGGGGTCTGTCGCTCTCTCTCCCCCATGTGTAGTGAGGGGTCTGTCGCTCTCTCTCCCCCATGTGTAGTGCGGGGTCTGTCGCTCTCTCTCCCCCATGTGTAGTGCGGGGTCTGTCGCTCTCTCTCCCCCATGAGTAGTGCAGGGTCTGTCGCTCTCTCTCCTTCATGTATAGTGCGGGGTCTGTGGTTCTCTCTCCTCCATGTGTAGTGCGGGGTCTGTCGCTCTCTCTCCCCCATGTGTAGTGCGGGGTCTGTCGCTCTCTCTCCTCCATGTGTAGTGCGGGGTCTGTCGCTCTCCCTCCCCCATGTGTAGTGCGGGGTCTGTCGCTCTCTCTCCCCCATGTGTAGTGCAGGGTCTGTCGCTCTCTCTCCCCCATGTGTAGTGCGGGGTCAGTCGCTCTCTCTCCCCCATGTGTAGTGCAGGGTCTGTCGCTCTCTCTCCTCCTTGTGTAGTGCGGGGTCTGTCGCTCTCTCTCCTTCATGTGTAGTGCGGGGTCTGTCGCTCTCTCTCCCCCAAGTGTAGTGCGGGGTCTGTCGCTCTCTCTCCCCCACGTGTAGTGCGGGATCTGTAGCTCTCTCTCCCCCACGTGTAGTGCGGGGTCTGTCGCTCTCTCCCCCATGTGTAGTGCGGAGTCTGTCGCTCTCTCTCCTCCATGTGTAGTGCAGGGTCTGTCGCTCTCTCTCTCCCACGTGTAGTGCGGGGTCTGTAGCTCTCTCTCCCCCACGTGTAGTGCGGGGTCTGTCGCTCTCTCTCCCCCATGTGTAGTGCGGGGTCTGTCGCTCTCTCTCCTCCATGTGTAGTGCGGCGTCTGTAGCTCTCTCTCCTCCATGTGTAGTGCGGGGTCTGTCGCTCTCTCTCCTCCAGGTGTAGTGCGGGGTCTGTCGGTCTCTCTCCTCCATGTGTAATGCGGGGTGTGTCGCTCTCTCTCCTCCATGTGTAGTGCGGGGTCTGTCGCTCTCTCTCCCCCATGTGTAGTGCAGGGTCTGTCGCTCTCTCTCCTCCATGTGTAGTGCGGGGTTTGTCGCTCTCTCTCCTCCATGTGTAGTGCAGGGTCTGTCGCTCTCTCTCCTCCATGTGTAGTGCAGGGTCTGTCGCTCTCTCTCCTCCATGTGTAGTGCAGGGTCTGTCGCTCTCTCTCCTCCATGTGTAGTGCGGGGTCTGTCGCTCTCTCTCCTCCATGTGTAGTGCGGGGTCTGTCGCTCTCTCTCCTCCATGTGTAGTGCGGGGTTTGTCGCTCTCTCTCCTCCATGTGTAGTGCAGGGTCTGTCGCTCTCTCTCCTCCATGTGTAGTGCAGGGTCTGTCGCTCTCTCTCCTCCATGTGTAGTGCAGGGTCTGTCGCTCTCTCTCCTCCATGTGTAGTGCGGGGTCTGTCGCTCTCTCTCCCCCATGTGTAGTGCGGGGTTTGTCGCTCTCTCTCCTCCATGTGTAGTGCAGGGTCTGTAGCTCTCTCTCCTCCATGTGTAGTGGAGGGTCTGTCGCTCTCTCTCCTCCATGTGTAGTGCAGGGTCTGTAGCTCTCTCTCCTCCATGTGTAGTGGAGGGTCTGTCGCTCTCTCTCCTCCATGTGTAGTGCGGGGTCTGTCGCTCTCTCTCCCCCATGTGTAGTGAGGGGTCTGTCGCTCTCTCTCCCCCATGTGTAGTGCGGGGTCTGTCGCTCTCTCTCCCCCATGTGTAGTGGGGGTCTGTCGCTCTCTCGCCTCCATGTGTAGTGCAGGGTCTGTCGCTCTCTCGCCTCCATGTGTAGTGCGGGGTCTGTCGCTCTCTCTCCTCCATGTGTAGTGCGGGGTCTGTCGCTCTCTCTACCCCATGTGTAGTGCAGGGTCTGTCGCTCTCTCTCCTCCATGTGTAGTGCGGGGTCTGTCGCTCTCTCTCCTCTATGTGTAGTGCGGGGTCTGTCGCTCTCTCTCCTCCATGTGTAGTGCGGGGTCTGTCGATCTCTCTCCTACGTGTTTAGTGCGTGCTATGTCGCTCTCTCTCCTCCATGTGTAGTGCGGGGCCTTCACTCTCTCTCCTCCATGTGTAGTGCAGGGTCTGTCGCTCTCTCTCCTCCATGTGTAGTGCGGGGTCTGTCGCTCTCTCTACCCCATGTGTAGTGCGGGGCCTTCACTCTCTCTCCTCCATGTGTAGTGCAGGGTCTGTCGCTCTCTCTCCTCCATGTGTAGTGCGGGGTCTGTCGCTCTCTCTCCTCCAGGTGTAGTGCGGGGTCTGTCGCTCTCTCTCCTCCATGTGTAATGCGGGGTGTGTCGCTCTCTCTCCTCCATGTGTAGTGCGGGGTCTGTCGCTCTCTCTCCCCCATGTGTAGTGCAGGGTCTGTCGCTCTCTCTCCTCCATGTGTAGTGCGCGGTTTGTCGCTCTCTCTCCTCCATGTGTAGTGCAGGGTCTGTCGCTCTCTCTCCTCCATGTGTAGTGCAGGGTCTGTAGCTCTCTCTCCTCCATGTGTAGTGCAGGGTCTGTCGCTCTCTCTCCTCCATGTGTAGTGCGGGGTCTGTCGCTCTCTCTCCCCCATGTGTAGTGCGGGGTTTGTCGCTCTCTCTCCTCCATGTGTAGTGCAGGGTCTGTCGCTCTCTCTCCTCCATGTGTAGTGCAGGGTCTGTAGCTCTCTCTCCTCCATGTGTAGTGCGGGGTCTGTCGCTCTCTCTCCTCCATGTGTAGTGCGGGGTCTGTCGCTCTCTCTCCCCCATGTGTAGTGAGGGGTCTGTCGCTCTCTCTCCCCCATGTGTAATGCGGGGTCTGTCGCTCTCTCTCCCCCATGTGTAGTGGGGGTCTGTCGCTCTCTCTCCTCCATGTGTAGTGCGGGGTCTGTCGCTCACTCTCCCCCATGTGTAGTGCGGGGTCTGTCGCTCTCTCTCCTCCATGTATAGTGCGGGGTCTGTCGCTCTCTCTCCTCCATGTGTAGTGCGGGGTCTGTCGCTCTCTCTCCTCCATGTGTAGTGCGGGGTCTGTCGCTCTCTCTCCTCCATGTGTAGTGCGGGGTCTGTCGCTCTCTCTCCTCCATGTGTAGTGCAGGGTCTGTCGCTCTCTCTACCCCATGTGTAGTGCGGGGTCTGTCGCTCTCTCTCCCTATGTGTAGTGCGGGGTCTGTCGCTCTATCTCCCCCATGTGTAGTGCGGGGTCTGTCGCTCTCTATCCCCCATGTGTAGTGCGGGGTCTGTCGCTCTCTATCCCCCATGTGTAGTGCGGGGTCTGTCGCTCTCTCTCCCCCATGTGTAGTGAGGGGTCTGTCGCTCTCTCTCCCCCATGTGTAGTGCGGGGTCTGTCGCTCTCTCTCACCCATGTGTAGTGGGGGTCTGTCGCTCTCTCGCCTCCATGTGTAGTGCAGGGTCTGTCGCTCTCTCGCCTCCATGTGTAGTGCGGGGTCTGTCGCTCTCTCTCCTCCATGTGTAGTGCGGGGTCTGTCGCTCTCTCTACCCCATGTGTAGTGCAGGGTCTGTCGCTCTCTCTCCTCCATGTGTAGTGCGAGGTCTGTCGCTCTCTCTCCTCTATGTGTAGTGCGGGGTCTGTCGCTCTCTCTCCTCCATGTGTAGTGCGGGGTCTGTCGATCTCTCTCCTACGTGTTTAGTGCGTGCTATGTCGCTCTCTCTCCTCCATGTGTAGTGCGGGGCCTTCACTCTCTCTCCTCCATGTGTAGTGCAGGGTCTGTCGCTCTCTCTCCTCCATGTGTAGTGCGGGGTCTGTCGCTCTCTCTACCCCATGTGTAGTGCGGGGCCTTCACTCTCTCTCCTCCATGTGTAGTGCAGGGTCTGTCGCTCTCTCTCCTCCATGTGTAGTGCGGGGTCTGTCGCTCTCTCTCCTCCAGGTGTAGTGCGGGGTCTGTCGCTCTCTCTCCTCCAGGTGTAATGCGGGGTGTGTCGCTCTCTCTCCTCCATGTGTAGTGCGGGGTCTGTCGCTCTCTCTCCCCCATGTGTAGTGCAGGGTCTGTCGCTCTCTCTCCTCCATGTGTAGTGCGCGGTTTGTCGCTCTCTCTCCTCCATGTGTAGTGCGAGGTCTGTCGCTCTCTCTCCTCTATGTGTAGTGCGGGGTCTGTCGCTCTCTCTCCTCCATGTGTAGTGCGGGGTCTGTCGATCTCTCTCCTACGTGTTTAGTGCGTGCTATGTCGCTCTCTCTCCTCCATGTGTAGTGCGGGGCCTTCACTCTCTCTCCTCCATGTGTAGTGCAGGGTCTGTCGCTCTCTCTCCTCCATGTGTAGTGCGGGGTCTGTCGCTCTCTCTACCCCATGTGTAGTGCGGGGCCTTCACTCTCTCTCCTCCATGTGTAGTGCAGGGTCTGTCGCTCTCTCTCCTCCATGTGTAGTGCGGGGTCTGTCGCTCTCTCTCCTCCAGGTGTAGTGCGGGGTCTGTCGCTCTCTCTCCTCCATGTGTAATGCGGGGTGTGTCGCTCTCTCTCCTCCATGTGTAGTGCGGGGTCTGTCGCTCTCTCTCCCCCATGTGTAGTGCAGGGTCTGTCGCTCTCTCTCCTCCATGTGTAGTGCGCGGTTTGTCGCTCTCTCTCCTCCATGTGTAGTGCAGGGTCTGTCGCTCTCTCTCCTCCATGTGTAGTGCAGGGTCTGTAGCTCTCTCTCCTCCATGTGTAGTGCAGGGTCTGTCGCTCTCTCTCCTCCATGTGTAGTGCGGGGTCTGTCGCTCTCTCTCCCCCATGTGTAGTGCGGGGTTTGTCGCTCTCTCTCCTCCATGTGTAGTGCAGGGTCTGTCGCTCTCTCTCCTCCATGTGTAGTGCAGGGTCTGTAGCTCTCTCTCCTCCATGTGTAGTGCGGGGTCTGTCGCTCTCTCTCCTCCATGTGTAGTGCGGGGTCTGTCGCTCTCTCTACCCCATGTGTAGTGAGGGGTCTGTCGCTCTCTCTCCCCCATGTGTAATGCGGGGCCTGTCGCTCTCTCTCCCCCATGTGTAGTGGGGGTCTGTCGCTCTCTCTCCTCCATGTGTAGTGCGGGGTCTGTCGCTCACTCTCCCCCATGTGTAGTGCGGGGTCTGTCGCTCTCTCTCCTCCATGTATAGTGCGGGGTCTGTCGCTCTCTCTCCTCCATGTGTAGTGCGGGGTCTGTCGCTCTCTCTCCTCCATGTGTAGTGCGGGGTCTGTCGCTCTCTCTCCCCCATGTGTAGTGCGGGGTCTGTCGCTCTCTCTCCTCCATGTGTAGTGCGGGGTCTGTCGCTCTCTCTCCTCCATGTGTAGTGCGGGGTCTGTCGCTCTCTCTACCCCATGTGTAGTGCGGGGTCTGTCGCTCTCTCTCCCTATGTGTAGTGCGGGGTCTGTCGCTCTCTCTCCCCCATGTGTAGTGCGGGGTCTGTCGCTCTCTATCCCCCATGTGTAGTGCGGGGTCTGTCGCTCTCTATCCCCCATGTGTAGTGAGGGGTCTGTCGCTCTCTCTCCTCCATGTGTAGTGCGGGGTCTGTCGCTCTCTCTCCCCCATGTGTAGTGCGGGGTCTGTCGCTCTCTCTCCCCCATGTGTAGTGCGGGGTCTGTCGCTCTCTCTCCCCCATGTGTAGTGAGGGGTCTGTCGCTCTCTCTCCCCCATGTGTAGTGAGGGGTCTGTCGCTCTCTCTCCCCCATGTGTAGTGAGGGGTCTGTCGCTCTCTCTCCCCCATGTGTAGTGCGGGGTCTGTCGCTCTCTCTCCCCCATGAGTAGTGCAGGGTCTGTCGCTCTCTCTCCTCCATGTATAGTGCGGGGTCTGTCGCTCTCTCTCCTCCATGTGTAGTGCGGGGTCTGTCGCTCTCTCTCCTCCATGTGTAGTGCAGGGTCTGTCGCTCTCCCTCCCCCATGTGTAGTGCGGGGTCTGTCGCTCTCTCTCCCCCATGTGTAGTGCAGGGCCTGTCGCTCTCTCTCCCCCATGTGTAGTGCGGGGTCTGTCGCTCTCTCTCCTCCATGTGTAGTGCGGGGTCTGTCGCTCTCTCTCCTTCATGTGTAGTGCGGGGTCTGTCGCTCTCTCTCCCCCAAGTGTAGTGCGGGGTTTGTCGCTCTCTCTCCCCCACGTGTAGTGCAGGGTCTGTAGCTCTATCTCCCCCATGTGTAGTGCGGGGTCTGTCGCTCTCTCTCCTCCATGTGTAGTGCGGGGTCTGTCGCTCTCTCTCCTCCATGTGTAGTGCGGGGTCTGTCGCTCTCTCTCCCCCATGTGTAGTGCGGGGTCTGTCGCTCTCTCTCCCCCATGTGTAGTGCGGGGTCTGTCGCTCTCTCTCCCCCATGTGTAGTGCGGGGTCTGTCGCTCTCTCTCCCCCATGAGTAGTGCAGGGTCTGTCGCTCTCTCTCCTCCATGTGTAGTGCAGGGTCTGTCGCTCTCTCTCCCCCATGTGTAGTGCAGGGTCTGTCGCTCTCTCTCCCCCATGTGTAGTGCGGGGGGTCTGTCGCTCTCTCTCCCCCATGAGTAGTGCAGGGTCTGTCGCTCTCTCTCCTCCATGTATAGTGCGGTGTCTGTCGCTCTCTCTCCTCCATGTGTAGTGCGGGGTCTGTCGCTCTCTCTCCTCCATGTGCAGTGCGGGGTCTGTCGCTCTCTCTCTCCCATATACAGTGCAGGGTCTGTCGCTCTCTCTCCTCCATGTGTAGTGCGGGGTCTGTCGCTCTCTCTCCCCCATGTGTAGTGCAGGGTCTGTCGCTCTCTCTCCCCCATGTGTAGTGCGGGGTCTGTCGCTCTCTCTCCTCCATGTGTAGTGCGGGGTCTGTCGCTCTCTCTCCTCCATGTGTAGTGCGGGGTCTGTCGCTCTCCCTCCTCCATGTGTAGTGCGGGGTCTGTTGCTCTCTCTCCCCCATGTGTAGTGCAGGGTCTGTCGCTCTGTCTCCCCCATGTGTAGTGCGGGGTCTGTCGCTCTCTCTCCTTCATGTGTAGTGCGGGGTCTGTCGCTCTCTGTCCTCCATGTGTAGTGCAGGGTCTGTCGCTCTCTCTCCTTCATGTGTAGTGCGGGGTCTGTCGCTCTCTCTCCCCCACGTGTAGTGTGGGGTCTGTCGCTCTCTCTCCCCCACATGTAGTGCGGGGTCTGTAGCTCTCTCTCCCCCACGTGTAGTGCGGGTCTGTCGCTCTCTCCCCCCTGTGTAGTGCGGGGTCTGTCGCTCTCTCTCCTCCATGTGTAGAGCGGGGTCTGTCGCTCTCTCTCCTTCATGTGTAGTGCGGGGTCTGTCGCTCTCTCTCCTCCATGTGTAGTGCGGGGTCTGTCGCTCTCTCTCCTCCATGTGTAGTGCGGGGTCTGTCGCTCTCTCTCCCCCATGTGTAGTGCAGGGTCTGTCGCTCTCTCTCCTCCATGTGTAGTGCTGGGTCTGTCGCTCTCTCTCCCCCATGTGTAGTGCGGGGTCTGTCGCTCTCTCTCCTCCATGTGTAGTGAAGGGATCTGTCGCTCTCTCTCCTCCATGTGTAGTGCAGGGTCTGTCGCTCTCTCTCCTCCTTGTGTAGTGCGGGGTCTGTCGCTCTCTCTCCTCCATGTGTAGTGCGGGGTCTGTCGCTCTCTCTCCTCCATGTGTAGTGCGGGATCTGTCGCTCTCTCTCCTCCATGTGTAGTGCGAGATCTGTCGCTCTCTCTCCTCCATGTGTAGTGCGAGATCTGTCGCTCTCTCTCCTCTATGTGTAGTGCAGGGTCTGTCGCTCTCTCTCCTTCATGTGTAGTGCGGGGTCTGTCGCTCTCTCTCCCCCATGTGTAGTGCGGGGTCTGTCGCTCTCTCTCCTCCATGTGTAGTGAAGGGATCTGTCGCTCTCTCTCCTCCATGTGTAGTGCAGGGTCTGTTGCTCTCTCTCCTCCATGTGTAGTGCGGGATCTGTCGCTCTCTCTCCCCCATGTGTAGTGAGGAGTCTGTCGCTCTCTCTCCCCCATGTGTAGTGAGGAGTCTGTCGCTCTCTCTCCCCCATGTGTAGTGCGGGGTCTGTCGCTCTCTCTCCTCCATGTGTAGTGCAGGGTCTGTCGCTCTCTCTCCTCCTTGTGTAGTGCGGGGTCTGTCGCTCTCTCTCCCCCATGTGTAGTGCGGGGTCTGTCGCTCTCTCTCCTCCATGTGTAGTGCAGGGTCTGTCGCTATCTCTCCTCCTTGTGTAGTGCGGGGTCTGTCGCTCTCTCTCCCCCATGTGTAGTGCGGGGTCTGTCGCTCTCTCTCCTCCATGTGTAGTGCAGGGTCTGTCGCTCTCTCTCCCCCAAGTGTAGTGCGGGGTTTGTCGCTCTCTCTCCCCCACGTGTAGTGCGGGGTCTGTCGCTCTCTCTCCTCCATGTGTAGAGCGGGGTCTGTCGCTCTCTCTCCTTCATGTGTAGTGCGGGGTCTGTCGCTCTCTCTCCTCCATGTGTAGTGCGGGGTCTGTCGCTCTCTCTCCTCCATGTGTAGTGCGGGGTCTGTCGCTCTCTCTCCCCCATGAGTAGTGCAGGGTCTGTCGCTCTCTCTCCTCCATGTGTAGTGCA
This sequence comes from Phyllobates terribilis, assembly GCF_046119375.1. Taxonomy (NCBI): domain Eukaryota; kingdom Metazoa; phylum Chordata; class Amphibia; order Anura; family Dendrobatidae; genus Phyllobates; species Phyllobates terribilis. The sequence continues at coordinate 597,951,430 of NW_027362761.1, forward strand.
GGGTCTGTCGCTCTCTCTCCCTCATGTGTAGTGCAGGGTCTGTCGCTCTCTCTCCTCCATGTGTAGTGAAGGGATCTGTCGCTCTCTCTCCTCCATGTGTAGTGCAGGGTCTGTCGCTCTCTCTCCCCCACGTATAGTGTGGTGTCTGTCGCTCTCTCTCCTCCATGTGTAGTGCGGGGTCTGTCGCTCTCTCTCCTCCATGTGCAGTGCGGGGTCTGTCGCTCTCTCTCTCCCATATACAGTGCAGGGTCTGTCGCTCTCTCTCCTCCATGTGTAGTGCGGGGTCTGTCGCTCTCTCTCCCCCATGTGTAGTGCAGGGTCTGTCGCTCTCTCTCCCCCATGTGTAGTGCGGGGTCTGTCGCTCTCTCTCCTTCATGTGTAGTGCGGGGTCTGTCGCTCTCTCTCCTCCATGTGTAGTGCAGCGTCTGTCGCTCTCTCTCCTTCATGTGTAGTGCGGGGTCTGTCGCTCTCTCTCCCCCACGTGTAGTGTGGGGTCTGTCGCTCTCTCTCCCCCACGTGTAGTGCGGGGTCTGTAGCTCTCTCTCCCCCACGTGTAGTGCGGGTCTGTCGCTCTCTCCCCCGTGTAGTGCGGGGTCTGTCGCTCTCTCTCCTCCATGTGTAGAGCGGGGTCTGTCGCTCTCTCTCCTTCATGTGTAGTGCGGGGTCTGTCGCTCACTCTCCTCCATGTGTAGTGCGGGGTCTGTCGCTCTCTCTCCTCCATGTGTAGTGCGGGGTCTGTCGCTCTCTCTCCCCCATGTGTAGTGCAGGGTCTGTCGCTCTCTCTCCTCCATGTGTAGTGCGGGGTCTGTCGCTCTCTCTCCCCCATGTGTAGTGCGGGGTCTGTCGCTCTCTCTCCTCCATGTGTAGTGAAGGGATCTGTCGCTCTCTCTCCTCCATGTGTAGTGCAGGGTCTGTCGCTCTCTCTCCCCCATGTGTAGTGCAGGGTCTGTCGCTCTCTCTCCTCCATGTGCAGTGCGGGGTCTGTCGCTCTCTCTCCCCCATATACAGTGCAGGGTCTGTCGCTCTCTCTCCTTCATGTGTAGTGCAGGGTCTGTCGCTCTCTCTCCTTCATGTGTAGTGCAGGGTCTGTCGCTCTCTCTCCCCCATGTGTAGTGCAGGGTCTGTCGATCTCTCTCCTCCATGTGTAGTGCGGGGTCTGCCGCTCTCTCTCCCCCATGTGTAGTGCAGGGTCTGTCGCTCTCTCTCCCCCATGTGTAGTGCAGGGTCTGTCGCTGTCTCTCCTCTATGTGTAGTGCAGGGTCTGTCGCTCTCTCTCCCCCATGTGTAGTGCGGGGTCTGTCGCTCTCTCTCCCCCATGTGTAGTGCGGGGTCTGTCGCTCTCTCTCCTCCATGTGTAGTGCGGGGTCTGTCGCTCTCTCTCCTCCATGTGTAGTGCGGGGTCTGTCGCTCTCTCTCCTCCATGTGTAGTGCGGGGTCTGTCGCTCTCTCTCCTCCATGTGTAGTGCGGGATCTGTCGCTCTCTCTCCTCCGTGTGTAGTGCGGGGTCTGTCGCTCTCTCTCCTCCATGTGTAGTGCGGGGTCTGTCGCTCTCTCTCCTCCTTGTGTAGTGCGGGGTCTGTCGCTCTCTCTCCCCCATGTATAGTGCGGGGTCTGTTGCTCTCTCTCCTCCATGTGTAGTGCGGGGTCTGTCGCTCTCTCTCCTCCATGTGTAGTGCGGGGTCTGTCGCTCTCTCTCCTCCATGTGTAGTGCGGGGTTTGTCGCTCTCTCTCCTCCATGTGTAGTGCGGGGTCTGTCGCTCTCTCTCCTCCATGTGTAGTGCGGGGTCTGTAGCGCTCTCTCCTCCATGTGTAGTGCGGGGTCTGTCGCTCTCTCTCCTCCATGTGTAGTGCGGGGTCTGTCGCTCTCTCTCCTCCATGTGTACTGCGGGGTCTGTCGCTCTCTCTCCTCCATGTGTAGTGCGGGGTCTGTCGCTCTCTCTCCCCCATGTGTAATGCGGGGTCTGTCGCTCTCTCTCCTCCATGTGTAGTGCGGGGTCTGTCGCTCTCTCTCCTCCATGTGTAGTGCGGGGTCTGTCGCTCTCTCTCCCCCATGTGTAGTGCAGGGTCTGTCGCTCTCTCTCCTCCATGTGTAGTGCGGGGTCTGTCGCTCTCTCTCCTCCATGTGTAGTGCGGGGTCTGTCGCTCTCTCTCCCCCACGTGTAGTGCGGGGTCTGTAGCTCTCTCTCCCCCACGTGTAGTGCGGGGTCTGTCGCTCTCTCTCCCCCACGTGTAGTGCGGGGTCTGTAGCTCTCTCTCCCCCACGTGTAGTGCGGGGTCTGTCGCTCTCTCCCCCATGTGTAGTGCGGAGTCTGTCGCTCTCTCTCCTCCATGTGTAGTGCAGGGTCTGTCGCTCTCTCTCCTCCATGTGTAGTGCGGAGTCTGTCGCTCTCTCCCCCATGTGTAGTGCAGAGTCTGTCGCTCTCTCTCCTCCATGTGTAGTGCAGGGTCTGTCGCTCTCTCTCCTCCATGTGTAGTGCGGAGTCTGTCGCTCTCTCCCCCATGTGTAGTGCAGAGTCTGTCGCTCTCTCTCCTCCATGTGTAGTGCGGGGTCTGTCGCTCTCTCTCCTCCATGTGTAGTGCAGGGTCTGTCGCTCTCTCTCCCCCATGTGTAGTGCGGCGTCTGTCGCTCTCTCTCCTCCATGTGTAGTGCAGGGTCTGTCGCTCTCTCTCCTCCATGTGTAGTGCGGGGTCTGTCGCTCTCTCTCCCCCATGTGTAGTGCGGGGTCTGTCGCTCTCTCTCCCCCATGTGTAGTGAGGGGTCTGTCGCTCTCTCTCCCCCATGTGTAGTGCGGGGTCTGTCGCTCTCTCTCCTCCATGTGTAGTGCGGGGTTTGTCGCTCTCTCTCCTCCATGTGTAGTGCGGGTTCTGTCGCTCTCTCCCCCCCCATGTATAGTGCGGGGTCTGTCGCTCTCTTTCCTCCATGTGTAGTGCGGGGTCTGTCGCTCTCTCTCCCCCATGTGTAGTGCGGGGTCTGTCGCTCTCTCTCCTCCATGTGTAGTTCAGAGTCTGTCGCTCTCTCCTCCATGTGTAGTGCGGGGTCTGTCGCTCTCTCTCCTCCATGTGTAGTACAGGGTCTGTCGCTCTCTCTCCCCCATGTATAGTGCGGGGTCTGTCGCTCTCTCTCCTCCATGTGTAGTGCGGGGTCTGTCGATCTCTCTCCTCCATGTGTAGTGCGGGGTCTGTCGCTCTCTCTCCCCCATGTGTAGTGCGGGGTCTGTCGCTCTCTGTACCCCATGTGTAGTGCAGGGTCTGTCGATCTATGTCCCCCATGTGTAGTGCAGGGTCTGTCGCTCTCTCTCCCCCATGTATAGTGCGGGGTCTGTTGCTCTCTCTCCTCCATGTGTAGTGCGGGGTCTGTCGCTCTCTCTCCTCCATGTGTAGTGCGGGGTCTGTCGCTCTCTCTCCTCCATGTGTAGTGCGGGGTTTGTCGCTCTCTCTCCTCCATGTGTAGTGCGGGGTCTGTCGCTCTCTCCTCCATGTGTAGTGCGGGGTCTGTCGCTCTCTCTCCTCCATGTGTAGTGCGGGGTCTGTAGCGCTCTCTCCTCCATGTGTAGTGCGGGGTCTGTCGCTCTCTCTCCTCCATGTGTAGTGCGGGGTTTGTCGCTCTCTCTCCTCCATGTGTACTGCGGGGTCTGTCGCTCTCTCTCCTCCATGTGTAGTGCGGGGTCTGTCGCTCTCTCTCCCCCATGTGTAGTGCGGGGTCTGTCGCTCTCTCTCCTCCATGTGTAGTGCGGGGTCTGTCGCTCTCTCTCCTCCATGTGTAGTGCGGGGTCTGTCGCTCTCTCTCCCCCATGTGTAGTGCAGGGTCTGTCGCTCTCTCTCCTCCATGTGTAGTGCGGGGTCTGTCGCTCTCTCTCCTCCATGTGTAGTGCGGGGTCTGTCGCTCTCTCTCCCCCACGTGTAGTGCGGGGTCTGTCGCTCTCTCTCCCCCACGTGTAGTGCGGGGTCTGTCGCTCTCTCTCCCCCACGTGTAGTGCGGGGTCTGTAGCTCTCTCTCCCCCTCGTGTAGTGCGGGGTCTGTCGCTCTCTCCCCCATGTGTAGTGCGGAGTCTGTCGCTCTCTCTCCTCCATGTGTAGTGCAGGGTCTGTCGCTCTCTCTCCTCCATGTGTAGTGCGGAGTCTGTCGCTCTCTCCCCCATGTGTAGTGCAGAGTCTGTCGCTCTCTCTCCTCCATGCGTAGTGCAGGGTCTGTCGCTCTCTCTCCTCCATGTGTAGTGCGGAGTCTGTCGCTCTCTCCCCCATGTGTAGTGCAGAGTCTGTCGCTCTCTCTCCTCCATGTGTAGTGCGGGGTCTGTCGCTCTCTCTCCTCCATGTGTAGTGCAGGGTCTGTCGCTCTCTCTCCCCCATGTGTAGTGCGGCGTCTGTCGCTCTCTCTCCTCCATGTGTAGTGCAGGGTCTGTCGCTCTCTCTCCTCCATGTGTAGTGCGGGGTCTGTCGCTCTCTCTCCCCCATGTGTAGTGCGGGGTCTGTCGCTCTCTCTCCCCCATGTGTAGTGAGGGGTCTGTCGCTCTCTCTCCCCCATGTGTAGTGCGGGGTCTGTCGCTCTCTCTCCTCCATGTGTAGTGCGGGGTCTGTCGCTCTCTCTCCTTCATGTGTAGTGCGGGGTCTGTCGCTCTCTCTCCCCCAAGTGTAGTGCGGGGTTTGTCGCTCTCTCTCCCCCACGTGTAGTGCAGGGTCTGTAGCTCTATCTCCCCCATGTGTAGTGCGGGGTCTGTCGCTCTCTCTCCTCCATGTGTAGTGCGGGGTCTGTCGCTCTCTCTCCTCCATGTGTAGTGCGGGGTCTGTCGCTCTCTCTCCCCCATGTGTAGTGCGGGGTCTGTCGCTCTCTCTCCCCCATGTGTAGTGCGGGGTCTGTCGCTCTCTCTCCCCCATGAGTAGTGCAGGGTCTGTCGCTCTCTCTCCTCCATGTGTAGTGCAGGGTCTGTCGCTCTCTCTCCCCCATGTGTAGTGCAGGGTCTGTCGCTCTCTCTCCCCCATGTGTAGTGCGGGGGGTCTGTCGCTCTCTCTCCCCCATGAGTAGTGCAGGGTCTGTCGCTCTCTCTCCTCCATGTATAGTGCGGTGTCTGTCGCTCTCTCTCCTCCATGTGTAGTGCGGGGTCTGTCGCTCTCTCTCCTCCATGTGCAGTGCGGGGTCTGTCGCTCTCTCTCTCCCATATACAGTGCAGGGTCTGTCGCTCTCTCTCCTCCATGTGTAGTGCGGGGTCTGTCGCTCTCTCTCCCCCATGTGTAGTGCAGGGTCTGTCGCTCTCTCTCCCCCATGTGTAGTGCGGGGTCTGTCGCTCTCTCTCCTCCATGTGTAGTGCGGGGTCTGTCGCTCTCTCTCCTCCATGTGTAGTGCGGGGTCTGTCGCTCTCCCTCCTCCATGTGTAGTGCGGGGTCTGTTGCTCTCTCTCCCCCATGTGTAGTGCAGGGTCTGTCGCTCTGTCTCCCCCATGTGTAGTGCGGGGTCTGTCGCTCTCTCTCCTTCATGTGTAGTGCGGGGTCTGTCGCTCTCTGTCCTCCATGTGTAGTGCAGGGTCTGTCGCTCTCTCTCCTTCATGTGTAGTGCGGGGTCTGTCGCTCTCTCTCCCCCACGTGTAGTGTGGGGTCTGTCGCTCTCTCTCCCCCACATGTAGTGCGGGGTCTGTAGCTCTCTCTCCCCCACGTGTAGTGCGGGTCTGTCGCTCTCTCCCCCCTGTGTAGTGCGGGGTCTGTCGCTCTCTCTCCTCAATGTGTAGAGCGGGGTCTGTCGCTCTCTCTCCTTCATGTGTAGTGCGGGGTCTGTCGCTCTCTCTCCTCCATGTGTAGTGCGGGCTCTGTCGCTCTCTCTCCTCCATGTGTAGTGCGGGGTCTGTCGCTCTCTCTCCCCCATGTGTAGTGCAGGGTCTGTCGCTCTCTCTCCTCCATGTGTAGTGCTGGGTCTGTCGCTCTCTCTCCCCCATGTGTAGTGCGGGGTCTGTCGCTCTCTCTCCTCCATGTGTAGTGAAGGGATCTGTCGCTCTCTCTCCTCCATGTGTAGTGCAGGGTCTGTCGCTCTCTCTCCTCCTTGTGTAGTGCGGGGTCTGTCGCTCTCTCTCCTCCATGTGTAGTGCGGGGTCTGTCGCTCTCTCTCCTCCATGTGTAGTGCGGGATCTGTCGCTCTCTCTCCTCCATGTGTAGTGCGAGATCTGTCGCTCTCTCTCCTCCATGTGTAGTGCGAGATCTGTCGCTCTCTCTCCTCTATGTGTAGTGCAGGGTCTGTCGCTCTCTCTCCTTCATGTGTAGTGCGGGGTCTGTCGCTCTCTCTCCCCCATGTGTAGTGCGGGGTCTGTCGCTCTCTCTCCTCCATGTGTAGTGAAGGGATCTGTCGCTCTCTCTCCTCCATGTGTAGTGCAGGGTCTGTTGCTCTCTCTCCTCCATGTGTAGTGCGGGATCTGTCGCTCTCTCTCCCCCATGTGTAGTGAGGAGTCTGTCGCTCTCTCTCCCCCATGTGTAGTGAGGAGTCTGTCGCTCTCTCTCCCCCATGTGTAGTGCGGGGTCTGTCGCTCTCTCTCCTCCATGTGTAGTGCAGGGTCTGTCGCTCTCTCTCCTCCTTGTGTAGTGCGGGGTCTGTCGCTCTCTCTCCCCCATGTGTAGTGCGGGGTCTGTCGCTCTCTCTCCTCCATGTGTAGTGCAGGGTCTGTCGCTATCTCTCCTCCTTGTGTAGTGCGGGGTCTGTCGCTCTCTCTCCCCCATGTGTAGTGCGGGGTCTGTCGCTCTCTCTCCTCCATGTGTAGTGCAGGGTCTGTCGCTCTCTCTCCCCCAAGTGTAGTGCGGGGTTTGTCGCTCTCTCTCCCCCACGTGTAGTGCGGGGTCTGTCGCTCTCTCTCCTCCATGTGTAGAGCGGGGTCTGTCGCTCTCTCTCCTTCATGTGTAGTGCGGGGTCTGTCGCTCTCTCTCCTCCATGTGTAGTGCGGGGTCTGTCGCTCTCTCTCCCCCAAGTGTAGTGCGGGGTTTGTCGCTCTCTCTCCCCCACGTGTAGTGCGGGGTCTGTCGCTCTCTCTCCTCCATGTGTAGAGCGGGGTCTGTCGCTCTCTCTCCTTCATGTGTAGTGCGGGGTCTGTCGCTCACTCTCCTCCATGTGTAGTGCGGGGTCTGTCGCTCTCTCTCCTCCATGTGTAGTGCGGGGTCTGTCGCTCTCTCTCCCCCATGTGTAGTGCAGGGTCTGTCGCTCTCTCTCCTCCATGTGTAGTGCGGGGTCTGTCGCTCTCTCTCCCCCATGTGTAGTGCGGGGTCTGTCGCTCTCTCTCCTCCATGTGTAGTGAAGGGATCTGTCGCTCTCTCTCCTCCATGTGTAGTGCAGGGTCTGTCGCTCTCTCTCCCCCATGTGTAGTGCAGGGTCTCTCGCTCTCTCTCCTCTATGTGTAGTGCAGGGTCTGTCGCTCTCTCTCCCCCATGTGTAGTGCGGGGTCTGTCGCTCACTCCTCCATGTATAGTGCAGGGTCTGTCGCTCTCTCTCCCCTATGTGTAGTGTGGGTTCTGTCGCTCTCTCCTCCATGTGTAGTGCAGGGTCTGTCGCTCTCTCTCCTCCTTGTGTAGTGCAGGGTCTGTCGCTCTCTCTCCTTCATGTGTAGTGCGGTGTCTGTCGCTCTCTCTCCTCCATGTGTAGTGCGGGGTCTGTCGCTCTCTCTCCTCCATGTGTAGTGCGGTGTCTGTCGCTCTCTCTCCTCCATGTGTAGTGCGGGATCTGTCGCTCTCTCTCCTCCATGTGTAGTGCAGGGTCTGTCGCTCTCTCTCCCCCATGTGTAGTGCGGGGTCTGTCGCTCTGTCTCCCCCATGTGTAGTGCGGGGTCTGTCGCTCTCTCTCCTCCATGTGTAGTGCGGGGTCTGTCGCTCTCTCTCCCCAATGTGTAGTGCGGGGTCTATCGCTCTCTCTCCCTCATGTGTAGTGCGGGGTCTGTCGCTCTCTCTCCCCCATGTGTAGTGCAGGGTCAGTCGCTCTCTCTCCTCCATGTGTAGTGCAGGGTCAGTCGCTCTGTCTCCTCCATGTGTAGTGCAGGGTCTGTTGCTCTCTCCTCCATGTGTAGTGCGGGGTCTGTCGCTCTCTCTCCTCCATGTGTAGTACAGGGTCTGTCGCTCCCTCTATCCCCCATGTGTAGTGCAGGGTCTGTTGCTCTCTCCTCCATGTGTAGTGCAGGGTCTGTCGCTCTCTCTCCTCCATGTGTAGTGAAGGGTCTGTCGCTCCCTCTATCCCCCATGTGTAGTGCAGGGTCTGTTGCTCTCTCCTCCATGTGTAGTGCGGGGTCTGTCGCTCTCTCTCCCTCATGTGTAGTGCGGGGTCTGTCGCTCTCTGTCCCCCATGTGTAGTGCAGGGTCAGTCGCTCTGTCTCCTCCATGTGTAGTGCAGGGTCTGTTGCTCTCTCCTCCATGTGTAGTGCGGGGTCTGTCGCTCTCTCTCCTCCATGTGTAGTGCAGGGTCTGTCGCTCTCTCTCCTCCATGTGTAGTGCAGGGTCTGTCACTCTCTCTCCCCCATGTGTAGTGCAGGGTCTGTCACTCTCTCTCCCCCATGTGTAGTGCAGGGTCTGTCGCTCTCTCTCCTCCATGTGTAGTGCAGGGTCTGTCGCTCTCTCCCCCATGTGTAGTGCAGGGTCTGTCACTCTCTCTCCCCCATGTGTAGTGCAGGGTCTGTCGCTCTCTCTCCCCCATGTGTAGTGCGGGGTCTGTCGCTCTCTCTCCTCCATGTGTAGTGTAGGTTCTGTCGCTCTCTCCCCCATGTGTAGTGCAGGGTCTGTCGCTCTCTCTCCCCCATGTGTAGTGCGGGGTCTGTCGCTTTCTCTCCCCCATGTGTAGTGCAGGGTCTGTCGCTCTCTCTCCCCCATGTGTAGTGCAGGGTCTGTCGCTCTCTCCTCCATGTGTAGTGCGGGGTCTGTCGCTCTCTCTCCCCCATGTGTAGTGCGGGGTCTGTCGCTCTCTCTCCCCCATGTGTAGTGAAGGGATCTGTCGCTCTCTCTCCTCCATGCGTAGTGCAGGGTCTGTCGCTCTCTCTCCACCATGCGTAGTGCAGGGTCTGTCGCTCTCTCTCCTCCATGTGTAGTGCAGGGTCTGTCGCTCTCTCTCCTTCATGTGTAGTGCGGGGTCTGTCGCTCTCTCTCCCCCACGTGTAGTGTGGGGTCTGTCGCTCTCTCTCCCCCACGTGTAGTGCGGGGTCTGTAGCTCTCTCTCCCCCACGTGTAGTGCGGGTCTGTCGCTCTCTCCCCCGTGTAGTGCGGGGTCTGTCGCTCTCTCTCCTTCATGTGTAGAGCGGGGTCTGTCGCTCACTCTCCTCCATGTGTAGTGCGGGGTCTGTCGCTCTCTCTCCTTCATGTGTAGTGCGGGGTCTGTCGCTCTCTCTCCTTCATGTGTAGTGCGGGGTCTGTCGCTCACTCTCCTCCATGTGTAGTGCGGGGTCTGTCGCTCTCTCTCCTCCATGTGTAGTGCGGGGTCTGTCGCTCTCTCTCCCCCATGTGTAGTGCAGGGTCTGTCGCTCTCTCTCCTCCATGTGTAGTGCGGGGTCTGTCGCTCTCTCTCCCCCATGTGTAGTGCGGGGTCTGTCGCTCTCTCTCCTCCATGTGTAGTGAAGGGATCTGTCGCTCTCTCTCCTCCATGTGTAGTGCAGGGTCTGTCGCTCTCTCTCCCCCATGTGTAGTGCAGGGTCTGTCGCTCTCTCTCCTCCATGTGCAGTGCGGGGTCTGTCGCTCTCTCTCCCCCATATACAGTGCAGGGTCTGTCGCTCTCTCTCCTCCATGTGCAGTGCGGGGTCTGTCGCTCTCTCTCCTTCATGTGTAGTGCAGGGTCTGTCGCTCTCTCTCCCCCATGTGTAGTGCAGGGTCTGTCGATCTCTCTCCTCCATGTGTAGTGCGGGGTCTGTCGCTCTCTCTCCCCCATGTGTAGTGCAGGGTCTGTCGCTCTCTCTCCCCCATGTGTAGTGCAGGGTCTGTCGCTGTCTCTCCTCTATGTGTAGTGCAGGGTCTGTCGCTCTCTCTCCCCCATGTGTAGTGCGGGGTCTGTCGCTCTCTCTCCCCTATGTTTAGTGCGGGGTCTGTCGCTCTCTCCTCCATGTGTAGTGCGGGGTCTGTCGCTCTCTCTCCTCCTTGTGTAGTGCGGGGTCTGTCGCTCTCTCTCCTCCATGTGTAGTGCGGGGTCTGTCGCTCTCTCTCCTCCATGTGTAGTGCGGGATCTGTCGCTCTCTCTCCTCCGTGTGTAGTGCGGGGTCTGTCGCTCTCTCTCCTCCATGTGTAGTGCGGGGTCTGTCGCTCTCTCTCCTCCTTGTGTAGTGCGGGGTCTGTCGCTCTCTCTCCTCCATGTGTAGTGCGGGGTCTGTCGCTCTCTCTCCTCCATGTTTAGTGCGGGATCTGTCGCTCCCTCTCCTCCATGTGTAGTGCAGGGTCTGTCGCTCTCTCTCCTTCATGTGTAGTGCGGGGTCTGTCGCTCTCTCTCCCCCATGTGTAGTGCGGGGTCTGTCGCTCTCTCTCCTCCATGTGTAGTGCGGGGTCTGTCGCTCTCTCTCCTCCATGTGTAGTGAAGGGATCTGTCGCTCTCTCTCCTCCATGTGTAGTGCAGGGTCTGTTGCTCTCTCTCCTCCATGTGTAGTGCGGGATCTGTCGCTCTCTCTCCCCCATGTGTAGTGCGGGGTCTGTCGCTCTCTCTCCTCCATGTGTAGTGCAGGGTCTGTCGCTCTCTCTCCTCCTTGTGTAGTGCGGGGTCTGTCGCTCTCTCTCCCCCATGTGTAGTGCGGGGTCTGTCGCTCTCTCTCCCCTATGTGTAGTGCAGGGTCTGTCGCTCTCTCCTCCATGTGTAGTGCGGGGTCTGTCGCTCTCTCTCCTCCTTGTGTAGTGCAGGGTCTGTCGCTCTCTCTCCTCCATGTGTAGTGCGGGGTCTGTCGCTTTCTCTCCTCCATGTGTAGTGCGGGATCTGTCGCTCTCTCTCCTCCATGTGTAGTGCAGGGTCTGTCGCTCTCTCTCCCCCATGTGTAGTGCGGGGTCTGTCGCTCTCTCTTCTCCATGTGTAGTGAAGGGATCTGTCGCTCTCTCTCCTCCATGTGTAGTGCAGGGTCTGTCGCTCTCTCTCCTCCATGTGTAGTGCGGGATCTGTCGCTCTCTCTCCCCCATGTGTAGTGCGGGATCTGTCGCTCTCTCTCCCCCATGTGTAGTGAGGGGTCTGTCGCTCTCTCCCCCATGTGTAGTGCGGGGTCTGTCGCTCTCTCTCCTCCATGTGTAGTGCAGGGTCTGTCGTTCTCTCTCCCCCATGTGTAGTGCAGGGTCTGTCGCTCTCTCCTCCATGTGTAGTGCGGGGTCTGTCACTCTCTCTCCCCCATGTGTAGTGCAGGGTCTGTCGCTCTGTCTCCCCCATGTGTAGTGCAGGGTCTGTCGCTCTCTCTCTCCCCCATGTGTAGTGCAGGGTCTGTCGCTCTCTCTCCTCCATGTGTAGTGCAGGGTCTGTCGCTCTCTCTCCCCCATGTGTAGTGCAGGGTTTGTCGCTCTTTCTCCTCCATGTGTAGTGCAGGGTCTGTCGCTCTCTCTCCTCCATGTGTAGTGCAGGGTCTGTCGCTCTCTCTCCTCCATGTGTAGTGCAGGGTCTGTCGCTCTCTCTCCTCCATGTGTAGTGCAGGATCTGTCGCTCTCTCTCCCCCATGTGTAGTGCAGGGTCTGTCACTCTCTCTCCCCCATGTGTAGTGCAGGGTCTGTCGCTCTCTCTCCTCCATGTGTAGTGCGGGGTCTGTCGCTCTCTCTCCTCCATGTGTAGTGCGGGGTCTGTCGCTCTCTCCCCCATGTGTAGTGCGGGGTCTGTCGCTCTCTCTCCCCCATGTGTAGTGCGGGGTCTGTCGCTCTCTCTCCCACATGTGTAGTGCGGGGTCTGTCGCTCTCTCTCCCCCATGTGTAGTGCGGGGTCTGTCGCTCTCTCTCCCCCATGTGTAGTGCGGGGTCTGTCGCTCTCTCTCCCCCATGTGTAGTGCAGGGTCTGTCGCTCTCTCCTCCATGTGTAGTGCGGGGTCTGTCGCTCTCTCTCCCCCATGTGTAGTGCAGAGTCTGTCGCTCTCTCTCCCGCATGTGTAGATTGGGGTCTGTCGCTCTCTCTCCCCCATGTGTAGTGCAGGGTCTGTCGCTCTCTCTCCCCCATGTGTAGTGCAGGGTCTGTCGCTCTCTCTCCCCCATGTGTAGTGCAGGGTCTGTCGCTCTCTCTCCTCCATGTGTAGTGCAGGGTCTGTCGCTCTCTCTCCCTCATATGTAGTGCAGGGTCAGTCACTCTGTCTCCTCCATGTGTAGTGCAGGGTCTGTCGCACTCTCTCCCCCATGTGTAGTGCGGGGTCCGTCGCTCTCTCTCCTCCATGTGTAGTGCAGGGTCTGTCGCTCTCTCTCCATGTGTAGTGCAGGGTCTGTCGCTCTCTCTCCCCCATGTGTAGTGCAGGGTCTGTCGCTCTCTCTCCCCCATGTGTAGTGCAGGGTCTGTCGCTCTCTCTCCTCCATGTGTAGTGCAGGGTCTGTCGCTCTCTCTCCCTCATGTGTAGTGCGGAGTCTGTCGCTCTCTCTCCCTCATGTGTAGTGCGGGGTCCGTCGCTCTCTCTCCCCCATGTGTAGTGCGGGGTCTGTTGCTCTCTCTCCTCCATGTGTAGTGGGGGTCTGTCGCTCTCTCTCCTCCATGTGTAGTGCGGGGTCTGTCGCTCTCTCTCCCCCATGTGTAGTGCAGGGTCTGTCGCTCTCTCTCCCCCATGTGTAGTGCAGGGTCTGTCGCTCTCCCCCCATATACAGTGCAGGGTCTGTCGCTCTCTCTCCTCTATGTGTAGTGTAGGGTCTGTCGCTCTCTCTCCTCCATGTGTAGTGCGGGGTCTGTCGCTCTCTCTCCCCCATATACAGTGCAGGGTCTGTCGCTCTCTCTCCTCCATGTGTAGTGCAGGGTCTGTCGATCTCTCACCTCCATGTGTAGTGCGGGGTCTGTCGCTCTCTCTCCCCCATGTGTAGTGCAGGGTCTCTCGCTCTCTCTCCTCTATGTGTAGTGCAGGGTCTGTCGCTCTCTCTCCCCCATGTGTAGTGCGGGGTCTGTCGCTCACTCCTCCATGTATAGTGCAGGGTCTGTCGCTCTCTCTCCTCCATGTGTAGTGGGGGGTCTGTCGCTCTCTCTCCTCCATGTGTAGTGGGGGGTCTGTCGCTCTCTCTCCTCCATGTGTAGTGCGGGGTCTGTCGCTCTCTCTCCTCCATGTGTAGTGCGGGGTCTGTCGCTCACTCCTCCATGTATAGTGCAGGGTCTGTCGCTCTCTCTCCTCCATGTGTAGTGCGGGGTCTGTCGCTCTCTCTCCTCCATGTGTAGTGGGGGGTCTGTCGCTCTCTCTCCTCCATGTGTAGTGCGGGGTCTGTCGCTCTCTCTCCTCCATGTGTAGTGCAGGGTCTGTCGCTCTCTCTCCTCTATGTGTAGTGCAGGGTCTGTCGCTCTCTCTCCCCCATGTGTAGTGTGGGGTCTGTCGCTCTCTCCTCCATGTGTAGTGCAGGGTCTGTCGCTCTCTCTCCTCCTTGTGTAGTGCAGGGTCTGTCGCTCTCTCTCCTTCATGTGTAGTGCGGTGTCTGTCGCTCTCTCTCCTCCATGTGTAGTGCGGGGTCTGTCGCTCTCTCTCCTCCATGTGTAGTGCGGTGTCTGTCGCTCTCTCTCCTCCATGTGTAGTGCGGGATCTGTCGCTCTCTCTCCTCCATGTGTAGTGCAGGGTCTGTCGCTCTCTCTCCCCCATGTGTAGTGCGGGGTCTGTCGCTCTGTCTCCCCCATGTGTAGTGCGGGGTCTGTCGCTCTCTCTCCTCCATGTGTAGTGCAGGGTCTGTCGCTCTCTCTCCTCCATGTGTAGTGCGGGGTCTGTCGCTCTCTCTCCCCAATGTGTAGTGCGGGGTCTATCGCTCTCTCTCCCTCATGTGTAGTGCGGGGTCTGTCGCTCTCTCTCCCCCATGTGTAGTGCAGGGTCAGTCGCTCTCTCTCCTCCATGTGTAGTGCAGGGTCAGTCACTCTGTCTCCTCCATGTGTAGTGAAGGGTCTGTCGCTCTCTCTCCCTCATGTGTAGTGCATGGTCTGTCGCTCTCTCTCCCCCATGTGTAGTGCAGGGTCTGTCACTCTCTCTCCTCCATGTGTAGTGCGGGGTCTGTCGCTCTCTCTCCTCCATGTGTAGTGCAGGGTCTGTCACTCTCTCTCCCCCATGTGTAGTGCAGGGTCTGTCGCTCTCTCTCCCCCATGTGTAGTGCGGGGTCTGTCACTCTCTCTCCCCCATGTGTAGTGCGGGGTCTGTCGCTCTCTCTCCTCCATGTGTAGTGCGGGGTCTTTCGCTCTCTCTACTCCATGTGTAGTGCGGGGTCTGTCGCTCTCTCTCCCCCATGTGTAGTGCAGGGTCTGTCGCTCTCTCTCCCCCATGTGTAGTGCAGGGTCTGTCACTCTCTCTCCTCCATGTGTAGTGCGGGGTCTGTCACTTTCTCTCCCCCATATACAGTGAGGGGGCTATCGCTCTCTATCCTCCTTGTGTAGTGCGGGGTCTGTAGCTCTCTCTCCCCCATATACAGTGCAGGGTCTGTCGCTCTCTACCCCATATACAGTGAAGGGTCTGTCGCTCTCTCCCCCATTATCAGTATCTTCCTATATCTCACAGGGTGATGGGGTGACGGTGGCTATAAATAGGGCGACTCCCTGCAGGTCGGGATGAGGAGAGC